>NC_135306.1:111338713-112618296 GCF_048772815.1 Callospermophilus lateralis | reverse complement strand
TGCAAGGAAGTGGGTTCTATTCTGAGGGAGAAGACCAGCCTTGGGGCGTTCGAGCAGAAAATAAGATGCTCTGATATATGTTTCATTTCTGCCACAAGAGAGTGAAGTGGACAGGAGCAAGGGGAGAAGTTGTGAAAGCATTAAGTGGAGATTCCTAGACCAAAGAGATGGTGATGGCTTAGACTAGGGTGGTCACACCTTGGATTAGAGAGACAGACGATGTCAGGCTCAGGATAGAGTTAACTCTGGATCTTTAGGCCCAGGAAGTAGTAAAGCTCTTCACAAGGAAGGAGTTGAGGGCTGGAACCAATAAAGATCAGTTGCCAGTATTACCATGCAAATCTGATCAGAGCAAGGCCTAAACAGAGCTCTGGGATCAGAGCAGAGGAGCAGCAGGCAGGCCCTGGGCATTGGCTGCTGCTTAGAGGAGGATAGGGAGGGGGAGGGAGGAGGAGTTCCAGAGGGCACCATGGACACTTATCCCAGGGCCTGCATTGCCCCCACCTCACATTCTCCCCAAAGCCCCTCGCCAGGTGGTGCAGGGATTGGGATTCTGGCAACAAAAAGCGCTGAGACCTTCACCGCAGCTCAGCAGCTGCTGTATCCCCACTGGCCCTATCTGTAGGCTGAGGACAAGTGAAAAGGAAATCATAGCAAAAATAAGATTCCATTCCTCTCTCCCACCCCCCAAGCCAGATCTTGTTCTACAGCTTGCTGATGGGGGCAGGAACGCAGAGGTACCTCCTTGGGGACACAGGACATCTTTTGTCATCTCCTGGGCTCTTCAGAAACAGCTGGCTGCACAGTTTTCTTGCAGAACTCGGCCCCATGCTAGCCACCAAACTTTAGGGCTGGGCACCTCTCTGAACCAAGGCCCTCCAGCTCCTGAATGTCACTTTTATTGACTCACTGTTACCGACAGCTGCCAGGGAACAACAACTGAAATGCTCACGGTACCGATCTGAGATTTATTCCATTTCCATCTTAGTGCTCGTTAAAAAGCATGTAAAAGAGGATGCTGGGAGGTGATCCAAAGCAGACCTGGCTGAGAAAGTGCAGACCTCCCGTTCAGAAATTGCCAGGGGGGATTTATGACCAGTAGAGCAAGGCCAAATGGCTCTGCCTAACATGGGGGTCCTCAGAACCTGGACCAACTTCCTCAGCACCTCACACGTTACCTCATACACCTTCTTCACTAAGACCTTTTCCTCCCAACTCGTCATGGCCCCAGCGTCCATCCCCGAGCCTCACTCACTTCCTGCACCCCTTCATCTGAAGGGTCTCCTCAGTTTCCCCGAATTTACTGAGAGTGTGCAGGAAAGTCCCACCCTGAGCAGTCTGCTCCGTCCAGTTAGGCTCAACTTCCTGTGGTCGACAGAATAACACCCCCCCCCCCCCGCCCAAAAAAAGACATTCACATCCACATCCTCCTCCCAGGAACATGTCTTGTCCCTGGAAATGTCAGGGAGTGCCTTCACAAGGGGAGTTATCTGGATGGGTCCAGGGGAATCCTGAGTGTCACTGTTAGACAGCAGGAGAGTCAGAGTCAGGAAGCACAGGTTACAGTGATGTGCTGTGAATTTGGAGAAGTGACCATGAGCTAAGGAATGCAGACTCCGCCCTTCTGCTGGATACAGCAGGAAACAAATTCACCTGGAAACCTCCAGAAGGCATGCAGCCATGCCAACACCTTGGTTTTTCAACTTCTGACACCCAGCTATGTAAGAGAAGAAATGGGAATTGTTTTAAAGCACTGAGTCTGCAATTGTTGTTTCAGCAGCCACAGGAGCCTCTTTTTTTCTGAATGTGCTTCTGCCATTCCTTTTGCTATTTCATCGTGTTCTGCCTCACATTGTTCTCCAGATGGAGCCCTTGTCTCCTCAACTGGCCTGGAGGTCCCAGAAATTTGGTAAATACATGTACAAAGCTTTTGCATGTCCTTCAAGCTTAGCACAGCACATAATAAGCACTCTTCAAATACCTGCAAAAGGAACCACAGTCAAATGGGAAGACCTGCCATACAAGGATGGGCGCCTTCAAGCCTGTCTGCCCATGTAGACATGCATTCTTCATCCTTGCCTGGCTCCCTGAATATGTTCTTACATTCTAGAATTGTCTTAGAGCTCCAGTGGTCCAGGTGCTGTGTCAGAGTTTTGGTATTTTCATTTGGTGAACTGGACAGGGAAGGACGCTTTAATAAGAAGTTTACAGTTTGGTGGGAAAGACCAACAGGCTTCAACAGAGAAGTGGGTTTGGAGAACTTCAGGAGCACCTAGCAGAGGAAATTAAATTTCTCTGTAGGGTCAAGGAAGGCTCCCTGGAAGAAAGTACTAAGATCAGAAAGATGGGTAAGAGTAAAGTGAAGAGAGCTGACAGGGTGAAAGAAAAGAGGTGTGAACAATAATGTGCAAAACAACACAGAGGAAGATACTTCTGAACCCATATTTGTAGCAGCATTATTCACACTAGGAAAAAAAATAGAAGCAACCCAAGAATACTGATAGATGAATAGATCAATAAAATGTGATATATATATATATATATATATATATATATATATATATATATATACCACACACACACACACATATATATACATACCGTATAATATTATTCAGTGTTAAAAAGGAAGGAAATCTTAGTACATGCTACAAGGATGAACCTTGAGGACATTATGTTAAATGCAATAAATCAGACACAAAAGGACAAATTCTGCATGATTCCTCTTATATGAGGAACCCAGAGTAGCCCAATTCATAGAGACAGAAAGTAGAATGGTGGTTTCCAGGAGCTCAGGAAAAGAAGGAATAGAGAGCCAGTGCCTAATGGGTAGAGAGGTTCTGTTTGGGTAAGTTGAAAAATCTCTGGAGATAAAGGTGGTTGCACAACAATATGAATAACCTTAATGCCTCTAAGATGGACTCTTTTGTTTGTTATTTAGGGTACCAGGGATTGAACTCAGGGGCACTCAACCACTGAGTCACATCCCCAGCCCTATTTTGTATTTTATTTAGAGACAGGGTCTCACTGAGTTGCTTAGCATCTCACCACTGCTGAGGCTGGCTTTGAACTCTTGATCCTCCTGCTTCAGCCTCCCAAGCCACCATGCCTGACAGATGTATTCTCAAAGATAGTTAAAACATTAAACTTTTGTACATACATTTTGCTATAAGCTAAAAAATAAATAATTTTTTTTTAAAAAAATTTAGTTGTAGATGGACACAATTATTTCATTTATTTATTTACTTTTATGGGGTGCTGAGGATCAAATCCAGTGCCTCACATGTGCTAGGCAAATGCTCCACCACTGAGCTACAACCCCAACCCCAGTTAATGAATTTTTTGAAAGTATCACAGAGGCAAGGATAAGGCCCTCACCAGTGTCACTGAGCCTTTTCCACCCACATGCATGCTTCCTATCTTGGAAGGCTGAAAGCTTAGGAGGAAGAACACATATGAAGGGTAACCTTGGCTTGGAAGTCTTTGATGCAACCATTCTAGAGTTCCCCTGGCATCCACCAAGGTTTGTCTTCCTCACTCTGGTGTGACTTATGCATATCCCAAAGAGCTGGAGCATAGGTCATGCTGCTGACTCTGTTGCTTCGTTCAGTTCCTCTCTCACTTCTCTGCAGATCTCTGGAACTTGCAAGGCCATGGAGGAAGTCACCAGCTCACACACAGCTTTGAGTGGCCCCAGGACACTTGGACTCTGTCCAGCAGTGCAGTTAGGAGTTTCCTTAGTGTCTCTGCCTGCCACACTTTACTGATGGCTGCTGTCTATAGCAGGTGGGGAAGTTACACTCTCAGGGCTCAGTCCTTCCGAGGGTGCCCACAGCAGAAGGGCTGAGACACATGATTGCACAGGACTCCTGCCTCCTCCCTTCTCTCACAAGGGGCACAGATTCCCTGGAGAACATGGAGGGTGACGAGGCTTCTAGTGGATCCTCACTCAACACCAGCTGCTCATGTGTCCCCGGTACTCAGAAACGGTGATGGCACCTTGCTTGCTGTCAGACTCATTATTCACCTATGGAGATTTCTTTCTACAGGTTTCCATTCTCTCTTCTTTTCTATGGGGACTCCTCCCTGTTCAGTCCATCAGATAAGTCTATGAAGCTCTGAATTCCAAATAAAGTAAAGGTTCAGATTATTTCCCATGGAGCTTCTGGACTCCAGGGAAATCACAGGATGTTGCTTGACACCTGTAACAGAGTCCCAGAACGTCTTGTGACAGTTAGAGTGATTTTTCTCTGCCCAGAGCACAGAGAAGGCCTCCAGGGGAGTGTTGCTTAACCTCGAAGTTGTCATATTCTAGTCTCAGCCAAGCCTCCCTTTTACACCAATCTGTACTACAATCTTGTACGTGTTTCCTTAGCACTTTTGAATTACATGGCACAGGAGAACAGAGGCAAGACAGATTGATTCTGTTGAGGGGAGGCTGTTGGAAAGAACGGAGTAGGATGGGGTGACACCAGTACTCATGGCATCGTGGAGCAGCTGGCTTGGTGCGGCAGATCTCTTATCATGGGTCTCATCACTGCACACACTCTGGTGTGCTGCAGGCCACAGGTCCTCCCGAAGTAATCAGAAGGAGACAGACAGCACGCCCTGCTGCAGAAGCCGGGGACCTGGAGCCAGAGGACCTGGGATTGCATCCTGACACTATCCAGTCCTTGAGCCTCTTGGGACCTGGGTGTGAGTGTCTTCAGGAGGACACACCACTGACTATACCTTCACCACCTTCCTCGCAGGACTTCCATGAGAGTCCATGGAATGGCATGTAATAAAGTGCTTCCAAAATAATCTAACACTCTTCACACATAAAGTGCAAATAAAAAGAATAATAAAACAATGAAAAGAATATTCAACATAACAAAGAACAATGATAAAGCTCAGCACACATCAGCGGGCGGGCCTGTGAAATAGTTGATTACTATTTTCCAATTAGCACATTATGGGTATTTGTCCTGCCCAGAAAAGCTTGGGAGAAAGAAAGTCCCCAAGTCCTCATGCTAAGTGTCGATCAGGGTTGCAAATCAGGAAGAACAAAGGAGGTCTCACACAGAGCTGTCAGGTGTCCTGAATGACATGAACATTGACCCACTGTGCTTATTGCCCTAAAATTTAAAAAGATCTTACAACACACATGGTATCAGATTCCCACTGAATGTAAGCATCAACAAACAGTCACTGTTTTCACCTGAACCACAGCCTTCTAGAACAGGGCTCCTGTAAGAGCACAGACTGACTGGCTCCCCACCCAGACCCCACCCTGCAGAATTGACCCTTCCTCCCCCACCCCCTCCCCAGTTGTCTCTGTGGGGAGGGGCTAACCCCACTCCAGTGCTGTAATGCAGACCTCAATGGAGGCTGCTGGGAGGGATGCCGAGCTCACACCACATTGAGCTAAGTGAGAGTTGTTAACAGGGGGTCGGGAAGGTCAGGTAAGCTGAGCAGGCCTTGCGTTGCCATGGAGTTTGTTGAATTAGACAAAGAACAAGGAGATGCTGGTAAGATGAGGTGACCCTGGCTGCCCAACGTACATACTCTCCCCACCAGAGGTGCACCCAGGATCCCTTCTAGAAATCACCTGGCCGGGATTTCCTTCTCCTTTCCTTTATAAAGATTTTTTTTTTTTTTTTTTTTTGAAGTTCAATATTTATTTTTTAGTTTTTGGCGGAAACAACATCTTTGTATGTGGTGCTGAGGATCGAACCCGGGCCTCACACATGCCAGGCGAGCGCGCTACCGCTTGAGCCACATCCCCAGCCCTCCTTTATGAAGATTTAAGTTCTAGGCCTGGAGATGGGTAGGGTGTCCTAGGCCCAGAAGGTAGGAGAGGGAGGATCCAGAGAGGAAGCCTGACCCCAAATGCTCACACAGCATCTGAATGGAAATAAGAAAAGCAAGGGTAAACAGCAAGCTCAAGGTCAAGATTGCAAGTTGGAGGTGAGAACCAGGAGCCACTAGAGCCAAGGTGGAGAGAAGCAAGACATAGGAGGCATGGACGACCCCTGGCAAGGGACCACAATACAGGGAGTGCTTTGTTGATCATCAGTATGAGGTGTGGGGTGGAAGGGTGACTGAAAGTGCAGAGCCCAGGTGTTAAGCTCCTTCTGCACCTGGAAACCACTTACACAGATTTTTAGTTTTCTTTTTCTTACCATCCATACTTCCTCCTCCCCGAGGAAGATCTCCCTTCTGCTGATCTAGCTAGTTCACAATGAGCACCCATTTTTCAGATCTCCTTGGCAGAAAGATCCATTGTTTGACGTGTAGCTTACCCTCAGGTCCCACACAGTGAGATCTCGTGCTATCCACGTGCAGTCCCATAGGCAGCCTCTGTGTAGGGAACTAAGGAGTGTTCAGCACCCGGACGCTGGCCCACATTTCCACGGGCCAGGAAGCAGAGCCAAACTGCCTCCAGAATAAGCTTGGGTTGATGACAGCCCATAACGACTCTTGATTCAGGGCTTGTATTGTGTTTTATTATTGCTGATATTAGAGCACGATAAGCAATATCCCAGTTAATTTATCATTGGCCTTCACCTTATACTTTTGCAATACTTGCAATTTCCCCCCTCCCAGTCCCCAGAAGAGAATAGCAAATATTTTACTTTATTAAGCACTTTATGGACAAGACACAGAGGTATAGAACGTACCATTTAGTCACTCCTCAGTGTTAGGATTTTGCTTTTTTTATGTACTTTGGTGTTTTTCAGGCTACTTTTGTGAGGAAGACAATTTCTCTGGTCTAGACTTTTATTTCTTTTCTCAATGTCCAATGGACTCATCCAATAATTTTTTAAGCATCTGTGATATACTAAGTACTCTTTAAAATGCTGAAGCTACAGGAATAGACCCACCAAAGCTCCCTGCCCTCATATGGTTTATAGTCTATGATAGAGATGGACCACAAATGAGATAAATAAGGAAATATGTAGTAAACGACAAGAAAAGATGATGATGAATTGTTTTTGGAGAAAAAATAATAATAAAGGAGAGAATGGGATCATAAAAACTCAGCGGTAGGAGATGAAATTGAAGATCTTGTTTTAAAAAACACCTTACTAAAAAAAAGTGATATTTAAGTAAAAAGAAGCGCAGGAGCTATCCATGTGCATACTGGGTGGGAGAACATTCTTCACAGAGAGAAAAGCAAGTGCAAAGGCCCTGAAGCAGAAATGTCTTTGAAGCATTTAAAAAACAGTTAGGAGAGCAGTGGGATTGGAACAGAAATAAAAGTAGAGAACAGAACAAAATGAGATCACAGGGGAAATTGGGAGGCAGGTCAGGCTAGCCTGGGGGCCAGTGTGAAGGCCAGGGCTTTTACCTTGAGGGACCCAGGAAATATCAGAGAGTTTTGAGCAGGATACTTGACTGGTATGTTAAAAATAGAGGATGCCAAGTGCAGATTCTGGCAAAATAATTAGGAGCCTGATGTAATAATTCAGGCAAGAGGAGATGGTGGCTGGGACTAAGGTATGGCCGTGCAGGTGGTGAGAAGCATTGAATTCTGGACATATTTTAGGAAGTAGGACTGAGAGAGTTTGGGCAGCTTCCCTTGACACATTGACTTTGTGATGTCTGTCATAAGTCTAGTAGGTCAAGCAGGCATCTGTGAATACATAGATCTGGAACAGAGGCTAAAGAAGGCTTTGGGGATGGTAGTTAAAGCCACAAGACCAAATGAGCTCTTCAAGATAATATGTGTCGGGGTAGAAGACAGAAGATCTCCAAGGATGGAGCCCCAATGCACTCTAGCGTTTAGAGCTTGGGTAGTTGAAGGGCAATCAACAAAACTCACTTTAACAAAGCATCCATAAAGTCTAATGGAAAAGCCAAGTTCAGAAAGCATTTCAATGAGGAGTGATCAAATGGATCAACTGTTGCTGTCGAGAGGCCAAATGGTATGAAGAGCTAGAGATGACCATTAGGTTTAGGGTGATTATGAGGTTTGGCAGTGCAGTGGGAGAAAAAAAAAAAAAACATCCTGATGGGAATGGGCTAACCAGAGAATGGAGGAGGGAAGTTGGAGGAAGTGAGGGTAGACAGTTTCCACCCTTTTGTTGTAAAAGGAAAGAGAAATGGAGCTGAGTACAAGAGGAGTGGGGTCAGAGGAAGTTATTATTTTTTTTTGATAAGAGAGTAATCATAGCATGTATGAATGCTGCTGATGATGATCCAGAAGAGAGAGAAAGGAAAGAGTTGCTTGAAGAGAAAAGGCATTGCTGGAGGCATCCCACCAAGAGATGAGTGCCAGGGCACGGCACGGATGGAGCCATTGACCTTGCTAGGATCATGCGTAGTTGGTGCTCTTTACTAGACAAGGGCAAAGCTTATGCACGCATAAGACAGTTTGGGTACAGAAAACTTAATGGTCTTTACCCACCAAAAACCATGCCAGCAATACCAGAATCCCATCAGACAGGGCAGGTGGCATTATTGATCAGAAAACAGACTGATGATGCAATTTGAAATAATTCAGAAAATAGCAATAAGTCTAGGAGACCAAGACTTCTGGTTCTTTGTGTCTGACTCCTTCTACTGCCTTGAGGTGAGTCAGGGAACCAAAGCATTTCCTTATTCTAGGTGTTAAATAACCCAGTGGCCTATATTAAACCATAGACCCAAGGGATGTATTGTGACCATGTACATAGTACATAAATACTAGTCAAAGGAATGAAAACAGGAATGCAAGAAATCAGGAATAAATGAAGACATTCTTGCCCTTTCTACCAATATCAACCCACAAAGGTAAGCTAAGAAATCCCTCCATGTATTTTTATCTGTTCCTTAGAAAATTGTGTAGAATAGTTGAAGAATCATGGTCGTTGGTGTTGGCTAGATATGTTTGACTCCTAGGTTTGCATCTCAATTAGATGCCTTCCTTAATCTCTATGAACCTCATTCATAATATGGGAATAGCAGTTGCTTCTAACTTATAGAGCTGTTGTGAAAATAAAATCAAGTTAAAAATGTGAAGTAATATTTAGTAAAGTGCATGGCACATATTAGATATTCAATAAATGCTGGTTTGAAACAACTCTGCTTAATGCTGTGTAAAATTCTCTGACTTCTCCTCTGCAGCATCTTTGAATTTTCAGTTCAATCTAACCCATGAGATAAGGAGTTGCAGAAGATTCTCTCCAGCTGTGTAAAGTACTATCTCTTTTTTGACCATAAAATTATTTTTTGAGAATTCTCACTCTTCCCTCCTCACCCCAATTAGGTGATTAGTTCTTACCTTTTGAGTTGGTTTCTCTTTCTTCTTGGGTTTGGACTTCATTTATTTAACCTATAAGATCCAATGGCTGCAAGATGGAGATTGGGGATCCTGTTTGCTTTGAGATAACTTTCACACAGCTGCTCCCAACAATTTCTTAGGGATGCTCCATGCAGGAAGAGTGAGGTGCAATACGCAGGTGGGGTGGAGACTCCAAACATCTGCCCACCAAGGCCAGTCCTTCTGCACTGAGAGAGGCGTCCAACAGGTCAGTGAGGAAGATTACACTGTGGGGTTTCTCCATCCCCACTAAATCGTGTAATTAGAAGGAGATTTTGTTTGACATCTCTTTTCAGACAAGGTCAAAAACATCTTGCAGGGGTTGTTGTAGGCATTAAGGATGCTCTCATGGGACCCTGAAAAGGCTTGTAGTGAGAGATGTTTCTCAGGAACCTAGGGCCACCCACAAGGCTGGAAAGTAGTCTGAGAGAAAATAACTCCTTAGAATCAGAATTTTCCATTTTTAGCAACCCAGAAAGATGGGTTATCTATAAGGAAGCTTTGCTGGGACAGGAAGAAACTAAACCTGTGCAAGAATCTAGGCAAGGAAATGCCTGACATTGAGACACTGTGTCCAGTGAAAAACGGGCATTTCCAAGTTCAAGTGGGAAGTGTTCTCCTTGGCAGCTCTTCCCTGCCCATCTCTTCGCATCCCACAATTGCAAACATACCCATGAGCTTCCCGCTGTCTCCTGAGACACTTAGCTTTCTCAGCATGCATGGACCATGACTTTTTCCTGGTGTGAGCACCTTCATGATTTTACATCTGTGCTCTCTAACTCAGGTGCTTCCCAGCCCTTTTCATGGGAGGTGCCGTGGTGCTGGAAGTATTCAGAGGGGCCCTCAAGGAGCTGCTCAGACCTGAGACCTACTGCTCAGCCTCCTGACCACCCCAATTGCTGATGGGAATAAATATTTCCAGGCGCACCATAACCCCTTTCCACAGAATATCAGTTGGAAAGCTGCCCATGGCTATTTTTGTTTCTTTGAATTTCCAAGGGAAGAATGTGGGTTTGGAGAATGAGCAAAACCCTAAAGGAAACCTGCAGAGTCGGTGGGACAAAGGAATGAGGTCTAGGAGAAAGGGGGACAATAATAACAATGCCACTAACCATGTAGAGTCTCAGTATGTATAGCCCCGGACTGAAGGTTCTACATGGTTTATCACAGTTTTTGTTACAACCACATGACAATGGTTTTGTCATTATCTCCATAATAGAAAAGAGAGTGTTAAGCCTCTAAAGCTTAGTTAATTTTCCAAAGCGATACAAGTAATGATCTTGTTATTAGAGTCCCACAAGCCTATGTTCTTAACTCGATGGCAGGTCTACTTTTCAAGCCAGGAAGGGATAGCACAGAAGTGGTAGAGAGATGAACTCTTCTCCCCTTGATCTAGGAGCTGGCTTGGTTGCAGCCCCACGATGGGGTTGAAGACCTGGAGAAATCCATGATGAGAAGGGTTTCCCCTCTCCTCTGATACAGCTTCTGTTTTATTTTAACTCCTCTGAAATGAGGACTGCAACTAGCAGTCTGCAGCTGTAGCTTATTTTTAAGAGATTTGGGTGGCTACCTAGTCCAAAGAAGGTGAGATGATTTTATAGCCTTCATTTCCTACGTAAAACTACATCAACGTGAATGCTTAGGAAATCACACATTTAAATATAAGACTGTAGTTTTTCTTTTCTTTTTTTTTAAGAGGAGAGAGAGAGAGAGAGAGAGAGAGAGAGAGAGAGAGAGAGAGAGAGAGAATTTTTTAATATTTATTTTTTAGTTTTTGGCAGACACAACATCTTTGTTTGTATGTGGTGCTGAGGATCGAACCCGGGCCACACGCATGCCAGGTGAGCGCGCTACCGCTTCAGCCACATCCCCAGCCCTATGGTTTTTCTTAATTAAGTGAAGAGAACACAAATACAAACACACCCCAGTGGGAATGCACACTGAGACAAGGTGGTGCAGGGGAGCACCACCCTTCCACAGTCTACCCTCTTCAGGAACCTTCCACCTTTTCTATCCACCCAAAGGAGAATGCTCAGAGATTTAGGAGCCTTAGCTCCTGTTTCAATGAATGTCAGACTTCAAATGATCACCACTCAGCTAGATTGATTCCCTCCACATTGAGTCAGGGCTTGCAGAGAACTCACCAGGATTCCAAATGGAGTTTTTCAGAACAAGGGTGCAGAGGAGACTTTCTCCCCAACAACACTGGACTAGGATAAAGAAACTGTTGGGAGAAGCCAAGTGTTATCCAGCTCATCCCTGAGTTGACACACAAATTCAGGACAGAGGCTGGGCTTTGAGCACCTGACTCAGTTTCTCAGCTTCCTGTATGTGGCACTGACTGAGGGGGTCTGTCAATCAGACCGTGGCATCTTTGGCAGCTTCCTTTGGTTGCAGACTCAGAGGCCAAGACTAGGTTGCAGATCTTGTCTCCAAGAAGGATTCATAAAGACTCCAGAAACTATCCCAGTCTGAGTGGAGTTTTGAGATAAAAAGTGTCCCATGTTGTTAGCGCCTCAGGTCCTTCCTGGTTTTATAGCCTTTATTTCCTATACAAGACCATGTCAAGAACCCTGAAGCCTCAGTGTATGTGAGGTCACCTCTGCAAACCTCAGTGAGGCTGGGCCACAGTTCTAAGAGTCATCCAGTAACCATCCCTACATAAGGGGCCACCACCCAAGCAAGAGCATGAGCCAAATGGTGGGTCCATGAAGAGATCACCCCCTTCTCCCAACCAGGGGAGCTCAGACCACACCAGGCTCCAGAGACCTCTCAGGAGGGCATGCTCCAGACCCCTCTCAGGCAATATGGCATCCTAGCTTGCATCAGAAGACATTGGTGGCTGCTTCCATTTTGCTCCCTCTCTTCCAAGGGCCCATCAAGAGGCTTAAGCGGGAAGGATTTTAGGTTAGGACAGCATTTGAGGGAGGCTTGTGAGACCCTGTTTTCAAAGGGCGAAGAGCTGCATCTTGTCCAGAGGCTGTCAGGCATGTCACTGCTGCTCTATGGGAGAATTTGAGAGCCTGTGACCTGGAGGAAGAAGGTGAACTCAAAGTGTAGGAAAGAAGAGCTCTGGCCTCCCTTTAGCCATGAAAATCAATGACAAATAAATACAAGGATGAAATCCCAATCAGTGTCAGAAATTAAATTTTCTTTACCATCAGGGCAAGTAAGCCCACTGGGGCTCCAACTCTTAGAGCCCCCCCCCCGCCACTGTGGACCTGGACCTTCTGAGCAAGAAGCCCCAGAATGCAATCCAACCTCTCTGCTTTCCTTGTCATCTCCTCCTCCTCTTCCTCCTAACCTTTGTTGGCAAAGCTGTCCCCTGGCTGAACCATGTTGGCAAACACCCCAGCCAGGAGGCAGAGCTCTGCAGGTGGTGATGTCATTTGGAGGAAGGCATGGGCAAGGCCAGGGGTAGAAAGCAGAGTGTGTTTAGCTAAGTCAAAAGGGGCAAATTGCAGTATGCCAGGGTGGGTTTTCATGAGTCTCAAGGGACAAGTAGAACCATAGGTCACAGGGGAGACCAGAATGCCTGGAACCACAAAGATCTGAAGCTGTCCATAGGGAAAGGGTAGGTCACCCAGCCAGGCTCAGCCAGGCAGCCAGGATTCAGAAAGCAACCATATTTTCTGCTAACAAGAATTGTATTAAGAGAACTTTGGATGAAGGCAAAGGTTTAGAATTCTGCTCAGAGCCCACTGTGGATGATACAGTCCCCACCCCTCACCCTGCAGCTCCAAGCTCCCTGCAGCTCTCTAGGGTAAAAGAAGAAAGCTGATTCTAGGATTGGAACATACACATATCTCCGTTCTCACTCATGCACGACTCCCAACAGCCTATAAACCCCTTCCACACCCTCACTCTAGCTCTCAACCACACATGCATATCACATGCCCCTACTCCTCCCTTGAACCTCACTATATGTAACATGCATGTGATGGGTTTTCAGTGCTGAAGATCACTTTGGCAGTCTGATGAAATCCAGAAACTTACTCAGAAAGCTGACTTTTTAAAGTGCATAGAATAAAATACATAGAATTATAAAGGGAGACAATCATGGCCAAATTCAGTTGTCAAAATATCTTTAAAATAGAATTTGGAGTTTGGTAACATATTAAACTTTCAGATTAAAGTTCAAAATAATATTTAACTATGGATCTTATAAACTGATGTGGTCATAACTCTAAATGATATTTTGATATATCTGCAAGAGCTGTAAAATAATATGAACTGTGGTTTCTGTTGGTAATAAAAACATAGATACCATTAACATTACCATGTATTGTTGCCTACAATCATGTTGGAGAAAATGCTACAAAAAAATCAGAGATTAGTGAAAATAAAAACAGATTTTTTCCCCCTATTCAAGTTCACTAACCCACTGAACTCTCTCTAGACCTTATAGATCCGTGGATTCCAAGTTAATGATTATCCCGACTCACCTAAAATATGCACTTAAGTAGTGTACACACATTCATTATACTTCTAAACATTTATCTGCCAACAATTCACATACACATTTCTAAATCTCACTTCAAAAATCCCCAATGAACACTCTTATTCTCATATACACGCAAAGCACTCAGGTAGAGTTGTGTACTGGTAAATGTTTATCGACCAGGTCTCTAGGGGGAAAAAAAGGGCCTGATCTGCAGTGTTGGCTAATTTCCATAGTGTAAAGACTCTGACCATGGCCAATTTCTAACTACCCAATATAAAGCTCCTGAGCACAAAGTTGGGAGCAATGAGCAATAACACATTGCTTCCTGATTCTAGCACACAGAATGCAATAGTTGCAAAACACCTGAAGACAAAAGGTAAGACTACAACTGAATTAAGAAGGGCCAAGCTGTAATTATTATCTTTATTTTTATATAACTTTAATTTTATATAATTGTAAGTATATACAGTCTAACTTATAATAATGGCCAAGTTAAATAGTCAGTTTACAAAATTCCTACAACTGGCTCTCATGGACCAGTACAAACCAGCCCAGCACACTACTGCACAGACCTTCATGTTCATACATATATTAAACCCTCAGGTTTTTTTTCCACATCTATCACCCTGTAGTCACTGTCTCCCCACTCACCAACATGCACTCTATTAACACCTTCACTCATACTCATAACCATGCACTCCTATCTGTTCATCTTTAGACACAAGTCCTTCATACATACCTTTGATGAATAACACACATTACTACATCATACAAGCACATTCACAGCCTCAGTTCATAGGTGCCTCAAACTCACCCAACCTAAACTTATAAGCACAAGTTCAACTAACCACCCCAGTTATAACATTCTCATTCACATGCACAACCACTGCTATATGATCCCTATGCACTAAAACACACACACCAACACCCTATTCACACTCAGACTCTAAACTCTCAAACATGTCATCACATACATCTACACCATTCAAACACACCCATGTACACATATAACACTCAAAGTGCATTCCTATGCACATGTGCAAATGGCCACAGTTTTCCTACACCCCTAATAATAATCACTTACTACTGACATTCACTCATCTACATATGCATTGTATTATTCATATGGACTCATTCATATAGATGTCCTTCTACACTTGCAGCTCACATATTTTGTACCCATCTCCCCACTCCTGATACACACAAACGTGAGACAGAACCTGGCACCTCCTCCCAGGGGAAGGCTGTCCATTGGTCTGAGAGCACCTCAGTATTAAGGAGGCCAGGGCTGGCTGGGAGACCTCAGATGGATGCATTAGGGAAAAGCAAGGCAGCCACTTGGCCAGAGAGTCCATTTCCTCAGCAGAGACCTCATCTATCATTGTCTCCTCTTTTGTCTTTTGATTTCTGATTCACTGAACTTTAGATCCATTACATCTCTTCCAGTAAATGCAATGAGCTATGCTGGGCTGAGTAGACTGGGTGACAGAGGGGACCAAGAAAGTTGTTTATTTATCACCACTGGAGAAGTCTGAGTCCAACAAATTCCCGCATGGTTCCCCATGGTTGGAGGTTTGGGTATGTACACAATGCGTCAGGAGTATGGAACACATCAGGAGTGTTCCCTTCTTTTCCAACTAGATGGAACCTGGTCCTGAGATGCCATGAGAGGAGGGGGGAGAAGTATGTGTGCTGGAATTTGAGGGAAAGGGCCTTCGAAGAGTCCCTGGCAGTGGGACTGGCCTGCAGTCATAGGTGGGTTGGGATCAGAAGAGTCAGGAATGCTGTGGGTACCAGCCCCTCAGGATGGGGGTCAGGAACTATACATGGCTGGAATCAGGGGCTCTGCTTTTCATCTGGAGCTTTTCACCTTCAGAGCAGCAGGTACTTGATAGATTGATCTGAAACCTTATTAATGTTTTATAAAGGAGATCATCAGGGCACCAGAAGAAAAAGCAATCATGACCAGGAGCTGATCCATCTGCCCATAGCCCTGGGACAGGAGGGGTCACCTTGCAATCCAGGCCCATCTACCCAGGGCCCAGCATCAGCCTCTAGCTCCCTCTGGGCCATTCATGGCTTTAGCAGGGTAGATGGGTATGTCAGCCAGCTTTCCATTTATGGCAAAATACTTGACACAAGCAACTTAAAAGGAGGAAAGATTTATTTAGGCTCAAGTTTAATTTCAAGTCTGTGGCTACTTGGCTCCATCTCTTTGGGCTTGTGAGGCAGAACATAATGGTGGAAGCAAATGATAGAGGAAGCTTCTTGCCTCGTGGCAGCCTGGAAACAGAGAGAGAGAGAGGGAGCAAGCGAGAAGAGAGATCAGGGTTCCTATATCCCCTTCAAGGATACACCTTAATGAGTTAGCTTCCTTCTAAGGGAAGCCACCTCTTAGAAATCTGACCACCTCCCAGTAAGGCCACAACCTGGGAATTAGACCTTCAATATGTGACTTTGGGGAACATTTAAGATCCAAACCAGGGCTGGAGGTGTTGTACCCCTTCAGTGGAAAGAGGAAAGGGTTTGGCTTTGAGGAGTGACTATCACAGATTAGCAGAAGGGCTTGGGACAACCCCTCTGAGTCACAGGTACCTTCTCTGTAAACTCAAGCATTTGTCCTAAGTGACCTTTAGGTTTCTCTTAGTCAGCTTGGGTTGCTACTCTAACAATGATGGTATAGATGAAATGACTTGAATACTGTATTTCTTCTCATAGTTCTGGAGATTGCAAAATCCAAGGTCAAAATGTCAGCAGGTTTGGTGTCTGGAGTGAGCACTCTTCCTAGGGCACCGATGGTGCCTTCTTGCTATGTCTCCACATGGGGCAGAGCAGGGTGGGGGCAGGGGGTTCTGTGGGGATCCTTCTTAAAAAGGCTACTATGATGACTTCATAATCCAGTGAGGCACTAGTAGAGGATTAGGATGGAAGACACATGAAAGAAGTCTGATATATAGTCCCTACCCTCATGTTGCATGAATTCTAAAATGAGTACAGGTCCCTAGGCATAGGCACCTCTTCCCACAATGTGAAAATCAATGGGTTTTTGAGAAATTTTTTTTCAAAGCCCCCCTATGAATGAAATATAAGCCCCATTGCTTGCCTTTGGGGCTCACAGTGTCACCCAAGAGAAGGACACCACAAAATTGATACCACTAGGTGGCTCAGGAAACAAGAATTAGAATTCAGAGGAGGGAGGGAAAGAGCTGGAGTCAACAGAAGTCTTCCCAAAGAAGGACTGGAGGCAAGCACTCAGAAAGGCAAGAGATGGACACACCAAGGAAAGAGCTTTGTAGCCTCTGCTCTCCATCTCCCCAGGATGGGTGGAAAGACTGAGGTCCCGAAGCAGGAGAGGGAAGACCAGTCCCATGCATTGCATCCACACAATTGCTTATACAGCTTCACTGAGGCAACTGCTTTGTTGACAAGCACTGTTATTCAACACTGGGGAGTGGGAGGGAGGTAAAGTAGGAAGACATAGTCCTCGTCTGCGTTAGTGTTTCATGACCAAAACACCTGACAACAGCTTAAAGGAGAAAAGTTTATTTTGAGCTCACAGTTTGGGAGGTCTCAGTTCATTGTCAGCCGACTCCATTACTCTAAGCCTGAGATGGGGCAGAACATCATGGCGGAAGGGCCCAGCAGAGGAATGCTTCTCAGCTCATAGCAGCCAGGAAGTTGAGAGAGAGAGAGGAGAGGAACCAGGGATAATATATAGACCAGGTCATGCCACCCAGGACCTATTTCCTCCAGGCATGCATACCCCACCTACTTACAGTTACTATCCAATAGTTCTTCCAAATTATTACTCTATCAAATGGATTGATCCACAGATTAGGTGACAGCTCTCACAATCTAATCATTTCACCTGTGAACTTTCCTACATCACCTAACTCATGAAGTTTTGGAGGGACATGAAAGATCCAAACCATAACACCCTCATGTCCACCCATGCAGGCCGTCCCTCCTGCCTGGAGGAAGTGAGGATGGGAGAGACGGGGGGCCCCTCTCTCCAACTTGTCCCAGTGAGAAAGGGGGTGGGAAAGGTTTAGTGAGGGAATAGCTATGACACCTAATATTTATTGTTTTCTCTGTGCCCTAAACCATGTACATGGACTATCTCATTTGAAATGCATACCCATCCTTTGAGTTAGCTACTATTCTCTCCAATTTACAGATGAAGAAAATTTTGAAGCAGGAAAGGGAAAAATTGGTCCCATATCTGGAAAGTCCAAGAATAGAGCTGGCACAGAGGGACTTAGATTTCAAACAATGCTATTGGAATTCCCTCTCCCGCCATGTCTGCTCTCCCCTGGGCTGCCTGTGTCTGTCCCTGCCACCTCTCCTAGGCTGCCATGAGAGCTTCCTGCCCCTTACTAATGCCATTAGTGCATCTACCCAACCTGCAGCCAGGACTCACTTGGGTTTCGCGGAGCCTGTTGAAGGCCCATTTGCTCAACACATAATGGGGATTAGAATTCATTAATGCACTACAAATTAAAGTATTAATAACGGCTGCGGAGTTTAAATGAGAGCCAGGGAAGGGAATCGGGTGAGGGGCCGCCCCTCCCGCGTCCCCCACCTAGCTGCATTGTTCTGGCACAGGCAATCCTGCGCTCTTTAATATGCTGTGACAGCCGCTGGAGTGACCCCAGACAATAAACAGGGCCTCCTAGTTAAGTATTAATCTGCCAAAAGAATGACCTTCATCCACTAAAGAAGGGATGTTTTTAAAAACCTAGCAAGTGGAGGAAGGCTCATTTGCTCGCTCATTTAGCATATTAAAAGGGTATTATTGCTACAAACAAGAAATCTAAATGAGGCCTGGGCAGGAGCTGCGGATAACACTCCTGATTAAAGGTGCAGGGTAATGATGAACACGGGAGGCTGAATCCGTTATTGTTCACCAACATGGCAGGACCTGGCTACTGGCATGATAAGAGCACAAGAGCGTGGAGTCCCGGCTGGGCTCAGGCTTTTCAGAGAACAGCGAAGCCATCTCAACTGCTGAGTACTGCCCAGCTCCACCCTGGGAGAGGAGAGATGGAGAAGGGCTGTCTGAGACCACTGCAGAGGAAGGGTGTCCCAAGAGAGGGTCCCAAACCATTCCCTGGAGGGACCACAGTCTCTATCTGTATTTCTTATTGTCATCCTGTGACTTGTTTACCTCCAGCTTCTCACGTTCCTGCAGGTCAACTCTGTGGACAGCACCTTTTCCCAAGAGTACAGGCAGTTATGCTAGTCCTTGGATAGAGTCTGGCAGGGAGAGAGGGAGGCAGAAAGGACAGGTGTGACTCACTTTCTCCTCCCTGGTGTCATCAATGCTGAGGCCTGACATGTCGAGAAGGGCCTGAGCTGAGAAGTCTTCTCTCTTAGCCTGTGGCAGTCTGTCTGGGAAAGATTGGGGCCTTGGCAAAGCCATGGGCAAAGAGAGAAAAGAAATATAATTGGAGGAAGTAAAGGAAAAGATATAAATATAAAACTCAAATTCAACAAAAATCTGGGAGAGAAAGAACTCTGCCATGCAGCCAGCTGGTGTCACATGAGGGACTGACAGGTGACCAAGACCCTGCTCTGGAGGCTTACCTTGATATGGGGAGGGAGGGATGGCTCATGTGACACCAAAATAATGTTTTAAGAATATGGAATATTTAGAATATAAATAATGATGAGTGACAGGAAACACGGCAAAATCATAGAACTACAAGGGGAGCTGAATCATCCTAAGAGAAATGGTGTCTGCACAGTCATCTCTAGACGGTGCTGCTTGAGGACAGTGGCTTTGTCTGGTTCATCCCTATGTTCCCATTGTACAGAACAGTTTCCAGCACATAAGACACTTGTGGCAGAGATGACGCCATTTGTTCTCCAAACTGCTCCCTGTTCCAGGACTGAGATGTAGAATCATTTCCCAGCCTCCCCTGGAGCTAAATTGGAAGCATATGACTACTGTTTGGCAAATACGAACACGAACACAAGTGATGCATCACTTCTGGAAGGAGGCATGACAGAGAGAGCACACCTCACTCATCTTCCCTTGCCACAGCATCCTTGGCAAGTATGTGAAGCGAGGGAACCATCAGAAGACAGAGGATGCCTGGGTCCCTGAGTCACTGAATGGAGGAGGATCCGGTCCACCTACATCAACATTGTCAGGCTTTTGTTAAGTGGCACCACCAAAATTTATAGGTTTATCCATTGAAGTAATAAGAGTTATTTATCCTGGCTTATAAACACAGTGCTTAATAAATGTTTATTGAGTTAATAAATGAATACACTCCTTTAATACTTACAATAATTTTAAAGTCGATATTTCCATTTGACGGATAAGGAAAGAGATTCAGAGTTAAGAAGTAACAAGGCCAGAAGTTAAATTTATGTCATTACATTCCACATTCCTTTTACTATATCTGGCTGTCTTTCAAGAACATAGTCTGATGTATATTTTATGTGAAATTTGACCAAAAGCTACTTCAGTGTAATAGAGGTGAGGGACTTTCCAAATGAAAAGGTTCCCTGGTCATCATTACTATTGGGAGAGGGCTGTCATCTTGGATGTGGTTCTGAATTCAAGTTCCCCGACGAGGAGCTTTAGGCAATAATTTTCTCTCCTTGGGGCAGGGGAGAGAAGTTTTATCTCTCCACTTCCCAGCTCAAGCAAGAGGTATCTCCTTCCTGTAAGTAGATGGTCAAGGTCATCTTTCTCAGAGAGCCTGACTCATACTGACTTTTGCTTCTCCCCTTCTAAATAGATTTGCCCACCATCTAACAGCTTCTGGACCTCTGGAGCCTGGCCCACTTGAACCTAGGAAGCATGGAAACAGCTGAAGGCAGACACTAACAGGTGAATGCACCCCATGAACAAACACCCTTCTGCTGGGAAGGCGCAGGGTGGGGTGAGCTGGGAGAACAGCATCCACCCCAAGCCAAGGCAGAGTGGTTAGAGGATAGCGGAAAGGGAGGTAACAAAGGAGTGGAAATAATTTCAACCTCTGGGAGAAAAACTAAAGTATTAACTATAATGGCAAAATTCATCATGATAGAGACCTGAAAGGAGCAGGACTGTATTGTCCTCTGTCTCCATTCCTGGCTCCTGGGGAGGTCTGGGAGCTCAGTTCAGCGGCAGAATAAACATTCATGAGCAAAGGCTATGTGCCAAGCACCAAGCCAGGAGCTGGGACACAGATAGGAGTAAAAGGGTTAAGACTGAAGTGAGGGTCAGATGGAGCACCCCATATCCCCAGGAATAGCTACTGCTCCCCAGGGTTGTCACTAAACCACAGAGGGCTTTGTGCAAAACAGAAAACAGGATTCCTGCAGGAGAACCTGGCTCACCCTCTGCTGTGGATGCTGTGCTGCTCGTCAGCTCCCCTAGTGGCCAAATTCTCCTGAACCCCACATTATTGTCATTTCTCTCTTCACTCTCCATCCTTCCCGTTTGGATGTATATTCCCTTGGATCTGCAGCTCTTGGAAACTCAAATCTTTGCAGCTCTGGATATTAGAGACAAAACCAGAGATTATTGTCATTCATTCTTATCTTGAAGATGAAGAAACTGAGATCCAGAGGAGAAATGACCTAACGGAGGTCACCCTTTGTACTTTCCTGGCAGAAAAAAAGTGAAGTCCCATCTGTGCTCATTAACATTTAAGCCAGAAAATGTATCAAAGCTGTTGGGTAAACTAGTCAATAGATGGACTGGTCAAGATGAGGCTGGGGAGGAAAAATCGTCATCTGCTCAGACTGGGCTGAGTTCAGGATATGCCAGTCTTATCCTCTCCAATTTGAGTCCATCCTGCATTCTACTTCCTTCCTTTGATTCCAAGTGCCCTCTAACCCTCACTTCTAAAGCAATTTGGATGCACAAACCCACAGGAAAATTGGAATCTGGGAAAGCTCCCTTGGCTGAGAAGTTAGGCAATCTAATTACCCTCTCCTACTGTATTTACCTCGGTGGGAAGGGCTTCCAAGGGTCTGTCAATGACAGACAAAGTGAGCAAGAAGGTACAAGTTGGGGTCATAATTATGTGTTTTTAAAGGGGATGACATTCCTTCCTGGAGCAGTAAGACTGGGGTCATCTCCCCCCTGAACTGTTGGCCTGGTCCCCTCTGCTCCACATTCTCCTGGCTGTGACCTCTCACTGCTGGCTGTTCCTTGGGGTGTCAGCCAAGCCGAGCTCAATTGCTACCTTCTTTACGATGCCTTCCCTGACCCCCTCACCAGTACCTATGTTCCCAACCGCATGGTACCCACGGCTCTCACAGAGTTCACCATGTGGTACTGCCACTCTCTGCCTAAGTCTGTCTCCCCCAGGAGCTCTGAGAGCTTCCTGAGAGAGCCCGTGCCATCCTGGTCTTTATGTCCCTGGCACTAGCACAGTCTTAAAGTACATAGTACAGTCATGCACTGCTTAAGGATGGCCATCCCTCCTGAGAAATATGTCGCTGGGTGATTTTCTGCTTGTGAAAACATCATGCAGTGAACCTATGTGAACTAAGTCAGATGTCACCAGACAATAAAGTCTTATGAGACCACCTTTGTATATGCAGTCCAATGTTGACCAAAATGTTACTCTGTAGTACATGACTGTAGTTACTTAGCAAATATGTTGAAATCAAGAAAAATTCATATCAATTCCCAGTTTCTAAAGTCTTACCTCTGTTCTGATGTTTCACCTGGCTCTGGCCTTAGGCCTTATTCTTTAAATTATTGTTTTTTATTTACATATCCATAAGGCCAGTGTAAGTGCGATGGGACAGCCAGATAGGTTCAGATATTCAGGGTCTCACATGCAAAATCTCAACCCTGTGGGGGTAGGCTTTAGAATGGAACTTCATCTGAAGAAACGGAGAGTTCAGAGGAGTTAGGTAATGAGCCTGAGTTTCACAGCAGGTGAATGCAGAAGTAGATGGAGCGCTGCTCGGTCTGACACAGCCCCTACTCCACACACAACACTCCAATTTAGCTGACCCAGCATGTCTTACTTATAAGAACCCCGAGTTTGAGATTGTCACTAGTTGTGGCCTCAGTGAAAATACTTCCTAATTTTGTGGGATGCCCTAAAGTCACATACAACCTAGAGTGGACTTAACAACTTCATTCCCGTGACATCTTCCTCTGCATAGGGCCTCTGCTGTGTTTTAAAAGTCCCACTCAGGTGAGCCACAGTGTGACTACTCAGGTTGCCCCTGACTATTCTGCCAGACCCCACATAGTCCTTCTCTTGTTCTCTGGGCCTTATTTCCTCATGAACAGTGGGGTTTACATAATAAAGAAAAAGACAAAAGCCATCAGCAATAAACACTCAGGACAAAAATCCCCCGCCATCACTCCCAGAGATCAAGTATGTCTGCTTCTGTGGCTTAAAAAGATTCCAGCCTTGGGTCTAGTTTTCAAATATCCTGCCCCTTCCCCAAATTTGATGGCACTTTGATTTACCTGCTTCCTTCCAACCACTTCAATAATTTATTTAGACTTTCATTCTTCTAAAAGAAAATGGAAATCAGTCTCAGGTTAAGTTTGGAGTCACTTAGAAACCAATTCTGCTCATGCTTCCTTCAGGTATGGCAGCCTGACCCCTTCCCTATAAGAATCTCAAAACAGGGGCTGGGGATGTGGCTCAAGCGGTAGCACGCTCGCCTGCCATGCGTGCGGCCCGGGTTCGATCCTCAGCACCACATACAAACAAAGATGTTGTTTCCGCCGAATACTAGAAAAAAAAAATATTAAAATTCTCTCTCTCTCTCTCTCCCTCTCTCACTCTCTCTTTAAAAAAAAAATCTCAAAACACACATCATCTGAAAATAGAAGGTAGAGCAAGAAGGAGCAGAGTTAGGGAGGGAAGAGGAGGAGAGACTGGGCAGGGAGTAGAAGAACAACAAACTCAGTGAAGCTCGAGTTGGAAGAATGAGGACCACAAAGAAGAGGCTGCAGCCATGGTCCAGGTGGTGAGAGAAAGCAGGCTCCTTGGTGTCCCTCTGGTAACAGAGAAATGCAGAAATAGCAGGAGGCCACAACTGAAGGGAGGCAGGACGTCAGGAACTTTGCCTGCTGGATTTCTTATTTTCTAGATTGAGAATCCTGCTCTGCTCACTAGAAAGAAGAGACTGTGTCCTTGAGAACACCTTCAACTTAGGGTTGGGGTGCCAGGGGAACAAGGGTCCAAGAGAGATGGAGACAGCCTTCGTCCATCTGGAAAGGAATGCTAAGAGGTTTTGAATACAGAGGGAGGCTATTCACAGGAAGATAAGGAGCTCAGGAATAACCTGGGGACTGGAAATGACTTGATTGCAAATATCTACATTTTGCTACAGACAGGACTGTTCCAGATGCCAAAAAAGAAGCAGTCTGCACAGGTGATGGATTTTTCCCCCGGATATGGGAATCTGTGTCACAATTAACCTCTTGATGAGAGATTTCTCTCCATTAAGTTCTAGTTGACAGGTGGTGAAACCTGGACAACTGGCAAGGACTGACTGACAACTGGAGACGATGAAGCCATTAATCCTTCTCTGCCTTCCAGTTTATCGTCCCACCTCCTCCTCTCCAAATACCCTTGGCCTCAGAACGCTCACTTCCAGTGACCCCTTTAGAACACTCGGCCTGACCTCTTTCCCCTTCTCCCACCTTCCATTTGGGTTGGGATGTCTCCTCTCTCTCTTCCAACCGGGCTATGAGAGTACACTGTGCACATGTTAAAACAAGACTGACTTAGCACATCGCATTATAACTTTTCTCTCTCCCTTGCCAGCTTTCGATTTCCTTAAGGAAGGAGCTCTCTTTTACTCACATACTTTGCCTTAGTCGCTAGCACAGTGCCTGTTACATTGAAATAAACAGTTCCAAATGAATGGATAAATGAATGATCACCAAACTCTGAATCCCGTCAGGTAGTTCTCCACCCTTGACATTGCAATATGAGGGCTTGGGTGCCTAGGCATAATAAAGGAATTAAATTACTTGAGATAATCCTAAACCAATCACCCCCAAAACTATTTTGCAGCCACCACTATGGTACACAACATGTGTCACTGTCTCTATAAGAGTGCACGAAGCCATTGCACCGTTCCCTGGGTAGAATTATTCGTTAATAGGACTGCTCTCTCTGGTGGCAGAGGTCTCACACGCTCTAGTAAACAGGTGCTCCTTTGGTGCCAGTTTGCCTTCACACTGCACCTTGCACCGACTATTCGCAGGAAGTAGTGACCCACTCTATGCTGTGTGACAAACCTGTGTTGCTCAATGCTGCTTCTGCCAGTCATCACAGTGCTATTGAGAGAGACAGTCCCACGGTCCCCATAGGGAACAAACCAACTGTTCACTGGTCCCCAGAGGACACACAGGCAAGGATGGGGAAGGCAGCCTTGTGATGGAGCAGGCAATACTTTTCCAAATACTCAATGATGATGCCCCTTGGGGCAAGAAAGGCAGAAACACTCTTGCTCTAATTCATTGAATTAGCAAAAGGATAGACTTCTTTCTATAAAACCTTGCAAATATCCTTTTTAATTATAGGTGAAAAACAAAAAAGAAATTATGGATCCACTGTGCCAATTCCCCACTCTTATCCTTCTCAGAGCCGGGGGGAATTCTTTCAGGGAAGCTGTTAAGATATTGTGAGGATACGCATGCTTGTCTTATGGCTTTGAGTTTGGCAATGCTTTTTGCTTGGGTGGTGTTTCAGAGAGAAGCTGGGGCGTAACATGGGATCCAGAGAGAAGGAAGCAAGGGGTTGGATGTTTAGATCAGGCTACATCTTAAGGGGTAAAGGAGGAAAGCGCTTTGAGTTTCCAATGGGCTCACCCAAGACAAGAGAGCAAAGGGACATTAAGGACAAAACCTAGCTACGAAAATACCAGTGTTTAATGCCTTGGTCAGGACCGCAGGCTGCAGAGCGAGCCCGTGAATACTACATCTGGACACTGCCAGCATCACCATGCTGGCAAGACGCAACCCAACATCTGGGAGCAGCCCACAGATTTTACTTGAAGCTACCTCCAGAGGGAAGGAAGACAGGGAGGTGAAGCTCAGTCCATGACAGCCTGCAGCAGAGCCACCTATGTGGCTGTAAAAAGGGGAGCTTCTTAGAACCTCCACACACAGCTATGGTAGAATCCTGGACTCTGGGGTCTGGAGAGTGCTCATTTAACTAGCTCCCCAGGGGCTGCTGCGCACTCTGGAATTTGCAATCTTATAGTTCAGTACTTGAGGGTCACTTTTTTAGTAGGAGAGGCTGGGGTTCTGATAGCGGCTTTAATCTCACTCTGTGGCTCTGAGAAGTTATTTATCCCCTCTGATCCTCGGTTTTTCATCTGGAAAATAGGAAGAAAATAATATTTAGGACCATTAGGCAGACTAGATGAAATACTTAATAGAAAGTGTTTAGCATAGTGTCTGCCACATGGTGACAAGTGGTGATTATTATTAGATAACAGTGATTATAGTCTCCTTGGGTAACCAAAATGAATTCATGTGAAATACCTGCAGACAGTTAGTAACCAGGTGACCTGATGTACCCAGAGCCATCATGGAAGAAAAGACATGCCCATGAAATATGCCCTGTTTATTTTCATGAAGGAGACACACTACATCTTTTGCTGTTTCCCCAATTGTTGCTACTACTTTATGTGTTTTGGACAGATGGAGGATGCCTGCCTCAGAGCCTGACCAGCTGCAGTCAGATGCCTGTTTCCTTACTAGCCATGAATATCACAAGAGTACACATCTTCCAGGATTTTTGTGGTCCTTAATCGGAGGATTAAGTTACATAGCCCATGTAAAGTACTTACTTCAGTATCTGGTATATATTAGGTGCTTATTAAAAGCCCATTTTTACTGGTATGGACGTTTCATAGCAAACCACCCAATGCTGGGGGTCATGCACTCATTTTCTCACTCAGCAAGTGATTTTGAGCCCCTACTAGGTGTCTGGCACTGTCCTTGGTGCTAAGAGTTATGCAAAGAAAGGTTGTTCCTTTCCTTCTAGAAGCTGAAAATGCCAACAGAGGGTTCGTTGAATGGCAGACATCAAATGGGTATCATGTCCTATGCAATGGAACTTACATGGGAGAGTAAAGTAAGAAAGTTTTTCAGAACTAAGGACACACTATCCTGAAGAAGAGAAGGCATCCCCAAATGGAGAGAGCTGAAGCACAGCCAAGAGGAGGAGACAGATGCAAATGACAGATATGCACAAATGGTGTGTGCCTGGAGGGCAGAGTAGAACAGTCACCTTCAAAAGCCACCACACTCTGATCCGCGGGCTGGCTCCATGCCACCAGGGAAGGGATGCAGTTACCAAGACTCTGCAGGATGCAAGTGCAAATAGTATCCTGGCCTTCAGAAGGCTACTCTTGGGTGACAGTGCAGATCTGGAAGGACAGCCCAGAAGGAGTCACTCATGAGCTACACATTGGCCCCTTTCCTTTTTGTTTTCCCCATGCTTTCCAATTATTGGCATTTTAGGGAGGGAAGGAGAAAGGCAATTGAGAATGAAGAATCTATATTCACACAGCACCTGACACAGAGAACCTGCATCTGCCATTCCCAGCCCCTGCTGACCCAAAGCCCTAACCTAGAACTTGGCTACCTCTATATATTACAGATGTTAACTAGGAAGGGATCCAGAGGACAGGAAGTGTAGAGAACAGAAAGACATGGAAGACGAGAGAAAGGGAATGGCGAAGAAGTGAAAGACAAGCAAGATGAGAACGTGGATGAACGTCTTGTCTAGGATGCTTTGGAGCAGCGACAAATGACAGGATGGATAAGGTGAGATGGGCCCTACCACCACCTATGTTTCTGCTTTCTTCTCCACTGCCAGAGGTTACTTGGAAAGACGTTCCTGTGTGTGTGTGTGTGTGTATATGTGTGTGTGTGTGTGTGTAGATGTATGTATTTTTTTTTTCACTCAGGAGGTCAATCACTGATTTACTTATTTATACATGAGTATTTACTGAATGCCTCCTATATTCCAGGCACTGTTCAGGGAACATAAAAGTGAACAAGATCAAAACAGTTTCTAGCCCTTTAAAAAATTACCTAACAGGTACTTTTTAAATTGAAAGTTCAATTCAAAACTATGGATTTTGAACTCTGAAATAATTTAGCTGTAGTTTAACTGTATTGTAGAAAATACAAAATCATTTTGAGGCATATTCCATGTCCTCAGGAAGCATGATGATGGTGGTAATGATGATGATGATGATGGTGGTGGTGGTGATGATAATGATGATGCTGATGCTGATGATGGAGTTCTCTCTGTGAATGACTCCAGTCCTCAGTGAATTTTAATTCCTTATATTTCACATCTGTCTGTCCACTCTTGTTGTTTTCGGCATAAAATACCTTGTATTGCTCACATATTAATTTTACCCTATCCTACAAAAGGCCAGCATTAGCTACTTTAGACTATTTAACAAACTACTGAAAATCTCTTTAGATTATAATAGAAACCATTTATTTAGTTCATAGATCCTGAGCAACATGGGCTGGGCTCAGCTGGGCAATTCTTCTGGTCTTGGTTGGATTCATTCATGTTTCTGCAGACAGACCCTGATCTGCTGGGCAGCTGTGCTTCTCGGGGTTAGATGGATGTCGATAAGGACATCTGGATTGACTAAACAACATGGTCTCTCACCTGGCAGGTTGGTCCAGGCTTGCTCCCTTAGTAACTTGGCAGAGTTCCTGGACAACAAATGGAAATATGCAAAGTCTCCTGAGGTCTAGGCTCAGAACTGGCACATTGCTTCTGCTGCATTCTATTAATCAAAACATGCACAGGGCCAGCCCAAAATCAGCAGGGAGAAAAATAGACTCCTTCTCTTGATGGGAATAGATGCAGCAAGAAGCAAGCACTGAGCTGTAGCACTTTCCATCTACCACACAGTCTGGGAAACTCCTCAAGTGAGAGACACCATTTACACATTATTATATTCTTAGAGATGGGAGCATAGCTGCTCCTTATTGATGTTACACGAGCAAAAGGCCAGTGAAAGGAAGCGGAGGAGGTATCCCCCAGGAAGGACATTTAACACTGAGATTTGAAGGATAAACAGGGGTTTGCTAAGTGAAGGGCTTTCTGATCAGAGAGAACTAGACGTGAAAACTCCTGAGGCTTGAAGGAGCCTGGGATGCTCTAGGAGGAGAAGTACTGGGAAAGCTGGGAAAGGAATGGGCTAGGAGCTGAGGGGAGGAGAGTCAGTGCTGTAGACTTAGGGGAGCATCATAATTGAGGGCTTGCAAACCTTGATAAGGAATTTGGACATTATCCTAAGAGCAATGAGAAATCATTAGAGTTTTAAGCAGAGGCGAGAAATGATGAGGCTTGTGTTTTGAAACGATTGCTTTGACTGTAGTATGGAGAATGGATTAAAGGAGATGAGAGTGAAAGTGGGAATAATAAAGTCCTGTTTTAAATTTGCAAATACCTCTGGCAAGATTAAAGAGTTGCCAACTACATACGTTTCAAGGGAGTCATGCAGGACAGGGATTCCTTCCCCGCTTCCTCAGAGTTGCAGAAGCAAGAGCTGTGTTTAGAGGAGGCAAGGAGGGGGCCCTCCGGGACACACACTCATCTGTCTAGCAGTGTGTAGCTCCCACCAACATCTTAGCCAAAAAGAACAGCAAGTTCATAGAGCAAGATTCTTTTTACCTTTCTATTACCAGAACTAATCATTTACCTTAAAGTAAGACATTTCATTTTCATTAAAGTAATAGACAAGAATAAGTAAAAAGAAATTAATTTCCAGGACATTCAAATCTAACAGCATTTCATTTCCTATCAGCCCTGAGGTTAACCTAACTTTTACCTCCACTGACATCTAATGAGAGTTGCCATTTATTGAGCTCCTACTTTGAGCCAATCAATTTACATAGTTTATCCCCAGAGGTGCTTCCACCAAACTCCTTAGTAGATGCAACCATCCCATCTCACAGATGACAGTAGAGAAGGCATGTCACTTGTCCAGGGAACAAACGGACTAAGGATGGAGCTGGAATACACTGGAATGTGGGTTCTTCTGATTCCAACACCCATGGTAGCTATCTATCACCCAATAAGCCTTGCAATGTGCCAGACATGAGGATAAATTCTTGGCTTGTTTTGTCTTACTGTACCCTCCCCAAAGCCCATTGAGGTAGGTGTCATTACCATCTCCATTCTGCAGATAAAAGGTAAATGAAGTTCAGAAAGGCCACATAGCTTTGCCCAAGGTCAATAGTCAGGTCATAACACTTGGTCCCCATATTAATCCAACCATACCATACCATCATGAACACTTAGGCTTTTCTTAAATAGGTGATGCCTTATCCTTCTTAGTCATCATGTAAACAGAACTCTGAATGACGGATATAGCTAGTCCTTCCATATTTACTCCCTCCTCCTTTTCTAAGTCCACCATTAAGTTCCTGGATGGCAGACTCTGCCTTAAACCCTATCTCAACCCTTCCTCCGGCACCTGGTAGTGTTGATCCAAAAATATTATTTGGTCTGGGCTGGTTCTCCCCAGCAGGGGTGCCATCTTTAATCTCACACATGCAAACACTTACCAGCTGAGTTTCCTGAGCAAGTTGAGATAATAAGCAGGCCAGGCAGGCTGCCCATCCCCCCCACTCCACTGCACTTCCCCAAGTCTGGGTCAATCCCAATCTCAGAAGGATGGCTGGCTGGCCACACCTCCACCTCCTCCAGCTGCCTGGGGCTACACAGGGCAATTCGACCAGGTCTTCAGTCACTCACCAGCACAGGAGAGGCTGGGCTCTGGATCCTCAGGCCACAACATCAGGAGGAATAATGAGCTGCTCTGGGGGAGGCGAGAGCTTTCTGATCAAGAGACATATGTGGCTGTCACAGTGACAGATGGACCCAAAGGCCCCTTCCCCACTACATATCCCAATGACCTTCACACCCCCAGGGTCTGCCTGACCCTTGACACAGATCTGGGATGCCAGGGAGATCAGAGGGAAGAACAGAAGATCATACAACCAGTGAGAGAAGGGAAAACCATATGATATCATGACACGGTATTTGAGTGTTGGTTTTATGACTTTGGACTCACTTAAGTTACCTGTATGGTGAGAGAATTAGAATTCTTTAATTGCTAGGAATGTAGTTTCCATCATCTTTAAAATGTAGACACTGACCTTCTTGTAGGGGTGATGGTGAGTGGCCCTGGACTTGAAGTCAAAAGACTTGGATTAAAATCTCCTTTTATCTACTGTGTAAATCTTGTTAGGTCACTTGGTCTCTCTGAGCCTGAATTTGCTCATATAGAAAATGAAAATAATTAATGCACATCTAATGAGGTTTAAATGAGCCTGCATGTATATGAAGCATCTAACAATATCTAATAAAGAAGAGTAGGTGTTCTACAAACTTACATTGATTCAGTTGTAAATTTTGAAGAAAGTACTGCCAGTGAATAGGCTATTTTTATATTGAAAGATATGAGACCAAGCTTAACGTTGGCACTAGTATAAGTATTGGTATTAGACTGGTATTGGTATGAATTGGTGTTTGTGTTATCTCTAAGGTATCTTTCAATTTTTATACACTAAGGTCACCCACCAGACAGAGGAATGAGTTTCAATAACTGAAAGATACAAAGAGGCCCACCCCCAACCCTGCTTTTGTGTCCCCAAGGGCTATGCTGGTGACTGTGGGCCTCTTTTTAGGCCAGAGCAGGGAATGACTGACGGGAGAACTGAGGAGAACAAGAGGACATTAAGAAAGACAAGAGGAGATTAGGGACAGACAGAGACAGGTGCCTGCTGACTATGCCAAAGACATTGAAGTCTCCAATTCCAGGGATAAATTTGGCACAGCTGGGAGTATCGAAGGTGGAGGCAAGGAGGTAAGGAGAGAAGAGGTAGAGAAGAAAATAAGAAGGAAGAAGGGTTCTGTGATTTAAATATGTTCCCCTAAATTCATGTGTAGGAAACGTAATTCCTAATGCAACAGTGTTGAGAGGTAGGAACTTAAAGAGGTGATTAGGTGAATGGATGAAGGCCATTATCACATGAGTGGGTTAGTTATAAAAGGGAGAGCTTGGTTCCCATCATCTGTGTCTCATGTGTTCACTTGCCCTTCCGCCTTCCACCATGGGATGATATAGCATGAAGGCCCTGCCAGACACTGGCACCATACCCTGGGACTTACCAGCCTCCCTAATGGTCAGTCAGATAAGCATCTTTAGTTTATAAATCACCCAGTCTCAGTTTTCTGTTATGCAATGCAAAATGGACTAATCAAAGGGAAAGGAAAAAATTGATTAAGAGAAGAATCAGAGGGGCAAAAGGGGGAGAAAAAGTAAGTTCATCTTTTCCTTTTTCCATCTTGAAAACTTTTCAAGAATCCCCATGGCATTCAAGAGACAAGCCAAGCTTCTCTGTCCAACCACACACCCTATAGAGCCAGGTGACATCAGCTTTTCCATGTATCCATGCTGGCTGGGCCCCAAACAGTACCCTGGCTCTTCTACCTCAGGGTTCCTTTCAAAAAAACCCTTTTATTTCTTTATTGTCTCAGAAAACTAACATGCATTCTGCAAGTATCACTTCCTCTGGGGAGCCTTGTTAAGTCTCCAAGGTAGGATTAGTCTTTGAAGTGCTTTCCAGGTGACACTGGGGCCCTGCACACACACACCCTGATGGCTTATCTTACTGTTTCACAACTATGTACTTCCTCCTTCTCCTGCAGGAGATGGAGCTCCTTGGTGGTGAGCAACTGGTCCTGCTTGTGTCTGTACCCTGGGTGCACGTTGGGTCTGGTACATGGGCAGTTCCACCATTGCTTCTATGGAATGACAGCAGGGGAAGAGAAGAGAGGGTAAAGACAAGCAGGAAAAAGAGACTACGGAGAAGAGGAAGGGGCAGAGAAGGAGTGAGGGGAGAGGAGAACATCGTTAAGGAACAGTGGAGGAAGGAAAGCAAAGGGACAAATGTGGAGCATAAGCCCAGAAGGATCAAAGGGAAGAGAGTAAAGGAGGCTGGGGGAAGGGTGGATGACTGACAGGTGACACAAGGAATGAGAAGCTCAGCACCCAGCACTCTGTCTCAGGGCTGGCTTCTTCCCACTCTGAGTCTCATGAGGCACCAGGGTTAGGTCCAGACTGGGGCAGCCCACATCTGGAGCATCTGTGTGTTGGGGTGACTGCAGGGCCACAGAGCAGAAGTGCAACTTCTTCACACCTCAAGTCCTGAAGCTCCCATTGTCGGCTGATTGATATAGTCACCATTTGCAATGAAAGGGAAGGCCCTGTTCCTTCCTCCTGGTCAGTCATCACCTGCTCCACTGGGCTCTGTGTGGGTAGACCTCCCCGAAAAGCTGCTGGCTGGAGTGCTCCCCACGGGATGGACTCAAACTGGATTGAATTGACCCCAGCTGCATTTTCTCTTCCCTGGGTTTAGCCTCACCACCCCTTGCAGAGTATCTGCCTCTCACCCAGCTTCAGTGTGCAGCTGAACTCACGGGGCAGTCCAGACACACCTGTCCTCAGGTAGAAGCACCAACTATTACACGGTACCCAGCAAGTGATCCGGGGACAGAAGCTGGCCTGGGCTCTCTCTGCTTTCTGAAAAGGGCTGGGCTGTCTTGCTGAAGCCACAGTCACTCCGCGCCAAGCACTCAGAGACTGGCGTCTGTGAGTGGGGGTATCACATAGGTCTGCACCACTGGAGGTGAGAATCAACATCATTAGAGAAGGAAGCTGAAATCCTCTCCTGCATCTTCATCTCACAACTTCCCAGTGGAGGCTGTTGGAGGTTGGACTGAAGTAAGTGGCTCTTCAGTTAATTCCAAAGCCCACTTAATTTGCATGACTCAGCCCTAGTCCCTTGCACATGCTACTCGATGACTCTCTCTAGCCAGCCTTCACCTTCACACAGAACACCACCAGACCTCACTCTTCCTCAAGATGAAGAAACATTATATCCAAATAGGGGAGGGGGAGGGTAGTACTCAGGTGAGTGTCCTCCATGACTTCCCAGGAATCACCACACAGAGGCTGGGAGGTTCCAGTGGGTGGGAGAGGTGAGTAATGTGCACGCAAAGAAAGGCGAGAGAAGTTCTACAGAATTCTCCATCTTTCTGGAAGACAAATGGAGGCAATTTTGGTTCCTAGCAGGGGTAAAGGGACTCCTGGGGAGGGGAATGGAGAATTTAAATTGACAAGGCTACTTTTAGTCCAGAGACAGAAGCTTCATGATCCAGCCCAACCTTCCTTCCATGGAAGTTTAATAAACTGGCTTGAGTTTCGACTCACTTGCTTTTGCTTCTCAGCACTGAAATGACCAACAACTGGGTGTGAACAAGAACAGAGTGGGGGGGGGTCTAGAATAACTTCTATTCCAGACAGAATCATGACTCCTAATGAAAACTGAAAATTAACTAATACATTACTTAGTAGGTATGTGGAGTTTCCCTGGTTGGTGGAACCTACTGATAAAATTTAAGAAGGGAAATACCTTTGAAATGAAAACAGAGGCTTGACTAGTGAGGGAAGGTAGTCACAGTAATCCTTTAGTCCTGAGATGCCAAAGGTCTCCTTACATCTGCCCTCACTCCTACCTCTTTCCTGGAGGCTCCCTCCAGAGACCATAGCCCTCTACCCACTCACTCACTGATTGATTACTTACTGAGTCATTGGGTACAATGAGTGACAATGGAGACCTAGAAAAGACTTGGAGGCTTCTCTTTCTGAAAGCATGGAGTACAGGGAGATGTGGGCACAAAATGAGACTGAAAAACTACCTGGGGACAGGTAGCAAAGGTGTTTCCAGGGCTGGCTAAGGAGTTCAGATTCTGTTTGATAGGCAGTGAGGTCTTGGGAGATCCTTAAGCAGGGAAGTGACACAGTCCAACTGGCTACAGAGACTGTCACTCTGAGCTCAACACGGAAGGTAGCCTGGTGGATGAGACCTTAGGCAGAGGATCAGTCAAGAGGCTGTGGGAATTGTGCGAGAAGAGAGGGGACAGGGGCCTGCTGAGGCCAGAGGCAGAGGCAGAGGGCAGAGGAATTGGTATGTGACACACAAATGACTTAAGACACTTGGTTAAGCAACGAAAACCCACCAAAGCCACGCACTGCTCCCCATCCACAAGGCTGTATTTTACTCAGCTATTATTAATAACTGATTTGATTCTATCCATTCCATTTTACAACCCCTGTCCCCTGCAATTGTCTGGTTCTGGTAACAATTTTATTGGAGCATAAGAGGCACATTATAAATACATTTTATATTGCACATTGTATTTTAAGCAAATTTGAGACATCTCTGATTAGGTGCCTTCCCAAAGATAGCCTTGTTCAGACACATAATTGCGTGCTGATTTTTATTTTATTTTATTTTATTATTTTTTTTTAGCTTTGTTCCCTCCCCTTTGGCAAAGCTGCAATCTTGCATACACACGTCAGTGGATAAAAACCCTTGAAAATAACTCTTCAGAAGAAATCTAATTTACTTTTTAATCTGGTTCGGAAATTTGCCAGAAAAATTTCCACCGACAAGCACTGCCATTTATTACCACTTATCACACACCCGGGCTGTGCTCTGGCTCCTGATGGGGCTAATGTAACAGGGGAGGAATCTTCTGATACATTATTTATTTGATACAATCCCACCCAGATAAGATCTATGGGCAGCAGAGGACGAAGTTTGACCTTATCCTTCGTCTACGGCAAAGTAAGGGATCTTCTCTTTTACTTGTTCAAGGAACCCGTCTCTCTAAGTGCCCTTGCAAGGGCTCAGCTTCCCCCCTGAGCTCAGGGACTATCAACCCACAGATGCTGCTTGGACCTTGCTTTGTTCCCGAGGGATCTACACCACCCACTTACATGTTTGCTTGTGTTTGACCTTGAAATGATTTTCACAGGTTTCATGAATATTCTACTATTCTTCTTAGGGACAGAGACCAGGGTGGCCTTTAGGAAAGGCTTACCCAGGATGGATATAGGGTGGCCCCATGCCGGGAAAGAATATTGGTATGGGCCAGCTGGTGCCCTTGGACTAGTCATTGAACCTCTTTGCCATCCTCATCTGTAAAATGAAGAAGGGGATCTCTATGACCCTGCCCAGCCTTCCTCGTCCATGGAGGCTGGGAGAGTTCAGGAAGAACAGAGTCAGAAGAGCTGGTGATGGGGCTCTGGGCTGGTGACTTTCAGCATGTTGACACCTCTGAGTCATTTGCCCCAATATGTTCCCCAGGGCTAATAACTCTTCCCCTGCCAACCTTATAGAGTCATTACAACAATAATGAATATAGAAGCTTTGCAAAAAGTGAATAGGTAAATATATAAATTTATAAATATAGAATTAATTGTGGATCAATTTATTAATTAGTAAAAACACATTATTAGATACTTGCAGAACCTACTCAAAGGGAAAATGAAGTTCAGCTGGGAGTAGCCCACAGAGTTTCTCCAACCCCAGCAGATATCACAGGGCAGGCCCAAGCGGGAGGCCGCCTGGTCTCTGCTGCCTTATGTTTTGCTAACAGCTCCTAACAGTCACACCCAAGGTCCCTTAGAGCTCCTAGGACCTACAAAGCCACAATTTAGACTTCATCCTACTCCCTCCCATGTTTCCTATAAATTAATGAAGATGAAAGAAATTTGACACTGGACAAAACTGGGAGGAAACCTTGGATCTGACTGTGCACAACAAAATCTATGAGAATTTACATAACTTTCCTGAGTGTTTTCCTTTATCCAAAAATAAGGAAAATAGCACACAACTTTGAGGGTTGCTGTGACGAGTCAGTGGCATAATAATTTACCCTCACAGACCTCACCTGTCTAGCATCACTTACGTTCTCAGCAAGGCCCTCATCCTTCTTATTTATCCTTGCACCGTTGGTGCCCAGCAGAATGTCCATAATGAAGGGAGGATTCAATCACTCCCTACTAAACGGATGGATGAATGAATGGATGAGTCAGGGTCCTGAACTGAAGAAAATGCGCATAATATTGTCAAGGTTTTCTTGAGTCCTACATCAATTTTGAAAGCTTTATCACCTCCCAAACAATTGCCTCCTGCATCTCCCAGGCTCCTCCCTACTCTTGCTCCCTTTCCCATCCTCTTGACTTCTGAAATGTTCCAGCCCCACCAACCCTTCCAGCTTTTCTGTCTTCGGCCGTGGGTGTTCTCAGCCAGTGGGTTGGCAGTGAGGTTTGCCCACAAAACTTTCTCCTGACTCCCTGCTTTTTGTGCTCCCTTCTCAGAGCTATGCCTCCTGTGGGAAGAGTAAATATAGAAAAATGACAACATGTACATTAATGCTCGTTAGAATGTCATCATTATACTCCACAAAGTGTCTGCCGAGGGGGTCCCTAAAGGACACTTAGAAACGAAGCAGCTGCTCCAGATTTGTTCCAGTTCACATCTCGAAGAAATGACATTGAGATAAATGCAGATTTGGGGGCTGGAGGGAGGGTGGGAGCAGGTCCTCTTTGGAGAAGAAGGAGATGGTGAAGGAAGAACCCACACATTTCCCAAAGCACTCAGAGCAACAGGTGCAACAGGTCAGCAGAAGAGGAGGAGCAGGCTCCATAACCAGGGCTGGTTTGCTCAAACCAAGGGTTCTGTCTGTGGAGGGGAACCGCAGGCTAAAGAACTCACCATGCCTCTGAAAGAAATGCCGGCCTCTTCAACAAAAGTGAAAAGCCAACCCGGCAATGAGATGGAAAAGCATTATTTCACTTACAAGTGGAAACTGGGGAGATTCTATGGGAAAGGGGACGATGAGAAATCAGAGTTCCAAATCCACCTAGAAAGCCATGAACAGATAATGCCAGTTAATATCTTCTCTATTCTGTTCATCAAACAAGACACACTGAGACTCTTAGATGTCCCCTCCCCTGCCACAACCACCACTCTACCCAGTCTGGTCAACAACTGAGTATAGAGATGATCCAGCACTTCAGGCCAAGCCCTAGTGCTCCTTCTATCCCACCATCTTGAAAAAGCAGGTGACAAGGTTAGTGAGACCTCCCAAACGTCATTTTTTAACTTCTATTTTTATGATACAAATGACAACATTGAGCTATAAAAATCCCTACTGTAGGTTCAATCAGTCCCTCCCTCAATGCTAACAACTTTGGCATGTTTAGCTTACCCAGTACTTTTCCATGGATCCCTACGTTGAATTTTCATTATTACCCTACAACTTAATCAGGGCAGGTATTACAACCCCCATTTTAGAGATGAGGGAATTGAGGAAGAGACTTTCCAATTATACATACACACAAACACATACCATGCATCTCAGTAGGAATGGCTTTGAAAAAGAAACTCCCACAGCTAGATGTCAACATTCATACAGAGGGAACAAGGCTCAAGGCTCCTCCAAACTCTATAAACGCCAGTTTATTCAATCTTCCATAAATAACTGAGACCTGTGACTGCAGGATTAGCACACTGCCTGACTGAGGCACAGCAGCCCCACTGAATAAGAGGCAATGGAGTAAGCTCAGCCACCCCCAAAGCCTGGCATCCACTAGTCAGGCCTCCAGCCTCCACTTAGCTGATCAGCCAAGGTAGGGATCACAGAAAGAGAGAAGGAGGCAGGAAGTATGTTTCAGAAAATGGGTGGCCGGGCTGCTCTGCCACTCCCAGCACTGTGACCGTTCTGGTCTCTCTGAGCCTCAGCTTCCTCATCAGTGACAGGGAGACTAAGTCCTGCCACTCCTGGGCCTGCCAGTCACCATCCAGACCTGGATTTAGCACACATGGCTTTCTTTGCTGAGTGATGGCATCACTCGTAGAGCTCACCAAAGTGCCTAGCACTGCTTTGCAGATAAAGATCCCGGGCCTGAACAAACCTCCTGCAGCTGTTTCCTCAGCCCAACAGTTATGGGTCCTGCCCACACACTGCATATCACCCCCATCCCTCCTTTTGTCCCAGGACCCAGATCTTTAAACTTGACACCTTTTCCTATTAAGGCCAAGAATTTGTGGGTTTGCATGATTCCTTAAAAAAAATCATCTCCTTGTCATTATTAATTGAATGTTCCCCTATACCAGGGAGGATGCAAAGTTGTATTCTGATCTCTGCCCTGGGAATCATATGGTCTCATAAGAAGGTCAAGTGTCCTGAAGTCCCTAAATATCAGTCCTCTTGTATATAAAGTGAAGATGGTAGTAAAGTCTCTCTTTTAGGGCTGTTCTGAGGATTAAATGAAATAATGTACTTGAAGTCCTTGTTACAATGCCTACACTTGGTTAAAAAAAAATCATGGAGAAGGCATTATACTAAAGCTGTGGACAAGATGTGGTATGGGAGAGTTGAAGAGAACCAACTATGACTTAGTCTGTTTTCTATTGCTGTAACAGAATACCTGAGACTGGGAAACTTTTTTTAAGAGGGTTTTTTGTTGTGTTTTGTTTAGGCTTATAGTTCTGCAGACTGGGAAGTTCAAGACTAGATGGCTGTATCTGGTGAGGGTTATGTACTGCTCCATAGATGACAAAAAAAAGGGGGGGGGGGAAAGCAGGTGCATACACAAAAGATCACATGACCAGAGAGAAAGCAGAGGAAATCAAACATGCTTTATAACTCCTCACAGTCATGGGAACTAACTACTTGCAGTAGCTACATCCATTCCTTCATAATGATGGACTCCATAACATAATCAATTTTTTTTCTTCCTTTTGCAGTGCTGGGGATGGAACCCAGTATCTCACACATGCTAGAAATAGTGCTTTGCCATTGAGCCATATCTTGGTCCACCACAGTCACCTCTTAAAGTTCCCACCAACTCTCAGCATTTACACTGGACATCAGGTCTCTATCACATAAATTTTGAGGGACAATCCAAGGCAGAGCTATATTTGTACTCAGTGGTCTCTGAGTAGAGAAAATTGGTGAAAGAAGAAATACACGTGACTGCACATGCAGGTGACGGGGTCTTTTTATTCACATTGGCAATACACATGAGGGAGGAGGAACCAATACGGATTCCTCAGGTGCACAACATGACTTACTATAAGGAGAAAGAGACGGAGAGAGAGAGGGAGAAGAGGAGAACGTGATCTCTGCATCCACAGAACAATTTCCTTGGGAAAATGGCAGGAGTGTAGAGGAAGAAGAAGACCCGCTGGGTACAGTTAATTGCTTCTAAGAAGGATCATGGTCATTTTGTAAAGATTTCCAAATATTCAAATGCGAGAGGAGAATTAGTGCTAATGGAAACAGGGTGTGGATCCAAAGTAAGCAAAATTGTAAAGAGGGGATTTTTCAAAGTTCTGTTCATGACTGTATACCTTGGGAGATGAATAAAGGAAGATAATGGTTACGTTTCATGAAATCACAAATTGGCCTGTTTCCAATGTGTTTGTGTGAACAAGTCAATGAGAAGTAAACTCCAATTATGAGATAACAGTTGCAGAGATGAACTCTGAGAGGTTTTAACTTGATATTGGAAGAAATGGAAAACATCAGAACCTAGTCACAGCATGAGACTGCTCCAGTGCACATCCTCTCTGTTCATAAGATGCCTAAAAGCCAGTGCCATTTCCACCTTAATAGGCATATCTATTGCAGTCACATCCATGCCAAGAAAAGACACCCAGACAGAGTGCCCTGCTCTGAGACCAAGACTGGAAAATTAGAGGGAATGGGTGGCTTTGCCCCACTGTCTTCCTTTGACCAATGCACCTTATTTAAAAAGTCTATTTGGAGAGCTTAGTGTTAGCACTTATGTCTCTGGGTAAGAGGGGATTGGGATAAATTATTAACCTTAACCTTATTTTTTTTCCTTCTAGCTCCCTTAATTGGTCGTATAGTATAGGACCGAACAGAGAGGGTCCTGGATGCTGGCCAAGCAGCTTGGACAGGCAAGGAGTTCAAATAACTGAGACCACGCTTACAGGATAGTATATAGAAGATGAAGGTGATGGAATTGAACATCAAGAAAATAGGGGGGTGCTCTGTGGCTGCAAGAGCTTTGTTGCATCAGAACTAAAGGGCACAGACATAAGTGGCCTTTGTGTAGATAGAGAGCAACAAATGCAGGTTTTAGGTGAGTAACAACAAAGAAGCAATTCTGCACTGTAGTCAGACAAAAAGAGCACAAGAGCCTCTTGCCTTAACCCTTCCTCTGGTTTAGATAAAGCTGGGCCCTCAGTTCAGCCATGGTTTATGGAGTGCTACCATATGCAACTTGCAAAGATAAATAAGATACCGCAGTCATCTTCTCAATCACACAAGGGAAGTGGATGTGTAAACAGCAAACACACACAGTCAAAGGAATATACAAAGCATAGGTCAGCCTGCCTGGACAATTAGGAGAAGGAATTAATATTTAAGTAGATTCTTGAAGTAATTAGCAATTATGGGGAGTTTGTAAAATGGCAAAAGATCTTGAGACCCCTTCCTTCACCATATGCATGGGCTCACTGCCCTTCTGTGAGAAAGTTGTATTAACTTGGGGAAATAATGCAGTGTTTTTCCATATCTTGAGACATCAGGCTCCTCCTATGCATCTATGAGGCAAAAGACTGGGGCAGTGACTGAAATTTCTGGAGGGAGAAGAACCATTCCTTACTCACTTTCCCCAAGTAGGTGTGGCCCCCTGCATGGCAGGGGCAGTCTTACTCTGCATGACATCTAAGTGTTCATTTCTCTATTTTTCTGAGTCCCATGTTATCATATCTGTGTGTGTGTGTGTGTGTGTGTGTGTGTGTGTGTGTGTGCACGTGTTTGGAAAGAAAGGCTGTTGAATTGATCCCTGCCTGGGGGTCCCAAGTGGATACCTTTCTCTCCTTTCCTCTCTGGTGTTAGTGTCAGGAGCTGTGCATAAAACTTGTCCCTCCTCTCATGTGTCCCTCGGCTGTGGCTCTGTCGCTCCCCTTCATCCTGTTATTCATTCAACAAATATTTACTGAACACCAACCATATGCCTCGCCAGGAAGCTAGGAATATAACAGTGACAAAAAATAAATGAAGTCCAGTCCGGTGGGAAAAATGGACAATAAGTAATTAAACAAATAAATAGGCTAATATATTTTCAGCCCTTATAAGTTCATATGGAGAAAAGCAGAGCATAGTAAAAATACATTCACGATGTCCAGCAGAGGGTTAGGGTTAGGGATGCTCTCTGAGGAGCTGAAAAGAGGCTTAAGTAAGAGAAGGAAAAACTAATGGCTGGTAGTAAAGGTGTTCCAGGTTACAGAGATAGAAAACTGAACTAGTCTTCCTATCACTGCTCAACTGACAGGAAGAGAGTATGCTTAAAGTAGAGTGAGCAAAAGTGAGGTCATGAGTAAGATCATGGGCTCAAGGTCATGGAAAGTCTTTACACTGTGTAAGAGTTTTGTTCTCATTGGGGGGAGATGTTTTAAAGAGTTTAGAGCAGAGAATGGGCATGCCATGGTGTGTGTCTTTGCAGTTTGATGTTGGTTACTCGGTTGAGATGGAAGGCATAAAAGAAGGGAGACTAGGTAGGATACTGCAACAGGACGCCAAACAAAAGATGGTGGTGGGTTGACTCTGAGAGGTGGTTAAGAAGTGACAGCAAGAGGTCACGGAACATATTTTGATGGAAGAACTAACAAGATTGAGTTAAAGGATGGGATGTAGGGGATGAGAGCAAGAGAGAAGTCAAGGATGACTGCATGATATTCAATCAAAGCAACTGGGAGAACAGAGTGGGGTCGTTTACTGAGATCAGGCTGAATGGGAAAACGCATTTGGGATGCACAGTTTATGAAAGCAAAGTTTGAATCAGGAGATTTCTATCCAGAATTTAGTTGCTGATGGTAAATCCAAGAGGTATACTCTGATGACTTCAAAGTGTTGAGTAGGTTTAGGAAAGACACGGAATAACTACAAACATGGAACTGAGACCAAGGAAAGCTCATACCCCAGTACCAAGCCCTATGGTATGGGGACCAGGAGCAGAAAGAGCTGACACTTGAGTGGGTTTCAGTGGGAAACAAAGTCATCAGGAAAGAACTGGGTACAGTTAGAGCAAGAAGATAGCAGAACTGTTAAAACATGAAATTGGAGACTCAGGACATCTTGTCCAAGACAGACCACAGTTCCCCAGGGCTTAAGGAAGTTTTTATGCTGTAAGAGTTAAGGCAAGAAGAAATCAGCGAACCTCACAGGATCTTGGGTAAGAAGGGAGTCTTAAAGCAATAAGATGAGTTGTTTGTCCTCTCCATCCTTCACCCCCAGGCAATCCCTCCACAGCACACTAATGTCTGCAAACACTGGTTTCTCTGGAATTCCTGGGTGAGTCATGATAGCACAGCACAAAAGAAAGGCCCCTGAATAAGTCTTCTGGAAACCCCCTAATAGCCACTTCCTCCAAAAAGAAGTCCTGGCCTTCTCAAGGTCATGGTGACACTGACTTGACAGCACAAGCCCTGATCTTCAGGGCTGTTCCCTGTTCTTACTACTCTGCTTGCTAAATCCTCAAGGCCGGTGGTCTCTCCTTCCCAGGTCAGGGAAGGCAGGGTGGTCACCTGGTTCTAACCTCAGTCTTATGGACAGACGTTGAAAACACAAAGCCACAAATCCTAAAATAGCTTGGGAAAGAATTATAAGCTGCAAAGAAAACTACCACTTCAGGGCAGTGAGAGACGGTTAGTCTGTGGAAATGGGAAGCTCAACAGAGTTGTATGGTGTCCAGGAAAGGCCAGGGAAAAGGTGGGTTTCAAGGGGGTCCCCAAGGTTGAAGCGCATTCACTCAGTCACCTGGAGCAGTGGGTAAGAGGCTGCCTGCCTGCATCTACATCCATCAATTCCGTAGTGTGCCTCTGGGTGAGAAAGAACCATTTACTCCTTATCATTATCCTTAATAATTCTAAACCAGGTGGTGATGGAAAACCAACCCAAAGCTCATTTCAGAAGGATGTGGAAAGGGGGAGGAGAGCCCATCAGAAAACAAATTCATCTTTTCCACACAGAGACAAAGGATAAGGGCTTGGTCCAGAGCTACAAAGACTGATCCTTTCAAGGCTGAGCTAGTTTTTCAAGACATTCAAGTCAAGTAGTGATAAAAATCCCACTTTTCACTGTTATATTAATGGCTTCTCCACTATATGCAGATAGGTAAAAGCATCATATCTTTATTTGCATTTCTTTTTCTATTGCCTCCAGCTCACTGAATTTCTCCCTTATCTGCCAAGAAATGTCTACTTTTAAGGTATTCTTTCATTTCCTCATGCCATTGGCTGTCAAACGACTTAATAACTTGCCCATCATGGAAGTCAAATATAGTTTATTAAAAATGCATGTCTCACTCAATAAGATGCCCTTTGGCGGTCTTCAGACCTTGACGACTGGGTCTCAAAGCTTGGGAACACAGAATGGCGTTGGCCAGCCAGCTGTGCTGCCTTGCTTTATATCACGCTCACTGCCCAGATTATGCTGGAGTGAGACCGAAAAGGGAGATGGGAACTGCCCAAGGAGGAGGTGGAATTAGGAGGAAGTGGGTCCTCAGCCTGAGAACCCAATTGCTGAGAACTTCTAAGTCCTCCAGCCAGATCTCAGGCAAGAAATGCTGTGATGAGGGTGGACCAGTAAACTGAGGAAGCAGGGGAACTTTCTCAGGAGGAGGTGGCATCGAGGCAGGAGTGGGCTGTGTCAAGCTGGTGCCCTGGAATGATGGATCATGTCTGCGATGGCTCACATGGCAAGGCTACATCGCTATTTACAGGGGCTAATGAGGCATCTGCAGTCACAAATTCACAGAGTCTGCATGTTGTGGCTGAGGAGGAAGCAAGATGTCTGAGCTAAAAAAAAAAAAATAGGGAACTGAAGGTCACCTTCTCCATCATCTGCCACAAGGAAGGACAGCACCCAACCTACTCTGACCCTTTTGGGAACTGTCATAGAGCAGTCCCCCAACCTACCTGGGGACTGTTCTCCAGCTGCTCTTGGACTCCAGGACAGATCCCCATAGCTTCAGCTTAATCTTTCCCTAGATTTTTCACTACATCATGGAGAGACGAAAAACATATTACACCTCACACTATACAAAATCTTTACATCTCCTTGCAGATTTTACTCAATATCCCCTTCTCCTCTCCTTGATGCCAATTAACCCCAAAATCTTCTGCAAGAATATTTTTTCATTGTTTTCCCCGAGATTGTTGTTGCTGCTTTTTCCTGGCGTGTTAAGCAGTGTACCGCATTGGGCTCAATCTGCTCAGAAACACCTAGGCCCTCCGGGATAGGTGATAGTTCCAATTTTTCTGCAAAAGAAAATGTAGTGCTTCTTGTAGCACTGGTGTCAGGCTATAAGGGGACCAAGACCCAAAGGTGCGAGTGGCTGGAAAGCATTGCTTATTCTACTGGAGGTGCTGGGGTTTCCCCAGGAGAAGGAGAAGACTTGATTGTATAAAGGAAGATATGGACAGGTGCGAGATAATAGTGAAAAAGGAAAGCCAAGGGGAGGAAATCAAGAGAGGGAGTCAGATCATGAGACGATGAGAAAGAAAAAGCGTTGGAGAGAAAGATGAGCAAAGGAGGAGTCGGAATAAAGTCAGGAGAGAGGGGATAAAGAGCAGATGAGAACAAGGAGTAAGAGCACTTGGAAAGGGACATAAAGCCAATGGCAGGGAGTAGTGAGGGCAGAGGAAGAGGCTCTGCCCAGTCTTCCCAGGGAGAATGGCTGATCTTCCATCGTGACCACCACCAGAACTGGCTGGAGCCAAGCAGCTAGAAGAGCAGTACACTACGTTCCTGTTCTTCGTCACCTGGAGGGGAAGCCAGGCACTGACATGGCATGGTCATGGCATGTCAGAAACCTCCAGAGGCTGAAGAAATGACACGATGAAAGAGGAATAGGAAAGAGAGAAACAGGCAAGTGCCCACCGATGAAACGCTGTGAGACAGAGAAACCCAGGGAGAAAGATGGAGACCGAAGCCAAGATAGAAAAGAGAGGAACATAGAGAAATGGCAGAGAGTCTGATAAGGAGGGAAAATGCGACAAGAATGATTGGGAGATTTGGAGAGAAATTGAGAGATGTCGTGAGATTGAGAGGATAGTGAGAGAAAAAGGAGGTCGAGAGGGAGGAAGGAGAGAGAGAGAAAGGGAGAGAAGATATACAGCATGGAGTTGGAACATCAAAAAATGGAATAGGTCCTCATTTTGAACCTTTGCCAACATCTGAACTCGCTATTCTGCTATCAATTTTTCATCCGTCACTAAGACAAGCTGAGAGAGCTAAGCTTTGGGTTTTGTTGATTATAGAATGTTCCATTCTGGTCTGTACCCAGGGTAACGTTTCTGGATTTCTAAATGAGCCAAATGCAGTTAGAATAGGGAAAGGAGGTGGGATGGGGAAGATGTACTCTGTACCGTTAAGGATGAGAAATGGAGTCTTTAGTGACACCTGCAGGGCTGGAGAAGAGGCTTCCTTCCATGGTCCTGTCACTCCTTGGGTTGGGGTTCAGTGTCACATTAGGACAGCAGCTGTCCTTAGAGTTCTGGGACCTGCCTGAGTGCCTGCAAAGTCTTCTTTTTACCTCCCTTGTTCTGTCAAATACCCAGACAGAGACCTGCCTTCACCTCAACCTCAAACAGGTCATTCCTATCCATACACAAATCAAAAAAAATCAGGCTCCCTGAGAGAAGTCAAGGTGAGCTGGGGAGGGAGGGCGGCCAGGACTCCTGGGTCCCTAGTCACTGGCCTCCACAGAAACCCACACCCTGCCAGCAGCTCTTCAGTTTGTGAGACTCACCCTGGGACTTGCTGGGGTGGTGGCACTCAGAAAGAGGGACAGAGCGAGGACGAGGAGATGGCGGCATGCTCCACTGCACCTCTCCCCAGAATGCAATGTGACACGAGACATCGGGAGATGGCAGCGAAAGTTCAAGGGAAAAACATACAGTTATTTATGGCTCGGGCATCTGTTGTCAGATCAGAAACAGAGACCTAATCTAAGGCAAATCCAGCAGCCTGTACCAGAGCAGATGGGGAGGTGTGTACAATGCTCAATCCTGTTCAACTCCTGATTTATTATTATTCCTCATCTCCAGATCCCATCTCCAAAGCAGACATTTGTCCTGGTCACGATGCCAGGAATCCCAGGTGGGTGGACAGGGAGATGAGAGTGTCCTTCTACTGGATGGGTAGTTATTTCCACCATGTGGCTTGGAGCCTTCTGTGTGAGAAGAGAAGGTTATGGCAAAATCCAAAAAGGAGATCATGAAAAAAGGGAACAAAAGGAAAATTCCAGCCCAAATAAGCCACAGGCCAAATGGAAATGGAATTGGCTTGAAGTCCAGAAACTGAAGACTCCAATCTTCTCCTGCCCTACCCACTGAGTGACCTTGGGCAAGTCATTTCACCTCTCTGGGTGGTCCTACTGCCAAATGCTGGAGCTTTTGTAATTGTGCATGCCCACATTCCCAAGATTACACAAAGACATCTGTTCCACCAGAATGTGAGGGAAAGAATATAAAATCTGAAGTCCAGAGATTTGGATTCAAGTGCTAATTGACTAAGCACCAGCCCAGTAATCTAAGGCAAAACACTGTTCTCTGCTGGTTCTCTGTAGTCATAAAAGACACAGCTGATGTTTATCAGGCCTTTTCCTATTCTACAGCTCCTATAATTCCCTGAGAAGAAAACGGAAAATTGTTAGAAGATGGCAACATTTTAAAGTCTAAGGGATTCAGATGTGGCCCTGGCCAACATCAGGTACTGAATCTGCTTTGGTGGGATGAACAAAGTCAGCCTCTAATGGTAATTTCTAGGTCTTCTGTTGGGGCAGCCCTGTCATTTAGCACTCTCAGCCCCTAGTGGGCAGGTAGACACTTAGCCCATCCCACCTCACCCTGAGAACAACTCACCAATCCCAGGAGACTTGTGGAGCTAGCATCTGCCTGACTCTAAGATCCCTTTGGGGGAACAGCAGAGAGAGGAGGAGGCGGGAGGGAGGAGGTGGTCCTGGAGGAAGGAGGCTGTGTGGTGGGCCTTGATTGGAGTCTCTGGGCTCGTACTGATTGGACTGCCTTAGAGGATTTTTAAAGAAGGGGCTCTAATCCCAAGAGACACTTTATTTTTCTCATTTGAGATGCACCCTCTCAACTGAAAATTTGCATCAACAAGCTCTATATGTTTCATTTAAAAGCAGAATTAAATTTCCCAACCTGCCATTTATGCTTTGGTCTCTGTGATTCAGAGGCAGTGCCTTGGCGAGGCTCCCAGCCAAGGTCAGGGAACTTAGTCACCCCCCACCCCCAAGAGCAGGACAAATAGACTTTCTTCTTGATCTGACTGCAGGCACACTTGCTGGGAGCCTCTGGCCCCAGGAGGGCTGTACACATCATGAAAACGGCGTAATCTGATGTAGTAATAATGGTAAATAAAGACCCGGAGCGAAGCTTCAGGTAGACAGGTGTTTTGATTGACTAGACACAGGTGTCTGTTGCCAGTGCCTGCGTGGGGTGGGTGACAGGAGGCTGGTGTTTCAGCTCCCATTCCCAGGGGCTGTCAGCTGCTGCACCTCACCTGCGAGCTTTGCGTTTCTCTTGCTACTCCGATGAAGAGAAAGGACTGGAGGCGCCCAGGGGTCCTTGCTAATTAGCATTTGCAAGTGACCAAGGCAGAACCTAGCTCTTCCCCCAGGCTTTATTTCTTCCCTGGGGTATCCAGCTAGAAGAGAAGGGAAGAAATGATTGGTTGCCCCTAAACAAGGCTTGACTGAGAAGTCTCTGAGGGTATCTCTTGCATTGAGGCCAGAGGTCTGCCCCATGGCCCAGCTAGAACCCCTGAGCAAGAAGCAGGGAGCTAGACCTCATTCCCCCAGGCTGCAAGCAGAAGCCTCTGAGAATACAGTGGCCACATCTGGCAAGAGGAAGAGGTGGCACCCTTCTACCAGTCCTGGCAGCCTCGTTCTGCAGCTTGGATCTCTGCAGTTGATTTTGTCTACGTTGGCACCTGTTTGCATCTTGCACCAACTAATGTCTGTCAATGGACTAATTATCATCAAGGATAAGAAATTAAGAAATTATGAATGTGTAGACACTTCTGTTCTCATCCTAATGGTTTGTGTATTTAATGGTTTGTTTATTATTTAATGGTTTGTTCATTTTATTGATGGCATCTGTCCTCATTTGAACGTTACAAATTACAAATTGGACTTGGACTTGCCCTTATTTGGAGTTTCCCTGCCTCTGTTACTGTTGATTTTCTAAATGCCCCTGGCGAGGGTGGCACTCACTGTTTAAATAGATGGATAATACATACATACACACATGCATAGACAGAAGGATAGATAGAAAGAATCAGATCATGAGAGCCTTAAAGATTAGAATTATATTTTAAAACAATTTTTAAAAATTGTAATGTATAATGCACAAGCAGAAAAGTATGAAAAATAAATATACATCCTACCCCATCATGAAAAAGGAAATTCCTGTAACTACTGCCCAGGTGGAGATCTATAACACGGCTCCTACCTGCACCCTCCATCCCCCCTCTTCTCACCCACACACTGCTCTCTGCCCTCAGAGGGGGCCACAGTCCCATTGTTCTGTCGTCTATGACAATATTTTTGAAACTTTGTCTAGAGTTTTTCACCTAAATGCATAAACCAAATAATAGTTTATTTTTGCCTGTCTTTGAACTTTATGTAAATGAAGAGGTATGCTGTATTAATTTGCTTTGCTTGACATTGTGTTCTTTTAATATTCATCCATGCTGTTGTTTGAGATTATGGCCTGTTCGCTTTTGTAAGCATATAGTACTTCCCTTGGATGAATACACCATCATTCATAAGTACACAGCACTAATCAATTGTGCCACTGAGCTCCCATACCATTCTTCATTAATCCAGCCTGGTATTGGTACCTACCTGGGCTGTCTCCAGTCCAAGGGCATGAAACTGACAGTGGTGCTGGGAACTACTTCCCTCAAGCACCACAGGCCATCAACCCAGGACAGGAATGTCTGCATCATAGAGTTTGCATGTATCAGATGACGCTGAACACTGTTTTATAAACATTGTCTCAATTTGCTCTTCCATATAGTGATGAAACTGAACTTTTCACCTCATCCTTTTCCATACCTGCTATCCTCAGACTTTCCATTTCCTGTCAATTTGATGCCTGGGTATTAGAATTATATTTTAAAACAATTTTGATTGTAGCAAATTCCAGTGTGGTTATAATTTGCACCTACCTAGTTATTAAAGAGGTTGAGCACCTTTTCACATGTTTATTGGCCACTTGAAAATGTCATCTAGTCTTTTGCCCATTTTTCCTTCAAGTTGTCTTTCTTCTCATTGCTCAGAGGAATTGCTGGTATCATATGAATTGAAGTCCTTCGTCAGATGTATGTGCTTCATGTATTTGACCCTAGAAAATGACTTGCATCGTACATTTTAATGGGGTTTGTGGATGGACACTTTCACAATTTTAATGTCATCACACATATCAATTTTTCAATTTATGATTCTTTTTATGTCCTATTTAAGAAAGTCTTCTCTATGTACTCCAGATTACAAATTGAGATTTATATGCATATATACTTAATTTTAGGAATATAATTGGGACTAATGTATCTGCTGCTACAAGGAGGTATACTTCAAACTCAGAGAAGATTTTCTAACATTTCAGATTGGACAGTCAAAGGAAAAAAAATGGATCTACTTGCTCCCTGTCATCCACGTTTCCAGAAAAGAATGGGTAAGACCCATGGGATACCGTTGGGAAGATCTGTCTTATGTGAGACCTCTGTGGTCTATTCCAACTCCAAGAGTCTAAGATCCTGACCCTTTTTCATCTGAATCAGATCCTAATGAGTAATAAACTCTACTTTGATAAATATTAAATTATAACCAGTAGGGGACTTTATCCAGGACACGAGTCATGATACATTTTAATGCTTATTTTTGTAAAAAGATATTACAGTTTTGATATGAGGTGTTCCCCAACCTCCACCTCCCCCAAAAAGTTCATGTTATGCAATGCAGGAATTCTTAATTATTGGATGTGAAATGATGACATTATGACTGCTGTAACCTATTATTAGGTTACAGTGAATTAATACATTTGATGGATTAATAATTTGAAAGGTGGGAATTGTAGGCAGGTGGGTGGGGTGTGACTAGAGGAAGTAGGTCACTAGAAGCATGTCCTTGAGATTGTATTGTGTCCCTAGCTACTGGCTTGCTGGCTCTCCCCGACCCCCACTCCCACCTCGCTCCCCTTTTCTCCCTCTCTTATCTTCCTGGTAACAATGAGCAAAGCACAGCTCCTTTATCATGCCCTTCTGCCATGATTTTCTGTTTTGCCTTAGGCCCAGAGCAACGGGGTCAACTGACCATGGACTGAACCTATGAAACTATGAACCTAAATAAACCTATTCCTTCTCTAAGTCATTCCTGTCAGGTATTTTAGTCACACCAACAAATAGTGAACACCGATGGGCACAGTGGCACATGCCTATAATTCTAGTGGCTTGGGAATCTGAGGCTGGAGGTTGGAGAGATCAAAGCCAGCCTCAGCCACAGCAAGATGCTAAGCAACTGAGTGAGACCCTGTCTCTAAATAAAATACAAAATAGGGCTGGGGATGTGGCTCAGAGGTCAAGTGCCCCTGAGTTTAATCCTCTGTACCCCCCACCCAAAAAAGTGAACACCATAAATGCATATGGTGCCCCACACTCCTTGTGCTGTGTCTCATCTCATGTTGGCTGGCCACAGGGTTCCTCTTCCTTCTGTTACCCCCACCTAGTTCACAGCAGGGTACTCAGCCTATGTGTGGTTATCTGGAGCCACTGGCTAAGTTTCCAGGCAGTGGTAGACAAGTGTTTATTGCAGGTAGCTCAATGTGTGGTGGTTCTCTAGAGATGAGAAGGAACAGAGGCTGCCTGGCTGGGGCTTCCTCTGAAATTTCCAGACATAGAGCACCAAGAGAGATCAGCCCAAGAATGTGGGCTGCATAGAGGCATAACCCATAGCTGCCCTGCTCTAGAGGACGGAGCCCAGAGGCAGGCAGCGTGGCCTCTGCTAATGCTTGGACAGCAGAGGAGATCTAATCCTAATCCCCAAACACAGACCTTCCCCAGGTCTGTTTGTCTTCCCTAATCCTCTAATATTTAAAGCAATTCCAATCCTGTTTGAAGAGACTTCCCAGCAGTTGAGTCTGGGGCCTCTGGAGGGAGGGAGGGCGGAAGGGTCAGAGAGAGAGTGAGAGAGAGAAAAGAAAGAAGGAAGCTGGGAGGAACAAGAGTACAAGAGTGACAGGGAGCCCGGAAATGGGGAGAACTTGAAAGATGACGGCTGCCAGCTTGCTTCCCAAAGATGGCTTCTTTACAATTGCTGAAAGATTCAGAACAGAGAAGAAGAGAAGAGATTTAGGCTAAGACATGGCCCTTGGATAAAGTAAGTTCATTCATTTAGTCAGTCAGTCAAACAGTTGAGCGCCTACTGCCAGGCTGAAGCTACACTGACCTTGAAGAAATAATTAGCAGAATCAAAGCATTAGGAAAGGGGAAGTGCAGGGTGCAGCAGGATCATATGCAGTCCACCCAAACTAAGGCCAGGTCAGATGTTTGTGAGAGCAGAGACTTGACCATGCATCTATCTGTAGGCTATTTAATCACTATATGGCTCATGCTTTTTGACCTTGTTGAAAAACACCCAAATAATGTCTGTTTCTTCTACGCTGGTGTCCTTTAATTCTAGAGCCCCTTAGCTCATGCTCCATCAACTTGGACCAGACAAAATTAAGAAGAAATGAACTTGCCAAGACCATGACCACCACATACCACATCGCCTTGAAGTAGCCAGCCAAACAGAAGATGGGTGGCCATTACAGGTTTATTTAAAGCACCGGCTTAGGGGCAGCACCGTGTCGGGCAGGGGTGCTGTTGTACAGGATACCGCACATGCACAGAACCATCTGCTAACAGAAGGTGTGTGTCCTCGATAGCTCAAATACACAGACTCGGGGACTGAGGAGTAAAAGTCACCACGATCCCTCTCACTCTCATTCCCAGAAACCCTCTAACAGAATTTGCACTTTGAGTCCATACAAGTTTAGGCTCCGTGGCGTTGGTGTTCCTTGTTCCCAGCCAGTGGGAGGGGAGGGGAGAGGTCACTTCCACCTAAGAACAATAAGGTCCCACCAAACCTACAGCTCCTGGGTGCCACCTAGTCATATTAGACTGCTCCTGTGGGGAGGCCAGGAGGCAAAACACAGATCATGATTGTTTTCAGGAGCCAGGTTGCTGTTGTGGAATAAGACCAGACAGAGATACATCTTGGACAATTCACCGGGATACTTCTGGATGCTCCCATGCTTGATAGCAAAAATGAATATGCAGAAACCATAGCAGAAAGGGAAAGGAGTTCACATCTGTTGGCTACAAAAACCTGGGACACTCTGAGAAGCAAACAACTGAACCAGGCTGAAGTGGTGACTGAGCACGAGGTGGTGGAAGGTGATGAATGTCAGTCGCAGCCTTAGGTTTGGCCACAGCAGTGGGAACTAAGCCTGGCTCCACTAACTGCTCTGAATTATCTTTTCTAGACATGGTGGCTGACCAAATTTGATGACAAAATGGGCTGACCTCAAGGGAATATGAGACAGGCAAAGGTGGTCTACATGCCCAACCTCTGGTGCCCCTGCCCACAGATTGATTTTAACCACCACCACAAAGGATGGGGAGTTCCATGCAGACTTCTACTTTCCTCTCACCAAGCGCAGCAGGGCCGTGAACATACTGTGGGTCTTTTACTTTCTGCCCAGGGCCTTCAGCATTGCAGAGAAAAGGATCACACTCCTTAAATACATGGAAGCACCACAAAAGTGTGGAGAAGATAACATTTAGGGGAAAACTTTAGCCAACAGGAACATGAAAGAGATAGGCAAGTTGTCTACTCAGCTAGCTCTCTGGTGGGCAATTCTGGGAATTAAGTATGCTTCTCAGAAGACCCTGGTGGAATATAGCCCACATCCCTCCACAACTCAACTGCATCTTGGTTTTTACTCTTTCCTTCATTTTGTTTTAGTCCCTCATTCCTACTCCCTGGAATTCCCTCCCAAATGAACTTCCTGTGCCTCGGATTCTGTTCTCAGGGTAATCCAAGGTACAGCATCACTCCAAACTGTGTGAACTCTCGGCCCCACAGATTCTGCCCTCATCCCTGCTCATTAGCCTTTGCTTTGGGCTCACCACACTGGCCTTTCCATATGCTTGCTGGGCCCTGGAAACAGTGGCTTTCTCTTGCTGATCTGCCTGCTGCCCCTGGCCCATAGTGACCAGGAACCCCACTCCCTTTTCCCATTGCTTCTTCAAAGGTATGTGAAAAGCCAGTATGATATAGAGAAAGAATATGGACTTTGTGGTCACATAGGCATGGATTTGTTTCATTTCTCTCCAACAAAGTGATCTTGGGCAATTTATCCTCCAAACCAAGGAGCAACAATTCTGACCTCTGGTTTTCTCATTCCATATATTTCCCTTCAGTAATATCATTTACATCTCTATTCCAACTACATCTTCTAAAATTTCCAAATACACATTTCTGGTTCTCACTTCTCTAATGACATCTAAACATGTCTTTCTTTTTCTTCTTTATCTTCTTCATCATGTAATGAACATCTGATATATATTTAGCCCTGAATTATAAAGTCATCAAAGTTATGCTATTATCTTCCTTTTATTTAAAGAATTAGAAAAGTCAGGTAATTGCTTAGTACAGGGTAGTGGTGAAAAATGCTAATTCACTCAAGTACATCCTGTCTACAATGCTTCCATACATCCGACAATCCATCGTTTGACACCAATACTTAAGTCACTGGTTCTTCAAACACAACATGTCCTGAACATGGCCCCTCCTTCTCCCCCTGCCTCACTCCAAAAGCTGATGCTCTGGTATACTGGATCTGGGTGAACGATATGCCTATTCATCCAACCATCCAAACCCAAAATGTGAAAATTATCCTAGGCTCCCCCTTCCTCTCCAACCAACACCACATTGCATGGATCCATCATAGAGATGTTAAAAGTAAGGGGAGGGAGAGAAGGGGAGAGGGCAGGGTGGGGGCAGGAACCATGGTGGAATGATATGAACATCATTCCCATAGGTACATGTATGACTGCACATGCCGTGCAATGTTACATCATATACAACGAGAGAAATGAAAAGTTGCACTCCATTTGTGTACACTGAATCAAATGCATTCTGCTAGCATGTATAGCTAATTAGAACTAATAAAAAACTTTTAAAAAGAGGAATATCTCTCAAATCTACCTGCTCTTTTCTGTCCCTGCTGCCACTGCAGAGCTGGTCTCTTCATCTCTTGATAGGACTCAGCAGCCTCCTCCCAGCATTGCTGTGTCCAGTCTGACCTCCTCCCAGTGGTTGCCAGAAGCCAGTCTCTGAAACACAAACCAGTCCACATCATGCTCCCAGTTACAATCCTGCAATTGCTCTCAACAGCTTACAAGATAAACTTAATACCAGCACCACCCTTGCGCTCAAGCAATCAGAATCCTTGCCCAAGCCCCATGGTTTGAGGGACTCCCCTGCATTGGTGCAGCTTGCTGGAAATTTGTAAGTCCCCTTCCAGCTAATGCCAGTAGTGGGACACCTCATGGGCAAACTGGGATCTGAATGGGGACCCATGTGGGTCCTGGTTCCTGGGTGGTGCTCCCTGATTCTCTACCCTAGATGGGTTAGACCAAATGCACAAAAGATGCTCAGGACTCCTGCTGAGGGAGTGTCCTGGGGTTGCATGGCTCAGGACAGATGCCAGGAAGAAGGCGGGCTTTGAGGATCTGTCTCACTGAGCAGCACATCGTTCCCTTTGCAGGATGGTAGGAGACTGGGTGTTGACGGGCTGTTTGGAGCAGCCCTTGTTTATGCAGACAGGGCTTCACGTACCTCATGGGCAGCTCTGCCTAGCACTCTAGTCCCCCACATCCCGGCTCTGTCTCCTGCCCTCCTCTGGAGATGTCTACGGGAGCCATATGGCTTCCTCCCTCAGTGCTTTCCCACACCCTATTGTCCCTGCCCAGAATGCCCTTGTCCCCACCCCTTCTATCTGCAAACCCTTTCTGATGTTTCAAGGCAACCTGAGAGTCCTTCTCTTGGAGCCTTCTCCCTTCTCCCATCCCCAGGGTAGTTCAGATACTCTTCCGTGTTTTCCATAGGACCTAGTGCAATATTTACCCCCTTCCATTGTAATGTCCCCCTCATTAGATGGAAAGTACCTTGAGAATAGAGATAAAGACTTACGGAACAGTGTTATATGCAAATATTTAATAATGTTTGTTGAATTAATGAAGAATACCTCATAAGATTGCTTTGAGGATTGAATAAGATAACTGAAGGACCCAGATGTCAGCTAAGGGCACTCTGTCTGCTGACATTAAATGGACTCCAGCTTTCTCTCTCATATTCTGCAGGACACCTAATGTCCTCCTGAGAGTCCTATGACTGTCTGAGCTCCAGACTCCATGACCTTTCAGTCTCTGCGTTCTTGCTGCTACCTGTTCTCATCTTCTTCCTTTCTGGGCCTTGTACTGGGAATGTGGTCCCTTTCTCTAGCTTTCTTCCCAATCAAGCCTGGAAGCCAGTTGTGTGCAGCAGACAGTTAACAAGGCTCAGGGAAATGACAAGTAAAACTGAGGATTAGGGGCTAGTAGCCCTGAAAGGCCATAAGCCAGCCAGTGGGGAGCATCACCTCCCCCACAGCTTCCTGGGTGCCTGTCCCCACCCTGCCACCCATACCGTGTCCCTCTTCCTCTCTCGAAAATCATTTCTATTCTCCTCCATATGCAAATTCCTATTTATTTCTCTTTTAAGAGTTTTAAGATACTTTAATCAAAGCAATGCATGAATATTATTTTTTAAAAAATCAAATAGTGCAGACATTCTCATAATTAAATCAACAGTCTCCTCCTCTACCCCTCTCCATCTCTAATTCCACTGCTCAGAGGGAACCACTTTAAGCCCTTTCTGTTCAGAGGGCTTCTGGTGGTGGTTTCCTCCCTACACTAAATATATTTATGCCTCCATTTCTTGATTTATTGACCACAAATGTTATGTATTGATTACTCACTATAAAATATAAAGATTTATATTTATACCACATTTAACATCATTTGCTTTTCTCCTTTCAACATTTATACTTATTATTTTCTAGTTCTATTAATTAAATTCATCATTTTAAAGAATACCTGTGAACATAGATGTCTTATTTCATCTATGTCAGGTAGCACGTTTTGCCTTCCTAATCTATAAAATGAATATATGAGCCCGTCCATTTTTCCTTCTACTTCTCCTCCGTTTCCCTACTCTACCCTATTGGACCTCCTCTACTTCTTATTATCCATATGAGTCACATTTATCTTGTAGTGTGTACCCTGAAGTCTGCCCTGCATTATGTAGCCAGGGTCACAAGTGCTCTTAGGGACTTGGCTGACAATGTATGTGAGTCAACTGAACCCAGAGTCATGGCAGAGCAGTACTGAGGACTGGGGTGAACTCAGAACAATATGCTCAACTTAAAGACATTTGAGTTAAATGTGTGTGTGTGTGTGTGTGTGTGTGTGTGCACGTGTACACACATACATACATAGACAAAGCAGGCTCCAGGTGACCTGTTTATAACCTCTCATGTAAGGTGTCTGAGAAGATGAATACCAAATGAACGATGATGGTGGTCAGTGTTGCCCACTAAATATTCCATTTGCACTCCTGAATTTTCCATCTCCCTTACTGCTGGTCAGAGAGAACTCTGACCAGCTCTAGCCACTGAAATATGAGGTATCTTGTAAGTCATTTCAGGTTGAGACCATGAAAAACCAATGAGATTTACTGATCTCTCTCTTCCTGCTGCTGCAGCGGAGGATGCCAAATATTCTAGATGGTGCAGCTCCAAGGAGGCAGAGCTTCCAACACCTAGGCTCCTGAGTGATGAGGGCAGCAAAGTCCCCACTGACTCGCCTGGCCACAGAGGGTGACTCAGAAATCGGCTCTTGTGTGTGAAGTCCGTAAGACCTGGGTTGTTACCTCAGCATAACCCAGTTCATTGCTATCCATACAGTAGTCAAGTTAATATTCGTATAGAAATAGCGTTCCCTGCACAGCCAAGAAGTAAGTTAGAATCACACTGTTTCAGCAATAGCTGAATATTATTATTATTCCCACCCCACAATGCCTTTGCCACTTGAAAGAATGTTCTGTGATCTGGGCAGAATGCATTTTTGTTTTCTATACTCCAGCATTATGCTTTGTGACAAACTTTATTTTGCTTCAAACATGGACCATATTTTCTTATGAAACATTTTGTATTTTCTGAAATTGTCTTTGCTTTTTAAGAAAAGCACGCCGCACCTTCAGCGTATCTTTAAATCATTAGACTTACAATTATGTTTTTGTTCTATAAAGGGAGGAAGAAAATAGAGGAAACAGATCGAGGGATGAGGGGGTGAAAAGAAAGTCCAGGCACAGACTCAGGGAGTGGGCGGATGTGGTGGCAGATGGCAGGGGAAAGCCCTCTCCTCTTGGTTCCATTTTGTCAGCTGAGAGAGAGTAAGAGAACATCTGTGAGAGATTAAGAATAGAGGAGGTGAGTAGGAAAATGAATGGGCAGGGAAAGTGGGGTTTTAGGGTAGCCATAGGAGCTCACCTGAGATGTCTGATGGTCATTTCAAGCTGAGGTCAGTCACCAGGGTTACATGTCTTCATCTATTACTACTGCTCTCAAAGGTCATCAACTTTTGGCTAGGAACAGAGCACTTTCATTCCGTGTGTTAGATACTCGGTGGGCCATTTTGGGCTTAAGACTCTTGGTTTAATTTGACCTGGGGTAATATTCTTGGATAATTTATTTGATAATTTCCTTCTTTCTGACCCTGCCCTGTTCTCTCTCTCTCTCTCTCTCTCTCTCTCTCTCTCTCTCTCTCTCTCTCTCTCTCTCTCTCCCCCCCCCTTCTTCTTTCTTTCTACTCTGGGAGGTGTCTTTGACCTCATCTTCCAGCACTTCTACTAAATTTTTTATTTCAGCAATCATGTATTTTTAATTTTCACAAGAACTTCTTGTTCTCTGGTTATTTCTATTTCATAGACTTTTTTAATCTTTTTAATTTTTAAATTTATATTATTGTTTTATTTTTAATGAGAAAAAAGTTTCATGTGGTGGTTAGAAGCACAAACTGGGAACTCGGGGTTGGCTGAGTTCAGATCTCAACCCTGCCATTTCCTGGCTTTGTGGACGTGGGTGAGTCACTTAGCCTCTCTGTGCCAGTTTCCTCACCTGTAACAGGGGCATAATTGCAATTGGGCCTTCCAATGGCATTAGAAGGATTAAACTAGCTAATGTATATAAAGTGCTTAAAATAGTGCCTGTCCTAGGGAAGTGCCAAAGGAGTCCTGGGCATGGTGATGGCCACAACAATGTGAGGATGGACCCCATATAGATGCTTCTCGACTTGTGACAGGGTGGCGTCGGGTCAAAATGCCCTGAACACACCTACCCCATGGAGCAGCACAGCTTGGCCTCACTTACCTTGAACGTGCTCAGAACAACTTAGATCGGCCTGCAGTTAGACAAAATCACCTGACACCAACAATGAGGCCCTCAGCAACTTAGTGAGACCCTTTTTGATTTTTGAAAATCAAAAAGGGCTGGGAACGTGACTCAGTGGTAAAGTGCCCCTGGGTTCAATCCTGTGCCAAAAAAAAAAAAAAAAAAAAGAAGAGAAAAAAAAATCATCTGATGCCACATCCATTTTATGATAAAATGTTGAGATGTTGACTATCTTATGGAACTTATTGAATACTGAAAGAATCAGAATGGTTATCTAGATATGATTTTGCACCAATATAAAGTCAAAAAATCATGAGTTGAACCATCATAAGCTGGGTACCAGCTATGTTATTGTGAAGGTCTCTGGGGTGACTCAATGTTATGGTTTGAACATGAGGTGTTCCCCCAAAGCTCAGTGTTAGTGCAGGAATATCCAGAGGTTGAATGATTGGATTGTGAGCGCTGTGACCTAGTCAGTCTGTCTCACTTTGAATGGACTGCATTGGTGAAAACTGGAGGCAGGTGGGTATAGCTGGAGGAGTGCCCTGGAAGGATGCATCTTCCCTGTGGCCTTTTACGCCACCCCACTTCCTGGTTGCCATAAGGGGCAATGCTCCTTTCTTTCACCTTCCCTCCCACCTGCCAGGATCCTCTGCCTCACCTTGGACCCAGAACATGGACTTAGCCAACCATGGACTGAACCTCTGAAACCATTTTTCTTCTCTAAGTTGTTCTTGTTAGGTATTTTGATCATAGCAACAAAGAGCTGACTAACACTACTGGACTTTCAAAAGTTCTTTGGGTTAACTGTGTTTTCGCTCAGTTAGTTAATTCTGTTTGTTTACCTTGGTCTTCATATTTTACTTTGATGATTTTCCAGCATACCTGGAAATCTGTGGTTCTACATAAAGGTTTAAAAATAAGAACCCAAAGCAGCTATTTTGTGTATGACTCTCTTTCTGTACTAAGCTTCTTTGAGTGAGAAGGACATCACAGGATGGAGATTTTCAAGGATGGGCTTTGCTTTAAGATGCAGGTTGACAATTCCTCTGTAAGATTGGAACCAGAATGAGGAACTTGTGGGGCTCCAGGACCCACCCCTGGAGCCCCAGGTTGCCCACCTTTCATAAGCTAAGAGTCCTATGCTGAGAGGAACTTAGTGAAAAGAGTTCTTCTCCTCCAGCTTCCCACACCTGTTGACTCTGAGCCAAGAGCCTCTGAGTTCTTCCAGGAGGATTGGCTTCCGTCTCCTCTGTAGCTGCCACCTGGATGCATTCTGGGTTTTGGCTCCCTCGGCCCATCTCATTTATCAACCCACTTTCGTCTAGTTTTTATTTTCCAAGGGTTTGTCAAAATCTCTCATCTGCAGATGATACTAACCTCACTCCCTATTTTCTCTTTATTATTATGGGTTTATTAACTTTGAAGTAAACATATAGTAATAACCATTGTGTTACCATCATGTTAACGGGGGCTCCAGAGAAATGGGAATTTAATTGAAATGCCTCGGTCTGCCATCTTGAACTAGAAATTCTATTCAGCTCTTGCGCAGAATGGTCTGGCGTTGTCTTTGTTTCTGTGCTTCTTTCCAAAAGACACTTAACCAAACTCCACACACAGTGGCTTATCAAAGGTACTTTTCTAAAGAATGAAAACCTCCCTCAGGGGAGTGCTGATATTTCTTCAGTGTGCTCCACCTATGCGAACCTCGTAACAAAGTGCACTTTCCACCAGACCAAACTGCCTTCCATGAATGAATATGTGAGCGGGGAATGCTACCTTCCTCCTCACCTCACTCCACCTTCTCTGGAATTTCTGCAATCAAGATCAGAGCTGAAATAACAGAGAATAAAATCATGGCATTTGCAGGTAAATGGATGGCATTGGAGAAGATAATGCTAAGTGAAGTCAGCCAATCCCAAAAAAACAAATGCCGAATGTTTTCTCTGATATAAGGAGGTTGATTCATAGTGGGATAGGGAGTGGGAGCATGGGAGGAATAGACGAACTCTAGATAAGGCAGAGGGTGGGAGGGAAAGGGAGAGGGCAGGGGGTTAGCAAGGATGGTGGAATGGGATGGACATCATTATCCAAAGTACATGTATGAAGACACAGATTGGTGTCAACATACCTTATACACAACCAGAGATATGAAAAAATGTGCTGTATATGTGTAATAAGAATTGTAATGTATTCTGCTGTCATTTATTTTTTTTAAAAAGTCAATTTATTATTTTTTAGTCTATCTTAATTCCAAAACTAATAATAGTGTCCTTGGTCATTGCCCTACCCACTCCCGGTACCACATTAGACTGAATCAAGTACTCAAGGTTTATAGCAGCTCGAAAATTCAGCTATATATAGGCTACAGGGGACTCTTCGTTCACAGAATTCTGGGGAAATTTAAGGAGACTCATGTTTCAAGGCCACCATTAGGTTACACAGGCATTTGTGGGTGAGCATGGGAACCCAGTCATCAATCATTTTTTGATGGGAAAATGTGTTTCCAAATAACATACAACCAATTCATGAATGAGCTACATCTCATTTGTACACCTCCTTCTTCTTTGTAGCAGGGCTTAAGGCAGGAGAAAAAAAAGTACAGACATGATTTCCATACAATATCTTTGAATATGCTCCCCTACTTGGCATCCTTCACAGTAAATCTCCCATTTTAGATTTTTGAAGGGGAATTCAAAGAGAAGAAGGAAGAAAGATGAAGGAAAAGAAAGAAGGAGAAGAATGTTAAGAGAATCTTCTGAGTTGTGAAAGCCCATTAAAAAGAAGGCAGCTGTATTGTATCTACCACTAGAAGAGCTGGTGCTGGGCTGCCTTGCAACCTGGAACATCGGCAGGATGGGCACGGTCCCCTCCCCAATGTGGGGGCTCCACTGGATGACCTCTCAAGGTCACCACAATTCCATGAGGTATGAAAGTAGATCTCATTTCTGGGGGACCAGATCAGTTTTTGAAAGAAGGCCCTGAAGGAGAAGCATGCCACTCAACAGGATTTGAGAAGGTGGGTAACACAAGGAACCCTTCCCTCACCCTGTCCCATAGGCAGAAACCCTGGCACTTCCTCTCTGTCCCCCAGGAGCATCACACTGGGCATCCTCAGCTCAACAGGCAGCTTCTGCTCTGTAGCTGTGGGAGTGAAGGAAGAAGAACAAACTCCAGCCGCTGCCCGCCCCCACAGTCTAATTAAACGTCTGCAGAACTACAGTTGAACTTCTTGTTCTCAGAACCTGTGGCAAAGGGCAAAAAGCCCCCGTTGGTAAAAGGAGGAGAGAATCAAAGGATGTTTTTTTCCAAGAGACTAACAAAACAGAAGGTGCCCCTTGTATTACCTTTGATTTGGGAAAACATTTTTTTTTTTTTTTTTTTTTTACATTTTGTTTAAAAAACAACTACAGGATGAAGGGAGAGGAAGGTGTTTACCCACAGGAGGAGGACCAGGTCAGGGGAGAAGGAGAACATGAAAATAAGAGGCAAGCTCGGGTGCAGGATGTGGGAGAGAGGGAGATGGGTGGGCGGTGGATTTTGTCCTCCTGTTGTCTCTAATGCTTGTTAAGATGTCTTGCTCCTAAGGTTGGAGCAGAAGGATTCCATGGGCAGCAGCTCCAAATAAAGAAACTAACCTCCTTCCCTCTTCAACTCTGAGCTACCCAAGGGGTGGGAAGGAGGACCACACTGACCCAGCAGGTCACAGAGGGCTAGGCACACACCACATTCTCAATGGGGGAAAATCTAGACAGTCTGTTTGAGAAAGGTGCCCAGGCATAAGCCACATCACATGGGACTCAGAGTCCTGGGAAGAGGACTTGGGAGGTTTGTGGGTTTAGAGAAAGCAGCTGGCCAGGCTCTTTCAGAACCCTGAGATCTGCACCTCTAACCACTGAGTCTCGGAAACAAATCTTCCCTAGAAGTCCCTGGCCTGACCTCTTTGGGAAGAACACCCATAAACAAGGTGATCTTGCCATGACCCAGACTGAAGGAATAGACCAGAGCTGGGGATGATGGCCAGGACTGGCAGGAATTCAGGTAACCCGGGATCATATCCATGGAGCTGTGCACCTATGAAAGACCAAACCCCAAGTGAGGCTCAAGGCTCAGCAGAGAGCTCAGTGACTTAGAAGGAAAGGTGTCCGTGAATGCAGAGATACAAAAAAGAAGAAACCCAGCTTTACTGAGTATGTCTGACATTCAGCACCCCTGACAGCCTCAGGATGTAGCTTTCATTATTCCCATTTTAGAAATTAGGGCATTGAGATTCTAGAAGCTAAGAATGTACTCTAAGTCACATAAGAAGAGGATTTGAGTTCAGAACTGAAGTCTCTTAATTCCAAATCAGATGTTAGTAGTTCCTTAGCAATTACCCACCACCCTCAAATTCATCCCCAAATCCCCAAGTATGACTTAATATTAAACTTCACATAATTTGGCTATTTTCTGGACTTTTTTTTTTTTTTTAGTCTCTGTAGAAACACATGAAAGTCCAGTCCTCTAGTCACATGGGGAAAATTGATTTGGGGAAATGGCAGCACTGTTAATGGGACCCAGGAGATGGAATGGCCATTTGTCCACCCTTCTAGGCCCTGAATATCTATCTATGCATCACTGACAGAGCCAACCCGTCTGTGCTTTAGACCCCACCCTTAGCTTCAGGAGGCCTTCACAACATTTTCCAAGCTCCAGCTCTCTTCCTTGCTCTGTGTTGGGGTATAAAATGTTCTCTTCAATTATTTCCCTACTCCTCGCTTCAGAACAGCCAAACCAATAGTACTGCTCCATGGGTTATGTACCGTATGTCACTGTGCTATGAAATATTAAGCCTTCACAATAGGTCCGAAGTCAGCGACGCACAGTCCTTTAATGGTTTAGCTCACTCGGGCTATTTGAAAGTGGCATAATATTGCTATTTTTAAATAAATGGGATCTGTATTAATGAGAGCTGACCTCTCTCAGCCATGGCGAGCTGCTCCCTGCATCGAGCCTACAGTGAGGATTGGGTATGAAAGGGAGGGGGAAGCAGCTTTTCAAAATAGGAACCATGCAGCACTTTAAATAATGCTCACAGATGCTAATCATCTTGGGGGGAGGGATGGTGGTGGGATGATTATTTGAGAGGATAATAGATTTCATTTTCAAAGAAGATTTAGAATCTTGATATCTAGAAGAAGCATGGGTGGGGGAGGGAGAGAACTGTGTGTGTGTGTGTGCGCGCGCACACACACCCACACACATGCAGAGCACAGGCACAGGCGAGCATAGGCTGGGACTACAGCATGCTGAGACTATGAGGACCACTGGGCTTTTGGAGATTTGTGCAGAAAGCCTGTGAGAGGTAGGCAGGAAGCCATCTTGACCAGTTATGGAAACAGTGGTGGCCAAAGAAATATCCCCTTGATTTAGGATGAAACTGGCTCTGGGACCACACATGGAAAATTCTGGAACCATGAATTCCTGTCCCCAGGTAAGGAATGGCAGGAACAATGAGGGAACTCTTCCAGGCTCCTACCCTGTGATCTGGCAAGCTTATACCTCACTGCCAGGCTACAGGCACAAGGCAATAAATCAGACAGAGAGAATGTCACTTGGTGGGGGCCCTCTGTCTCTTGAGATGCAGTACCTGTACTGTAATGGAGACACTGAAGATGTAACCAGAGCCAGAACATCCTGACCTCAGAGTCCCTGATGCTGGGTTCCTCCCCGGCCCCTGGGGCACCTTGATGGAATTGCCTCTTCCTTAGTTGTAAGCTGAAGCTTTAGCAGCTGCACAGACTGAACCTCAACAAGGGAGCCCCAGCAGTAGGAAGTGAGATAGGCACGAAAGGACTGGAGGAGAAAGGTAACTCTTCTGAAGAACTCAGTCAGGAGGGAGGGTTTATAAGAATCAGCAAGCCAGGTCCTCCCCCGACGGGAGCACCTGGGACTAGGACTCCGGGTAAACAGCTGCAGCTCCATAGCCCCCACCCCCACCCCCGCTGTAGGGGACCATTCTGCATTTAAAAATACACGAAAGTCAGAAGTTATTCTTTCTCTTCCCTCTCTGTTTTAGTTATCTATTGCTGTGTAACAAATTACCCAAAACTCAGTGCTTTAAAACAAAGAAGGATTTATGATCTCATCGTTTCTATGTGTCAGAAATCCAAATATAGGGCTGGGGTTGTGGCTCACTGGTAGAGTATTTGTCTAACACATGTAAGATACTAGGTTTGATCCTTGGCACCGCATATAAATAAATAAATAAAATAAATGTCCATCAACAATATATATATATATATATATATATATATATATATATATATATATATATATAGAATCCAAACATAGCTTGTCCAGGGGCTTCCTGCTCCTCAAACCCTCTCAAAATGCTGCAGTTATGTTGTTGGCCAAGGTTCTGTCTCATCTCAAGGTTCAGCTGGAAAAGAATCTGCTTCCAAGTTCCCTTGGTTATTGGCAAGGGTCAGTTCATTACCGATTGTTGGACTGGGGGCCTCAGCGAACTGCTGGCAGTGTGTGGGACCTCCCTGATTCCTAAATACATGGGCTTCTCCACAGAGCAGCCCGGGGCCTGCCAGCTGGCTTCCCTCAGAGCCACGTCTATTGGTAACCCAAAATCAGAAGTGACATCCCATCACTTTTGCCATATTCTTGTTGTTAGAAAGAAGTCAGCAAAGCCAGCCTGTGGTCAAGGGGAGGAGCTGACATAAGCGTATGGCTATCTGAGGAAAGATTTTTGGAGAGCATTTAAGAGGCTCCTACCAGCCTGCCTTTGCCTTCAACAACAGAGTCCTGAATAAATTCCCTTAGGGCAGGGATTGGATCTGGTTCACCACTGCAACCCCAGCTCTTAGCGTGGACCTCAGTCCTCGTTGACCATGCCCTTTTCCAGAGGCTCTCTCCTTTCCTCTAGGGACATCATTTTCTGAATAAGACTCTCCTTGTAACCCTAATGGTGGTGAGGATATTTTCCACTCAGCAGGGCCCATAGTCTGAGGAAGAGTCCTACCTGAGCTGGGTGCAGAGCAGGGCCTGACTCTGCTCCTTCCTCCCCGCACTGTCCTGCATTCCTGGCCCTCTCTCACCTCCCAACAGCTTCTGGGTGAAAGAGAAAGGAACTGGCCAGGAGAGATCACAGGAAGGAGCGAGAGAGGGCAGGAAGAGAGCATCTCCAGCCACTACCTTGTTTAAAATCAGGTACTCAGCACCGGCCCTCTCTCACAGAAATTCATTTAGCTCTCACAAGTTTTCAAGGGGAACATTTTTATCCACTTTCTATAGTTCAGAAAACAGATTCGCAAGATTCAATTGACATGTTTAAGATCCCAGGTAACAGGACTAAAATTCAAACCCAAGCCTCTTGCGGGCCCTCGATGCTCTATTGGAGATGAGGAGGCAGGAGCACCCTGAGGTGCTACCACAGGTAAGAGTTAGAGATAGCTATGAATGACACCCCTGGGCAAGGTATAGTTGACCAGTTCCTATACCAAAGACTAAGACTGGAAGACAGGCAATCTGGGTGTGCAGGGCCACCCTTGGCATGTGGTCAAAACCAGCACTATCACACTTCTTGAACACACTCTTGCTTCTGTGTGACCATGCCTGAATCCCAAAGCCACAAAGGAAGAGTCACACATGATGAGGAGTTGCCAGGATGCCACCAGCAGCCACAGCCCTCCTCCCTGGGCAAAGCATGGACCAAGGCTCTCAGGAGAGCTGAGGGAAACAAGGTCACATTCCTTTGTAGTGAAAGTCGTGGAGTGTTCCGTTTTTTTAAATTCAATTTCATTACCATGGAGCCGAACTCTAAGCCCGGGAAGCAAAGTGCAGATGAGATGGAGTACCTGACTCCTTTCTAGAAAGAACAGAAACTGGAGGGAGGTTGGTGGGGATGGGGAGGAGACAATGTGGAGGGAGGAACACCGTTCTTCCCACTTTGCCCCTGAGCTTGTGTGCACACGTGCACTCCCACACACAGGCACACACAAGCCTGCCTGCACGTGTACTCACACAAGCCCACATGCATGCATGCACACACATGCACACGCATTCCTACCCAAATCTGATGACATTCCTTGCTTTTCCCACTCATAGAAGCTGGTCTCGATGCAAACATTGAGGCCTTCTTTATACTTCGGATCCATCTGTTCTGGTAGCCCACAGCTTCTGAGCACTTCCTCCTAAAGAAACTCTGAATGGGTGTCTGCAGTTGCTTGAAAAACATTCATCCTAGGACTGAAAGAGACCTCTAGTGGCCAGCACCTTACTCCTCTCCTTGCTGCCACACAGGTCCCACCAAACAGGCCCAGTCAGGGTCCATCCACAACCACTACCCTTGGTGGTATGGGCCTGGAGTTCCAGCACCCCATATTGTCTTCTCAAATCTCACCAGCTGCAATATAAATTCACATATGCTGAGGCAAGGAGAAAAACCCACTTTGCTGTAAATAAACTGTAGTGATATATATACAGTAAATAATGAGGAACCCACTTAAAGTCGAGCAAGTCAGAAGGTGTTATGGTTTGGATATGAGGTATCCCCCAAAAGTTCGTGTGTGAGTCGATGCAAGAAGGTTCAAAGGTGAAAGAATCAAATCACAGGAGTTGTAATCTAATTGGTGCATTGATCCACTGATACGGATTAACTGGGTGGTAACCGTAGGCAGGTAGGGTGTGACTAGAAGAGGTGGGTAACTGGGGTGTGCCTTTGGGGTTTCTATTTTGCCCCTGGTGAGCAGAGCGCTCTCTCTGCTTCCTGTTGCCATGTCCTGAGCAGCCTTCCTCCTCTGTGTCTTTCTGCCACTTCATCTGGGGCCCGGAACTATGGAGTCAGTCCTCTGTGGAGTGAGACCTCTGAGCCCATGAGCCAAATAAATTCTTCCTCCTCTAATTGTTCTTATCTGATCTTTGGTCAAAGTGGCAAAGAATCTGACTGAAACAGAAGACATACTGGTTTGGAAAAGATTGATAAACTGACCCGTGGCTATTAGAAAACTATGAACGTGTTTCTTTTTTGCAGGTGTTAATCATTTCTGTTATTATCCCCCCCACCCTCTGCACTAACATGTGAAGTTGAAGGACGGAGGACAGAGCAGAAGTTAGGAAACCCAGGTTCAAGTCCTAACTTGGCTACCCTCACTTTCATCAACTAAACGCTGTCGGCATGCACAGAGTTCCTTCCCTTCAGAGGTTGAACTGGATGACGTCGACATTCCCAACTGACTCTGTGTTTCTATGAATGATATCCATGCACTCCCATGACAAGCAGCTGAGACACACACCGCAATCGCTGCATGACGGCCTCCCTGTCAGGAAGAAGGGCTTTGGCCTCCTCAAATGTTGCTGCCATACCATGGCTGTTCAAAGAACATAGAGAATTTTACAATTGGCAGGTGCCTCCACTTAACTCCGATGCCGGGAGCTGGCTGTCAGGGGGAAGCTCAAATCTACTGCTGGTCCCTTCTGAATTGCTAATATAGCACAGCTGCAGAGGCTCTGCTACAGGCTCCCATACCAATGACCCCATCAGCCATGGACAAGGGTTGCTGCCATTTCACTAGTGGATCATCAGCCTCCCAAACCACGTGGTCCTTCCCCAGTGCTAATGGCATTCAACACAAAAACACTGCCCTGACAAATGGAATTCAGTCCTTCCAGCCTCCTAGGCTCAGAGCGTCAGTCAAGTCCATTTCAAAGACCTCTTGCTGACAAAGCAGCCTTTGGCCACTTGGGTTAAAATGCTTAGGGCTCTTGGCTTCTTGGAGAGAGGTGCCCATCCCTGGCACTATAAGCAGTTTATGCTGTTGACCCATCAGTCAATGCCACCACATCAGAGAGCAGGAGGAGAATGGCCTGAGACACAGTATTGGAGGCAAAACAGGTAGGGGGATGCAGATAATAGGCACTGTTCTTCCTACCATGTTTCTTGGAATGAAGAAAAAGTACCCTCTTCTTGTTTACCAGTCTCTTGAATGGGTGTGGCTTGCATAAGCTAGGGTATGTACTCATTTGTCTGTCCTGCTATAACAGAATACCTGAGATTAGATTATTTATAAAGAACAAAAATTTACTTCTTATACTTCTGGAGGCTGGGAGTCCATAACCAAGGTGCTGGCAGCCCCAGTGCCTGGGGAGACCTGCTCTCTACTTCCAAGATAGCACATTGTTGCTGTGCCCTTCAGAAGGAACAAGGGCTGTGTCCCCTTAGGGTGGAAGAGAAGGGAGAGGATGAACTCACTCCTGCAGGTCCTTTAAAAAGGGCTCTGATTCTGTTCATAAAGACTTTGGAGATTAAGTCTCAATACACAAATCTTGGTGGGGTGGGAGTGGAGGGGGAGAACCCATTCAAACCATACCAGAACCAAGGAGCAGATTTCCATTTTGAAGTTGTGGGATACAAAAATAAAGATCAGAATAATCATGATGAGATCAGTATGGCAGGAAAAGGGAGTCAACACAAGAGTGGAGAGTTTATACCCACAAAATGGAGGCCCATAAGAAGCCCTCACTCGGAGAACTTGGAAACCCTGTCTCTGACACTCTCCTAGCCATCCTGCCTCACTGCCCTTTGCTTTTGCAATGTCCCAGCATGCCCTTTCCTCTTATTGAAGAGTCACCTCCTGATGGATGATAAATAACTCCACTCAACACACACTTGCCCCTGAATCAATGGGGGGACGGCTCGAGGCCCTCCCTGTGCCCTCTCCCCTCAAGCAGAGTCTCTCACCTCCTTTCTGTTCCATCCCTGTGTCCTTCCATGCCTTATGGTAAAACTGGACATGGCTTTTGATTTGTTAATGGCTTGTCTTCCCTGCTAGTCCATAAATGAACATGAGGGCTATGTATTATTTTTTGCCTTTCTACAGGACATAGTGCATGACACCCAGAAACACTGGGAGCCATTTATGGAATCAATGAATGCATAAATGAATGAAAAGGTGAATGAAGGAGGAGTAAACACTGAACAGTCACATAGGTTCTCTCCCTGAGCTACGGTCACAGCCACATGGAATGGGTGGAGCTGCTTGGTCACTGCCTTATGGTATATGTGCAGCCTCTTGACCCATTTCTTCTTGCGTCTTGCATAGTGATGAGAGTATAGCGTTCCTCCTCCCAACTGCGCTCACTTTCCACAGTGGGACAATCTGGTTGTCTGGCCCTAAGCAGTTATGTGACATACTGAACTCCCATAATCATCCATCAGAACTGATTTGGGAGCTAGGAGAAGAAATATCCATCATGCCAGGGCCGAGTCTCAGCAACTGCCCTGTGGTTTGAATAACCAATCACATTACCCAGCACCCAACAGCCCATGCAGATGAGGCACCTCCTTCCTCTTTCTCCCTCTTAACCTCCACCCCTCCAGGATTTGATCATGGTACTCGCTCTCCCCATGAAACCCACGCAAGCATCATAATCATGTGTCTCTTTTCCACTGGATGTGCCCAATCAGATGAGGAGGGTTAATGGGTGAGAGCAGGTGGGAGCCTGGATCCCTGATTCAGCAGCCCGTGACCCCGCGTGCACCGTGCTAGAGGGGTTCCTCTTCGGGAAGTCTCTGGCAGCTCAGGAAAAACCCCCACATCAGCCATTTCTCATAACAAGAAAGAGACCAATTTCCAAGATGCCGCCTGATTTCCATACCCCTTTCCCCTCCTTTCTGAAACACGATGTAATCTCTCCCCTGCAATATAATAAATATTTCACTTTCAAATCCCGATTCATTAAAGGAAGCCCAGGAGGGAGAAATAATAAGGTGTCACTTTACAGCCCAAATAAAACAGTGAAAGATATATTCTATAATTTATACTTCCGACTTTAGGTTGAGATAATTCATATATCATTTTCAGTTAGGGACCCAAAATGGTGCTGTGTCAGCATATTGGCTGAAAAATAACTTTTTGTATTATTTTATGCCTTTCAGTAACGTGCCCTGGTTATCATACATCAACACTAGGTTGAGTTCCAGTGCCTCGGCAGCTCTTGCTAAGGCATTCCCTCTCCTAGACAGTGTGACTTGCTCTCCTCCATGCGGATGGAGCCCCTTGGCAGGAAGCTCATGTACATTCTCCCCGGCACAAAAGCAGGTCCAACTGGAATCAGCTCAGTTGAAGTCATTTCTCTTGCCATTATTACTACAACTTCACTCTTGTTCACCTCCAAGGATGAAAGAACTAAATTAACCTCCGTGAGAAAGGCTGCATGGCATTTTTTTTTTCCAACAGAAATACAAACTTACATGGATGCAGCACTTTACCACTAGGGGGTCTGGTAAAAAAAACATGAGCTCTGGTTGGGGTCAGGCAGGGAAGGTGCTCAAATCCCAGTGCTTCCACCAGCTGGGTAATCTTGAGCAAGGTATTTAATCTCTCCAAGCCTCAAACGTCTAATTCATAAAATTGGGTTGATAATAAGGGCCAGCCAAACAGATTTTAAAGTTTTAACTGAAGTGGAAGTAATGATCAAATTATCCTGGTGATCATTGATTGTTCGCTTGTTAGACACACACATATCCACACCAGACACTGTGCTAGCACAATTCATCTCATTAATTCCCAGGTAGTTCTCATGAAGTTGGTACCACTGTGCTACTCGTTTTACAGATGAGGAAACTGAGGCTTGAGAAGTCAAACTATTTGTCTGAGATTGTTACATTTAGAAAACAATTACTTTCACCTGGTTTCCTGTTGCAAAGCATTTTCCTAAATTCCTCATTTGATCCTTATGGTGATGCTAGGACGGAAACCAGGCAGGAGAACTATTCTGAGAATTAGGTCCACCTGCCTGCTCTGTCTTGCTGCTTGGGCCTGTGGCTTTCCTCACCTACATCAGTAGTTCATATATATTTGGTGAGTTTTTGGAGTCTTTGGACTCATTCAGATCAAGCCGGTAAACGTCCCCCTTTCTCTGCTGATTATTTCCCTACTCAGTTCTCCCCTGGTCGGTCCACTTGCCCCAGAAGGCACAGTCAAACCAATCTCTCCCACTAGTGACCCTAGACAGAGCCAGCCCCCATCTTCCTGGAGAAAAAAAAAGAGGGCAGTCTCCAGAGTGAACTGGAACACCCTTGCTGTGGGGGGTCCCATGGAAGTAGAGGCACTGGGCAGCCTTCTGTCCTGCTGGGGTCTCCCGAGGGACACCCATGCCTTACCTAGGTTGATACTTCTGTCTTCAGATTGCTAGCTGGAGACCCACAGAGTTAAAGTGACCTAGGCCTGTACTAGTTGGTGTTAGCACCAGGACTTTCTGTCTACTCTGTTATGAGGCCTTCCCAGTCCAGCCGCGAGCAATCCTTCAGGACGGCACCCAGCAGTCCCTGAGTCAGGTGCAATGGTAACGGCAGTAGGAATAACAACCACCACAGCACGGGGCATGGACGGAGAGCTTCTGTGTCAGGTGCTGTATTTGATACTCTACGTATTAGCTTTTTAAGCTCTACTATAACAACCCTATTGCCCCCATTTCCCAGTTGAAGGAAATAAAGATGTAAAACAAACAAAAACATTACTGCAGTACACCAATACAGTGGAATATTATTTCATAAGGAAAGCAAATGATCTATCAAGGCATGAAGAGAGGTGCAGGAGAACTTACATACCTATTGCCAGGTGAAAGAGGCCAGTAGGAAAAGGTTACATGCTGTATGTGACATCCTGGAAAAGGTAAAATGGTAAAACGATGGAGACAATAAAAAGATCAGTGTTTGTTAGAGGTTGAGGGGCAAAGTACAGAGGTTCTCAGGGCTGTGAAATTATTCTGTATGGTACTGTAATTGTGGATACATGACATTACACATTTATCAAAACCCATTGAATGTACAACAATAGTGAGCTCAATGTAAACTATGACTCCGGGTGATAATGATGTGTCATGTAGGTTCATCGGGTATAACAAATGTGCCATTCTGGTGGGGGATGTTGATAGAAGAGGAGGCTTTGAGTGTAGGGCATAGAAGTTATTCAGGAATGATCCAGACTCTCAATCTTGCTATGAACCTAAAACTACTCCAAAAAAAAAAAAAAGAAAGAAATCTAATTTAAAAATCCCTTACAATAAATATAGATGTAAGAAGATGTTAAATAAAAATCTTGTAATCTGTCAAAAAACTTAAAAGAGTAAAGAAGGAAGACAGGTAGGAGGGAGGAAAGAAAGGAGAGAGAAAAAGAAAGGGAGGAAGAAAAGAAAAGGAGAAGAGAAAAGAAATATGCTATCAAGCCACAAAAAGACATGGAGGAACCTTAAATGCATTTTGCTTAGTGAAGGAAGCCAATCTGAAAAGGCCATGTATTGTGTGATTCCAGCTATATGACATTCTGGAAAAGGCAAAACTATAAATACAGAAAAAAAGATCAGTGGTTTCCATGGGCTGTAGGAGAGGAGGGGAGCGGGGAGATGAATACAGGGACATGAAGAATTTTAGGGCAGTAAAACTATTCCATTTGAACCTATAATGGTAGATACATGTTATGACCTATTTATCAGAACCCAGTGATTTATGATGTCAATAGTGAAACCCAATGCAAATACGGGCTTTAGTTTACAAAAGTGCAGAGTATTGGTTCATCATTTATAACAAGAGCAGCACACTAAAGCAAGGTGTTAGGGGAAACTGCGTGGTGACTGGGAAGTTATATAGGAATTCTGAACTTTCTGATTAATTTGTAAATTTAAATTACTCTAAAAAATAAAGTCTATTTTTTTTTGGGGGGAAGGGGGGATCATGGGCACCAGGGACTGAACTCAGGGGCACTAGACCTCTGAGCCACATCCCCAGCCCTATTTTGTATTTTATTTAGAGACAGGGTCTCACTGAGTTGCTTAGTGCCTTGCTATTGCTGAGGCTGGCTTGGAACTCGCAATCTTCCTACCTCAGCCTCCTGAGCTGCTGGGATTATAGGTATCCCTGGCCTACTTTTGAATAGAAGCAATAATAATTAATAATAATAATAATAATAATAACTTTCCAAGTTATTTATTCCAAAAAGTGGAAGCCAAAACTTACTATCTACAACTTTCTGGTCAAAGGACTCCACAATCTCTAATTTCAATCCTATATCTGAGTTCTAGTTTTTCCTCTGGAAATGAAAAGTACATAATGCCTCACCTGAGCCCCTGACTCAAGAAGCCCCTTCCTCACAAGGTCTACTGTAAAACAATGGGAAGTATCTTCACTAACTGCACAGTGCTGTGCCAACCTAAGAAGTGACCATCATTGATCTGAAATCCCGCCTGCTGATCCATTAAAGGGGCATGGTCCTCTGGGAGCCCCTGCTGAGCTTGCCTGGAGGAGAGCACCCTCGTGGACCCTCCCCTCTCGTGGGACAGTGTCCTCCACTGAGCCAGGCTAGGACAGGAGGGCTGAGTCTCAACCCAGGTGCTGCAGCGTCCTGGCAGCTGCAGATGCAGGAGCAGTGGCTCTGAAAATCTCTTGGAGCACAGAGGAGAGAGGAGAGAGAGGAGCAGCGACCGAGCAGTCATTTATCATAAGAGCGATTTCCCTGTTAATAAAGTGACCTTGTGTAAACAGCTCAACTTCTCACAGCTCTGCGTCATTAGGAGAGGGACACCCACTGATCGATCTCGACCACACGGGCTGCTGAACCAGGATGAACTGCCACCACTGAAAGAGTTACTCGTGATGAGTCCAGCCCCTGATCAAAGAGATACAGGGGGCGGAGGAGCGGGGGAGACAGGGAAGAGCAGTGAACTTGATCCCAGGCCAAGGTGGACCAGAGGACAGGACTCCCCCAGAGACCCCGACCCAGAGAGTGAACCTGCCAGCCTACCAAGGACTGCTGCATCCTCATACCATGCTGTGCCAGGCCCCAATGCACCTGTAAAGTTGGCTTTGCCAACTCCCCAGACACAGAGCTCTGCCATAGACAAGACCCCCAGTGAGCCTGACCTCAGCTGCCAGGATGCTACAGAACCTTGGTTGAGACTCAGCCTTCCTGTCTGAGCCTGACTCCATGGAGGCCACTGTCCCACAGGAGGGAAGGGGAATGGGACAAAAGCATGGTTCAGCACATGGGGACTCCTGGCTGAAGAGTCACCATTCCCATGGTGTCTAAGCCAGGCAGAGAGGAGGAAGCTCCTATGTCGCAGCTCCAAGACAGGGAAGACCAGAGTAGACCCAGCACCTCCTCAATGGAACCCAAGAGAGGAGCTTGGAAATGGGGTAGAAGCCCATGCCAGTCTGGGCCATGACCTTGCTGAGCCATCTGGGACCCCCAGACTCACCTCTTTGAGGTGTGGGTTAAAGCAGATGCCCTCCAGGGTGCCATTGGTTCTGAGAGTTGCAGGTATGTGTGGAGCTTCTCTTAATTAAACATATAGATATTAAAGCCATTTTTAAGCTAATAGGGTGAACCTCTGAAGTGGAAAATCACCACCTATTAATGCAACTCTCTACTCTCTTTTCCAACTATTATTATTCTCTACCCCCCAAAACTGAGACTGCATATGGTATTTGCCAATTTTTGAACTTTTACAAAAAGATCTTATTTGCTTCAAAGAAAAAAAGACATCTTTTCACCCCCTTTTCATGTCTTCTTAGGTCTGGAATCCTGTGAGAGGGAAACCTCCGTATTCTAGGCAAAAGAGATTAGGCAAGAGAATCAAACCCGCCATCACCCCATTTCCCTCCTAATAGAAGTGTCCAATTGCCAGGCAGTGCTCTGAGCCCTGGAATTAACCCCCATTATTTGCATCGCAGCCAGACACCAATGCATACAATACAAGCAGAGGGATTTTTGATGCACTGATACAATTTGGTGCACATAGCAAAAAAATCTTTTTCTGTTCTTTTCATCAGAATTGCTCTTACCTTTTGTTCCATTTCTTTAAGGGCCACTGCTCTCGGCCCAGCTATCATTGAATCTTTACTGAGGTAGTAATTTTGAAAAGGCTCAAGTTCTCCCCCTCCCAGGAGTATCTGCATTTTAACAGGGAACTCTGAAAGGTTAAAAACCTTCAAAGGTGAAGGAATGAATCTCTAATGGTTGAATTTTCAGACATTAGAACAGGGCATATTTTGTGGCTGGGGGAGACCTGCCTACCTGAAGCCTATCTCTTCAATCTACTGCTCACCCAGGCCTTGTCCATGTGGCCTACCTGGGGGACTTGGGAAGGATGAGCCTGCCTTCTCACTGAATTAAGAAAGTGGCTTACTGTGTACTATTTCATAGTTCTTACGTTGCAATGGGAAAGATCTGGGTTTTACCTGAAGTGGGTTAAAACTAGGGGAAAAAAGTGAATTTCAGAGTCAGTGAGGGACTTCTCTTGAGAATCTGAGAGCCCACCTAGATGGGGGCAGGGCAGGTGGTGCCTGGCTCAGGGCCAAATTCTTTGGAGGCATCTACTCATATAAACAGGAATAAAAGTAAATAAGAGTAACTTGCTCCAATCAACAATAACTGAGAGCCAACTGTTTAAGAGACACTGTGTGAGAAGTCAGGCAGGGAGCTGGGGGTGGAGAGGGGAGTTAAGGGGAAGAAATTAGACATGATTATTGTCCTCAAGCCGCTCCATGTCTAGTAGTCAAGATGACCACATGTGCAGGGGGTCCTGCCACCACACATTAAATATGATGTGAACAAAGGGCTCTGGGAGCCAGAAAGGAGAGCAATTACTCCACAAGGGTGTCCAGAGAAGCTCCAAAAAGACATTTGAACTGCATGCTGCAGAACGAGCAGGAGGGAGGAAATGAAGAGTGTGGCCAGAGCTGGAAGCAAGTAGCACAATGCACAGAGGCAGAAAGAGGTGGCACACGGGGGGCCTAAGAAAAGATAAATTGTGTGTCTAACTAGAGCCATTTGCCTTAAGTGGGCTTCTTCTGAGTTCATCTCCTAGCTCCAGGCAGGTACCTGTGCAGGTGCTGTGGGCGACCACCCATGTGCCATGGAGAAGGCTCCCCAGTATGAAGCCAGCCTGAAATCCTGGGTGAGGGAGGCACTGTGGGAGGCCTCAGATTGCTGAGAGCTTCCTCGCAAGCCGCTGCTAGTACACAGTCAAAGGCAGCTCCTCTCCAACTTCCCCAGGAGAACTGCAAACAGCACGGACAGGAGCAAATAAAGCCGTGTGGTCCAGGAAACCACAGCTGCAAGAGAAGTCCTGGAAGTTTGGGGTTTATTTTTTAAATCCTTGCCAGTTTCGATTTTACCCTATAACTTACCTATATTTCTTTTACTATAAAAGTAACATTTGCAATCACTTCCTATTGAATAACATAAGGACTCACCATGTTCTCCTTGGTTTCTTCTACCATCAGCACACCCACGGAGTCCCTGGGAGTGTACTACTCCACGTTGAGAGACATGGCAGGAGGCCAAGGAGTGCCTTGCTCAGATCTGAGTATGTGCAAGGAGCAGTGGGAAGAATGGGGTGAGATGGCTAAGGCCAGAGGCAGGAAGATCAGGTAAGAGGTGACATTGGCTAAGAAGGACAACAGTGACCAAAATAAAGAAAGGAAGGCTAAAGGGGACATTCCAATAAAGATTTGGCTGGACTTACTAACTGTTGATCACCAAGTGGAAGTCAAGTTTCCAGTGAATTCCCACACTGCTTTTTACAGACACCACTGCTGTGTAACAAATAATCCCCAGACTTAGCAACTTCAAACAACCATGTTAGTCTGATTTAGAAATCTAGAGGGCAGAATGGGGATGATGCTTTATCCCTGCTCCATGATGTCAGTTGAAAAGACTTGGAGGCTGGAGTTATCCAACAGCTGGAATGGGAGTCCCCTGGAGGCACCTTCACTCCTATATCAGATGCCTGTTGCTGGCTGTCCATCTGGGCCTCAGCTGAGCTGTGGACTGGAACCACACAGCCTGGGTTGGGTTGGCCATTGGCACAGAGCCGTGGTTGGGTTTGGAGAACAAGCATCTTGAGGGAGCACAGTGCATGGCATTTTCACCTGGCCTGAAGATTAGACAGCATTACTTCCACTGCACTCGGTTGGTCCAGGTAGTGACAAAGGGCTGCCCATGTCCAATAGACTCTACCTCTACACGGGAGGAGGGCCAGGTTCTTCTATAATGAAGAGCACGTGGAATGGGAGTCTCGTTGTGACAATGTACCCCAATGCCCTTCTGAGAAACTGTCAGGTCTCACTTATAAAATAGTTCATCTTGCAACTGTGAGCAACAGAGGTCTCATTGCTTTCGCCTTTGCCTTCTCCCACAACATCTCGCCTCCTTTCTTGTTTTCAGAGAGTTTAGTAAGAAGCCGTGGGATGAATGAATAAACAAATGAATGAATAAATGAATGAGAAATGGACTGCCAGAGTGTCTCCACGGCACCCAACACAGACATCTGCCTAGAGACATGGGAGCCCCTTGAAGGGAGGGACCACTTAAGGAAAGTTGGTTTTATTGCTCTCACATCCCTCTTGTATGTTCTCAGCTAATCCGGCAATCCATTATTTATGTGTAGCCTAATTAAGGTTGTGAGTGGCTTGATCCTTGTTTACTTAAGTCTATCCCGGAAGATTGCCAAGATTAAATAAAATTACCTCCAGGCAGGCAAGCCTCGCAGGGGCCGGGCTAGAAGAAAAGAAAAGAAAGGCTGAGAAGCCACCCCTGGTCTTCTGCTAGAGTTTGCACCTAGAAAAATGTCATCTCTCAGTCCCACGAATGCAGAGCACTCGCCCCTGCCAGATCCCTCCCCAACTGGGCCCGCTGGACCACACAGGCCCAGGCATCCCTGGACACGTCTGCGTGTGTGGGGACTGCTGTGTAAATGCATTCCCACCCGATGTCACTGCTTCTGCGGTTGTTGCTGCCAATTCCAGTTCGCTTAATAAAGATTCAGATAATCTAGACCAAACAAAACTCAGTGAAGTCTGAAACTAACTAATCGAAAACGATTAGCTCCTCTCAGCCTCTGAATCCACCTTTTCCTTGTAAACCCAAAGGCCAGTTCTTATTTGGATGCTGGCCTTGTGCACTTAATGAAGAGAGAAGCAGATTGGCTCGAGTGGCAGGGAGAGGTTAATATTTTTGAATGATTAGGAGCAAATTAGAAAACCTTTCAAAGGGCCATTTATATATATATTTTTGTGTCTCCCCTGAGCCTGTTGTTCTTTGGGGTAATAATTAACCCTTTCGTACTCACAGTCAACACAGTCCCTCTTTCATACAAAAACATTTGTGCCCCCAACAGGCTGAGGGGGACATCAGGGTCTTAGATAAAGAGGAGTACCTTCACTTACACTCTTCCACTTCCAGCCATGACAAAAGCAATGCCCCTGGAAATTGGTTATGGAGAGCTGAGGCCTGGTGGCAGTGAAGAAAGTAGCATTTTATATCAACAGAGAGTAAAAGCAGAGGAAAAAAAGAAATGCTCTCAATACTGAGGTAGTGCCGTTGGCATGATTTGTTATTCATTTATTTAGCAACACACTGAAGTATCCTCATATGAGGAGCTGGGCGAGTCTGTTTCCTCACAGTTCAATAGCAGGAGCAGATTCCTGAATGATAATGCTACCAGAAAGCCAAGCACGGGGAGCTGAGGGTGCACACAAGGGGCTTTTCAGTCAGTGGAGGATGGAAAGCAAGCTTCTGGAAGCTGGCGAGGTGCAAGGCTTGGTGGAGTTGAGAGATGAGCACAGGGGATGGGTAAGGGGTAGTAGTGGTACATGATATTCTAGAGAAGTCATTGTATGAATAAATGCATGAAAACCTTACCAGTAGAAGTCATAGTAATGACACTGCTACTGTGTATATCTGGTGTAGTATGAAGAGTTTTGTGTAGATTGTTTCATTTCTTTGTAACAACAGATCTAAATGTTCCCTGTTATATACAAAATGTAACTAAATCACACTGAGATTAAGGAACTTTTCCAAAGTTGTAGGTGATGAAAGTGGAATTTAAACCCAGGAAGAGAGCCGGGCTCCAGCCTGTCTGGCCTTGGCCTCTGCACTCTCCTGTCAGCCGCATTAAAGACATTTTTGTGCTTTATCCTATGTGCAATTATAGGCACTGAAGAATTTTAAGCAGGAAGGGGACATAGTCAGGTTTGTGTTTTGAAGACAGGTCTGGCTGTGCAGTGGGCAGGGACTGGAGAGCAAGAATGGGACTAATTACCTTCCAGGTAAGAGAATGTGAGTGCCTGAGCCAGGAGGGGGAGAAGGGACGGGGACATTGGAGACATGTTTGAGATAGAAGCTGAACAGGACCTGTGACTCTTTGAAAGGGAGGGGTGGTGAGAAAGAATCTACCAAGATGCCACATTTATGAGCAGGATTTTGAAAATGTCACTGACCCTGTAGGAAACACGGGAGGCCGAGTGAGCCCGGGGCCAGAGGTGAAGGGAGACGCAGAGAGGAAGGTCTCCCTCAAGCTTTGGGACCATGGACTTGGAAGGACAGTGGAACTTCCAAACAGAGATGAGAAGAAGCCGTTTGGGTGAAGGAACTAGAAGTCGAGGGGTTGGAGCTGGAGAGGTGATCCACGTGAACTTGGCAGTGGAAACCAGAAATGGTCATAAGTGACAGGGCTCACGGTGTGGGGGAAGAGCAGAAAACCTGGAGAATACCTTCCTCTAAAGGGCGGGCAGGAATAAAAGAAGGAGCAGAAGAAAAATCGGAAGTTTGTCCAAGAAAGAATACCTAAGAGGGAGGAGGAGGCTTCAGGGAGAAAAAAAAAGAGGAGTCCTTAAAGATAAGGGAGCAGAGTTTGAAGAAGAGGGTCATGACTAGTACCCATGATACAGAGAAGTCAGGAAAATGAAAAGATGACAAATGTCAGTTAAATCCCCGGGGTTGGTCATATGTGGTCCTTCCCTCCCTTTGACAGAGCCACTGAGTGAGGTCATGGAGTAGGATGGGGGAGAGGCAGGGGAGCAACTTGTGTAGGTAGGAAAGGAAAACGGGAAGGACACGGATCAAGGGAGGGTTGTTTAGGATTGGAGACGTCTCAACCTAAAGGAGGAGGAGAAGGACCAAGTAGAAATAAATTGACGATGAAGGAGAAAGGGAACTGGGTTCGAGGCTGACGAAGCAGGAGCCTTGGGGAGTGGCCTTGAACAGCTGGAGGAGCCTCTCTGACAGTGTCCTGGGCAGGGCTGCTAAGTTCACCTGGGGGGGACCTCCAGGAGACCCTGTTCTGCCACTTCAATTCCGATTTTTTAAAAGGAAGCAATGAATGAAAACATGTGCCTGGATTGTGAAGGGAGAAGACGGGAAGGAAGTTTGAGAAGGAAGAAGAGGAAGAGTGAGGGAGCTGCCCAGTCACAAAATCCAGGGCTGCTGAGCAGCAGAGCTAAGGTGCCACTTAGCTGTGGGATTGCCCTGGGAACCTTCGCAGATTCAAGCAAAGTGGGAGACACAGGTCCACGGTGGGCGTTGACCACAGAGTGGAGTGTTAGATACACCAACCACAGGCCCCCGGTGGCCCTGGTATTGCCCTATCTGCTGTGCGTGTTAAAGGACCAAATGCACACAGCACACCCAGCACGGCACATAGTCAGCCCTCAATCGATATCTGCTGATGTTTACCGCCATCAGTGAGCGCCAAAGTCTTTTTTTTTCCTACCTTAAACTATAAAATCTGGTATTCTCCTATCCTACTAAAGAAAAAAATAGAGATAGGCTCACATTTTAACAGGAGAGCTTAAGATTAAACCCAAGGAATTCTCCGACAGGAAGAACTATAAAATGCCCATAAATGCTACTAAAGAAGACAATAAAATCCTGGATGAGTTTAGGATTCGGCAGATTCCTGGGTGTCTGGAATGGATTTGAAGCAACGTCTCCTTGAATCAGGAAATAACCCCCTCCCCCCAGGGTGGGTCATTCCTTCTCTGAGTGGAAAAGGCGTCACCATCCCGAGATGTTAAATCCAGCCTATGAATAAGGGCTGCCAGGTACTGCCGTGAGAGGGGTCCCTCGCAGGATGGGTCAGTAATCCCTGCCTTGTGCTCAGGAGGGGCTTCCCTGATCCAGCCCAGACCCCTCCTTTGGCATGTGAGAAACCGAGGCCCAGAGAAAGGAACACCTGGCAAACCCACACCAACGTCCAGATTCCCAGTTGACAGCCTCGGCTTCTGTCCGCACTTACAAACACGACAGGCACACGCTGGTGACCACGAAGAGGACCTCCAAACAGTAGGAAAGACCAAGAGGCGGCAGGTTTCTGTGTCAAGGCCCTGTGTTGCCGCCTGGACACAGGAGGATCATCACCTAGCATAAGTAAACCGGAGCCCAACCTAGAATAATCCTGGGCGAGGACAAAGTGCTCAGGGAGCCTGTTCCCGCTGGGAAACACCCTGTGCTCGGCTGAGGCCAAACTGAAGAGTGTGAAGGCCTAAGGGCCGGCACAAGGCGCCCGGGGCTGTAAGGAGAAGGCGATTCAGTTGGAACGACATTGTTTGGCACCTCATGCTTCTCAAGCACCCAGGGTGGTGGGCCTAGTTAGAAAATTAACATTGCTCATAGCTGCTCAGCCAGACAGAAAGCAGCTACTGTACAAAGGGGCTAGGCATCCAAAATGAAACAGGGAGGCCAGGCCACTAATTGCTCTCATTTTCTCTCTCTCTCTCTCTCTCTCTCTTTTTTTTTTTTTTTTAGCCTAGCATCATGGTGCTAGCCTCCGAATCTCCCAAGCAGATGGAAGGAAGGTGGGGGTAGAGAAGAGACAGGGAAATGACTTCACTATACCAAACACCTCTTTCCACTCCTGTATAATCTCCCCCCATTCACACACACACACCCATTTCCTCTCTTGTGCTGCTTTTTGTTCTGTTTCTTATTTAGTCTTTCTACTACTATTACCCCTTCCCCTGAGCCTCCTCTATAGGTAGGGTTAACTTGATGAAATAAAAAGATCATCAGAGCCAGAAAGATGTGGGTTTGAATCATGGCTTCGCTAATGCAAGGTGTGTGACTTTGGACAAGTTACCTCCCCTCTCTGACTCACACTTTTGCTCATGTAAAAATAAGAGCAAATACTCTAATGTTTACCTTTTAGTGTCATTATGAATGATAATAAGATACCAAAGGCTTAGCATGCCATGTCCTGCCCAGAGTGTGCATAGACTCTGATGTCAACTGGACCAAATTGTACTCTGAGATTCAAAATGACCAGGACCCCCCAACCCTACTCATAGGAGGAATCCCAGTCTCTCCAAAGGCTCTTGGTAGAAGTGTTGATGCTTCTCCTTGTGCCTCTGAATTAGTTCAGTTTGGGGCTCATTTTATTACCTAAAGATAATTACCCTCTTTCCTCTCCACATTGGGCTCTACTCTGACATGGTCATGTCCCCCCATTTGATCTTGCTGAGACTGTGGGTACAGCAGGCTTTTATGAAAGGTGAGGCACAGTCCGCATGATGGTGTCCCTCGTAAACTCACTTGATTATGATACCACTCTCCCTTTGTTTTGTTTTTCTTTTTTCTTTTGGTACCAGGGATTGAACACAAGGGCACTTAACCATTGAGCCACATCCTCAATCCCTTTTATTCTTTGAGTCAGGGTCACACAAAGTTGCTTAGGATCTTGCTAAGTTACTGAGGCTGGCCTCAAACTTGTGATCCTCCTGCCTCAGCCTCCTGAGCTGCTGGGATTACAGATGTGTGCCACTGTACCCAGCCACTCTCTCATTTTTAAAAAAATATCCTTCATTTAAAAGACAGGATCCCCTCCCTGGCCTCTTTCCTCATACTCCAGCCTCTGGCCACCCTGTCTCACCATTCTCTTCTTTCCTTTTCCACCGTATTTTCTATTCTCTCTTTTAAACCACCCAGTCCCCAAATTCCTGTTCATTTCTTATGCAGAATAGATTGGTTACTTCCTTATTTTCTATGTCTTCCTGTTCCAGACTGGGGGCCTTATCTTTCACATCAAAACAACCCTGCTAAAGTACTTTCCTGAACAAAGTCTCCCCAGGAGGAGGTCTGGCGCCAGCCCTCACAGTCAGGACCAGTCCTCCCCACTGCACATATGCTCAGTCAACGGTTGTTCAGGGCCTCTTTTCTCCTTCATACTGAATAATGTCCCTTCTCAGAGAGGCATGGCGGTATACCCCATAATCCCAGCAACTCCCATCTGAGGCAGGAAGATGGCAAGTTCAAGGCCAGCCTCGATAGTTTAGCAAGACCCTGTCTATACCAAAATTTAAACCACCAACAACGATAACCCAAAAAACTAGGGGTTGTTGCTAGGCACCCTGGGTTCAGTCCTCAGTACCAAATAAATCAATAAATAAACTCTTTCCTCCGACCACCTTCTCCTCAAATCATCTTTTTTCCATCTCCAGTGAGCCTCCTGGAGGCAGCAGTCATCCTCTCCGGATCACCCAGCAAGCTGCCCTCACCCCCGCACAGCAGCCGCTTCCGAAAAGCCAGCTTCCGTTTGCCAAATCCAATGGCCTCACCCCATTCGCTGCGGCCACTGACACTGTTGACAGTCAGCTCCTTCCAACACGCCCTCCTCCAGCTACTACCATCCCAACCTCTCCACCCTCCTCCTCAGTCCCCCTAGTATCAGTTGCTCCCCCATTTTGTACTCGCCTCCCCCTGCCCCTGCAGGGCCCTCCCAGCCACCCTTTCCATCCAACAGGTCGACCTCCCCGGAGCCGAAGGAGACCTGCGTATTTCTGCAATTCTTCCCACAGCTCACAGTCCCATTCCCAAACACCTTCTGGAAATCTCTGGCTGAACAAGGAGCAGGCGCCTCCGACTCACAGACCCAAGCCATGTCCATCCTCCCTCTGTTTCCACTGCCCAGCCCTCTCCCTGGCAGCACCGGTTCCCTTGGGGAGTCTGCAGCTCTCCAATGTCCCCTTGTGTCCATTAACTCATTCTGTAAACATTTATTAGGCCTTTCTCCCCAAGTAATCGCATCCATTCCCAGGGCTCTAAATAACATCTGTATGCTGATGGCTACAAAATTTTTATCGCTGCCCAAAGCTCTCCTGTCAGTTGCGGACATGAGCATCTGGCTGCCTCCTCACAGCTCCCCCTCTTTCTTATCTCACAGGCACCTCAACCTTCATAGACCTAACATGGGAGTCTCACCTTTCCCAGTCAAACCTGTATTAGTAATAGCTCCTCCATTTACATGAGACAAAAACATGGCTATCACCTAGATTTCTCCCCCTCCTCACCTACACAATTCAATCTAGTAGCAACTCCAGTGATTCCTGTTCTGAAATATACCCAAAACCCACGTTCCTCCCCTTTTCTCCACCATCCTCCTGATCTGGGCTGAAACCATGTTTTACCATGGATGACTACAGTTGCTTGCTCTTCTCCAAATTTGTCCATAACCTGAATGTATTAGTCAGCTTTTTGTCATTGTAGCCAAAATACCTGACAGGAACAACTTAGAGGAAGAAAAGTTTAGTGTGGCTCATGATTTCAGAGGTCTGACTCCGTGGTCAGTCTACTCAGTTCTTCTGGGCCTGAGGTGAGGCAGAATGTCACGGCAGAAGGGATGGTGGAGAAAGTACCTCAGCTCAGGGTGACCAGGAAGGAAAGAGAGGAAGGAAGAGCCTAGAGAGAGATGTAGTCCAAGCTCACATCCCCAGTGACCTACCTCCTGCAGCCACATCCATGTACCTACAGTTACCACCCACTAGTCCATTCCAATTATTACTCCATCAAATGGATTAATCCACTGATGAGGTTACAGCCCGTACAATCTAATCATTGCCTAAAAGCCTTACCTCTGAACCTTGCAGTATTGGAGAACATGCTTCCAAAATGTGAACGTTTAGGGGACATTAAAGATCTAAATCCTAACACTGCACAAGAAAACTCTTTTAGAAACATAAAGAGAACCATGTCAATCTCCTTGAAACCCACCAGCGGCCTGCACACTCCTCGGCATGCCCTAAAACCACTATGGTCTAAGCCCTTCATTGTTCTCCTCCCTGCCAGTTCTATTGGTAATAATCAGATTTCTCTGAGCTCCTCAAATAAAGAACAAGCCCCTTCTGCCTAGAGGACTTTTCACTTCCTTTTTCTTCTTGCTGTGATACTTTTTCTGAGTTTGGCTCCTTCTTGAACTTCCAGCTCCTTGTAGAAGACGTCCCTGATTCTCCTATCTTAAATTTGCACCTACTAATCCACCATTATCTCTTATCACTTCAAACCGGATCTTTCATTCCTAACATAGAACCTCATTCCCCTTCTCTGGTTTTTGGCAAGGGGAGTGGATCGATTGGTTGGTTGGTTTCTTTTTCTTATTTATTGTCTGTCTCCTCCATGAGGGGAGAAACCATGTCCTTTTGTTTACCACTGGGTTCCCAGCACTGAGAATATTATCTGGCACATAGTAATTGCTTAATAAATATTTGTGAAATAAATGTATGGTTCGAAAAATAAATTCATGAAGTGTTGGATAGGACATAGTCCTTGCTCTCAAGGGAAGAAGCACCCAGAAGGATGTGTAACCATAAATATAATGAAAGTATTTCCTCGTTGAAAGTCATGGTCAAATAGTATGGGAAGTGCAGAAACAAATATGACCAGCCCTTCCAGGGTGGGGAGGGAGCAGTGGAAGACTACAGAGAGCTGACAGGTGGGACAGGTAGGGCACAAGATAGGAATTTGGTAGATTTTTAAGATTTTTTTTTTTGATTGATGGAGTTGACATAGAATTTATCCTTGAATTTTATCTTGAAGCCAACTCAGACAATCACTTAATGTAAGAGATTAGAGCTGGAAATGTCAACGTAGAAGACAGTCTCAGTATTTGTAAATTATCCTCTGGTCCAATGTACTGATATTATGAATAGAAAATCATGTTGCAAAAGTAAATTAATGAATTGGCTTAAGGACAGACCAAAGATCATGTTATAACACTCCATCTCCTCTTAGCATATAACAATCATCTTAGGTTACCGTTACGCTGCAGGAACAGATGATCCCAGCATCACAGTAGCTTCCACACCAAAAGTTTATTTCTCACTTACATTGCATGAGAGTTGAGTCATCCTTAGTCCTCGACTTAGATTGAAGCAGCAGCTCCCATCAAAAAAATGGTGGTCTGGGCTGGGGATGTGGCTCAAGCGGTAGCGCGCTCTCGTGGCACGTGCGGGGCGCTGGGTTTGATCCTCAGCCCCACATAAAAATAAAATAAAGATGTTGTGTCCACCGAACACTAAAAAAAATAATATATTAAAAATCTCTCTCTCGAAAAAAAAATGGAGGTCTGGAGGGAAAGAGGAAAGAGACCCCATAACCAAGCAACAGCCTTTAAAGCTTATCTTGAGGAGTAATTAATGTCATTAACACGTCATTGGTCAAGGTCCATCACCTGGCCACCATTAGCATAACTGAGTCAGGGATATAAAAATCCCTATAAATATCTAGTGATAAAAATACATAAGTAACCCAGGTTCATTGCCTACACACATCATTGCTATAGGAATGCTGAGAAATACTCAGAGATGATCAAAACAAGAATGCTGAGAAATATTTATAGACGACTTTAAAAAGTTGGAGAGGGGCAGCAGGAAATACCCGAGCAAAGACACAGCCTTCACATTCTATTGGTCAGTAGTCCTGCGAAGCCAGAAGGTAGCATTTCCTACAAAGTCTCATTATGAAACATAAATAAGAACCAAACATTTGTTTCCTCTTTAAGAACAAATTAATATATATTTTAATCTATAAATAAAAACTATCCTTCTCTTTGAAATATATAATTTTGGGATAAAATAGAATCATTTTATATGCTTACATGTTTTATAAGCTGGAAATATATTGTATAAAGTTTAAGGTTGGCTCAAGAATTAAAAAGGTTTTATATAAGTGTAATAGATGTAGTTAAAAAATAAATTTAGGATCAGAGCCAGCATCTCATCAAACGTATCATTAAGCAAAAATTCAAATAAACGTTTTAGAGGGAGGAGCAGGAGTCTACCATTTAATTAAAGCAAGTACTCAACTGCAAGTTCTTCAATAATGGAGAACACCTCTTATGTATTTTTGAATCCCCAGAAGCTAGTATAGTACCTGGTATCCAGTAAGTGCTCAATAAATGTTTTATGCTAACACTTATCTGGAGGACAATTTATATCAAATTTCAAAAATTCTCAGTTTTGACCCAGATATTCCAAGTTTAGGAATTTATCCTAAGGAAATAGTTGGAAATTTATAGGTGATTTATCACATTCCCATATATAGCAACAGCACTTAACATCCCCAATATCCAACAATATGATACTAGTCAAATAGGTTATAATATGATGATGTACTAGACAACTATGAAAAGCTATGTTTTCAATGAACATCTAATTGTAGGTGAAATAAAATATGTGGGAGAAAAATATGCAGGTATAAGAAGTTGTAGGTATAATAATCTCATGTGAATAAAATGTATATACAATCATGGGCACAGATACACAGTGTGCACCCAAACACAGATCCTAAGGACACAACAGATTATGTTACTAGAAAAACGTGCACATTTCTTGCAAGTCCCTTCTGGCTTTTGGAAACAGCATGATAAGACGAGTCCTTTGTGTACTGGGTAGAGAGACACATAGGAGGATGAGGACACAAGAGAGGCCGGAGCTGGAGACAAGATGGGCTCTGTGTGGCAGGACTCATGACAGAAGAGAAGTGGAGGCAGCTGGCAGTGGATAGGAATTAGAGGCCTGGCAAGGAGCCCGATGGCTGATGGAGATTTTTTATCCACTTTTGCTGTGCAGTATCTACAGGATCCTTCTCCTTTGCCTCACCCTGAAAACATCAGCAAAATCTTCATTTTTCTCTTTTACTTTGTGAAGGTCGGTTTGTTTCCAAGGGAAGTGACCGAGGGCTGACTCTTGCTCAGGGGCAAGAAACAAGACTGCCTGAGGGTCTCAGCCAGGCCTGGGATATCATGATGAAAGAAAAAGCACCAAAATATTAGGCAGTCATTAGCTTTGGGTAGAGAGAAAAGAAGGTGATTTTCCTTTCCTTCTTTGTACTTTAATGAATCTTCCAAATTTCTGCAATAAATATGCATTGCTATTATAATCAGAAAAAAAATGTTATTTTTAAAAAATAAATTGATGCTGAATGAATGAATAAGCTAATAAATCAATGAATGAATGAATGAACTAATTAGTAAAATGATTGACCTGGGCAACAGAAGCACAAACAGGATTCTAATTGACAAATTTGCTTGTTCTTATTTCCTGCTGTGGACATTAGTCAGCCTCTAGCTTTAGATGAGACATATTTTTTAAAAATAACAACAGAAAAAAAAAAAAAAAAAACACTCTTTGGGAGGAAGCAGTATTTTCGTGCTCTTTGCTCTCCAACATTTGCAAAATGCCTTCATCCCGTCCAACCTAGGTCATGCCTGAAATACCTGCCACTTTTCTCCCGAGGTTTCTGGACAACTCCCCCAGAATTTGGTAGCATAGAATCCCACAAAAATCAAAGAAAATAGGCCACCGTAGAAGAGGCAGCACATAGGAATGAACCAACTGCCTGCTGCTTTGAGATTCTGTATCTCTGTGTTTGTGCATCCTTACAATATCAGCGTGTGTGTGTTGCACATGCAGAAGCGTGAAGTCAAGGCTGCAAATCAGAAACATACTTAACACACACTCAAATACATTCAACCTGAACCAGTGCCAAACCACATCTGCTGAACGCGTCAACAAACTGTCTGATTTGTTCCTGTCTCCCACGGAAACGCTGGGAGGCAGGGCTGGCGGTCGGGTATGCTGGTGAGCCGTGTAGGATGGGACCTACGAGGGCTTCTGTGGAAAGCACAGTGTTTGCCCACGTGGGCTGCTGGAGATGGCGACTGTTGGGCCAAGAGATGAGCGGCCAGCCGCAATGCTGGAACCTAGGCTGCAGACAGCTCAAGGACATGGGGAACTTTCTGGAACATTTGGGGAGGATGATTACTGGGTAGATTCTTAGAGAGGAGAGGAGGGAGAGGGAGAGGGAAAGAGAAGCCTGCCTGACAAAGCTGATTTTTTTGTACAGATGCTGCTGGCAGAAGAACAGGGTGGGAGCAGCGTGTTCAGCTACATTAGTCAGGGATAGAGTTTTAATAGGCTACAGAAGGAAATGATGACGGCAAAGTTAGGAGCAGTGAGTAACTCAATTTGAGAGAGCCGAGCTCCCCAGGAGATGACAGCCAGGCGCTGTGATTCCCGTTGGCCCTGTGGGGGCAGGGCTGGTGTTGGGGTCACGGCAGACACTGGTAGTGGGAATAAACACAAGCAGGGGCCTCTGGGAAGTGACCTGCAGTTCGTCCTGCATGACACAGAGACATTCAGGGCACATCAACAATGCCAACCTGTATGGAAATGATCCCGAGCGGCTGGAGACAGAGCTGTCATTCACAGTTACTGGAGGGCGGGGAGAATACCTGGTCTCTGTGCATGGATGGGGCTTTTTTTTTTTTTAATGACAGAAGCCTTTTAACGGCTTCAAGGGTTAAGGAAAGAAAGCCCCACCCAAGAATGGAAAGGTGACACCATGAGGTGCCCGTTGCCAGGGTGCCTGGAGAAGGAATAATCTGGTAACAATGCTGACAGGGCTCAGGGTGACTTTGTGTAAATCAGGAAAAGTGTCCTTCTTATAGGTGGAGGATGCACAGCTTGAAGGAGAGGAGCACAAGCAGATTCAGCTCCACCTTCTATCTAGTGGGGCAACATTCTGGAGGTGCCATCTGCCCTGCCATAGACCATACCCTGAGGGCGAGCCATTGACAAACCAGCTCCTCAGTCTGGCCCTCCTGGCCTCTCTGAGCTGGCCCCACTGGACTGTCCAGCCCAGCCTCTCACACCACTTGCCACAAACCCACAGTCCCGCAGAAGGGAATCCTCTATCCATGCCCCAAGTTTGGTTCACTATGTCACATTTATACCTTTGCTCCTAATGTGCATCTTTGCCTAAAATTACCCCCTGTACTTATAAGGTGCTGCCAGAATACACCTCCTCCAGTCAGGTTGCCTCCCAATCAAAGCCATCTTGCCCTAATCCGAGTGCTTGCCACATTTCACTTGTACATCCCTCGTGTCATCATTTGGGGGCATCATTTACCGCTTCTTACCTGTACTGCTATCTTTACATACATTTCCTATCTTCTCTAGAGACTGCAAGCCCCCTGAGGACAACGTCTGTCTCTTGTTCATGTAATACTCCCTGTATCAGCAAAATGTGGCACCTGGCATGTGAGAGGTATTCTATACGCAGCCTTGTGGAAAAAGTGTTAGGCAAAGCAGGTTTAGATCCCAGCACTTGAAGATTTAGTTAGTAGTCATTTATGCTTATATGTGTCAGACACTGTTGAAAGTGCTTAACATGTTGAGACGTGACTGAACTCTCTGAACAAGTCTAGGTAGGTTCTGTTTTTATCTCCAAATACAGAACAGGAAACTGAGACACTGACAGATTCAGGATCAGGCCCTAGGTCACCAGCATCCAAGCCTGCTGGAGGAGAGTCCACACTTGTAAATATGTTCCGTGCTGTCCACGGTTGGCAGACTTTAGATTTAATCAACCTAATTCTCTTCGTCTTCATCTGTAAAATGGGCACAGTGGTATCTATACGTTATGTATTTATATGTAACAAATATATTTTAGCTATGGAGATTCCTGGAACATAATACATCTTCAGAAAAAAAAAATAGTTACCATTAACAAATACGATTTGAATGAAAGAAATAGGGAATGTAAGAATGTCATCTCTGAGAGGAATACATCCAACAGAAGTATAATCCAATCCACAAACAAGAGCTGCATTTAGAATCTAAACATCTTCAGTAGTCATGGGAATAAAGGAAAAACAGATAACATCAACTTCAATACGATATTTTACTTAGCCCAGTTGAGGTGAAATATTGTTACTTCACCATATAATCACTACAAATATTATGAATGAGATACTTCACCTTATGCCTTAATACTAAATCTTCAAAATCTGGTTTGTACTTGAACCTCACCTCTCCATTCAGACCAACCACATTTCAAGTGCCCAAGAGCCACGGGTGGCTAGTAGCTCCTGCGTTAGTCAACTTAGATTCAGCAGGTCTCAGAAAAGCCCTTCCAAAAATTCTATTAGGAAGGTGAAATTCTGCCTTTTGATTTATGACAGATTTTCCCTTTAAAGGGTGCATCATTACAAGGTCAACACCTCTGGAGTCCCTGAACGAAAGCTGGAACAGACCAATGCTGCCCCTCGGACCCTGGCCCATCAGAAACCACCACAGTGAGGAGTGTGAACCCCAGAGCCGGACACACTTGAGTTCCAACTGTGCCTCTGAGCCTTGCGTTTCCGGTGACATCAGCCAAGCCCTTTAACACCCTTGGGAACAGGTAGGAGGACAGAGCATGACACAGCAGGCAGGCACCAGCATGAGAGCTCAGGAGATGACGTCTGTCCTCCCCTTGACCTCTGTGTCACAGGAGCTGTCCCTCCTCGTGCCTCCTCAGCCACTCAGGCTTCCTTCCAGGTGAATTACCACTCTGGCGCCTGCCTGGTTGGCTCTCACAGGGATTGTTGAGTGTCTACGTTCCCAGAACACGGAGGCACCAGGGATTCCCTCATAATATTTCACGTCGCTGAAGGTTTCAGCGCCTGACACTGGAGACAGTCGTGTTTATTACCCCTTGACCTCTCCCTTGGAGTCTGGTCTCAGCCCCTCCTCTGCGGAGGGCACCTGCTCCTTAGTAGTGGGGTATTTCAGCTGGGGCCCTCCACTTGCTCTCTTCCGTCAGACCCACATGTGAGGTCCCAGCTGTGGGAAGTGGACTCTGACTGTGGCCCTGTCCACAAATGCCTCTTCCGATTATCTGCCTTTTCCACCTTCCCCTCTCGGTTTAGGACTTGCCTCTAATATTTTGTCACAGTCTGTCACTTAACTTTTTCTTGTTCTCCTATAAAGCAAGGCCAACCCAAGCAGGTGCACACAAGCAGAAGAGTCTTGGGGACCAAGTTACACAACTTACGGTATGATCAAGGGCCAGGGCAGATTTCTCAGACAGAGCCAGGAAATCACAGTCAGGAAAGAAGGGCGGAGAGCCAAGGCCAGTTAGGACCTAATGGCACAAGGAGCGACAGGAGCCCAAGTGTGGGGATGTCTAGGAAATCAGGGACTGGCACAGGCCCGGGCCAGGCAGTCCTGGAGCTGAGACTGCGCCTGGTATGTGCTTCAAGAACAATCCTTCTCTCAATACCCACACGGAGGGCTCAGGTGAGGGAAATCTTAAAGTCCCTTTACTTTTTTGCCAGGTTTGTAACTCCTCGAATGCCTGGTAAACACCTCTGCCATGGGTTGAAACACCTGCCACATCAATTTGGACTCCTTCCCACAGCTGCCACCTACTTACGAGCAGTGGCCTGCTAAATGAGCATGGGTAGCTTGGCATCCTGAACCCAGGACCTGCTCCACCCGGGTCATCAGGTCATGGCCTCACCAGGCTTACTGTCCTTTATAAACTATGCCTACCTAACCCTAAGATATGACATTACAATACTTTCTGCTTGAAAGGACAGATCAACACAGCCAGGGGAATGGCATCATGTAACAGAGAAACTTTAGTGTCAGAAAGACCTAGATAGAAATTCTAACTCCACCACGTGTTGCAGGATCTTAATCAAGTGATTTAACCTCTTGGATCTCATCTTTGCAGTGGGCAGAATAAGATATATTTCACAGAGGTACTATGACATATAAATGGCAGAATAATAATCTCTCATTTAAAAAAATGTGTTTCGATGCCTGGCGTGCAGACAGCATTGAACCTATGGCGCCTTAACTTGCATAAACAAGCAAGTGTCTCCAGCGGCTCCGTGTGGACCAAGCTCAAGAGCCTTTAGCAGGATGCGTGAGCCCCACGAGCTGGCCTTGAGTCCTCTCCTTCTCATTTTGCACCTTCCACAGGATCTCCAGCTGCATTCAGCCACACGCCTTGCCACCTCTGAGACTTTGTGCATGCTGTCTCTCCTTCTTAGGATGCTCACCCACCTTTTTCATCTGACTGGCTCCTACTCCCACGAAACAGAACAGTCACATCCTCCAAAACCTCCAAAACCCTAACTCTCCACCTGCAATGCAGGCTCCCCTTCTGCAGAAGCAGAGGGTACCTCATGGGCCCCTCAGCCATGTCGCTATTCTCTGTGTTACAACCACGAACAAAAACTGCTTGGGAGCAGGGCCGTGTCACTCTGGTTTATGTACCCGTGGGCCTGACACAGAAAGAACAATAGGTAATAATAAGAGCAAATATGTGGTGAGGGCTTCCACTGTTTGCAGGGACTGTGCCCTGCCCTTTACATACGTGGCCTCATTTAATCCTCAGTAACCTATGAGGTACACTGTTCTCGGCTCTGTTATTGAAATGGGGAACCCGAGGAGGATGTGTGTTAAATAACGTGTCCCAGCAAAAGCAGTGGAGAAGAGAAGGGGCAGAGATCCCAACCCACAGTCACCTGACTCCAGAGCCTGAGCACTTGGTTGTGCTGTTCCGGGAACAACGGCCAGATGAAGTGGACATCTTGAGTCAAGTTCCAAAATGTAGCGAGTGGCAGATTAGAGAAGTAAACTCTCCTGACAATCATTTTAGGTCTTTTCAATTGTGTCTTTATGATGAATGATTCATATCATCACCCTAGATGGTGGAATGTTCTTTAAAACAAACACTTAAAGAGAAGGAAGACACCGAACAATGGTTTTCACTATCAACCGGCCCAGGGGACACGTGCCCAATACCTCAGTGGTCAGCCAGCCACCCTTGGAAGACAGGGCTACAGTCAGCTGTCACTGCCTTTCCCCTTTCCTCCCCCTTCCTGCTCCTGTGTCACTGAAGGGCCGAGGAAGGAGCTGGAGGCCCTCACATGATTCAGGATCCAGAGCAGGGATGCTGGCTGGTCATACCCACCTTCTGAGAGGGGATGGGAGGAAGGAAGGAAACATCTGGAAGCAGCAGCATTTCGTTCTGGACCTTGCGCACATGAATGATGCACTAAGACAATTCTCTGCCTTATCATAAATTCTGCAAACTCATGAACTTTGCAATCTCTGAAGCTCAGCGCTGTATGGGAGCCACTTATCTTGTGCTGAAAGCAATATAAAAACAGATGGCAAAGAGTGCATCGGGAGATAAATCAGCGGCTTGGCTGCCAGGAGTCTGCGGACAAACCCAACACGGCCAGGCTCTCTGGGCTCGGACACGGGGACGCTCAGCAAGGTCCTCCAGGCCCAGGCAGTCAGGCTGACAGAAAATGTGGGTGGTGCAAGGAGGCGGAACAGAGTCCCTTGGGAGAGCAAGGGAGACAGGGCACCTTCATAGTCAGTCTTGGGAATGCAGCCAGCCCTTCCCCAAGGGGAGGAGACCATGGGTGGAGGAAAGTGTGGAGCCCTTTCTACAAAACTGCAGCTGAGACGAGAGCTGTAGCATTTATAAGGCGCTTTCCCATGGTCACTATACCGAATCTATTACTACCCTGGCAGGTATCTATTTTTTCAGATAGGGAAACTGAGGCCCAAGGGTTGCAATTTGACCAAAGTCGCACTGCAGAGCCAGAACTCAGATCAAGGCATCATGAGACCAGTGCTCTGTCACTCACATAAATTGGACATTTTTTTTTGGCTGGGGAGGTACCAGGGATTGAACTCAGGGGTACTCGGCCACTGAACCACATCCCCAGCCCTATTTTGTATTTTATTTAGAGACAGGGTCTCCCTGAGTTGCTTACCACCTTGCTTTCAATGAGGCTGGCTTCAAACACACGATCCTCCTGCCTCAGCCTCCAAAGCCGCTGGGATTGGAGGTGTGCGCCACCATATCTGGCATGGTTGGGCATTCTTTGACTCTTAACCTAGTTCCATGAGGAAGATGAAACATAAATGAAAATAAGGCTCAGAGTGGCCATGTATCACCTGAGGTCCTAAGGCTAGTGTGCAGCTGGGCTGGAGGGACACCGGAGTGGTGCTTTCCTATCTCCCTGGGCTGCAAGCCAGGCTGACATGGCAGCGAGAGGCTCGCTTTTGCACAAGAATAAAAACAAGCACCGTAAGACACGGGGCTATGTCAGCACGTGCTGGGGACAGGACTGGCAGAGAGGCAGTGAGGAAGAAGGTCACACAACCAAAGCAAACAGTGGAGAGTTAGAAGAAAGAGAAACATCAAGAACAAGAGACAAAAGACAAGAGAAGAAAAGAGAAAGAGGGAAGAAAGGTACCCAGTGGGATAGGAGATGTAAGCCAGGCCACTACTGCAGCACAGGAAGTCATCCGGGGGTCCTGGGTCAGGGTCCGCCCCTTCTCAGAACACACATGGTGGAGCCAGCCATCAGTGACACCACCTCTACATGCTCTGAAAAGTGCCACAAATGCCCTCTTCTCAGAGGTGGTCAACAAAGAGCAAATGATTTTGTTATAAGGGATCATAGGGTCCTTGTGCAATAAACACATTTAGTGAGCACCTACTCAGCTCCAGGCCCTGCGGAGGGCTAGAAGAACAGAATGCTGACGTCAATGAGGATGCTGAGATGAGAAAATGAAGGCTGATTTCAGATGCATGTACTGAGGCCCACAAGGAAGGAGATCAATAAGGAATGCACTCAGAATGCAAAACCGCAGCCGGCACAGTAGCAAGAACACAGGTTTGGGAGGCAAAGTGAATCCCAGCTCCACGTTCCTGACAATGTGAACTGGAGCTGTTCCAGAACCTCTCTGAGCTAGGGTTAGGCTAGTGCTGCCCCTTGGAAAACTTGTTGGGAGATCAGATGAGGCGATGGGGGAGAAGCCCTAAGCGCCCTTCTGCCTGACGGTCCTTCAGCCCGTGTTTGCTCCTCCCTCAGCACCTGGGCATTGTCTGAGTCTGCCATCCTTAATCCTGTCCCCCGAGCCCTAGCCAGGCCTTTCCCACACTATCACGCCTTGTTTCTGGGCTCCTTCAGTGCTAGAACGCTGGCCTTGGCCGTCTCTTTGCTTTGGAGTTGGTCAGCTCCAAGTCTTTAAGTATTGTGTTCCTGTCCCTTTGGTCTGAACTCCCCCAGGATGAAGAGGACACCTCCCCTCCCTGAGACCACACAGGAGATACCACCACAGGGCTCTCCCGGGGGCCTCTGCTGGGTTTGGGCTGAGTGGCTACCTCGAACACAACTCAAAGTCAGACCTGGCCTCGGCACATGGAGCCCCTGCTCTGTCCCACATTCCGCCTGTGTGGGACATTGCACGCTCAGCACCTTGTCTAATCTCCAAAATCCCCCGAGGGAACTGACATCCAGAGATGTGAGGGGTTTGCCCATGGCCACACAGATCCTAAATAGCCAAGCTGGGGTTCCACAGTTAACAAAGTCAGCAGCAACTATACACATAGAACACTAGTCCCGTGCCAAACACATGGTGCACGTTACTCATCTGTGTCTCTTAGTAGCCATGGATATTAGTTCCATTGTACAAATGGGGAAACTAAGACACAGAGAAATCAAGAACTTTCCCAAGGACTTGTACATCCTGAACGGCAGGTGGGTCTGACTGCAGTTCCAGGGCTTGGGAACTATGCGCATGGTCCCTACAGCTATTTGATGCCCAGGTATTTAGTTCAAGTCAAGGTCAGTCTGGCTTCTGGGACTCTGGATTCAGCAGATGGGCACTGAGATGGGTCTGCCACCCCTCAAGATGCATATTCTCCCAGAGCCTGTGTGCATGGAGCAGTGGTGAGGGAAGGAGCCTGCCCTGCCTGCGCAGCCTTCTCCCAGGAAAGGCCAGCACCAATTTGGAAGCAAAACAGAGAAAGACCAGATGTGGAGAGAGGCTGAGGCGAGGCTGCACGTCACTCAGGCAATGAGATGCCTGCTGGTGCTTTTTCAAAACGTCACTCCCCTCCCCAAAATGAGCGGGCTGAGAGCCGCGGCTGCACCGAGACAATAATCACTAATCAAGTCGAAGTTTCCTTCTAATCAGTTCAGTTGTTGGAGGAAGCAAGGCAGCCGGGCCTGTGCAGGAGCATGGCTGTTCATCACCGCCACGTGCCAGAGGGGCTCCCGGGGTCAAGCCCGGGGCTGGCCCAGCATCCTGAGTCACAGCCTCTCCTGGCAGCGCAGGGCAGTCAGCTCTGCAGCTGCTCTGGGTGAGCCTGCTCCACGCGCTTTCTTCCCAAAGGAGAGGTACTGAATCTCAGGGCTGGGAATGGTAAGAATGGGATGGCGGAAAGCATGTTGCCTCCGTAGTCAGGCCCCAAGTTCGAGTGGGCTCTGCTGTTTACAACCCAAATCCTCAGAAATGTTACAGAACACTGCTGGTCCTCCATCATAAAAAGGAGATAAAAATTAATGGTGTCTTCTGGGAAAATCCTACCCATCCTTCAAAACATACCTCAAGTATCACTTTCCCAACCAGCATCTCGTCCAAATCCCTGAATTAATTATCCCTCTTTGGCATTTTCCAAAACATGCTACTCAAATATCAGCCAGAGTACTTGGCACTCTGAGCGGTGGCTTCATCATCTGCAATTCTATTTTGTAGACCCAAGAGCACTTGAGGGGCAGAAAGGAAAACACATTCATAACTATGACCCCCCCACACACACTGGCCCACCACAAAGCCTGGCACATAATAGTTGCTTATTAAATGCTTGTTGAATGAATGGCCAATGAAATGTAAATAAGTAGTATATATACTTGCACATGCAATTTAAATTCAAATATGAAGCTTCCCATCTTATCGAGCATTGCGATCAAATGCAAAACCTTTTGCAACTCTGGCGCTCCAGCCATAATCATCAACAGGACTAGAGATATGCGGGAAATACGAAAACTGGATGATCAACAAATTCTGCAAAATTCCATCAAGAGTTTTCCAGTTACCAGCAAATGCACAGATCCTACTTTATTCCATCTAGATTAAACCTCTTATTGGGAAGACTTTAAATTAAGTGTGACTGAATTAACTGTTGCTAATTTTTTTCTCCCTCTAGATCTGCTAATCTCTAAGCATGGTCCGCTCTTCCTCCACTGATCGGTTTCCTCTCTGGTACACCAGGATTGATCTCTATCTTCTGGGATATTGAGTGGCCCGCTCTCAGGCAGGGAGAGATACTGAGTGTGCTGGTGGAGCTGGGCCAGTGAGCTGTGATTCTCTCGCGGGAGGGCTGTCTGGCACCCGGTGAGCCGGGACAATAGGTACAGTGCTTGTGAGGTGCTATCGCTAATAGTGATCTGTGTGCTTCGATGAGCTCCTGCTGCAAACCCTCATTTCATAAAATGGAGATGCCAGGAGTTAGCGAGCCCCAAAGCCTCTTATGGACTAACTCTCCTCAAGGGCAGCAAAGGGCAGATGGATTTGCCGTCGTTCCTCCGCTTTACTCATTCCCAGCCTCCACCCACAAGGATTCCCTCTCCTGTCCCCCATGTTCTTGGGGCTAGAGCCCCTGGAATGTCTGGGCAGCCCTAGAGGAAGCCCACCCACATGGGCAGGTCAGTGCGTATGCAGAGAAGCCTGGTGCACTGAATTGCCATCCCCAAGAGATGTCAGAGCCCTAATCCCAGCACCTGTTACTGTGAAATATTTGGAAATAAGATCTTAGAAGATTATTAGGCAAACATAATGGTGGGTCTTCCTCTACAACGACTGGGATCTTTATTCAAAGGGAAAGTTGGGACACTGAGACCTGCTCACAGGGAAACCCCTGTGAAGATTGGAACAATGCTGTCGTGAGCCAAGGAGCTGCCAGAGGCTGGAGAGGGACCTGGGACAGAACTGCCTGGAGCCTCCAGAGGGAGCGCTGCCCTGTCCACACATGATCCTGGTCCTGGAACCTGGTCCTGCGAATTGCTGTCATTTACACTGCCCAGTTGGTGATGCTTTGTCACAGCTGTCTGGGAAACTGATACAGAGCCTGGAATAAGGGACCAACGGCCGCCATCGCAGGAGAGATCTTCAATAGGAAGAAAAGAATCCAGCTCACAAGGAATCCCTACAACTCGATGCCATGGCTGTGAAAATGTATTAGAAAGAGCTCAGGCTTTGAATATCAGGGTGGCCGCTCACTGTGCTTCTGTTTTCCCAACTACAAAATGAACATAGAGGGCGAAGCTTACGTTTCTGCCAAGATCAAACTAGAAAAGGGATGTAAAGACTGATCTAAAATAAAGTCATGATTCGGAGCACTGAAGTTGTCACTAACGCTGTTGCAATGACACTTACTATTAAACTGAGACTAGAGAGATGTATACAAAGATGCGCGGCGCGGAGCCCTGGAGGGAGACCTGGTGGTAGAGCTCTGAGCCAACGGTGGCTGGGTCCTGCCTGCAGCGCCTCCCACCTCCACCGTCCCCATGGCCACAGCCCCAGTGTCCGGCAAGCAGGAGCAGTTCAGTGCCCGCCCACGCTCAGGAGTGTCCTTCGGGTCCTGCTTGGTGGGAGTGGGGTGATGTGGCATTGATGATTCATGACACGGCAGCAGTAGCACAAGGACTCCGGGCAGGTTATGAAGCCATCAATCTTGAGCTGAGATTTTCTGGAATGCTACAGCCAGAGAGAAAGGTTGCGAGGGCCTGGGGGGTGGGGGTGGGGTGAAAGACCTTGCTGAGTTGCCCAGAGAATGCACAAGAAGAAAAAAGGTGCACGTCAACGTGGCGCTGTTGGAAACATTTTTCTCCTCCCATCCCCTTCAACCCAGCCGTGCCCTCCACCCCCACCCCAAATGCACACATGCCGGATTCATTCCACTGGGCCAGCATGGCCCTCGGGAACCTGCCACTTGCTAATGAATAGTTAGCTGGTTTGGGTCATTTGAAAGCCAGGGAAGTCTTAGAACGACTCAGCCTTGCCACGGACACTGGCCTCATCTGAAGCCCAAATACCCTCACAGCTCTTTCCCCTGTTCTGTCACCCAGGGTCCCCATGCACTCCGGGCCCACCAACTCCTTCCCACCTGCTGCACTCAGGGGATGAGCCTGCTCAGGAGGAGCCCGGGGCCTTCCAATTAGGTTCACCTCAGTTAGGGGCCCAGCAGGAAAGAGAAAGCACTCAGAAAACAAGGTGATCTGTAAAGAATGGAACAGAGCGACCATTACCAGAAGGGAGACGGCCAAGAGGTGGAAGGGAGCCAGCCTGGCAGCAGGAAGCCGGAACACTGGAAACCAGAAGGGGCAAGAGGAGGAAAGCTAGAAGGAGGAGAAGAAAGAGGTTGATCCGACAAGCTCTCAGAAAAGACCGAAAACAACCAGTGGCCACCCAGGGAGGGGGACTGGGAAATAAATTGTCCTGACCTCTTATCTGTCAGCACCTCTCACCTCTCCAATAGGAAGCTGAGGGCAGGGATTTCATGGAGGAAATTCCTAGCAGCCTGCCTCTCCAGGGTGGAAGCAGGGTGAAGGGTGAAGAGATCTGGGTCAACAAATGCGGAGACATTGAACTTAAGACCTACAATCAAATTGTATTTTGTCCCTTTACCAGCTGCGTGACTGTGGGCAAGTATCTGAACTACTCTGAGCTCCAGTTTCTTTATCCAAAAAAAAAGGAATAAGACTTTTATTGTAAGCATATCATTATTGGGATAAGTAAGGTAATATATAGAGAGTGTTTTCACAGAGGTGACACATTGTACATGCTCAATAAATAATAGCTATTACGCATTTTTAGTCTTATTCAAATTCCAGTTAATTCCCATGCCTTCTGTTAAACCTTCTCTGGCTTTTGTTTTACTCCCCTCTAAGGGTTCCTATAGCATCTATGTGGAGCAGGGTTTCATTATCATACTTAGACAACCTTTCTGGCTTCCATACAAAAATAATCACCATATTTTCTTCTGTTTGTAAATTTTATGTTTGCATCTTTCAACGTGTTAGAATTTATCGTGTCATGAGTCAAGGGATGCAAACATGCAGGTACAGGCGGGTGGCATAGGTGAGCCAGGCAGGTTGCAAGTATGAATAAAAATGCCCAGGCAGTCTGCGGTCACATCGGTGAGCGACAATGAGAACAGGTCCCCTAAAAGGAGTAATTATTATTCAGCTCAAACCACAGTTCATAAAACAGGCGCAGGGATCTGGTTTTTATAATTAGCACTTTTAAAAATTAAGGTAAAATACACAAAACATAAAATTGTCCATCTTCGCCATTTCACAGCGATCTTAAAAACACAGATCAGATTATGTCACGCCATCACCAGCAGCTTATCGCTAATGTCTTCTCATTGCACTTGAGAATAAACTCTGGAGTCTTCGCTGTGGTCTGTGGCCCTGCACAATCCCACTTCCTGCCTCCAACATCTGGAAGCTTTCTGAGGACTCTTCTGCTCACTCACAGCACTGCAGCCACGTCCACCTCCTCCTGGGGCCAGCCACCTCCTCCTCCTGGGGCCATCCAGACTGAGCTCATCTCCAATCTTCAGTCTTCCTGCCCCCCCAACCCCCAGTACGTCAACTCAAAAGATCACCTTTCTGCAGAGACCTCGCCAAGCACCCTATTTTAAATAGATGTAGCCGGCTGCCGCACCATGCCACATGCCTGAAATCCCAGCTACTATGAGTATGGCAAGTTCAAAGTCAGCCAGGGCAACTTAGTGAGAGCCTGTCTCAAAATTTAAAAGGGTTGGAGACTGGCTCAGAAGTAGAATGTTTGCCTAGCACATGGGAGGCCCTGGGTTCTATTCCTAGCACCAAGGAAGGAAGGAAGGAAGGAAGGAAGGAAGGAAGAAGTGTAGATGTTAATATAAAATCTCCCAGTGTTGAAAGGCCAGAAACTAACCCAGGATTTCATTCCTAACTCCTTAGTCTAACTCACAGCCAGGTCAGCAATGTATACCACCCAGGCAGTAAGCAGGCCGGGTTCTGTGTCTTCCTCTCACAAAAATGACTAGCTGGGGACCCCAGCCCTATTTTTTTTTTTAAGTAATCCACCACTACTTAATTGAAATGCCAGTTCTAGCATATTCCAAATTCCCACATGCATTTGGGTTTGTTTTTGGACTCCATTTTTCTGTTCCTACTCTAGCCCTAAATTGTTTACAATTCTCCAGCTTCACAATAGATTTTAGTCCTGACAGGGTCTGAACACCCAGGTCTCTGTTCACAGTGCTTCTTTTCCTCTCATGCTTTCTCCAGGTACTTCATGTGGATTATTTTCCAGACAAACAGAAGCATTGTTCTGTCAAATTCCCCCTAAACATCCTGTTTGTGGTTTCACTGGGATTGCAGTGAATTTATACATATAAATTTGGAAAATTGATATAATTGCCAATTTAATTACCTTATTCAAGATCAGCATATCTTTCTATTTATTCAACTCTTGTTAAATAAATCTCATTAGAGTTTCAAGTTTTTCTTCAGAAAGACCCTACATGCATGTCTTGCTGTATTTATTCCCAGATATTTCACCTGCTGTTATTATAAATGGAAAGATTATGGTTTTTTCATGACATTTTCTAATTGGTTATCATTAATATAAAAGATAACTGTTGATTTTTTTATATTTAAATTTTTTAACCAACCATTTTATCCTAATCTTTTTTAGTTGTTCATAGTTTTTGAAATATATCTCAAGTTTTTCAGGTTTACCTTCATATCTAAAAATTGTTCTGCAACTTCCTTTCCAGAATGTACACCTTTATCCAACATGTATGTCATTGCCCCCAGCACAGAGTGACGTAATTATAGTGATAGTGGGCATCTTTCTTTTATTCATGACTTTAACCAGAATGCTTTTTTTAACTTTTAAGCAAGTTGTTGGCTTTTCCTTTGATGTGAACGAAGTGTCCATCTATTCTGAATTTAAATCAGGAACAGGTTTGAACTTACCCAGCGTGTTTTCATTCAGCAGCTATTGAGCTGATCCAAGAAGGACTATCAACTCCCACCCCCGCCCATCTCTACAAGGAGTGCTCCAGAGTTCAGGCCTCCAAATCTAGATCTACTGCTCTCCCACGCCAAGCCCCTAGAGCTCCATCTGTCCCTGGTAAGACACCTGTCACTGTCAGGGTGACATTGCCTAGGAAGCCAGTCCCCAGAGGAGGGACTCAGTTCATGTAGAACTGACAGGTTCCAGCGCTAATCCCACTCCCAGGACTGATCCGATCAGGTCCCACAGCCCTGTCTACCTCCCTTCCTGTCTCACTCACATCCCACATGAAGATGTCTGCTACAAATGCTACTCAGTCTCCCACATCTCCATACCCACAGACCCTTCCACAGCACCCTCAGGAACTCGTGTTACCACCACAAACACAAGCTCTTCTCTAGAAGTTCCTGTCACCTTCTTGCTCGGAATCCAGGCTCTGCCCTAAGACACTGCCTCCCAGGACCCTTGCCTGGTGGCTGCTTGAGCCACCCCCAGCCCCACACCAGTCTGGAGCAGTGGTGTCCTCCTGTCTTTCCTCTGCAGTTTCTGGACTGTTCTCCTTGCCTTTCCTCCAGTCTCCCACTCCCTTTTGCAGGTGCCTATCAACCATCCTGGCACGCACTGCAGCGATTGCCTCTACTGTTCCTTTCACTCTCGGTCTCATCGTCATTGGTGTAGGTGACCCATGCAACAACAGCCAGCCCCTCCAGATCCTTGAACTCCTCACTTCCAACCAAGGCAGGATTTTCTTCCAATTTTATTCATGCCCTACAGATGTCCTTCCCCATAATTCCACCCCCTTCCCACTCACACTACTAAGTACCATCTTCCCAGTCTGCTGGGAGCCATCAGCCAAGTAGGTATGACAATTTCCTTGCCAGCGTACCCCCATGTTTCTTTAGTGGAAGGACTCATGGAAATAGGACATTTTGCAGGACATTGCATGTAAGGTGACCTTGCTCAAGGACCAGGGCGGATCCGTGTTTAGGGTGTTCCCCCTTTAGAATAGGGCGGTTTAGCATAATAGGAGATTAGGGTGTTCCCCCTTTAGAATAGGGCGTATCCTGCTGCTGAGTTCCTCTTGAGTTCTTAGGGTCAGACAGTATATTTTGGGAGACAGAAGCCCAGGAGTAGTGGATTTGGGCAGAGTGTGGATTTTGGGCAGAGAGTGGATTTGGGCAGAGAACGTGGATTTCCCCAGAACGTGTTTGTAGACGGCTGGTGTGAGTTCGGGAATAAAGAATTGCTGTTTGAATCTACAAGCTGTGTGGAGACTCGTGATTTGTGCCCAGCCAGAGACTGCGGCACCAGTCTCTTACCCAAGCACTGCTACTCCAGAACTAGGAGTAGCAGTTAAGGTTCGAATGTGGTCTATGCTCTCTGAAACTCATGTTGGTGGTGGAAGGAGGTGGAGTCTTTAAGAGGTGATTAGGTGATTAAGACAGGTTGACGTCTTTCTGGTGTAAGTCTTGCTCTCAGGAGACTGGATCAGTTACCATAAACTGGGTCGTGGTAAAGCAAGGCTGCCCCTCATGTTCTGTCTCTTCCACACATGCTCACTGGCCTTCCAGTTTCTGTCATGAGATGAAGCAGGTTAAAGCCTTTGCCAGCACTTGGACTACTCAGCCTCCAGAACTGTGAGCTAAAACAAATTTCTTTTCTTATCAGTCATCCAGTCTCAGGCATTCTGTCATAGCAATAGAAAATGAGCCAAGACAAACCTCATCAATAACTTCTATACACTGGTTTCTCAATTTTTGGCTCTGTAAATCTTCTCTCCATTTTTCCTTGTTCTCTCTTATTACTCAGCTTAGATTCCAAATTTTATTAGTAAAATCTGTCCCCTGCACACATCTTCAACTCTCTTGCTCTTTCTTTGTTAACTTTCCCTAGTGAAACCTTAATTTATTCCATTCACCTGCACTGAAGCAATCAATTATGGCAACTCAAAATTTGACTACATTTCCTTAATTTCTTATTCTAGTCTCAGATAACTATTCACACTGTGACATAGACTGATAGTCATCCTACTATCAGTCTATGTCACAGTGTGAATAGTTATCTGAGCTCCTTCCTTAGTAATGGAATCTTTAGTTGGCTATATGATGTCATTAAGATTACATTTCCCAGTTTTCCTTGCAGCTAGGTGGGCCTGTGGCTAAATTCTGGCCAATGAAATTTATATGTATATCCATGAGACAACTTTGGGAAGCTTTCTTTAAAAGACTGCACACACACACACACACACACACACACACACACACAGTTGTCCACTTTTCTTTATTCTGCTGCTTACAACATGAATGTGACAGCTGTAACGATTTCAGACCATGAAGATAAGAGATAAGTCCCAGGAATGGAGGAGCAGAAAGCTAGGGAGAGCCTTGAACCCCAAGAACTTCATGGTGTTGGGTTCCCGGCACCAGAGCTGAGGAGTTCACTTCTAAATTTCTAACTTATTTAAGCCTCTGTGGGTTTGAGTGTCTGTGACTCACAGGAGAATAAAACCTTAAACCTCCAACACCCTCCTTCTTCTCTTACTTTCAAGTGATGATCTAGTTCCTGTTTTACTGAGAAAACAGAAGCAATCAAAACAGAATGTTGGTGTACATCTACCAGGGAGCCTGTCCACCTACCCTCCTCTGTGCCAGGTCCTCCGCCGTCCCTTCCTGACCCCTCCTCTTCCCCACTTGAGCACTACACCCACTTCCTTCCAGCCTCCGCTCCTTCAGCCACCTTTCCTCTCTTGCATCATCAGCCTCTCCTGTTCTGAAAGATCCCTTCAAATGACACACAAATGCTTTGCTTTCTCACATATTAAAACAAGACTCACAACCCACCATTCTCTACCCCTTAGGTGATTTTTATAACAGAACCCTTTGCTTAACTGGTGGCTCCTCTCCAAGTCTCCACTTCCTCTCCGCACATTCCTTCATGAACCTAATTCCATCAGGCCTTCATCTCCACCATGAAGATATCCTGGTCAAGGTCACCATGACCTCTACCCTCTCAACTCCAAGGGTTAATTCTCAGACCTCGTGTCACCTGACATCTGAGCGGCACTCAGCACAGACTGTTTCTGTCCTCAGACCTTGACGCTTCACAAGCGGCTCTTTCCCCGTCTGTCTCGTTTCTAATTCGTCCTCATTTCCCCGCCTTCTAAGTGATTGTGTGCCCTTGAACTCAGGCTGAAGACCTCTTCTAATTTCATCCTGTCCTGTGACTTTAGTTGCTATCTGTATGCTGATGGCTTCTCATTTCATATTTGTGGATCTGACCTCTCCCTTGAACTTCAGACCTACATATCCAACTGTCTATTCAACATCTCCAATTGAATGACTAATAAGCATTTCAAACTCAACATTGCCAAAATCAAATTCTTGGAAATGCTAGACTCATACAAGGAGGAAAAATCAGGTTGGGCTCAGATGGACATGTTCACATTGACATTGAGAACGCTTCCTCCAAGAGGGACCACCTCCAAACACCGAGCTTCCCACTCCAAAAGCCACGGAGGGAGGCCTTCTTGATTCCTCTTTCTTCTTTAAATTTCTGATTCTCTTCTTGATGACCTCAACATCCCTTCCTGCCACTTTCACCACCATCTAAACTTTCAGCAAATCTTGTTAACTCTACCTTAAAGAAAGAGGTCAGAAACTATATTTGCCCAAACCATCTTTGTCCCTTGTTGAGACAATTACAAGAGCTCCGTAACTAGTCCTTACCAACTCCTTCTCCATCTCACCTGGGACCACTCTGCTCATCTCTACTCTGTCCCAGTCACCTGTCCTCCTTGCTATCCCCAACAGGCCGACCATGGAGCTACCTTGGAGCTTCTACCCTGGAGTCTCTGCCTGTGCCCCTCCTAATGCCTAAAATATGATTCCCACCGATGTTCACATTTCCCTCCTTTCACCTCATTCAGGGACCCGCTCAGAAGGCACTTTGTCCATCCTACCCAAAAGAGCAGCCCACTCACTACACCATTCTCTATCCCTTAGCGGTTTTACTTTTTCTTTATAACATCTGCCACCACCTAAGATTATACATAAATACTACGTACGTATTTATTTCTTTGTTTATTCTATGTCTGTCCCCACTGAAAACGTAAGACTGCACACTCACTGTGGTCTACCGATTGTTCACAAAAGCAGGGACTTAGTCCTCCTTCCTCCTTGTTTCTAACAGAGAGAATGTGTCTGATGATGGAAGCAGCGAGAGTCTTCAGTACCCATTTTATTCCTTAAATTAAGGACCCTGAGGTAGAATTTAGCTTCAGTACCAGGCAGGTGGGCGGGATGGGAACTGCTCATCAGCAATTGAGGGGCTTTGGGAGGGGGAGCCAAGTTCTCCTACTAGTCTGGATTCGAGTTTCCATCTCACTAGTCTGGGAGGCAAGAGCAGACAGGTTCAGATACCAAGACACACTTTTTTCTTAATAAGTTTTAGTAGATTTCCTGGAAGAAATGTTTCTTCAATGGCCCTTAGGGCCATTTCCTGAGATCAAATGACTGCTTTTGGGAATAATCTTGGCCAGGTTCGCTGGGAGGTAAGCCCACAGATCTGGTATGCTGTTATGCTGCAAGCAGAATCCCCGCTCCACATGGACCATCTTGCTTAGCTTGTGATTTGGCGAGGCTATCGCCCTTGCTAATTTTTTTCGTAATAATTTGGGTATAGAGAGTTGAGTTAATCATAATCCTCAATATAGGGCATATAATCAAACTCTCCTCTGTGCAGGGCTCCACTATTGTGCTATTTTTAATTTTTTTATCTTTTCTTATTCCAATTCTTCACTCTCATTTCACTTCCAAACTCCTAGGCAGCCAGACTATTGTGTTTATTGTATGCCTTTTTGTTCTTTGTATCATTTAAAATGTGTATTCAGTTACATCTGAGCCTCTTTTTCTTTCTTTTTTCCATTTAGTCCTGTTTTTAGGGACTATCCATGGCTACATCCAGTTTACTGCTTTCCCGTGCACATGGCACTCTGTGGTGTGATTCTGTCCCACCCCATCTGCCCTCTCCCACCACAGACATCAGGTTGCCTTCAATGCTACCAACCACAAATAGCACAGTAATGGATTTCTTCATTTGTCTTCTTATGGACCCACATAAGAACATGTCTCTGGAGAATACATTTCAGAAATGGCATTGCTGAACACACTCGGCTGGTGAGTAACTTTCCTAAGTATGCTCAGACTGCTCTTTGGAATGACTGCATCACTTTGTGGCCCTCTAGCCATGCACAGGGCTCTGATAGCCCCACCTTCTCCCCAAAACTTGGAATTATCCTAATCTTGCCAGTCTAATGGGTATAAAGTCATGTGTCATTGTTACTTTAATTTGCATTTCTTTGTTCTCTAATTAATTTCAGTATCTCTTCCTATGCTTACTAACCCCTAGGGCTTCTTGCTCTCTAAATTGATGGCTCATATCTTTCCCAGCAACACTTTTTTCATATGTAATATGTGTTTGATACCATGTTAAGTGCTTATCTGTGCAATATCATTCAATTCTCATAACAACCCTATGATGCCAGTAATACTAATAACCCCCCTTTTTCCAAGACTGCAACTATGATTTAGAAAGATTTAGTAACTCTCCAACGTCGTATACATTTAATTAGTTGCTGATCCATGACTCAAACCCAAGTCTTTCTGGCAACTTCTATTCCTAATTACAACCCTAACATCTCTTTTTGATGCTGTGCACTCCCCACTGACTGATAGCTGAGCAACCGGTAGAGTCTGTTTTAGGGAGTTTGGAAGCATTAATTTCTTTGACAACAATTTATCAAGTACTATAATGGATGTGGAGGACAGAGAAATTAGGCAGAAAGCCCTTTCAGAGCTTAGAGTATAATAGGGAAGAGAAATATCAAACACATAGTCAATCACTTCTTATGAACTATAATTATGGTAACAGTTATTAAGAAGTACAGGAGGATCAGGCACGATGGTACACACCTGTAATCCCAGCAGCTCAGGAGGCCGAGGCAGGAGGTTTGTAAGTTCAAGCCAGCCTCAGCAATTTGGCAAGGCCCTAATCAACTTAATGAGAATCTGCCTCAAAATGAGTAAATAAAATGGACTAGGGATTGACTCCGTGGTTAAGTGCCCCTGATGCAATCCCTGGTAAAGAAGAAGAAGGAGAAGGAGAAGGAGAAGGAGAAGGAGAAGGAGAAGAAGTAGAAGGAGAAGGAGAAGAAGTAGAAGGAGAAGTCCAGAAGGGCCTAACCAGTAGGGTTTTTCTGAAAGAGTTATATTTAAGCTAAAATGGAACAAAAGAGAAAGTGGTATAGTCTAAATCCATGAAGTAACAGAAGCCCCAAGTCAACAGAAGCCGAAAGGGTAGAGAGGGGCAGAACATGGAGGGGAGAGGCAGAGAGGCTGAGCAGGCAGAAGGAGGGGCAGCTCTTGGGATCACAGCTGGTGACAGTGCTTAGCCATACAACCACGTTGGGGAACAATTTGAAATATCTAGTAAAGCCAAAAAGCATATTGTCTGTGTTCAGCCATTGGTTTTCTACCTATAAACTCCAAAGACAGTGTCACAGACACCTGCAAGGATGTTCATTGCAGCAGGTGTGTTAAAGTCAAATGTTAGGGGAAAATCCCTGAATGTTCATCAATAGAAGAAACAAACTGTGGGATAGTAACACATGCAATAAATATAATACAATAGCTAAAAGAATGAGATAGAGCTATATGTTTTGAGTTGAAACTATCTAAAAAGTATGAAATAGATATATACCATATAAAAGATTTATATAGATGTTGGAAACCTGTATATATTTATGCAAGTATTTATATATGTATATATATGAGTGTGTGTGTGTGTATTTTTAAAGTGGAAAAAGATACAGAAACAAAGTTTGGAAGAATATAGAGAAAATTCACAAAAGAGGTTTTCTCTGACAAGAAAGAGGAAGAATTGAACAGGAGATGACCAAAAAAGAGAGAGAGAGAGAGAGAGAGAGAGAGAGAGACTTAAATACTTTTGAATTTTTATTTCTTTAATAAAAAATTGTAAAATAACAACAACAAAATACAGGCGTGCCAGGTGTGGTAGAACATGCCTGTAATCCCAGCAGCTCAGAGGGCTGAGGCAGGAGGATCTCAAGTTCAAAGCCAGCCTCCGCAACTTATCAAGGCCCTAAGCAACTTGGTGAGACCCTATCTCAAAATAAAAAATTAAAAGTGCTTGAGATATGGCTCAGTGGTTAAGCACACTTGAGCTTATCTCCTGGTACTGAATAAAAATAACAAAAAAAAAAAAAATGCAAGCATTACCATCTTACCACTTCTAAATGGTGGCCACACTGGTGTTAATTAGTCTTGTTTTCTGAACATTAAAAATGTTTAATATTTTTAAAGAAAAAATGAAAATAAAAAACAAAATATCAAGTTTGTTTTATTAAAATAGTATGTTTAGCATGTTAAACCCTCTTTTGAAGAAAGTACAAGAACACCTTTGTCTAATAGTAAAATTCTTTTACTGTTGATAAAATATTTTGCTACAGTTTGAATTGTGTGTTGAAAATTTGAGCTCTCTTTTCTTTCTTTTTCTTTTTACTTGGGATGGAACCCAGGGCCTCCACATTCCAGACAAGTGCTCTCACACTGAGCTGTATCCCCAGTCCCTGGGTTAGAAACTTAAATCACCAATGCAAGTCTGTTGAGAGGTAAAAAGAGGTGATTAGGTCACAGGACTCTGCCTTCAAGACCAAGTTAGTGTTGCTCCTGACAAAAGGATGAGGTCAGCCCCTTGGGTCTGTTCCACACTCACCATGTGGTCACTTCTACCTTAATATGTTAGAGCAAGAAGGTTCTCTAAGGGCCCTTAGACTTCCCAGTTTCCAGAAACAGGAGCTAAATAAACTTCTATTGTTATAAAGTATCCATTCTGTGGCATTCTGTTACAGCAGCCCAAAACAGACCAAGATACCTTTCTATAGGGGAAAACGTCCAACTTACAGAACGTTATTCTTGACATTCGTTAGGATCTTTCAGGTTTCAAAAATGTCATATCCCGGGTAGCTCCACAAGTATAGTTTATTGTGCCAATAGAAAATGACGAGATAGAAATAAAATTTTTAGTAGGTCTGGATACAACATAGCTATGGCCTCCTGGCATGGGGCCTTCCTCTAGAACCAGCCCCTCTGCTGCTCACTCCTCTACTTGCTCCACCACCATCATGCTATTAGGGTAACCAGAATCCATCCCTCCAGAATTAGCTCTTGAAATGGAACAATAGTGAGAATTATTACTAAGTTCTATGAAGATAGTAAATTTTATTGATTACATGGCATCCACCATGACGGGAGAGTTGGACAACTGAGACCACGTTGGACTCAGAAAGGGAAAACTAACAATGATTTTTAAGCATAAATATCCTGGTGACTTCTTTAGTCTCCTTCTAATGCCATGCACTTTCTCCCACAAGATATGGCACATGGTCTTATCTCTGGTATCTGATCCATTCTTTGATGGGTCAAGATTGGAAATGGCCCTTGAAGACCTCAACTTATCTAAAGTTTATATATAAATTTATATCTGAATTTCCATCAGAAAAAAAACTGGGAAGTTACAGATATTCTAAAACAATTAGCTAGGGGGAAAGGGAAGAGAAAAATTATTACCAAATAAGTGGTCATTCATAGCAAAGTCATTTTGAGCCAATAAAGCAAGTGGGTGTCAGAAAATTGCAATGACAAAAATTTGGTCCAGCAATTCAATTTCTATCCAGAAACTCTAAAGACACTGCCACACGCAGTGTGACAGGAGTCCTTCAATAGCCTCCTAAACTGAATTAGGGTAGAGCTATCGATCAATTTTGATGTTCTGGGACAGTTTATATAGCACAAAGATTATGTGTTTCTTGAAAGTTGAAAATATCCACTGGTAAAAGTCCTCAGTTTCAGAACTTTTATTTCTGAGAAAACAATCTATTGGTCCCTTGTTGGAAAACTGAAATACATTCAACAGCTGTAAAATGCACATTCGTCTCAAGTACAAACAGAATATTCTCCAGGATAGATCATATATTAGGTCACAAAACAAGGCTTAACAAATTCAAGAAGGTTGAAATCATATCAAGTATCTCTTGCAACCACAATGGTGTGAAATGAGAAATCAATAACAGGAAGATATTAGGAAATTCACAAACACGTGAAAATCGTATAGCACACTCCTGAACAACCGATGAGTCAAAGAAGAAATCAAAAGGGAAATCAAAATATACCTTGAGGCAAACAAAAATGGACACAGCATTCCAAAACCTACGGCATGGCATAAAAGGAACTTTAAGAGGAAAGTTCACAGCTGTTCATGCCAACAGAGAGAAAAGGGAATAATCAAAAAAAAAAAAAAAAAAAAAAACTCTATAACTCAAGGAACTAGGGCCAAAGTTAACAGAAGGAAGGAAGCCTAACAGATCAGATAAGAGCAGATATAGATGAAATAAGGACTAGAAACACATTAGTAAAGATCAATGAACCAGAGTTGGTTTTTTGTAAAGATACCAACATGTTTAACTGAACTAACCAAGAAAAAGGTAGAGACTCGAATGTAATTAGAAATGGAAGAGACATTACAGCTGATACTAGAGAAATACGAAGGATCATAAGAGATCATAAGATTAATTATATGGAAACAAATTGGACAGTCATGATGAAATGAGTAAATTCCTAGAAATGTGCAATCTATCAAGACTGAGTCATGGAGAAATGGAAGATCTGAATAGATCAATAATGCTCCACTCTGGTCCACCTCTGAACTCATCGCTGTGGCCATGGAAATTCTCTGCACTGATGTCTCTGAAAACAGCCACTGTGATTTGGAGACAGAATCACCCACTCCTAAAGGCAAAGAGTCCACTTAGGGGAGGGATTCATAGCCTAAATAAAAATCTGAGCATGACCTGGGAAGGAAAAAAAGAGAATCACCCAGAGTTTGTTGAGACTTGGAATAGGTTCTAGTTATCTGCAGCATTTTGAGAGTTTCTCAGTTGGTTACTTGGCATAAACATGGATATTTTCGTGGGGAATCACAGGTGATTCTTCTGTTTACCTCACCTCCCTCAGACCTCATGTGGCAGTAAAACCTTTCAGCAGAATTATTAAAACATGTGCTGAACCTGACCAATTGCTACCATGAACCCGATTGCCTTAATCCCAGCCAACTGCTCTCTCGACCAAGAAACCCAAACAGCCACTTCAACACTTTGTTCTTTACTTGTCACTCTTTTGAAAAGTTATTTAAAATATCTACTGCATTTAGAATAAAACTCAAAATCTTAACCATGTACTATAAGACCCTACCTAAAAATGGACTGCTTTTTACAATAATCTAGCTATGATGATCCTTTTAATTTTATTTTTTTATTATGTATAAAAATATGCCAACTTTTTGAGGTTTCTACCTCAGGGTCTTTGTGCTAGTTATCCTATGTCTCATGGGTTCTTCTAATAGAAACTTAGAGAATTTTTGACCCCCTGTATATAAAATCACATCCACCCACTTCCCTAATCACTTTACACCCTTCTCTTATTTTCTGTATGGAATCCATTGATAACTGAAATTATCTTACTGGATCATTTGTGTTTGTGCTTATTGATTTGCTCTACTGACATGAACTTTGTCAAGAACTTTGTTCACCTGGTTCACTACTACATTCCAAGTATCTATGACAGTGCCTGGCACTTAGCAGTTACTCCATAAATATTCAGAGTGAAGGAATAATTGAGAACAAATTCCATAAGCAGTCATGGCCCAGATGTGTCCTCTCCACCTCTGAAATGTGCTGATAAAGATCAGAGGGGGTGGGATAAGGACAGAATGGCAGAAGATGCTTACTTTTTAAGAGGTACCTGACATGCCCAGAATCACACATCAAGGCCGGAAAGACAAGCCTGCCCAACATGAAATGATTGACATTTGTCCAGAGACAAGAAAAACAACAGAAGCTAGCCAGGGGCTCCCATTCCTAGAGCTCATTTTCCAAGAATACATGCAATAATAGAGCAGAAATTGATATGCGGCTCTCTGGAGGGAAAAAAAGTTACAAACAATTCATATAACAAGGCCTAGAAGACTCATATATCTTCCTAGATTTATTAAATTTCATTTCAAAAGTTGGTTATAAATCAGCTGACAAAAATCCCTTTTCAAACCGTCTCTAATATCCTCCATTGCTGTTATTTAGAATCTTAACTGCCATTTTCACAAAAGACATACCACTTTCCATGGCCTCCAACAGCCGGTGATCCTGGCTGATTTAGACTGTCCCTTTTTAAAATGGGCTTGGAGGAACCCCAAGAGACTAAGGCCCCAAAACCTGGGGGATGGCTGGGGAGTCTGGGACAGCTGCCAAGAAGAGGGAGGAGGCAGAGGACAGAAAGCACTGCCAACGTAGTGTAGTGTACGTGGAGAGATGCGCAGGGCAGCTCTGGGTGCCCAGACCTGCCAGGACCCCAGGGAAAGAGCGAGAACTTTACCTCTAGGCAGATCTGGGTCTAAATCTACGCATGGCTACTTTTTACAACTGTGTCTGGGGCGGATTATCAAACCATTTAGAATTTTTGTGCTGTCGTCTAAACAGGCAGCATTGACTAAATCATTGTGTTGTTGGGAGCATTAAATGAGATCATGCATGTAAAGCACTTAGCTAAGTGCCTGGCACATGTAAGCCTTCAATAAATACGATTTCCCAGAGGCCCTCCTGTCAACTGTCCATCTGCTCTCTCTTGGGACACTCAGCCCACTCTGCCCCTGGATGAATTTATAGTAAAGCCTCATTAATTTGGACCTTTCTCACTTTGAATTTATGATAATCCATCAGTAGCCTAAGCTAAAAATTTACTTTTATAAGTGCTATAAAAAAAAGTAACGGGAAGGTTAAAACAAATTTATGAGGAGACTATTTAAGTTAATGAACCATTTGCTGTTACTTTAGAAATAGTCATTTACATACAAATAATTGATGTGCTAATTACAAATGATTCTTATCTATACAGAAAAGCACCCCCTTAATTCAAAGTATAGTTCAAATTATAGAGAGTTTAAAAAGTTGTTTTAAAAATGTAGCTTATTAGATGCTTTTAAGAAATTGATTTTATTACAAGGTAAGTAATTAACAATGTATTTGCCAGTTTTAAATATGATTTTCTTGCATATTCAAACGTTTGTCACATTTAAGAGAAGCTTTTAGCTCTGTTCTGTTGAAGCATATAGAGGAAGGGAAAGAAGAGAGAATTCAAGAAGGAAAACAGTTCTCCACACTCCTTCTCACCACTCAATCAATTTTTCTTTGCCATTAAGGTAAAACTGGTCCTCCCAATTACAATGTTCACAGTAAATAATGGCCATTTCCCCACAGTTTGAGCCTCTATAACACATTTTGTATTTATTCTGTTAAAAACAGACTTTTTTTTTTTTTTTTGGTAACATTAGACTTAAAAAAAAATCGAAGTCTCATCCTTTGAACTAGACCTGTGATGATTTAAGTAGGCAACACACACTTGCAAATGTTGCCCATTTAAAAGTACCAAAGTGCAATAAAGAAGTCAGCTAAGGAAAGATCAAGAAGTGGTCAGTTGAAAAGACTTTCTTGATTCAATTCATGGCTTGAATCAACTGGCTAGAAGGGGCAAGAATTTATTTTTAGATGTTAACCTGTGGTTATGGAACTTTACTTCCAGGTGAGATGGGGTGTCCAGAACTGGGTTTAATTTCCCATCTAAAACAAATATTTAAAACAACCAAACATACAAACAACAATTTTCCGGACAGTACACATCAAACAGTGAAGGACAGTGACCCTGAGCGAGATTTGACACCACAGCGCAGGGAGGGGGAGCCTGGGCAGACCCAGGGACCTCTGAGTTGAGAAGACAGAGCTTAGAGTCTGGGAAGGCCAAGGTCAAGGGCAGAGGACCAGAGAGGAGAGAGCTTCAGGGAGAGCCCTGCAGAGGCTCCTGCTGAGGCTCCAGCTGAGCACTGACCTGAATGTGAATGTGAAGGGACTGCCAAGGACCCTTCGCCAAGCTGGGAGAGTTGCAGGGGTGGCTCGGCAGGTGACCTTTCCCTTGGGTGCCCGGCAGTCTGTTGCTGTGCCCTTTTATAGGTCTGCGAATGGCTACTGAACAGGCTACCCTGGGCTAAATGCTTGGAAAGTTCCAAATCTTAAAATGGTCTTTCTGTACACAAACCAATCTGAACCGTGGAGAATTACTGTTTTGCTTCTAGCACCTCTCCCCTGTGGAAATAGGATGCTCCCTTCTTCCAGTCAGATGTATCCCCCTCCACCTCCAACTGAGGCCTTAGCGGGAGGAGCCATCTTTTCACATGAGCCCATAGAAACTGGGTCTATGCAAGCCTCTGCTAGCCTCTGACCACAGTAACTTAGCAGGAGGTGGCCACGTGCTCCAAGCTAGCCCAGTCTCAGCCCTCCCATCCCACCAGAGCCGGGAAAGAACTCCCTCTACAGTTATAAACCTAGGGTGACAGAAGCCTGGAAACTGCTGGTAGCCACATTCTCAAGGAAAAAAAAACCTTTTGTGACTGGAAAGGATACAGATGATACATAAAGAAGACAAAGAAATAATAAATGGAATGCAAATGTCCTTTGGGGGTTCAGGTCACTAGCTTTGGGAATTCCTGTCACCTGTATTACATAAGAAGTAAGTTTCCCCTTTTGCCTAGAATAATTCAAGCTCACTGGGCTTTCCTTCCTCCCCCCTCCCCCTCTCCCATCCACCCTAAAAGAAGATCTGAGGTCGGCTCTGTAATTTCTTAGGTCTGGAGCCGGGAACTCTGCACTGATTCTCACTACCCACGGTATTCCTTTAGATATCTGAAAATAGTCATTTGTCCTTTGTAAACTATATATACTCTTTCCCAGGGGGGGAAAAAATGTCCAGTTCTTTCACCTCTTCCTAATGTGTCGTGGTTTTCAAGAACCTTCTTAAGCTGGTGGCTCAGTTCAGGATGTTCTCTAGTTCTTTGTGAACACTCTGAAACGTGTAGGCCCTGTAAGCAAGATGCCCCCAGGTTGATTTTATCAGTGATTGGACCACATTCTGGGCACAGATTCTTCTATTAATACAGCCCAAGACAAGGCCAGTATTTCAGGTAGCTCCCTTATTCTTGGCTAATCCTGGGATTGTGATTATTCTGACTCCCCAGGTTTTGCTTGAGTTATTGCCAATTTAAATATTCACAATCCTATAGTTGTGCCTTTAACTCTATCTTTTAAGCATGAAGTCTTTATAATAAAGGGAATGAATTTCATCTCACTTTGTTGACCTCATGTCCCATCTGTTATGATGATTTAAAATATAATTCTTTCGTCTATAATATTAACTATGGAGAAATCCAGCTTCCTTGCCCAGGACTAGAGATTGAACTCTTGAGGTGCCATGAACAGTCTCTCTGCTTGGCTGTAGAAAGTTATCTCTCTGCCATATGGGCAGGGGTTACTGGAGACTTCTTGCCATCCCAACTGATGAAAACCAGAGCTGCTTGATCTTGTATTTAATCCTATCCACTATCTATTAAAATTCACTAACGCTTGCTAAGCCTCATTTCCTTGAAAGCCTATCAGGTTTTGGTTTCATCAAAGTCGAGTGTATTTAATTAACACAATCCAATTCATTCTGGAAGTGGTCAAGTTCTCCAAAAGGTACTCAATAGAGCTACTGATATTTTTATAGGAATTAAACATGACACAATAGGCAAAAATAAGCATGCTTTATACATGCCATTACCACCATCTCCTTTGCATACAATTGAATAAATTACCTTTTGTTATGAAACAGTAATCCTCTTTGCTAAGTGGAGTAATTCCCATCTCAGACTCAGCCTGCTAAGGAGTGACTTGGGAGCCAAACTTGAGCCATCTTGTCTGGCAGAATGAGGGGTTCTTTGGATAGGATTGCCTATTGTGTGATGTTAAAACTTGGCCCTTCCAGCCTTATCTGGGCATCTTGGGCCATCACCAGGTTGCCCCCTGGGGTATTCTGAATTGCAAGAAGAGATCAAACATATAAGCACAGGCCTGCATTCAAAAGCCCAGGCAGCTACAGTCACACTGAGGCAGTAGGACACAGTCAGCAGGAATTATTTAATGAATTGGTGTGAAGACCTCATTCCCCATGATTCAAAGAACTTCTCTGTAATGAGTTAAATGGTGACCTCAAAAAATATGATTATTCACAGCAGAACCTGAGTATTACCCTAAATGTTAAAAGACTGACTGTTGCCTTATATGACTTTAAGGATCTTATGATGAGGAGACCATCCTGGATTATCCAGGTGGTTCCTAAAACCAATGTCAAAATGTCTTTATAAGAGAAAGGGAGAAAGGGAAATGACATGGAGAGAAGTCAACAGGAGCCAAGGAATGTCAACAGCTGTCAGAGCCTGGAAAAGGCAAGGACATTCTCCCAACAAGCCTCCAGAGGGAGTGCAGCCCTGTCAACACTAGATTTCTGCCTTCTGGCCTCTAGAACTATGAGAGAATAACTTCGTAGTTCTGCTTTAAACCACCAGTTTTAAGGTAATTTCTTATAGCAGTCACTAGAAAGTGATATACTCTCCTTAGGCAGCTCAGTAATATCTGGGACAGTGACAAAAGGGACACGTGATGTGTACACATGTCCCACCAAAAATGCACCTTTCATCAGCAGCCATAGCTGTCCTCCCTGGTGTCAGCTAGGTCAAATATTAGACCTCCCCTACCCCTCTATCAAGTCCTCAAAGTCTGCCCACGGGCATCCTTTAGCTTTCCCTGCTCGGAGCTGCTTCTGTCAATATTTATATGGACATACATCTGGGGCGATGATGAAAAGAGGAGATCACTGAGTGGATTTTCCTATTCCAGCAGGTACTGTGTCTGGAAGGAATGGAAATGGCATCAAATAAGGGCTGGGCCAGCAAAGCCTCCTGCTGCCCAGAACTCCAATCTAGAAGGGTCCTTAAAAAATATAAAAATAAATTGGAAATGCAGGGTCATTTAACTCAGGATTTTCACACTAAACTCCTAACATAAATGCCAAAATGTAAATTTATTCCTTTCTCACCAGAGTCGACAGAATCATCAAGAAGACAGAAAGAAGTCTGCTTATTTCTACACATCTCTGTCAAGTTTTTTTCCTTTTTTTTTTTTTTTTTTTTTTGCACACAAGAAAACACAGGCGAACCAATCCTTCATTATTATTAGTTCTTTTATCTCAGCACTCACTTTTTGAATTTCAAAAGTTCTTTCCCATTTTCTGATCATTGCTTTCTTGTAGCGCTCAGTTCCTTTTCTATGGGCATAATATTATCTCGGATTTTCCTGAGAGACACTAATAAAAGTTTTGAAGGTTAGTCTGTTTGCTTTGTCTTTTTTTTTAAGAGACTTTTCTACTTGTCGAATTGTCTTTATTTTTTCTAAGATCTTTATTTTTCTATTTACTTATTGAGGTCTTTCTCGAGTTGCAGGTTTTCTCAAGGGCTCGTTTGGATGATATCTTATCTTCCAAAAGTGGCCACAATAATATCTTATATCCCACATGCTCTCTGTGAGGTCATTTACTTTCTTGTCAACAGGTGGAGTCTATCTCTGCTTCAGTGAATCTGGGAAGCCCCTGTGGTTGCTTTGACCAATAAAACCAAACAGAAGTGCATGGTGCCACTCCTAGAGATGGACCTTCACTGGCTTGACATCTTGGAATCCAGCCTCCAGCTATAGAGGGTGATGATGCCTAGACCACCCTGCCATGAAAAGATTAAGCCACTTGACAAGAGGAGAAAGGCCAAGGAAAAACAAAGCATCAGGCATGTGAGAAAGATATCATCTTGGATACTCAACTCAAATGAGCTTCAGATGACTCCCACCCCATCTGCCATCTGACTGCAACTGCATGGAAGACCCCAAGTGAAAACCATCCAGGTAAGTCCAGACAATCTAGAGAACCATCAGGAATAAATATAAACTGTTTTAAGCCACTGAGTTCTGGAGTGACTTGTTAGGCAATAATACATAGGTCAACAGAAAACTTGGTTTCCCATTCACATTTAAAAGGTGATGACTGATAGCATCTTGAGTGAGCAGATTGGGAGAATGCTCTTCACCCTCAGGAGATCGGACATAGCACCAACTATATCTTCAAGATCTTAACCACCACAATGTGAATCACTTTGTTATAGAGTGCCTACACCAGTTGCCCCAGTTCTCTATGTTAGTCTTAATATATATATATATATATATTTGTTGATAGACCTTTATTTTATTTATTTATTTGTATGCTGTGCAGAGAATCGAACCCAGTTGTAGGCAAGTGTTCTACCACTGAGCTACAACTTCAGACCTCTCTGTTAGCTCTTTAGAATAGAATCCTATCGTTTTTTTGTTTTTTGTTTTTTGTTTTCTTGGCCTGAGTCAAAGTGCATGCTGCAGTCTTCTCTTTGGGTAGACTGAAGGCAAAGGCAGGATGGGAAAGGGCGTGTCAACCACTCGGTATATATGCTTGAACTCCACTGTGCTTCCTGCTGCCTGCCTCATCTCCCCTGAGGACTCTCTGGGGCACTGGATGGGAGGCATATTCCCATTCTAACTGTCCTCACTTGGATGGGTTTTTCTCAGGATCAGCCTCCCCTCTTTACTGTTTCTCAGTCTTTACTTCTTTGCTTTCCACCTTCCAGAAATGTGTGGAGCTCTTTCTCTTGTGAATGGAACTCCTCCAACTCCATTTTATTCATGTATGTGTGTGTGTGTCTGTGTGTGTGTGTCTGTGTCTGTGTGTGTTGGGGTAGCTATTCATCATTTTATTCCCTTTAAAATCATTCTGGATTTGGTTTTAAATCATTTTAGGTTTAAATAAAAATAAATGTGTTCACCCTACATTCTGGGATCTATATTTATCTAAATTTAAAACATTTTCATATGTCTCCTAAGAAGTTTTCTGGCTTGAATATTTGAAACCGAATTTTTAATGGCTAGAAATTTTTAAAATATACATAGAAAATTGTGATGAAACATATCAATAGAAACATGGAAACTATAAAAGAACCAAATAAAAATTCTAGAAATAACAAAACATAATATCAAAAAGGAGGACTTCATTAGATGGGCTTACTAGCAGAATTGAAACAAGATAATGACTGAATTGAAGTAAAAAAAAATGAAAGTATCCGAACTGAAATACACAAACAAAAAGAGTGGGAGAATAAAACATAAGAGAACATTTAAGATGAATAGAGCAAGATCAACAGACTAATATGTATGGCTGGACTATCAGAAGAAAACGAAAGAGAAAGTGGAGAAGAAATACTTGGAGAAATAATGTCCCAGAGCGCACCTGGGAAAGTTGATCGAGAGCAGCCAGCCCGGAGACTCCGACATACTGAGAAGCGTACTTTAAGGCTATGAGAAGTCAAGGGTGCTGAAGTTGTCGACCTTGTAAGGGGTCTCCTAGAGGACAAGCTGCATCTGATCAATAGCTGACTGAGGAATCTTGAACAAAAGGACTGGTGGTGGACACTGAATATGCCCAGACGCATAACTAAAGCTAAGACAACAGCAAACACAAGACTAGAAGAATAGCATGCAAATGTTATAGGTGCTGATGGAGAAGAAATGAAACAGCTAAAATGGGTAGACAAGGAAAAGACAATGGTACAAAGAGAATAAACTCAATTGATTAGCAAATATACAGCAAGTAGGAAGCACAGGATTTTGTTTAAGTCTTTCAAACAAAAGAAGTAGTAGACCATGTAAGGACAGTGGAAACTGAGAGCATTAGAAGTTATTGATGCAAAGATAAATGTTAGAAAACAAAACAAAAATTAGTACATACCAAAATAATTGGGCTAGGGATGTGGCTCAAGCGGTAGCACGCTCCCCTGGCATGCGTGCGGCCCGGATTCAATCCTCAGCACCACATACAAACAAAGATGTTGTGTCCGCCAAAAACTAAAAAATAAATATTAAAAATTCTCTTTGTCTGTCTCTCTCTCTCACCTCTCTCTTTAAAAAAAAATAATAATTAAGAAAAAAGCACAAATAAAAAAATAACATAAACGATAAGAATAAATCCACAAGAAAAGGACAGCCAATTTTATTTTTTTTTTCAACAAACAAAAGACTTAATAGACTCTTTACTTCCTGGTACCATGTCCTGAGCTTCTTTCTTCTGCCCATATTCTTCTACCAAAATGTCCTGCCTCACCTCAGACTCAGAGCAGTAAGTTCTGCCATCTATGGACAGAGACCTCTGGACCTGAATAAGACAAAAGCATTGATTCCACTTTGAGATCATAATGTGGCGAATATCCACGTGAAGATCTAGTAGCTAATAATCCACAACTAGAATTGGAAGAACCTTTTTTCCTAATGTACTCCTCACCATTGCTACTCTGATTGAACCTGGAGGCCAACTCACATGGACAACATTTGTAGCTTTCACAGATTTCTCACTATTTGTTTGTTTTATTTAATGGGTTAATTGGTACGAGACAGAGAAAGAAAGAATAAATGGGGTCTTATTCTCTTTTGCCTCTTCCATTCTAGATCACTGTAGGTCTGCTGCTTCCTAGTCAAAGGCAACAACTCTCATTAGGCAGCTCTCTCAAATTGCCGTTCTTCTTGTAATACACAACCCTCTCTCTTGCCTAGAGATGGCATGAGCTTTCAACCACCTTAAACTTTAAAGACAGTATATACTCAGTGATTTGTTAAATGTATATGAATACAGATTATGGAGATTTAGCCCCTAGCAGAATTTCTGGTAACCTCCATAAAAGACCACCATTATCGAACACACACAGACACACACACACACACACACACACACACACACACACACATACACACACACAGATTTAACAGGCACATGACAAAAGAGGTTATCCAAATAACAATAGGTAAGGGGAACAAGCCTCTGAGAAGATATAGCAGTAGTAAATATATACACCCCAAATATCAGTGCACTAAATTACATTTTTTAAAAAAATACTTCTTGACATTAAATCCCAGAGGATCCCCAATACAAAAAATATTGGGTGATTTAAACACACTCTTATCACCAATAGACAGGTCATCCAAACATAGAATCAAAAAAGATATTTCTGACCTTTATAATAATATAAATCAACTGGACCTAATAGACATCTACAGAATATTTCACCCCCAAACAGCTGAATTAACCTCTCAGCAACTCATGGAATCTTTTCCAAAATAGACCTTATTCTAGGTCAAAATGTAAACCATAGAAAATACAAAAAAAAAAAAAAAGATATATTCCCACGCATCCTATCATCATAATAGAATGAAACTAGAACTCAATAAGTATATGAAGAGATGCTTGACAGCAAGAAAAATAGCAGACACCACATAAACATATAAAGATTGAACAATACTCTTAAATGAAGAATGAATCATGGAAGAAATTAGAGAAAAAAATAAGAAACAGACAAGAAAAGAGACACAACATATCAAATTTTTTTGGACACGCTGAAAGCAGTTTGAAGAGAAAAACTTATAGAATTCAGTGTTTACATGAAAAAAACAGAGAGCTCTCAAATAAATAAGCTTATGCTTCACCAAAAAGTCTTAGAAAAGGAAGTCCACACTAATTTCAAAATTGGTAGAGGACAGGAAATAATTATGATCAGGGACAAAGCTAATGAAATTTATAGTAAAAAATATACAGGATCAATGCAAAAAAGATGGTTCTTGAAAAATATAAATAAGATTGATACAAACCCTTAGCCACACTAACCAAAAGAGAGAAGACCCAAAAATCAACAAAATAGAGATGAAAATGAAGATATCCCCACAGACACTTTTGAAATTTAGAGGATCATTAGAAACGATTTTGAAAATTTATACTTCAAAAGACTGAAAAATCTAGAAGACACTGACAAGTTTCTAGACACATATGGACCTGCCCAAATTAAATCCAGAAGATATATAAAATCAAACAGACAATATCAAGTAATGAAATAGAAATAGCAAGTAACAGTCTTCCAACAGGAAAAGCCCAGGATTGAACGGATTCTCCGCGGAGTTCTACCAAACCTTAAAAAATAATTAACACCACTATTTCTCAAATTAATGCCATGAAATTGAAAGGGAAGGTAGACTCTTAAATACGTTCTATGAAACCAGTATAACCATGATACCAAAACTTGACAAAGACTCATCAAGGAAAGAGCCTATAGACCAATATCCCTAATGAACATAAATTCAAAATATTAGCAAACTCATTCAAAAATACATCAAGAAGATAATATACTATAATCAAGTGGATTCAGGGAATACACACTTGGTTCAACACACACATTAATAAATGTAATTTACCACTTAACTATAATTAAGAAAATATTATATAAATTTTTAATATTATAATTTAAAAATGAGTGTACTCTTAAAAACTAATAAAATATAAGCTTTAGAGATGATATGAGTGGAAATATTACTGTTGTTATTATAATACAAATCATCTTAATTGATGCAGAAAAGGTCTTTTATAAAATTCAGCACCCATTTATGTTAAAAATACTGGAAAAACTAGGAATAGAAGGAACTTAGCTCGACATTATGAAGGCTATGTATGACAAACCCAAAGCCAACATCATACTGAATTGAGAAAAACTGAAAGCATTTCCTCCAAAATCTGGAACAAAATAAGGATGTCCACTCTCACCTTTTTTATTAAGTATAAATCTTTAAATTCTAGCCATAGCAAAACAGGCGAGAGAAGGCAATTAAAGAGATACAAATAGGAAAAGAAGAAGTCAAACTATCTGTATTTGCTGAGGACATCATCCTACAGGTAGTAGACCCTCCTCAACATCCAAAGATTTCTAGAACTGATAAATGAATTCATCAAAGGAGCAGGAAACAAGATCAACATTCATAAATCAATAGTTTTCCTGAACTCCAAAAGTAATTCAGTGATTCTGTTGAGAAAGAAATTAGGAAAACCATCCCATTTACAATAACCTAAAAAAAATAATAATAACTTGGATTAAACTAACCAAGGAGGTGAGAGATATCTACAAATGAAAATTATAGAATGCTGAAGAAGGAAACTGAAGATGACTTTAGATGTTGGAAAGACCTCCCATGTTCTTAGAAAGGCAGAACTAATTTTGTCAACATGGTCATACTACCAAAAACAATACACAGATTCAATACAATTCCCTCAAAATACCAATGAAGTTTTTCACAGAACTAGAAAAAACAATCCTAAAATTCATCTGGAAGAAAAAGAGACCCTAAATAGACAAAGAAATCCTGAACAAAAAGAATGATTCAGGAGGCATCAAATACCTGATCTCAAATTATACTACAGAGCTGTACTGAAAAACAAACAAACAACAACACCAGAAAAAAACATGGTATTAGTATCAAAAGAGGCATGAAGACTAATGGAATAGAATAAAGACACAGAGACAAATCCACATATTTAAAATATCTGACACTTAACAAAAGTGCCAAAATATATATTGAGGAAAATATCATCTTTTTAACAAATGATACTGGGAAAACTATATGTCCATATGTACAAGAATAAAACTAGATCTCTATTGCTCATGCTGCCAAAGCTCAAATCAAAATGGATCAAATTCTCAAGAATTAAAAGAGAAATTTTGCAACTTAGACAAAACCCTAGATAAAAATTTAAGGTCAACCCTTCATCATATTGGTGTAGGCACTGACTTTTTAACAAGAACTCTAAAGCTCAAGAACCAAAACCAAAAACCAGTAAATGGGATGCCATCAAAGTAAAATACTTGTGTACAGGAAAGGAAACAAGAGCATGAAGAGAGAGCCTACCGAATGGGAGAAAATCTTTGCCAGAGAATATTCATTCTCTAATTGGGATTAATATCCAAAATATATAAAGAATTCAAAAACCTTATCACCAAAAATGCAAACAACCTAATCAATAAATGGAAAAAATAACTAAACAGACATTTCTCACAAAAGAGAAATACAAATGACCAACAAATATATGAAAAAAAAAAAGTTCATCATCTCTAGTAATCAGAGAAATGCAAATCAAAACTACACTAAGATTTCATCTCACTCCAGATAGAAGGGCCATTATCAAAAATACAAAGAATAATAAATACTGGCAAGTATGTAAGGGAAAAGGTGCATTGATACATTGTTGGTGGGACCACACATTAATACAATCATTGAGGAAAGCACTGTGGAAAACCCTCAAAAAACTAGGATGGGACCACCATTGACCTAGCTGTCCCACTCCTCATTATATATCCAAAAGACCTAAAATCAGCATATTTTAGTGATTTAGTCACATCAATGTTTATAGCAGTGCAACTCATAATAGCCAAATTATGGGATCAACCCAGATGACTGTCAATACATGAATGAACTAGGAAATGGTTGTACAAATGCACAGTGGAGTTTTACTCAGCCGTAAGGAAAAATGAAACCACGGCATTTGCTGGTAAATGGATGGAAATAGAGAACAACATGTTAAGATAAATAAGCCAGACTCAGAAAAATCAAGGGTTGAATTTTTCTCTCATAGGTGGAAACTAGAGCAAAATAAGGGATAAAGGGTAGGGGGATCATATATTATAAAGATGCTGAGAATATCAGTGGAGAAGGAGATCAAAAAGGAGGGGAAAAGAACAGAAAAGGGAAAGAAAAGTGGAATGAACTTAACAAAACCATGCTATGAGCATATAAATATACCACAGGGAATTCTACCTTTATGTGTAAGTGGAAAGCACCTATGAAAAATAAATAAACAAGCAAAGGAAAATCAATAAAGTAGAGAAAGAAAGATAGGGAAGGGAAGATGAGAAAGAAAATGAGGAGAAATGGGGTTGAAATGAAGCAAATCAAACTTCATGCATAGATGATTTTGTCAAAATTAACATAACTACTATGTATGACTATAATGCTCTGAAAGGTGAAGAAGGGGGAAAAGGGAATCTGTCTCTTCACATAGACAACAAGTGCACTAGCAGAATGTGTTCCACTCTTTTGGAAATGTGAGCTCTACTTAAAGTTTATAGCTTCCGGGGAGAAACATGAATGGTAAATTGCAGTTAATTTCGGCATGACACACAGAGATTAATGGCTGTGCATGTCCATAAAAAGGTAAAGGCTCAGAAAAGACGAGAGAGGATATTAATTTTACACTTTGGTCTGATCCTTGACACAGAGCAAGCCCAAAACCATTAAAAAAGAAAAAGCAAGAACACATACCTGTAGTCCCAGTGACTTGGGAAGCTGAAGCAGGAGGATTGAGAGTTCAAGGCCAGCCCTTGGCAATTTAGTGAATACCTTATCTCAAGAAAAAAAAAATGGCTAAAATGTAGCTTAGTGGTAAATAATGCCAGACTCAATTTCCAGTACTATGGGGGGCGGGGGGAAGCAGTGAACTAAACTAATTTTCAAAACAAGCAAATCCTGCAGAAGAGGAAGAATCTCATTTCCAGAGTTACCACATTATTAGATTCAAATATCCATGGGTCAAGAGAAAAAAATTACAAAGCATACAAAGGAACAGGAAACTGTGGCCCAATCAAAGGAAAAAATAAATAAATAAACTGTTTCAGAAAAAGATTATGGTAGGTTTATTAAACAAAGACCTTAAAACAACTGTCTTGAATCTGCTTAAATCTAATGAAAGATATAGAGAAAGTAACCTTATATGACAAAGGGAACTGTGCAGATGGGGTGCTGTTAAGAATACAAAAATGGGATATTATCCTGAATTATCTGGCTGGATCCAGTGTAATCACAAGGATTCTTAAAGGAGGCAGGCAAGAAGGGACAAGAGGGGCAGAGCCAGCAAAGGTGATATGACTATAAAAGCACAGGAAAGATAAAGAGAGAAAGGTTTTGAAGACACCCTGCTTCTTTGAAATTGGAAGAGGAGGTCACAAACCAAGAAAGAAGGAAATGGCAAGGAAACAAATTTCTCTCCTAAGACTCCAGAAGTAACACAGTATGGCCATAATTTCGATTTTAGCCTAATAAGACTCCTTTTGTGAGTTCTGACCTCCACAATTGTAAGATTTATGTAGTTTTAAGCCACACAATATGTGTTAATTTGTTATAGCAGCAAAGGGAAACTAATACGGTATATAATGACTCAATAGCATTAAAAATGCCAGCTCTCCCTGGGTTGTTATACATTTACTGTGATTTCAATAAAAGATAAAGTCTTTAAGTTTTATTTTCTATAATTAGACAAGTTTCTTTAAAATATATATATATATATATATATATATATATATATATATATATATATATATATATGTAAGGATAACTAGCATAGTAAAATTGAAAAAGAGAAGTGAGAGCAGACTAGCCATACTAGAAATTGATATATACCACAAAGTCACATTAAAACATTATGGAAATAGGGCATTAGTAAACAGACTAGTGGAAATTAATAGGAAATAAAAACATAGGTCTAAATATATTTAAAATTTTAATATTTTTAAAAGATTGACAGGAAAGTTTAATCCATTTACATTTAATGCCATCCATTCCTCATGCCATATACCAAAATAAACTCCAAACAGATCAAAGATCCAAATTTAAACTCTTTAACTACTAAAAGAAAATATGGGTGAATTCATTTATAACCTGCAAATGAGAAAATCTTTCTATTACTCAGAATCCAGATAAAATAAATTTTAACAAAAAACATAAAAGAAATTTACAAGGTCAAAATTAAAGATAAAAGTCAATAACCAAATGACAAACTAAAAAGCAATTGCAAAGTAAATCACATATAAAGGACTGATCTCCTGACATATCAAATACTACTTAATCGTGAGAAAAAATACCAAAACCCTGTATTTTTTTTTTAAAAAAAGGCAGAGAATGGGGCAAAATGTGTAAATAGAGGAAAATATATATAAATGTCTTTTAAACATAAAAAATTCTTGACTCATAAGTAAAATGCAAAATGAAGCTAAATTAGATATCGGTTCCCACCATCAGATTGCCAAGAATTCAAAAGGTTGAAAACATTCTGTTAGAACATCATTCTCACACATAGTGGTAGAAGTGCAAACTAGTACAACCCAAGGAAGGGAGATTCAACAATAAGGGACAAGATAGCATATATCTTCCTCCATGACTCTGTAATACCACTTTCAAGATCTTATCCTGAAGATATATATACCTCCAGAATTGATATATAATTCTGATTTCCGATCCAACATGTATAAAGCTAAGAAGTCATCACTTCCACTCTTACAACAAGAGAAAAACTAGATAAATTGGAAATTAACAGCTCTTCTTAGGTTCACCAGAGAACTAAGGTCAGGGCAAATCTCTGTCCTGAAAATTAGAGAAGAAAGGAAAATACTGAGAATCCTAGCCTAGTGGGAGCCGAAACAACCACTTAAGACAGCAACTAGGGGGAAGCTGGAGACAGAATGTGTTGTAGCTTGAGAAAAAGTTACCCTGGAGGCCATCCATAAGGGGACCCCACACCAGGGAGTTTTACCTCCTGGAGTCCTACTGTTCCTCAGGGTAAAGTTCTGAGGGGGAAAAAAAACTGGAAGAAAGTAACCATTTTTAAAGACACCCATAGTATTTTCTTCTCCTTAATAAAGGGCAGCCCTCGAGAAAAAACACTTCATCATTGCCTAGCTTACATGGGAAAAGGAAGTGCCCGAGTCCAGCCCCCTGTAGCCTCCTGTCGCACCTGAAGAGGGGGAAACCAGCTGAGTACAGCCACAGGCTGTTGAAAGATTGAGACTGACTCATAGGATCTCAGCTTCCTCCTTGCACACTCACTGCCACCTCACTGCCACACGGTCAAGGTTCTTATTATCCTGGGAAGACAGCAGAAAGAACTGCAGGTTTCAGATCCTATGTAACCAGCCTTTAGGAAAAGGCAAAGGTAACATGGGAGACAAAAACAAGAACATCACAAAAAAATTCAGAAAGGAAGGAAGGAGGAAAGAAAGGCAGGCAGGAAGGTAGGAAGGAGGAAGGGAAGCAGGAAGAACTCCCACAATCTGAAGAGACAAGAGAATGCATCAGAACTGGACTCGGGATGTGGTATAGATTTGGAATTATCATACCAGGGATTTAAAAGAACTGATTAAGGGCTGGAGATATGGCTCAGTTGGTAGAGTGCTTGCCTCACATGCACAATGCCCTGGGTTCAATCCCCAGCAACACACACACACACACAAAAAAAAAAAAAAAAAAAAAAAAAGAAGAAGAAGAAAAAGAAGAAGAAGCTGATTAATACACTAAGAGATGTAAAGGAGAAAGGGTCCAACTGCAAGAATAGATGGATAATGTAGGCAAACAGAAATACTAGAAATCAAGAACAGGGTAACAAAAATGAAGACTATTTTTTGGTTTGTTTGGGGTTTTTTTGCAGAGCTGAAGCTCATATTCAGGGCCTCACCTATGCTAACCAAGTACTCCACTTCTGAGCTCTCCAATTGGCCCTTGAAGAATGCTTTTGCTAGTCTCATCAGTAGACTAAGTGGACACCACCAAGGAAAGAATCAGTGAGCTCCAACACAACTCAGTAGAGATCTCCCAAACTGAAAGACAAAGGAAAAAGAGAATTTAAAAAGAACTAATTCAAAAATTTTTTTTAAAGAAAGGACAGCTAAGAACTGGGAGCAATTACAAAAAGGTGTTGAAAGGCCAAGGCTCGTCGTCATCGGAGATTAAAACGCACACACAGATAGCAGTGACAAAGAGAAGCACCTTATTGAAAGCTGGTGCTAGCTTATATAGAAAGTGAGAGTCAGTTATCTTAGACCAGGAAGCCCCCAGGGCCAATCATAGTAAAGGTCAGGTCATCACCTACGGTGCATGCACGTCCACCCTGCGTAAGATTCATGGGGATCACGAACTGTTCACGAGTACGGAAGACGGGAGGGCCAATTAGAAAATGTTCAAAATAACTTGTTATCCACCCACTGACATCTTGCCCGCCGCCATGTTGCATTAGGGGCTCCTTATCTGAAAGGCCCAGGGAGTTCTAGCCGCCCACTGGCAATTTGCCCACCGCCATGTCTGAAAGGCCTGGGGAGTTCTCAGGGAGACTCCTAATAGGTGTAACATATGCATAAGGGAATACCAAAAGGAGAGGATAGAAAGGAACATAACTTACTCCACAAATACAAAACAATATGCGTACATAGTTCTGCACTGAAGCAAAGTATTGGAAACAATCTAATCCATAAGAGACTAGACAAATAAACTATGACTCATACTCTCACAGCTCATTACTACTGTGTTTCACCACAAAATGACAAATTATCTAGCAAAAGAGTGGGGTGCAACCATTATGTGAAGCTTTTTTTAAATTGGGTCAGTATTATTTAAAATTAATTTATTAGTAAACTGTCTTTGGTAAAAAAATTAGGATGCACAGAATACCTGCAGATGTAAGTTGATGTGGTGGTGACCATTATGCAGTGAAATACGGCATACAACAGTAACAAAGAACAGAAGATATCCCTATTAATGGACATGAAATGAGTTCTAGGATAATTATTTTAGTTTAATTTTTTTAAAGTGTGGAAGGGTTTTATATATTGTATGTTCTTTTTAAACATTATATATTATATATGTTACAATATGAAACCCCCCACCCTTTGCACAAAGAAACTCAATAAACACAAACTAGAAACAAATAAAAATCATTTTTTTGTGTGTGGACCCCTACAGAGGGTCCACGAGAAAGGCATGAAAGATGGACTGGGAGTGAGGCTCCTCTGAGTAGAACTTATATGGTTTTGACTGCTGAACCATGCAACCCTTTTACTTATTCAAAAATAAAATTATAACAAAAAATGGAAAAATAGAATACTAAAACTTGAGAAATTTAACATATCTAATTCTATCAAATCAATAGCATGACCACTACAGGAAAAAAAAAAAATTGAAGTAGCTTCTAAACATGGTATTCTGCGGCATGTAGTCTAAGATTTTTAAAAGAAAAAGCAAAGAAATCTTGAACTTTCGTAAGTTTGTTGTCAGAGGCAGCACCGTTATCCTAAAACTGAAACCTGTACGAGGTGAACATGTGAATGTGCAAGCGCAGTGACGTTTGGGGGAACAGGGTTCTCGCTGTGGAGAAAAGGAAACGACCCAGGTTAACTGGCATCCTCAGAGCAGCTTCACGTCTGTGGCTTTCTGCGCTCCATTCCCATCTGCATCCCATACATAACTATTCCCAATTGTTTCTCATTTATCATTACCAAATTGCTCTTTAAAATAAGCAAATACATATATATGCATATGAAACTTCCCTATTTCTCTTTCTTCCTTACATGAAAGATAACATGCAGTAAAACCTAATGCTAGCTACATGACTTATAATTACTTCACCGAAAGAAATTGGAACTCCTAAAGAAATGACTGATTCCAGATCTGAAGCAGAGAAATTATGAAGAAAGCTTAGAATATTTTTAGTGCTAGAAAGTAAGGGAGACTCTACCAGGTAAGAGAGAGAATGCGTATGATCCCATCAACTTGGGAGGCTGAGGCAGGAGGGTCACAAATTAGAGGCCAGCCTCAGCAACTTAGTGAGACGCTGTCTCAAAATAAAAAATAAAAATAAAAGACTGGGGGTATAGTGCAGTATAAGAGTACCCTGGATTCAATCCTCAGTACTGCAAAAAAAAAGAAAAAGGAAAAAAAAGTGGTTTGGGTACTCAAAGACTGAGTGGGATATACCAATATAGCCAAAAGACAGAGGGATTGGCTTGAAAGGGTTCTAATTAGAAAAACGATGGACAGTTTGAACATAAAAATTACTAGTGTAGGTAATGGTTATAGAACTGAACAAAAAAAAGGCTGTGATTTATACTGATATTCAGATAGGGAGAGAAAAAAGGAGGGAATGGTGGGAGAAAAAAGTCTTTATTACAATAGAAAGCTATCTAATCAAGGTAGAAAGAATGATAGAATAAGAAAACAGTGATTGATTCAGGCAAGGACGTTCAATGGACACTGAAGCCAGGGATTCAAGACAGTTGGGGTTGGTGTGCTTACATGACTTCAAAGTTACCCCCTCTTCCTCAGCACCAGTTTATACTTACACAAAAAGATAATGCTCTGCCTTTAAAATAAAGACATCTGGAAGACTTCACTTTATCCAAGCAGTCAAACTCAGTTTCACCAATGATACAATAGAATGTCCTATGCTTCTGGATGGGACTCATGGGAGTAATCAGCATCCACCACAGAGAGAGAGAGAGAGAGAGAGAGAGAGAGAGAGAGACAGAGAGAGACAGAGACAGAGACAGAGAGAACCTAATCAAGAAGAAATAATCATGCAATCCCAGATATGAGATATTCTACCAAAAGGTTAATCTGCACTCTTCAAAATATTAATGTCACAGAATACACATGTGTGTATGCGCCCACCAACACATAGATGGGGGAATGTTCTGCATGAAAAGAGACTAAAAATAACTGATAACCAAGTTCAGTGCCTGATCCTTGATTGAATTTGGGAATGAGGCAGGGGCAAAGAGAATTAAAGAAACTGTTTGCATCAATTCAGAAAACTTGAAATTGGCTATAAGTGAAACAGTGTCATTGAATTAATGCTAAACGTGTTGGGCATGATAATGGTGTAGTTACATAGGAAATAAATCTTATTCTTAGAAAAACTATGCTGAAGATTTAGGAATTAAAGTATCATGATATCTGCAACTTACTTTCCGATGACTGAGAAATAAAAACATGTGTGTGGCAAAAGAGAGCAAGAAAGAGCACACACAAGTGTGGCAAGATGTTATCAATGGCAAATTCAAGTGGAGGGGATGCTGAGGGTTTTTTTTTTCCTATTTTTTCTATAGGTTTGAAATTTTAAAAATAAAAATTTGAGACAATATACAAAAGTAAGAAACAGTTTACAGACTTGTAAATGAGAAATATACATATATTTTGACAAGATTTTCATCTAAATTATTTCTGTTGTAAATGAGCAGTTGATGCTACAATCAGGAATGATAATCAAACTGTAAAATGTAAAAAATAAATAAATAAAGGTTAAAAGTGCTAATTTGAGTATTAAGAAAATATGTACACTTGTACATTGCTGGTAGGACAGCAGACCATTCTGGATGTCCATTCTGGAAAGCCCTATGAAGATTTAGGACTTAGGAATGGAACTGTCATATGACCCAGCTATCCCACTCCTTGGTATTTACTCTGAAGACCTAAAATCAGCATACTCTAGGGACTTAGCTACATCAATGTTTATAACAACGCAACTCACAATAGCTAAACTTTCTAAACAACCCAGATACTCATCAATAGAGAAGTAGATTAAAAAATTGTGGTATATTTGCACACTAGAGTTTTACTTAGCCATAAAAAAAGAATGAAATTATGGCATTTGCTGATAAACAAATGGAAATGGAGAATACCATGCTAAATGAAATAGGCCAGAAAATCAAGGGTCCAGTGTTTTCTCTCATGTATAGAAGCTAGAGCAAAATAAAGGAAAAGAAGAAGGGGAGGATCATAGGACCATAAGTCGTAAAGATAAAGGGAAGATCATTCATGCATGGAATTTCAGTTCATTTCACGTTCCTCCATGTGAAGGAGATGGAGAGGGAGAGAGGAGGGATGGGAAAGGGAAGGAAATTAGAAGAAAATTTTTAAAATCATGCTATGTGCATATATAAATATACCACAGGGAATTTCACCTTTAGGTATAAGTAGAAAGAACCAACTAAAAATAAATGAGTAGATGAGCAAAAGGAAAACCCGTAGAGGAAGGAGAATAAAAGGAGAGAAAATAGAGGAACATAAACTAAAATCAAATTCCACGCATGTATGATTTTGTTAGGCTGAACCCAACTACTATGTATAACTATAATGCTCTAATAAAAAGTGTACAATTTTAATAAAGAAAATCCAATTTCTTTACATCTCTACAAAATAAACACTGAAAAATTTTAAAGGCTAATATTTGGGGTTTCCCCTTAGAGACACAGGATTAGAAAAATTAGCATACACATTTAACTCTGCTGTCTTCCAAACTCCATGTTTTTGTTTTATTTTATTCTTTAGGTTTTTGCTTTGTTTTATTCATTTGTTTTAGTTTTCCCAATAAACTCATGAAGTCAAAGAGTACGGGAGAGAAAACTACAATAAAATATCAAAAGCGGAGAAAAACAGATGGACAGGTAGCCCCTGACACAGCAATTGGGAGAGCCCTGAATCTAAAACCTTTCACTAAGAAAGCCAAGAAGCAGCTCAAGTCATATTGCAGATCCCCCAAAGGCTCAGAAAGTGGCAACATAGGGAATTTTTGGAAGTGGGTAATGTTATGGTTTGTATAGAGGTGAGCCCTCAAAGTTCCTGTTACTGCTGGGACGTTGACTGAACTGTGAGAGCTGTGACCTAATCAGCCATCCCCATTTGGATGGACTGACTGGGTGTAGGGGATGGCTGGAGGAGGTGGGTCACTGGGGGTATGCCCTGGAAAGGTGCGCATTTTCTGCCTCCCCTTCCCCCTTCCTTCTCTGCTTCCTGATCCTGCAGTGAGTCAACCAGCTTTCCTCCACTGGGCTCTTCCACCAAGATAGGCCTCACCTTGGGCCCTGAGCAATGAAGTTGGCCCTTTATGGACTGAGACCTCTGAAACTGTGGGACCAAATAAAATTCTCCTCCTCTAAAGTTGTTTCTGTCAGGCATTTTGGTCACCAGGATGCAAAGCTGACTACAACAGGGAGTGAATGTGGTTAAAAAGATGAAGACAAGCTGGAAGTTTATTTGTTTACAAAAGCAGAATCTCTTTTCTATTTTTAGCAGTTGTAAATCTGACGGGAAAACACAAAACAGGCAGGCTGAAGGTAAGAGTGCTATAGCAAAATCAGAGAAATTGAATCAAAATTCTATCAGACTATTGAGAGCTGACTTCTAACTTTCTTGTCCCACTTGACTTCCAGGAACCTGGCATCCAGGCGTTCACTGCCAAACAGGAAATTTTAAGAGTCTATGCTAATGTAACCACCCAAAGAACTGAGTCTTAAAGAAGATAAAACAGGGATTCCTACAGTATGACAGCTCAGGCAGAGCTCACAGGAAAGCCAGTTGACAAGTTCCTACCACAGGAGCTTTTAAGTACCCCAGTCTTAAATGTGAACAGACAACCAAAGATCATGAGGCATTTGAGAAAACATTTAATAAGAAGGGCATGGATCAAAAGAACAGGGGAAGAAAAATAATTGAGGAAACAGAAATTGAGGCAGGCATGGTGGCACACACCTGTCATCTCAGCAGCTCAGGAGGCTGAGGCAAGAGGATCGCAAGTTCAAAGCCAGCCCCAGCAACCTGGAAAGGACCTAAGCAATTCAGTGAGACCCTGTCTCTAAATAAAATATTAAAAAGGGCTGGAGATGTGGCTCAGTGGTTAAGCGCCCCTGGGTTCAATCCAGGTACCAAAAATAAAATAAAATTATCATGAAAATTTCATAGAAATAAGTGATTGTATTATAATCATAAAAAAAAGAACAGAATGCCATCATAAAGAGATGTTAAAATTGGTAGGAGAAAATTCAGAGAAAAATTTCATAAATTAGAACAAAGGGCAAGTAGGTAGGAAGTATAAGAGAAAAAAATATAAGAAATTTAGAAAGGTAATCCAAAATTCAGATAATAGAGTTTCAGAAGGAGAAAACAGGAACCCTGAAGGGAGCAGAAATCATGAAGGCCAAAATAATAATTTAAGAAAAATTTCCACAACTGAAGGCTATGAATTCCCAGTCAGTATACAAATATTTCTCCTTCCCACCGTCACCTCCTTATTTTTCTTCTATTCATAAACACTTAAAAGAGGTGTTTCAACCAGCTCTGACCCCCCCACCCACCTTCCCTACATGTACCCATCAGAGCTTTTGCTTCCACTAACACTGCTCTTCTCAAGGACTCCTGGGACTCTCAAGTTGCTAGAACCAGTCACTGGTCTCCTTTCTGTGCTCTACCACCCCTCCAGACACGTAATTCCCAGACCCTTTTCCAGCCCATTCAATGACACTTCCTCTTTACAGTTGTTCAAGAAAAGAAAAATACATTTTAATCAATTCTCTTTTCTTTCTCACACATCCCTACATCAATAAGAACAACAATTTAAAAATATTCATCTGGCTTCAACTTCAAAGAAAAAACTAAATTTGATTTAATGCTTCTCTTTTCACTTAAAGTAAGAAAACAACATTGGTTCACTGGCCTAAGGGGCTGCCTCACCCCGCTACCGCAGCCCCTCTGCTCACTCTGCTCCAGTGGCATTGGTCTCCCAATGTCCCTGGACTCCACCAGGAAAGCTCTATCCAGCAGGATTTTACACTTTTGCTTGAAATACCGTTCTCCCAGGTTTCCGCATTGCTTGCTCCCTTAGCTCCTTCAGGACATTTTAGTTAGAAATGTCAAACTAAGAAAGGAATTACCATGTGATCCAGCTATCCTGCTGCTGAATGTATATCCAAAGGAATTGAAACCAGTGTGCTCAAGAGACACCTGCACTACCCTGTTTACTGTAGCACTATTCACAAGAGCCAATATATAGAAACAACCTAAATGTCCATCAATGGATGAATGAGTAAAGAAAATGTGGTACCTGTCCACAACAGAATACTATTCATCCACTAAAAAGGAATATTGTCATTTGAAACAACAATAGGAAGAACATACAAGACAGCATGTTAACTGAACTAATCCAGAAACAGAAGGACAATTCCATATCATTGTACGATAGGTGGAATCTAAAAAGATTGAACTGGTGGTGGTTACCAGAGGTTGGGATGGGGGAAGGGGAGATGTTGGTCAGCAGTACAAAGGTACAGTTAGATTACAGGAATGAGTTCTGATGTTCTATTACATAGTCAGGTGACTAAACTAAATAAGGTATTATGTGTTTCAAAATAGGAGAGAATGTTCTCACCATTACAAAAATGATCAATGTTTGGGGTGATGGATATGCTAACTACTCTGATTTGATCTTTACACAATGCCTACACATATCAAAATATCACACTGTATGCCATAGGTATATACAATTATCATTGGTCAGTTTAAAATAAAACATGGCATTCTTGGCATGGCATTCCTTGATCATCTTATTTAAAATTGCAGTTACTCCTTGTCCCCACCCATAAGAATCATCTATCCCTACTCCCCATTTTATTTTTCCCGATGGCATTTATTATCATTTAACACACTGTTTTACTCGTTTTGTTTGTGGTCTTTCCCTTTTGCTAGAGAGGAAGCTCTACAAAGGCTGGAATTTTCCTGTTTCATTCTCTGTTGCACCGCCAGCGTAGACAATACTGCCTTCTATTACTCAGTCATTCATCCCACAAATATTTATTACAATTTTTAAAAAGACCCTACAGATTTCCATAGAGAAAATGATAGGTTACTTAGAAAGAACCAAGAATCAAGACTGGGTCAGGCACAGTGGCACCTGCCTGTAATCCCAGTGACTCCAGAGGCTGAGGGAGGAGGATCTCTAGTTCAAGGCCAGCCGGAAAAACTTAGTGAGATCCTGTCTCAAAATTTAAAAAGATAAAAATAAAGCCAGGTGTGGTGGCTCACACCTGTAATCCCAGCGACTCGGGAGACTGAGACAGGAGGATCATGAGTCCAGAGCCAGCCTCAGCAAGAGCAAGGTGCTAAACAACTCAGTGAGTCCCTGTCTCTAAATAAAATACAAAACAGGGCTGGGGATGTGGCTCACTGGTCAAGTGCCCTTGAGTTCAATCCCTGGTACCAATAAATAAACAAATAAGTAAATAGGACTGAGGATATAGCTCAGTGGTAAAGGTCCTCTGGGTTCAATCTTCAGTACAAAAATTAAAAAATAAAAGAGGACCACGAGGTAACAACGCAAAGATACAGCGCTACAGATTCTGCAGGCTCCCGCCAGCTGTGCAAATACTGTACTCAGAGCTGAATTCTGGGCTTGAGACGGGGAAGGAAGCCATCCAATTCGGTTCTCCACATCGGTCAGACCACAGAGGAAGTCAGCGGCCACCATCTTGGAGAGCTGACGTCATCATCTCTGTTTTTTGACTGATCACAGCTCTTTCAGCTATAGATCAGCGGGGAAAACTTAAGGGCCCCTCCCAGCTCTCCTGTGAGCGCAATAGCCAGACGGAGGGCGGCACGGGAGCCGGCGGGAGCCGCGGCTGCAGCGAGAGAGCCTGCGGCAGCCGCGGCGGCGCGGGAGCCGGCGGCAGCCGCGGCAGCGGCACGGAAGCCAGCTGGAACCGAGGCAGCGCTGGCGCAGGAGTCGGCGGGAGCCGTGGGGCGCGGGACTCCCAGCTACCGCTCCCACCAGTGCTGACAACTGAGGTCTCTTGCACCAGATACGGGGGCGTGGCTACCAGAAGGTAAGCAAATTGGCTGGGGGTTCTCAGCCCCAAGCTCTACAAACTTAGGGCCTGAGGGAGGCAAACAAGGAGAGTGTGCCCAGGCACTAATGAAACAGCTGCTCCACGCGTGTGCAAGGTAGGCGGAACTGTGAACACCGACAAAACAGGCCCAGTGGACCGCCAGACACATCGCTCCGGTTGGGGGAGGGGCAGAGCTGCCGGGCGCCTGCAAGGTAGGCGGACCCACTACCCACCAGCAGAACAGGCACAGCAATCCACAGAGCGGCAGAGCCACCCCCCCCCAGCCTACAAGGTAGGCAGACCTGCGACCTACTGGCAGGTCAGGCCCAAAAACCTGCGGAGGGGCACAGCTGCCCCACGTGCCTGCTAGGTAGGCTGAACCGTGACCACCGACAGAAGAGGCCCAGAGGCCGGCCAGACACATCGCCCCGCCCCGGTTGGGGGAGGGGCAGAGCCGCCGGGCACCTGCAAGGTAGGCAGACCTGCGACTCACCAGCAGATCAGGCCCAGCAACCGCGGAGCGGCAGAGCCACCCCTGGGCCTGCCAGGTAGGCGCACTTGCCACCCACCGGCAGGTCAGGCCCAACAAACTGCGGAGGGGCACAGTTGCCCCACGAGCCTGCTAGGTAGGCAGAACCCTGACCACCGACAGAACAGGCCCAGAGGCTGGCCAGACACATCGCCCCACCCCGGTTGGGGGAAGGGCAGAGCCGCCGGGCGCCTGCAAGGTAGGCAGACCTGCGACTCACCAGCAGATCAGGCCCAGCAACTGCGGAGAGGCAGAGCCACCCCCGGGCCTGCAAGGTAGGCGCACTTGCCACCCACCGGCAGGTCAGGCCCAACAAACTGCGGAGGGGCACAGCTGCCCCACGAGCCTGCTAGGTAGGCAGAACCCTGACCACCGACAGAAGAGGCCCAGAGGCCGGCCAGACACATCGCCCCGCCCCGGTTGGGGGAGGGGCAGAGCCGCCGGGCGCCTGCAAGGTAGGCAGACCTGCAACTCACCAGCAGATCAGGCCCAGCAACCGCGGAGCGGCAGAGCCACCCCCCTGAGCCTACAAGGTAGGCAGACCTGCGACCCACCGGCAGGTCAGGCCCAGCAACTCTCGGAGGGACACAGTTGCTCCACGCACGTGCAAGGTAGGCGGAACCGTGACCACCGTGAAAACAGGCCCAGTGGACCGCCAGACACATAGCTCAGGTTGGGGGAGGGGCAGAGCCGCCGGGTGCCTGCAAGGTAGGCGGACCCGCGACCCACCAGCAGAACAGGCACAGCAATCCACAGAGCGGCAGAGCCACCCCCCCGAGCCTACAAGGTAGGCAGACCTGCGACCCACTGGCAGGTCAGGCCCAAAAACCTGCGGAGGGGCACAGCTGCCCCACGTATCCTGCTAGGTAGGCTGAACCGTGACCACCAACAGAACAGGCCCAGCGGCCGGCCAGACACATCGCCCTGCCCCGGTTGGGGGAGGGGCAGAGCTGCCGGGCGTCTGCAAGTTAGGCAGACCTGCGACTCACCAGCAGATCAGGCCTAGTGACCCGCGGAGCAGCAGAGCCACCCCTGCGCCTGCAAGGTAGGCGCACTTGCCACCCACCGGCAGGTCAGGCCCAGCAACTCTCGGAGGGACACAGCTGCTCCACGCGCGTGCAAGGTAGGCGGAACCGTGACCACCGACAAAACAGGCCCAGTGGCCCGCCAGATACATCGCCCCGGTTGGGGGAGGGGCAGAGCCGCCACCAGCGCCTTTTAGGTAGACAGACCTGCAACCAACAGACAGAACAGGCCTAGCGGCCAGCGGAGGGGCAAAGCCGCTGCTCACGCCTGCAAGGTAGGCGGACCTGTGACCACCGAAAGAACAGGCCCATCGAAAGTACAGGCACAGTGGCCTCCCGGCGTGGTAGGCACATTGCCTCAATTGGAGGAGGGGCAGAACCACCGCCAAAGCCTGCGAGGGAGACGTTGCAGCTATACAAGAGCAATATAAATATGTAGGGGGAAAAATCAATAACACAACAGTTTCACCAAGCAGAAAGAAACGCGATCAGTATGAAAAGACAAGGAAAGAAAGGACCACAAGCAATGCAGGTCAACTCAACTTTAGAAGAGGTAATATCTGCAGCAGATGGAATGTCAGATAAAGAATTCAGGATATACATGCTTCAGATGATCTGGAGTCTCAAGGAAGACATTAGACAGCAAAATCAGACAATGAAAGACCACTTCGACCACTTCAACAATGAATTACATAAACAAATCCAAGAAGCAAAAGATCAATTATACAAGGAGATAGAGGTTATAAAAAACAAACAAACAGAAATCCTAGAAATGCAGGAAACAATAAACCAACTTAAAAACTCAATTGAGAATACTACCAGCAGAGTAGAACACTTAGAAGATAGAACATCAGACAATGAAGACAAAGTATTTCAACTGGAGAAGAACATAGACAGCTCAGCAAAGCTGTTAAGAAACCATGAGCAGAACATTCAAGAAATATGGGATAACATAAAGAGAACAAACTTAAGAGTCATTGGGATACAGGAAGGTATTGAGGTCCAAACCAAAGGAATGAGCAATCTATTCAACGAAATAATACGAGAAAACTTCCCAGACTTGAAGAATGAGACAGAATCCCAAATCCTAGAAGCCTACAGGACACCGAATGTGCAAAATCATAAGAGATCCACACCTAGACACATTATAATGAAGATGCCCAACATACAGAATAAGGAGAGAATTTTAAAAGCTACAAGAGAAAGGAAGCAGATTACATTTAGGGGTAAACCAATCAGGATAACAGCTGATCTTTCAACCCAGACTCTGAAAGCTAGAAGATCCTGGAATAACATATTTCATACACTGAAAGAAAATGGGTTCCAACCAAGAATTGTGTATCCCGCGAAATTAAGCTTCAGGATGGAAGATGAAATTAAAACCTTCCATGATAAACAAAAGTTAAAAGAATTTGCAGCTAGAAAACCATCTCTTCAAAACATCCTCAGCAAAATATTACAGGAAGAGGAAATGGAAAATATCAATGAAAACCAACAGCGGGAGGTAGTACAGTAAAGGGGGGGGGGAATAATCAAAGAGGAAAACAAACCATGTTTAGTAACATAAATAAACAAATATGGCTGGAAGAACAACCCATATCTCAATAATAACCCTAAATGTTAATGGCTTAAACTCACCAATTAAGAGACACAGGCAAGTAGAATGGATCACAAAACAAGACCCAACAATATGCTGCCTTCAGGAGACGCATTTGATAGGAAAAGACATACATAGACTGAAGGTGAAAGGTTGGGAAAAATCATATCACTCATATGGACTTCGGAAACAAGCAGGAGTGTCCATACTCATATCAAATAAAATAGATTTCAAGCCAAAGTTAATCAAAAGGGATGAAGAGGGACACTACATACTTCTCAAGGGAACCATACACCAACAAGACATAACAATCATAAATATATATGCCCCAAACAATGGTGCTATGTTCATCAAACAAACTCTTCTCAAGTTCAAGAGTCTAATAGACCACCATACAATAATCATGGGAGACTTCAACACACCTCTCTCACCACTGGACAGATCTTCCAAACAAAAGTTGAATAAGGAAACTATAGAGCTCAATAACACAATTAATAACCTAGACTTAACTGACATATATAGAATATACCACCCAACATCAAGCAGTTACACTTTTTTCTCAGCAGCACATGGATCCTTCTCAAAAATAGATCATATATTATGTCACAGGGCAACTCTTAGACAATATAAAGGAGTAGAGATAATACCATGCATCTTATCTGATCATAATGGAATGAAATTGAAAATTAACGATAAAAGAAGTAAGGAAAAATCATGCATCACTTGGAGAATGAACAATAGGTTACTCAATGATCAATGGGTTATAGAAGACATCAAGGAGGAAATTAAAAAGTTCTTAGAGATAAATGAAAACACAGACACAACATATCGGAATCTATGGGACACATTGAAAGCAGTTCTAAGAGGAACATTTATTGCTTGGAGTTCATTCCTTAAAAAAAGAAAAAACCAACAAATAAATGATCTAATACTTCAACTCAAAATCCTAGAAAAAGAAGAGCAAAACAACAGCAAAAGAAGTAGAAGACAAGAAATAATTAAAATCAGAGCTGAAATTAATGAAATCGAAACGAAAGAAACAATTGAAAAAATTGACAAAACTAAAAGTTGGTTCTTTGAAAAAATAAATAAAATCGACAGACCCTTAGCCACGCTAACGAAGAGAAGAAGAGAGAGAACTCAAATTACCAGCATACGGGATGAAAAAGGCAATATCACAACAGACACTTCAGAAATACAGAAGATTATCAGAAATTATTTTGAATCCTTATACTCCAACAAAATAGAAGATAGTGAAGGCATCGATAAATTTCTTAAGTCATATGATCTGCCCAGACTGAGTCAGGAGGATATTGACAACCTAAACAGACCAATATCAATTGAGGAAATAGAAGATACCATCAAAAGACTACCAACTAAGAAAAGCCCAGGACCGGATGGGTATACAGCAGAGTTTTACAAAACCTTTAAAGAGGAACTAATACCAATACTTTTCAAGCTATTTCAGGAAATAGAAAAAGAGGGAGAACTTCCAAATTCATTCTATGAGGCCAACATCACCCTGATTCCTAAACCAGACAAAGACACTTCAAAGAAAGAAAACTACAGACCAATATCTCTAATGAACCTAGATGCAAAAATCCTCAATAAACTTCTGGCGAACCGGATACCAAAACATATCAAAAAAATTGTGCACCATGATCAGGTAGGATTTATCCCTGGGATGCAAGGTTGGTTCAATATACAGAAATCAATAAATGTTATTCACCACATCAATAGGCTTAAAAATAAGAACCATATGATCATCTCGATAGATGCGGAAAAAGCATTCGACAAAGTACAGCATCCCTTTATGTTCAAAACTCTAGAAAAACTAGGGATAACAGGAACATACCTCAATATTGTAAAAGCTATATATGCTAAGCCTCAGGCTAGCATCATTCTGAATGGAGAAAAACTGAAGGCATTCCCTCTAAAATCTGGAACAAGACAGGGATGCCCTCTCTCACCACTTCTGTTCAACATAGTTCTCGAATCACTGGCCAGAGCAATTAGACAGACGAAAGAAATTAAAGGCATAAAAATAGGAAAAGAAGAACTCAAATTATCACTATTTGCAGATGACATGATTCTATACCTAGCAGACCCAAAAGGGTCTACAAAGAAACTATTAGAGCTAATAAATGAATTCAGCAAAGTGGCAGGATATAAAATCAACACGCATAAATCAAAGGCATTCCTGTATATCAGCGACAAATCCTCTGAAATGGAAATGAGGACAACCACTCCATTCACAATATCCTCAAAAAAAGTAAAATACTTGGGAATCAACCTAACAAAAGAGGTGAAAGACTTATACAATGAAAACTACAGAACCCTAAAGAGAGAAATAGAAGAAGATCTTAGAAGATGGAAAAATATACCCTGTTCATGGATAGGTAGAACTAACATCATCAAAATGGCGATATTACCAAAAGTTCTCTATAGGTTTAATGCAATGCCAATCAAAATCCCAACGGCATTTCTTGTAGAAATAGAGAAAGCAATCATGAAATTCATATGGAAAAATAAAAGACCCAGAATAGCAAAAACAATGCCAAGCAGGAAGTGTGAATCAGGCAGTATAGCTATACCAGACTTCAAACTATACTACAGGGCAATAGTAACAAAAACAGCATGGTACTGGTACCAAAACAGGCGGGTGGACCAATGGTACAGAATAGAGGACACAGAAACCAATCCACAAAACTACAACTATCTTATATTCGATAAAGGGGCTAAAAGCATGCAATGGAAGAAGGATAGCATCTTCAACAAATGGTGTTGGGAAAACTGGAAATCCATTTGCAACAAAATGAAACTGAATCCCTTTCTCTCGCCATGCACAAAAGTTAACTCAAAGTGGATCAAGGAACTTGATATCAAATCAGAGACATGGCGTCTGATAGAAGAAAAAGTTGGCTATGATCTACATACTGTGGGGTCGGGCTCCAAATTCCTCAATAGGACACCCATAGCACAACAGTTAATAACTAGAATCAACAAATGGGACTTACTCAAACTAAAAAGTTTTTTCTCAGCAAAAGAAACAATAAGAGAGGTAAATAGGGAGCCTATGTCCTGGGAACAAATCTTTACTCCTCACACTTCAGACAGAGCCCTAATATCCAGAATATACAAAGAACTAAAAAAATTAGACAATGAGATAACGAATAACCCAATCAACAATTGGGCCAAGGACCTGAACAGAAATTTCTCAGAGGAGGACATACAATCAATCAACAAGTATATGAAAAAATGCTCACCATCTCTAGCAGTCAGAGAAATTCAAATCAAAACCACCCTAAGATACCATCTCACTCTAGTAAGATTGGCAGCCATTAGGAAGTCAAACAGCAACAAGTACTGGCGAGGATGTGGGGAAAAGGGTACTCTTGTACATTGCTGGTGGGACTGCAAATTGGTGCGGCCAATTTGGAAAGCAGTATGGAGATTTCTTGGAAAGCTCGGAATGGAACCACCATTTGATCCAGCTATTCCCCTACTCGGTCTATTCCCTAAAGACCTAAAAAGAGCACACTATAGGGACACTGCTACATCCATGTTCATAGCAGCACAATTCACAATAGCAAGACTGTGGAACCAACCTAGATGCCTTTCAATAGACGAATGGATAAAAAAAATGTGGCATTTATACACAATGGAGTATTACTCTGCATTAAGAAATGACAAAATCATAGAATTTGGAGGGAAATGGATGGCATTAGAGCAGATTATGCTAAGTGAAGCCAGCCAATCCCTTAAAAACAAATGCCAAATGTCTTCTTTGATATAAGGAGAGTAACTAAGAACAGAGTAGGGACGAAGAGCATGAGAAGAAGATTAACATTAAACAGGGATGAGAGGTGGGAGGGAAAGGGAGAGAGAAGGGAAATTGCATGTAAATGGAAGGAGACCCTCAGGGGTATACAAAATTACATACAAGAGGAAGTGAGGGGAAAGGAGGAAAAATATAAGGGGGAGAAATGAACTACAGTAGAGGGGGTAGAGAGAGAAGAGGGGAGGAGAGGGGGGAGGGGGGATAGTAGAGGATAGGAAAGGCAGCAGAATACAACAGACACCAGAATGGCAATATGTAAATCAATGGTTGTGCAACTGATGTGATTCTGCAATCTGTATATGGGGTAAAAATGGGAGCTCATATCCCACTTGAATCAAAGTGTGAAATATGATATATCAAGAACTATGTAATGTTTTGAACAACCTACAATAAAAATTAATTAAAAAAAATTAAAAAATAAAAGAATCAGGATTATATCAGTTTTTCAACATCTATTATAGAAAATAGATACAATGGAGCAATTTCAATTCCTTCTCCTTCTCCTTCTCCTTCTCCTTCTCCTTCTCCTTCTCCTTCTCCTTCTTCTTCTTCTTATTCTTCTTCTTCTTTTTTGTTACTTGGAACTGAATCCAGGGGTGCTTTACCACTGAACCATATCCCCAACCCTTTTTTTTTTTTTTTTTTGAGACAGGGTCTCACTAAATTGCTTAGGGCCTTGCTAAGTTGCTGAAGCTGGTCTTGAACTTGTGATTCTCTTGCCTCTGCCTCCTGAGTTGCTGGGATTGCAGGTGTGTGTCACATACCCAGCCAATCAAGTAATTCCTTCAAAATTCTAAAACAAAGACAAATAAAAAACCCATCCTAGAACACTTTTCCCAAACTATTTAATAACGAGGGCCTTTGTACTAGTTATTCTTTCTATATGAAATGTTCTTCCCCAAAAATAACATTATGACTAACTGCTGTGCCTCCTTGAAGTCATCTCACATCATCCTCTCCAACCCTACCCTAGTGCTCCTGATTCCAATACTGCACCAAGATTCAGGCAATAAAGCCTCTACTCTGGGCCCTAGCTTTTGGAGGGCCCAGTGTCTCATGAACACATACACACATTTAAAGACTAACTAGATGCTTTTGTCAGTCAGAACCTGGCCTCCACCACTGTCTATAACTGTAAACATCCACTCTTTAGGACTGGTACCTTCAGGCCCCAAGAAGATGCACCTCCTTCCCTATGTCCTTGAAATAAAAGGGAACTGTACCTGGATGCCAGGAAGGTTTGTGGATTGGGCCACTGCCAACTTCAAAGAGGGACACTGCTTTGGAGTACAGGCAGAATTTGAGCGGCAGAAACACTTAAGTAAGAGACAAATTAATTAACTTGTCAAATCCTTTTTCAAAGATAGCATGGATGCAATAGATTCTTACAGAAGAAAGTAACATTTTCTAGTGGGGCTGTACATCCAGTTCTTTGCTTCTTTTTGAATTCCAGTTTGTGGTTCCAAGGTACACACAAATTCAATAGATATTCACAGCAGCTGCAAATAGTAGCCAAAGAATATTTTGCAATATAAAATGGCCCATGTTGCTCCTAAGTTCATGCAGATATAGACATAGACATAACATGAGTCAAACATGATTCACTTAAATGGGTCCCTCACTTGAACTCTTGCTCCAAAGCTCCACAGACATCAGGGGCAGGCCTATCCCATGCTCTTGTCCTTCTCTATTTTTTTTTCCTCTTTGTAACTTACCACTTTCTAATATACTATAAGTTTTCATATCCATGATGCTTATTTTTATCACCAGACTTTCTCTGCTAAAACATATTGTCCTTAAAGACAGGGATCCTGAACTTTGTTCCCTGATATGTCTCTAGCACCTAGAACATATATAAAATATTTTCTTCCTAGAATTCTTGATAGGTACTCAATGAGATGGGATGAGAGAATGAACACTTACGTATCTTCTTTCAAGAAGTAACTGAAGCAGGTGCACTCTGAAAGCAAGAGATAAATTAAATAACAAGAAGACATGGGGTTCAAAAAGCATGGAATCACGTAGGATCCTGTCTAAGAGAAGCAAAGGGCATGCTCAGGATGCTGGGGAAAGAAAAGCCCATGATGACAGGTGAACAGAGCCTGAGACCCACTGAGCCAGACAGGAGGCGGTCGAGAGAGTCCAGACAGGTTTCTTAAAGATGCTGATAGTGTCCTAGTCCATTTGGGTGGCAACAACAAGGCACCCTGGACTGGGTGGCTTCTAAGCAACAGAAATTTCTTCCTCACAATTCAGTCAAGCTGCCAGCTTGTTGGGTGCTGGTGAGGGGCCCCCTCCAGTTTGCAGACTGCCACGTCCACATAGTGTCATCACAGGGCAGGAAGAGCATGAGAGAGGGCTCCCTGGGGTCCTTTTTAAAAATAAGTGCACTATTCTCATTCATAAGGAACTACCCTACTCATATGACCTAATCACCTCCCAAAGCCTCACCTCCTAAAACCACCACCTGGCGGGGTTAGGATCTCAGCATACAATTTTGGAGGCAGGCATAAACATTCAGTCCATAACAGATACTGACTAAATAATGCACTTTAACATACTGAGAGCAAATTTATGCAACCAGGGATGTATTTGAGGTTGAATTATTGATAATAACAGGGGAAAATAAACAAGCAAGGCAATTATTAACTCCAGGGAACAACATGTAGAGAGTAGGCATCGTGTACCACATGGCTTACAATCATCACAATAATGTAAACACAAAACATCAGTATGGGTGTGCAGTGGGGGACCAAAGATAAGCAAATCCTTGTTTTCAATATGGGGAGTCAAATGATTATTTCTGAAGCTGGGCATAGTGGTGCAAGCTTCTGGGGCAGTAAGACAGCAGGATTCCTTAAGCCCAGGAGTTTAAAGCCAGACTGGGCAACGGGTAAGACCCATCTCAAAGAGAGAAAAAGAGTGGGATTATACCTGGAATGAAAAACTTTAAAGTTTAAAAAGTTTAAAAAGTATTTAGCCCTGTGGAGAAAAATACCAAAAGACTCAACTAAGAGACTTGAGAGTGGTTGTTTCCAGAAGGTGTGGGGGGGGGCGTGGAGGAGGACTTCATTCTTTAGGATAAGCCTAGAAGAACAGCTAATTCTCTACGCTATGTGCCTAGAAACATTTGATTAAAATTAAAACTAGATAAAACTCAGTTCCCACAAAAGGTTGCATATTCTCGTATAGACATCTAGATGCCAACAAATAGGGAGGAGCTTGCCTACCTAACTGTGGGCACTTCTCACCTGTGCTAACAAGAGGCTTCAGGAGAAGCCAGTGAGATGGCAGGTTTGGGGGAGGGCAGGTGGCTCTCATGTTTTGCTTCCCCTAATTCTATATTGCTTTTTGTCTGAACAACAACAACAACAAAAATTCACTTGTGTATCATTTAGGAAATTAAGCCTAAACTTCAAAATATAGAAGAAGAAGAAAAAAGAATACCTTTGGAAGAAATGACGGTTAATCAGGGCCAGCCCCTTATCTAACTGTGGGTAGATTTGGAATAGGAGGCAGAAAAGGGGGAAGAAGCAAGAGGGCTCAGAGTGAACAAGAAAATGAAGGTCACATTCTCCAGAGTCCAGCAGAGGTTGTTCAATGCTGAATAAATCATGGAACTTCTGGGTTCTGTAGATGCTGTTATTTCTTCAGTAGAATCTGTGCTCAAACCAGATCTTTGATGGGACCAAGAACCGTTTCCTCACAACTGAATGCAACAGCAAAATCACCAGGAAAAAAAAAAAAAAAAGAAACAGTGTCCCCACCCACCCAACCCATACCCAGAATTTAGGATGGCATCAGGCCATGTGTTGGGTTGTTTTTAAAAACAGAGAAAGTGTCTTCCCAGGAACAGGCTGCATGATGCCTGTCTCCTGCCCTCTGGCCAACCTCACAGATGGGCCACTCTGGCCAGCAGCCACCCAGCGCTGCCCTTGAGCATTCTCAGCCTATTCAGCCCTGGCCTACCCTGCTGCCAGAGGCCCCTGGGGAACCATAATGTTGTGGCCATTGCAGGAGAACATTGCTGTGCTATGGGGCAGCTGGCTCCCCCCCGGGGAATGTGGGCAGATGTTGCCTCCCCACCACCACCAGGAGCAAGGGGAGGGAGGAGCAAGGGAGTGCATCTCCTTCTGGATAGATCGGGATCGTCCAGAAGGCCAGCAGGATCCTGGAGAGGCAGTGCCTTCACAAAAATGAACATATTATGGGTAGCACTAGGTCCAAAAAAGACAACATGTTTTTGTGGGTTCTGCTTTGTTTGCAGTAGATTATCTAAGGAAAGAAAGGGACGGTCAAATGGCAAGAAACTGTTATCTATCTATGCATACATTAAGTCTTGCCTATTCCATCTATTGGCTCGGTTAACACTACCTGAGAAATAGTGTAATAATGACTCCCACCCACGGGATGTTACCTGTGCCACCCTCCCTGCCGATACCTCATATCTGTCATCTCACTGAACATCACAAATGTATGAAGTAGGTGCGATCATGGACCTGATTTTGTCAATGAGGAAATGATACTTGGATTAAAATAACTAGCCCAAGATGACAAAGGAATCTGAAAGTCAAGATTGAAGCATTTGTTCCTAGCTCTTAAGAATTATGGGCTACTAACTCGCATAAGACTAGATGCAGATTTTGAGCTGCACATGCTCTGTCAATCAAAAAAGCTTGTATTTACTTTAGGCCGAGATCTTTCCAAATCAGTTGTAGGAGCAGGGTTAAAGACAATGTGCTTCAGGACAAAAATGGCTTAGATTAGAAAGGCAATAGTCTGGTGATAGCAGGGGCCCTCGGGACTGAGGCCTGATCCACACTATGCTCATTGGTGGAAAAGCAGATCCATCATTCGCAGGTCAGTTTCTCATTGGCACAGACCACACTAAACTAAACCTAGAAGGAGCAGGCTTTCTGTCCCTGTAGCTGGACAAGGTAGGGGCAGGCGGAAGCTATAGATGGGAGAGACTGGGACAATGAGGGGAGGGAGAAGAAAAAGAAAACTTGCAGGTCAGTCAGAGAAGGACAATAGAGGATGCCATAACCTTTGAGGATTTTTGAGTAGGTTAGAGACAAGATTTAAATAGAAATTGCATAGCAAGTGTATGCAAAGTGGACTGGAACAAGAAAAGATGGGAATTAAGGAAGCAGTTCAAATGGCCATGAAGCCATTCTTCCAAACCTTAAAGGCCTCATGGCTATGAAAAATAATGGAAATGACATTTCAAATGATCAAAACAACCTTGCAAAGGAAAGAGAGTCCCAGCTTCCACCACCTTCTAAGAGATGCCCTCTGAACTGCCTCACCGCCTGCTTCCTTCTTCGTTCCTTCTGTCTTCCTACAGGAGAATTCTCTGTTGACAGTGACCATGGTGGGGGCAGGAGGCCAAGGATGATTTCTTTTTCCATAAGGACTGCTTTGCAATTGCCCAGTGCCAGCAATACATATGCAGCTCTGTGTAGAGAGGAGTTTGCATTGAATCTGTTAGAAAGGAAACTCCAAAAACCTCTGTTGGAAATGACAGCTCTTGACAAGATGAAAGGAGGTGTCTTGCTCAGATCTTCACTTAAAACAATCTGGAGTTCCATTAGTATTCATTGAGGAGCTGCAGCATGGAACAAGTACAAGCACCATGAATAAAATTAAAACTAGTGTTGACTCTCAGCACAGCAGAGGGCGGGAGGGGGCTGCCTGGAGCTGGCTGGGCTTCCCTCGCCTTGACTCTCGGTGGCCACATGTGACTCACCCAAGGCCCTGCATGCACATTTTGATCTCACGAGGCGCTGATGTCAACAACGGCTCTGCCACTATGCCTTCGAGCCTGCCCACTCCAACGTTCGACTTCCAGGAATGAAGCCAGACATGGGACTCCCTCCAATGTTCATAACACTTACCCAAGATGGCCCCAGTCCTGAGTGCTTCCCTGAGGCTCAGGGCTCTTGACTCTATTCTGTGTTATGATTTTCACCCTGACCTTTGGGCTCCATGCTCCTATTATCTCACAAATTCAGAGATTCGTCTCTTCTTCAAGGTCTTTGGTTTATTTTTCCAGCTTCCCACCTTGACAGTCTGTTCTACTCTAGAGCATGGAATATCCTGGCCTGGCTTTCCCACTGACTTACAGCCAGCCCCCAGCTCCTGTCCATCCCACTTGGTCCACCTTAAGTTGAAGCTTTATCAAGTAGACAATAGGGTAGAGTCACCTTCTCCAAAGTGCCCCTTTTCAAGTCCCACCAGGCTAGAGCTGATGGTATCCCTCATTTCTGTGCCCTGGCCTTAAGTGTATAACCGTTTATTTAAGAGAAACAAGGAGGGAGAAGGGGCAGGAGTCCCCCAGAAGATGAAATTGCTCAGGAAAAAGAGTTGGAAAAAACCCACCTGCTTTTTCTTGGCTCCCTTTTGTGGTCCCTCCAGGATTAGGGTGACCTGGCTCTTTGTAGGTCAGATATGTCCTCAGTACTCATTTGCAAGGTCATATTAGCCCCTAATTGTGCTTGCAGCTGCGGCTATAGGCTCCAGAAGGTCCCCTGTTCAGGAAAGCATCCCCGTCTGTCGCTGCCATCCGTATGTTTCCCATTTCCTGGACCCGCCTGAGCAGCTGTCTCCAATGAGCTGCAAACAAGATTCCTGCTTCAGAGGACAGAGCCCAGTGTCACGTCTGCCACTGTGGCAGGGCCTATGTCCTGTGAGTGTTCAGATCATGGGAGAAAAGCAAGCTGGCCCCTCTTCAGGTGAGACTCATCAAAGGCACTGTTTCGAGTCACTCTTTAGAAAGTTTTTTCCTAACTGTCCTTCATGACAAAGGACAAAAATTGCTCTCTCAGTGATGTTCAGAGCAATACTGTTAAAGGGCCACTTCCCCTCACAAACTCCTTCCCTCCCACCTGACTTGGCCTGACTCCCTGTCCCCACCTTATTCTCACCATGAGCAATGGCTCTCCCTTCTCATCTCTGCCTCTTTAAGGACCTGCCGGATGACGGATTCCTCTGCAAGTTAGAACAAAATACTGGTTAGGTTTTGACGGTGCCTCTGCCTTTCAGATGGATGGATATGTGTGTGGCTCTTGATCTTCCTGAGCAGAGGCCACAGCCCTTCATGATGGAACCAAGGGGCCCTCCTGCAACGCAGGCCCTGGGAGTCATGGGACTGGGATTCTGGAGTTCTAGACAGTTCTTGTCTGCTCATAATGACCCTTGCCGTGAATTTCTGTTGCCTGTGGTTTAGGCATGAGAAGGATGGGATTGGAGCCAGTTTCAAAGAAGTAGCTGACTCCTTTTCCTCTCATCACTTGATTAATTACAGATGGCCCCAAGTCCTTGCAAAATGATCCAGGTCTAATATGGTCCACCCTCAGCTGCATTTGACAAGGTCCCTTCATTACCCTATCAGCCTCTAGAAGCTGCTACCAAAAAAACTTGGCTAGAAAAGTTGAGTGATGGTCACTGTGGCAAAAGAAGTGAGAGTCTTGATGATAGCAAGCTAGTCCTAATGGTCAGGAAGATGTCTGTATCTACACTTAAGGGCCTTGGAACTCTTTCAACTCCTACCACCATGATGAAGCTTTCCTGGACAATTCAAGGCAATAGTTCTCTCTCCTCTGATGAGTGATATAAGCACTTTCCTAATGAAAGAAGGAGTGTTGGCTCTTGTCTTAGTCCATTTTCTGTTGCTATCATGGAATACCTGAGATTGGGTAATTTATAAAGAAAAACAAATTTCTTTTGCTTATAATTCTTATAGTTCAAGGGCACCACACCAACATCCAAAGGACCTCATGCTGCCTCCTCTGAAGGGCATGCGTAGAAGGGAGAAGCACCAGGGGTGGCCTTGCTTATAATGATTCGCTCTTGAGATAACTAACCCACACTCATGAGAAAGGCATCTAACTCTCTTAATTACCTGATCCCCACTTAGAGGTCCCACCTCCCAACATCACCACAGTGGCAATCAAATACGATTGTGAGTTTCCGATGGGACAAACCATATTCAATCCTGCAATTTAAAATCACAATCAGCAAATTCTAATACAGTGCTTATACGTGCTGTGTAAGGTGATAAGCACTTCTCAGGTACTATTAACTCATTTCATCCCACAAGAATGCTTTGAAGTAGGGTCTACTGATATCATCCCTGTTTGCTTAGGTGAAGAAATTGGAACACATAGAGGTAACGCAGCTTGCCTGGGGACTCAGGACTAGTCAGGGGTGTCTGGACTCTAAGCCTGGAGCTCTGGCTTTAGAACTCTCCTAAGTACCAGGAAAAAAAAAAAAAAAAAAAAAAACCTCTCTCTGTGGCACCATGCCACAGACCATGTGTCATGGGTGGGTTTATTGCTGTTCATCTTTGGTGCCTCTACTTCATCTTTAAGTTAGATCCTAAGATACTTGTAGGCCTAGGCCACATTTGCATCTTTATGTGTCTCACAGCGTTCATGCTATTATCTATAGCCTTGCATATATAATTGCTTAATAAATGATTACTGACTAACATGGTGAACCAGAAAAATAAAATAAAATGGGGAGAGATTAATCTAACCAATTTTAGTCTTTTCTATAACTTCTTCTGCCTCCTAAGAATCCCTCCGTGAATACACTTTACTCCCTCAGGAGAGGTTATTTTAAAAACCAAATAACTAAATACTTAAGAAAAATTTATCCCTCCTGATGAACTGATTTTCGTGCTGTTCGCCTTTGTTATTTCTGCTGCCAACAAGCTCAAAGCTATGCTTTTTTCCAGTAGAAGCCTTGCTATACTTAGTCTAAATATTCTGGCACAATTATACCTCCTCTTTGTTATTTGACCCTAAAATATGTTATCCTTGTATTAACAGCTTTATGAATTTTTTTATCCACATATTTTACAGTAAGCTATTTCACTTTCTTTTTGGAGATCTGAGGTGGTCTGGGGCCAGTGCTCCTCTGTTTCCTCATCCGTAAAGTGGCAGAGTGACATCAGGATTCAATCAGTTGAAGCAAGAGAAACAGAGCCAGGCTTATGGTAAACACTCCAACGTTAAGGAAGAGGGGGGAGAGTCAGAGGGTCCTCCGGGCTTCTGTAGGACGTTTACGTACGTAACTATCCAGGGCTCTTCTCAGAACTCTACATTGAATATTCAACTACCTACTTGTTACCTCCAATTCTGTATCTAACAGACACCTGAACATGTCCCAAAATGCACTCCTTATATCACCATCCCCAAACTTTTCCTCCAATAAGCTCCCCCACTTCAGGTCTTGGCAACTCCCTCTTCCAGTTACGGAGGCCAAAAGGCGTACAATCATCCTGAATGCCTTCCGCTCCCACGCCACCCCCTCCCCATCCAACCCCTCAGGAAACCCTTGGCTGCATGCTGGACAAAACTGAAGGATCCGGTTCTTTCTTATACCTTTGCTGTTCTGACCCAACTCAAGACTGCTGGATTATCGCTTCCGAAACCAGCTCTAACTTCCTCACCCTTAAGACCCTCACAGGAGATTTTTGAAGCAGCACCCAGATTAGCCTGTCAAATATAACCCAGCTTCTCACTTCCTCGTTGTAGAAACCAGTCTTTGCCACAACATCTAAGGCCCTAGATGACCTGCTCACAGACCCCTCTGATCCTGGTTTCTAACACCTTCACCCTCCCATCACACTTTTCACTGCCCTCTACAGAAGCAGGCTCATTCCGTGTCCCTCTCCCCAGATGCCCAAAGGGTCTCTCTTTAGGTTTCAAGGGTCACCTGCTCACAGGTCTTTCCCTGACCACCCTATCTGAAGCTGCAGACAGACAGACAGACAGACAGACACACAGACACACACACACACACAGAAGCATTGTATCCTGCCTTTTTTTTTTTTTAACGAATAACAACTTAGCACCGTCTAACATATTATATGGAAACATAAATGACTCTAGAGCACCACCTCTAGAGCCAAATTACCTGGGCTCAGTCTTGGCTTCCCTGATGATAGCCCTGTGACCTTATGTAAATTACCTTTCTTCCTGGGCCTCAGTTTCCTCATCTTTAAAATGGCGTGGTTTTAATGACTGAATGACTGAGTGTGAGTGTGTGTAACTTAGAACAAGGACCAGCATAAAGTAAGTACTCTATAAGGGCCACTCTTCATTTCATTTACTGTATGTCTCTCCCACTCGTACACAAGTTGCCCTATGGAAGGAAGTTCTGTGTGTTTTGTTCATTCCTCTATTACCAGTACCTGGAAAAATGCCTGATAACTTCTTAGATGCTCAATAAATGTTTATCAAATGAACGAAGCTAAAGCTTGGGAGAAAGGTCAAATACAGAATTAGCAGTCATTTTTCAGAAGTGGTACTTGAAGATTTAAAAGTGATGAAACAGAATAGAGAGAAAGAAGCTAGAATGCCACGAGAAATCAAGATCTGAATTTTAATCTTTTGGATGTCAATAGCTATGGGACAAGTAGGTGACAAATCCACAAAGGAGGCCAAGAAAGGCCCAGCAAGCCTAGACAGGATTCAAGGTGGTGTGCTTCACAAAAATCCACTGAAAAGAAAGTCTAAGGCCTGGGGGTGAGAAACAGTGCTGAAAAGACAACCAAGAAGTGGAGCAGGGTGAGGACCTTATAGGACCTCTGGGTTGGGCATGCGAAAGAGCACCCAGGACTCTCAAAAGAGAAAATTTAGTAGCAAGTTAGGCAGGAAGCCAAAACAAAAATAAATCAAGGAGAAATGGCAGATTAGGAAGTGGAAGCAGGAACTATTGACTATTCTTGAAATTCAGCAGTGAAAGCAAATGGAAATAAATAGAAAAGGAAAGATATCAAAATATAACTCTCCTCATTTCACGCACAGTAGAAGCCGCCATCTTTACTATTTCTTTTCAAGTAAAGCATTATTATGACTTATTAACTATTTATGTATAATAATACATTTATTGATCACTACTTCTGTATTAAGTGTTTTACATTCTGAAATCAATCTCTCTTCTCTCTCAATTTGTATGGTTAGAGTTTTGTTTTTCTTAGAACAGGTGTAATTTGGGTAGTTGTACATAAAACTGGTTATATATAACAAAGTTAGAGAATAAACTTCATAAACTCTCCTTTCTTCCCCCGACCCTGGCCCTCAATCCCGCATAGAACTCAAAACCTCCTTGTGATCTGAACCAATTCAATGGATACATCCAGATTGAGAGAGGAGGGGGAGATGTGTTCTAAATCACAGACTCCAAAGAATTCCCAGCCTAACTTACACAGGCACTAATTAATTTTCTAAATTCTTTCAAGACAACTGAAACAAGTAAATTCATAGCTTCAGTTCAACTTTTTCACTATCCATCCTGTGCTACAGTAATTGCAACAGGGTTAAGAAGCAAATGTATCTTACCAACGTGCACCAAGGGGGTGGCGTGTGAAACAGCAGGCCTCTTGGGCTACCTTTAATGGGCTGCAGAGAAATGGGAGAATATAGAAGCCAAACCCTGGAGGGCCTCTGGCCCGCACAGAGTTCCAGAGGAGTGTGCCAGCTTTCCAGCATTGGGCTCTGGAGTTAAATCCATAACACTCACGACCAGGTTGTAAATTTCAGGCCATAGTTCATTAACTCCAGAAGTTCAAAACGATACCCCCTGCTCGCCCAGTCAATGCAGCTGAGAGTTTTCCCGGCGTGTGATGATCCATCAACAATTGGATTCCAATATCTTTTGCTTCATTAATAGAGTCACACGGGCCCCTCCTATGGAGCTGAGTAAGGCTCCTGCCTCCACGTCTGCTCGGCTGGGCTGCGTCTGTGCAGGGCTGCAGTTTGAGCCTCAAGCTACAGGCAGACCCCGGATGTGTCTGACCTTTTCCAGCCCAAATCTTCAGTTGGACCAAGGTTAGCATCAAAATGCTTTCCATGGGACTTGTTTATCTTTAAAGAGTTGTCTCTAGTGCTGACAGAAGGCAGTGCATAGCTTAGAAAACCATATGCAGTTTTGGGAATTTGCATTGTCTCTATATGTAGCTTAGTTCACTTGCAACTCAAGCCTCTACTCACTTACTGGGTGCCTATATATATATATATATATATATATATATATATATATATATATCCAGAAAGCAATCCTAGACTCAGAACTTGTTAGGTTGAGCTGATTCAGGACAGTCAGGCATGATGAGCCAGCAGTGTGAGTGTGACCATGTTCAGGAAATATCGGTAACTGTCAAAACAGAAACCCCAAATCCAGCACTGAGTCTGAGCACAAGCTTGGAACTAGAAACAAGTGAAAATCAAAGTCAAGGGCCAGACTGTCCAAGGGGGCAAAGAGCCAGGGTGGCTGTGAGGGCAGTGGGTTCTGAGGTCCTTGTTATAGACATGGCTTGAGGCACACTGGCTCAGCCCAGCTTATGGGCATCGGCTGGAGGCAGACAGAATCGAATTGTGCCTCTGTCCCCTTCCCTCCCCCAAACCTCCTTTTTCCACCAGCTGACAGTGGTTGAAACAATAGAGGTCTGCAGTACAAACAGGAGGGCACTGCTACCACGAATTTCAAAACCTTTGTGAAATTCAAATGAGGCTTTTTCCTTAGCAACCCTTCCCACTGGGAATTCATTTTTCTCCAGCTCCCAAAGTCTCTGACTTCTAAGCCACTGAAACAACATACATTGCAGACCCCATAAACCTCCATTGCCCAAAAGCAGTAGTAACATTTTCTGCCTCCCGTTAATAAATTGTTCTTCTCTTCGCACGGCAGAGAAAAGATGAAGACGAAATTGGGGGGAATTATTTCCCAAGTATTGTTTCTCTAACAATAGCAATCCCTGCTCCTGAGAACACTATTTTGCTTAATATGTTCTTTCTGCAAAGTGGTAAAATGTGACAGTGTAATAACCCAAAAAAGCAGCGTGAAGGGCCTGATTCCCCAAAGTGTCCACTGAGAAAACATACGAGTGTTTCCATCAAGAAGGAATTGTGTGTCTCGGGAGAAGGTAAGTGCACAAAATAAGGGTCTGCAATAAAGTGGGGTCCAGGCGTCAAGGATTAAATGTTTGGATTCTTTGCTTCACAATAGATGTATTTGCGGGAAGAATGGGTCTCCATTTCTCTCCTTAACGGGGATGTCACACACACGCAAGTGCACGTCTTCTTCAGGATAAAAGGAAAATTGGTTGGTTTAAACATTAAGAAGAAAAGTGCCTGGCCACCAGAAATAATGACAATACCAAGCAAGATCAGAATGGATTTCACAGACAGTGAGAACTTCCTGGCATCATGTGCATGAACCCCTGAGACATACAGCCAATGGGTATTTTGGAGATGGACTTAAAAAACGGATTGTTTATATCAGCTCAAAGACCCACCTGCATCCATTGGAGGAATGTCCTGCATCTTCAAACCTATGTACTCTGGAAATGCTTTCTTTTCTCGATTCCTGTTGTTCCCTAGTCCCTAACTCCTCCACAAACACCTTTGGACTGCATCCTGTCCCCAGGAGGGAGGAATGCTTATAGTGATGGAAAGGAGAAAAGAAGAGAGGCAGGGACATGAAGTGGTTAGGGATAGATCTGCCATGACAAAGGGGGAGAGCAGTCTGGAGGGACAAAAGTCACAAGCAGAATGACAGAAGTGTGCATTATACCTACATGGTGAAGGCAGCAGGTTGAGGCAGACACAGAATGTGGTGAAACGTCATGGTCCAGGTTAGGCCAAGGGAGTCAGTCCTGCAAGAGGACCTCGGAGCCAGGCAGAGCTGTGACTCGTAGTAGACAGGCTGCATCTTGCACACTGGGGCCTCAATACTCAGATGGCCCCATTCTTCACCTCCTCACTTGAGACTCTGTGGCTTCTCTTACCAAAAGGGAAAATTATGTTTCCCTGCTCCTGGACTCTGGATCTGGTCATGTGACTTGTTCTTGTCCAGTAGAATGGCCACCAACATAACATCTGAAGTCTTGCTCTCTGCCATTATTTTTACTAGAATAGGCACAGGCTAGTCCAGGGAAAGGACTTAGAGACACATGGAATAAAGGGAAGGACCCCAGCTAAGCCCTGCCAAAAACATCCTCTCCCTGCCACACTACCCCAGCCAAACCCACGGCCCAGCTGAGCTCAGCCAACCCTCAGTGGACCATCAGATCAGTCAGAATACAAGGTTGCTGTTTTATGCAAGTGAGTTTTGGGGTGATCTATTACAAAGCATTTTGTGGGAATAGCTGACCAGTTCAGGAGTCCAGCTGAGGAGGGTGAATGGAGTCTAAATTTTAGCCTGCATTGTGCTACTTAGCCTGACATGTGGGTCAGTGGAAACCCTTTAAAAATCAGTACCATCCATTCCCCCACTTTCTCACCCTCACCTCTTCCAAGTCTAAAGTTTCCCCGACTTTTCTTCTGAAACCCCCTCTGCTTTCCCACCAGCCTCATTGTTGCTAATGCTCTAAATTCTTTTCTAGCTTTGTCCTTCTAAAAGCTCTTTCCATGTTGATCCCCAGCCCCACCCTTTACTTTCCCTTTCTTCTTCTGTGGCCAAGAGCAGTGGCACAGTGGGATAGTGTCATGCCAAATGAGTCCCCCAGCCCTACTCCCTAAGCTCACCAAGGCCATCACAGGGCTGAGCAAGGTTTGCACCACTCCTGGATCGACTCCCTCTACATTCCCCAGATTCCTTCCTCCATCAGGCCTGGGTCAGCCATGTTCTGTGGGCAAAACAGGATGCAGTGCCGGGCAAGAAAAGGGCCTGCAAAGCTCCTCTTACCATCTAGGAAGACAGGTAACACAGAGCAGGAAGTGGTGAGTATCAGGCCTATTAGTTAGGATTAGTGTCAGGATATTAGTCAGGGTTCTGCAGAGAAACAGAAATAATAGAATACACAGAGATCTGTATAAGTGGTGTTTTCATTATAGAAATTGGCTCATGTGATGAAAATAAGAAGCCTTACCATCTGCCCTCTGCAAACTAGAGAACCAGAAAAGCCCATGGGACAAGTCAATCCAATATGAAGCCAGAGAAGACACTGGGATACGTTTTGAATCCAAAGGCCAAGAATCAGGAGCTCTGATGTCCAAGGGCAGGAGATGATAGATGCTCTGGCCCAGGGAGAGAGAATTCACCCTTCCCCTGCCTTTTTAAGTTCTATTTGGGCCCTCTGCAAATTACATGTTGCAAATTCATGCTGGTGAAGGAGATCTTCTTTTTTCTGTCTACCAATTCAAATGCTAATCTCTTGCAGAGACACACCCAGGAATAATGTTTTACCAGCTATCTGGGCATCCCATGGCCTAGTCAGGTTGACACATAAATGAGTGTCATCAGTGAATTACAGATAAAGTGCTGTCAGTGATAAGAGGAGAAGTTTACTTTTGGCTGAGGGTCTCAGGGGAAGTTTCAAAGAAAAAGGTGACTTTGAACCAGTCTTGAAGGATAGAAAGGCTTTGCAGATGTGGGAAAAGGAGGGGGTGCAAGGCCCTTCAGGCACAGGAAGCGGCACTTTCTCAAAGTTATGAAATCACCTTAGAGCTGCGAGAGCTATTTGGTGTGGGTCCATATGCAGCTAGGCACGTGGGGATGGGAATCTCCTTCCGAGAATCTAATTTGTCAACAGCCTGAGCTCAGAGGAGAAAAACAGAAGCCTGAGTCTCGTTAGCTTTGAACGTCCACAGTCCCTTGCATCCGAGTGGCTGCTGCGACTCAGGCACGGCCTGTGTAAATAGCGCCGGATGGGATTGTAGCTAATAGGGTTATTAATACCTGTCACATCCCAGGATGGCAGAATAATGTGGAGGTTTTCTACTATAGATTAAAACCAACCAACAGGGAATTTTCCGAGTCTGGCAGTCACAGCTTTCTCTTCAGACAACTTTTCCTCCAGCCATGCAGACGGGGGTAAGTAATTGTCCCGGGGAAAGGTTTGTCACCATGGTTAATGCAAAAGCAGGAACAAACCTGCCTCACTTAGCCTCAGGCAAGAACATGGGTATTTGAAATTCACAGATAATCCCCAAACCTCCCAGCGGCCTGCAGCTTTGACCTCATTCCTGGCCCAGGCGGTCACCCCAAAGAAAAGCCACCTTTATTTGGGTTTTCTGCTTTCTGCTCCTGGGTGGGAGGAATAAGAAGACAGAGAGCTGAAGACAGAAAGGGGTAGAAAGAAGGGCTCAGGATGTTCTGCAGGTGGCTTGGCCCTGGGGCAGCAGCTCAGGCAGGGCAGCTCCAGAGCGGAAAAGTATCACCCACGGGGGGTGGGGGGGGGGGGACACGACACTTCCATGCTCTCAAGACACCTGTTGGGATTCGAATGTGTTTCTACCCCTTCCCTCAAGGGTGCCCCCAAGCCCTGAAGAAAGGGCTCCAGGAGCCAGCAGGTCAAAGGGTAAAGTGCTACTGGAGAACTGGCTCCTCTTCTAGAGAGGTGTGTCAGCCCACTCCTCCTGAAGGACTTCCACAGGAAGCCGCTCCAGGTGACAGTGAGCTCCCTTGCATTTTTGTAGCCTTGACCAAAAGGGTGAAAAGGTATCTCAGGAGAGCCTGCACCTAGTTGGTCCTGCTTCCCCTTCCTGGGCCATTTCACTCTCTTCTCCAAAGCTCACAAGTGGAATGAATACCAGCAGAGGGCTCTAGCAGGGCCAAGGGACACATGCCCCCCTTGAAAGCTCTCTGCAGTATGTTGATCCTGTCAGGATTCACCTGTCAAGAGCTCCATGTGAACGCTGGGGTAAATTACAGACACCAATAGGACAAGAGAGATGTGATAAAACATGGTGTCCACACTGTCCTCTTTGAATGGGACCCTGCAGCCACAGTGACTCTGACTCCAGGCTGCTGGGGAAACTGGCTTGCTGGAGAGGGCGTGGCACATGATTCCTTTAGAGAAGAGCACTTGGATCTACCCTTATTTGGGGATCCTTCTTTTCCCTTTGTATATGCAACTACTCCAGGGAGTCCGATTCTTCACCCTCCTATTGCCCCAAATTTGCCACTGCAGGCCTAACTCACAACCTGACTATTTTTAGAGACAGGGCCTTTAAAGAGGTAATTAAGGTTAAATGAAGACATAGGGTGGCTCCCTATGTCAGGTGGAGGGCCCATGGCTCCTGCTGCCTGCATCTGTGGCCATTTGTGTTTCCTGAGCTGACCTACACCAGCCAGCCCCGGCAGCACAAAGAGTGAGGGTGGGCAAGAAAGCTGAGTGCCATAGTCGAGATCTTGAATGTCCCCAAAGCTCATGCACTATCAGGAGGTGGTGATATTTTAGGAAGTTGGGCCTAGTGGAAGGAAGATGCGCCTTTGGGGGCATTTTCTTTAAGGAGATATCAAGACCCTGGCCCCACCACTTCCTCTCTCATTGCTTCCCCCAAGCCAGGAAGTAGCAACTTCTTCTGCATGTGCTCCTGCCGTGATGTCCTGCCTTACCACAGGCCCAAAGCAAGGGGGCCAAGTGACCAAGGACTGAAATCTCTGAAACCATGGGCCAGAACAAATCTTTGCTTCCAAAAACTTCATGCCTCTCAGGTACTTTGTCACAATGACAAAAAGCAGACTAACTCTTTTCCTTCCCATCCCCATGCTTGGCTGGCCCTGGTTCTGTGCCAGTGGGAAGGGACTCTTGTCACTGCCTCTGATGATGCAAGACAAATCTAATGGAGGCGGAGGACAGTGGAGAGAATACAGGGTACCCACAGAACACAGCCACCTTCCGAATGCAAGCTGCACAGAATGGCAAGCCTGACCTCAGCATCCCCCTACCTCTCATGTAGTATGCAGGGCACTTCTTCAGCAGGACTTAGGAAAAAAACAATGCCCAGAGGCTGGCACTCCTGAGAGCAATCCAGGGCAGTGAGTCATGTCTGTGGCCCAGCCTCCTTTCAGTCACCTTTCCTGAAAATACTTCTGCCCATCCCAGCGGCTTGAGCAACATGCCAACTCCCAGCTGAGCAGAATGGTGTTTCTCAAACATTTCCAGATGATTCATTGGCTGGTGGAACAGCTCAGAAAACGTATCCTTCTGGGGTCCCAGGTCAGGATAGAGACTTGGATTTGCTTTTTCTCCAGTAGCCATTGGCTTTCCCTCCCCATCAACCAGAAACCAAGAGGCCCAGGGTAGAGGACAGCAGGGGCATACTTGGGAGGGGAGAGAGAGCATTCTAGCATGCATTCATCTTGACTGGGTCCATCTCTGACCTCCCCAGGTCTCTCCTCCTTTTCCCCTTAAAAAAAAAAAAAAAAAAAAAAGGTACAATAAAATCAGCAGGTAACATTGATATTAATCCCAGGACTGTCTCACACATGGACCAATTTAAAGAGCTGATAAAGAAGCACACATGAGAAGTGTTGCTTCTGAGTGGGGACAAAACACTGACTGCTGCCAGGATGCGCGGGCCCCCTCCACTGCCCTCCGCCCTCTTGGCTGTTTACAGTAAAACTTCATCACAAGATGCTATTAAGCTTGGCAGTTACTGTAAATGCTGCTGTCGCTGTTGACTTCCACAGCCCCAGGACATTTTATCCAAGACAGAGTGGCTTCAACAGAGAGACCCAAACTGCCACTTGCTTCTCTTCAGAAAGCAGAAGGTGCCCTAGAGAGAGATATTAGCCATTCTTGGGCTGGGGAATGTCGGCTCCCTCCCCCACTCTGTGAGCTGTAAGGACGGTAATGAAGTCAGCAGAGCTGGTGGGCTAGATTCCAGGACAAAATGAAAAGCGGTCTGGCCATTATAAGGAAGGGCCAGAGAGCATTCTGTGACTCTCCTATCTGTCTTCTCGGCCTCCTGGATGGAGGGAGAGAAAGTCCATCCTGGGATCTATACATGAAAACTGGACATGGGGCCAGTATGAATTATTTGGAATAGGGACACTACGGGGTCTGTACTTGCCTGAACAAGTTTGACAAGACACAATGACACACCTGACGCTGTCAGCCACCTCCACCACCTTCTACTTCCCTTCCCCAGAGCAGCTACAACCTCTGGATAGAAGCCACTGAGGGACTTGTTTAAAATTCTCGGTGATTAATTCATGGCATTTATCTTGCTTTCATCTGAATTTTAGAGAGGAGAAAAGCTTTGGTGCTTTGCCCAGCACCCTGAAGCAAAGCCTGTTCATCTCCAGTGCCTGATCCTGTGCCTGACACCTAGCCCTACTCACCGAACTTGGGTTGCGTGAATGCTAGTGATTGTAAGTATGAGGCAGATGGGGAAAAGCGGTGGGCTTTTAAATGAGGAAACCTGGGTCCAATCTGGGCTCCGTCGTGTGCTAGCTACGTAACTTTGAAGCATTTCATTTCTCTGAGACCCAATTTTCTCTCTTGTAATTTTGGGGATAATAACCCCTACATTATGAGGCCATTGGGCAGATTAAATGAAATAAAGATGTTAAAGTGCTCATCACAGTGTCTGACACATCAATAAATCTTGTTGAATCTGAATCTAAGGGATCAAATATTGTCCTCACCAAGCTCCAAGGAGAAATGCTCACACCTCTGAATTGGGCACAGTCAGCAACAGGGATTATCTGCTACAAATCCAGGGTCAGCTGCCACTTCCTCCCAGCATCTCTGAGCCTCTGCTCTCTAGTTCCTTCCCCCCGACTCCCCAGCTGATGTATGCTCAGGGAAAGCTAACGAATTTTAATATCATCCCAAGTCAAACATCATTATGAAAGTAAACCTGCCAGAAAAAAAGCATATAATGCATCCCAAGGCCAGATATAAATGGTTTTTAAAATTTTCATTATTTTAGGTTACCTGTACCCAGGAGAGACTGGGAAGATAACCTAAATTTGCAGATAATCAAGAACTGATTATACTCTGGATGTTTTGCCTGATCTGGATGGTTTGCCTGTTCTAGATTCTAAAACAGAGACCCCCAACTTAACCTTAAAGAGAACCTACCACATATATCCCAAGGGGCTTAGGGTCACTCAAGTTATGGATGGTAAGTGGGCAGACAATCTAAATGCCTAAGTATGGAGAAGACTGGTTACTCCTGAGCAGTGGAGAGGCCATGTGTTCTAGAAGCTTGCAAATGCAATAATTTGCCTAACTCTTTCAATTTGCTTACTCCCATCCATACATTCCCTAAACCCCAACCTCAGAAGAGCAATCCCAACTGTAAACAGGGTAATGTTAGCAGAGTCCACCTCAGGAGTGATTCCTTTCTCCCAGTCTCGTATACATCAAGGCACTCAGTTATTGCCTCATCTGATGCTGAGTAGTTCCATAGTCCAGGTTGCCTGCCTGGTACTCCCACAGTGACAGGAGACAGGTCCCAGCAACATTCCCCTGCATGCTTGTGGCCTGCTACCTTATGAACCTCCACAGATTATCAGTTGGAACAGACACCCTGGATAGACACCCCAGCACTGCTCAATATGTTACAAGCTGATCAAAGGCCAATATTTTTGTCCAGTTTATTGACTGATGTATTAGAATAGTGCCTGGCATGAAGCGTGTGCTCAGTAAGGACTGACTGACTGCATTGCCACTTTCCCTAACCTCCTGGTGCCCCCTACCTTTGAACACAGGTTCTAATGTTCTCATCTTGAACTAAATGTCTCTGGCTTTCTCCTGAAAGGAAATGTATGGTATCATAGAAAACTCAAGAGCTTCACTGTCAGGCAAATCTAGATGCAAACCTTGACTATGCCACCTCTAAGTTAAGCCTACCTAAAACAAGTCCCTTAATTTTCCACCTGAACTTCCTTATCCCTGTCTCTGAGATGGGTACGCCACCTATCACAGAGCTTTGTTTAAAGGATTGAGTTATGTGCATGAAGTCCTTTGCAGAATTCCTGGCATATAGATGGAGTTTGACAAATATTACTCCCTCCTCCACTTTCCCATAAATAGGGATGTTGTCAAGAGTCAACGTTCCTTGCATATTTATGTTGCCTAATAAATAGTAGCTCCTTTCACTGTTCCCATATGCATTCAGTCATGAACGAAAACATTCACAGGCATCATGCTAGGTGCTGGGGGTGCAAAGATGACTAGGCACTGCCTGGAAGGCACTCACAGGTGAAGGAAAGATCCCTCTGCAAGAAATTGAACAAAACCAGATAAGGACCACAATTATGAAGTGCATCAGGTGCTACGGAGATGCTGAGGAAGGTACTTATATTGTGACCATCTGACTCTACCAAGCATGAGTTCTTGATCTGTCTCAGCCAGCCACTGGTGCCAATGACCGATAATAATCAGCTCTGTCGATAGAACATAGAGTATTAGGTATAGAGTTTTCCAAAGCCCACCACAGACTCATCTGGTATGTTGCTGACAGATCTTTCCACTCCTTCCCCAGTCCCTCGGCAGCAGCAGGTGTTGCTGCCAACTCTCCCTCTGCCTTCGCCCACACCTGGGTAGGCAGGAAATTTTAATATTATTTTGTGGGGGAAGAGGAAGAAAATCAACACTTACTCTATCTTGTGCCAGGCACCCTGCTAGGCATTTGACATGTTTGCTCATTTAATTCTCACAGAAGCTCTATAGGACAAATGAGGATCACTTTACCCATTCCTCAGGTATGGAAACTGAGAGTATAAAATATTTGTTGAAAGTTACTTACTGAGTTACAAAGAAAGTCTAGTCCAAGTGGGAACAGCTCAGACAATCGTGAAGGCCCACTGGGCAAGGCACTGAGAGGGATGTTAGGAGCTACAACACAATCTGTGCTCTGCTCACCAAGACGGGCATCTGGCAAGGGTCTCCAGCCACCTGAGGAAAGGCACACCTGCTTCTAATTACTCAAGGGCACCGTCTGTTTGCCGTGCATCACCCACCAGGCTGCATCTGCCTTTCTCTTCTTCAGACAAGGGTGTCATACAGGTTAGGAGCCGCTTCAGTTGGAACCCAGATTCACCCAAGTCCAGACTCCAAGAATTTCCCACAATGCCCTGCAGCAGCCCAACACTCCAGCATCTTCACAGAGAAGGAAACTGGAGCTACCACTCTCTAAACATGACCATGTGCCAGCTCTTACAGTAACTCTTCAAGAGAGAATTATGGTGCACACTTAATGCATAAGAAAACAACAACAGACAAAGGCTAAATGGATTGCCTTAAATAATATAAGTGACAGAACAAGGATTTGAACTTAGAGTTCTTTGGCCCAGTAGCACAAGCTCTTTCCATTATGCCAAGCTGCCTCAAGAGAGAAGAAACTAGCTCAGAAGCACAGAGCTCCCTGGCAGCCCAGCTGAGGTTACAACCTGGTCTTGACTCCAAATCCAGTTCTGGTTACCTATTGGTACATAGCAAACCACACCAAAACACAGTAACTTAAAACAAAAGCAAATGTTGATTTTGCTCAAAATCTTGCAATTCAGATAGGACTTGGTGGCAATAGATGGTCTCTCATCCATGTGGCCTCAGTGGGGGGCTCTTGGCAGAGCTGGAGGGTCCTCCCTCCATACTGGGGATTGAACCCAGTGCATTACCACTGAGCTACATCCCCAGCCCTTTTTATTTTCATATCAAGACAGGATCTGGCAAAGTTGCCCAGATGGCCTCAAATTTGCAATCCTCCTGCCTCCGCTTCCTGAGTAGGTAGCATAACCAGTGTGCACCACCATTCCAGGCTCCAGTTTTACGATGGCGGTCACTCAGGAGCTCTACTAGGGCTGTTACTCAGAAGCCTGGAGTTCTCTCCCCATGGACCTGTCCATCAGAGTGACTTGGACTTCCTCACAATGCAGTGCTGGGTTCCAAGAACAAGTGTACCTAAAAGACCTGCAAGGTTTCCTGAAACCCATCCTTGAAAATTCCAGAATGTCACTGTATTCTATTGATTACGAAAATCACTAAAGCTAGCCCAGATTCAAGAAGAGGGGAATAAGACTCTGTCTCTCAATGAGATTAATTCACTATGGGGACCTTAGTTCTAGAAAAAGTTATTGACAGTTTCCCAAAATAGACTTCATTCAACTGTCACTGCATCAAAGCGCCTTGCTATGCAGATCGCCCCATGCCTAAGGGTGCAGTTGGAATGAGGGAGGAACAGGGGTCTTCACTCAGATCTGTAGAGAATGTGGTGGCCAAAAGGAGCTGAACCCATTCGGAGCCCAGAGCCTGAGGGCACGTCACACTTACGGCTGCCCCTCACCAGCAGAAAAAATCACCAGAGCGAAATCAGTCAGCGCAGCATCTGGTCTCAGTGCACTTGCTGACTCTAGCCAGGCCCCCGGTCCCTCACTGTCACAGATACTAAATTCCCCTGGACATGCATACCAGAGAAAGCCAGGGTTGAAACATACTAATAAATCCATCTGAACACTGTGCTCTCTTGGGGCTTATCAGTATTTCAGTTCTAGTCACAAAAATAACATACTGTAAAAGACTGATTAGTCATCGGATAATTGAGTTCTTAAATGTCAAAAACAATATTGTATGAATATTCAACAGATCATGCTACTGAAACTTACCTGTTCCATCAACAATGACTAACATTTTTCCCCCCATTGTTCCTTCCCAGAAATTATGTTAATATGACTTTTCTAAGGTGATGAATGTGGTTCTCTTCAAAACATATTGTCTCACAGGTTAATGCATAATGAGCTGGTTAAAGGAAAGCTGCTTGGGAGTCAGGCTGGATCTAGTCTCTGCATTAGCTCCACCTCCCTGAGCAGATAGAGGGGCCATCAGAGAAGAATTCCTCCCAGCAACAGACAGACTTCAGAGCTCTACTCTTGGTGAACTTTACGTCCTACTGCCTTTATTTATTTGTTGCCTGAGACCTGGGGGAAAGCACTGTTTTCATGCAACTTAAGTTTAGATGAAGACCAAAGTTCAAGTTTCCTGGGAGGCTGGTGTATAACTGAATTCCATGGGAATTGAGGAGTGGGGAGAATAAACTTAAGCACACATCATCTTCGATGTTTTTTTGAACTCGCATGCGCACAGGCACATATACACACCTACTACCAAATAAGGGGGCCGGGCATGCATTTGTGTTTGGAAGGAATTTTCTGAGTCTGGGGTCCAGAGAGGAGGGAGCTCCTCCAAGAAGATTCTGCTTTCTGTTAGCTTGGCCTCAGCAGATGCAGCAACAGCTGGAGCTAAGAGCAGCTTGTTTGGGTGGGAACCGGTGTTGGGGTCAGTTCACAGTCCTGCCAGCCCAGTGAGTCAAGGGCCTTGCTCTTGGTTGGAGCATCAGGATATGCCAGGCAACAACTGCTTTTCCTGCCAGAGGCAGTTTGCTCCTGAGGCTGTTCTACCTCTTTCTAGCCAGAGCATGAGGCCCTCTGTGAGGAATTCCTCACTCACAGCCCTCAGCCAATCCCAACAAGACTAGAATGTGCGGGAATTATGATGCGCATGACCTCTCCATGGCTCGCTGGCTCTGGAACTTACAACCTGGTCCACCATCCTGTCTAACCCCTGCCCCATCCCAGCCCATTTCTGCAGGCCCAACCTTACTGCACTCCTCTCTACCTAGACATTCTTCAACAACTGTACAATGTTTCTGGCCTCCCATTCCCGTTTTTCCCAAGAGAGCCTTTATTTCTCCCTCATCCATCCTGGCAAATAGTTAACCAAAAATTCATACAGGTGCAAAAAATAGTCTTGTTTTGCAGTACGCACTGACCACACTCGTGTTTCCTAGTACATTCCACCCAACTCCACACCTCCCCAGGCTTCTGTCCTATAGATTACAAACCCTGAAATACAGCAACACAAACATCTGCTTTTAGAAAACACATTGAAAGTCCCTCCTGTCCCCAGCCAGGAGATTCCAGGAACTCAGGGAGCCAGAGACACTGAAATCATTCATTCCTCCCAGCCTCCTCTTTTTCTTCTTTCACATACATAGACCCTGCCTTATGCCTGGTAGGACCAAGCCATCAGCAGCAGATAGCAAGCAGCTTGACTCAGGGGCAGGCCCAGATGATCGAGGGCAGAGCTTCCTATCAGTTACCAGGGTTGGGGAAGGAACTGCAACTCTACAGGGGCCATTCTTGCCCTAGAGGGGCTTACAGACTTTTGGCAGAAAAGAAGCCACATGGATTGCTGGTCTGATCAACTGCACAAACAGGCAGGTTCCTCTTGCCCCAAGGGGGAGGTTTGAGTTCAGTCGTCAACCCAGAGGGCCCGGAAATGCAGCCCTGACCTGCCACCTTGGCCAGTCAAGTGTTAGTAGCAGAGGGCTTGAGTCTTCTTAAGCATGTTTTTAATTACTGCAAAAATGTGTCATCCTAAGCAGCAGCGTGGTTCTCAGTTACCCACATGCAGATTGATGCTCTCTGTATGAAGCGGTTAGCACAGACATTTAAAAACAATTAGGATCGTGGTGAGGCAGTTCTGAAAGAGCTCGTTATGGAGGGGGTGGGGGAAGCCAGCCCATCACGCTCACCAGATAACTATGTTATTTGTACCTTTAATGGGGGGGAGGGAGATGATTGGTTTCTTTAATATTTCCCTTTTGATATCAGACAGGAGTTGTAGACACACACACACACACACACACACACACACACACACACACACACAGCACTCCTAGATAACAAGGCAGATGCAATGTCAGTGCTGTAGGTCCTAGCAGTGAGGAGGTTAGAGAAAAGGCCCCTAGCTCTTGGGTAAAGCCTCTCTATGATGCCCAGCAGGCTGAGGTCAAGGCTTGAGGACTAGGCCCAGACAAAATTGGATGGGGGGCCTGGGAGAACACAGTACCTGTCTTCCAGAAGTGACCGGAAAACCAAGAAGAGGCCTGGGGAGAAGCCTTTTGGGGAACCAGTGATACTGACTGCCCTTCTCTGTCTCCTGTCCTGGTTCATAGCAGTCATAAGGCCATACCTGCAGAGTCTCCAAGGGACACAGTGGGACTCCTTCCTTCCTCACAGGAAGCCTGTGGAATCCACCGGGACTTCTCTTTCTCAGTTTCCAGGGAGCAGAGAGCTGTTATAGGCTGAACTGTGTCCTCAAAAAAGATATGCTGAAGTCCTAGGTCCCAGTACTTCTGTATATGGCCTTATTTGGAAATAGGGTCTTCACAAATATTCAAGATATGAGGTCTTTAGGGTAAGACCTCTAATCCGATATGACTGGTGTCCTTATATAAAGAAGAAAACCACCATGTGATGTGAGAGACACTCAGGAAGAATGGCATGTGATACCAGGTGGATCAAAGAGCCAAGGTTGACCATCATGAGAACTCAGGAGAGGGCAAAGAGGGATCCACCCAGAAACTCCTGGGAGCATGATTTTGAACTTATGGATTCCATAACTGCATGAGCACAAACCCCCGATTTGTGCTAACTTATTATAAGCAACTCTAGGAAACCAATACACTGCTCAACACCAGCCCTTACTCCAACCTTCCTGTGGAGAAGCCTTTGAAGACAGTGTATGTGGCGATCAGTCCAAGCTTTTTCTTGCATGTGCTCAGTCACTCAAACATTCCAGGAGTGTACCAGGACTGTGCCAGGAAATATGAATGGAAAGGCCCAGAAAGAAGCTAATAGCTACAGTGGCCAGACCATGGCCAGGCCAGGTCTGGCTGTGAAGTCATGAAAAGCTCCTGCTTCATCCTGCTGCTCTTTCCAGGGCTTCTCCTCATGGCCTCTCACTCATGCTGTCCCTGGGCTTTGGGGTTGGTGCCAACTAAGTTTAAAACCTGCTTTGCAAACTAGTTGTGTGACCAACTAAGTTTAAAACCTGCTTTACAAACTAGCTGTGTGACCTGCTTTGCAAACTAGCTCTGAGGCTTTTTCTCACCTGTAGATTGGGGACTATTGGGAAGATTAAATAAGGTAATATATAATGTGCAGCCTAAGTAGTAAAAATGTGATGTAGGTCTCTTTGTTTCTGAATAGATGAAAACTTACACCCACAAAGATCTGTCCCTCTACCTTTACTAGGCTTAAAAATTCTTTCTGACAATGATTTTGTGAAAACTCTTGGACCACCTACCTTTTACCTTTTTTTCCATTTTCTGGTGATTTAAAAAAATGATGCCTCGGAATTTAAGGTGCCTTAGGCACATTGAGAAACTTTTCCATAACAATGCCAAAAATATTATCACAAATAATGAGAAGGCTGCTTTAAGCAAATGCAAAAGGCACACTTGTCAGCTAAGCTGTTGGCTTAAGCCAGAGCTGCAGACCATGCTTCCAGATTTATTTCTAGCAAGACTCCTTTAGAGCCCTGGGCCAGAAGCAGAGAAGTCACAGGGGAGGCACTGAACTAACCAAGTGGGACAGTCTGGAAAAGCCAGCTGCCACCCCTCCCCATCAGTGCCAGACCCCAAATGTCCCCAGTGGTCAGCTCAGCTCTTTGCAGGCCCCTAAGAAGGCGGGCCTGTTTTTGAAGGCTGATGATTTGCTAATTTGCAGAGATGTGGATATCTCCATATGCCACCTCTGAGTGGGATTGTCTCACAACAAGCATGGGAGAATTGCACCTCAGCAAGGAGTTCAGTAAATTCATCTGTGAAACATATTTCAATTCCAAAGGCAATTTTCTAATTAGTAGCGATCACAAAGCCGTCACAATCTGCAAGCAGTTCTCTCAACGGAGCCCGGATCTTGGATTAAACTAAGCCCAAGTGTAAGTCAGCAAGCCCAAGACATGGAATGCTGAAACCCCAGGACCTTGGTCTGGAACAGAGCACAGACACACGGTCAGTCAGGCGTCAGGACCTTCCCCTCCACCAAGACCCACACAGAAGGGACTTACAGAAGGGACTGGAAGCTGTGTGGGCTTAGTAGGCAGTAGCACACCACATCCGTTCAGTGTTTATAAAAGACTCTCCAAGGGTGTAGCCATAAAGCCATGATCCTTGCTCACCTGGAGCTTACAGTTTCCCGAGAAGCACAGAAATGATTACACAAACAATCGAGTTACTGATTAGTAGTACTGAGGGAAGTAGGACTGAGAGAAGGATCTTAGCTAGTCCAAGAGACAGTTTCTCCAGAGGAAATGATGTTTACACATAGCAAAGTCAGTGTGAATTTCATCTGTATCATTTACTTGAATAATCATTTTTCACAAGTTAATCACATTCTCTTGAGTTGCGAAATCTTCATCTATAAAATGGGCACATCGTATCCACCTCAGAGGTTTACTGCAAGGATCAAGTAAGTCGACCTACTTATAGAACCTGGCACAATTGAATGTACACAGAAGTTGCTCGGTAAAAACACCTATCACTATGATTTCAGAATGCCTCCCAACTTGAGGCTGATGGGGGACATGGGGGACAAAACTCAGTCCTCTACTCTCTTTTCCCAGAAAAGGGGACTGAGCAATTATCCAAGCAGGACCCAGTCAAAAGAGCTGGCCCCATTTCTAAAGGGATTCTGTGGTACCTGTCAGAACAAGCACACAAGGTGCCAAGGAAGCACTTCATAGCCCATTTTAGAGGATCCTAAGGGCAAATCAAACCCCATCTGGCCTTTCAAGCCTGGAACTGAGGTCTAGAAGATGACCACTGGGAGGAGGGAGCCCCAATGCCACGAGAGGAAACAACATCCCCATCTGGAAATAGTGCACTTGGATCCTCAGACTCTGCTCCCTTGACACTTGGGTTTCATTCCAGTTTTCCTCCTATTTCTGTGGCCTTTATTCTTTCCCTTTCCTGAGTTCTTGGCTTCCCGATCTCTAAAATGGGAACAATCCCCCCTACTCTTTCCAGTGTCCCCCGAAGGTATCAGTGAGATCCTGAGTGTTTCAGGTCCTAAAGCTGAAACCCCAAGGACCGTCCCCTGCAACAGACCGATCCTTTAGGCTTTTTCCCTCCATGGGAAGCAGATGGCAGCAAGGACCCCAGCCCACCCCGGGGACGGCGGCAGCCCCTCTCCAGCCTGCCTCCTGGAGTTGCTTCCCTGGCTCGCTGAATGCAGCCCCCACCCTCTAGCGCCTTCCGCTCTTCCTCTGGTCTCACTGCCCTCCACTCTCTTTCCTGCAAGCTGAGCTCTGCTGGCTGAGCCTGGAGCCCCGGGGCCCGCTGGTGCGCTCTGGCCGTCGGCACCGAGGCCCTGGACATTTGTTTTCTCACTGCACGGGGCTGCACACTGATACATTTGTACCACAGGAAGCAGAAAACTAGTTTAACATCTCATTTATTTCATAGATGAGAAAGTAATTCCCTGCTGAATGATTGTCCCGAACCAACAATTCAGAGAGAAGGAATTTACAGTGCTGCCAAGGACCGGGGTGCATGACTGTAGAGCCGTTATATGAGGGAGCTGGAACCTCTTTTTCCCTTTCTCCTGTTAGCCTGAAGAGAAAAGCCATTAAATATGATTAAGGTTAAGAGATTGCTAAAATTACAAACAGCCGCCATTCAATTATTTTGCTCTATAAAATGCAACACAGATTGGAGTTATTTCTCTGAAATGTGTTTTTAGAAAATAACATAACACAACTAATGTGGTTTGATCTAGCAAATCAGGTTCCAGATAGCACTTCTAATGCAAAGCTAAAAGGGTCATAATTTAACTCAAAGTTTGTAACTTAAAGTCATCAGGTACTTACTTCACAGAAAAGCTTTAAAAAGAGAAAGAAAAAAAAAATCAATATCATCCCAACTGATATTCTGAAGTCATCACAGCCAGAGAGCCAATCAATTTTATCACCCATTAAAAGGATAGACAGAAAAAAAAATTAAATTTAAAAAATAAAAGACCAAGTTAACTTGGTCTAAAGGGCCCATTATTAATTATGGGGGTGTTAAATCTCTGGACTATTCTCTGCAGGTCTTCATAGCACCAAAGTTGGATTCTGAGGATGTCAGTTTCAAAGGGAAGGTGGTAAGAAATGGAAAAATAACTTATCCAAGCCTGTTCTGTGCACATGGCCCCAGGGAGCATGCTGAAACCAGGGAAAAGCCCATATACTTACTCTTCCTGCCCCTGGACTTATGGTTCACATGGCAGATGACTTAATCTCAGCTTAGAAAGAATAAAAAGCTCAACTGCACTGAAATGAATTTTCTGTCCAGTTTGTACTGAAAGTTAAAATAATTGGAAATTCAGACAAACCTCTATGCAGATATATTAGTGGCTGGAGACTTCTGGTTATTATGGTTAATAAAACATCAGAATTACATTACACTCTGCTCACAGACTCCAGCCCAGGACTCACAGTCCCTCTAGACCCGATATAAGCCATTTATGAGGGGAAAACTCTGTACACAAGCTCGACACATAAAGCCATGTATTAGAATTGGACAAAAACATTGCAGGCCAAATAAAAGCCAGCTAAATGCCGAATTCCCAGGGGCACCCAAGGTGTGCCCCAGTCTGCGTGAAGCACACATGCATTTTTCTCTTGTTCTTTTCAGCAACCAAGAAGCAGCAGCGGACCACGCAGCAAGGTGATAAGGAACCTGATGGGTACCGCACCCTCAGACCCCTCAGACGGTATTTTCAAACAGGACTCACTCATACTCCAAGCCCCAACATACTGGACACCCATGGACCTCTGCAAAAAGGGACAAAGGCTTGGGTGTCCAAATTTTGTGAGGCAGAGGCATTGAGAAGGAGGAGAACCATTTTTACAAGCCTGGGTCATCTACTGGTTACCACGATGATGTTACCGAAAGCAGAAATAAAAACGAGTGGTCAGACAAAGGATTGGATATGACTTGTGAATATGTGCACATGGAAAAAATAAAGCAGGACTAAAGATTTTACATTAGGAGTGTCCCTGAAAGTCAGTGACAGATAACCAATAAGGACACCGTGGGGACACAGGGGGTGTCCTTTCTGTCTTTCAACTCCCCTGCTATCCCTTCCCTGCAAACCCTCCTCTCTCGTCTGGCAAACTTCTTATATTCATTCAGTAACATTGATCGAGCGTCTATAGCCTATGCCGAGCATGGTGCTAGGACATTAGTTGCTACACTTGAGAAGTCTTCATTTGGTGAGGGCAACCACAGATCATAAATCAGTGACAAACACTGAAAGGCAAAGCATGTCCTCAAGAAACACAGAGAGGGACATGCTCATTCCCTGGGGCAGTCAGGAGGGCTTCATGGAAGAGGGATAATTGAACCTGACCTGCAGAGGGGGATACGGGAAGATAAAGAGGCGGGGAAGGTTTTCCAGGGAGAAGACAGGGCATACACATCAAGCATAAAGATGTGGATGCAGACGGCATGCTGCTCAGCGTGGGTAGAGAATTGGAAAAGGGAGCGTGTCAGAAGATGAGTCCAGAAAGATAGACTGAAGCCAAATTGTGAAGGTCCTTGTATGTCGCACTAAAGATGATGGAGAGCCATTGAAAGTTTTTCCGCAGAGCAGCAGCATGATCAGGTGTGCGTCTGAGAAAGATAGCTCTGGAGGCGATGCCGCGGGTTGAGGGTGGGTGAGGATGAAGCAGGAAAGCAGGCAAGGGAAGAAGAGGCAATAATCCCGGGAAGAAATGCTGAGAGTCTGAACTAAAGGCGAGGCTGTAGAGCCGATCAGGCGGTGATTGATTTAAGAGGTATTTAGACAGTAGAATCCATAGCACTTGGTGTTGATTGAATGTGAGCGATAAGGAAGGGGAGCATTCAAGAATGAGACTGCAGAGCAGGACGCGGCGGGCATTGGGGAAATAAGGGCTTGAGGTTTGGGAGAGAATTTCGGGCCTCGGGGATACTGCAACATCTGCTCAAGGTCAAGGAGGGACAGGACCGTCGCATTTCCCAAACGATGACCATGAGCACAGAGATCTCTGCTGTGAGTCAGAATCCCTAACTCCAAATCCAAACAGAGACTGTTATGAAATGAAAGAGATGAAAAGAGACGAGAATCAGAAGTTCTGTGCCATTTCCCTCCCTGAGCCATTTATAAAAAGGACACATGTACTAAATCAAGATGCCATTTCTTTAACTAAGTAAGTTTCCTTAAAAGTCCATACACAGACCAAGGTGCCCAGGGCTAGGCAGGACCACAGTTAGGGTGATGCGGTTAGAGGTGTCCAGAATGCCCACGACATCAGCACGGGACACTGTTTAGCCAAATGAGCTCAAGGCCATCAGACAGAAAAGGTAACAAATCAGAAATAGACAGGGAGATGGGTTGGACATGGGACATTCAGCCCCCAGCCCCAAGGAGACACCCTGGGCTCTCTCCTACGTCCATCTGTAGGTTGGCCCAGAAGTTCTTTCCACTTAGTGGTATTCTCAATTGCCTACCCAAGACCAGGTACAGATCCTCATCAAATTCTGCCACATTCTGCCAGCTCAGGGGCACTTCCTGGACCCTCCCTTTTACTTGAGATGCTGCAGCTCTCTAAGCACTTTGCCTCCTGCCTAGGCCCCCGATAGGGACTGTACTTCTATCCCAGCTCTTTATCCTGTATTGAGCTGGGACCAGCTGACGGGGCAAAGCAGGCATTTCTGATTAGTCCCAAAAGCTTTGCAGGAGTCAAAGGACTCTCAGGGAGAATGCAGAAGAAAGCAACAGGCTCTCCCGGGGGGTCTCCGTAGGAGAGGAAGCCCAGCCAGAGGATGCTATGGCAACGGCACCTGACCCCACAGCTCTCTCAGGAGAACACCATCCCAATTCCTGAGACTCTTCCAGCCTTGAGAAACATTTTGGAAGATAAAAGGACAAAGGAGTGCTGCAGATGTGAGTCCATCTGAAGTACAGTCGGCCTCAAGGGACACTTCCAAGAGACAGTGTTTGCCTTGCTGGGATGGCTGACCAGGGCTGCCTATCCCAAAGCCACAGAGAACCCAGGAGCCAGCAAGTGGGGAGGGGGGGGGCCCTCTGCTCACCAGGAAGGAGGAGGAAAAAGAAAAGTTGCTGTGGCTGTGAAGCATCGTGGCAGGCGAGGCTGGGGCTCCTTTACACACTTCATCATATTCCACTTCCATCCGACACAACTCCACAGTTATGACACAGCACCACTTAATAAGACTCACTCTCAGCCGGGGAAGGGGGCCGATGATGCTGAGGGAGGGAGAGAAGAGGGAAGAAGCTGCGCGGAGAGGATGGAAATGATAGGGCTTTATTTTAAAACAGAAAGTCTGTTGTCAGTTTAGATTATAGACTAAGCAACCAGGGCAGGTCCTTGGAGGGTAGAAACATCTCCCAAACACAGCAGAATCTTCTGAACAGAGCCACTGAGCTGGAAGAAGCCAAATCTTTCCTTAAGAAAATGGGGTAGCTGTGGGTAGAGGGTCAAGATGGCATTTATCTTGGCTTCTGAGAGCAAAAGAGCCCCATGAAAGCGACGACTCCTTTCCCCATCCCTGACCCCGGGCAGTTGCCCAAACTCACCCTTCTAACCAAACAGCAATTTCTCTGAAAGCAAGGAGCACATTACCTCCTCTTCTCATCTTTGGAAAACTCCGCAGCCCCACGCGGTTGACGGCCTCCAGCTGACTGAGCCAGAGACATCTTTTCCACCCAAGAGATGGTCTTATCCCTCTTGATGAAAAAGAGAATAAACAGAAATTTAGAGTGTGAAGAAGGCTTAGGAATCAAATCATCTAATTTTCTCCTTTCACCCTTTGGAAAACTGGGCACAAAGTAGTCAAGAAAATTGCAAACAGTGTCACGATTCTTAGTGACTCATCCAGATCACAAATCAAGGTCTTCTGTGTCCTTGTCCCACTGCTCTCTCAATGACACCTCATTGCCTCTGTAAATCACGTCTGCATATGACTGCAGAGGCATCTGTCCGTCCTTCCATCTATACATCCATCTGTTCATCAACTATCCTCTTATCCATCCACCCTTCCTTCCTTCCTTCCTTCCTTCCCTCACTTTCTCCCTCCCTCCCTCCCTCCTTCCCTCTCTTCTGCACACACTAGGCTAGGGCTGTGCATGGGCTAGAAGGGGCCAGAGCACAAGATGGATCAAATCACTTTCTACCCAGTTCCCAGCTTCCCTCACTCCTGAGAGCAGAGGTGTGCACACACCCCAATATGCGGGGGGCCGGAGGGTGTGCACATGGGGCTGCTAGCACAGAGTGGAGGGAGCTCGGGTGGAACGGGGTGAAGTCATTCTGGAAGGTTTCTCCAAAAAGTCCCTAATTTGAATGTTGACGGAGGCTGATCACAGGGGGAAGGCAGTCCATGCAGAGAGAGCCCCAAGAAGCCCTTCTAAGACCCCCTCACCCCGAGGATTCAGGTACACCATTCTGTTGAGCTCTTCTCCCCTCAGAGCACTTCTCGCTCTTTCAGGGAGTGCTCCTGGTGACCTCGTGACTGTGCAGCGCTCACTGGATTTGGCAACGAGTTGGCCACTGGCCTATAGCTGGGTCATTTCTACTGGACGTTTGCTCTCATAGCACTGCCTCTTGTGCCATCTTAACAATTATCACCATTGTAATCTGGTGTTTATTAGTCAACTCTACTAATGTCTATCTGCCCTGCTGGATGGGAGTAAGCTCCTACAGACAGAGCTTCATTGAGTGTGTCACCCAGTGATACAGTGTGTGGTATGCAGTAGGTGCTCAATAAATATTGGCTGAGGTGTGTTTGGACAGTGGGAAAGAAACCCGAGGCATTAATTGAAATTCTGCACAGCCTTCCCTGACCTCTAGGAAAAACACTTGTCCAGCCAGATATGTGGCACACACTTGTGATACCAGTGGCTTGGGAGGCTGAGACAGGATGATTGCGAGTTTAAAGCCAGTGTTAGCAAAAGCGAGGCACTGACCAACACAGAGAGATTCTGTCTCTAAATAAAACACAAAATAGGGCTGGGGATGTGGCTAAGTGGTCAAGCGCCCCTGAGCAATCCTTGGTACCAAAAAGAAGAAGGAGGAGGAGGAGGAGGGGGAGGGGGAGAAAGGAGAAAAGAAAGAAAAAGAAAACACTTGTCCAAAGTTCCCTGCATCCGTTCTACCCTAGGATACTTTACCCACGGCACCCCCACACCTCTGCACAAAACCACTTCAGTCCAACCTCTCCTGGGTCAGTGCACATCTCTCAGGCATTTTTAATGCTGTACTCCAGCTAATCTCCCTAGACAGGATTTCCAGCCCCCGATGTTTCAAATCTCCTTGGTGCCAATCTCTGATCTCAGTCATTTGAAAGCAAAGCTCACGGGTCTCAGAGATCAGAGGCTTCTGAGTGCCCAAAGCACCTGTTTTGACATCTCAGATTTGGGTAGGGTCCTTCTTGGATGGATTTGGGTTCCTGGATCACCCTCCTCCACCTTCACTAACAGACAGGTGCATGAATCCAGGAGCTGTGTCTACACCCGGCAGCCACTGCTGCCTGCTGAGCGTCTATCAGAACACCACTCCCAGGCTGGACCAGGGGTTGCTCTCCAAGCCCCACATCCATAGCCCTTTCCCTGCTCTTGACAAGCAGAGAAGACAGATTCTCTGTTCAAGAGGCTGGAAACCATGGTGATGCCATAACCAAGGTACAGAGAAAGAGGGGGGCCGGTAAGGACCCACAGAAGAGACCTTGCAGGATGGAGCACAGGCCCTCTGTCTCACAGTGCCACGGGCAGAAAGAATGCAAACGCATCTCCATCCTACCGTGGAAACCCCAGTGACCTCATGGGTGCTGAAACAGGAGTTCGCTGAATCTGTCTTGAAGATGGGATTTGCCAGTGTCCACAGTGGGCCACTGCAGTCTTGGCGGGAGCAAGGAGAATGGCTGGAGCCCAGCCTTTGGGGACAGTTCTAGATCCAAACACTTCCTCCAATGGAAGCTGTGAGCCTGGGTGAGTTGCTTGGCCTCTCTGCTCCAGAATTCCTCCTACACGCGACGAGGGTAATGATGCCACCCTTGCCAAGTGTGGACAATGCAGGGACAAAGTTGGGGACAATGTAGGGAAAGCACCATACAGTGCCCGGCACATGGTGGCGGTTCAGCAGGGGAACTTACTAGGAACGAGGCCGAGGAGCAGGCTCCAGGACCTGCACAGCTTGTCACTGTCCCCTCGCCGCCTCACACCTCCCTTCCCCAATTGGGCTGTGTTTTGGGAGGAGGATGCTTACAGACAGCCGAGGGCCAGGATGGAGCGCAGCGCCCGAGGACAGCGGAGGAGGGAGGGCACCTCCCCACGGCTCGCCCTTCCTCGCTACCAGAAGCAGCAGCAAACAGCTTCTCCTCTCCCGTAACCTGTTTCCATGGTTCCCACCCAGACTGCCTCTAAAATCTGTCACACTTTTAGCATAATGTGCAGCGAGCGCCACGGCAAATAGCTTTGTGTCACCGGCAGGGTCCAGGCCGGGCCCTTCCTCCTGTTCCCTGGGGAGGCCGCTGGACTGGGGGGTCAGGCTGGGCACCTGCAGCCTGGATCTCCTTTGAGTGCTCCACTCTGTCCAAATTACCTGTGCTCGCTGGGTCTCTCTCGCAGGTGGACCGTTAATGGCGTTGCGTGGAGAGCCTGTCAGCGCTCTAATTACACCCTTCAGTGTGAAGCTGCCTGCTAGATTTCCATGCTTTCTGTTGGGTGCCTTGATCCATGCTGTTGTCAAAAAAAGTTACCGTGTGGCCTGCCTGTCTGAGCATAGCTGCCTGTTCTTGTTTTAGCTGGTCTTTTATTTGTTTTTCTATGATAAACCAGCTTTTGAAGAAAACTGAAAAATGGCAAGTAGAGAGACCATGGAACTTGAAATCAGAAAATACGAATTGAAAGCTCACTTTCATCATCTATTTGCTGAGCTCTCGTGAGCATGTCTCTTAACCTCTCTGGGTCTGTAGCAAGGGAATACTAGTAAAAGCTACCCTACAGAGTTGTTGTGATAACAGATGAAAAAGACTTTCTTAACTATACAACCATAAAGAAATGTTCATCATTCTTGCTGAATTTTGAATAGCAAGACATGAATTTGGACCCGAGTATGCCGTTAAATTGCTGAATGACTTTGGATAAGTCACTTAACTTCTCTGGACCTTTGTTTTTTAGTTAATATGTGAATTAAGAATAATAATAATATATCTATCTTATCTCATAAGCTTGCCGTGAGCACCAACTAAGATCAAAGACATGAAATCACTTTGAAAAACATGAAGAGTCCCATACCTGCAAGGAAGTGGCAGCATTTAAAACAGGCTTGCAAGCAAGAATGGGAGATCCACAGGCTCTAGCTATCACACTGGCCTCATTCTCTTACAGGACCAAGATACCAGGAGGCCGTAGAGACATGGGCCACAAGAGGATCCCAGTGGGCAGCACAGGTTCCAAATAATACAACAAATAAATGCTGTTCACACTTTCCATGACCCAAACATTGCACCACATACTCCCCATGCATTACCTCATTCAATCCCAACAGTTGCGTGAGAAGTATTGCCAGCATCACATGCAACAGAAGAGAGACTGAGGCTTAGAGAGATTGCTACCACCCAGATGACCACAGCTTATCAGCAGCAGACCTGGGACGTCAATCTGACGTCAAAGCCAAGCAACAGCAGCTGCTAATGTTTCTTGAGTGCCTACCGTCTGCAAGGAGTGTCCCTCTGCTTCCCATGCACTAACCCACCCAGATCTCACCTAAGACATAGGTATTTTAATGGACCTCTTGTTAGGTGAGAAAACTGAGGCACAGAGAGTTTAGGTAAGTTTCCTAAAGCATCACAGCTAGTAAAAAACCACAGCATCCTTTATGTCATGGGCCTCCCAATGCCCAAAAGCCTGGTCCGGGAGCACAGAAGGTAGACCTCTGGCTGCTCAGAGCCTTCGGCCCACAGTGGAAATAACTCCTCACTCAGGACCCAACATTCAAGTGGTGCTGTACCCCTCCCCGCACAGAAAAAGGCCTGTGCCCATCATCTGTGGAAATGGGTCCATTTTCTACTACCGCCATCAGCTTGTGAGGGATGATTCAGAACCCATGAAGCACTTCCTTATCCACCCCATGTGACTCCCAGGGCTCAGAGCCCACTAGCTGCCTCACCCAGGTGTCACCACCAGAGCCATCAATGTATTTGAAAATAGTCTTATGGATCCTTCGTTCAGAGGGCTACAGGCTAACATAGAATTAGCCTCGCTACAGGACACCCACACTTACTGAATGCCTTAGTATGATCTGTGCCATGGGATCATCTCACTGCAGTCCCATTACACAGATGAGAAGTCTGGGACTCATAGAGATTGGGATCCTGGCCTGAGGTCATATGACTAGTAAGATACAAAGGTAGGATTTGAACTCTTCTCTACACTTTCCGTTAAATCCCAGAAATATAACTGACTAGGTCTCCAAGAGGCCTTAGTACACTGACCCCCAGGGGTGGAGGAATAACAGTCTGGGGACAAACCATAGGGAAAAGGAGCAGGTGCCAGGTGCCAGGGGAGGCTGAGAAATCCTTAGCAGAACAAGCAACCCTGTTCCTTGCAGAGGAGCCGAACATCATTGCCCCTGTCTCTAGGGCAGTGTCTGCCTCCTATAATGTGTGTGTACATGTGCATCCATGCACACCCGCACACACGACTGGTCCTCAGCAGCCCGGACAGAGAGAATCCACCCCATGTGACTCCCAGGGCTCAGAGCCCACTAGCTGCCTCACCCAGGTGTCACCACCAGAGCCATCAGTCACCTGCTCAGCCCTCATCCTCCCTGACAGCAGGGTAACACTCTTCACTCACCTCCAAGGGGCCTGTCTCTCTCAATGGACTCTGCAGGACAGATACCGAAAGTGAAGTCCACAGCAAGCCCTGCTTGAGGATTCCCACTTTTGAAAGAAAACATTTTTTTAAAAAAATGCAAAACAAGGGGGCCGCATAGAGAACCCCCCACAAGAAATCACATTGCTGCCCGGGCCATCTGCTGCTCAACTCTTCTAAGAAGAAGATGTGCTCAGCCCTGTTGTCCAGCAAGAAAGGGGCAGCACGGCTATGCATTTGGGGTTTTCAGAGCTGGGTTCTGAAAATTTTGCTGTGTGTCCTCAGGCAATTCACATCTCCTCTCTGGGCTTCCCACCAGTACCAATACCACCTCTGGAAAAATCAAGAGGTTGGACTGAATGCCCCTTTGGTCTATAAGAGCCGATCTCCACAGACTCTACCAGAGCTGTTCATTTCCCAGTGTCCTACGCAGAGCACAAAGGAACAGTCTGTGCTAACTAGAAAAGTCCAACTCCTCCCTAGAAGCTGGCAATGGAGACCCCTGGATACCACAACCCCCACCTGCTGGCTCAAGTAGGAGGACCAGGCACCTGCCACCCTGATGCAGGAAAAATCTAGCTCCTGGCAAAGACTGGCTCAGAAAGGGCGCTCCAGAGAGGTTTTCTGGATGGAAAGATGAATGGATGGGTCAGTAAATGAAGGAGCACCTTTAGTCTTCTGCTTCTTTCCCTCCAATTCCTTCTGGTCTTTCCCAAGGTGAACACCTCCCAGATTTTACCCAAGACCTCCTCTCCCTGAGACCCACTCTCTGATGACCATTTTCCTGCAATGCTGTGGCCCTGGCCTTGCTCAGATCCTGGTGGGTAAACGGCCTCCATGCAACGAACAACCCTTTTTCTAACAAGCAATTAGCTATCAAGAAAGCCAATTATAACAGAGACCATATTAATAAAAGGGTGCAGGTGAGTATTTGACTACAGATGCACAATGAATTACTTCAATTTGCAAAGAAAACTCTTCTGGTCTAAAGAGCTTGTTTTGCTGCCAGAGAGATGGATACCTCCCGGAGATCAGCCCCTGCTCCTCAGGGGAGCTCTGTAGGGGAGAGAGGCTCAGGATGCAGGTACTTGATTCACTTCTTTAATCGACATACTGGTCAAACATCTGTACAGCATTCTGGGTGTCGGTACCACTCCTCCTGCGACATCCAGAGCACTGATGGCCCAAGAACTCCTGAAGCACACGTAGAAGGAGGGACCTCTGGCTGCTGTCACAAGGCATTCATTGCTACAGGCAGGGAGCTAAGGAGCAGAAGTGAGCCCAGGACAATATCTCCTGATATCTGGTGATGCCTGGGACCTAAATTCTGTGCATTGCACTATGATTGACCTCCCCTATCCCCACCTTTAATTTTGAGCTAAACAAGTCCAGTGTCTCCGAGGAGACATCTACTCAAGATGTTACTTCCTCCAGAAACCTCCCTTGCTTTCCGAAGGTTGAGTATGGAACTCAAAGCACTGATCCTGTTTTGGGTTATCAGAGGTAGCCAGTGGTGAGACAAGCAAATCTAAGTATCTGGGTTCAAATTCCTGCTTCGTATAACTTTAACTCTCATTGGCCGGCCATTCCCATCTGTAAAATGGGCCAACAGTATTTTCCTCCTCTGAAAATTAAATGAGATAATACAGGCAAAGCACCTAACAGTAGAATCTGACACATGGGAAGTCCCTGTCATTACCATCATCCCCAGTTCCCGTTTACACAACTTGACAGTTGTCAGAAGGCAAGATCCCACGCAAGTCTCTGTCACAGCTCACAGAAACACTTGCCTTGGAACAAAAGAAGGTCTGGACAGTACTGCAGCCAAATTCAGGAAGCTCCCTCTTTGCAGGGGTGCGGGAGGGGGTGGGGACCACTTCCTTAGCATAAACCTCCCCACCGTCTCCCTCCCACAGGTTATGTTTGAGGTAAGAAAGCAAAGTGAGGAGGAGAAAGAGAAAAGAATAAACAACTAAGCACACCTGGGCAGGAGAGCCCATCCTCCCGAGTGGGTAAGGCCGCCCCCGTGGGCGACCTCGGCATCCATGCCTCCGTGTGGGACCCAGGAGGTGCCGGCGACATTAAATGCCGATTACTCTTGGGGCATGTGGTTACTGCGCTGCGGTAACCCACCCCCTGAAGAGCCTGATTGCTTAAGCATCTCTTTGCAAAATGTTTATTTTTTATTTTTTTCCTCATGAATGTTTAATCAGATACCTTGACGAGGCGCACAGCAACCTTCTCCAGAGAGCTGCTGGAGATGGCGTGATCAGCCCTATTTGTCACAAAGGGCAGCTTGGAGTGTGGCCACCGTCTCAGTGCTCTCTGTCTCCCCAGCCTCGGCCTCTAGAACCCCCACCCCAGTGCACCAAGTGCGGGGTGCCCAGCTCTCCCAGCTAGCCACACTGACCCCATCACCCCAGTCTGGTGGCAACGAGTGGGCTTTGTTCTTCCCCAGTCTGCCACCTGCCAAGCCCGGCTTCCCTTGTGCAGAGAAGGGACACCCCAGCCAGCCCCCAGAGGAGCCCTCTTTTGGACTCTTGTGCCTCTCAGACACCACACTGGTGCAGGGGGGATCCTCTGAGCTTGCCCACAGAATCCTGAAGCGGCTGGCTCAGCCCCCTTCCTTCCTGGCCTCCTTCAGTGTCCTTCTTTATCCAAAGCCACCTGCATAGACAGTCCTCTCCTTGCCTCACCCCAATTCTGGCAGAGTGCATTCCCCAGGCGACTGGCCATTCGAACATGGGAGGGTCAAGACACTGGAGGGTTATCTGGAACTCCTTGCGGCCAGACTCGCCCCCTTTCCCCTTCTGCTGGTCTCCCATCACTCTGAACTCAGCTCCAGGCGGGCTCCTGTGTTCCACCTCCCCTCACTTATCCCCAGCCTCCTGGGATTATGGGGAAAGCCATTACCTCAGGATTAAGCTTCAGTTTGATTCTCATCAAAGACTCTGGTCACCGAGTATTTGCTTAACACCAGACCTTTCAGGCCCCATCAAATTTAACAAGGCCTGACAGATTTGGGATTAAACAGAGAAACCCAGACAAATCCATACTTTCATAGGAGCCCCCAGTGACTGCAGCAGGACAAGCAGGATTCTAGAGAAGCAGAGACCCTAAAGTTAGCATGGGCATCGTGTGACCACAACAGAGGCGGCCTTCCAGCCTGATCTCTGCCCAGCTCCCCAAGACTGGAATTGATCCTTTTACTCTCCCGAGTGCAGAGGCTCAGACAAGTTCAATGCAGCAGGAATACAGGACACAATGCAGGACACAGCAGGGGGAGGGGGGCCTCTGGGGAACCACTCCTCCCCCTCTGAGCTTAGCTCCGGCTCAGACTGTCCTGAGCGTGGCCCTGCACTCTGCTCCTGACTTTCAAGGCCTGTTCCCAGGTGATCTCCTGTTTTCCCTGCTCTTAGCCCAACTCCCACCTCTCAGTGACAACAACTAGCGCCAGGTGGCAGATCCAGCACAGCTTTCCCATTGATTCCAAAGACCATTCTGTAGTAGAGGTGATTGGAGAGGCAGCGTGCTGCAGTGGAAAGCTGGGCGTCGAACCTCACTTCCCGGAGTGTGTGACTTGGGCTCTGCAGCCCTCAGTTTCCTCATCTGTACTACGGGAGCAGAGAGTAACGACGAGCTTCCTCAGAGAACTGTTAGACAAACGAGGGAAGCTAGGTAACATTTCCCAGTACAGTGCTTGGGAAAGTTGCACCAAGCAGATGCCCAACTACTTACCTTCTTTCCTCCTTCCTTCTTGTTTTATGCAATTTAATTAATGAGAAATTAATTGATTAATTTTGCTCCCCCATTTATTTTATTGTTTGTTTTTTTTTTTTTTTTACCAGAAGCAAGTACAATGCACCTTTCCCCAACTGAGTTCCTAAAAAGGTACAATTGATTGAAAATTATACACAAGGAACACCAAAGCAGCAACCGTGGCATTTCCATGAGGCCTGATGCCTGATTTCTCTCAGGCTCTCGGCCCAGTTCCCTCAGCCCCTGCTGGGGCCTGTGTGCGGACTGCCTTTACCCTCCCAGAGCCTGGATTCGCTCAGACTTCATCTGTGGAAGTGGGGGGAGCTGGAGGAGGGGCACTTAGCCAGGCTCCGTTTTAACTTTTATTACCGATACAAAGAAAAACAATGGCTTGTGTTTACTGAAAATTAATTTTTTGGAAATTACGTTGTCATTTGTTTTACTCTTCTTAATTAAAATTTACTTGGTGAAGAGAACACCCCATAAATTAACTCAAATGCAACAGCAAATTAATTAGCATTTAGTTACTAGACATTACTCACAGACCGGACAAATTGTTTTCAGGCTGTCGCCTGCATTTGCCAACAGTGGGTGGGGTTGGGGCTGGCAGGTATCTGGGCTGGTGCTCCTCAGGAGTGTTTGCCAGATGGCCTAACACCTGTATGTCCAGGCCTTCAGGCCACCCTGACCACTAGTCGAGACCAGCCCTTTGGATCTTCATCTGGAGGATACTCAGTCCCTCCCTGGAAGCAATTAGGAAGAAAAAAAAAATGACACAGGACAGCAAGCAGGGGTTGGAGATAGTTTTGCCTGGAGGCCAGAAGATGGGCATAGTGACTCCGGAGGCCCCTCATGGCCAAAGGGATCTTAGATTCTATGAAATATGGAGAAATCAATGCTGAGCCCTTTCTATTTTTAAGTTTTATGACAGATTCTTGTTGTACCCAAGGAAGAACTTCCCAAAGGAAAGAACCAGAAGGCTGAAGGGAGCTAATACAAGAAGCAAACTGGGTTGAACGGTGTCTGCTGACGAATCATTCTCTTTTTTTGCCTAAGGGGGTAGGAAGCTTAGAGCAAGGTAGGGAACGACCAAGGCAGGCTGCTGGGTTTGGATCCTGGCCCATCTTGCTACTCTGTGACCTTGGGCAAGACAGTTAACCTCTCTCAATCTTGGTGGCTTCAGACACCAACAGTTCCTATCTCCCAAAGCTGCTGTGAGGAATTAACTAGACATAGCGTGGAAAGTCTTGAGAGCAGGGCCTGGCATGTGTCAGCCAGATGGCAGAGCAGGAAGCCCAGCCTGGTCACTTACTAGTTACTGAATTTCTTAGTACCTCAGTTTCCTTATCTGTACAATGGAGACAAAACGTCCTTGCTTTGAGGAATAAATAACACATGCAAAGTGTTTAGTCAGATAGATCTGGCACATAATAAATGCTCGATTAGGAACTTATTTCTTTATTATTGTCACTATTATCATTATTATCTCATCAACATCCTTTTGACATGGTGACCAAGTCAGGGATGAAATCAAAAGTTCAACAAAGGCCAGTTCTCTGCAGCCATCCAAGAGGGGACCAGGCCACCGGTGCTGAGGCTGACTCTTCCTGAGAAGGATTTATCTCCATGACACCCTGACCCTGCAAATGAGCAGATGAGTCAGCCCAACCCAGCCGACAGCAATGAGGCTGCCACCAGTGCAGCCTGGTTCCTTTTAACTAGGCAAAGTGTCCCCCACGTCTTGACAAACAGGACAGACAGCCTGAAACAGGCAGGAGCTGACAGACAATGATATGCAGCAGGTTTCTCTGGCAAAACAGCTGCACTCCCGCAGAGCCAGCTCCTCTGAGAAAGAAGGTGGACATGGAAGTGACCTGAGCCTGTGCCCAGAAGAGGTGTAACAGGAGCCTGAGCCCAGACTGGCCTGCCCTCAAAACACCCTCGACTGCCACCCACCGAGTGGGAGGTTCTCCAAAGGAAGTCCCTGGGCTCTTCTGACAGCAGGCCCTGGGGACAGGAGCAGGGAAAGGGAGAGGCTGCAGAACCCTTTCCCCAGACATGCCACCGCTTCTCCAGGGGCAGAGCCAAGGCCAGACTGAAGAAGCAGCTTTGCCAGGCACCATGTTAAGAGCAGGTATTCTGAGCCATAGGGCTGGCTCCAGTCCCAGGCCCACTCCACTCACCCTAGACACGACCCAACACAGATTGGTCAACATCTCGGTGCCTTAGTTTTGCCAGCTATAAAATAGGAATGATTGTAGAGCCGAACTCGCCAGGTTGTTGTGAGAAGGGTGAGTTAAGATGTAGAAAGTGCTTATCCACCAGCCCTGCAACAGAAGACGTTCCAAGTAGGTCTCCTCTAGCAGCATTAAAAGTCTGATTCTTCCATAAAATATTTTGGGGAGCCCTTCTTATGTGGGAGACATTGCATTCAGTGCTAAGAGTGAGAACACAAATAGCCCTGGCTCTCCGTGGGGTGCCTATGACATGGTGAGGTATGTTCAGGCACAGTCCTGGTAAGTGGTGTTGTCCCCACCAAATGTCTCCCTGTCTTTCATTTCTTTCATTCAACAAATATTTATGGAGCAGTCATAATGTCCCAGGTACTGTGGGAGGCACTGGGGACATTATGGGCCACATAACACGAACAGTCCCTACCTTCAGAGCAAACAGTCTAATGGTAACCATAACAAGACTCTGTGAGAGCTACTTTGGTGGTCTCCTCAGCACTCAGGACTCTGTCTTTATGGTAGTAGCCCCTGTAGGGTTCACGCTTTGGTTTGGAAGTGGCCCAATGACATCTGCCTCACCACTAGTATTTTGTCTCAGTCCAGTACTGACCCAGTCCAGTACCGTCTCTATGGTCTGATACCTTCGGTCTCCTCCACACTCATGGACTTGACTGGTCCACACATTCTCCTGCCACTGATTAGAAACAGGCATATGAACCAATTTCTATGGAACAGACATGAGGAAAGGGTTGCTGGAGAGTCTGGGGAACGTCTCATCGCTCCCAAAAGAGCTCCAAGGAAAGAGAGTTTCTCCCCTTCTGCAGAAGAGCGCTATGTCTCAGTGATCCTGAGTCGGCTAAGCATTTTAAACTGAAGGTAAAGCTAACACCCATGATGGGAGAACACAGAGACAAAAGAAACCTGGACCCCTGGTGACATCCCTGAGACCCTGACCCCGCCAGCGCTGAAGACTGATTTACCTTCTGGTCTTCAGTTGCATGAGAAAATCAGTCTCTCTGCTGTTAAGGCAGCTGGACTCCAGGTTTCTGGTTCTTTGTTGCTAGAGCATCCTGTGGAATCATAGGCTAATAATAAAACATTTCTATTAATAGTTAACATTAAAACAAGGCTGACATTTTACAATTTATTTTCACATTCATTATTGTATTTGATTTTCAAACCACGCACCATCAGAAAGGTCTTTTCATCCTCATTTTATAGGTGGTGAAACAAAGGCTCAGGGACTTCTGGTGACTTGCCAGTGCTGTTCAGCTGGAACTTGAGAAGCTGGCCTGCCTGTTTGAACGTGGGTAGGCCAATTCCACTTACTGTTTTCTTGCTCCTGTTCCTACAAGGCTGCCATTGCATTGGGCTTTTTGGAACATCTCTTCTGGAATGGGCTATCATTCATTTTAATAAATCACCCACAGTCCCAGGAAGGGGGCTACCTGTTGGTCTCCAGAGGAATCCAGGCGTGTTGGCCTGAGCCACAGGATTTTCTTTGCATAGGCTCCAAGAGATCTCATCAGAAATGGGAGACTTGGGAAGTATCAAGAAGGACAGGACTGAACCTTAATCCCTTGAAATCCAGGGAGCACTGGTGGTGGCCTTTAGCCTGTTATTTGTATTCTGTCCCAACACAGTTCCAGAGGGAGCTCTGGAAAGGAGACACATAAAATGAGACAGAAGGAGCCACTTGAAGGACCTCTGACAAGCTCCTGCTCCGAGGGAAGCTGAGGACAGAGGGGCCAGGCCAGAGGTGAGTCCTGGGTGATAGGTCAGGATTGGATGAGGAGGGACCAGGGCAGAGGCCCACACACATTTGTAGTGAGGGAGGGGTACACCCAAAGAGCAAAGACCCAGGGTGAGCTCCAGAACAGGCCAGACCTAAGACGGGGCTGCTGCCAGGGAATCCTCAGAGAGCAAGCAGCACATTCCCAGGCAGAATGGACCCAGACAAGATGCTGTGGAGAAAGAGGCTCCAGCTTGCATCCCATTGCTCCTTTCCTCCTCTTGTTCCTAAAGGAGCTGTGCACATATTCTGAAAGCTTCAGTCTTGAACGTATTCCTGGAATGGGATGGGGGCAGCCAGGAGAGGGACAACACTCCATAATTGGAATCCAGGACTGTCTGATCAAAAGGGGAAGCAGAACGGGCATTCTTTACTGATAGGCCCCAGCTCCCCAACATAAGATGGAGTAGGCTCACCTGACTAAGAGCCCTGTGGATAATACCTGCAGATATCGAGAGGCTGAGGAACTGGGAGATTGGCGCCATCGCTTTTAAAGAAGACATCCATGGTCCCCAGGCGAACATGGCTCGTAACAGTAGGCAACAGAGGGGAGGGGGACTATGAAGGCAAGGTCATTTTGTTTTAAGGGCCTCTGTGGCCTTCCCCTTGGTGCTGATGTAACCTGGGAAGTGAAGGCTACAAATATGCCTGTCATGGAGTCTAATCTCCTGTTTTGAATCAAGAATTTGCAGAAAGTCTGAGGTTTTAGAGACAATTACAGTGAGTAAAATAAATGACCAAGGTGAGAAACTTCCCATTTTAGTCCCTATGGTCACTTTTCTTAATTTTTTTTAACTGATGCCATTTTCTAAAAAATTTTGGGGGGAGAGGTATCAGGGATTGAACTCAGGGGCACTCAACCACTGAGCCACATCCCCAGCCCTATTTTGTATTTTATTCAGAGATAGGATCTCCCTGAGTTGCTTAGAGCCTCACTTTTGCTGAGTCTGGTTTTGAACTCAAGATCCTCCTGCCTCAGCCTCCAGAGCACTGGGATCACAGGTGTGCGCCACCGTGCCCAGCTCTAAAAATATTCTTAAATAAATAAATAAAAACCTGTGAGATTCGAAAAGAGTATGTGATAGTCATTTGTTCAAGATCACACAACAGGACTGCTCCTTACTAGACCCTCAGCAAAGCTTTGTAGAACTTAGAGATGGTGTGGTGGAGTGGTGAGCACAGGCTTAAAAGGCCAATGAGTTCTTTCACTTTCTGTATCTTTAAAAGTAAAATGAAGATAAATACCATCTCACAGCATGGTGCTAAGGGTGCAATCAGATGAGGAATCCAAAGAATTTGATCCAAAATAGACCACATCGATGACCCAGAAGAATGAGTTCTGTCAATAGACATAATGTATTTATTAAGAGGGTAGATCCCTTGTGAAATGTTCTTACCACAATAAAATGTTTTATAAATTCAAACGATGTGAGGGAGGAGAAAGAAACATTGTTCTCCCTCTTCCTCTTTCCTCAAGCAAGGGGTCAAATTTTAATCTTTTTTGTGTAGCACAAACTCTCTCAAATGCTTCAGAATTTCTACACTGCAAGCCTGGTTGAGTATTTGACCTTCCGGGATAAATTCTGTGTGAATAACATTATTGATGTCAATGGAATAAGTCAACACTGTCTTTACTTCTGGCCTTGACTCCTGCTTTCTGTGGGCTGGGAGATATTGAAATTCTCCATGGCGCGCTTGGGCTCTTAGCTTCTGGCTCACAGCAGAAATGGCAACAACGGCGAGTATTAAATAGGCCGATTACATGACAGGTCCTAGACCATCGCTTGTGCTGAATCTTATGCAATGCTCACAGCAGGCCCATTCAGCAGGAGTCATAATCCTCACTTGGTCGAGGAGGAAACCGAGGCTGGAGATGTTAACTTATCCAAGGTTACCTGGCTAGTCGTGGAAGACACCAGCATTAATCCCGGCTCCCTCCAGAGCTAATGCCTACGTGCTTTCTCAGGACCACAAGCCACCCCAAGTTATCATTTTTCTTCAAAATGTATTTCCATCTCTCTTCCTTAAAAAAAAAAAAAAAAAAAAAAAGTCAGAATAAATGCCAAGATACCATTGTTTCTCTTCATCTCTCAAAGGGTACGGTATAAGTTTAATAAAAACTCCCTTCCTGCCCAAATTCCATTCCAGAGTGAATCTGTTCCTTTATCTAATTTTAACTCTTCAGCCTTCCTTCTATCTGAATGTGTGAAATCTCTGATCTTTTCAATATTTCTATTGGGCCAATGGACAGCTGCTGCGTGTGTCACTGTGGACAGCTTGACTTTGGTCTCTAACAGGTGGGTGCCTTCACACAGCCCTGCTGCTGGCATTCCTCCATCCACATTAGGCACTTTTAAGTTGCCAGGGCTCTCACCTACAGATTTATGCAACACCATCCAAAAATCTGACTTTAAATTTTTGCTCTAAGCATTAGCCACTCACTTTCATGTCAACAGGATAATACAGAATTCTGGTCATCAGAGTCGCTGTTTCAGGACAGAATAACCTACCCAATACTGCATTTCAGTGACAACCAAGGATCCTCAACTTCCATAAGTCAACCAAAAAATTCGTCACAGCATTCCAGACTCACACCACATTAGCGATACACAAATCTGTCCACATAATAGTAAGACTTACTCTCTCTCAAAACACAATCCAACAGTTACCCTTTGGCCTGCTAATACTACTTCTAATGATCTACCCTAAGGAAATAATTGAAACTCAGACAAAGATTTATGTTACATCCACTGCATATTATATATAATAACCCCAAATTGGACACCATCTCAATATCAACAATAAGAGGATAGTTAAATAAATTATAGTGCATAACTACAATGGGATATTATGAAGCTTTTAAAGATCATGTTTTCAAAGAATATTTAAAGACACAGAAAAATGTTCGTGATATAGAATTAGGTTTAAAGAAAAAGGAAATAAAATACCATTTTCAAATATATGAAAGGTTGCTAAGTGAAGAGGAAGTTAACTTATTCTGCGTGGGGAGACAGAAGTAGCTCCAGTAAGAGGAAGCTATCCAGGAACATATAAGGAGGGAATGTGAGAAGAAGAATTTTCTAATGGTGATAGTGGTCCAAAGTCGTAAAAGATTTCCTAAGTGGGTAATGATCTCCCTGCTACAAGAAGAATTCAAACCGATACTGGACAACCACTAGATGGGGACATTATAAAAAAAGACTCAGGCATGGTATGCGAGATTGACCTACGTTCCCTGTAAGAACCCTGCTAACCCTGATTATAAGATGGTGCTAATTACTTTTACATACCAGCTATCTACCTGAGTAGGAACACTGTTGGAGAAGAATGAAAGGAGAAGGTTTAGGACAGAAAAAGGCCTGGCCAGATGAGGTAGGAAGCGCAATCTGCCACTAAGTCCCCCAAGGGCAAGCAGATGGATTCAGCTGCGGTGCCATATTTCACTAAAGCTGATGCTCCTCACTCAGGCCATGTGGGTGGGTGTCATCTAATTTTCAAGACTTCCAAATAAGGAGATTGTTTCCTCTTCCTAAAAGCCCGTGTCACTTGGGCTCCTCACCACCAGGCACTGTCCTCTGGTCTACTTGGAGCCCTTTTCAGAAAGTGAAGTTCTGGTCTTCATTGACCAGACTTGCAATTCCCAGTTGGAGGGACAGAACAGGCTTGAGGCACACAGGAGTAACCTCATTACTTTATTAGCTATAGGCCAGGGTTATTTTATGTATGTTTAATTTGTAAGGGGATTTTAGCAAATATTCGTTTACAAGGCAACTTCAGTTTAATGACAGGCCACTAGGAAAGGATGGAGAGGTCATCTTGGAAATGTGTAAGGAATGGGGATTTGTAAGACAAAGAGGAACTTGAACAGATGAACTTTTAAAAAGTGTAAATACTTAGTTAGCCCACCTTGGTTTCTAGCACCATTCTTCAGTGAAATGAACCAGGAGTCTTTAAAGGAACATCTGAATCTAGTACCAGTGCAGAAATATCCAGGAGGAACCCGGAACATCTTATAGTTCTGGAGTAGGGACCTGCTCAAAAAATTTTTAAAAAAACAGGATATGTCAAAGGGACACAGAGTCCAACCCAAAATATTCCCAGTGACCAAAACTGAAACAATTTGAGCCATGGAACAAATAATGTAATATTTTATTATAACCCAAAATGCAAAATCAATATCCCTGAATTCACAGTGGTATAAATAAATAATTGAATAAGCAGAGAAGTAGACAAATCTCCTGGGTCAAAGAATTCCAAATGATTTATGTGGACACTCTGTCCTCAATGAAGCCATGAACACCACCCCACTGCTTCTGTGTGGGCTGCAAACAGACTTCCAGCGAGCACAGTGTGGAAAGGAGAAGAGCAGCAACTTCCTGGTGGAGAAGCCTGACAGGTGGTGCCCTATCTGGAGGTTGGGGTCCACAGTGGTAAGCATGTGGGACGCACGTGCCCTTGTTAAGAATGGCAAGAGTGGCACTTTGCCCCCATGGCCTCGCTTCCACACTCATGTGGCTCATCTAATTGTGAGAAAAGCTTTAGACAAATCCTAATTGAGGCACTTCTACAGTACACCTGGCTGATGTGCCTGAAAACTGTCAAAGTCACCAAAGCTAGGGAACATCTCAGAAACTGCTATGTCAAAGAGGAAACCTGATTGTTGAGAGCCACAGCCGAAGGGGACCCCAGCAAAATTCCAGCTGCCAGCAAACTTCCAGCTGCCAGCTGATGATTGGCTCACAGCGGCCCCAGCAAACTTCTAGCTGCCAACTGATTGGCTCCTCTGCGGTGATGCTCATTGGGCTGTTTCCCTGCCCTTTCAGACCATGGAGCTGCTCATTGGGGGACTTTTTTTGGCTCCGCCCACGCGACCCAGCCAATCGGCCTCAAGAGCAGGAGGAGTGGGGGAGGTTGAGAGGCTTGTGGGAAGCCAGTGGTGGCAGTTGGGCTCTGAGGGTTTTCCCTGAGGAGCTGTGTGGTGTGGTGTGTGTGTTCTAAAAATAAAGTTCGTTTCTTTTGACAAGTGGCTCCTGAATTGTGCCCAGCCAGACTGCGGCACCTAATGACTGAATGCCTTGCCGTGTCCCTGGTGAAGGGCCACATTGGAAAAGGGACGTGGGTGAAAACCCAAGGAGGCGGGGGGGGGGGGGGGGGGGGGGGGGGGCGCAGAGTAAAGGGTCAGCCTCAATTAATAATAACCTATGGATATTGTGTGAACTCTGATAAACATGCCATACTACTATAAAATGTTAACCAGAGGGGAAATGGGGTAGGATTGGGGAAACCCTCTGTACTGTCTTCCAATCTTTCTGTAAATCTGAAACTATTTTACCATGAAAAGTTTAGTTTTAAAAATGTCTAAGGAAGCAAACTAGAGAGGATCTGACCTGGGTGAGCACTTTGGAGAAGGTGACAAAGGCCAAATGCTCAGAGAAAGAAACAAATTGGATGGATTTCTAGTGCTGGGGAAGCAGAAAGAACAAAGCGTGGGCCTGGAGAAGCGGGTGCTCTGGGGAGGGCCCGTCTCGTCCCCAGCCTGGGTTTGGGCCTGGTTCCTGCCAGCGGTGCCGCTGCCTCCTCGGGCCTCCAGATCTGGACGCAGTGGCCTGCCCGGTGGAGAGGAAAGCAAGCTGGGCAAAGATCAGAAGGCTTTGTGTCAAGCAAGACAAAGCCCACCTCGGCCACACACCCCGCCATTTGAAAACCCTTGTTCTTTTCTATAGTCCCCAACTCCAGGACCCACTCACCCTGAATAAAGTAGTTCTTTCATTTTTAACAAATAGCTGAGTAAGTCGATGACTTGCACACCTTCCAACAGAGAAAATGGGGGGGGACAGAACAGAGTTGGAAGTGGGGTCGCTGGCGGGCCAGGCATCATCTGAAGTGGGAAATGAGCACGTCTTCATTTCACAGCCTCGAATTTGTGCTCCTTGGAAGCAGAGAAACTGGAAGCCAGAAAGGATGGATTGGTGGTGTTCTGCCAATGGAGGAAGAGGAGGTCCCGGGATGAAGGACAGGCCAAGGAGCCAAACACATCCCTTTCCCAGCAATCAGAGAACAGGTCACAAAGCACAGGGCATTGTTTCCTGTGACTTGGAACGCTGTGTGCTGGCCCTTGTGTGCCTGTGGTCCCCAGGTCCAGCCTTGCCTTCCTGCTCTGGATCCAACAGGCTTTGGACTCACTGCCACTCCAGAAGCTGCTCCTCCCATAGGCTTTCTGGGGATGGCTGGCTCTCTGAGCCCAGAGGGTGCCCTCCAATGGGGTCTACTTATTCCCCACCCCCTTGCCCACATCCCAAGGAAAAGTAGTAGAGAAGTTTGGGGGGTCTTATGATTAAAAAATTGGCTGGCGATGTTTTATGCATGCATCTGTTATGCTAAAATAACCATCCTTTCTAACCAGCCCACCTGCTGTCTTTTTCAATTTTAAGTATTTCTAAGTAGCAATCAAATCAGTATAATTTGTTCTTTATCTCGGCAAAACCATTGTGAAAGAAAAATGTGACCATTATGTTACATCAGGGAAAAATACAAGCCCTTTATTTGCAGCCTTCTCTATATTCTATCAGATCTCACAGTTGTCATTATGCCAGTTGTATTTAATGTTGTTCAAATGAACAGAGCTTTCTTTAATCACTACAGCCTTCTTTCCCCTAAATGCTTTTTCCAAGGTTATGGTTTTCAGAGATAAATACATAAATACCAATGTTATGAATACGTTAAGGGTATCCAAGAGACAGCTTTCAGGATTTGTAGCAAGAACCTGCTGTCATTGGAGTTACACAATAGCTGGCTGATGTTTTGAGTATGAAGTTACTGGGTATTAGGAGAAGGTCTGATACCCCGCGCGGAGGCGTAAGGCTATTTTGAGCCGATCACAATAGGCCACTCAGCAAATGCTGACTTTATAATCTGGCATCAGGATCCTCACTGCTAATAACCAAAGCCAGCAAGTTCAGAGCTGTAGGTACCCTCCATTCAGAGACAGGGCTTGGTGCTCTGTCCTGGGAGCTTCCAGACGGCACCTGTAGGCAGGGTCCTTCATGCCACCTGACACCTGAGGTGGGCAGGCGGGAGGACTGAGGTCAGACTTTCAGATCTCAAAGGAACCATCCACTGCAATGCACTTTCTTTGCAAATTACACTAGAGGTACAAGGTTAAATGACTTCCCCAAATACGTCTGTCCAGACAGTTTTGCTTTGCTACCAAATGGAGTACTCCAGCCCCCTAACAAACATTACACAGGGTAATTCTGAGGTTGTAAGAATCCTACACTTAATCATTCATACATTCAGTTAGGAAATATTTATTCTTTGCTAAGATGCTGAAAATTATAATTACTATTATTAATAGCTAATATTTTTTGAGTGCCTGCCACCATTCTAAGCACTTGATGGAAATTAACTCATTTTCCCCTCACGGTCACCCTTGGGATAGGCACTATTATGATCCCCATTTTACAGATGATGGAGGTGTAAGGACTGCAAGGTTAAGTAACCTGCTCAAGGACACACGGTGAAAGACCTAAAATTGACGCCCTGCAGTCTGAGTCCAGCGTCAGCACTATGAATCCCTACAAAGAAAACATTTTCCCAGATTGTTGCAAGTGCTGAATAAATGTTTGTTGAATAAAGCATTGTATCTTGCCCCTGAGAAGCTTACAATACAGAGAAGAAACATTTATGTCAACAAATAAAGGAAATGCAATATGTGATATAATGTGTCAAAAGAGAAACATAAACGAGTACTAATGGGAATGCGGAGGAGGGAGCACGAACACCAACCAGGAGCCTGGCGGACAGGGGCGCTGTGCAGGGGAAAGAACTGGAGGCTGGGCGGGAGGCCTGGGGCCCCCCCAGACAGCTAGCAATCGTGGGGTCAGGAGCTGTCCCGGCATGTTCTTAGGTCTAAGCAGGAGAATGATGGCTGGACTTATAACTCAAAGGGTTACGTAATAAAGGAGACCACATGGGAAAAATTGGTCAATAAGTTATAAGGCCCATGTCAGCGTCTAATTGGTGGACTGCGAGCTCCTGGAGAGCAGAGAAGATGTCCTGTTCGTTAACTACAGTATCTTTGCTCAACTTGGTGTCTGACATGCAATAGGTATTGTTGGATCCTACACAGGGGTGGGAGGAGGAAGGGAAGACAAAAGAGAGGGAGAGAGGGAGTGGTCCTGCCAATTAGTCAGAACAGTTATCAGAAAGGGTGCTGTGTTGGTCAGGCTTTCAAAGAAACAAAACAAACATACATATGAGACTTCTTTTAGGGAGTTGGTTTGTGCAGTCATGGGAGCTGAGAAGGCTGGTATTCATAGGGCAGGCCAGCAGCAGACTGGGAACTGAGGCAGGAGTTAATGATGCCATCCTGAGGCAGAATTTCTTTTTTGGGGGGTAACCTCAGTGTTTGCCCTTGGTGCCTTCAACTGATTGCACGAGGCCCACCCACATTATCAAGGGTAATCTCCCTGGCTTAAAGTCAACTGAATGCAGAGGACAGCTATACCTACAAAATAACCTCACAGCATCACCTAGGTTGGTGTGGATTAAATAACTGAGTACTATAGTTTAGCCAAGTTGACACAAATAATTAACCATCACTGATATCATTCCAAGAGAAGAAAATGGTAGAGTGAGGCACAGAGGCCAGGAACAGATCCCAAAGTTAGGAACTGGCCTCACCTTGGGCTTTGGTAGGGTGTAAATGGCAGGGGGCAGGGATACCAGCTAGAAAGCTCTGCAGTCAGATGAAGACAGCTGAGGAACACTGACAGTGTGGGGTTAGCTGTTCTCCCCTGGAGCAGGGCGAAGGTGCTTATTGAGACTGTAGATTTAGGAGGCCCCTGGAAACCGACTTATGCAGAATCTCCAATGTGAACCCGGCATTGGGAATTGGTGATTCTGATGTAAGACCAGAGGTGCTTTCTGGTAAGGAAATTTCCCTGACTGAGGAAGCTCAAAGACATGAGCTTGAATTCTGTGTCTGCCATTCATTAGCTATGTGCCCTTGAGCACATTACCTTCCCTAAGCCTCAATTTTCTCATCTAGAAAGTGGGTCTCTTTGTAATATGCCCAGGGTTGCTGTGAACGTGAGATAATAATGTAAGGACTGAAGGACTTCAGACAGAGCACCACAGTTCAAAGTCACCCTGTAAATGCTTGTGAAACTGAAAGGAATCTTCTCAGGACAGTGGGGCCCTGGTGCTGGGATGGAGAGTGTTAGGAGTCCGTCCTGCCATGGTCCAGAATCATGTACCTTCCATCAGTACCAGGCACACGGGAACTTCAGGGGCTGCACACCACCCATAGTCCCCTGTGTGGCTGTTGGCTGTTGGTTCAATGGTGTGATCGGCACCTGTGACCTACCAGCCCTGTCTCAGCTCAGGAGATGCTACAGAGTTCAAACATGGTCTCTGAGTTTCCAGACGGTCACTACTTCTACATTTAAAGCTTTCAAGTGGTTGTTGTGCTTTTTTGAAAAAATCATGCGGAAAATATCAGTAACTAGCTTCCTCGTCCACACCCTGGAATGTTTGGGTAACATCTGGGGGGGGGGGGAGGTTTCTGTAGCCTCCGAGGCCTTCGACAACAAAAAACAAAACAGAATCTGACTCCACATATCAATTTGGGATTCTAGCTGTTCCTTTTACATATCCCTCAGGTGACCAAGTTCCTCACAAAAAGCAGCAATGTGGAAAAGATAGATGTGAGGACCAAAGGCTTAGCCCCGCCTCACTGTTTCCCAGCTCTGTGATCCTAAGAAAATTGCTTAATCTCTTTGAGCTTCAGTTTTGCTGTCTGTAAAATGGGCATAATGTCTGAGTTATCAGGTTGCAGGGATCAAATGAGACAAAGTGGCACGTGGTGGTGCTGGGGTTCCTACCTTCTGCTCCTCTTTACTCAGGCTGGTCAGAGCCCTTCTCTGGGAGCTTCCCTGGATCCTGCTCACCCCATTTATCTAGTGATATCATTTAGATAGAGCCAAATGTAATTGATTTCATTGCACTTAAAAAAGTTATTATCACCAATCTGTGAGTGATCCAAACAGATTTAAGCAGGATACATCAGCAATGTAAAGAGACACAGCCCTGATGAGCAAGTGTTTGGGTGTTCACTCACCCAGCTCCTGCTCCATCACCTTAGAAAGTCATTATTTCACTTCTCTGAAATTCACCTTCTTTGCCCATAAAATGGGAGTTCTCCTAGGAGAACAAATGGGATCATAATGCAAGCGAAAGAGCAGCTCAGCTGCAAAGACTGGTTAACCACATCAAGTAACTCTCTGCTTTTTGGAACCTGTGCATTCAAGGAACCTTCTTGCAGCTCACAGTCTTCCTGGTTGTCACCAGAAAAACAGGTTGCAAGATGGCACTACGCTTCGCTTCCCAGAGGTTGGACTGGTTGTAGGAACCCAGACCGAGTCAGGAAGAGCTGCCACAGACAGATGTTGCAAAGACCCCCCAAACTCAACAGGATCCTCAGATAACCAGAATCAACCACCGTGAACCACAATCCTTGGTTGGTTTGAGAATTCAGCTTGCACACCCCTCTTCCCACACGCTCCCACCACACACTCCTGTACCCTTGACCCTTCGTTTTCACAAGGCAGAGGAAACTGGTGAGCTAACATGTGGCTGCAGGGTTTATTCTGGAATCCATCTTTCAGGCCATGATAAGTGCTGCTCAGAGGCTTCTGCCCTTCCTATTTGCAGAAGTGTGCGGCATTTGAAGAGGGACACTGGGAGGCAGCCTATGTTGTTTCTTGCAGAGGCAGCAGATCAGATGATACTGCTTCTCGGAGATGAGCGACTGCCCAGGTGAAGACAAAGAGAGTTTCCCAGTAACACTCGGTTACTCAGAGAATTCAATCCCCAACCCCAACAGCCGTTGCCACAAACATTGTGTAATTGAGATATTGGACCGAGTGATTAAACACTGTCTGGGGTGGAAGCCGGGAGAGAAGTGGGATTCATCTAATTAGATGATTCTCAGGGCTGGGCTGGAATAGTGAAGTCTAATAATAATTAAGAACAAGAACCAATCTTCACTGAACGCCTATCATGGGCCTGCTACTTGGCAAAGCCCTTTGTGGTTTATCACACCAGCTTCTGGCCATGGGTCAATTTGATTTAAACCCCATTTCAAAGAAGAGGCAATTGAGATTCAAAAAGGTGACATGATTGGTTAAAGTCACAAAAAAAAAAAAAAAAAAAAAAAAAGACAGACCTGTCAGACATCAGATTCCCAAGTTCTATCCACAGAGATGGCTGTATCAAAGCAAAATAGCCAACAACCCATCTAATATTGAATAGTGGTGTTTTATAACAATGAGGGTGGGACTGGGACTCTTGCGTGGTTTATCTTCGGATGCAGTTCCAACTAAAAGGAAGCCAGTTCCAGGGCCAAGAGTCCTCTGTCCTCCACACCAAGAGAATGAATTTGGACCTGTGGCTCAAAAGGGAGGGGAACCGAGGAAACCCACCTCAGGAGTGTGGAGGAGAGGGAAGTGGCCGGGCTCCTGAAGAATGAGGGGACTCTCCTTCCCTTCTTGTCCCCCAGCCCACCTCCTCCTATATTCTATGAGATGTCCTTCAGGACCTAAACGGGCTCTGCAGACAACATACATCACTAGCAAAACTAAACAATGATGCCCAACATAAAAAAAAAAAAAAAAAATGGGGTTGTGGCTGGGGGTAGAGCACTCGCCTCACCTGTGTGGGGCCCTGGGTCCAATCCTCAGCACCACATAAAAAATAAATAAACAACAAATAAAGTTATGTGTCCATCTACAACTAAAAGTTTTAACAAATGTCCATCTTTACTAGTGATACTAGGAAATGGGAATGGAAATGAAAATAAGATGCATTGGGAGGTTTTAAATGGAGGAAGGTTGTGATCAAAATGCTTCCTAAATAATTCATCTTTGATTAAAAATTTGAACATAGCATTTCCTTCTCAGTATGCCTCAGGATGTGAATAATTCAGATTTCACATTTTAAAATTTTAGAAATAATAGTATTTAGTATTTATTAGAATATAATAGTAATTTGCTTTAAATTTTATTTATATTATATGAGCAGACTAGTAAGAGATCATATAGGTTTGTATAAATCATACTAGTTAAATTCTATTATCTTACTATTATAAAAGTAATCCATATTTTGCACGAACAAAAATGCTAGTACTTTTGTACTTAAAAATAATATAGTGGGCTGGGGATGTGGCTCAAGCGGTAGCGCGCTCGCCTGGCATGCGTGCGGCCCAGGTTCGATCCTCAGCACCACATACAAACAAAGATGTTGTGTCCTCCGAGAACTGAAAAATAAATATTAAAAATTTAAAATAATAATAATAATAATAATAATATAGTGCCATAATGCTGGAGAGCCCGGAACCAGTATTACAATCACGAATTGGTTCTTGCTTTGTGTTACCTTCCATGAGGCCAGCAAATGTTTTTATAGCTTTCTGAGGAGCACTTTCTTTGCTCATCTGCTCCTCATCTCAAGGATATGAACCAGAAATTACTTTTATGCCCTTTCTGCAGATAGGAAAGCAGAGTCTTGGGCTTGGAGTGTAGCTCAGTGGTAGCGCACTTCCCCAGCCTGCACAAAGCCCTGGGGTCGATCGGAAGAAAGGAAAGAAAGAAGGAGGGAGGGAAGGAAAAGAATCTCAAGGTGACAGTTTGGAAGTCTTTGATCCAGGACTTGCACCTGGGATCAGGGACTTCAAAGTTCTGAACTTCGCCCCTCTTTCCTCTGATGTCCCCTCTGGGGACTTTTCTCCTAATGTAGAGTGACCCTCCATTTGAGGCCTCCACTTCTGACCTTTTTTTATGGTTTTTATTGGTGTGTTATAATTACACACAATAGTGGGATTCATTGTGACATATTAGTGCATGCTCATCACATAATTTGGTCAGTCTCATTCCTCAGTACCTTCCCTCTCCTTCCTCTCCTCACTCCAGTTCCTTTACTCTACTGGTCTCCCTCTTATTATTAATTTTTAAAATTAATGTATTATAATTATATATGTATGTGTGTGTGAGTGTGTGTGTGTGTGTGTAGGATTTGTTGTAGTATATTAGTACATGAACTCAGCAAAATTTGGTCAACTTTGTTCCCCAGTATATCCCTGTGCTGTCCCTCACCCCAACTCCCCATCCCCTTCCACTACTCTGTTGATATTTCTCCTATTTTCATGAGATCCTTTTTTTTAAAATTTCTTTTTGTTTTGGAGGGGACTACTGGGAATTGAACTCAGGGACACTCAACCACTGAGCCATATCCCCAGGCCTATTCTGTATTTTATTTAGAGACAGAGTCTCACTGATTTGCTTAGCGCCTCACAGTTGCTGAGACTGGCTTTGAACTCACGATGCTCCTGCCTCAGCCTCCTAAGCTGCCTATTTCTCTATCTATCTATCTATCTATCTATCTATCTATCTATTTATCTATCTCCTTTCTCTATGAGAGAAAACTTGCAACCCTCGACTTTCTGAATCTGGCTTATTTCATTTAGCCTGATGTTCTCCTTCTCCATCCATTTACCAGTAAATGACATAATTTCATTTTTTCTTTATGGCTGAGTAATATTTCATTTTTTAAAAAATTTGGTGGGTGCTTCTAGTGAGTTCAATTTGGAGCAGAGTAGAGGGTATGGGCAGCGTGTGTGTGTGTGTGTGTGTGTGTGTGTGTGTGTGTATGTGTGTATGTGTGTGTGAATCACATTTTCTTTATCCATTTGTCTGCTGACTGACTTCTAGGCTGGTTCCATAATTTGGCTATTGGGAATTGCACTGCTATAAACATTGGTGTGCATGTATCACTGTAGTGTGCTGATTTTGGTTGGTTTGGATAAATACCAAGAAGTGAAATAACTGGGTCTGGCTCTTGATGTCCCCCTTTCTCCTTTTCCTCAATCAGGAGCTTCCTTTACTCTGGGAAAGGGGAAGCCCTGATTGAGGCTCACTATTTGCAAACTCCCCAGCCCTGCAGGCATGGAGAGGCCGCCTCCCGCCAAGGCAGAGGGAGGTTTCTATCCCATCTCAACCCACAGGCTACAGTCACTTTCCTGTGCAGGGATAGGGAAATCACTAAAGCATATGTATGGTTGGCTTTCACTCTGGGAAACCTGTTGGTGAGAATTGGGGACAGGAGGAGCAGATTGACCAAGAGGCAAAAATGCCCCCTCTCCTGGACCACTGGATAGTCGCAGCCACTGAGGCTGCCCTGGCCACTCCCTTAGCCTGCCCTCAGGGGCAGAGGCAGGGAGCCACTTAGCATCAGCCCCCAGGGACTCTATGGAGGCAAGTTTTCTCCAGGGGTCAGAGAAAGAGCAAAGCCAGGTGATAAGGAGAAATGGGCTCATGCAAGTGGGGAGCTCAGCAGAGCTAAAGAACAGACCCCCTTCCTGGATGTGGGGCCATTGGAATCTTACAGGGAGCCTATGTCTCGGGGTTAATGCTCTATAGTCAGGTCATCTTGAAACTCTTTTAATCTTCATGTTTTGTAAGTCAGGTCCCACGGGACAGTGGAACATGCATTGGGGGCATGGAGATTAGCTCACCTGTGTTCCTGAGCGCCCACCTCCTGCCTCCCCAAGGTGCTCAGCAACCTGCTCGGGGGCTGTGAGTGTGGGCGGAGGAGGTGCAGCAAGCGTCCCCCACACCATGCCTGGGCAGGGCCCAAGTGGCCATGAAGCTCTGTGCTTGCCTACAGGATCATGCTCTGTTTTAGTCAGCTTTTTTCACTGCTGCCACTGAAAGACCCAACTTGGAGGATTGTAGAGGAGAAAAAGGTTATTTGGAGGCTTCCAGTTTCAGAAGTCTCAGTCCACAGACAGCAGGCTCCACTCTTCAGGGCTCAAGGTGAGGCAGGACATCATGGCAGAAGAGTGTGGCACAGGGAAGCAGCTCACATGATGATCAAGAAGCAGAGAGGGGGCTGAGGATATAGCTCAGTTGGTAAAGTGCTTGCCTTGAATGCACAAGGCCTTGAGTTCAATCCCCGGCCCCACCAAATTGAAAATAAATAAATAAATAAAATGCAGAGACTCCATTACCCAGATACAAAATAGCTCCCCATAGCTATGCCCCAAATGAACCACTTCCTCCAGCCACACCCCACCTGCCTCCAGTTACCACCCAGTTAATCCCATCAGGGATTAACTCACTGATTATGTTAAGGCTGTAGCCCAATCATTTCTCCTCCAGACCTTGCATGGTCTCACACGTGAGCTTTTGGGGGACACCTCACATCCAAACCATAACATGTTCCCAAAATAACACACGCCCAATAGCAATAAAACGCACCATGCACATGGCGGGAGGGTGTCCTCCTTTTAGAACAAGAAGCCTCACATTTGCATTTGCATTTACACTTATCCCAGACATTATATAGCTGACCCTATGAAGAAAGGAATTCCTGTGAGATGGGTCACAGAAACCCAGGAGGGTACCAACATCTGTGATGGCCTCTTGCCACTGCAGCAGAACATGATTCCAGCTCCTCCCAGCTCCTCCAGCCTCACGCCCAGGCTTCTTTTCTATTTCTCCTCCTTCCCTCCAATTAAAGCCAAATCTCAGTTGATCCCACACTGAACAAAGAGATGTTCTTCATGCAAAGATGTTGATAATGGCTTCAGCTATTATTTGTCCCTCCCTGGGAAAGTAGAGCAGTTTGTAGTAAGCAATGCCTTAACTCAAAGAGCGGATTACTAACAGAGGAATTTTAAGTACTTTTAAAAGTCAGCTAGGATAATAGTAATGATGATGAATAGCCACGATTTACTGAATGCCTCTATGGCCAGAGACAGGTAATAAGCACTGTTTCTGCTCCATTCCTCAGCTCAGCAAGGAAGATAATCTTACCTCTATTTCAGAGGAAGAAACTGAGGCTCCGAGAGTTCTCGTGCCGTAGTCACACACCAGTAAGTAGTGAAATGGGATTTCAATTCATGCTTTTCTAACTCCTGATAATAATTATAGTGGAGGATAATCAGCATCCTCTAGCCCTGTGCTTAGGGATGGCACTGGATTTAAAAAAAGGAGACCCGGGATAGGCTTGATTAAGAGAAATGGCTCTTTCAGGTTTCTGAACCTGGGCCAGAGGGCAGCTGAGGTGGGCAGGCTGCTGCCCACATCCATTCAGCCTAACTCAGGAAGGGAGGCCATCCTGGCATTTGGAAAGCCAGGCTGGGATTATTCATCAGAGTAAATGGAGTTGTAAAACAAGCAGCCCACACCAACTACTCAGCTCCTAACGGAACTCACTAGAAGCTCCGGTATCTGAGAACTCATTTGTCAATTAATTTTAAAATTTGTTCGAGGGCCTACTTTGTGCAAGGTGCTGTGCTAGGCACTGGTGGTTCAGAAAAAAGGAAATAGATGTGGTCCCATGTGTCCTAGCCGGTCTGTGGCTTCAAATGCTTTTATCCACAAGGTAGACTGAGAAATACATTTTACCGGTCAGCCCCAGTATTCAGGACCGATACACACACACACACACACACACACACACACAGAGCTGAAGCAAAAATTTCACCAAGTATTACTAATCTTACCACAAAGACTATAATGAATTCTGTTACCTTCTATTTTTAGAAAAATTGATCATGAACAATTGAATTGACTTTAAGACTAACAAGCTGATGGAGTGCCAGAAAACCTTGTAGCAAGAGATGGACTCGAGTAAAGTTCTAATGCACTAGGAAGTACTGTTTATAGAAGCACATGGGTCAAAGAATCCTAAATCCAGGCTGTGCAGTCAGGGAGGACTTCATGGAAGAGATGATCTCTGAGCTAAGATATGAGTCTGAGAGAAGCAGGAGCCAGATCACACAGATATCTTTAAATCTTTCAAAGGGATTTGGACTTCATTCCATGAGCCATGAAAGCCTGAAGTTTATCATCAGGTAGGGTGGTCATTAGAACTGTCCACTGATACTTCAGTTTTCCTCTTAGGGACACAGTAGCAATACATTTCCCTCTTTGTTTTGAAGTTAGATGGAGCCATGGGACTAGTTTGTTCCCACGGAATGTGATACAAAGTGATACGTGTTAGTGTCTGTGGAAACTTAAGAGACAGTAAATAATTTGCCATATTTATTCACTCCTGCCACAGTGATGGAGAGTCAGTGATCCTAACTGATAGAGCAGAAAGCAGCATAGGTCATCAGATTTAGTGATGAGTGCTGGAGATATCCAAGTGTCCAATGAAGGCCTCACTTTTGAATAAGAAATCAAAGGAGGGAGTGAGCAACCCAGGTATCTGGAAGAAGAGCGTACCAACCAAAAGGCGTAGCATGTACAAAGGTCCTGAGGCAGCAGTGTTCCTACTGTGGTTGGAATGAACAGACGTGTTTCCCAGACCCTCTGTCTATTCAGAGTCACATCTTCTGGGATCAAGGATCCACAAAACCCTCTGGGAAGCAGGGCACTCGCTGATATCAGTTTGGAAGATGAGCAATGAGTAGTTGAGGGACTCAGGAGCAGAACTGTTCCCATCTTTCAGAGATGTATGCAAAAGCTCTCCTTTTGCATACAGGGCTCTTGGTAACTTCTGCAAAAGCAGCATTACCTCCTATGACCAGAGATGACTGATTTGAACCTCCTCCCTCTACTCTCTCCTGGGAAGCAACTAGCTTTAAGCAAACAAGTTGTATTGAGTTGTGGGACTTGAAATCTTTTCTTGCTAAAAATAAACCTGTTGTGGAAAATCCCAAAAGATGAAGCGCATCCCTAGCCTCAGGGGGTCACGCTCTTCTCCCCCCAGGCCCGGAGCTGGGCCTCCAGCTCTTATCATTAGCAGTAATGTGAGGTCAGGAGGGGTGGCCTGGCTGCTCTCAGCTGCAGGGACTGCTTGCTGATTTCCTGGGGCCCTAGAGAGAAAAACACAAATTCTGCTTTAGAACACCTTGTGAGTGTTGCCAGTAATGATCCCCTCCTTAAGATTCTTGAAGGCAACTTTCTCCCTGTAGTCTTAATGCCACCATCTCGTCCCCAATCACACACAATTTCAGCAATCCACAGGGCCCAGAAGATCAAGGTGATGCTTCCCTCACTCCCAGCCAGAATTAAAGTGGGAAGAAAAAAGTCTGGCTCCCCACACCTTCTCCAGGAGAAAACTGCACAGGAAACTTCATCTCCCTCATGTCTGCAGGGACCGTTGGACACAGACTACCAGTGACCACGACGGTCACTCCGTCTCGGCTCCTGCTTCCTCTGATTGAGTGGGGACTCACCACCATGCACGACAATAAGGGCTACCCTGTGTCTGCTCTGCGCCAGGCGCTGCGTGAAAGGCCAGGGCATTCTGATCCCTCTTTGCTCCAGTCACACACTGAGACTCAGTGGTCTGCTTGTCCCAGCAGGGACTCAGAGCTAGAGTATAGGTGGACTGGAACAACCCCAGCCCAGCACTGGAAAGGGAGGCCAAGCTCATGCCCTGCCAAGCATTTCAGCCATTTTATCCTCATACGCAACATCAACTGAGCAACTGCTGAATGCTGAAGACTCCATTATGAATAAGACAGCGTCTCTGCCCACTAATACGGGAATGTCTGTGCAGACACAGCATATGGGTGTATGTGGGGATGCACATAAATGAATGAATGAGCAAAAAAAAAAAAAAGTGTTATTTTTGCAATGTGATGCATGCAAGAAGAGCTGGAGGAAGGAAGAGTGGCAGGTAAAGGGACATGCAACACAGGGAAGAAGTCCCAAAGAGCAAAGGAAATTGTGTTTGAGAGAACGAAGAAAATAACATTTGATTGGGCCCTAAAGGATGAGGCTGGAGGACATCTCTAATGGAGGGAGCGGCCTGCACCAGTGCACAGGAATATACAGGTACTAAGCCCCTGTCCCTGAGTGGCACGTACCACTTCCCACACAGTCAACTTTAGAGTTCGTGGGAATCAGTTCATTAGTTCACGTTCATTAGCTCTGAGCACCTCGGGAAAGGCGGCTACGTACTCCATCCCTGCCCCACGGGCTCTCGGTCATCACCGTATCGTCACATGCTATCTGATGCCAACCAGGTTCAAAGCCTGTGTCAAGCAGAGGTCCCATAAATCAGTATAAAGATAATAAACAAGAATGACTTCAAAAAGGATTCTTGAGCACCCAATCTGCATGGAGACCGAGATCCTTACCTAACGTCTCCTAAGCAGCCTATCACGTGACTATTGTCATTCCCATTTTACAGATGGAGGAATTGAAACTCACAGACACAGTCTCTATTGGAAGGCACTCACAAATGAACTGCCCTGTCCCCAGAGTAAGTTGCTCTATTTATTTGATTGGTGTGTCCTCTCCCCACGTAGAAAGCCAACTCATAATCAGAATAATGATAATAGCTAGAATGGATTAAATTCTTATTCTGCAGTATACCCAGGAAGCATTGTCCAGATATAAAAATACAGGTTAGATAAATTTAATATATGATGCCATCACCCTATGTTCACCTTCCAACAAGAATGGTCTGACCAGTGGGACTGAACTACTCAGGATGTAACAGCTTTGATATCTGCTTCCCTTGCCCTCCGAGGGCAGGCCAGGATACTGCGAGTTTGCTGGCCCAAATTCCCTCTGCAGTGTATGGTCACTGCCTTGGTGACTCTGTTCTTTATGCATTATGGCTGAGAAGCATCACTTCTGATTAACACATGCTTCCTGTAGGCGTGTTAATACATTCAATCAGGTTCCTGTCAAGTTGTGCCGCCCAGGGAACCATTCTGTCTCCTGAAGGTGACTTTGCATCTCTACTCTGTACAGATCTTAAAGTTTAATTCTCTGCAGACAATCCTAGTTCTCTTATCTACAGATTCTTGGGAGATGCCTTACTTTAGACTCCTACACTGGCATCATCAAGAAAAAGATAGCAAACATGCTAGAAAGCAATGAGTTTTTACTGGATCAAAAAAAAAAAAATCGTCTAACAGTGTTAAAATTGGAGAAGTGGGTTGAGCCACGGGGTACTAAATACCAGAATCATCACTCTCCAAATCAGCCCTTCAGTCCACTGGATCCTGTACAGGAAAAAGCTCAAAGGAGAGTATGTGTGTCTATCTATCTATTATCTATCAGTCCATCTGTGGATGTGGACACACACACACAAACACACAAATCCCTGCTCTTTAGGATTCCATTCCATAGCAGAATTTACCACATTAGTAACAGGATCATAAATTCATTTATCCACTTTTTAATTCATTTATCCATTTGTTTGCTCTGCACATAGTTATGGAGCGCTTTCTGAGGTACCGTTCTCACGAAGACACCTTCTAGTCTAATAGTGACTCTAACTCTTCTCCCAGTATTTTAGTCAGTTTTTTCACTGCTGTGGCTAAAGGACCTGACCAGCACATTTATAGAGGAGTAAGAGTTTCTTTGAGGGGTCAGGGTTTCAGAGGTATGAGTCCATAGATGGCCGGCTCCATTCCTTGGGGCTCCAGGTGAGGCTGAACATCCTGGTGGGAAGCAGCTCACATGGTGATCAAGAAGCAGAGAGAGACTCCACTCACCAGAGACAAATATATACCCAAAGGTACTCCCCAATTCCCACCGCTTCCAGCCCCACCCCACCACTTCAGTTACCCTTCAGTTAACCCCTATCAGGGAACTAAATCACTGATTGGGTTAAGACTCTCACAACCCAATCATTTCTCCTCTGAACCCTCTTGCACTGTTTCACACATGAACTTTGGGGGGACACCACAGCTAAACCATAACACTCAGCTTCAACATCCGATGGAATTGATCCAGAAGAGGGAGAAAAGGGAAGTAACTACCCCCTCACTGGACCAAGCCCATCATCTTTACTCCAAAAAGTGCGAATCTATGAAGGACAAGATAATACATAGTTTCTACCCCAAAGCCAAAGCCTGATTAGCTTTAAAAGAAGTAGAGTAGATGAAGTAAGAATCTGATTTGGAGTTGGATTATAAACTTAACCCAACTATGTTTTTCACAAAGACTTTACCCAAGTACCAAGGGGCAGGGATGGGATCGCTGCTGCATCCTCACAATCTGGCATGGAATGTAGGGAGTGTTCGAGAAATATTGGGTGGATGGATGGATGAATGGATGGATGGACAGTTAAAAGAAGACATTGGCAAACAATAAACATAACAATAAACATAAACCTAGTCTGTAGATATTTACGGGATTTTTGTGTCAGCCCATGACTTCCCAACCCCACACTTCCGATGGTGGTTTGGGTCTCCTTGTTTCTTGCCTGGATCCCTGCAGGAAACCTCCTTCCAAGTCCATCTCCATCTGCCCTTTCCCTGGTCCAGTTCATGATCTAAACATCAGTTGTCTGATTTTTTTCAAAAACCTTCTGGTCCTATTAACCCTCTGTTTAAAATCCTCTATTGCTTCCCCATTTCTCTGGATAAAGATGAACCTCAGCACTAAGGTTTTGATGAAAAGCACGTTTTTAGGAACCAGAATCACTGGGTCTAATCTAGGCTCTATCTTGTACCAGATGTCGCTTAGTTAATTGTTGGTCATATCTCTGTGTCTCAGTTTTCTCAGTGAAATGGGGATGATGATGGAGCCAGCCCCTAATGGGAGAGTTGTGAAGAACAAATGGTAGATACACGTTAAGGTCTTAGGACAGTGCTTAGCCCAGGGCAACCACCATCCACTGTCCCCTGCCGTTCTTATCTTAGGGAGCTGCATAGCTGAATTCATTTTAGAAAGACTAGAGTGGACTGCAGAGATGGGATCACTGCTGCATCCTCACGATCTGGCATGGAGCCTGACAGGTAGGAGCCAGGAATGTAGGAAATGTTTGAAAAATATTGGGTGGATGGATGAATGGATGAATGGATGGATGGACAGATGGACCAATGGATGAGATCAAACCCTCCTCCTAAACAAAGACTTTTGGCCTGAGGTCTTGAGTGCTGCTTGTATAGGACTCTGATGCCATCTGTGCTTCTCCTCTTGCTCAGCTCTAAAGGCTGCCAGGAAGGGGCTGCTGTAACTTAGCAACAAGGGCGGCTTCTATGGAGACAAAGCCGCAGACAATAAGATCAGGTGCCGGGTCCCACCCTACATCTGAGCGCGCAGCGTGTGCAAGCAGGAGCCTGCCCCTCTGCCCTGGGTTCCTGCAGGGCCTGACACTGCTGTTGGGAGCAGGCCTGGTCCATATTGACCTGGAGCTGAGTGTAAGGAGTCTTTAGTAAGCAAGATCGATCTTTCTGGAAGTATGGAAAAGCACAGTGCACTCAGGGAGATCAAAAGGTAGGATGCCAGGAGGGAGGTCCCGCCAGGCCAGAGAAGCTGTGAAGGAATGGGAGGCCGTGGTACCCCAGCTTAACGGAGAAAACACGCTGAAGGCGGGCGGGGGTCTCAGGGGCAGCCCACAAAGCCATGCTCCAGCCACATGGCATCCTAGGCTGGTGCCTGGAAGAGATCTCCAGATCCTTCAGAGACGGCAATTAAACAGCCATGATGACCTTGGAGTGGGGTTGGGAGCGACTTGTCATGTTAGGGAAGGCAGGGACAAGCAAAAACATTTGGCTGGAATATACAAAATAAGACACCCACCCACAGAGGCAGCAAGGGAACAGGTGGGTGCTGCTGCTGCCGATCTGCTCCAGGCCTTGTTCTTCCCTTTGTAAAATGAGGGGATGGACCAGATGACCCCCAAGGTCCTCCCTCTAGAATCATTAAGTGTGAATTCATACCCATTCCTGCCCCTGCCCAAAAGGATTGACTCAGTTACATCCAGGTGCTTTGTAGCCCTGTCCTCCTCTGACCAATCTAATTTTACCCGTAACTTGTTGGAAGACACAGGAACAGAGACCCTGGCATCTCCAGATCTCCCCATCCAAATCACCCACCACCTCACCCTCACTACTAGCTTAGCAAAGCTGCTCACCAGAATGTGACGTGTTCAATTGCTCCTCCAGTGCCCGGGGAGATAAGGCTGGTAGAACTGGGAGGAGTCAAGGTGTCTGGATGGACACTGGCCAGGACCTTTGAACCAAGCCCCTGAAGCCACTGTGTGTGTGACAACTGTAGGGAGCAGGCAAGGCCCGGGGAGGGAACTGCTAAGTCGACTCCTGGTGGCACCTTGGCCATGGTGATGGAGCCAGGAAGGGTGCGTGGGGCCTGTGTTCAATGTCAGGGTGCAGCTCACGCGGGCCCGCCCAGCCTCGTCAGTCATCGGAGAAGCAGAGGCGGAGAGCTGGGCACAGGGCCAAGTGCACAGGCAAGCTGGGGCCAGCGAGGGTGGCGGTGGGGCACGTGATTCCACCCAACTGCTGCCGCAGAGCCAGCAGGCCTGCCTGTCCCTCCCAGAGCTAAGAAGCCTGTGATGGAGAAGAGACCTTCCCAGGAAAAGGACTGCCAAAAGGTGGTCACCCGTAATGAGGCAATAAACGGGGTAATTACTGGGTAATTACTGGCCCTCCAAGTGTCTGGGAAGCTGCGGGTGACAGAACTTGGCCAACTCGCAGCCTTGCAGCTCCCGTGAGCTGGAAGCCCAGCTGAAAATCAGGCAGCGGGGCTGGGCTGCTCTGAGGATGCGCACTGCATCATTTTCTCTCCTTTTTTTCTTTCCCCTCCTTCTGGTGCTAGTTCCAGGCTGCTGGGAAGCTCCCGAGGCCTGGGCTGTGACTGAGAGATTGAGGCTGCTACAGACTCAGGTGTCTGAAGACCAAGCCCAGCCCTGGGCCACCGGCTCCCTCCCCTCCACCTTGCTCCACCCCACAGAGCCAGCGCCAGAGCTCTGCCAGAGGGAGTTGCTTACAAAACCCCCAAATCCAGAGCCAGAGCTATTTGCAGCAAACTAGTGACTTGGGGTCAGAATGCAGCTTCCCTGCTCAGGGCTCCTTCTCCCTTCCACCTTGAGCTCTAAGGCCCTAACCCCTGTGGGGCCTTTTCCCATTTAGAGAAGTTGGGCTAGTTAACCTAGAAAAATATGGGTGTTCTTAAACATGCAAAGTGGAACCAGGGAAGCCTTGGAATAAAGTGTGTTCATTTGCTTTGGGTGAGGTAAGGTGGCGATCTGGAGAGGATGTGGAAATGAACACGGTAATCTTTTTAGTGTCTTTTATAGGTCGTATGTCACTTTGTTAGTTTAGGAACATTAAAAATGTATTACAGAGCTTGTTCTGTTCATAAAACGATCCTCTTTGGCATATTAAAATTTAAAGTATAGTTTATTCAGGCAGTAATTACACTTTTACTAATTGAATTTACTCTTAAATATTTCAAAGTTTTGTAATAAATTGAGCTACAAGATACTGAGCCTCAAGATATTTGCATTCAATAGTGTTTGAGAAATAAGCAAAACCTTGAGAACAGGAGTAATCACCAGCACTAAAGTGGAAAATTGTCTTTGTTTTCTGGCATTTTGTATCGCCAATAAGGACAAGCACAACAGATACAACATGGTCCTTTTTAATTTATAGGCCTCCATTATAAACGTTTCCTCAGTTGATCCTCACAACAAAAGACTAAGTAAAAAAAATAGGTGTGTGCATTTAAAGGTAATCATACATTGTTGGTGGGACTCCAAATGGGTACAACCACTATGGAAAACAGTACGGAGATTCCTCAGAAAACTTGGAATGGAACCACCATTTGACCCAGTTATCACACTCCTTGGTATATACCCAGAGGACTTAAAATCATCATACAACATTGACACAGCCACATCAATAATTATATAGCAGCTCGATTCACAATAGCTAAACTATGGAACCAACCTAGATGCCCTTCAACAGATGAGTGGATAAAGAAAATATGGTACATATACACAATGGAATATTACTCAGCCTTAAAGAAGAATGAAATTATGGCATTTTCAGGTAAATAAATGGAATTAGAGAATATCATGCTAAGTGAAATAAGCCAATCCCTAAAAACCAAAGGCCAAATATTTTCAAAAACATTTTTCTACTTTAGTGCTGATGACTACTTCTGTTCTCAAGATTTTGCTTATTTCTCAAACACTATTGAATGCAAATATCTTGAGACTCAGTATCTTGTAGCTCAATTTATCACAAAACTTTGAAATATTTAAGAATGGATGCTGATCCATAATGCAGAGGGTAGGGGAGAATGAAAGAAATTTGGATTGTACAGAGGGGAGTGAAGGGGAGGTATGGGGGGGAAAGGATGATGGAATGAGACAGACGTGATTACCCTATATATGACTACACTGTTGCGTGACTCTGCACCATGTGCAGCCAGAGGAATAAGAAATTGTGCTCCATTTGTGTACAATGTGTCAAAATGCCTTCTACTGTCATGTATAACTAATTAGAACAAATCTAAAAATAAATAAATAGATAGATAGATAAGGAAAATGGAACTCAAAGTAACGAAGCAACTGGCCCAAGAACACACAGTAATAGCAGAACACAGACTTGTCTTCTGACCCCAAATCACCAGCAGAAAATATTCCCTGACCAAATGTCCATCTATAGATAAATGGATGGATACTCAAAACATGGTCTGTATGTACAATGGAATACCATACGGCCTTAAAAAAGGAAGGAGATGGGACAGGTACTAACGTACTACAGCATGGGGGAACTTTGGGGACAGTTGCTAAGTGAAATAAAGCCAGACAGAAAAGGAGAAGTACTGCTGATTCTACTTACCTGAGGCAACTAGGAGGAGATAAGCAAAGTGGAACGCTGGTTGCCAGGGGACCCTGGGAGGGGCGGACAGAGTTACTAGGAACCTCTAGAGTTACCAGAGTTTCAGTTTGGGATGAAGGAGATGTTCTGGAAGTGGATTTTGGGGTGGCTGCACAGCACTGAGTGTACTGGATGTCACCGGGCCTTGAAAAACAGTGATGATGGTGACCTTTTAAAGGTTCTCTGGATATAATATTTGCCACCAAAGAATCCATTTTATTGGCTTAGCTATTCCTTACCATCCTTTCTGTTTTTTTTTTTTTTTTTTCCAAATTCTTCGTTTATTTTTATCCACACATTTCTAAAAACCAAGACTCTGCCTTGGTTACCGCAAGAGTCTCTTCCGTTATGAACTGAATTACGCCAATTGGGTTGTTTCTGCAAATAGCTGGGTGATGCTCTCACAACAACACATGTTTCAGACTGAGTTCCTCGTGCATGCAAATATTTATTAGCAAGACATCCCAAACACAGCACCTGTCCAGTAAACTCAAATGAAATTCTAGCCTCTAACCTTTTAAGCCTTGTGACAGCACCTTGGACAAACACGCAGCAGTGTTTTAGTAGTGGGTTAGGACGAAGCTTCAAATTCACTGGTTAGTGACTGTATGTGGGACAGGCTTAAAATCTTAGGACACCCTTCCAAAGAGGTATGTCATCACTGGACTTGCTAAATTTATATACCTTTTCCATGAAAGGGCAGGGAGAGCTCTTGTGTGAGGTACGGCTGGCCCCAGTATCTACATCTCGACTTCGACTTGTTTCACCCAAGAAAATAATTTCTAGCACCCATTATGCTAATTTGTAAAGCCTCTGGCGTTGATAGGGGATAAAAATAGCTGGAGGTCCTGCACCAGCTGCCTATGGATTGTGTGTTCTACTCCGAGTCTTTCAAATGTTAACTAATCACCCCTGAAGTGTGGGTTCCTGATTAGGATGCTTCACATGCTAACTAATGCCGCCCCCCCCAGAATTTGGATCAAAGGGATATTTCATAGTTAGCGTGGCCAGATAAAAATATATGTAGTATTTGGGACACATTTATACTAAGAAGTTCTTTGACTTACTTCTAAAAATTACGTTATACTCTGTTTTCTGTATTTTTATTTATTGAATCTCTCAACTCTGCTCACTGTCTATACTGCACTAGAGTATTATAAAATATGGCAGATAATATAACATCTTTTATAGTTAAAAATGATTCAAATTAATTTTTTTTTTTTTTTGGTACCAGAGATTGAACCAAAGGGTACTTAGCCATTGAACCATATCCCCAGCACTTTTCTACTTTTTTGTTTTTGTTTTTGTTTTTTAATTTTGAGACAAGGTCTTACTATGTCACTTAGGGCCTCACTAAGTTGCTGAGGCTGGCTTTGAACTTGTAATCTTTTGAACTTGTAATCTTCCTGCCTCAGCCTCTCTAGTCCCTGGAATTTAAATTAATCTTTCCCTGATCTGGTGGTGACCATTTCTAAGCAGGACTCTCTTCCTACAGAGTTAGACAGTTCTGAGCAGGTAAAAGAATAAGCTACTAGTTTTAAAATTCACAGAAAAACAACTGGATGTTTCTGCTACAATCCATGGTTCTTCACCCCTGATGCTTGACCGCCTGTCATTGACATTGAGATCAGAAATCAGCAAGAGCAGACCCACAGCAGAGAAAGGAGATCTTGAATATGTTTTCTGTGTGTGTGTGTATGTGTGTGTGTGTGTATAAGACAGAGAGAGACAGAGAGAGAGAGACAGAGAGATGCTGAAATGTCCTTCCTCTTGCAAGTGAGAATGATACTGTACTGCTTGTTCCTGGTGGACAAGAATTACAATGATCTGATATTTTAGATCGTTTCACATTAAAATCTTTTCCTCGCATACAGGGATTTAGAATTCATCGGTGCAGGGTGGAGAGGGAGAGGAATAATCAAGACAGGATAATGGCACCTTATCTGAACGATTTTTGTCACCGTTCTAAAATAAAGTAAATTTTAATTTCCAGAATTTTGTGCATTTTAATTGGCACAGTTGTTCAAGGAGGAAATTCTCAGGGCAAAAATAAAACAACATGGTCCTACCTTTCCCATTCCTCAAATATTTGAGCAAAGGAAAAGACAGGAGGGAAACCTTTTCATTTCTAGGAGGGTATTAAACAAATCCTCCCAAAAGCCCCAGAGAAGGTGGACAGTTAAAGAATAAATAAAAACGGAGGTGTGTCTGGACCTGGCCCCCACACCCCAGAGCCTCCCAGGGAAGGTCACGGAACAGGTCAGACTCCCTGCAGCTGCCCAGAGGGGGCCGGGCTCCCACCTCCTCACTCCCTGTGCTGCGGCTTAATAAAGCTTAATAAAAGGTATGATTGCCATGGCAACCTCAGAAACACTTTCAAATAGATGGCCAATTATTATTCACTCATTTACTGTTTATTGTAGCGATGCCAATCACAATGAACTCCAAGGGTGTATTAATGGAGATGTGATCCAGGCTTGGGGCCCCAGGGAATGGCATTGCCATACCTCCTTCATCAGCCCAGTGTGTTCACCAGGCTGGGCACAAGGCCTCCTTTTGGTGCCTCGGCACCCAGCACAGACAGGGAGGAGAGTGAAAATGCACAAGTGCATGTGCGTGCGTGCGCGCACACACACACACACATACCTCCCATGTACTTCTGAATCCCCAGACAGGTAGGCGGACAACCTTTGCTCAGCCCCAGCAGGAGTTTTGCTATTTTTCAGCCGTTCCCCTGGACCCTTTCCACATTTCAAATTCATGCTCTGCTTTGTTAAACCTGGGCCAAGCTCTCAGGGCAACTCTGGGACAAAGGCAACAAAACCATCCAGCCTCCAGGTTCCTGCAGAACAGGAAGTGATCATGTTAGTGGGAACCAGTAGCGACTGGTGGACTCAATACCAAGGGACTCTTTGTCCAGTGCAGACTCTGTACAGGGCACTGGCCAAGTGTGTGCAAGGAAGAGCTGCTGCTGACCTGATGGTATGAGATCTCTCCCTGGCTTTCATTTAGTCTAACAAATAAACACAGAAGCATGAAATTTTTTATATTCTTGTGTTATGTTTTAGACGTGAGGTGTCCCCTAAAAACTAATGTGTGAGACAATGCAAGAAGGTTCAAACTTGAAATAGTTGGGTTATGAGATTGTTAATGTAATCAATGCATTGATCCCCTAATAGGGATTAACTGAGTAGTAACCGTAGGCAGGTATAGTGTGGCTGGAGGAGCTGAGTTGCTGGAGGAGTCTTTGGGGGTACATACTTTGTTCGTAGTAAAGGGAATCAATCTCTCTCTCTCTCTCTCTCTCTCTCTCTCTCTCTCTCTCCCCCCCCTCCCTCTCTCTCTCTCTCTCTCTCTGCTTCCTGGTGCCAGCCATATCCTGAGCTGCTTTCCTCCTCTGCCATGATGTCCCTCCCCATCTCCAGCCCAGAGCAACAGAATCAGCCATCTAAGGACCGAGACCTCTGAAAACTATGAGCCTCCAAATAAACTTTTCCTCCTCTAAAATTGTTCTTGTCAGGTCTTTTGGTCACAGCAGCAAAAAAGCTGACTAAAACAACTTGGGTGCCTGTTAAAATCCAGACTTCCTGAGAAGACCGGAAGCCCCCACCTCCTGGAGGCCTGTTCTTTGGAGGGCTGCTCATTCTCGCCCTGGGGTTCTAACGCTACAGCCTCACCCCAGCTCCTGCTGCCACTCCCACTCCCACTCCCCGTCAGGCCCAAAGACAGCAGAGGGTGGAGGTGTGAGTGAGACTCAGCTTGTTGTCTCTCCTCTCCCCTCCGCCCAGCTCAGAATGCGGGGCAGGGTTCGAGACAAATCACCCCATGTGTGAGAGAACTGCACCAGGAAGACTTCACTCAGAACTGTTGCGGTGGGTGCCAGATTATCTCAATAGGGGACAGAATTGAGTTGACTCTGGATACGGCAAGACCAGTGGAGCTTTATCACCAAGGAGCAGACGGGGGTTAGGGGGGTAGACGGGCAGGGGGTCAAGGGTACAATTCTTGCTAAACCATTTTGACAGGATCCTCGCTGAAGGCAAGCCAGGGTGACTGGGTATCAGGGCAGGGGCTCCCTCTAAGGGGTATCAGGAGGATTCTTGCTAACACTGGACTCTGCAAAGACAGAAGACCCAGGCCTGGGACCAGTTGAGAAGAGCCAGACTTGGGTTTGGGCAAAGGAGGGTCCTTGTCAAGCAGCCAATCGGAAGGGGATCCCCGTGGGACAGGGAGCGGTTGGATCTGCTCTCTGGCAGCACTTGAGGGGCAGAAGCTGGGGAGAGCGAGCTTAGAAAGCCAGCTTTGGGGCGAGTGGAACCATCTGGGGGCTGTTTCGCACCCCGGGTGTAGGCTAGACCCAGGCAAACTGGCAGCCATCACTAATCCGTCAAATTATTTTGGATATCCAAAGATTTTACCACCCGAGGACTTTCCTTGGCAGTCTGTGCTGCTGGCCAGAGAGGGACTCAAACTCTGCCTCAGCCAGCATGGCTCTCTGGTGACTGTGGACCAGGCACACGCCCCAGGAGCTCAATTTCTTCTTCTTCAGAAGGTGAGGGATGATAACGTCAGCACCCTCGGGTGTGTCAGGATTGGGGCCAGGAGAAGCCCGTGTCCAAAGGCGAGCCTCAGCCCAGCCCAGTCCAGAGGCCCAGATTCTCCTCCCCATCTCTGAGTCCCACAGAAGACCCGCAGCTCGCCTACTGGCTGAGGGATCGCACTCCTGACGTACACCCCACAGGCAGGGTGGTGCTGTGCCTCTGTGGGACAGAGCAGCCTTAATCCATCCATGTCACTCCACCCCTGAGTATTCCTGGGATCTCAGCCTGACTCCTCGAACTACCTCCCTGATGACAGGGTGGTGCCATGGTCCGAGGGTCTGGGGACTCTCAAAATTCACATGCTGAAATCGAGACTCCAAACTGATGGCATCAGGAGGTGAGGCCTTTGGGCCAGTGATTAGGTCATACGGGTGAGGTCCTCCAGAATGGGCTTAGGGTCCTTGTAAAAGACACCACAGTGCCCTAGCTAGCCCCTCTCGCCCTGAGGACCAGGTGGAGAAGCGCCACCTGCACCACGAAGCACAGGCCCCAGATGCCACATCTGTAGGCACCATGATCATAGGTTTCCCAGGCTCCAGAATGGTGAGAAACAAACTTCTGTTGTTTATCAGCCACCGTTTATGCTATTTTGTTATAGCAGCCCAAACCGACCAAAATAGGCATGGAGTGGCCGGGCCACAGGGTCCCAGAGAGCCAGAAGCCTAGCTGTAGTCACAGAGCAAGGCAATGGAAGCACCAGCCTTGGGCTTGACTCTTGCCTTTCACTCAAAAGCTCCCGAGGCCCCAGGAGACAGTGAGGGTTTTGAGGGACAGGGATGGGCAGGGGTACCACAAAGCACAACTCCCAGAAAGCAACCCAGGTGTGGGAGATGGTGAGAGGATGGCTCTGGCAGTTTGGCTTGACTATCACCAACGGTCCCTAACTTTAACCCAGCTCCATAATGCTTCTAGAACATTTTTTTAAATGTGCCAGACACACTGACTGTACAAGACACTGGGAATACAAAGATAAATAAGATTCGTTCCCTGCCTCAAGGAATTTACAGTCTAGGGAGGAATCAGGAATGCAAACAAATAAATTCTAATACTCTGTGGGATGGGTGCTGCGGTTGCCATCTGAGCCACTGGCTGTGAGAACCCAGGAGAGGACTACTGGTGCTGCCTGCTGCACCCAGGGGTGCTGCACAAGGGATCATTTGCCATTCAGAGAAGGGAGCGAAAACCGTGTGTTCAAAGATGATTTTGAAAGCTCTGGAATGCTCCCTGGAGGACACTGGAGACAGGAGGATGCTCACACTCAAGGAGGGGGCCTCAGGATCCACCTCCTGCACTTGTTCTCCAAAACTTCTACCATAGGTAGTTCTTTATCAAATTTTGTAAAGGGAAGAAAAATGAATGTTTGCATAGGTGCCATTCCCCAGCTCTCCCTGGGACACGGCCACTCTGATGCCTGGCAAGAGGGGAGGCGGGGTGCTATTCAATGGCGACGGGAGCTCACGCCTGCCCCCACCTGCCATGTGCAGTCTCGGGCATCCGTTCATGCCATCTTCAAGTAGACTTGCAACTTGGGCACCGTTGTCATCATCCACATGTCACTGAAGAGGAAAAGGAGGCTCCAAGAAGCTCGGGGACTAGTCTAAGGTCAAGTGCTAGCGAGCAGGGAAGCCTGGGTCCAACCTGATCCTCCCTCCACATCTAATGAGCCAGAGACCAAGACAGAACAAGGGAATGACAGTAACGCAGACGCTGAAAGAAAGTGTGTGAAAGACAGGAGAGGAGACATGGCGGGGTACGTTGGTGGTGGTCCCACCCTCCAGCTCTAGAGGACGGTGGCTCTGGCCAACGCCCACACACCTTCTGTTTGAAGGGCCTGAGTCGCGCACTCCACTGTGTCTCTCCACCCTCTTCTCTGAACCCTCCCCCCATCCTCCTCCCACAAGCTGTCTCAATGCCCACAGGAGGCTGGCCCCTTCTCAGACATCCCCTTATTTCCCAAGGGCTTGTCGTCCTAAGGAGGGACTAAGCTTCAAAGGAAAATAGGCTGGATCGGCTCACCCAGACATGCTGGTGCACATCTTCCAACATCTGAATGAGCTGCTTAAGGAGACCAAGCAAGTTAAAGAGGCACCTCTTGGGGGCTGGGGTTGTGGCTCAGCGGTAGAACGCTTGCCTGACATGGGCGAGGCCCTGAGTTCAATCCTCAGCACCACATAAAAATAAATAAATAAAATAAAGGTATATATATATATAAAAAAAGAGAGAGGCACCTCTTCCATGAGGCCCTCCCTGACTGCTTCCACTGGAATGATTGCTGTTGTTGCACTAGACATTGCACAGAGCCCGTAACATGCATTTTCTGATTTAATCACCCAGCAATCAAGATGAGCAGTGCTGATTCCATCTTAGAGATATGATGACTGAGGCTTTCAGGGGTTCAGTAATCGACCCAACAACACATGGCTAGGAAAGGAGACAGCGGTGTGAGCTGTTGTCCACTATGCTACACTGCCTCTTGCAAACATCTGTGTCCCCTCTGAGACTGAGCATATCATAGGTGTTCAGCAGTGTTGGATAGGTGACGAGCTACCTAACAGGTCATGAGACACTGGAGCAGCACCTTCTGCAGGAGGGGCCTTGGGTCCCACCAAGGAGGACCCCTGAAAGGAGTGATGCTGGAGGGTCCAACCCCGCCCTGTCCTCACCTCAGTCAGCCCCAGGACACAGACCCACCTGTGTTCTGTATTACAGAGGGCTTCCCCAAAGGGTCATCCAAAGCAAATCACTTAAACTCTCCAGCCTTATTTTGTTCATCAGAAGAATGGAAATAACACTCGCTCTGCATAAATCACAGGGCTTTATGGGGACTTAATAGGATAATGGACGTGAAATGCTTTATAAACTGTAAAGTACCACACAAGCGTGAGGCTTTATAATTAATTACAGGCGCGCAGGCACATGCCCACACACCCACATCCATAGGTGCCCATTCAGCCATACGCACACATTCTTGCTCCAGAGGGAAATTAGCATAATGACGCAGCCCCCTTGAAATCCCATGCTGGGACCTCCCTGCGCCCTCCATCCTCCCTTCGCCATTACCCACTTAGACTGAGTGGGCTCAGGAAGGCTGAGGAGGGGCTGAAGAGCTTCGAGGGGAAACAGGTGGGTCTGGAGCACACACGGCTCCCCCACACCTGCCGGCTCTCCTACCATTTGGGCGTGTTAGCATTTCCTTGACACACAGCCACCTGGGAAAACAGAGCCAGCCTGACACCTCTGGGAAGATGCCCAGCAGAGCAGGACTCTGCATGGGAAGTTCAAAACCAGCAGCTTCCTCTGGGTGCTGACTATTCCTTCATCCATCCTCCCACTGAATAAAATGTATTGAGCACCTGTGTGTCTGCACAGACCTGCTCCTAGTTCTGGGAATCCAAAGAAAAGTCAGTGTCCACCTCTGAGGGGCTCACAGAGCAGCTCTATGAGCAAAGGCAAGGACACATGGGACTGTAGGCTCCAAGGGGAGGGGTGAGCCCTGTGTCTCCCGGGTAGGTCTGCTCAGTGCTGCCTGATGCTGTGGCCCTGAGAAGGCCCAAGGTGGCACCCTGATCCCCGACGGTCTAGATGCCTCATGGGTGAGTTGGATTTTATTCTGCAGGCAATGAGAAGCCATGAAAGGATTTGATTAGGAAAGGGAGTGACGCTAGCTAAACAGATTTCTTTTAGTTCCTTTCTTCTTCCTTTTTCTCTTTTTTACTATTTTTCTCTTTTGTCTTACTATATTCTTCAAAATTGATGGCAGTTACTTAAATGTACTCAAAGTTGGGAAGGAATATTATAAAGTGATAAAAAAGAAAGCTTTTAAAATTTCTTCCATTTCTTTTGCTCCAGTACATGCCGCACCCACGGTTTTCAAAGTGTGTTCCCTGAGAGAGAGACATCAGCATTACCCGGAGCATGTTAGAAATGCACATCTGTGTGCCTGCGCCAGATCTACCACAGCAGACAGATCTGGGGTGGGCCCAGCGGCCTACCACAGCCTTTCAGGGATCCTGATACTCACAAAAGCTTGAGAACCCCCACCCTATTCCACCCAAGGCACTGTTCATTTTCCACACCTGCCTCCAAGTTCATCAGGCAAATATGGACATATATACATATATGTCGGGTTTTTTCACTAACAATTTCTTTCCAAAATGTATCTTACCTTTTACTAATCAACCTACCTATCTCTAGTGCTTCTATTGCCATAGGATAGAGTGCTGAAAATAGGAATACTAAATCAAGAGTTATGATATTTTTAATTTAATAGCTCTTTCTGTTTTTACCTTCCCATAACACTTCAGCGATATACAATCCCATCAGCAAAATGTCAGATGCCCATCTCACCACATCCTCACCAGCACCTGATCATGTAGCTCCTCCTATTTACATTTTAGAAAGATCGCTGTGGCAACCAGTGGACCATGATCTTGATCCAATGTGGAAGGGACAACCTTGGAGCCAAGAGGCTGGTGAGGGGCCTAATAGATTAGCCCAGGTGAGAGGGTGAAGGCCTGAACCAAGAAAGCCAGGTCAGATCAGTGCCATGGCCTACACCTTGGCTTACTGACTCATGGAGTCTACATAATATTCTGCTCTCCAGGTGAGGGACTGGAGAGTGTTGTTGAGACATCATGACTTGCTGCCTGTCCTAGGATTGCTCTTCACCTATGAGCCATCTACAGCCCATCCTGAGAAACCTGCCCCACCCAAGCCCTCCTTCCCAGGAGCACATGGCCCTGCTCTCCAGTCGTGGATGATGGATGAAGGGTAGGCATGGAACTAAGCAGGATCCACAGAGGACCTAGTAGCCTGTGGTCTGGGAGACAGCCGTTGGGTTGTTCCTGGAGTCAGAGCAAAGATATTCAGAGGGAAACTGCCATTGGTGGCCATGGGTGGCACAGCAGAAGTTTGTGCCAAGACAGGGCTGGGGAAGCTGTGGGCACAAGTAAGTTAATTATAAAGTGAGTAGAAATGATAAGTAAGTGGTGTAATAGAAAAGGGACAGAGCAGATGCACAGGAAAGGCAAAAATGCGGAGAGAGAAAAACCAAACACACAGGGGAGATGGAGAAGCAGCTCCTAAGAGCCACTGCGGCCCAGACTCACCACCACTCCACTCCTCCCCACTTCCCAGCATGCCCTGCACCTTGGCAGCCCTGAGGTCCCCAGGGCCTGACCAGCTTCTCCTCCCCGCTCCACACACACAGCAGTGACTGGGGATCTCTGCTCTTCAGAACCAATAGCTCTGGAAAGAACAAAACGGGCCACAGATTTCAGGAGCACCAGAGTTGAGACTCAGTAAATCTAGAGTTCTCTTCCTTTCCAGCTAAGCTATCCAAAGAAAGAATAGCTCTTTAGTATATCATCTACAAAGCGCTTTTAGTCTACTTTTTCAATTTCAATCTCCTCCCAATGAGGAAATAGAAGGTCTAGATGCCAAATAACGTGTGCAGAAGGACATAATTAACAAATGAAGGAGGGAAAGAGAATCCTGGTCATGAGATTCCAAATCCCACCTGTGTCCAAAGCTGCCCTGCAGAGACAGTCACCAGGCTACAGGGCCCTGGTGCTCCTGTCCCATCAGCCCACTCCACCTGCATTCCCACTGTCACACAGCTGTGAATCCAAAGCCTCTTGCTGTGCGCTTCAGCTGAGGGACGTGAGTTCTGGTTCAAGCGAGAATCTTGCCAGACAGATGCAAACGTCCAACCTGTTGTCCACTTCTGTAGCCAGGGACATGCTCTGAGGGGCTGTTGGTTGATCTCACAACTGCCAGGGGCTCCCCCAAAGGTGTGACTCAGGGACTAAAAGGCTTTTTCTTAATTAGGTTGCTGTAAAAACACATCTATTTTAACCTTGGAGTGAGTCATTAGCCTCCACCAAGACAGGAGCATGAACAGGTTTAAAAGCCAAAAATAACTAACATTTATTGAATATTTATTGTGCTTCCAGCATTGTGCTAAGTTCTTCACATAAATTCCTTTAAAGCTCCCAATACCCCTATGAGTTAAGTATTATTATGCTCATTTCTCAGATAAGGAAACTGAAGCTAAGAGAGGTTAATTAACTCCCCTAGGGAGAGAGGGCTCTTGTGTAGAGGAAGTCAAATTTGAACTCCGGCTAGGCTGCCTTCGCTGGGCCTGTGGGATTAACCAGATCTTCTTAGGTAGTGCAGGTCCTGAGGGAATGGATCCCAACACAGCCAAGTCTGCTGGTGGGAGAGAGGGCGGAGGGTACCCCCAGAATCTGGTTCTCATTCAGGGTAAGCCATGGGTCAGGGCCTTAGAGGGTCCTGGACATGTGAGACAGGCCAAGGGCACAGGGTAGCTTGGAGAGTGGGTATGTGTTTCCAAGAGGGGGAAAAGGTAGGGAAGATAGTGGTTTCCCCAGGAGACAGAAACAACCCTGTTTCACAGGTTATCAGCTGGGGACCAATGGCCATCAGTCCAGGTATCAGTCATCTTATGTCTGGTCTAAGGGACAAATTGGTACCACATCCCCACACAAAGCCCAAAAGCAAAGTGTCTCATCTGGCCCCTACCCGTTGCCATCCAGCCCCTTCCCAGGGAAATCCCACTGTTGGATTCCCGGTCTTCCCCAGCACTTTGTGGGCTTGGGGATCAGAAGACCCAAGCTCTTGACCCTGACTGTATAACTTTGGGTAAGTCATCTCTCTTCTCTGGCTGTGAGACTCCTTATAAAAAGCGTAGACATTTAGTGATACTGTCCAATGGGTCCTGAAGAGGAAGAAGAACCTTGATCTGTTCCAGTCCAGCCCTGTCAGGCACAGGCTGTGGGGTGGGGCGAGTCATGGGCGTTGGGCCCCTTGCTGTCCTCGACTGTGCTATGTGCCAGCAACTCTGCTTATTCCCCAGGCTTGCTCCCGGGAGCTCTTGACTAGGAAAACACTTTCCATTGGTAAAACCTCTGCACACAAGCACAAGGTGCCAACACCCATGACTTTCATCCTTCCTCAGTCTCTCCTGAAGCCAGATCAGCCAGGTGCTCATACTCCAGCTCCCAAGGGAATAAGATCCACAGGAGGACATGGAACCAGTGTCACCCTGTCACAGGCCCAACCCCATGATGCACCCCTTCCGCCAAGGCAGGAGCATCTGCCAGGATTCCCAGAGGGTTCTTCCTCCCCTCCCAATCCAAAGTCACCTCAGGAAGTCAAGCCTGGTCCCTGGGCTGTAGTCACCTCCAAGTTGAACTTGGGGCCACAAGGATTTGCTACAGGAGGTGCCCAGCCCCATCTGCTCTGGAAGGCAGAAAGAGCTCACCGCGCAACCATCCTACAGTCCATTTTTCAAAGTTTGACGTCAATTTGCGGCCTTAGATTGGTTTTTGTTTCTCCGTACTTTGTTTTCTTTTTAGTGATGAATGGTTATTGTCAAGCCGGCTTAGAAGAAGCGATAGGCAGGGGTGGGGGCTGGGGCTGAGAGAGCATAGTGGTGGGTTTCTTGGTTGGGTTATTGTTTACATTTCTTTTTTAGGGAAGAAAATGGAGTGGGAGGTGCCCGAGGTCACAAGTGGGTCACATGAAATGGAAACCAGGGTCATGTTGTAGCTGTCCATCGCCTTCATCCAGGCCAGGGGTCATAGAGACCTCTGCCCCTTTCTTTTCCCCACAAGAGCATGCCTGGTCTGGGGGACAGGCGGTGTGTCACGGCTGCAGCAGCTGATGCTGTCAACTGCAGATAAATACAACCAAAACAGACCCAGAAAATTATTTCCTCTTAATGGAAAAATTATCAGGCCCTGAGCAGCCTGATCTAAGGGCTTTTAGAAGCACAGAGAAATACACTTGAGCCTGCTCTCAGCTCCTCTTCTCCCCACGGTCCCTGGGGGAGGACTCTGCAGGCACCATCCTGTCCCAGGCTGCTCTGCGGGGACAGGGCACACACCCCTGGCTGGCCTGGCTTGGAGATGATAGGATCCCAAAGATCATGGCTGAGGATCACAGAATGAGGGCACCTAGGGTTTTCAGGATTATGGGCTTGAAAGGAGGTTAGAAATCACCCCGCCCTTCTCTTTTCTGAACCAGGTAATTTGTGGCTCAGAAAGAGGTGACTTGCCAAAAATCCATGGCCACTTAGCAATTAGAAAAGAAACCAGAGCTTTTCACTCCAAGTCCCCTTTCCATTATCCAAAACAGCCTGGCCAATCCGGAAAGCTCTTTCTTCTGTCACTCACCCAATAAAACACGAGCCTCAGCTAGGGGCATTGGATTCCAGGCAGTTGTGGCCTTACTAAAGATGGCACTTGTGAACATTACATGAGTGGCCCATAATTCTACCTTCCTTCGTGTTCTGCCATGGCTCATGGGACGCAGGGTAAACATCTCCACCCTATTGACTTTGGGCTTGTCAGTCACTTGGATCAATGCAACGTGAGTAGATGGACCATGAACAGAAGGTTAAGTGTGCAGGCTGGGCTTGCCTGGGTGTTTCAGGCTTCTGCAGTCTGCTATGAGGCACCTGATTCTGGAATTAGTGACACATGGAGCAAATTTGAACACAATCCTCAGCCTGAAGCAAAGACGCCATCCTGGTCAACACTGTGAATGAGGATCATAAACGCTTACTGCAGTAAACCTCTGGTTTTGCCGCAGAGTCACAATCAGAAATCTAACAGTTCTCCACAGTACTCCAAGCCTCCCCCTTGAGGCAGGGCCTGCTCCAGGTTTCCTCTTCTCCTGGTCACTGGGGCCTCCCCAGGGTTACAGAAGGAGAGTAAATAAGGGCTGAGATGCATTGGTAAGGCTGGAGGTGGCCCTACCCTGAGGTGGAACTTATATAGGATCTCACTGGAGGGGCTGCAAGTGGTCCCAATCTACCTGCTCCTTTCTCCCAGGTTCTCATGACAGGATACCTACTCCATTATTCAGGACAGGCTAACACTGCCTCAGACAACCTCAAAATCTCAGTGGCTTGATGTTTTTGTCCATTTTCTGTTCCTATAACAAAATACATAAGACTGGGTAGTTTATAAAGGAAAGAAGTTTATTTTGTCTTACGGTTCTGGAAAATTGAATATTCAGAAGCAGGACACTGGCATCTGCTCAGCTTCCAATGCCCTTATGACAGAAGGGCATGTGGGCACAAATGGAAAAAATGAAAGGGGGCCAAACTCCTGCAATAGTTCATCCCTTTCCTCCAGAGGGGCATTAATCCATTCCTGAAGCCTCCAACTCCGTGAACTAAACACCTCCCACTAGGCCCTGATACCACTGGACTGAGGAATTAAGGTTCCAGCACGTGAACTATTAAGGAACACCCTCAAACCTCAGCATTTGACACCATGCATGTTTATTTCTCAAGTGGATCAAAATTCAATATGGTGGTAGGGTTGAGAGGTGAGGTCTCCTCCACAAAGTCACTCAGAGACTCAGCATTCATCCACTGAATATTTTCACCATCCTCTTGGTCCTTCCCTTTCATCTACTCCATCCAACCAGGTATTGAACAAAAGAAGGGTGTGTGGCGGACGTCTTAGGGGATTCTGACACACCTCTCTTCAATCCACATGGCACTGGCCAAAAGGCAGTTGAATGGCTCCACCCATTTGCAAGGGAGGACAGCAGTAATGCAGTCTGTGTGCCTGGACTACATCCAGCTTTCTACGTCCACACCAAGAGTGTGATTCTACGTCCACACCAGGTTTTCTTCAACAGCTCCCTCCACTCTGCCCAAGGTAGCAGACTGCCCTAGAGATATTCCCTGTGCCTAACCTCTCTTGGACTCATGGAATTCCTCTAGGGAACCCTGCTTCTCCTTTAGTCTTCCCACTTTCCATTGCCCCAAATCCAAATTCCTCCTCTTGGCCTTCAAATTGACTTGTATGCTCCATCACACTCTGGTCTAGTTTCTCCAGGAGACTTCTTCTTAGATCCACCTTCTCTCAGCCCCTTCTGCAGGCACTTTGGTCCCTTCCCAAGCTCTACCATACTTTGGCCACATCAATGGGAAAAGCTTGCCTATTGTGAGAAAATAGGAATCTATTTTGAGTTATTGAACAGGGGAGTGTCATGACAAGGAAAGTTGGGTTGGTGGCACATTTAGCTTGGAAGTGGAGGCAGGGAGGAGATGGGGCCCATCCCAGGTTTCCAGTCCTGGACCGGAAGTGCATTTCCAGATGACGGCCACCCTGCACCCCAAACCAGCCCCACCAAGTAGCAAGACTGCCCAGCCCTTCCAATCTACTTGCAAGGAATGTGGAGTTACATTTAATTAAAAGTATCTACACAGAAACGAGATTAATTAAGTCTCTTTTACCCAGGAGCCCTCTCTTTGTGTTCACTTAAATGAGGTTTTAAATGTTGTCTCAATGTTATATCTGGGCAAGATTTCTCCAGACAACACTTCGAGTGGTTCCAAGGCTCCCGTGTAGCTGGCTAGAAATTATTTAGTGATGAGAACAATCCAAGGACAATCTTCCCCCTCCCTCTGTCAGCTAAGCCCCATGCAGGTGGGGACCTTGGGCCACAGAAAGTGGAGTTTTGTAATGAAATGGTAGGAAGTTCTCTCAGACAAGAGCTGCCTCCTAAGACCACCTCTCAATGCAGAACATGTGGTCCAGGATGCTCTTCAGAGTCATGTTGATGGAGTGCTCACCTCCTCAGCATTGTTCTGAATGCACACATGGCCTCCCACAGTCACGTGGCCAGTTGGACTCCACCACAGGCAAGATCCCCTTGTGGTCAGTGTTTTGTTCATACAGCCCAGAGGGGGAGTTGGGAGTGAGGCTGAGAAAGAGTGGGAAGCACCCCAACCACCTCCACCTTTTCTTTACCTTTACCCTAGAATCTTTTCTCAAAACGAATTTTCCAGAAAAGTTCATAAAGTGGGGCCATTCTTAGAAGTTTCCAGTGGGAGCCTGGAGATGTGGAATTCACAGCAGGGTTCTACAATTAGGCAGTGTCAAGTCGAGAACCCACCATGACAAGGCTGATGACTGGCAGGGATGGGGACAGGGCAGACACAGTCACCATAACTACCTTACTCTTCAATATGTCTTAGGTAATGACTAGCTCTAAGGTCACAGGGGGTGTGTCAGATCCAGAGCAACTTTTTAACCTAATTGTATCAAAGCTTCAAAGGAAGCCAGACCATTCCCTCCAACAGTGGTTAATTTCATGTGTCAATTTTCCTGACCTACAGGAGGACCAGATATCTGGTAAAACATATCTGGGTGTGTCTGCACGAAAGTTTCTAGAAAAGATTAGCATTTGACTTCACAGGCTGAGTGGAAAAGAGCACCCTCACCACTGTGGACGGGTCATCCAATCCATGGAGGCCTGAAGAGAAGAAGCAGCAAAAGGTCCAATTGCTCTCTCTGCTCGGAGCTGGGACATCTGCCCTCAGACATCCGTGCCCTTGCTTCTTGGGCGTTTGGGCATGTATTGAATGGTATTAGTGATTTTGCTGGTTCTCCAGCTTTGAGATGGCAGATCACAAGACTCCCTGGTCCCCATAATTCTATGAACCAATTCCCATAGTAAATCTCTTCTTAAATATATGTTTATATATCTTATTTGTTCTGTTTCCCTAGAGGACCTGAACAGATACACTACACCTGGGTTCTATCAGAAAAACATAAAAATGATCTTCTTTTGGACCAGGTAGCACATTTTGCAGTAAAAAATTAAAGATTCCCTTTTGTCTGCGTGGCCCAGAGTTGGATCTTGGTTCATTTAATTTATAAAGTGTTTACTGAGTATGGAGACATTGTGAGGCATTGTGTTAGGTGCTAAAGTTAGAAGGCCCAGAGATGAAGGCCTATTCTTGGCCTCATCATACTTATTGTCTCTGGAAAAGAGGAGCAACCAGCATAATGGAGGAAGCAGCATAATGGGTCACTGCTAGGAAAGGCTTCTGCCTGGTGCTCCAGGGTGCTGAGGGGAGAGGCAAGAACTCTGGCCTGAGGGTGACGGCCCTTGGCCAATGCCCCAGAAAAAGTGTACCTGGAGCCTTAAAAGATGAGCAGGGATGATTCAGAGAAGGATCCACCAGGGCAAAACCCACTCTGCTCAGCCACAGGCAGCCAAACAGTCTCTGGCCTGATGCAGGAACCCAGCCCTGAAGCCCAGCAACCTGGCTTCATACCCAGCTCCGCCCCTCATGGATGGCCAAGCCAACTCTCTGAGCCCACAGCTTCCTCAACTGTCAAGTGATAGAAATAATTCATGGTCTCTTTCAAAAAATTTTGTGGGATCCAATGGAACAGTTTCTGAGGCTAGCTCACACCAGGCCCTCTAACACTATGAACTTCCTTCCTCATCTCAGTTTTCTGGAAGGTCATCCACAAAACCAGCCTTGGAAAATAGGCAAAAGTGAAGAGTCACAAGAAAAATCATCTCGCACCTGCTCCTCCTCTGATGGCACCACCAGCCTAGCAGCACCCATTAGAGTTGTCCCTAACACCAACTCCAGAAAGAGGTCTCCCTGTCCCTGCTTCTCTGCCTTCTGGGTGGGTCAGACTGGCCCAGCCCTACTTCAAAAGTAAGTAGCTGGAATTTTCCATTTATTTAAAAAAAGCACTCTTCTGCTTCTCACCAAAGCTGAAATGGTGGAGAATCCCCATATTACTGGAAGGGGCTACAGATGCTATGGCGCCACAGCGTCCCATCACCACCAAGAAACTTCACTGATGATTAAGTCACCATAGTCCTCTACCACCCCGTGTCCTCTCTGTCTGCCCCCTGCACAAGCTGGCCCAGTGTTCTCTCCCCTCCCTGAGCCTCCGCCACTGCACTCATCACGGGGCACCACCAGGAGTGTGGCCAAAGGGTGGACTCTGTGAACACACCAAGATTCTGCAGTCACAAGCGGCTGTCGCTGTCCCCTGTTCCCCAGCACACTCCAGATCCAGGCCCCAATTGATATGGTGAGCACGAGCTGCCTGTAGCCAAAGATTAATTGGTGGGGGATTGGGAGATTTCTCTTCCATAACAATGGGCTTTTCTGCTTGTACTAATAAGATGCCAATTAGGATATTTACATTTTGGGTTCAAACTACAGTTAGGCAGACTTCCCGGAGGTGGGCCAGGGGGTTGGGCCCTCCTAACAGGGCTGTCAATGGGTCGGACATCAGAATGGCCCTCGGCCGGGGTGAGATGAACCCCTCTCTGGGACCCTAGGAGGTCTGCTAGCTCTGGGGGGAAATTCAAATGAAGCTGAGCTCCCCATTTCTTCAGTTAGGTTCCAACTCCTTGGAGTGGCTTTAGACAGTATCTTATTACATATGCCAAATGTTGCTTCAGAAAAAAAAAAAAAAAAAGACAAGAGAAAGAAAAACTCTATTAGACACAAGAAATCAATTCTGTTTTAATTTATTTTCTCTCACCTTTTTATTCTCACCCCCTGCCCCATCCTCCTCAGGATCGCATCAGATGTCACCCAGCCCAGGGTCCTGGAACATCCTGCCACGTGCTTTGGTCCTACTAGACATGGCCACTTTTGGTCTCAGGACTGAAGTGAGCAAGGCATTTGGGGACACTGTCATACAACCAGTGTGCCTAAACCAAAGGGTCTGAGTCCTCTGGGGATACTTGGACTCTGTGGTTAGGCCCTCGGCCTCAGCTACCCACAGAGGAGCCAGGGCACTTTCCAGCCCATGCGAGAAGGCCCACAACATAGGAACTGATCACACCCCACAGGCAGGCACCTCCTCCAACACTGACCTCCTCCATCCACCACTCGTGCCATGGGCAGCCAGCCGGTCTCCCCAGCCAGCCTAAGAGCAGTTGAGGGCACAGGCCCAGCTCTCCCCCAACTCCTCCACTCACGGTCCAAGCACCAGAGTGAGGGCTGCCTTAGGACCAGCTGGTGGCTGAGCTCAGCATCCTCTTGGCTCCCCTGATCATATCCTTGAGGCAGGGGCCCTTCTAAGAGACTGGAAGGTCATGCTCCCTCCAAAGACTCTAGGGGAGAATTTGTGCCTGTACTCTTCCAGGTGCTGCCAAGGGTCCTTGGCTTGTGGTAACATCACTACTGTCTCCTGTGCCAGCATCTTCAAATCTGTGTGTGTGTGTGTGTGTGTGTGTATGCATGAGTGTGCATGTGTGTAATCCCCTTCTTAGAAGGACACTTGGGATGGCATTTAGGGTCCACCTGGATAATGCAGAGTAATTTATCCCTATCTCAGGGTCCTTAACTTAATCACATCTGCAAAGACCCTTTTTCCAACTGTCACATCCCCAGGCTTCAAAGATTAGGGCTTGATAACTTCAAGGGCCACATTCAGCCTGTGGCACACCCTTCCCTTCTTTTTTTGACTTTGACCAAGTGTCCAGAGCAGCCCCTCTGAGCCTCAGTTACCTCCTCCGTGGTAGTGGAAGGATCTTTCCAACCAGCTACCTGTGTCATGGAGAGAAAGCATTTTCTAAGCTGTAAAGCCACACACAAAAGCAAGACAGTCTGATTGCACTGGAGAGTGGCAAGTTTAGCACTTGAGAAAACTATCAGATTTTAAAACATGTGAGGGAATAGGAAACCAATGTTATTCAAAAACCTCATTTACACCCCACACCAAAGCCTCCCACCCTCCCTGCCTCCACATTCCCCTGTGGCTGTAGGGGTGTGACAGAAGTCTGTCTTGGGGGTGGCTTTGTGGCCTGAAAACAAATCATTCTTCACAGCTTGCTCCCAAGTCCAATAAGCCAGAAGGAATTGGTAGAGAGATTTAACGATATGTATTTCAAGAAAAAGATGAAAATGTGTCTACTTTTAGGAGATGCAGTAAAAATGCATCAGCCCCACAATAAACTTGGCAGTGAAGATGCGTAGAGGGGAAACATATAATGCAACCCAGGCAGTAATGTCTCATTTATAGGGAAATCTCAGAGATCTATTAGAATTTGCCCCTACCCTTGTCCTATAGCACAGCTCTGCAAACTGAGGCCTCACCTCTCCGGAGGCTACCAGCCTCTGCACTGGGTCAAAGGTAGCCCACCCCTTGGCCTGCTTTGGAAACCCCTAAAGGATGCAGCAGCTTAAATCATTTACAGATTAATTTCACCAGGGATCAATCATAATAGCCCTGAACACCAAATCCAAACCATGTCCTATTCTTACAAATAAAGTTTTATTGGAACACATCTTCACTCGTTCAATCTTGGCTGCTTGGGGCTACAACAGGAGAGGTCAGTAGTTGCAACTCAAGAGTGTTTGGCCTTCAGAATCTATAATATTTTCCATGTGACCTTTTGCAGAAAAGTTTACCAACACCAGGATTAGATGATTAGATTGTAGATGGTCTTTAGACAAAATGGCCCATAAAACTAATGACAGGATTGTTCCTAACACTTTGTAGTCCCTACTGGGCTCCAGGTACGGTGCCACGCCTCCTCTATGGACATGAGTTACTCCTCACCAACTGTCATGTGAATTAGCACAGACGAGGAAACGGAGGCTCCAAGAAGATGCCCCTGTCAAGGCGTCAGTGACTTAACGCCATTAGAATCGGGACGCCAGCCCACCTCTGCCTGACTGCACAGCCTGGCTCTGCCACTCTGTAGCATCACTCCTTTGTGACTTCAGCTAGGGAATTCCCAAACCCTTTCCAGACTTCAGCAGCTTGCAGTCATTTGGGATATTATTTCTTATCTCCAATTTCAGCACCTCCTGGGGCCCGTGTCCACTCAGCGAAGGAACCTAAAAGGGAAATGCCTCCCTGGCTGCTTTCTTACCTTTCCCACTCACTGCTCCCCACCTGCCCCTTTCCCTCATCGCTGCCCACTGCTCCGCCTGGCTTTGTTCCACATTTCTGCAGGACTCTGCGTCTCACCGTCCTCTCACCTGCCCCCCTCCGGAGTGATTCCCCCTCCGTCCTGGAGCCTCCAGTGCTCAGAGTGGGCTCCAGTCAGGCTGACGGGGAGCCAGGCATTTGCATTCCACTTCCCAGGGCTGTTCAGATCTCACCTGCAATTCTTCTGACAAATCCTTATCAGCGATGCCCGTGGCGAAGTCTGCGGCGACTTTGTTCATTCTTATTAGCTCTGCACAGATTAGTTCTTCACAGCGCTTGGCTGGTTCATACCGATTCCTGATAAATGTTGTGACTGATTTTCCTGACTTGGGAGCAGTTAGGGACTGGGGCTGGGGTGGAAGGGGAGGACCCGGAGGAGAGGGGTGTGGGCCAGGGGAAGGCAAGGAAAGCGTGGCAGGATTACATCTGGGCCATGAAATATTCATCACATGCCTGCCAGAGCAGGGTCAGCCCTGCTTCCCAGCAACAGCTTCTCCAACAGGCAGCGCTTTGAAAAGCACTGGCCCAGGCAGGTTGGGGCACCGCCGTGGCCCCCCCTGGGTGTGAGAGGCTTCTGAGGGAAGGGGCCGAGGAAGTTAAAAGGAAGGAAGAACAAACCGGCTCACCTGGGCTTTGCTGTCCTCCTTGGTTTCCTTTCTCACCTGCTCTTCAAGAACAGCTTTTGATGGTGGCATGCTCACGTTCCAGGTAGACAGTAGTTGTTCCTGTGGGGTTCCTCGCCTCCCTCTCCACTCCAGGAAGCCTTCTGGTCCTTCCCATGAGCTCCTCCAGCTCCCCTCAGTTTGAGGATTTTAGACCAGCACTGATAATAGTCTGTCTCCAGTTTTCTACATTTTCCCAACTACGTTGGATTCTGCTTAAAGACTTCCACAGGCTCTAACCCCCAAATTCCTAGCACAGGACTGGGCATGGGTGTTCAAAACACCTTTCCTGAATTGAATATGCTCCATTGCCTCAGCAGGGATGCCACTAGATGCCACTACCCATGTTATACCAATGCAGACACCACTAAATTATTTCCATATTTTCTTCCTAAGCCTAGATGCGGTTTTTCCCTTTTCTTTAAAAAAAAAAAAAAATGGGGCTCCAAAGAGACTTTTCCTAATCAAAGGAATTGATTAGGAGATAAAAATCGGGCTGGGGATGTGGCTCAAGCGGTAGCGCACTTGCCTGGCATGTGTGCGGCCTGGGTTCGATCCTCGGCACCACATACAAACAAAGATGTTGTGTCCGCCGATAACTAAAAAAAAAAAAATAAAATTCTCTCTCTCTCTCTCTCTCTCTCTCTCTCTCTCTCTCTCTAAAAAAAAAAAAAAAAAAAAAAAAAAAAAAGGAGATAAAAATCTATTTGCCATCTTGGTTCTTTGATCCCCCCCTATAATCTCATTGAAAGCAGGAACCACCTTTATAATCTAAGATCCTGGTACAGAACAGAGTATAAAATAAATGTTTGATTCATATTTTGGAGAAGAAATACATGACTATTTATAGACATGAGTGTATATTCTAAGCCACCCTGAACTTTCAGAAGAAAACAGTTTCATAACTTTCTGTGGTTATCTGGTCAAATTCTTTCAGTCCACCAAATCCTTTGTCCACCCAAATCCTTTTGCTGCAGTGTGACCGTGAGAGATAAAAGCCATGCGCTTTGAGGAGTGGAGAACTCCTTCCTCACTGCTCCTCGCCACTGCCCAGAAGTTTAAACTTGGTGCCCAGCAGCCTCAGTCTAGAGAAACCCAACTCATGCCAGCCATGTTCCCTCACTCCAGTCCCCCAAAGATGGCCCATTGCCGGCAAGGAGAAGGCAGGAAGCTCTTGGAGGCCATCTCTTGCTGCAGCCACAGTTTACTCATTAGCCTTTTGCCAGATTTATCTTCTCCCTGGTAGCCTGCAGCGCTTTGATTTGTCCTCCTGTCACCAGGACTAATGTTGATGGCAGCACCCCCCGGGGGCGTGGGGCTCTCCAGCCTCCTGCCAGAGGCCTCAAGGAAAATGGATGAGCAACTGACCTGCAAAATAAATACCAGGCTTCCAGGTTCTGATAAAGATTAAATATTGGAGGAGTCATTTCAAATGAATATATAAAAGCAAATGGAAGAAGCCTTTTAGACACCGACAGAGTGAAATACAAGCAAACAAAGAGAGATGTCTTCAAGGAAGTTCAATGGCAGGGAAGTTGGAGGCTCAGAATGCAATCTCCCCGCAAACACCCCAGCTTCAGGAAAGATTCCAAAACTGTCATCCCTGCTTCCCTCCCCGCTTCCCCACCCAGATAGTGAAGAATAGAAAGTGCTAAGCTCCAAAAGCCGCCTGCCAGCGGGATGCTGGAGCCAGCTCTGCTGACGCTGGCCCATCCAACCGAGGGAGAAGCCCCATTACTCAACACCATCTGCCTTTGGCGTGGGGCAGCCAAGAGCCAGGATTATTGGCGGGGATGGGGTGCTGAGGCCCCAAAGGAGGGAAATACCGGGCAGAGCAAGGTCAGACATTGCTGAGACAGAACGGGGAACTAAGAGAGAGGCCAAGGTCAGCAGATGGAACCAGTGTACCTCCGGCCTGGGGCAGAACTTTCAGAAATTTATGCAATTGATAACATATCCAGAAACTCCAAATAACCAGAATTTCATCTCTAGAATCAAGGATGCTGGAACTGGAAGGGAATAACTGGGGACATCAAATACTAATTGCCTCATGCCGACTATCAGCCCAGGACTGTGCTTGACCTTTTATATTCATTTAACCCTCACAAAAGCCCTATGAGGTTGGTGCTACCACCCACACTTTACACAGGGAAGCTGAGGCCAAGGAGATGAATGACCATGAGAGAGAAAAGGGAAACTGCATTGACTTTGTCCTTACTATGGGTTGAATGTTTGCAGACTTTTTATCTATCCTGGGTACTATTGACCCCATTCTACAGATTAGACAACTGAGGCTCTGTGAGATTGAGATGAGAGTATATAGGCTTAAGGCAATGGTCCCAGTTGTGCCTGCTTCCAAATTCCATTCTCGTTCCAACAGGAATGATTTGCAGTCAGCCATAAGGAAGTGGGAAGATCCACTAAGGGTCCTTGAGTTTTAGGCGAAGCTTCCAACTTGATTAGGAACTATAGAAACTGAGCCTTAAATGGGCTCAGATGTAGAAGGCAAGAGGGGCATTGAGTTTCTTCAACTTCTTCCTCAATCAATGGCAGCAGGGAAGCCAGCCTCCAGAACCCCAGTCCTCTGGCCTGAGTAGACACTGGTGATAAGTATAGCAGTCCAACATTTTTTGTAGGAGAACTTCAGTTACCATGCTTGGCCAGCTTCCTCGACTCTACCAGGGGCTGGATGGCAGGACATCCTGGTTGCGCTTCATGGGGTGCTGCTCACAGGGGACACAATCTGCACTAACCTCATGATGGCCCAGACACAGGCCAGTTCCCCAGTAGTGAGAGGGAATGGGGGTGCTGGGAGCCAGGGGTCAAGAGAGTAGCTTCCAGATAACTCCAGGCACTACTACTTAGGGGGCTCGGAGTGAGGCTGAGATGGGCCTTAAGGCATTCAGACCCACAAGTGAGGTCTTGCTCAGTGTCACACTCTGCGCTGGTCACAGAGAGCACCGAGATGAGCAGGACCGTCCCTGTCCTTCAGGAAGTCTCTTACTGCCCGGTGTGAGAGACCCATGCAGATCAACAGTGGCCATCACAGTCTGTAAGGAAAATGACTTCTTCATCTCTGAAGCTCAAATGGCCTTCCCGCTCACTCCCCTGCTTCTTCACTCCCTTTTCCCAGAGTCGGTGCCGGTGCCGACAGCCAAAACCTAGAGAGGTTGTGGGGCCTGCAGCAGCCAGTGGCTGAGCCAGGCACCTGGGGACAGCTTCCCCTAGTCCTCCACTGCTCTATCTGCCGTGTCCTACTGTACCAGACACTCTTCCTCATGCAGACAACCTGCTGGCAACTCCCAAAAGCCAAGAGCCTACTGTCAGACCCCCGGTGGCCCTGGGGCTCCAACAGGCCAGGTCACTGGCCTGGCAATCACAGCAGAGAGGTTCTATTGAGTTAGGGAAGAATGAAGTGTCCAGAACAATTCCCGTCTCCTGGCCTTCACTTCCCTTCATGGGTCCTCGTGTACCAGGGCAATTCAGGAAGTGTGTTTTGCACTAGTCCAGCAATTTCTGATATTAACTCTTCCTGGACTTTCTCAGGTGGCTTCTCCTCTTCTTTCATGACGTCTCTTGACTGTAACAGGCAGCAGTAGGTGCCACCTGGGACCAGCCCTGCTTGCCTGGGAGACTGACCCATTTTGGGGGTGATGCTGTGAGGTCCTAATGACTGACAGCCACCTTTGATACCCTTCCAGTGCTTTGAAGCATTGTGATAGCAGATGGACCCAGATCCATTTTGTGGTGACAGAACTGAGTTTCACAGACAGTACTGGACTTGTCGCATCAGGATGCTGCCGACTTATTTGCATATCCAGTTATTTTTGCCCCCTCTTCTTTCCATCTCCCCCTCTTGAAAAGGCAACCTTCTGCTCCATTGTTCTTCATGCTTTGGCCCAAGGTGATCCTCAAAATATTTAACACCCTCTAAGGCAAAGGCACCAGTCAAACAGAACAAATGCCTTGGGGCCAGCATGGACCCGAATAAACTCCTGTTGGGACAGTTTAAATCCCTTAGTGTGCACATTTCAGAGGCCTCTGGTATCTCAGAGGACAGGCAGGGGCAGATGGAATGGGGGGGGGTGGCTCTAAAGGACCTCAGGGCAGTGAGTCCATTTGTATTTCAATATTTGATCAACTTGCGCAGTCCAACTGCTGCAGTATCTGCCCTATTCGTGAATGCTAATACTCCAACATTCAATTTCAATCACTCCTTCCCCTCCCTCCTCCTCTCTCTCCCCCAGCACCCCCACCCAGATTCTCTTTTTTTCCATCTAATATAGAGATGAAAGAACAGGGCGGGTTCATTCTAATAATTTGAGATCCCTTGCACAGGATGAGGACATGCCGGGGTTTGTGGACGAACAAAAGGGAAAGTTAGAAGAGGCTGAAAATTACCGCATGCCTATTAAAAATCAGCCAGGCTGAAGTAGTCCTGACTAGCAGACAGGGCCTGTAGCTCTAGGGAAGTGGTACTTAAGGGAATTTGCAATTAAGAGAAGCTTGGAGGCTTGCCATAGATTGCTTCCCTTGCTTGCTTTCTTTCTTTCTTTCTTTTTTTTTTTTTTTTAATTTAAAGAAGAATCACAAAGCAGGGACCTAAATGGAAGATGACAATAATGTAAAGTGACAGATGCCAGTTTGGCAGGAAACACCAGGAAGGCCAAGTTACTTACCTGTAGCATTCGTAACTGCTGCCACATGCTCTGCACTCCATCTCAGTGTGGAAGGCAGAGTCTTGGTGGCTGTCCAGGGACAGCTGTCCAAATTCCTGAGAATCAGGCTCCACGTTCAGGTCCCTCCAGCCCACCCTGGGTAAACATGGGCATCTGCAAGCAGGAGCCCCAGCCTCAGCAAGCATGCCCACTCCAGGAATCCGGCCTATTACAGCTTCTGGGCAGGCCAGGAGGCTGCCACCACCCACACTGGCCTTTCCAGGGGCTTGGCAGTCCTATCAGCCAGGATCCACATAAATCTTTGAAGAAGGCTCATTTCTGTTTTCAGGCGTAATTGACACTGGATCCTGGGAGGGATGGTTTGTAGCTAAGAGCTTGGATGCTCAGGAGAAATAGGGGCTGCTTCTGATGGCCAGCTTTATGAGTTCACAATGACTCCATTCAAGATTCCAAGCCTGGCTGGGATCCTGACCATTCAGAGAGTTTGATAGCAATATCGACTCATAGGGCCCCACCTTCAGATATTTAGAAGGGCCTGGGTGGGACCTGTGGGTCTCTGTGTTCTTTCTAAAAACTCTCTACTTGGGTGTGACCTGCAGGTACATTACAAGCAGGGGTCCACATGACAGGATTTGGAAACTTGTTCTCCCTATTAGCTAGCCCAATGCTATCCCACCACCTCAGTGCAATCTCTGGGATGGCATAAAAGGGGGTGTCATAATCGAACACAGTGGCACATGCTTGCAATCTCAGCCACTTAGGAAACTGGGGCAGGAGGATTGCAAGGTCAAGGCCAGCCTCAGGGACTTAGTGAGGTCCTAAGCAACTCAGCCAGACTTTGTCTCAAAATAAGAAATAAAAAGGGCTGGGGATGTGGTAAAACACATCTGGGTTTAATTCCCAGGACCAAAAGTGGGGGGGGGGGTAGAGAACAGGTATCATGACACCTTAATCAGTGACCTAGCTCCTTTCTATTGTGGCCCTTGGTTGAAAATACTATTTCCAGAGAAAGTGTGTGTGAGGGTATGTGCGTGTGTGTGTGTGTGTGTGTGTGTGTGTGTGTGTGTGTGTGTATGTTGTAGGGGAAAGAAACTGACCACAGGGATGGATCAGGGCACTGACATAGCTTGGCCTCCATTCCTATAGGACACCCTGGTCTTCTTCAGATACTTCGCTGCCACTTGGTCAGCCCCAGCTGGTCACCAGGTTATGGCAGCCTCTCTCGGCAACAATCCAGTTACCTAGCCCTGGTGTTGGTGTTTAATATCTAATCGTAGGCACAGCATCACAGAGCACTTCATGTTCATGATCATATGCATCATTTCATTTCATCCGTACAGCAACTGAGTAAGATAGCTTGCATTTCTCCATTTCGTAGGTGAGGAACCGGGTTCAGAAAGGACAAGGGACTTGTTCTAGGGACTTGACTGCTAAGGACAAGGCAGAGTGGAGCCTCAGGCTTGATGCCTGACTCTAGATTCCACTCTCTTTGAAAGATAGGCTTAGTCATCCAGTAAGCAGGGCTCAGGGCAGCAGGTCTCTGCAGGTTGGAGCTATCCTGGATCATTAGGGTCAGAGGATGGCATCTACCCACGAAGTAACCAGAGGAGAAAGAATCACAGAGCCTTTCAGTTATTTCTTTGTTAGAAGGAGATGACCTCTTATTAAGATGTGCCACCCTAACAAGGTTCTTGACTTATTTATTTAGAACCTGAAATCACATATGCAAAGTGTGTGCGTATACACACACACACACACACACACACACACATTAGACCTGTGGATCACAGATACCAGGGCTCTCTCCTCACTGTACCAGGGTCTCTGCAAAGGCAAATGCACTCCCCTTCCAGGCAGATGGTCAGAGACTCAGGGGTTTTGGAATCTCCATGTCCTGAGAATGGGACATTGTTGTGGCTTTTTGGGGATTTAGGGATCCTGGATGCTAATCCACCACCTCTATGACTAGAGTAGCTGTTTAATCTTTTGCTTCAGTTTTCTAGACTGAAAAGTATTGTGGTTGGGTACAATACAGCAAGTTTGTGATTTCTTTTCTTTTCTTTTTTTTTTTTTTTCTTTTTTTCCCTTTTACAGTGCTGGGATAGAATCCAGGGCTTCATGCATGCTAGGCAAGCACTCTACCATGAAGTCATATCCCCAGCCCAGCAGTCTCCAATTTCTTGATAGTGTCTCTTAAAAATAACATTTAATAGTTATTGAACCAGAACTATGTGCTAAGTGCCTTGTGCACATTATCTCATTTAATGTACATAATGAAAAGCAGCTTTTATTAACCCTAGTTAGGAGACAGCATACAAGTTCAGAGAGGTTAAGTAAATTGTTCAACATCAAAAGGCTGTCAAGTGGCAGAGTGGGAATTCCAGAGCTCCAGGTCTCACATAATCACCTGGCCATACCTTTTTTTTTTTTTTTTTTAATTGCTTAGGAAAAGCCTTTCTTTCTCTTGGAAACAATATTCCTCTTTTCAGAAATAAAACTATTTTAGGTTAGAAGCAGAAAGCTTGCAATAGAATTAAATTCAGTGCTACTGTTCAGCCAGGATTATTGTGGAAATGCACAACCAGGGTAGTATCACCCATGACAATCTGCTGTACTTTATTCCCACAGTTAGAGCCTGAAGCTGGCTCTCCTCCCTCCCTCCCTCAGGTGGGAGGCTTGTCAGTACTGCCCTGTAGAGGGCATGGCATCTGCAGGAGTCTCCTTCACTTATCCAGCTACTAGTCTGAAAGGCCAGTGACTATGAAACACTTTGGAAGGAAATGTAATATAAATAAATACATTTATAAATAAATACAAACTCACATGTTATGGCTGAACCTTGTGTCCTCCCCCAAATGTATATGTTTGAAGTTCTAATCCCCAATAACTCAGAATGTGATTTATTCGGTGATAAATCTGTATATATTTTTAATGTTTAGTTGTAGATGGACATAATACCTTTATACTTATTTATTTAAATATTTATTTACTATTTATTTATTTATATGTGGTGCTGAGGATTGAACCCAGTGCTTCACACATGCTGGGCAAGCACTTTACTACAGAGCCACAACTCCATCCCTGCTTGATGATAAATCTTTGGAGAGATGAAATGAGTCATTGGGGTGGGCTCCACCCCAACATGACTGTGGTCCTTATAAGAGGAAATTTGGACAAAGATGTGTACAGAATGAAGTCACAGTGAGGACACTACAAGAAGTCCATCCACAGGCTCTCTAGTATTCCTCTAAGGAGAGAGGAAGAAAAAAACTCAACCTTGCCAGCACCTGAATCTTGGACTCCAGAGTGTAAGAAAATAAATTTCAGTTGTTACTGTGATTTGGATTTGAAATGTCCCCATAAGTTCATGTATGAGACAATGCAAAAAAGTTTAGAGGTGAAATGATTGGATTATAAGAGCCTTAAACCAATTAATCCCCTGATAGATTAATTAACTTGGAGGTAGCTGTAGCCTGGTAGGGTGGTTCTGGAGGAGGTGGGTCACTGGCGGGGGCCTTTAAGGTATATATTTGGTGAGCTGAGTTTAGGCTCTCTGCTTTCTGATAATGTCCTGAGCTATCTTCCTCCACCACACTCTTCCACCATGGTGTTCTGCTTCATCTCAGCCCCAAAGAATGGAGCTGGTCTTCTATAGACTAAGACCTCTGAAACTGTGAGCCCCCAAATGAAATTTTCCCCCCTCTAATTGTGCTTGTCAGGTTTTTTGGTTACAGCAGTGAAAAAGCTGACTAAAACAGTTGGTTAAGCCACTCAGTCTGTAGCACTCTGTTATGACAGCTTCAGCAAATACAATGTATAAAATAATGTATACAAATTACTTTATGTCAAAAAGCATATACTTTAAAAAATAGTGTGTGTATATACACATGTGTGTTTCCATCTGTCACATGTATCCACGCTCCACAACTCTGTATTCATATGCATATTCTTTCATAGAAACCCAATCTCGGGTTGCTGTCTCAGAACAACATCTACATTCTGGCATTGGGGCCCTGCTTTCCTCTTCAGCCCACACCTCCTCCATGTTCTCCTGGCTAGCCTGGGCTCCCCAACTGCCATTCCATCTCCCAGCTCTGGGCCTTGCCTTGGCTACCTGACCCATGAACTTTTGCTTCTCCTGCAAGGCTGGAGAAATTGCACATCTTCTGTAAAGCTTTCATCTGCTTTGCAAGAGAGCTGTTGAGTCACTTCCTTTTCTGAACTCTCCCAGCATTTTGCACACACTTCTATTAAGACATTTCATTGTATAATGGTTAATCATGCATGGGCTAGTTCCTCCCATCCCCAACACATCACCACACACACACACACACACACACAGCCCCCATCACCACCACCACCACCACCCCACACCACACAGAGGGTGAGTTCCTTCAGAAAGGACTGTTTCTTCTCATCTTTGCAGAGCCAGCACATTGCTTGCCTCTCACAGACAGGATTTCAGGCGGATGCAGCCGAACGCGACGGGTGGGGGTGCCTTGGACTCTTGGGACAGCCTGCCGGGACGTGGGGGTGCGCTGGGAGAGCCAGCCCACCAGCCTGCCTCTCCAGGCGTTTCCACTCGCTCCCTCCAAAGGCGGATCAAAGGCGCGCCAGGGTGCGCCCCACCCGCCGGGGAGCCCACCCGATTGGACAAACAAAAGCCTCGAGTTAAACATCGGCGGGGAGAGAATTGCAGGAGCTCTCGACAGCAAATTAGGCATTTAAAGCCAAGCGCAGTGGCTTTCGGAGATTAAATGCATTATAGATTTGCTAAACCAGAGGCGAGCCAAAGAAAAGGTAGACAGATCATTGCTACCCTTCAGGCAGCCGGGCGGGCGGGGAACGCAGGGGCCCTCGCGCAATCACGCCGGCATGAATGCCAGGCACGCGGGCTTAATTTCTCATTTGCAATCAAGGCCGCGTCCCCCCTTCTCGTGGTCCCAGAAACACCGGCCCTTCCTCGGGATCCTTTCACAGGCCGCACTGCGGAGTGAAGGGAAAATTATCCAGAGATAATGGTGCTGATTATGGGATGGCAAGTGGCTGGGAAGCGCAGCGGGCGCCTATAGATGAGGCGCGGGCGAGGCAGAGGATGCGCAGAGCCCAACCCTGGTTCTTCCCCTCGCTGCCTTCACAGGGCACCAGCACTCGGCCCTACCGGATTTGCAGCTGGGGGTGTTACGTCTCAGCCATGAATGGGTTTTCCTTCATTTCATCCCCACCCTTCCTATAATCCAAAAAAAGAAAATTCCAGAATGCAGAGAATTCAGAGAAGGTGGTGGACCAGAGCACAAGAGGTCTAGAAGGGATTATTAGAGCCAGACTCGGGGGATCTGAGTCTCTGGGTCCTTGTCCCTGCACCCACCACACACTCACCTGTGGAGAGTCGGGGTGGGTCAGACCTCTCTGGTCTACATCCTCCACACCGGCAGAAGCAGGACCAAGGGAACACAATAGTTCTGTGCTTCATAGCCTGGAGGAGAAAAGGTAAAAGTCATCCTGCTCCTGAAAAAATGTCATGAGGAACTGGGTGATTCTCAATCTCTTCTGAAAAGCAGACTGGGGAAAAAAAAAAAAAATAGCCCAAATTGAGGGACTCAGATTTGACCTAAAAAAATTATTACAGAGGGGAGTTGTTAAAACATGAAATTGAATACAACAGAAGTTTCAACCCCTCTTTACTCCAGAACTTTAAAACTCATGGCAAAGACAGACTCTGCTTGTGCCCCTTCAGAGGGCTGTGCCCCCATCTCAGCTTCCTGACCTGACTTAATGGTATGGACTATTTATCAAGTCCCTTCCGTGAGCCTGGCAAGCATCCAGGAACCCTGGATGTGGTGTTACACATGATTTCCAGATCAGTGCTAGTAGGTGGTTGATGCAGCCCTATAACAAGGACACAGAAGTTTGGTGGCATTGCCAAGGGAACCGTGGGCTATTGTGGAGCTGAATCTGACAGAAGCCTGGCTCCTTTAAAAAAGTCACATTCTGTCCAAGGCCCACTTTCTCTCTTGCTGCAAAGGCGCAGCAGGGAAGGTGAGGTGTGGACTTGGGCCATTCCCACATAGCCTCAGGCTAAAGTCTGAGGGTCTGAGGGGCAAGTTCCCATGCTCTCTCTGCGTGGCTGCAGAGCCCTAGGCTGGCCTTGTGTATATGAAATGGGAGCTCGTAGGGCTCCGGGTGGACAGGAAGCACCAGGCCCCAGGACTTCAGAGATGGTAGTGCTGACAGCAGCCACCTGTGATCAAAAATTCCCTTTGCTCCTTTGTCAAGCTCACAGAGTTACTGCCACCAAGGCCACCTCCTGACAGTGTGGTGGGCCAGGCCAGAGACCTGGGAGACAGAGGGGAGGCCATTAGTCCTTGAAGGACCAGGCAGAGGTATTCTGAGAACCCCACCCATGGCCCTGGGAACTTGAGTCCTGCCAGGCCCCAGGTGCTGGCCACCTCACCTCTGACGTGGCAGAAGCACTCTGGCCATATAGCGTCCAGAAAAAAGCCCCATCATCCCTGCTCCCCCAACCCATTAGTTCTCATAGGAGAAGGACCAGAGCTGCCCCTGGGTGCCAAGGGGAAAGCCAGGCCAGCCGCGTGCCTGCAGCTGAGCAGGAGAGCAGAGAGCATGGAGTAGTCCCTGACCACTCACTGCTGGCTTTGTGTCCTTGGGCACAAGTCATCTCTTTTATCCTCAGTTTTCTCATCTGGAAATACTTCAAAGGTAGCTGGAGAGGACAGGTGATGAGTGCATCTGAAGTGCTTGGAATGTGCCTGCCATGCTGGGAAGCACTCAACGGGTTAACGGCTGCTATTAATGACCCCACAGGCCGAACTTCACAGACAAGGCAGTAGATGCAGAAGCAGGAGGGGGGGGGTAAAGGAGAGCTCTTTTTCTCTTTTAACCTAATCCCTAACCTGAAGCCTGATCTAGGCTCCTTTTGAGCTTTGGGAGTCAGCTTTGACTAGGGAAGGGCCTTGCTCAAGTGAGGACAGGCCACCCGGAGACCAGGCTAGGGTGGCCTAGCTAGTCCTGGTTTACCTGAAAGTCCCCTGTCCCAGAAATCTCCTTATTCCTGGGCTAACTGGGTTGGTTGGTCAACACTTGGTCAACACTCACCTCTAAGAAGACAGCGGGGAGGCCCCTGAGTCATCTGTGCAGTGGCTCAGCATGCAGTGCCTTGAACACTCCACCCCATCTTTCCTTCCTCTCCTTTTTTACTCTGATTTTGTTTATTGACTCTCCTCATCCCCTTCCCCTTCACATGCTGACACACATACCTGCAGAGGTGGAAACCAGGCCTGTCTATAAGGGATAGGGTTGGAGGGGACCTGTCAAATTAGCAGGCAGGCTCTTGTGCCTGGAAGGGGAGCCAGGTCCACTTTGTTGCTTACCATCTCAGCCATTTGGGTTTCACAGATACTGTAGCTTAGACAGCAGACGTTTATCTCTCACAGTTCTGGAGGCTGGGAAGCCCAAGATCAAGGTGCAGGACCATTAGATTCTTGGTGATCATCTGTCCCCTCACAGGGCAGAGAGAGTCAGCTCTGCCCTTCTGCCTCTTTGAAGGGCACCATTCCATCATGGGGGCCACACCTTCATGACTTCATCCCAAAGGCCCCGCCTCCAAATCCCATGCACTGGGGACTAGGACTTCATACTGACTATGAATACAGAAGGCTCTTGCTGCTGGCGGTGAAGTAGAGAACAAAATTTTTTCACCAAAGTCCAAACTCCCTCAGTGGCCTGGAGCAGCTAGCCCCCAGATGCCATGACCTCCTGAGAGGACTGCGAGGGGGGAGGAGGGGAGGGGCTGCCGCTCACGGAAGCCTCCAGCCCTGTGGCTCCTAATCCCCAGGGTCCGAAATGGCTGTGCTTTTGTGAGACCCTCTGACGCTGGACACACTGCCCCTTGCTGTCCAGGTGTTAAGAGAGTTAAGAGAGCATGGAGGCCAGAGAGCAAGCCAAGGGTGGGAGTGTGGGACAGAAGCCCCAGTGTGCACAGGGAGCAGCAGACCTGACTGACAGATCTCAGAACAGGGCACCTGGATGCCCTCAGTTCCCTGCACCTGGGCAAACAGCTCTGAGAGGCTTGGTGAGAGTGGAAGGGGCACCAGGGAGGGAGGTGAGGCAGCAAGTGCTAGGACAGGGCTTTAAGAGGGTGGGGCCCAGAACTCTGACCACAGCCCTGTTCTACTGTTCCTGGGGTCTACTGGGAAACCAAAGGTTGCAAAACTGCCCCCACTGTACATCTGTCTTCTAACCGTCTGGCAGGAGAGGGAGGCTTTAATTTATGTTAGCTTTAATTTAGAGGTTAGGAGAGGGAAGGGCGCCACAGCATCACATCCAGGACCTGCATGGCTCAGAGCCTCGGCCTCAGGAAGCACTGATCCAGGCTGCAGAGGGGCTGGTGTGTGAGGCTCCTTCCCCTGCACTAGGCACCTGGTGGATGGCAGAGGCTCTGCCCTCACAGAGAGGCCTTGGCAGTTCTTCATGCACCTCTCCTCAGCCGCACCCTCCCTCTGGGAACCTGGATGAGCCCAGTGGGCTCTCCCCAAAGTATTGCAGGTGGGCCCCTGGGAGGAGCTCCGGAGGATGTTCCCAGGATGTCAGGTGCTGCCATTCAGTGGCTGGGTTCTCTGACCTCCTGGGAGTCCTCCACCTTTCACATCAGCCAGAGATAGAGCTCTGGGCAGGAGTAGCCCTGGGCAAGGGGTCTGCTCTCTGCAGTCCTCACTCAGGAGCCAATGCTGGGCAGAGGCTGCCTCCGGGAAGTCTGTCTGCCTCTGGAACTTCACTTGCAGACCCCGCCTCACACAGGAACCAGTGGCCACTGGGGGTGGCTCCCTGCTGGACCACCACATAGGCAGGAAAGCAATTCTAAGGACTTCCCAAGCCCAGGGCTGGGCGAGCAGTGGTGCCACCCCTGCATGGCACCCCTTCACCAGGACTCCAAATGCAGGACCCTGTGCTTGTCCTGCTGCCTAACATTCTGAATATTTGGTTCTCCTTCCCTTACTTAGGCTTCCCAAGAGCAGGAACTTAATTATTATTTTTTTTTATCTTCTCAGAAAGTACTGGACACATAGCAGGTCTCAATAAAAAAATTGTCAAATGAATGAAGGCATTAATAAAACAGCATTATTATCCCACCCCATTTTACAGATAATGAAACTGAGGTAGAGGTTGGTCAGCTCACTCTCAAGCATCCTTCTAACTTTAAGTTTTACGGAAGGCATGCTCACCATCAACTGTTACTCTTTGGAAGTTCTCCTATTAGTCTCACTTGTCTCCTTCATCCTACGAGAATGGCCTATCTCTAGCAGTAAAGCTGAGAAACACATTTTTTATGGAGCCCTCTCTTCAGATGAAGCAAATGGGTCCAGGTGATCCTGCCAGTTGGGGGGAACATCCTGGGCCCTACTGGGAAACCAAGGGTTGTAAGAACTGCCCCCCTGTACATCTGTCTTCTAACTGTCTGGCAGGGGAGGGAGGCTTTAATTTACTTTAGCTATAGATCTCACAATTACTCTTCCTCTCTCTAATTTGGATGTTAATGTATTAGCTACAGCTTTGCCTTCTAGGCTAGAAATTGTTTCCCCCCACCCGTCCCTGAAATTATACATCCAGATAGAGTAGTGTTCATTAAAGTAAGATTAGGAGAGGATAATATGTGAGAGGTATGTAATCTTTTGCAAATGGTTAGTAAATTGGAACTACCCCAATTACAATCTTGTTCATCACACAGGGCTGAATTACTCTGCCTGGGACGGGAGTCTCAGCCACAGCTCTGCTCAGCTCCCATTTCATAAATATTGTATACACATGATATTCTCAGCCATCTGCTTCACTGGTCGCCGAGCACATTTTCTGACTTTCTGGTTGACTGCAGAGAGCGGCAGGAGCGGGGCGGCCATCCTGCCTGCAGCCTCCAAGCCCAGCTAGGCCTGCCTTCCGCCAGGGCTCTGCTGACACTGTAGCTCCAGGCTTCACCCCCAGACGTGCGCCAGGCCCCACCTGTCCTCTCTGAGGCTTGAGGACTGTCACTGAGCAGGGACCTGGGAAGTGGGCTGTGCTGGGAGGGTCTTCTCAAAAAGGGCACTGTGGAGGCTGCTGAAGGTGACAGAATAGGTGTACCTGTCCCCAGCCTGTAGGCTTGGGTGGGGCTGGGTGGGGAAGCCCTGAGGGGCTGAGAGGTCCTACCTCTGCCTGGTGGGGGGGGGGAGCAACAATCCTGTAATGATGCTGCGGCTCTCAGAGGAGGTCTGCTCAACATCAGCAGCTGGGCTCATCTCTGCCACTCACCCCTTGGGATCTGACCACTCGGTTTCCCTAATCTCATTTCTTTCAAAGAGGCAGTGAAGCATATGGATTAAGAGTGAGGACCTCAGAGTTGGGGCCTAGGAAATCCCACCCTGCTATTTGCCAGTTGTGTGACCCTCAGCAAATAGTTTAACCCTCTCTGTGCTTGGGTTTCCCCATCTGTACAATGAGCACCTTGATGATACGATTTACTCCATGGAGTTGTGGTGCCCAGCTTAAAACTCAACAACTGTCTTATTGCAAAGGTGTTTTGACTCTCTTCCTACAGCTTTGGCATCTCCCACAAAAGAGCTCACCCGTGGGCCTGTGCTGGATATGCTCACCAAGCAGGAGGGAAGCAGACAAAGAAAGAGGGCAGATCTTGTTAAGTGCTGTTATGTGCCCGACACTGTCATGAAGGGTTTCTTCATTCCTTGTACAGATAGAGAGGACGAAGCACAAGGCTTTTTGAAAAGCAGGTTTCTTGTTGCTGCCTTATTTAAAATTTTGAGTTTACCATTTGTTAAAATGGTTAAAGTCCAAATTCTTAGAATAAATTTAACATCCTCCAAATCTGGTTCTAGCACACCTGGGTGCTGAGCCTGGGTGCTCTTGGTGCCTACCTGGTGGGACTGTTCTTCCGTCATAGAGCTCACCCTCCTGCTGCAGAGCTCCATGGTGCAGTCTCTTTGCCTGGGCTTTAGCTCCCCTTCTCCTTGTGCCTAAGTGATTCACATCTATCCCTCAGGTCTCAACTTCCGTTTCCCCAGAGAAGCTTTTGGCCAGGGTTTGGATCTGGAATATTCTCCAAAGGCCCATGTGTTGAAGGCTTGGTCCCCAGCTTGATGCTGTTGGGAGGGGGTGGACCCTTTAAGAGGTGGGGCTAAGTGGGAGGTCTGGGGAACGTGGCTTGAAAGGGATAGTGGGGCCCCAGCTCCTTCCTCTTCCTCTTTTTTGCTTCCCAATCATTATATACATGGGATTTGCTTTGCCACCTGTTTCTTTGTGCTGCCTTGCCACAGGGCCAACCAATGCTGAACTGAAACCTTTAAACCTGTTTTTCTTTATAAGTTGGCTATTTCGTGATTCATTATAGTAATGGCAAGCTGACTACTTGCCTTTCTTAAAGCACTTTCTGCCCCCAAGACTAGATAAGAGCCCACTAGTGTATGTTTTCACAGCAACCCATAGGTCCCCTTTATAGCACCTCATAAGACTATAGCTAAGCAGAGGGCACACATCTGTAAAGCCAGCCTCAGAGACTGAGCCAGGAGGATTGTGAATTTGAGGCCAGCCTGGGCAACATAGAAAACTACCTCTCCAAGTAAAAAAATAAAGAAGGTTGGGAATGTAACTTAGTGGTAGGGTATATTTGGGTTTAATGCCCAGTACTAGGGGTAAAAAATGATGGTAGCTAAAAATTCAACAATGTGTACATTGTTGGTCTTGTTGGAGGACCAGTCATAGGTCAGGGCTCATTTTAGTGAGGGGAGGCTAGACTGTGTAATGGAAACTTAAATCCCAATCTGGTGCCTCTCTCTCATGCTGCCTGTCCCATAGGATGAGCAACAGCCTTAGCTCCACTTTGTCACTCAGAGATCCCGGTCGATGGAGACTTCAGCAGCTTGTGGGTGTACCATGTGGAATGCGTGGCCTTCTTCATGGCTGTAGCAGGGGCAGAGAGGCTGAGAATCTCATGGGAGCAGGAAAAAAGCAGAGTTTACCAAGGAGGGCTGCCCATCCCTTCTGCCCAGTTCCACAGGCTCCTACCCAAAACTATTGGAGGAACAAGGGGAGCATTGGATCTGCCACGGGATCTCATGCCACTGTTCCCTTGTGCATTTTCCATGCCTCGCACATTGGTTGGCACATAGTAGAGGCCCCTAAATATCTCTAGAATGAATGAGCGAGTCAGTATAAGGTCAAGATCCCACACCAGCACATGGAGCCTGGGTTGGGCTTTGGACCATGATCCTCCATTTTCAAAACCTTGGCCTTTGCACTCTACCTTGCTGTCTCCCTCAATTGTGGGATGCTTCTCTCTCTTCTTGTAGAGAACAGAATATCATGCATTTAGCCACTTAATAGATTTGTCATTCCTGATGAAGCTGATGAAAGTTACATGTCCTCCAATCAGCATTGCAATCAGCCATTCAGCCACTCACCTAAGACAAGTGGCAGTTCATATTCAGCTAACATTTCTTAAGTGCCTACTATGTGCCAGGTGTATTCTCTGGCTAGGGGCACACCAAAACCTGGTGAGGTGAGCATGTTTCCTGCTTTGTGGGTGGTGACAGTGACATGGGGAGAGGGAATCCTAGATCCACAGGCAGAGCTGCTGCCCTTAGGTCCAGTGCCTCCTGGTCTCCCCACAGCAGCCAGTGTTTCACACCAAGGTGTGCCTGGAAGACCTGGAGGAAGTGCAGATTTCTGGGCATTCTATGGAAATGGGCAGCCCAAGAATTTGCATTTTATTGAGCTCTGTGCTCTTGTCCCCCCCACCGCCCCAGTTCCTGTGCCCACGTTCTGAGAATCCCAAGAATCACAGCCTTGCAGCTGCTGCCCAGGTGAGGGTAAGGAAAACTTCCCTTGTTAACTTGGCTCCTGTGTCTCAGCTGGGGGATGGTGGGGGTCAGGAACTAACATCTCTGCGGCTGGTATTTGGTACTCCTCTGTGAGGCTGCCTGCAATCGAGGTCTGTAAAATGAGGGGGTTGGACTGGACGAGCTCTGGGGTGCTTGGCAGATCTGACATTCTATATTCTATGATTGGATGAACTAAACCAAAGCTACAGATTCCATTTAAGTCTCTTCCTAGGTGGGAAGTGCTACAGACTAAAAATTGTATGACAATAAATATCCAGGGAAGTCAAGGAGTTATGGAGTAGCCACTGTGTGCTCAGCATATTGTCGGGCTGTGGGGAATCCAAGACAAGTGTAAGATATGACCCTGCTGCTCGCGGCACTAGCAGCCTGGTTGTGGAGCCAAAAAAAAAAAAAAAAAAAAAAAAATGCATGCTTGAAACAATGAGAGAAAGAGAAACAGGTTCGGACAGAGCCAGGTGCTAATTAACCTGGGTCTGGCTAGGGGCTACCTGCAGGGTCTGGGAAGTCCCAGGGAGGAGGAAAGACTCCTGGAACCCAGAAGTTTGACCATAACCTGTAACTAATATTTGTGTAGCAGCACAGCATTCTTGCTCACACCGTCCCCAGAATCCCGTGTGAGGTGGGGATTTTAGGGATTAAGAAGTAAACTCAGCTGGGTGTGGTCACGCATGCCAGGAGGCTGGGGCTGGAGGACTGTGAGTTCAAAGCCAGCCTAAGCAATTTAGCAAGGCCTTAATCAACTCAGGGAGACCCTGTCTCTAAATAAAACATAAAAAGGGCTGGGGATGTGGCTCAGTGGTGAAGCACCCCGGGGTTCAATCCCCAGTACCAAAAAAAAAAAAAAAAAAAAAAGCAAGCTCAGAGACTTGATCCAAGTTGACTTCTATTAAGTGTGATTTGAACCCAGACCCGCTGATATCAAAGTCCATGTTTTTTGAAAGGGTGGGCTAGAGGAATGAGGGAGACCGTGGGAACCAAGACCTGCTGCCTGAGTCCTGCCCTGTGGAGAGCCTTGAATGGCAAGGTTTCAGAAGAGGTTGGTGGGTGAGGTGAACCCCAGACTAGTGGTCTAAGAGTCTGTGCGGGGGGTCCCCAGGGAAGTACAGGGGTGCTGGTGGGAGTGACGGGGCCCAAACAGCCCAGGGGGAGTAGGAGTTATGGATTTCCTGGGGGATGTTTCCTTTACCTCTCACCAGTCCAGTGGTCTACTGAATCCCTTGCTTTGAGAAGACGCATCTCAGTGTCAAGGAACAAAATTTGTCTAGCAGAGGGTGGGCTGGATCCCTGTCCTCCTGTATTCCTTTGATCTGACACCCTTGTCAAATAAACTGTTCAAGTATCTGGAAGCCCTGTGTCCTTCCCAGCCCCTGCCCCACCCCCACACATGTGCATGGGCCACCTCCCTCTCCTTGTCCCCAGGGTTCCCTTGGTGGTGGCGGTGAGTGGGGGATTGCTGGAAACCTCTGTGACTTTTAGCTTCATTCCCTCCCGAGCAGACTGTCTGAGACTCTTCTGAGAGGGGCTGCTGCTGTCTGGGCTGGAAGCAGCTTTGAGAATAAAATCCACAAGGTCAGGGAGAAGCAGAGCTGGAACAGCCAGGCTGCAGTCTTCTCTAAGGATAGAGTAACCAAAGAGCTAGTGCAGGGAGGCCCGAGTCAAGGGCAGAGGAGCTTCTGAGGCTCCATTCTCCCCCCATCACACGGGGAACATGGAATACAAAGCTCAAGTCTTTATTACAGGGGGAAAAAAAAAAGTAACCGCAGCAGAAAAGGGTGAGCCAGTAAGAGGGGAGAGGAGAGAGCCACACTCTGAAATCAATACCGCCCAGGACAAGCATTATCCCATGTGGAACACCTCAAGCCTCTGCCTAGAAAATTTGATTGGATCTTCAGAAAAACCTATTAGTGTGTTGTCAGGGACCTTCTGGTGATAACTGACCAGCTCTTGCCAATCGATGCTCTTCACTTGTGGAGCTCCTGATTTTTTAACAGCATAATTGTTTTTTTAATAACGGGCTGGCTCACCCACTCCGGCAAGTGGGGAGTCAAAGTGAGACTCCCAACTTAAAATATAGAGAAACGCAATGCTCCGGCCACTTCTTCCTAATTGCACAATTACTTTACAGAGCACCGGGGAGAGATGGCTGTGGTGGGGGGCGGGCTTGTGCTGCTGAGAAGTTGCTAAGAAAAGTCACAGAAGTAATTACGCCAGTCAAAATTATTTACCAAATGAAAGCCATTCTTCACAAAAGAGCCTTTATTTATTTTTAAAGAAAAAGGGCAAAAATGGGATGATCCCAGGATGGCTAAGACACCATAAAGCAACAGTTGAGTTAGTTATCAATTATTACAGCTTTTTAATTTTCAACTCAAGAGCAAGCAATGCATTTTATCTGGGGTTTTAAATGCACTATAACAGCAACAGTATTTTTTGCTCTTTACCATGCCTCGGATCTAAGATGTCAAAGTATTTTACAAACAAATAACTTGAAACAATTTGGGATTGAGGCTCTTATAGATGGAGAGCAGGCCCAGGGAGGAAGCGATTTGCCCAAGGTCACCGGCTGAATCAGAGGCACAGCTGGAAACACTACTCATGAATACTGGCTCCTGGAGTCCAGCTCATCACTACCAGCCCACCCCCCTCCCACGCACCAAAACAAAAACCCAAAGCCGGAAAGCAGCAGCAGGGCAGAGAAGTCACCTGCCCTCCAAAGCGCAGGGTGTCCACCCTGACAATTTGCTGTACAGATTGGAAGCCGAGTGTGCAGGTCAGATGTCTCTACAGACTGCTTCTGCAGAACCCGGAACAATCGGTAGCTACTGAAAAGTCTATGGAGATTAGGGGCAGCTCAGCTTTCCCTTCGGAATCCCTTCCCCCTGCCCCCTCCCCCAGCATCTGTCAGATTCTTGCAGAGTGTCAGCATTCCAGGAGGAGGTGATGGCTCCTAAAGCAGGTGTACTCTGCCCACCTGGCAGGTCTGCTCCTTTTCGGAACTGGCTCCCTCCAAAACCTGGTCTATGTGCACAGAGTGGGAGTGCAAGGTTCAGAGGAGAGGAGGGAGAGAAGGGAAGGGAAGAGGAGAAGACAGGCAGGACTGTTTTGAAACCTTTGCAGGGTATAGAACCTCTATTTACAGAGGCTCAATCCCACCCACACTGTCAGGTACCTTGCAGTCCCACACTAGAAACACTTTATACCTGATTATTTATCAGTTTGGTTGCCATTTGCTGGTTGGTTGACAATGTTATGGTTTTGTAGATATTTAATTAAACATTTAATAAATTTGATTTGAGTTTTCCTGTCTTCTCTGTACTTGGAGATCCTTTTTTTTTTTTTTTTTTTTCTTTCCAGGTCTCAAGTATATTCACAGGCCTGGAAATGTTTACAGGACATAGGCACTGTATTTATTGACCTTAATGGATAAAACAGCCTTGAGAGAGGGAGGAGGGAGGGGCAAGAAAAAACAATGGTGACCACAGACAGGAAGAAACAAAATCAAAACCAAACCACACAAAAATTTAGCCACACAGGCAGAGGGAGTTTGAGAAATTTTACAATTGCTAGTTGGGAAGAAGAGAGCAGATATTACCAGGCTAGTTCCAGGAAAGAAATGGAGAGATGAAAAGCTAATCCAACCAGAGTAAAAAAAAAAAAGAATTCTCTTATTATTCAATAATTTATTGAGCACAGGGCCAGATACTGCACTTGGCTTCAGAGACACAGACAGAGCTGGATCGGATGTAGTCTCTGCTCTCAAGGAATTTACTGTTTTATTGAGGGAGACAGAAGGGTAAACAAACAGTTCAGATATGAGATAAGGACACAAATTGAGGTAAGTATGAGGGATGGAGAAAGCACAGAGAAACAACCTGAATCAGCCTCAAGGGAGGAAGATATCCCCTGAATATTCCAAGGCACAAAGGTGTGAACTTGGGGAGTTCAGGGTGGGACAGGGCTGGGGCTTAAGTGGTGGGGATCGCAGGGTGAGATGGAAAGACCAAGCTCGGTTGATGGCAGGTTGTGAGAGTCTGATTTACTCTGCAGGTGAAGGTCAACCAAGAGTGGTTTCTGAGGAGGGAGGGACCCAACGTGCTTCAGTTTAGGATGGATGATGGGCCTGGGGGGAGAGGGAAAGGAAGCCTGGAGAGAGGCCGGTACATTCCTTTGGTTGCAGGTAAAGGGCTTGGATGAGGCAAGTCATATGGAATTGATGAGTTGGGTCAAGTCTGAGAAGGATTCAGGGGCAGTGGGCAGGAACTGGTAGCCAGTCGGAAGCTAAAGATGAGGGAGGGGGAGGGGTCAAGAATGACAATGGGGTCTGCAGTGTGGGAGGCTGATGATGCTCTTAAGTGAGAAAGGAACATAGGGAAGGGGAGCGTTCGGAGGAAGCTTTTCACTTCTCCAAAGCCTCATGACCCTAAAACAGATGCCATGCTAGACAGGCACCCTTAAAGTTGCCATGGAAACCCAGCAAAACTCTGAGGTGGATAGTGAGGGAGTCACTGGGAGATTATGATATTCTTTTGGGGCAGCCCTAGCCAAGACCAGAATGCGACTCTGAGGCCAGCCACTAGAAACCTGTTCTGCCTCAGAAGAAAGGGGCTTGAAGCCCACAGAGAGGCAGCACAATAGATCCCTCCAAGGCCATATGGGGACTGGCGATCCTATTGCGAATCATGGTTGAAGGGAGTTTATTGGAAGTCAGCTAATGAAAGCTCCCAGCTATAACCAGGAGTCTATATTCTCCCTGGGCAGCAACATACCCTCCATAATAGCTAGTGTGGCGGCAGGGGTGAATTGCAACACAAATATCTATCAATCACAGCAAATTCATTGGGTTATACTCCCATCACCCAGAGCTGACCCTTTCCTACCAGAGGAAGTAATGAGCTAGAAATAAATGCCATCTGAACCTGAGTCTAGGGAAATGTGTGATCATGGACATCTCAAACCTTAACTTCCTTCAGTTTGGGCTTTTCAAAGAGATGAATACTATAGCATGAAATTGCCAAGATTAAAAAGAGAATGTTAGTTTAATACACATGGTGGGGCAGTGGCCAGAGCCATCCATGGCACAGGATTCCCAAATCTTGGCCAGGGACTCACTCAGCATTCATGGGAAGTAAACAGCCCCAAAGCAAAGCAACCACATTTCTTTCTTGATCTTGGATGTTGGCAAAGGGAAGACAAACGAGGGCGCTCTGGTTTGGGGACTGCATGAATGAGGCACACATGTCCATAAATAAACCAGGAGCCCTCCAAACACGCTGCTCATTTGTTCACACAAAAGCCAGGCTGGCAGCTCTCGCCAAGCCGTGTTCACAGTCGGATCCTTAATGCATTGTGAGCGTTCAATCAAACTTTTAGTGGTGAAACTCTGGGAGTAGAAAGCCAGCTAAGCCCAAATGGTCCCTTTGCTTTTCCATCTTTTGTGGCTGCCTGGCTGTGCTCTTATGGGTTTTGTTGTCAACAAACTCCTGGCTTGCCTTTGAGCACTCCAAATTATTGAAAATGACTACAGCTTAAGACTGGCAGGATGATTGTTAAAAACAGCCCTGGCATTAATCATAGCTTAAGAGCTTTTGGAAAATGATTCTAATTCAGAAGGGGTGGCTTACAAAGAGGCTTGTCGAAAGCGAAGCAGACATCAAATTCTGAAAGGCAGAGAGCCTCCTTGGTGCCCACACCTGGCTCCTCCTGCAGCCCTGCGGCAGTGTGTGGGGCGCAGCTTACCTTACCAGCTCACCCCATGTGCTTCTGGGAGATTTCCACGTGAGTCCCACATCAGCCCACCCCCAATCGGGGCACCTTGAGATGGAAAAGACTGTGTGTGGGGGGTGGCGCCCGCAGTTCCCAGTCTTCCCGGCAGTCCTCTGAATAAGGAAGAGGTGGCTGGGCGCCTTGTTTTCTGTCAACAGTTGGGGTGCCTTAGACGGATGCTAAAATAAGCCGTGCGCACAGAGGCAGCTGCGTGGGCAAACACATGGTCAGCATTTGCAAGGAGCCAGGCAGGGCAACGAGCTAATACTTCTGCCTTTTGCCTGCCTGGCACAACAAAGGAGAATGATTTTTGCCATCAGCATTCTCCCTATCATGGAATCATTGCACAATTTAGTATGATTAATGGTTTCCATTTAGGAGAAGCTGAGACTGAAAACAGTGGGGGAGTGGTGGCACTCGGCTGGGGCGCTTGCGGCTGCAAACTAGAGCAAAAGGGAGAAAGATGTGGTCGGTGCCTGCCGACCAGGCCAGCCGTGCCCTCCACCTTTATTTCCAGGCACGATTGGGGAGACACATGGCTTTTGACATGCATTTGTTTACACAGTCTGAAAGCTGCAACCCTGTGGTGGCTTCATTCTTGCAGCCTTCCCAGTGTTTGTGGCTGAGAGCTACTCCCTCTGGAACTGCCAAAGAGAATGTCACTCCCAGAGGTTCCTAACTGAAGGCCTGGTTGAGAGCCAGGGTATGGCGATGGGGCTGCACAGCTAAAGCTAGCAGAACTAACTACACCACTTCTTGGCATTCCTGATGGCCACTCAGGGATGCCACACGGAGAAGGATCCCACCCTCATGTGGGGTGGAAGTGGTGGTCTCCAACAGGGCCGTCCGTCTCTGGAGCACCCAGGCTGGTGGGCCCAGTCTCGGCTCTCATCCGCCAGCTTTCCCAGGAGTCTTTCTCCACTCAGGAAACTTCTTTCTTCTCTGCTTCTGTAGACACTGCTTCTTCTTAGATCTCACAGCTGCTGCGGGTGAGTGGTGAGACAAAGGGCGCCATAGCCAGAGACTTGTGGGTGCTGATAGAAACCAACCGGGAAAACACAGAAAATTCAAGAGGGCCTGCATGTTTTAGCAAAAGGCTTTGTAACTGAAGCCAGAAAGGGAGAAAATTGGTGATCTTGGCTGGGTCTAACGTGACTCCAGGCCCTTCTCGATGCATTGCTGTCTCTGCAAGGAAATCTATTATTTTCCATAAACTGTCTTAAGCATCTCCCGGGCTACATTTCTGGCTGCGTTAAGAATCAAGCCATCAAGAACAGCTGTGAATGTTATACACTTTCAGCAGCAGCGATGGGCTTTGGCAGGGAAGTAGGAGCAAAAAACCCAAGTAGGACATTTCAGTTGACAGTAATGGCATTTTCCCTTCCTTGTCCAAACGATAAAAGATTCATGCTCCTAATTGCAACACTAGAGCTGCCCCCATCACTTTATTCTGGGAGAGGAGGTTAGAGAAAACAGGCCTAGAGAGAGGGAGAGAAAGAGAAAGAGAGAGAGATGGATAGTAATTTCGTCACTAGCTAACAGAGACTGATTAGTGCAGAAGATTCCCTTCCATAGCAATACTTTTTAATCAGGGCTGCTGTGTCTGGGCAAACAGCTTTTGTGGATTAGCTAGACTCGAGCCTGCCAGCATCCGTTGCAAGTTTAAACGATGAAATACACAACTACAGAGAAAACAAACCAAAAAGAGTAATAAAGTCACACATTTCAATATTCAGCAACCATTAAGGGATTTAAATATTTGCTTGCTATTAAAGGCTTGCATTAGGCTCTTCCAACACCAGCTCTGGAAGACTGAAATATCAATTACGGATCAATTTTCCCCCTAAGTAAACACTAATGCAGGATAAACAGTATTAGAAGATGCAATCGTAACATTGCTGACTTCAGGATGGACTTCCTGCTGGTAACAGCAAGTTTAAGCCTGGTGATTAATTAACCTGAGAAGATAGCACTTAAGGAAGATTTAAGGCGGGCACATCTGAAATATGACTGTGAGCCAGTACATGTTTGGAGGGCACCTAGAAAAGTCCCTGGCCTAGAGCATGTGTTGATTTGCCCCTCAGTAGTGGTCCTACTCCCCAGATCAACACTTCAAAGGATTAGGAGAGAGTAAAATGGGAGGCCAGGGTGGGTATGCCTGCAGGTAAGAGAAAAAAAGTAGACTTGAAGTCAGGTTCCTCCTTGGAATGAATTTCATATTTAAATATGTAAAGCTTGAGTTGTAGTTTCTCTCACTGACCACCAGGGGCAGTGCACATTTTATGCTCAAGTGGAATGAAACATGAAAACATAAGAAATAAAAACAGATGTAGCTCCCTATGTACTGGAGAGCCTGTACTTTAAGGATTGGAAGACTTGAAAACAGATAAGATTCCTGCATTCAGGTCTCAGTTTTGGAGTGCTCACATTACCCTTGTGCTATTGCCCTCTTCCTACCACCTGTAATAATGTGGCGGTGTGCTGGGGGCATTGAACCCCACAGCTCTATCAGAAGCACATTTTAACGTTTTGAGATGAACACAAATAAGGTTAGGAGTATGGCTGAATTTTTCTGACACATCATACCTCATTTTGAAGGCCCCTTATAATATACGATAACAACATTACCTTACGGCTTTGCTTGGCCATTACTAAAAATGTCATCATTTCCCAGGAGGGTTAACAAGTATGCTGTTCTAGCAGATCCTTGAGAGTGATGGAACCAAGGGTGCTAAACTCAGAGCTGAATGGCTCATTTCTTCAAGGCCACGCTGAAAGCTGCCCATATTGAGGATGGGCTTACAAATGTCAAGGTTTGAAATACGGAATTGGCAGCCCCTGCAGACTAAGTGTGATGCAGACAACTAGGTGTTTGACTAGCTCCCTTTAATCAACTTGGAGGAGAGGTCACACTGTGCCTACCACTCAATTTCATATATTGGCCATAAGGCCATTTGGATGTCAGTCAAGAGCCCCTTTCCCTTTATCTGCATGGCAGGTCAGGACTCCAAGTGCTTCTTTTTGGAAATATTTCCAAACCATGTATGTGAGGCTGTGAACACTAATTTCACTCTGAAGGAGTTTGGCTGCTGGTTCTTCATGACTAAATCTGTGTATTCAGCATCCTGGCACAGAGGTGTATGTAGTCTGAGGCAAAAAATAAATTTTAACCCAATACAAATGCTTCATTTAAGGAAGGTCTTTCTACTTGTCACTTGATGACTGTGTGGTTGCCTTAAGGTTCTGGATGACAAAATCAAAGGGACATTTCTCCATGGAGCAAGTCCATAGCACTACAAGAACAACATTTCAAGTAGAAGGAGGACAGTGAAAGATTGCACCAATTAATACCCGCATATCACCTCAGGGTTCCTGTTGATGTATTTGGAGAATGCAACCAGGCCAAAATATTTGTGAATACTCTCTGGAGGAAGTGGGAACCATTTCACTCTCATACTAAATGAAGGACCAGAATACTTATCAAGTTCCTACTAACGTGTGCTGCTTCTGGCACCTTCTCATTTGTATGCCCGGTGGACTCAAATGGTAAATGTGCAGCAAATTGCCACCTCATGTCTGCCTCAGTGCAGAGGACTTCTGGGGTCCCTTCTCTGCAGGTTATAGCTGAATCTGGAGCCTCATGCTACAGGCAAGGGGAAGACTGATGAAGACTTTATACCTAATACACGCCTCATGGCTTGGAATGACTACTAATGAATAGTGACAGGAAAGGGATCATTAAACATTCTATGACAAGGTTCATAAGGGTATGATATGTCCATACATATGAGTCCAAATAGTTCCCTCTAACTAGTAACTACCCACAGCCAAGGGGAAGTTTCTATGTTTAATTCCCACTTGCCTTTATCCTACATTATGATGAACATTTTCTAAGCACTGATCACTTATCTTTTCCCCCCCATTGATGCTGAGAATTGAACCCAGGGCCTCCTGCCTGCTAAGCATGTGCTCTAGCACTGATACCCTCCCACCCAGACTGTGACTGCTGATCTAACCTTACGGATAGGAGACCAAGGTGGGTTGGTTGGGGAACCTGCTTAAGTTTCAAAGCTAATCAATCATGGGGTGGGGATTTAAACCCAGGCAGGCTCACTCTAGCCTGCATATTCTTGCTTGCTACCCTAAATCACTCACATGTGTCTCTGTATGGAGTTATGATCAATTTGTGCTCTCTTTCCTTTGGCAAAGGCTGGACAGGCCACTGATCTCAGCACCTCTGCCTGGACTGAGGACAGCCACAGGGCTAATTCCACCTTCTACACATGGGTGATTTCACTCATTTTGCCACACACATGATCAGGCTGGCTAGGCTTACTGCCCTCTGCACCTTTGACTTATTTCCTTCTTTGCTAAACTGTCCTTATTAAGATCCAGCTCTTGACTATACTCTGGAAACTGCTTCAGAATACCCCTCACTATGCCTGATGTATAACAGGTGGTCAATAATTGCATATCTGCTTTTTTTTTTTTTTTTAATGAAGGCAAAGGACCAGGCCAGGTTTTAAGAAGAAGTGACGGACACAGCCTTTCTCTTTTCTGGAGCTTACCTTTTCTGTCAGAGCAGAGCCTTCCCCATTACCTGACTAAGAGAGAAAAGGGGGACTCAACCATGGCTGGCGGGAGAGGGCACTTAGGGGCTGGTTAGATCTTATCTGCTCATTTGTAAGATCAGACACCATGACTGTGTGTGTGTAGTCGTTGCTTACTTCAGCCTGCAAGGCAAGGATGATGACATAGATTGGATGTTGCTGTCACCCAGGCCTGGAAGTCCTAGCAACCTAAACACAAGTGAGAATAATCTTCTGCAGGCAGCCACATCACTTCTCGGCAGCTCGCACTGCTTTTGTGAAAGGAGAGAGAACTTTAGATGAAGGAGGCAGAATGAATCGTTAAGACACAAAATCCCAAAATAAGAGACAGGTGGAGCAGGCAACACAGGGGAGTTGGTGGGGTGGTGGGTGAAAGAGGGGAGGGAGGGTGGAAGGCGGATCCACGGGAGCGTCCGTCCCTGGCTGCCACCACTGTGTCCCGCACACCTGCACAGATCACCAAGTCCATCTGGAGGCGCCTCCGTTCAGCCAGGCACCTGGCTCACCTGTCCACAGAGAGGGGAGAAAAGGATAAGGACAGGAAGGATGAGCAGAGGAGAGAGGATGCAATTCCAAGAAACCTGGCCGGCAGCCACTCCTGGCTCATACTGCCAGCTTGGGTCCCCACACTGGGTCCTAAGGAGGAAGCTGGGACCAGAGGCTGAGGCGTCCATAAGAAGTCCATAAAGAGATGAAAGGATCACTTTGTAACATTAATTTTTTTATTAAGAAGACAGATATTTTATAGTACTTCTTTTTTTTTCTTTTTTTTTGTAAAAATGGTATACATGAACCAATACAAAATGCGAATGGGAACATATGGATATGGAGTTTCTTACACTGTAACATTGTCCATGTACACCTTAAAAACAGAACTGGCCTAGAGGGAAAAGTAAGACGTTGGTGTGACTAAAGAACAAGCTTATTTGGCATCAATTATACATCCTTCATTATTTTATATTCCTTTAAAAAACACAAAAAAACAAGTTTGTTCTTTCTTCACTCTAAAAAAAGTGATCAACCTGTACAAAGTAATACTCAACAATACATTTCAAACAGTGCACTGTATACTTAAGAAAAAATACATAAACCAATATACAACTAAAATCCATAATTTCCTGTTTTTGCTTTTATTATTTTTTTCCAATGTGTGGGGCCTACACTTTGCAATCTACCTGAGACGGAAAACACCAATCGAAACACATGAACCTGAGACATGTCAACATTGTAAGCCATAAAGTTACATCAGGAACACTGCACTACTGTACACTTTTCAAAACAGAAAGATGGGAGGTCCCGAAAATGAGATGCCAATTCTGTGAGCAATGGTAGTGTTTTTTGTTTTTTGATTTTTTTTTTTTTTGTTTTGTTTTGTTTTTTCTAAAAAGAACAACTGAAAAAATCTTTCAACAACATGCTAAATGGTTCTCACCCTTTGATATGGTTACACTATGGTCAGAATGGGTGCTAAGGGCTCGGAATAGAGCTGCACATTATAAAATTCATTGAAAAAGGGATGTTCGTTGTGGCTTTTTGTCTTGATTAAGTGCCTAGGGATAGGAGAGGGGTAAACAAGATGCTGCTCGATAATGGATTTTCTTTTACATACCAGTCCGTTCCCAAAAGGCCCCCATATTGCAATGGTTCTATCAAAGGTTAAAATAAAGACAAGAAAAATAAACACGCTTTCAAATAACAAAGAGTTGACACTTTTTTTCCCCTTAAATAAATCAGCATAAGTTTTCCACATAATGTAACAATAGTAAAAATGCACCTTGCAAAATCCAAAATTACTCACTGAAAATGTTATATAATATATATTTATATATATATATATAGATCTATCTTTTTTTGATGCCATCTTTCCATAGGGACTGTTATCTGGAGTCTGGAGCCTTACCAAAACATATGGTAAGAGTTTCGTTTGCGTCCTTCAGGACTACTTCTAGATTTCCTAGACATTTCAGTGAAAACCCCCACATCACTTTAAAAAAATGTAAATGGTAACTTGACTCCTCTACCTTTTCCCAAGGCTCCCCATCTAAGATATGTTCAAGGTAACTTATTTGAGTAGCTATGCAGTATGGCTGCCATCATGCGAGATCAGTAATTTTTTGGCAGATGGTTCTTAAGGCTGAGGAAAGAGGCCAAGGCTAGTGTATGAAAGGTAAAAAGATAAAAACACTCACATTTGAGTTTTGATTAAGTAACTGAAAAATCCCTACATGCTGTTTTTCCACCTCTGCTCTGACCTTTCGAGAACTGAGATCGACAGCAGACCAGTGTGAGAACAATACCGGCCCTTCTTTTGCACCTCCTGCCTTTGTCAAGCCAAATCTGAAGGAATGAAAGTTTCACACGGATTTGAGTTGGAAATCCCAGCATGACAAATATCTGTAATATACAGTACATGCAGGCCACATCCTACTGCCTTCCTAACTAAGCACAAAGGAAAAAAAAAAAAAAAACCTGTCCCATTCAGTCATTCGCACAACACGCGGACTTGCTTTTTCCTACAAATTAGTGAGAAGTAAGGCCGATTGGGAAAGGTGGATGGAATCATTTGGAACAGAAATAACCAGAGCAGAACTGTCTTTGCCCCCTCCCTACTTCCCCTCCTGTGGCAACTCAAATTTGTCCACTTCTATAAAAGGAACAGACCTCACCTGTCGGGTCTATTTAGGGCACTGAGAAAGGAGGAATCCTTTCTGCCCCAAACCTTTCTGGACAGCGTGGGGTATCTATACTGAGCCGTCTACAGACACAGAATTAAAGACAGATTCAATCTCATTGTGACACACCTCACTTGCAGATAACCCTGTACAGTAATGTAGTTCCACAGCAAACAGAACATTTTCTGAATCACAGTCTAATTTTCTAGTCTTCACTGCTCTAAGTATTTGAAACATGGGCAGCAGCAAAGAGTTTTCATTGTTTGTTCACCCAAATCTTTACGACAACAGAGAAGAATGCATTATGGATACACTAAATTCTGAACTATGAAATCTAAACTGTGCTGGTTCTCCTTTTAGGAAACTGAATTTGGAACTGAAAGCAGTTACCTCAAAAGTAAACCAAAGTAAAAACAGTAACAAAAATGGGGAGGAAAAGAGTTTAAGGAATCCCAGCAGGTAAATTCCAAAATGGGAGATTTTGGAAAAAAATCCAAAACTCATTTGGGAAAAAAAAAAAAAAAATGCTCACGAAGGAAAAGAAGAAGGTAAAAAAAAAGCAACAAACAAACAAAAAAACAAGGCACAGAATTTTCTGCAATCTACTGAAACTAAATCCAAGTACCCAAGTTTGACTTGGTAGGAAGAAATAAAAATAAAAAACACAAACAAACAAATAAAAAGAGGTGTCAAACAGCAGAGTGTACTCTTCAAAGAACATTTTTTACACAGCAAATCCCAAGCCTTCCCAGTCTCGCACTTTTCCACCCATTCATAAAAAACACACGAGTTTCTCGCAAGTTCCAATATCACTGTCTCTTTATCATCTAAATAGGGCCAGTTGGACACCTCATTGAAACAAAAAGGCTGATCTAGATGAAGTACTCTTTCTTTTCTTCGGAGTTGTTCTGTCCTCCTTCTGCATTGATTATAGCTGTGTCTGCGTCTGCTGCGTCATCGGCTCCTTTGGCTTCATGAGTGAAGTATGTACCTGAAAGATGAAGGGGTAAAGCACCGTGACTGTCTGATGGCCTCTGTGTAAAGTGGTACAGAGATGGCAACTTGCTTTATGGCCATCATCAGCCGAAGTGGTGTGCAGGCAGCAGAGGGGAAAAAACAATTGGAAGAAGAGAGCGAGGTGGGTGAGACAAATGGGGATCCGGGGGTTCCAAAGGCACCACTCCAACTGAACCGCTGCGATATAATTCAGCAAATGAGACATTAGAGCAGTGATTATGACCAGAGGATGTCAGCAGAAGAAGACGTGAGTGGGAGCTAAAATGCAGAAAGCTGGAGAGCTGCTGACTAACGCGTAAACAGTAAACACCAAGGACCAATGACAAGAGATGTGCACGCACGTGGTTAAAGACCAAAGCAAGGAAGAGCAATTAGCCAATAAATGAATTAGGGCCCCGATGACGCTTCTACTGTCATCTCCAATTGTCTGTTTGCACAACAGTCTCCTGGCTTCATGAATCATCATTGACTATCCATAGGTGAGAATGTGCTTCAACTTGCACGTATAGGTTTTATTTTCCTATGCCTTCCATTTCAGAGGGGGGGTTCCAGATTGAGAAATAATTTGACATTGTTACGGCTGGAATCAAGGCTTCGGATCTGTCTCCATGAACAAGTGATTCTCTCTCATCATGTAACTCTAGCCCGGACCCGGATTCATGGATTTGCTAATTGGCACAGCCACTTTATAATGACAAGACAGAACGTTACAGAGTTGGTGACACTCGTATCACCAAAGCCCAAGAGTTTACATGGAGAAAGACAAGGACTGCACCTCAGTATAGTATGTAGGTAGAACTTAAATTGCCTGGCACAATCAATAGCCCTCCTCCCACGGTACACCATATCCCTGCAGACTTATTTGTATTTAAAAAGGCTGAAACATTTTGCCATATTTTCTAGTTTTCAAAGTGACGAACTGAGAAAGCGGGCGGTCAAGTGCTTCCCTCCTGTATCCTCTCTTGGTCTGTAGTGACGCACATGCCCTCTTCCCCTGGTCCTCCAACGTTGCTGCTCAGACTCGGCCCTGCTCCCTGGCCTAACCTCCCTGGCTCTGTCAAGCTAAACACTGAGAGGCCGGCGTTCTCAGCCAGATAGCTCTGAGAGTCCCAGATTGTTCTATGCTTGAGACAGACACTTCGTATCCTAAAGGCGGTTGTCAAGTACCTTGAACCTCCACTGCTGTGCTCAAGGGACTTTCCCCAAACCCAGGTTACAATCAAGCAGTATGCAAGCGCCAAGAAAGCCCTGCAAGCTCATTGCACAGTGCTTGAGAAAAACAACCGAGAAAGACAAGGGCCGACAAAGAAAAGGAAGAATAAATTACCAGGAGGGGAGAAGAGGCTCAGAGCAGCATGGGGCAGAGAGGAGGAGCACTGGAAAAGATGATTGCCCATCCAGACTGCACAGTTGCTAAGTGTGATGATTAATGGCAATTTAAATCAATTGCACTGATAATTTTAAAAATACATATTTATGTGGCTTTTAAGGCAAAGGCTTTTCTTTAACCTGGGCACATCACACCAAGGAAAGTATTCTAGAGCGCTCGTGACCAGGTTACCCAGAGTTCAGGGTGAGCAAGCAGGGCTAGTTTACCCGCCTCCTGGAGCATGACAGGTGGTGGGTATGTTGTTGCACGTCTGCCCTTCGGGGTTCACACCACACCTTGCACACCAGCCCCTTACTTTATCGCTTTTACTTTATCCCCAATTATGGATTGGAGAATAACAACTCTATAAAGCTTTATATTTAGAGAAAATCCAAATCAAGGAGTGTTCTTCATCAACTCCCAGAGTCCTAATCAGCAGCTGCTAAGATTTCTGCTTTTTTTCTCTAACAGTTTCAGAATCAGAAAGGCTGTGTGGCCACATATGCCAAATTGCCTATCAAGGACAACCTTGTAAAGTCCCCAAATGCAGGGGAGGTGGTGACATGTGGCTCCTGCCTGCCAAAGCACCTTGCTTACCTTTATGTCTGGCAAAATAGCGCCCCAGAATGATGAGCAAGCACAGCATGGCGAACACCACCACGGCCACGACGCCGCCAATCACAGCGTGATCCACTGCCCTTATCGAGCCTTCTTCACCTGCTCGAGAATCTGTTGAAATCAGAAGAGGAATAGGGATGTAGAGCTTATTACAGGACACCAGAGGCCCTGGCCACACTGCCTCCAGGGTCAGAAGATCACCTTCTTTTTTAATGGAGGAGCCAGCGAGAACAATCCAGATGGATCAAGTTACACTGGGCGAACAGACTGACCTGTCCAGTGCTGAATTGATCTGTTCTCCCCACAAGGCAATTTCATTATAAGCAGCACAGGAGCACTAATGCGAGTGGAACAAGCTTAGGGAGGCAGGGAGGGGAGAGATGGAGTCTATCCGGTCCTGACCTAGTCTTGGTGTTCACTCTATCTGTATCCAGCTGCAGATCCTAATTAAGGAGGCAGACCCAACTATTTAAGGGCACCCTGAATGGCACCTTTAGGCAATCACAGGAACTGTGGAGGGGAGGACAGAGTATCTTTCTCTAGCTGCCCAGTGGCTTATTTCCTGATGGCGTAAGCACAGGAAAAGCAAGAGCTCAAAAGCCACAGCAGTCTGGAGATAAAACAAGGATTATAAGACCAGAGACAAGTGACCTGCTTGCTACATTTAGGATGTATGAGGGAGCAAGCCTCAATTTAAAAACCTAAAAACCTATTTCAAAAAAGACAGCAAGGAATGATTGTCCATTGCCACAGACGGTTTTTATTTTATTTATTTAACACCTCACGATGCAATTAATTTTCCTTTATAAGCATCCCTCCCTCAGGATGTCTTCTTCCGACTGAGGAACGACATGTTTGGCTGGGGAACAACTCCAGAATGAACCCAGAATGAGCTATGGCGATGCAGAATGGATGTATGGCAGTGTAAACAATTTTAATTTAAGAACGTGGCTACATCACCCCTTGCTGAAATCCTAATGGCACCCGAGATTTATAATGTAGTAAAAAACAATTATTCTCCCGTTGATTAATACATTAACATTTTGGAGTAGAAGCTAAACCATTGTCTTTTTTTTATTGAGTCAAGTACGACACCTCCATTAAAATGATTTACTAGCTGTACCTTACAATTTAAGCACAGCAGCAACAGAAACGGTAAAAATCTTTTAACTTTACATGATTTGTGAAGTCATATGTGAAGGATTTACCATTTAAATCTTTCAGTACAAGAAGCACATGGCCTATAAATCTGTCCCCCTTGCAGTTGCTGGACGCCTAAGAGAAATGCATTTCACCAGGAAGACCGAGAGTGCAAATTCAAGTCAATTTCTAAGAAAGATTTATCTCTGTCTCTCTCCAAAGAACAGAGCAAATCTCTGAAGCCTCCACCTCTAATAATATTTGAAGTTTATCGATCAAGTGTACAGATCCGTGACAGCTAAAGGTAATGGTGCTCTTTTGAGCCGAAACCTGATACAACGCTTTCAGCAGGAGGGCATGATTTACACTTTCTATCGATATTTCCAATTCTGCTTGGAGATTAAGTACTGAAGGATGTGGGGAAATAACTCGTGACTGAGGGTTCCATGAAAAGTGCTTTAATTAAAAGAGTTTAAATTAAAAAAGGGAGTATTTAAAGTGTTTCATTAAGTTACCTTTGGAAGGAGTACAGAAAAACCAAAATCCCAAACCCAAACAGAAATGCCAAATCAGAGGCAGCAGCAGGTCGCCCAGGACAACAGGATGATGGGAGTTTAATTGGAGAATGGAGATGGGTTGGAGGCAGAGAGCACTGCAGCCAATTAGCCCGCTCCGTGATGTGCGAGCCCCTCCAGCAACATGTCTAATAAGCTCAACTTGAAACGTGGTGGCGAGGAATCTCCCTTCTCAGCCGAAAGTGCTGCTGATCACAGATGCTACAGCCTCCATTGTCTTGAAAGTCCTTTCAGGCAGGCAGAACTTGGCCATGGAAATTCTTTTCCTTCTAGAGACAACAGCTTGTTGAACAGGCGCAGTCTCCTTGGGGTGCTGCTGGACTTGAGGTGTCTGCTGGATAAGAGTGCTTTACACACTGGAGATGTGCACCTGATGTGCACAAATTCAAAAGTGTGCACAGGGAGTCAAAAGTAACAGTAATGCCAGCCAGTAGTGCTCTCCTTAGGGAGCTGTAGAGATCTTGTGGGAATGAGAATTAATTAATGTCCGGCTGTGGTAACCTTCAGACCTATTGAAGTTTGTGTTTTTAACAAACCCCACCTGCCTTAGAATTACGTGAGGAAGACAAAGTGATGCCATGATATTGAGGAAAGACGGTCTACAGGGTAGAAGTGAGGAGGGGTCCCATCCCGGGAAGACTGAGAACTAAGAGGAACTCCTGGAAGGTGCCCGAGATAGAACACTCTAACCCTCTTGTGGGAAGGCACTCTCCTGTCCACTGTTAAAAGAGTGCTTCCTCTATGCCTAGGCACATGATCATTCTAGAAGTCTAAGAAGAGCCAGCCAAAGAGAGAGAGAATACCTGTGTGTGTGTGCATGCGAGGTCTGGGACAAAGAAAAACAAATAATCTCCTGAAAACAAAACCAAAAAGTCTCACTAGGGCATTAATTTTCTGAGTCAAAACTATTCACTTGACCTTTGCTGCCCATGAACTTAGAGCTAAATATGCTATTACTCCCCCCTGCACTTAACCCAAATTAAATACCTACATTCTAGTTATTTTCCCCACCCTCAAGGACATACATATTTTGCAGATACTTATTTATAAGTGCAATCTCTCTAGCTATCTTCTGATACTCACTCTGATCAGAAAGTTTACTACCACCAGTTAATCACCAAGACATTTTTCCTGCCTTCAATTACTACATACGGACACAGAAGGTAACCGATGTTTAATTTACAGGGAGAATTGCCAGTTATGTGCTCCTTACCGCCTCTCCCCTCTCCCACTCCCACCTCCTGGGTTTACTGTGCGAGGAATTAATGGAGTTGTGCCTCTTCATATGTGCTTGTCACAGTGTGTCCTCCCCATGAAGAGCAGAGCTGTTTCCAGACTCATCTCACTCCCTTCATTTCCATGTGTGGATGGTGAGGGTACTTAGAATGCCACTGACTGGTTCAAGGAGGCCCTGTGACAGGTCCCCTACCACCAGGGAAGAACTGTGTCCACGTGTGGGCGGGGCCTCGCTTATGATATGACATGACAGCCACGATGCTACAGAGAAGGCACTGTGCTGACCGAGGAGGTGGACAACCGGAGGCTGAAGGAAATATTGACCACCAGAGAAGCACGTCTCCAAGAAAGTCCATTGGCCCCTTGACCTTTCCTGTTTCTTCTCAAGACGAGAGCTGACCAGTTCCTGGAGAGACTACTCATAAGCAGAATAGCTGTGGCTTTGCCATCAGCAGGAACTTGCTCCTCTGGGGAAGCAGACTCTTTTATGAAGGTCCTGGTCAGTGCGGCTTTTCTGGGAACTTGCTCTCCAGATTTCAGACTCCCTTTTTGAGTCAGGCAGACAAAGAATCCAGAGGCAGACTCCACAGCTGCCCCCAGCTTCTCAACTGAAAAATAAGTGTGGAGTGTAAAGCACTTCTAAACATTCCCGATCCTCTGGCAAACGGACATTTCTTCGGTTTAGAAATTCATGTTTTCTTGTTTCCTAAGAGGCTACATTGTTCCTCTTGCTTAGTAGCAGGTGTAAGAGTGTCTCTATTCTGAGTCTAAGCTCTGCCTCCATCATCCTGAGAAGTGAAGCTGTAGTTCTGCTTGGTATATATATTCCAGCCTCAAAGAACCAAGCATGCCTGGACAACACAGTCCACATGGACTTAAGAATCTCACCTCCAAATCATCTCACATGTGACTTCAAGTGAATTAGAACTGGTGGTTGAATAATTCGGACTTCGATGATACCGTAAATGCTGGGAGATGTTCAAGATAGCTCTCAGTTCTGGTACAACCTTCCTGCCTGTTCTGTCCCATCCTGCAGTCACTTCTACAGCTCTAAGTGTGACAGACACATCACGAGCTGATTAGTATTCGTGAGTTAGCTTTTCTTTTGGCAAAAAGCTGAAACAACTTGGCTTCAGGTGAGAGTTGACAAGCCACTTGCAGAATGTTAAGTTGGCTACTAATGCTTGGGTCATAGTTTCAACCACCCCAGGCTCACTTTAGCATCTTAGAAATTGTAGGGGAAAAAAAAAATACCTCAAAGAAACTCCCAAGAGGGATGCCCCACATTGCTCAGCTTTCTTTACCTTGGGCCAGTTGACCTGGCCTGATCCGTTCTTCATGAGCAATAAGGAGTATGGAGGGGGAAGTTTTGGGGGCAGTAGTTCCCTAGGGCCTGACAAGAAAATTGATTACTAGTGGAACTTCAGTTTCCTTCTCCCTCCCCATAAGGGACTCTTCTCTTTTCTGATTGCTTTCACTCCTTAAACCATTTGACAAGAGTTATCCTTAATACAGCACTTTGGCCACCATGCTGCCTGTGGTCAGCAGGGCTCTCTGAACAGGATCCTGGTTTCTATGGCTACTCTACCACCTGGCATGGGACTCATAACATGAGCAGCCAAAGCAGGGATTCAAAGACAACCAGGGAATGGCCAGTATATATTAGATAAACCTCTGGCAAGGAGGAACTTTGACAGAGCGGTCCATTGAGCAGGAGCCTTACTGTGACTACAGCCTGCCCACCCTGAAGCCAGGGTATACAGAGCCCAAGGGCAGTCTTTTTACCAAAAGGACACCAACTTTTCTACCTCTGAGGAGTGAAGTGTGATACTGTAGTACACAGTGAAACACAGCTTAGGGCACGGCAGCCATGCCACACTGGCTCATCACTCTTCAAACTTCCTGGTGCAGGCTTTAAGGCACATTTAGCTCACTTGATAAGAGCGAACCACTCTTCTTAAATGCATGTATTTATTCTTTTCATAAGTTATAAACTACTATGGGTTTCCTCTTAAAGATAAATATTTAAAATGTGGAGGTTCTCATGATATAAGTCCTCCTACTCCGATTTATTACACTACTTGGATCCTCGACCTTCCCCCATTCGTGGATGAGCTGAGAAAATGTTAGATCTGTTGACTTTTTGCAACAGTTTTGTCATTTGGTTCAGCTGAGGTCTTGCTGGACAAGTCAGTTTAATTAAAAACTCTTAGAATTGGTGTTTATAATAGAAATGCTGCCTCTAGCTTCCTCAGGCTGGTAGGGATTAGTCTATCTCAGAAAAAGCTTAATGACTATGATGTCATTTGCTACTTCTTGCTAGGAAGAAAGGAAAAGGTCTGGCAGTGGATTTTCCAAATCTGAAGCAAAAACAAAAATCTGACTTCACAAAAAAATAAATAAATAAATAAATAAATAAAACAAGACAAAATCAAAACAAAACAAAACAAAAAGCAAAGACCAAAAACTAAAACACATACCCAAAAATCCTGTTACCATCTGAGAAATGTAGCTACTCATTTTCATCACCTATTGAAGCTCTCATCTATGGCAACAAAAATAAGTGTGCATTTTAAAAAGCACAACTTTATTACTGAAGGGGAACAAACTGAATGGCATGCGCTGACAAAATGCCACATTATTTGCTAATCCTAATATGTTATTCTTCTTTAAGATTTGCTTTTCTCAGCACCAATTCAATTATAGATGCTACAAATCCTTCTGACATTTAATTCCCTCTTGTCAGAGAGTAGTAAATGTATACAGTACATGCACAGCTTTCCCATTAAGATGTTAATATATATTGGAGCACACTAGCCTCTATGCAGCATAACCTTTCTTTTCTGTCTTAGAAAATGGAAGGGAAAAAATAAACGTAGGCAAGAAAACCAAGAAGACTCCCATATAGCATCCCAAGCGTCTAGTACTACCCGTCAGCTGCATTCAATTCTAGCAGTGTAGCTGCAGCTATACTAACATTTCAAAGGAACTATGTTAAGCTACTTAAAGGAAAACTGCAGTAATCATCCTCATTGTGCTACCCAGAGCTCAGTTATGTGTTCATTTAAATTAGAAGTCCTGCATGCAGATCGTGGCTGCACATCGTTCAGTGATCAGACTCAGGCTTTCTTAGACTGTTTCCGCCTACGCTGCTGTCCAGAAAATGGTCCAAACAGGGGACGAGTTAGGAGCTCATCTCCTACATGGCCCATGGGAAAGTGCCCTGGACTTGCCATCAGATCTGGGATGGAAATTGAGCTTTATTACTTTTCTCTGTGACTTCAGGCAGGCCACTCAGGCACTCTGAAGCATTGAACACAATTATACACGTCCCAAGGCTGCTTCGAGAAGCCAATGTGCTGCTGAGTATGGAAGCGCCTATCTGGCTTAGGGCTTGACGTATCACAGGGACTCAGTAAATGCTTGCAAAATTTAAATCTTCTATATAAAAGCTGAAGGAGGGTTTTTCTAGTTCTTATCACAGACCCAAGGCAAATAATTATCAGCTTTTTAGGGTGAAGGGTTGTAGTGCATACTCAGCATTGTTCACACATAGTAAGAAACCTAATAAATACTGAGTTGAAGTCACCAAACTCTTTTCACTTACATGGAACAGACACCCGTGTAACTAACAGCCCCTCTGTCCTCTATGATAGTCAAGGCTGTGGGCCTGGCAGCTGAAGGCCATCTGGTTCAAGTTATGATTCAGGTATACCATTTGAGTATCAGGAATATGAAATACTTGTTGTCAGCTAAATATGAAAACAAGTGTTGTTTGTTTTTTTAATGTCGATTTTTCTCCCTTCTCAAGCTACTCGATTTAGTTTAACCAACAGTAGAAATTACTTGATTGAGGCAACAGGATGCAAATCCTCCCAAGGCATTTAGCTTTTCCAGAGAGACCAAAAGCCAAGCTTACAAGTTGGCTCTGCTCATCTCATAACGATAAAGACTTGGGAGTGCAACTGCCTCTTCCATTTTAAGAAACAGAAAGGCACTGAGGATGACACCAGAGTTTTCCTTAAAGAAGTAGACACCTGACAAAGAGGAAAGAGTTGTAAAGTATTTCCAAACACACAATTCCCACTAAAATCTCTCTCTGCAGAAAGATGCTTCAGTGGATCTCAGGCATTTGGGGGTGTGAGGAAGATGGATTAATGAATATGGTGAAGTCACCCCAAAGCAGTGTCCAACCTGTAGAACTTGAATCTACACTTTGCATTAAGACCTGCCAACTTTTTTAGTTTGGAAAAGAAAGTTCCTATTTGGTGGTCTCCTTCCTCCCCATGGTGAAAGGGTAGCATGTTGGATTATGAGAAAGATCGGCACTAGGATGAAGTTCAAACTTATGCTTGGGAAAGGTTGCAGACAAGCTGGCAGCAACCTCAATGTGATTATTTATTTATTTTTAAATTTTACTTATTTCACTTTTTTAGTTTCCTGAATTTACTGAATTGAACTTTTAAAGAAGAAATTTGTTTTAACCTTTTCCAACCCATCACTTTCCTATGGCATTTAGGACCACTCAGGGGGACACTGATCCATAACTCAGGGGGACCAATGGGACTGTGGACTTAAAACATCAGAGCAGAGTTTAACTTTTCTCTGAGGGGGAAGGAGATTGATTTGATGTCAGAAAAGACTTTTCCAGGTCACTCAGCACATGGCTTTACATCTGATGGTATATGTGGAGTGCCTGACTTTTCCCTCCTCATTCCCTAGAGGCACACGCTGAGATGACAAGAGGCAAGACAAACAGGATTCCCAAAGACCCCAGAGTGGCTGTGGATTCCACACCGGAAGGGCAAACCCTCTAAAACAAACTCCTCTATTTCCTCTAGAGGCAGGAGGACCCATGTTTGTCTGTCTCTTAAGTAAATCACTTAGCCCCTGGAGCCTGGTTTCCTCATTTATAAATGGAGACTAACAACCCTTCTTTAACAATTGCACAGGATTGATTTTCCTGAGAATCCTCCCAAGGCTACTCATTCTCATCCATCAGGCCTTCCACTTCCAGTTGCCTTCCTAGGTGAGCTTTCCTGAACTAGCCTCCACCTCTCCTGTTCTAGTCCTCACTTTCATATCTCCAGGTCCCCCTGGACCCAGCATTGGGTACTGTGTGAAACAAACTCACATCTTGAGTATGTCTCCTCCACTAGGAATTCACACATGCGAGCAGGGCCTTGGTCTGTGAAATCCATGGGCCACCTCAGCTCCAGGCCAATTCTGTTCACTGCTGCCTGCCAGGTAACAGCCAGTGCCCAGCACATGGGCCTCAAGTAGGTTTGTCAAATGAATTGAGATCAAATGAGCGAATGTGTGTGGAAAGCCTTTTGAAGCTATAAACCATGATACAGACACAAGTCAAATAATACCACACTTCACCTTAAATGTATCTGTCCAGTCCCTCTGTTTTCTGACATTTTCTATATTATCATTACTGTTAGTCTACCAAGGACATTAAACAGCCTATTTGCCAAAATGGAGTCATACTTTCTGCGGGGGTCAATGAAGAAAGCATCTCCTTAAATGCTATGGCGACAAGTCAGCTAGGCTTTAGGGCACTCTGGTGACCGATGGTCTCATATTCCACACTGACTGACAATGGGATCCTGCAGGCCTTTCAGTTGTTCCATCATCCAAATTTAGAGCCCATGCTGTGTTTATAATCCATTTAGGGAACTACAGTTGATTCACTGGGTCCCTCCTAACAGCTAGGCAAGGGTTATTAATGTCATGCAGAATTTGCCCTCCACTCATACTTTTGTGGATTGCTGAGGGACATGTAGGACTTTTTCAGATCACTTTCTCATTTGTAGAGCAAGAGTTGAAAACAGCTCAGGTTATTTCTTATTGGTGCCTTTCTTTCAAAAGCAGAAGTCTGATGGATTGCTTTGATTGTGCTGGAGGGCCATTCTCTTGTACACTATTTACCCTATTTACCTCCTCACTCCACTAAACAGATCCTGAAGGCTCCTCCATTGCTGAAGAGAGGGAGGCAGTTGGAGATATTTTTTAAAAAGTTTTAAAATCAAATAGAAGGACAAATATGCTTAAAGCTATTCTATTCCACATGGGTGGCAATAACCACCAGCTGTCACCAGGAAACAGCAGATGTAATTGATAAAACAATTCAAAAACTCATGCAGATCCATCATCAATAAAGTTAACACCCAAAAAAATAAATGAAAGGGTTCCAAGTAGAACTGGATGACTCCCTAGGTCTGCCAATAATTAAATCATTGAACTACACACAAGCATCATTTTTTTATGCAGATTACAGAGGAGGATCAGCTGGGTGACTTGCTTTGCTGGGTGAGGATGGCACACCATATGCTGCTTATGAAACTGTCATTAACTGAGGTATCACTGATGAATGGGGGAGCAGGGCCAGAAGGGCAAGGGAGAAGACAGACTCTCATTATTTGGAAGTATATAACATTTATCCATAATATGGAAAGGGTGGAATTTCTACCCTGATGCAGCAGGGAATAGATAATATTATTCATTACTACAGTTTAGCATTAAATGTGCAACACCTACTCTAATTTATTGATGGGCTGTTTAAGACGGGTGTTAACCTGTTTGTCTTGTATTATAATTGAATTCAGTCTCTAGGCTACAGAAATTTGAGAAGTTCATCCTTTCTCAATCAATATGCTCCCCTTCAGTGACCCATTTCAAGACAGCTTCATAAAAAATAATGTATTTTGTTTTAATAAATTTAAACACTATGACAGCTGCTCAATTTTTATTGGTTGTTTTTTTTCCCCTTCAGATGTCTCTTTGCTGCCGAGTGAAGCCAAGCTCACAATCAATAGTAATTGATTAATCAGCATCCCCTTTGAACAAAGGTGCTAATCAGTTTTTGATTAGTTCATCAAACCAGATGCAAAGGCAGCCCAGCCCCAGCCTGCTAGTTCATCAGTGCTGTACATGACTTACTGCTCCTGAGCAATATGACTGTGGTGTTCCTGGAGGGTGTGGGGGAGGGGGACAACATAATTATTAATTTAACTGAATTATTATGAACACAAACAGTTGTTGGTTTATTGCTCCTGACTTGGGTGATTGATAGAACTGCAGAAGAGACCCATCTGACTTGGTGCAGGGATGAGGCTTGGAGTATTCCTAATTGATGATGCTAGAAGAAGGGGTGGGTAGCTGGTTTAGACCTGTTTTCCTAAAGAGGAGAAAACTTACTTTTGCCTATCCTAGTAATCTTTGGCTCATACGCCATGAGGGATCAGGGCCAACCTATGAGAACTCCTCTCTTAGAATCCTTGAGAAGCTCCAATTTCTAGGACCACTGTGTCAGAGTTGTTTTATTTCGGGTCAGTATCAGAATGGAGACCATCTACAACCAGGAATGCAAGCAGAAATTGCTTACTTCTGGCATCACATTTTAAGCAGGAAGAAGGACTTAACTCTTATTTTTAAAGAAAATTAGGTTAATGTTTTCATAACTTCTCTAAATACAACACAAATAAGAGGCAAACAAAAACTATTGATGGGCTGGCTATCTTTCTCATCTTCTATTTATTTATCTAAATTCACTGGGATTCAGATTTCACTCATTCATCCAACAAGGATCAGCTGGATGCTTACTATAGGATAGGTGTACAGCAGTGAGCAAAAACAGTGTGGTCTCCTGGAAGTTTCCACTCTGGAACAATTTAACAACTAAGTGCACACTGGCATGTGCCACATAACAGAAAAAATAAAAGTATGCACAGTGGGCACTACATCTATTGCTTTTGAAAAAACTGAGCAGTACTATCTTGTTTTCACACTGGGTGAAACTTATAGTTGGGACTGGACCTCAATAACCTGCTGTTCAAGGGAGCTGCAGTGGAACTCTTTGGGAAGAGGTGATGTGGAACCTTTCTTCTGACAGGCTGGAGTGAGCAAGCACACCCTATGCCTTAGTTTCTCTGTTGTGATGACAAGGAAAGGACTTGCTTACCGATTTACCAAGTGACTGATCAAAGTGTCCAAGAAGCTGTAGCTGGTTGGCAGTGAAGTCTCACAACATCATGGGAGCTCAAATAATTGTTTAGCTCTGACCACTTTAAATCTCCTCCCTCCCTCCTTTTTAGGATATGCTTCTTATTCTGGATTAGTAACACCTAAATCCTGGAATCAAGCATGAAACCTACTTTTGCAAGAGCTCAGTGTGCTGTGAAAAAGGTCTGAGGTGGATAATTAGTTTACATCATGGTGTGTGACAAAACAATTGTCCCCCCCTTCTTGCCTGCCCTTCCCTACCCCCTACTTCTAAGATAACTATGTCATGGCTTTTCAAGTCTATTCCACAGAAGTAGACAGTCAATATGAGTTTAAGATCTTGTCACATAATCCAACATCCTTAAACTGCTTTGTAATGCAACAAAATTTCTCCTAAACCATTCTATATCTAGGACATAAACATTATTTTAAGCCACTGAACACAGAGTGGCTTTGGGACAATCCCAAAGATAACTGGACCTCCACTGAATTAAAAGGACTGGCCTTGATCTGAAGTATAAATATTATTACTACCACAGGGAAGAGAGATGGGTAGATGAGTGGGGAGGGGAGGAAGAAAGTGTCGATAAAAATTTGTTCTTTTATTAGTATCAAAATCCGTACTTGCCAATTGATTGCTTTGCAAACCAATGGCCATTTTGTAGAGAAGTGGACAGACTGTCCACAGGTTGGACACTGCAGTGCCTTACCTAATGACTAGCCCTTACCTGAGAGATCCTCACTGTCCAGTTCTTCTGCGGAATTGGGCAACTGAGTAAGGCCTTACAAGTAAAAACAAATCGTTTTTCTTTTCGTTCCTCGAGGGACATAAACAAAACACTTAAGAACTGAGGATGAATTTTTTAAAAAACATGAGCCAAATCTCTTGCTATCTCTCGCTTTTTTTTGGATAGCTTGACTGTATTAATCCATAAATTCATGTCTTCAATCATGTAATTTTGTTATTGATACACAATCGAGGCAGAAAGATTCCTCAGTCTCCACTGTTCAAAGCACATGAAACATGAAGGTGAATGTTTAAAATCACTCATTCATAACAGCATGCAAAAAGAAAAAAAAGAAAGCTTGATTGTTAGCTGTTGATGCTCTGAGACATCTCTTAAATACAAATGTATTTAGATGTTACATACTGATGTATGTAAGTTGTATTTCACGTTTTACTGTAAATTGAAATCCTTTGCCAATACTGACAAACACAGTTCATTATCAATTTATGATGATCTTGGATCACATATCTCAAAATGGTACAGCATCTGCTAACTGCAGATTGCAGGTTATGTCTTCATCAGAAAATCTGATGTGCAAAATTATTTTTTTTTTAAAAAGAGAATTTTATAAATCAATGGTATTCCTGAAAAATAAAACCCTCAAAGCTGAAAAAGCAGTTAGGTCAGGAGGTAATCAAGTAGGGGCTTGAAATGCCTAAATCAGGGTCAACCCTGATGTTGGCCAGAGGCGGATGGTTCTCAGCCAGCTCTGATTTGAATTAAAGGAGGTGAAGAGGGAAGTAGGTAAACAATGGGCAGCGCTCAGCTAGGAGATGGCTGCCATTTCCTCCTGCTTTGTATGGGGCTGGTCTTTTAATGAAGTTTTTTAAGCCACACCAAAGGCTCCACAGTCAAGGCGGCCTTGCCTTGTTTGCTGCTCTCCTCCAAGTCCAGGAACTGGAATTCCCACAAAGGTTTATGTATGCTGCTCTAATGGAACTGCCACTTCTGAGGATGCCTGTGAACCTATACAGCTGCAGGGTGATTGGTGATAGATGCAAGTCTTATTTAGTGTTGCATCTTTCTCTTCTTTCGTATGGCCAAGCAAAAAGTGTACTCTCAGTTAGTATTTGCTAAATTAATGATTTGGGAGTAATCCTCAGTGAGACACCAACCAGAGCCTAAAAAGCAACCAAAACAAATGCTCTGGAACAAAAATATACTGACTGCCCTATTTGAAAAAACCCAAATTAACCAAAATGATCCTGTACAAATGGTCACTAAAGCCTGGGTTTATAAAGAAGCCAAGTGAATATTGATAGCCAGGTTGGTTCTGTGAGAGAAGGCTGTCACATCATCAGCCTGAGGAAGAATTTCCCTCATGACCCCTCGTTGCCAAAACACAGGTGCCCAATCAAAATGAGAGGATTTCGAGTCCACAGGTGTCCTCAAACTATAGATTTAGGCAACTAAAGGGAAAACATGAGTAATGCAATAAGTTATAGAGGCAACAGAGTTGAGATGCTGCCCATTTGTTCTGAAATCTGATTGGTTGAAAGCATTCCTATTTCTAATTGGCTTTATCCATTGTATAAAGACTGATGAATACAATTATTTGAATAACTGTTATAAATGGGCAACATAAAGTACCTCTCTGTTGTTAATTATGAATTTTCTGTTCTCAGAAGGTTAATCCCTCACTTCTGTGTGGCCCAATGAATATCAAAGTGTTCTACATACGTGCTTGGTGCCCACTGAACCACATTAAACAAGGATGTTTCAAGCAGGCAGCTTTACTGATGGAGGCTTGTTTCCTTGGGGAGAGCAATAGAAAGCTAATTTTAAAAAATAAAGACAAACATGTTTATGAAATATCGATATACAAAGTTTTCCATTAAGAAGCATCAGACAGTTGATATACACCTCATTAAAGCTGAAACTGTCATTTTTAATGGCATAAACTTTAAAATATACCAATTCATCTGGAATCTACGGCTCAGATTATGTTTCAAAGTGAGAAGCCATTTAGGCTAGTGGCGTTAAATTTGTTTTTTGCAGTACTATTGTCTTTTACGAATCTACAGCACTCTGCCATAGTTGGATAATTTCTGAATAAATATAATTAGGAAGAGTTTACTGAAGCACTGAGTGTACAAGTGAGGACAAGCAAAATTTACTTCCTAAAATTGCCTTGGCTTAGGTATTTTTCTTTCATGTTAAAAATTATACACCTCTCATTTTCTCAAAGAAAAAGACAAAGATGCATTTTATGAAGCAGAGATTACTCTTCAAAAGGCAACTTCATGATTTAACAATAAGTGGGAAATTACTTCTTGATTCTTCTTTTTTAAACTTTCATATCACCTATTAAAGCCCTTCCTCATCACTTCTAATTAAAATGCATTCAACAAATTTCTTTACATTTTGTTAAACAAATGAAAGTTTACTTTTTGTCCATACGAGATTTTTCTGAGCAATTAAGAAAACCCTAAAGTACAAATGTGCTAATTCAATATATGCACAATGATCGTCTCTTTTGCAGAGACGTGTGTTTTGATTTCTGCTTTTTCTTTGGGTTCCAACATGCTGTGACATACCCTATGCCTTTTCAGGGCTTCTGTGGTTATAATTCCTCTTTTTCAACCATCACTGTTGACTTCTCAATGTGGTATGATGTGGCAATTTTAAACCAGGGGAAAGAAGCCTCAAAAAATTAGAAACAATAAGAAGTACCAGACATTTAAGTGAACTCAAGGTCATAGTAAAATTTAAATGCTTCTGGGTTCTGTTCATCAGGGTATCATTTGTTTTAGTATACTTCAAAAAAGAATGATCAAATAAAACTTAGGAAACAGAACAGCCCACTGGCCCTGGTACCATTCCCATTATGAAAAACAAAAGTAGGCGACGGCTCTCTCTTACCTAAGCGGCACGCATCTGATCACTTGGCCATATTATGGAAACTGTTACTTCCATCACCAGCCTTAAGAGTTCAGACGCCCCCGGTAGTTTTAATCTAAAAGCTCAGTCATCCTGTTCTTCCTGCTTTGTCAGCTTTTGTGGAGAGTTTTTCCCTTCTTCCCATTAGCAGAAATTTGGTTCACGCCGTTAAACAGTAGCACATTGTTTCCAAACTGCATATCAAGGCTGAAACGCAATCTTCAGGTCCTGCAGCCATTCGTAAACCTCTTTAGCTTTGTTCTTGGGTAGAACATACAATGTCTGCAGAGTCCCTTGACTGAATGACAGCCTTTGAATGCCATTGTTATGTACGCATACAGAGAGATGTACATAGAGGTACATACACAGATGGTGGACATAGCGGTTGTAATAATGCGCACTGCTGGCTATTTTTCTTTAAAACGGGCTTAAGAATTTCCCCACAATTGAATGTAAAGTAAGATAAGGAAATTTTATGTGCTTTTAGAATTCTGCACTACTCATGAAATAGTCAGGGAAAGGGAGATTCATGGGCAGCAACCTAAGGGCAGCAGTCTAGGGGGTGAGCATGTGTTTAGTACTGGCCAAACATTGTGAAACCCAAACTGAAAATGAAAAATTATTCTTCAGAGGGGTTCCCAGTTACAGAATGAATTAAGATCTATTTAAAAACTCATCTGGGATATGAAAATTCATGAGATCATCAGCCTCTACTGTATCAAGAGGTAGAAAGGCAAGAGGGCAGGTAGACTTGAGGAGAGAGAGAGAGAGAGAGAGAGAGAGAAAGAGAGAGAGAGAGAGAGAGAGAGAGAGAGAGAGAGAGAGAGAACCTCAAACCCAAAGGAAGCCAGCTGACTGCAGTGCAGCAAAAGCACAAGCACTATTCCAGACCACGGTCATGCTGTCACCCGACCCCTCACGTGGGGGAGGAGGGGGGGCAAGGGAGAGGGGACACACAGAGCAGAAAAAGAACAAGGCACAAGACACAGAGAAGCGCCCACATTTGAACAAACAAACAAAAGCCGTCACACACACCCACACGTCAATAATCATAATAACGACTACACCACCCGTGCGTTGAATCATTCATGCATTTCTGCCGTCAATTTCAGACTGTGTGGTATCAGGATTTGGCAGAGTGTTTTTTTGATTTTTTTTTTTTTTTTTTTTTTTTTTTTTTTTGCATTGCTCAACATGCACACATAACACAGGATTCTTCCTGTCCAGGCCTGTAAGGATGAGCTCCAAAACACAAATGCTCAAGATCCTTATTCAGAGAAGATCCCTTGTGTCAGTCTAGTCTAAAATCTCATTCTTACACTCATATTTATCGTGACTATCAGATCCTTAAAAACATATTGTGGCTGATTATTGTTTGGTTTTCTTTTTGGAGAAAATCCATTTTGATTTTGAATCATGCCCATGCACTTCTAACCTTCCAATACATGCTTATTCCAATCAGATATTGGTAAAAACAAATGGTCAACATACATCAACAACTAGTATAAACTTCATACATACTCTAGCAACACAAGCTTGAATAAAATATTTTAATGAGTCTTCAAAGGGAAAGTTTTAAAAAATTTCTTTTTCTTTTTATGAGATAAAAGAGAAATATGGAAAGAAATCTAGTATGACAACTTTTAAGACCAGTAAGATGGTCACAGCTGGCTGACCTAATATGTCTTGTCATTTAAGTTGCCAAGTTATCAAACCACTTAACATTTTTCTAGGCCCAGATCACCATTAAGAACATCTCAAGGTTATCATCAGATGAATGTAAGTCAAATGGTTGCTGTACTGAAGAAGTTGGGTTTTAGCCACAGTGTATTAGAATAAAATCATTGGAAATCTGATCCCCTGCTTTCCAGTTTTCACCATGTTCTATTATCTTTTTATCCTGACAACTGACCTGGAAGATTCCCCCTCCCAACAGGTAAAATTTTAGATATTACTTTGCTTTTCATTAGAGCTTTTTGCCATGGGCTAGAAAGTGTGCTGTTCAAAATAGTTGTTGGAGCTCTCTGTGAAGATTCTATGAGGATACTGGCCAAGCTGAAGAATGTATTTATAAATGCATTATACAGGGATCAGCTTGGATTATCTATCACTTCTCTATTCCTTTGCTGTTAAGGAGTCCAATTTAGAGAGAGAGAGAGAGAGAGAGAGAGAGAGAGAGAGAGAGAGAGAGAGAGATTGATTCAATAAGGCTGTTCTTTCTATTTCCCCCTAAATCTCACATGCAATGTTGGTCAATAACATTCTATTGAGGTATCTTGGGCTTGAATATTGTCCCCAAGTTAATAAGACAGTGGTTGCTTCTCATAATACACACATATGTCTACTTCTGGCCACAGGAATTCTATAAAGTCCTATTTCAATCATCTCCTTATCATACACAAAAAGAGATCACTTTCCCTTTTTCTTTAAAGAGGAGGGCCTAATTAAAAACTGAATCCTAAAATCTGGAACAGGCCCCGAGTTTACTTTTCATTTTTCAGGGCAAGGGACAAATTTCATACTTTAAATATCTTGTCCAGGTCTTTAGGGATGAACCCCCCAAAACACATGAATTTTACTGAAGGAATCTAAAATAGAACTCTGGAGCTTTAGGAAATAAATAATGTCTACTCCTTCAAAGATCATAGAATTCAGGAATCTTATGTTTACATTTGACTCTGTAGTTAATTATAGGAAGCTCAGAACTTAAATTATCTTAAAAAGAATAGAACAAAATCTCTTGAACTACATTAAAATAACCTTAAAGCTCTGAGAATAATCGATAAAAGTCAGGAGGTGCTCAATTAATGATGAAACATACAAATAACTGAGCTTAATGGAGTGCAAAGCCTGAGATGTAGCAAGCACGATGGGGCACCACCTTAGCAAGCACAAGTTTTATACCTAATTGATTTCTCATGATTGTCAATGTACCTGGCCACTTTAACTTATTTTATTAACTTTTTCCTTTGTGTCAATGACAGGAAAGGGCAGAGTGAAGTGGAAGTGGATGGGATCTGTCAATCCATTCCTGAGCTTGCTCAGCTCTCTCAGAATTCCTCAGTAGGAAGTCCAAACATGAGGGTGAGCTGCCAACCCTGACCATGGGCTGATATTTAAGGACAAAATCTCAAATTTTGTTTTGAGATTTCCAACTGGTAAGTTATCAAATGTAGGTCTTTTTAAGGAAATTGGTCGGGGTAGGAGAGGTTATTCTAGAAGCTGAATTAATACTACAAGGTTGGCTGATCATCTCTTATTATTGAAATAATAAATTTCCAATCTGTACAGTATGAAAGTGACTGAAGGAGGCCCTTTACCCAACGATTCCCTTGGATTCAATTATTAAAATTCAACTCATTTTAAAACTAACATATTCTCTAAGCACAATCTAGCCAGGGTTAGATTTGAGGTAAGCAATCAAGTAATATACAGATGAAATGATTCTCATTTTCTGATGAGAAAGACACAGGAAAGTTAATAAAATTATCCCAACCCAGTGAGCCACTGGTGAGATGGGGAGACATCTTACTTCCTGATGTCCCTGTCTAAACTTTACTCACTCATGTTTTAATCCCTTTTTTGGTTAAAAACGTTATTTTGCCTGCAAGGCACTCACACAGCAATGACTTTTTATTTTTAAGTGCCAGCTAATGATGTTCAAATTGATGTATAGTATCACTCTTGGCTTGGGGATGTTTTCTGCCAAATGTAAACATAAACTTAAATGAACACACAGAGATTTAGAGTGCATGAAATGGGGTAAGGGTCTGGGGTAAATACATGTAGGAATATAATTAAATTCATAATTTTTCTAAAGAGGATCAGTGACCGTCCTCATTACCACCTTGTGAATTTAAACAGAGATATTCCTCCCTGACCTTCAATCTCAACTACTAAACCATACGTATGACCCCCTTTGAAATTTACCTAGGACTATGGCCTACAAATGCAGAAAGCAACTGGGCCTATGATTCAGATGTTATGTTGCTAAGGCAAATATTAGTGTGTTTAAAGTCCCATGTATTACAAGATTTGGTGGAGTTTTATAAGCAAGGGGACTACGTAAAACTGAAACTCCTGCCATGCCACCAGCCAGTGAGGAGGAGGCCCCATCTCAGATTGCAACCATTGGCTACTGAACTCACAACAAAAATGACAAGACTCGACATCCTTTCAAGCCTTAAGAAGTTATAGTATATTTATGATATCAGTCTACTTGGAACATGAGTTCCCTTGAAGACTACATTTCTCTTTTTCCCAGCTTGCCTTGCCTCTCAGCAGCGCTGAGAAAGTAGATAAACAGGAATGTGATACCAACCGTGAACTGCTGGTTCTGTCGTCGCCGTTGTGTCTACAGACGGGAACAGAGGATTGGAGGAAGGGAGGAAACAGGAGGAACAGCATGCAAAAAAAGGGAAAATGGAAAAAAATGGAACAGATAATATATGAGCAAGCTTTCAAAGAACATCGCGTGACAAGCAATAATAAATGAAAAGCAAAAAGCATTTGAAGTGAGTTGCACTGTTTTAAGACATGCCTGGAGCTCAAAGCTGCGAGCCAGTGAGGAAAACAGTAAATTCTTTGGTTCTGGGGGTCTTGCCAGGACACATATATTTGCTCGTCCATAGTCATGGGAACATGCAAAGTGACGAGAAACACCAGTGCAAACTCAGTGGCTGGTAAATGGCTCTTAACGCATCAAGGCTCAAGACTGCGACAGAAAAAGCTCAGTCGGAAGCTGGTTAAACAATGGATTCATACATTCAAACATTGCCTTTGTTTTAACCCAACCCACCCAGGCACTTGGGCTTCTTGACTGCCAATCAGGTATCGCTGAATCAGTTGCACTTTTAGGATCCTTTCACTGTTTACACTCAGATGTCTGTAGATGGATATGCAATATACAGGATCGAGTTTTCCATTCACTGTATTATTTCAGCAGAGCTTAGCTGGAAAGTTCAATTAACTGCGAGGCCATAGGAATGAACATGTTCAAGGTTTTCGCAGATTAGTTTCCATACACACGCACACAGACACATACAACTAATTCACTCTTCATTCTGCAGCTCTTAATATGTTACAAGTCAAGAGCAGAGCCTTTCATAAAAAGACACAAGTCTACACAATCTGCCAAATGCCACTTCTAATTTTATGACATTCCAAAAATTTAAGTATTCAGCCATTCTTTTTTTGCTCACAATTGAGAACCAAGTTCACAGTTGTGAGCTGCCGGGAGTTGTACCCTCATTGCTGGATTAGGAGACAGAGCAATCAGTTTTTTTCACTGCTAGGTGCACTTGTTGAGGAAGAAAATATGGCTTGTCTCTTCTTCCTCTTCTATTTCTGATGCTGTTCAAGTTTTCGCCTCCTTCTACCAAGCTTTCAGACCTGGCATACTGCAGGGGCTCTTCTTCACAGGAGATTCCTCCAAAAGGATCAAGGAATTTTCTCTTTATTTTTGGCAAGAAGGAAAGTGGGATAAATATCTAACAAAACATATGACGACATTCTTTTTCCAGTCATTTTAACACCCACTCTTTTAGCCAATTTCATTTCAATGTGAACCCGCATCTGGCCGAGCTTTCTTTTTCAATTCTATAACTCTCGCGCATGCTGCTTCTACTATTCTTCCTGCCAGGAAGGAATGGTGACACTGGGACACTAGCGAGTCATCTCTAGTCAAAAGCTGGTGACTGAAGTGGGGTTGTGGGTGAATGCTAAGAGAAATTCCCTGTCTTTTTCCTTTGGATTCGACACAGGCAATGTTTAAATGCACTGGAGTTGAACGTAACTTTTTTAGAGGGGTGTCAAATGAGCCTGGAGCTTCGGATTTATTAATAGAACACATGAATTCACACCGGCGTTCCCCTTCAGTTGGCATGCTTTCCTCGGGACCCTATACCATCAAAAATTAGAGCCCTTCTAAGGAGCCAGAATTAACCAGAAGTCTGAGAGCCCAATGCAGCTTAATATAACTGATAGCTGAATCTCTCAAGAATTGAGGAGGGAAAGAAAAACATAAAATATATCGCATAAGAACACAATACTTACTTATAAGACAAGTCTGTGTGCATAAAATAGCAGTAAAAAACAATACAGGAAATTGTACAGTTGAAACAACATTCTACACCAGATTCTCACAACAAAGATGATACATCTCCTTAGTTGAAATATCCAAGTCCAGCATTAGTTTGAGACACTTTAAACTTGAGGGGCAAAATCAAATGCACATTTGTACAGAAACACTTAGATGCATGTTAATACATTTTATGGGTAGGCATTGGCTCCTCTCCAAAATAGAGAAAATAAAACAATGAACACTTTGGTCCATTACTTTTGTGGTAGCACTTCTAATATGCTTTATTATTATTATTTTAAAATCAGGTACACATTAGTATGAAATAAAAGAAACAGGGTGGAATTAAAACCTCAGGGTTAGAATCTTTAAACATAATATCTGAGCATTAACCAATGACCCCAATTTACTGTGTTCCTGCATCACAACATTATGTCAGCTTCTTGATGAAATAAACCAACTGAAGCTAGGCGTAAACTCGGATGTGGGTACTAGAAAATAAATGAAGGCAAGTTCATAGTGCACCTTGCTTTGCCACTCTGGGGATGGGAAATCCATCAATTGCACCCAACAGAGAGGACAAAAGGAACTGAGAAGGAAAAAAACACGTTCTAAAACAGTTAAGCAAACACATGTTCAAGTCAAACAACACAGTTCCTGCAGCTAGAAATGGTAAACCCATGAACAGAAATGGAGGAGACCGCAGAGGAAACATAGTTGGCTACAAGGTTTAGATCAAGAATGAGGGTGCATGTGGGGAGCCAGTTACTCTGGTTCTCTGAAAATATCTGTACATTACCTCAGAGACTATTTCAAGGAAAGATTTTTTTTTTTTGGTATGGGGATTGAACCCAGGAGCACTTAACTACCGAGCCACATCCTCAGCCCTTTTTATTTTTTATTTTGAAACAGGATCTCACTAAATGGTCGAGGTTGGCTTTGAACTCACGATCCTCCTGCCTCGGGCCTCCCCAGCTGCTGAGATTACAGGCATGTGCTACCATGCCCAGCATAAGGAAGAATTCTTTACAAGTGACTTTGTGTTCCCCGCAGGAGAACACTATATAGCAGAATTTAACTCTCCTTCCTAATTGCATTATTACTTCATGCAGAAATCATAGACACCCTGTGAGTACAGCTTTGCAAAGCAGGATTTATTAGGATATCTTAATCACAAGGTGAAGAAATGTGCAAGATCACCCCTCTGAATCAACTTGTGGGTTCATCATTTTGTCCAAGTGTAGATGCAAAATGCAAACAGAATACTTCCAATGTAAGTTATAAATGCTATAATTGGCTTGAAAAATGAGAGTGTCTAATTGCCTTAACAAAGACTTTTTTAAACCTCATTTTGTTGCTGCCTTAAAAATATAATCTTTGAGCCAGGCCTATAAAAAAATGGTTGCAAAAAGTTAAATTGGACTTATAGCGGTATTGGGTTATGAAATTAAAAGGGCCTAGGTGAGCTATAGTCTCTATTTTAATTTTAATTACAATGAGGGCAGATTTATTGTACATTTATTTTATATGGTCAACAACAACAAAAAAACCCAATCCTCTGTTCTTGCAAACCCAGTAAGTGTGTACGGTCTTAATAGTCACTCCCTGGCTGTTTTATGAGTATAATCAAACAAGGTGTCCGAGGAAGGGCCCTGCACTGTTATTTGAAAGACACACATTTCACTAAATATTGACTTCTCTTCTTAGTCTCCTAGTCCTACAGTTGATGCGACCCTGTCTTAAATAAATGAAAGATCACATGTATCTCATGTCACAGTAAGATATTCATAAACTGAAAAAGCTCTGACAATGTGTGAGATTAGAGACACTAGCCATTTAACCAAGTAGCAAAGAAATTAAAAAAAAATTACTGCATGAGCGGCAGCTGGGCAATATTTAGTTGAAACAGTCATGTGTAAGCTCCACTGTGGCACATTCTAATCCTTTCATATGGATTCTCTCCAACTTAGAATTGTTCATTGAGTGTGACAGACTGGGGGTTTAAAACTAATCCATAAATTAGTCTGTGGTCTCAAACACAACGGGTGCCATAAATGAAAATGAAAATCCTAGAACAAAATTAAATTCACAACCTTAAATACTTTTTCTTCCCAGATTGATCTGTGTTGCTCCCACTTTACAATGCACACATTCACTGTCAGGCTGTGTTTTGGGGTGTGTGAAAGCAGAGTGTACATTAAAAAATGCACAGTAGAATAACTCAGAGAACCCAATCTACTCAGAAGCAGAGCTTAATTGTAAAGAATTTAAATTCTCCCATTTTGATTGTCATAAGCTTAAATGAAAGCATACTAATCAGTCAGATATATTTTAATACACTCTCCCCCAGTTTATTTTCTTAACTAAAGTCAATAAGAAGCCAATGGGTTTTCTTAATTGAATTCCCCTTCAGTTTGTGTTATGGAGGTGCTTTAAATCGAGACACCAGGGCATGCAAGGAATTCCCCTGACAATTTTATTTCATAGTAGTGTTGTGCTGGCCAACGTCTATTAATACAGGTGTTTCTCTTTCTCTCTCTTCTCTTTTCAACTTATTTGAAATCTATTGAAAGCAAGAATAAATGCTGGAAAATTAAACTTTGAAATTTGTTTTCTACTGGTTTCCCATTTAATTTCCTTGCTATCTGTATTTTGCTTTTAGTTAAACTCCCATTTCTTAGGGATGAGAGAAATAGATAGGTACAAAACAAAGCTAAAGGCCCAAACAAGAGAGCCACAGTGAAGCTCTTTTACTTTTTAATGTCATCTACCCTTTTGAGTGAAAAGATTGTGTGACACTGAACAGCAGGAAGGGGAGTTGATTTTTTTTTGTGTGTGTTTTTGTTTTTTTGTTCAGCAATTTCCAAGTTTTGTTAAAAGCTTCTCCAGAATTGTTCACTCTGTGCTGCTGTGCCCCAGAGATCTTTTCATTTGCAAACCAGATGTTCTGCAAAATAATAGGAATCTGTATAGTGGTTTCATTTAACAAGGAAAACAATTCCTATAGCATGGTGTGTGTGAATGCAGGGAGAAAGTGGGGGTTGAGTGGGGGAGACAGAGGCCAGAGAAGGAAAAAAAGAGGGTGTTGCATGAGGGCAAGAGGGTGAGAAGGAGGAAGTTCTGCAAGTCTAGCTAACATCCATCTTGTGCCAGATACAGGAGGGCTGGGTCTTTTCTGCCAAGTCCTTTATTTCCTACTACCAAGATAGCTGCAAGTATCATCTTCTAATCCTGAATTCTATTAGGGCACTGGGAGATACCATACTCATGAAATTATTACTTATTTGAATCGTTGATAGATCTTCAGCATGGAAACATGCCACTTCTTTATATCCAGGATTATTTTTTAAATAAAGAGCATACAATTTTGGAAATTATAATAGATGCATTAGGAAAAAAAAAAATTCACCTCAATTCCCATCTCTAATTCCCTTTTAAAAATGAGGACTCTGATGACTTTCAATATTTGTCATATTCTAATTTCTTCCTAAACCTATATGGATTCAAAAGCTGGGTGGCTATGATACTATTAGTAAGAGGTTTACAATCATCAGCTAAATAAAAATATGGATAGGACAGCATGGAAAAAAAAAATGGACACGCACTTTTGGTGAAAAATCTGAAAAGGAGATTCACCAGGTAAAAGGCAGTGCCCTACAGCATTCTCGCCCGTTGGCTGCCTGGCATACCAGTAACACTCGGTAAGTATTCAATACATGATGAGTAGATCTCAGCTCCAGAAAAAAAGGCAATTTGTAAACATTCTAGGATGAAAGATGAATATTTCCTAGCAACGAAGGCTTAATCTATGCCTGGCACATCAATAAATGCAAAATACATACACACTGAAGATAGATGCTTAAAGTGACGTTGGACCTTCATGTTTAATTTCCAAAATGCTACCTTCTCTTACCCATATTCTGCCCACTCTTTGATGGCACAAAGTCCACTTCTCCTGTGATGCTTTCCCCAATCTTCTATGTGCCTGCTGCTGTGCCATTGAATCATCTTAACTATACAGGGTTCTGTTGAGTTCCAAATATGTATAACATTGTCTCTCAACCACATAGCAAGGGGTTCAAGGAATCTTTTGTCTGTGCATATTTGTTGAATGCATGCATAAAAAGTAGACTAGCTTATACCCCTTGTATCATGCAAATAACAGTAGCTCTGTAATAGGAATCATTAGGCTAGCACTCTGGGGAACAGAAAGCTCTAGGTGAAGCAAAGCTCTCTATTCTAATTTGGATGGTAGAGCCACAACTTGTCAAGCACAAATGTATTTTTGTCCTTTGTACCTAAGACACTGTGAACATGTGCTCTGGTATGAAGTTTACCCATTTTGGCATATTCCACAAATACCACTGAAGGAGAAAGGCAGTACCCACCTTCTTTAGTTATATGATCTAATCCACTTAAACATAAAAAATGTTTATGATAGCAGGCTGTGAAAGCCAAAATAATAACATGGAGCTGGGGGTAGGAATCATTTCCTCCAAGGTATATTGGATTTTGAGTGCTTTGACACCAATAGAAAAAAATATGCTGTTTTCTTTTCTAAGAAACACAAAATATTTAATTGAATATGTACTTTAAAAAACTCATTTAGAAATGACCTACTTCATTCTTATGAAAGGATTTTTTAATGTGTTTTAGAATTTGGCCCTATAGCTATTCATTTCTTATTCTAAGGTGGTTTTAATTTTTTAATTTATGGCAGTCACATGTAGAGTGTGACCTACAGGTTGAAATTCTCCCGGCCTGAATTTTATATTTAACTGCTAAGGGTGTTTATGATTTAGTGCTGAGTCTTCCATGGTACTCATCAAGCATCTAACTCAGGACACAATGAGGCAGGAATAATACAATATCCAAAGTAACTAAGGAGGGAAACGTAAGATGAGGACAGGAAGAAGCTTGACCCAACTTGGAGCTAGGCACTAAAGCTATCACCAAGCACAGAAATGGATAATTTTATGAACATCCAGTACACAAAGTCAACAACTATGAAGAAAGTTAAAAGCAAAATAAAACAATTTAAATTATGCAGTTTGCTCTCTCAGCATATATCTTCATGGAATGAGATGAAAGAGACCACACAGACAAACTGACATGCTTAAAAAGGAAAAGAAAAGAATGGGAGCTTCCAAAAGCAATAGTTGAAAACAAATACATGGTCAGAACATATTGTATATGAAAGATGCAGGGTGGACAGGAAGTAGGACCCCTGGCTCCCACTCCTCACACCCATGAGGTCTATGGTTTTGAGGGGGGCAAAGTAGAGTCATCCCTCCAAAGTGGAGTAGCTATTCGTTTGTTACCCTTATAATTCCTCTCTTTCAAGGGACTCCAGGATGAAGCTTAAACATGTTTTGAGCGAGTCAGGTGACTTGGAACAGAGAAACGACCAGCCTCCCTAATAAGGGGAACAATTCGATTATCCTGGTTATGGGAGATAAAAGATAACACTGGAACACTTCCTTTCAGAGAAATCAGAAATCAACTATGACCTTTTTCAAGTTTAAAAATATTTTTGCTTTTGAATTTGTACATTTTTCTGGTAATGAAACTCTGACCTGGGGAATGGGTTTCAGTTATTGCATTTGACTGTGAGAAAAGGAATAGAAGACTATGGGCTCCCCCTGCCCTTTTTTTTTTAAGCTCTGGTTTTATGCTACTGTCACTGGATTTGGCAGTTGAAGCTTTTAAGGCTAATAGTGACTGTAACCAAACAGTACAAGAAAGAAGAGGAGTGGAAATTAATTTAGCTATCCATTCGTTGGGATTCAGTATGGAAGATTTTTTAGGAACCAATCTAAATCTAGGGGATAGCCCGGACCTTTAAATTGGGACACAGAATCATTCAGCTCCATAACCTTTAATCTGTTTGGAGAAGGAGTAAATGTTAAATTCTACAAGTATACTTTCTGGGTAAGATAAATATATATAAGAGTGCTTGTTAAGACATAGTAAGCCTGTAAGATCACATTCGTTAAAGCAACGGGTTCCACGATGTTGTTTTAGTAGCAATTTTAGCTTAACTATTCTTGGGCGTGCCAGTGAGAATGTGAGCATTCATTACCACAGATGCATTTGGTGTGCAGAGAGAATCCAAACACTGCCATGGAGAAGCTAAAATGCATCTATGAGATCATCTTACATTACCTTGAGCTGGGAGGCCAGCTGTAGAGGGACAGAAGCTAGGACAGTTCCTATTAAAGATTCCTTTGATGCAAACAGAAATATAGCACTGTTTATTTTCCAAATTTCCTCTTAAATGGAGTCTCTGCAGTCACAATGGTGGTAAAAGTGAGTTGTAGATGCCTGAGGACTCCAGATTCGCTTTGGTCTAGAGTGAAGGATGAAGAGCTGTGAACTGAAGTGATGCTGCCGACTTGCTGAGTTTGACTGTGGCAGGGGGAAAGGTTCAGGGAATGTAATCAGTCATTTTAAAAAAAGCCTAAGCTAGTGAAAAGGCCAGCCAGAAATGCAAAGTGTCTGATACACAGTGTGATTAAAGCCTTAACTGCCTCAAGATGTAAACCTGGACACTCTGTGGAAACTTTTGCCGTGAGAAGTAGCAAGAGCTGGCTCATACCTGGGCAGCTTCTGCAAAGACAATACAGATCACTGACAGGCTGTTTTCTCAGGGTTGACATAAGCAGGACAATGGAGAATTAGGTGATGTCATTTACGTTGACAACCAAAGGGTCTTTCACTGGAAACTTCAAAGTAAGGAGAACACAAGACCAATTAAGCTTACTAATTAGAGAAAAGAAATCCTACCAGGAGATAAACTACTGGGGCTGCAGTTCAGTGATAGGATGCTTGCCTAGCATATGTGAGACCCTGGGTTCCATTCCCAGTACCATGGAGAAAACAAACAAAAAAGATCTAGTTCTTAATATGAAAAGTTGACAGCATGGTCGCTCTGGAAGTCCTCGTTAGGAAGAAGTATCTTTGATATGCTTATGAATGACATAGAAAATGTGGGAAATCGATTCGCCACACTAACAAACCAAGTTCACTTAAGAAGCAGAAGGAGCTAACAGCTAAAGCAGGAACACACACGGACAAGAATTAGGAAGCGAATTCTCTAGATGGAGCCCCATTGAGAGTGACACAAAAACCAATTGATGGATTTTCAGAAGATTTTAAATTAAATGCAGGCACTAATGGTTTTATAACCAATATTTAGAAAAATCTTCAATAGTGGCTTATTTAAGGGTTCTCTTTGTTCCACTGTAATAGGTGAAGAAACTGAGATTAGGGCATCTATTGTTATATGTCACCAACCGATGAGGCATCCTCTTTCACTGAGCACTTTGTTTTGTCAACTATCTCACCAGCTCCTGTGAAAATGGAAAATGTCTCCAGAAAGTCAATGTAACCCTTGAGGCAATCCTTTAGGATAGCTGCCATATCTTGGGTGCTAAAAGGAGCTGAACATGAACAATGATGAGTGAGACATTCAGTGTGTATAAAGAAGTCCAGTGACAGGAAGGGACACCAGGGCACATGACTCAGAGACCTGCAGTCTCTGCAGATAATGGATTGAAGTGGAGAAGCTCCTTCATCAAGAGATTTTGTTTTCCCTCTCATGGAATAATTACTTTGACACGTTTCTGTGGTGGGTACCTGTATACAGTGGTTGGGGAAGGTTGTATCTAAGGAAATCTGCGTGTCGAGTTGCAGCCATCAGCTTACCTACCTTGGTAGGCAGAAGACACTCCATTGGTTCCAGAAAAGCAGGACCAAGCAATATGAGAGGCCCTGGAGAGCAGGAAGGGGAGGGAGGTCACATCACCTCCCTCTGTGACAGTTAGAAATGAGAGGCAGTGAAACTCATTTTGAGTAAGAGTTTTCAGGGAGTCCAAAGAGATAAAGCCACACAGTGAGAACACTGCGGCTGCCTCTCAGTCCCTCCACATGTAACTGAGGGCAGGGAGGGGCATGTGAGCTCTAGGCATGGAAAAGACAGGGACTCCCTCTGATCTCTGACTACCCAGGCAACCTGAGTAGGCAGCAGCACTGCCAGCAGGTGCTGTGTAGAACAGGAGGGTAACTGAGCATTTAGTAGCTTGGTCCAAAGAGGCCTGCTAGAGTGAGATGTGTGTATTTTCTTTGTGTGGATTAAGATGAAATTAAGACAAGAACACAATCCACAGCCACAATACTTACCATTTCATCAATCGTGGCTAAGTGAAGCTATCAGCATGTTCTTTAGAAGTCAGGGCTGCCATTTTCCTAGAGTTTTGCTTTGAGTAGTGATGCTTAAAAAGGAATTCCCTTATGCATAAGTTGCAAAATATCTGATCTACTATAAAATGCTTGGATGTTAAAGGTTTTCCAAGGCCTTATGATTCAATTTAAGAATATAGTATGTATGTAATGTCTTCCGGAGTTCCAAGATAAAGGAACAGTTAAATTCCAAGGACTTACAGGGAACTTTTAGGTTTCTTTTTATGCATACCAGAAAGACAATATACATTCAGGACATTTTCAATGGTAATGAAGGTACCATACCTGTGATGATGGTAAGGATGGTGGTGGTGGTGGTAGTGGTGGTGGTGGTGGTGGTGGTGGTTGTTGTGGGAGGAGGGAGAGTTGTGGGGGGATCTGGATAAAAAAAAAAAAAAGGAAAATCAAACCCACAATGCTGAACACAACAATGACAGTAATGACAAAACAAAGGCATGAAGACAGTGAGATGTTTGTTTGATGACTTTCCCTTTTAAAACCCAAAGTTCTTTCCCCCAAAGATTTAGGTCTTATAATTATATCCCAAAGCTTAGCTGGAAGAGCTGAGAAGAGAAGAAAAGAGATTTCTTATTAATGAAGTTAATTAGGGATGAGGAGACGTGAAATGGAGAAGTGAGGAAAAATCTAAACACTCGACCCCACACCAGATCTTAAGGTGAGGCTAAATCGACTCAGCGCTGAGAGGGGACAATGGCTGTCATTTCGCTCATGCTTCCACAGATGGGAGGAAAGAGGAGGAGAAGGAGGTGTTCTATTTAAAGGGCTCCTATCGGACAAGGATGAGTATGCCCTGCACACTTGCTCTCTACGACAGCTAACTTCATTATTCTCCATCAATACATCCCAGCAGGAAGTAAAACTACTTCTATACTTGTAATAAATACAAAGAAGAGAGAATGTCACCACTAAATATCAAGTTCCAGGCATGTGAGATTTTACTGAGATTTTATTTTTTAAAAGTCAATAAATTTTACAACTTATAAATATTAATAAGTTGCCTTTGCTCATGTTAAAAGCTTGACCTAAGTGGACGACAATGATAAAACTGAAAGAACATTCTCTATCTCATAAACAAGAGAGCTAAATATAAATGAGGTTTGACCCTCAAAGCCAGGAACCCAATAGGGAATCCTGTCTGATATTTGATATAGTGTATATCTTTCTATCATCTCAAAAATTATTTGGGGATAAGGGAAGGGCAAATATGAAAGAGAAAAAAATTCTAAGCCTAAATGATCAAACTGAATGTGTTAAATTGTCAGCAAGACTTTGAACTAAGCAATCATTCTGCTATAATAGAGCATAAGACGATGTGAAGGCTTTTGATTTTAAATTTTATCTAAAGCACGTCAACTCTTTCTCCCTGACACATCTGGTGTCCTTTTATCTTCAAGTGAGCTCTCGGATTGTCTAATTAATACATCAAAACTTTAATTATATATTGCACCTTTCCTGGGTTTGGCACAACTTCCTGAAAGTTTATGAAACCACTATTTTGGTGCTTAGTTGCAAGGTCTACCTAAAATGATTTCTATCATTGATCAATAATCCAAGGTTTTAATTTTCCTAACAAACTGCTTCTGTCACACAAATATACTTGTAGGAATTTGTTAAGAAGAATCAACAGCAAATGGTTCTGTTTTATGGAAGACTTTGCTCCTTGAAGTCGGGGATACAAGCATATTAAACTATTGTTTAATGCAACCTCACGAGTCCAAAAGGATTTCATTAAAAAAACCTCATTCTCCTTCAAGAAGTAGGGATGAATTAAATTAGTGATTTTAAACTATTTTCAAAAAAGAACAGGATGTGAAATACTGTAATTCAGGCAGGATGTTCAATCTTGCTCATGCACTTTTCATGGTGGCTACACGGAGGGAAGCATTTTGCAACATGGCTACTCTGTTTGATGCTCCCATACCTGATGCAAGAGTCAGTGCAGAGAGGGATGGATAGAGAGAGCACACTGATCCCTGAGACCAGCACTGCAGCCATCTGCTCTTTCTGCTAGACAACTAAACTATGTCCATAGAGGTGTCTCCTGCCCATCATGAGGACAGCTACTATGGTTTTTGTGTGTTGCTTCAATTACAATATTATCACTGAAAAGGAATGTGTGTACCTGGAAGATGTCCCTGACATACTACAATGCCATACTACAATACCTTGTTGTAAAAATATTGGCACAAAGTGTGTGATGTGTAAAATACAATAAAAATAGATTTAAATGTGATTTAAAAATATGATTATGAACCAAGAGGTGGACAAGACTAACAAGGCACAGACTTCAGAGAAAGGTCACCAATCCCTCTCATTTTGTGAAGTCAGATGCTTTTGATTATCTTCATCACTACTAGGGCAACTGCCGTCCTCCACATCTGGCTCAAGTAACTTGAATGAATTAGATTCCATGAACAGGTAAAACCTCCATGCTTAGATCATTTCTAGAAATAAGAGCAATGAGAGGTCATTATGTAAGAAATGACCAAAAGAACAAAATAAGTTGGGTCTCAGACACTAACCAATTCAATTCTTCAGGTACAGAAGTTACTTTCAGAAGATTAAACGTTTTAGAGGCATATTAATTTTTAGTTTATAAACACTTCAAAAATTGCTGGAGTAGTATAATAAATTAGTGAGTAGGAAGAAAATCTACCCACTATCTTCCCAAATTGCTAAGATGAACTATTAATGGACTATCAATCCCTAAGGTTGATATTTTAGACTGTCTACTGCAGAACTATCAAAATCCCTAAACCAGGACACGTGGACCATCTTATGTTAGGGAGATACAGATATGCAGATGTGTTTATCTAAACAGGTGGATTCCTGTATTTCTTGGTGTTCAAATAATGCACTGTGGTCCAGAGGGTTAATTCCAAAAGGACAACCTTATATTGGAGAAAACTGTTCTCTTGGAAAGAAGAAAGACCCTGAAATCATAATATTGTATCTCTAAAATATGTCTGGTAACCTTGTGGACTCTGGAAAAATTATATTATCTTTCTAAGCTTCATTTTATCATCAGTAAAATGGGATAACAATAATGTTTTCCTCCTGGTGTTATTGGGGAGAGTTGATGAGATCATGTATGTAAAATTGTCACTGGAGGGCACAGAACAAAGTGAGCACCTAACACATGTTAATTATAAGGTACTATCCAAAATTATTCAAATACGTCATTTTTCATACTCTCAAAATGTTTCTTTTCTTGAGGTATAGGAACAATAGGTACAATAAATTAAAACCATTTTTCCAGATAACTTAGTCTTCTGAAACACAGAAGCATATAACATATAGGGGGCAAGTTGTCACTGCTTTTTAAAATCTGAAGTTTATGAAAAAAGCTGGACTGAGAGTCTCTGTAAACCTGGGCAGCCGCAACGTAGGAGACTCCCACGAGGCTCAAACTCCAGGTTGAGGGGGTTACATGCAAAAGCAAAGAGAGGATTTTATCTTCCACCCCTGCTGAACAATCTGAGGAATGGAGGTGGCTCTGCACATCACCAGCTACAAAGGGGGCATGGGGTGCTCACTTTTCATCTAAAAGAAGAGCCATTTCCTTCACATGGGTCTCCTTAACCACTAGGAAGAATTAATGCTACCATATATGGCCACTGATGACATGGGATGGTGTCAAAGAGACCATCTGCAAAAGTCTACAAATAAGGTGATTAGACATGATCTTTTAATCTTGCATTATGCAAGGGGAAAAAAAAAAAAAACTCAGGTACAAGCTGAGGATTATGTCTTAATATCTAGGTAGATATAGTATAAAGCATGCTTCTATTTAATTAAGTAGACTGGCACTCCTATTTTCTTCAGAGAAAACGTGCTAAGGTTCTAAGACACAAGGGTGTAAATATTCCACATGTATAATTTATGTGTATCTATGCAAATATTCACATATACTTGGTATTATTTATACTGCTAATGTGAAGAAAGAAATACACCTCCCATATTAAAATATTTATGACACTGAAATTTTGATGCCTCTGGTTACTCATTCTGTGCAGGTCAGTTCATGACTATTTTTCTTAGTGTAAAACTAAAGACTTCAGCTGGAAAGAAGAGACACAATTGGAGGGAGTGCACTCAACTAAATAGAGAATATTTGCCATATACAAAATGAACAATACAATATAAATGAGAAATGCCTGGCACATAGTTGGTTATCAGTAAATATTTGTTGATTAGAGGATGAAATTCATGATAATATGCTTTAATAACTCTGTAAAAAAGATATTGGTTAAGAAAACAGACATTTTTTAAAAAGGCACTTGCATCCAAAGCAATAGCTATAGGTGGTCTATATGCTAACAAGAACCTTGTATTCATTCCATGTATTTACTGGCTTGCAACATCTTCTGGAATTTAATAGGTTTATGCTGAAAATAGGATAGTTCTGCTCATCAAAGCAGGAGAAAGGCTAGCCCAGGCATCACATGAAAACACCAGTGGGAATAAACTTTCTGAGCTGAAAGCCACTAATTGGTAAGGTTGAATTTTTCAGTCATTACTTCTAACATAATCTCCATGGCTTGTGCCTGAGGACACAGCTTTCCTACTCAGCATGACCAGAGACTGTGATCTAGAGGGAAATCCCCAAGATCAGAGGGAGAGAAGAAAAGTCACTACCGACCCAGGTGGAGACACTGGGGTCCACCTCAGGCCAGCCTTCTTTAAATTCTTGAAGGGAACCAAGTGGTTTTTGGTTTTCAACTTGACCAAACATGTTGGGAGTGAATCCTAAGTAGCAGCTACATGTGTATGAGTCTAGTAGAAGAGCGTTTTATCTTCTCACGTACCGTATACATACAGCATATAATCCGAATGAGCTTTCCCCACTATGTTTGAAGCTTCACAGCGGTATGTACCATTATCTGTTTTGTTTAGGTTATTGATGAACAGGTTGGGCCCAGACAGGACGGCATGTTGAGGCATTTCATCATCAACTCTCACCCAATTTACCATCACAGGCCTGCAGAGAAAAGGGAAGAAAGACAAGCTATGTTATTATTTCCTATTAAGATACCTGCATCAAACTTATCATCTACACATTAAACGAATCACATGCAGGGCAACACAATTAAAGAGAACCTACTGGAGATGTTTTAAGTTCACAGAACTACAACCATGAAGTTTCCAAAAATCTGTATGAAATATAAATTTTCTTCTTTTAAAAACACGATCAGGTGTTGAAAGTTTTTCAACGGACACAAGTAGGAGTCTCATTATTCCCAATTCATCTTCAACACATCAGTAAATAAACCAGTGTGCCCTATGTTTGTACCCTGCTGTGTGGTTTCACACCAATTGAAGCAGGACAGAGCCCACCCATTGTTAATCATCTCATTAATTAGGGGAAAAAAATCAAGTCCACAGCTAGTGATATATGCATTAATTATGATAGTTACTAAGATGCTTGCTTGCTCAGAAACTCCTTGTGATATTTAAGTGAATTTTGAGGAATAGACTTTTACATCTGAACAGCACTTTCTTCTGGCCTGTTTTTTGAGAAATCACTTCTGATTCAGGAAAGATGCAATCACTTCCTCTCCCCATAACCTGCCCTTCCCCTCCCCAAGATGCCACTCTGAAGCCCTGGGTCCACCTTGTCTATATGCTCCTTGGCCAGCAATTGCCTTTCTTTCCCGGCTCTCATGGGCTCACTTATTGCTAGACTTTTTCCCATGCATGCACCTGCAGTCCTCCAGGCTGAAGATAGGGCTCTCAGGTTAATCACCGCGGAGCACATCTCCACATGCATTCCTCAGGTACAAGGGAACTTGCTCATCAAAGACAAGTCTGTTTCAGTGACTTCAAGTACCACATTTGTATCCATTAGGAAAAAGCAAATTTCACAAGATGTTCCAGAGCCAAAAAAGAATTCACTCAAACTCACTGAATTTGAAACTTCTGTTCAAGATGACTCCTTCAACTGCCTATGAAATTAAGGGCACATCTAAGAGTATGCCTGAAAATATCCATATTTGTGTGTGTGTGTGTGTGTGTGTGTGTGTGTGTGTGTGTATACATGTGGTGCTGGGGGTGGAACCCAGGGCCTTGCGCATGCTAGACAAGCGATCTACCACTGAGCTATACCCCTGGCCACAAACTTTAATGTAAAAGGAAGAACAAAAGAGACTTGAGAACAGAAGTCACTTCCTTTCAGTTCCTGTGGCTACCTCTAGGAGCAGTGACATGACAAAGAGTCCCATGCTTAATGATGAACGGATACTCAAGTTAGCCCTGTCAAGTAGAATTCCAATTTTCAAATGGGATGTGAAGTTACAATTTTTCTTTAATTACACATGGGTTTGTCATCACAACCCAGTAAATTATTTAAAAATTAGTACTGCATATGTCCTCCTTGTAGGCAATGGCTGCCTGGCAATCAGACCTAATGTCCTGCTGCTTGACAGCTGAAACAATCAGTGGGGGTAAGTGCCGAGAATATTCACAACATTTAATGGCAAGTTAAATTACCATTTTTATTGTATGCAATTTCTTGAGAAAATAAATAGGTAATATGCTAGAAGGGATAGCAGCAGAGTAATGCGTGCTTGCTCACACAACCATATACCCATTCCTATTTGAGAGGAACAAACAAATACCCTCTCTGGCATAAATGTCCTGAAGGAAACATGTAATTTACTGTCCCCGTGGCACATTCAATTGAACACAGTACCTTCTTCAGAGGAAAAAATACAGAAACAAAATATAGGTTAGCAAGCCATATACTGTAAATGTGGTTAATGTGGCTGAATATAGGTATTGTGAGTGGCAAGAGACCTTTGAGAATTCTTTTCCCTCCACTGGATTGTTCTGGAGGCAAGGTAAGCTGCTAATTAGGGCATAATTCAATTTACAAAACATAAGGTCTAAATCTTTTTACAGTGCTCAAAAGAAAAAAAGATGGTTAGATGGAAGCTGAGGGTGTTCGGAATCAAATAACTTCGGATACCAGAGGAAGTGCAAAACAAAACCAAGACCATTTTCCACCTCCCAAAGGTCATCTTTAAAACTCGAAATGGTTAGACAGAGGTAAGGGTACTGTAGCCTATGGAGAGGTAAGCACAAAAATAGGGAGGGTTGAAGTGAGAACAAAGAACTGACTGCAGCCACCTTCACCTTTGGCTCTCTGGGATCGTGGCATAGGCCATTCGTTAGCTATCATGGGGAGAATTCTTTCCAAAGATTTTTTTGGGAAGCTTTGTTATGTATTGTGTGCTAAGCTCTTTATATGAAAACTGTGACAACCCTGCTTAGGAAAAACCTTGTGTGTGGGGGGGAAATGTCATACCATAGGGACAGCAGAGGGAGCTCAATGCTTTTTTGTTGTTGTTGGGTACCACTAAAAGTTTGAGTGCCCTTAATTCCAACATTGACCTGTTCTACTTCCTGATTCCAGGGATTTCCCCCCGACAAGAAAATAATTAAAAACAATCTTCAGTAGGAAAATGAAAATAATTAAAAACAATCTTCAGTAGGAAAATGAAAGATTCTCCATTCTTTAAGCAGATGAAAAAATATTTAAAGTGGTATCATCTCATTTTTTTTTTTTTTTTTGCCATGTTAGTGGTTTATGTAGATTCTCTAATTCACTTTAGATCATTCACAGGAGTAAATAAAGTAGCTCTTTTATACTTTTCAGTAAAATGAGTCTTGGTCAGTTCTTCCTTCTTTCTAAAGTATATTCTCCTTCAGGAAAGTTCCTGAACCTTTCCTTACTAAGAAAAATATTTTTCAGAGTTAAAAATGATACTTTTCTCTGAGGGAAGAAGATGCAATATTAAAGGCAGGTCAAATTTGTTTGCCTATAGTTGGCCCTAAACACAGCACTAAATTTGAATCTGAAAACCATCTTTCCAGCAGCGTACATATTAATATAGTAAGTAGTAGATATATCATTAGATTGTGGGCACACTAAAAATTTATTAGGATTATTTTGTGTGTGTGTAAGAGAGAAAATAGTCCTGACAATCATGTTGATGATAATAAAACAGAATTAGCTGAGATTTCAATTTTAGTTGGCGTTTAATTTTTCTCCCAATCCTGACTGTTAAGAACCAAGATATTTATTCCCACCTCATCGAATATTCGTTAGTTTCTAAAAAAAAAAATCTTCCATCCTTTACAGCAGGAGACAGGTGACAGGCCAACGAGTTGCGAATGCACATCTTTGTGTTGTGACATTTACTGCTCATGACCCTCTGCCAACCTTGGCCTTCAGAACTTACTGGGGCTTCCCGATGGCTTCACATGTTAACTCAAGCGCGTCCCCTTCCCGGGTTAGGCCTTGTAGAGGATAAGTCATCTGAATATGCACTTGAGGCTTATCTGTGTGACAACAACACAAAGTATAATGTTTAGCAAATGATATCATCCAGCAAAAAAAAAAAAAAAAAAAAAAAAAATCAGACTTGCATGCTGCCGCTACCAGCACTTATTCTCTCCCCACCCGTATGCCTTCAGTAGCATCCTTCTAATTAGTTAGTAATCCTGGCATTTGCTCAAATTAAATTGACTAATAACTCTAAGGAGTGAACCGCGAATAGATAAGAGATTCATAAGCCAACTGCGCCACATCAAACATTTCCTGTGAAATACATTTTGTTACATTGAAGTTTATCTCTAAACTCACTCAAGCTAAAGGAAACTCATTTGCCTTCATGCTGAGGTGAAGCCACAGATATTTGTGGTGCTCAGAATTGATACATTTTATCATATATCATATATTACTATGTGACAATATGTTGTGACACTGCATATTAATAAGTTTGCCTCTTCTATGCTCTTGTTTTCAAATGGGAAAGGCAGAAATTCTGAATTCCACTCAAAAGGCTTAGGAAGAAAAGAACTGGGAGGTTTCGGTGGCCCCCAGTAAAATGCTGACATCTCAGCATAAACCTAGAAGAAGAAAGGAAACTGACATTTACTCAGAGCCTATTATAGGAACCATCAATGGTAATGGCATAAGTCCAGTTTTAGAGGTGAGAATTCTGGTACCCACAGAATGAAGTAGCTAGTTCAAGGTCACGGAGATAACCTAAGGAGAGAGCCCCATGGAATATATATTCGGGCAGACTTCTAATTCAAAATTACATTTCCTAATGGCAACCCACAATTGCCACGATGGCAACTATTTGGGATGTTATGTAAGTAACTCTTTAATTTCCATAAGCTACTTAAAACTGTGCTTGCTGCTGTGCCCAGTGGTGCACATCTGTAATCCCAACAACTCTGAGGCCGAGATGGAGGGATGTCAAGTTTGAGGCCAGCCTCAGCAACTCTACAAAACACTTGTCTCAAAGTAAAATTTTAAAAGGCTGTGGATGTTGTTCAGCAGTCAAGTCTCTTGGGTTCAATCCCCAATGTCATTAAAAAATAAATAAATAAATAAAACGAAAACAAAACAAATAAAAAAGCCTGAGCTTGTGAGTAAGGGTATAGGTATGAGAAATGAATGATGGATGGTGTAGAAAATGGGGAGAGAAGTGTAAGACATAAGAATTAAAATGGATAGACATACAACTACATTATAAATAAAACCTGAATGAAATTACTTTTTTCTATGCTGAACTAACAAGCTACTAATCCCTAAATCAGTTTTCTCACTTAATTCTGTGATTCTTTAAATGTATATTTTTGGAAATGTACCCAAGAGTAATAAGTGTGAGAGGGCAAGGCAGCAGTTGGCTGAAAGGTCGAAACAATTACCATAGTTTTACTTTCTCAGGCGATCACACCACCTAAACAACAACCCCTTGGCCTTTTATAAGCAGTGGTGAACTCATTAACATTCATCCTATGGAATAAGGGAGAGGATGGAAATATGGCTGGGCTCGACCAATTTCACCCTGTACACAGCTCTAGAAGCACACATCGAGGTCCTCTCTAGCCATGGCTACTTCTGGATGCATTTTTATAGTCTTGTTCCAGTCACTGTTCTTTCCTGTCTCTGAAAAGCATGTGGCATTCAAGAGCCCCCTCAAACAACCACTAATGTGCACTGCACATTAAATTGGCAGTACTTTCTGAGAAGCTACGTCACTTGCCAGAGAGCATCAAGTTGGCAAGCCCAAAAGCTCCAGCTGACCCTTCCGAGTAACAAAGTTCTAGTCTTGCACTTGTTGGCAAAGGAAATGTTCAAGAGCAAAATATCAAGGTTGTTTCTGGATACTGATAACCGGATTTGGAAAGTAGTCATTAAAGAAAGGCAGAAATACTCACAAAGGACAAATGGGATGACCCTGAACTAGCACTGGCTTCTGGGCTGAGGCCAGAACTCCAGGGCACCAGCTTTTAGACCACATCTTAGGCTAAATACAACCACAAGATGATATATGTGGGTCTACTATTTTCAGTGCTATACCCCCCACCTGGTCCCCCTTACCAAACTGCCACTTGGTGAAGTCCATTTTTAAAAAAGATACAACAAAAATTAATGGGAGAAGACTACGACACTGAACATTGATAACAAATAACCAGCTACCTAATAGTTCAAACAGAATGGCAGCAATATGGAGTTTCTGGTTAGGAGACCTCTGTTATTTTATCCCCATGAAACATTCTGGGCAAGGCTAAATTTAGAGCTCAAAATTTGGGCTGGAATGTAACATTTGCTTATAGGTTAATCTATGATCCACAAAAGGGTTACATTTTTCATGCATTGCTGACTTAGGATCATTAATTAAGGAGAAACGAATGCTTGCTGGCTTATGAGGGCAGTTTTCATTGGATTGCCCCCCCCCCACCCTTCATGTAATTTACAAGCAAACAGAAAGGGTATATTTTTCAGTACAGTGCGCTAAGGGTTTTACATGTTCAACTTCCATTAATAATAAAGAAAGTGTTGAAAAAAAATTTCATCTGCCCTGCCTCTTCAGTATCACTGAGTTTGTTTTGGTTAAATGCTTTTTTATGTTCCTAATGAGCTGTTTACCAGTTGTCAATTACACACATAAATCAGAAAAAACAAGCTAAGGACTTGCTATACCTGGAATTAATATATAAATGTATATAAAAAATCATATGTGTTAAGCCACAGAAAATCCACCTTCAGAGAACTGATTTTCCCAGTGTACTTTCTAAGCTTTGCAGAAACATCTAGCATGTATTTAATAGGTACAGTTGCCAGTTTACAACCTTCATAGTTGGCTCAAAAGGTAAACATTAATCTTTCTTGTATTACACAGGAAAATGACCCCCTCCATTGACAAAGGAAGTATTTATGGGCATATTATTTGACCCTGGGCAGCTGAGTTATCTACATACCCTATGAACCAAAGAGAAACTCTATGTGCCACCATCTGTCCTTGGGTGATGGAAACTTAAAACAAATTCTATTCCCTTTCCTTTGTCCCAAAAGAAGAACTTAAGTATTTTCAACAGGTGGAACAGAAACCTTGGGATTCCACTGACACTTCTAGGATTCAGGGATGTTAAATTTTCCCAGGAAGAAGATCCTGACTGCAATATAAGTATGTCAAAATATCGAACAATCCAGATGGCTGATTGAGTAGCCCAGAGCTCATCATTTATATTTTAATTATGTCCATAAATCAAATGTTTTAACTCACCAAATCTTTTCTGAAACAGAACCAGACTCCAAGATTTATTTTTAAGTAATGAGGTAAAGCCTAGTACATTTTCTGGGGGATCATTTTACACCTCGGTTGGTGTTGTAAGGCACAAGGCTAAAAGCCAGATGACACTTTCTACCCAAGTGCAATAACTGTCCAGAAATGTATCACTCAGAATGGTTTAATGTCATTATAAAATGGAACTGCAATATAAAAATAAGAAAAATAGTTAGGTCTGTGCACTTAAGGAACATTATAGTTATAGAGATGGCATCACCAACAGTCAATCAATTAGGTCGAGGGATCTGAGGTTTTCATAATACACTGTAATTTTTTTAAAACCCTATAAAAGACACTTAGCAAGACTGCTGCAGCAGACAAAATTTGTTCATTAGTCAAAGTTGCACAGAGGGTTAAATACCAGGAGGCTTTAGGTCACAGTACAGTAGCAACCAATTAAAAAAATAATATTAGAAAGACATTCTGATTTGATGAGACTTTCTTTAAATGTACTTTGCTCTCTCTATAAAGGGGAAAAATATAAAAGGAAACTCTTAAAGAGGTTAGAATGGCTTGCTGGCGGATTACAATTGATTTCATGCCAGTCTGACCTTGCACCACACTCTATGATCTTTTCAGAAGATGAAACTCAAGATTCTGTAACCTGTATTTCAATTTCCTATGTAAATGAAAAAGCACAGTCTTCTCTCTGGAGTCCAATGCTGACACACCAGCCTTTGATTTTTTTTTTTTGAAAAGGTACTTTGCAGTTTCATTTTACCTGGAATGTCACACTTCTCATGTGGCACAAGGAAGAGCTGAGGCAAGGGGGAAGGTGTCCTGAAACTCTGGCAGGAGACCTACTATCCCAGGGCACGTGCCACCTTCCTTCTCTTCCTGAGAACTTCTAAAAGAGAGAATGTGGGCATCGGAAATCCTTCTGTGTGCTGAAGGCCCCAGGGCATGAGTGCAAGTCTGTTCCTGAAACTTCATTTGGGACACAGGTTCTCCATGTCCCTTACTCAAGATTTCATCCAATATTCCAAAATACTAGTGAGTATAGGATTTGACATGTGTGGTTCAAGGGCTAATTGTTTCAAGTCCTACCAGGGAGAACTCAAGGGCAGCAAGGACACAGATGCTATCACAATGGCTGAGGAGAGAGTATGGGTCAGCCCTTGTGCATTCAAGCAAGGAAGCACTGACTGAAGAGTCTTTGTCAATCAGGGGAGATTACCGCAGTTTGGAGCAGAACGACAATGCAAAGATTAACCTGAGATTTGGTGAGTATTAGAAGCTGTTTGAGCTCAACCCCTACAATATGGTTGTCTAAATTGTTGGAAGAGCACAGCTTTGTAAGGAAAGGAGGGCAATGGTAGCATAAAAGGAGGAGAAGAATATCTTGTCAAAGGTTTGCTTTGTTTCGTCATAATAGGTTCAAGGATAATTTTCATTGCTGTTATTTTGTTTGTTCTCAAGGTGGCAAACCTGCTGCTATTACATGGGTTGTATGAATTATGGCACTTCAAACTTTACTTCCTGAGGTGAGATGAACTATTAAGAGGGGCAAAAGTCAACTCTGGTAAACTGAGGTGGGACCAAAGAGCATGTGCCATATTGCCAAAGAAGGCCATTGCCTCTTGTTGAAACTTGCATGTCATTTTGTGGAGAGTAAAATCACTGAACCACCCACCAGAATAAAATTTTATTCTGCCCTGTTGTGGCAGAAAATTTTGTTCCAATGGTTTTAAAATGGGATAAATCCAGAGCACTTTGTCTTTGAAGAAATCTTCACATATTGGAAGCAAAAGGTTGGCAAAGCAAATATTGCACAAGAGCATTACCTCAGTAAGAAGAGAGGTTTTTGTTTTTTTATTTTGTTTTGTTTTTAAATTCCCGGTAACTAGAATAATGCCAGCATCTGCCACACAGTAGACATTCAAAACATAAGTGCTGAATAAGTGAATGAAAAAATGAATGAATGATAAAGTGGAGAAACATTGGGACATGGACTTCTATTCCTCACTCTACTACTGATTTAAAAAAACAACAAAACAGACCATGAATCCATCTTTGTCCTTGTCACAGAATATCACTGTATTTTCTTTATGAAAGTTAATCCAGCTCCCAAAATTTGAGGTTTAGCCCACGATTACTGTTTATGTCCTTCTATTTAATTATACAATTAATTAGCATTTCTGGTATATCTCAAAGTGGAATCATAAGGGAAATCATAAAAGATGTGGTTTTACCACTCTTTTTAGAGGTCAACTTCACAACCATTTACTCTTTCACAGAATCAAATTTTGACCTTGAGTTAAAAACCATTAAGCCAAGGGTGTACACAGGGAGTCTAGTTTTGCTATGTAAGTATTTGATATACACAGCAAAATAGACACCTCTTTAAAAACTATACCAGGTCAGTGAGAAGTGGGAAGTGGGTCCTTAGGAACACAGGCCTCTTCCTGCTGGGTGTGCCTTCTGGAGGCAAAGACCTTTTCCCCAGGCTCATTCAAGATTTGCTTGTCATGTATCTGAACCAACATTCCCTCCTTCTATTCTGAATATTAGTTACTTGACTTCCTGTTCCTTTTGCTGCTACAGAATCTATAGCACTTAGAACGTTGGGAACTTGGAATCGCCACTGCTCTGTGTTAACACACAAAAAATGACAAGTTAAAAAATTAGCTCCAATGGGGGGGTCTCTGTGTCTTGATTATTTCTCATACGGAATAATAAATACTGAAATAACCTCCCTGAAATTCAATTCATTGCTTTAAAAAAATAAAAATAAAAAGGAGAGTGGAAGGAAGAATAGGTTCTGTTAAAAAAAAAAAAGAGACTGGAGATCAGACAGAAACAGGCCAAATCTGAAACCGGCAGCTATTATGCTTTGAAGAATACAACCTGGGAACAGAATTGATGGGGGAGAGAATGTGACAGAGGAGCCACTTTTGGAAACTAAGTCTTATCCTCCACTCCAACAGGAAAGAGTTGCCAATTTCCAGGTTTTTCTTCCTCCTTCACCGCAGGGCACTATCAATACCAGAGAAACATTTATTTTGTCACAGATAAAGAACAAGTTTTGATCATCTCCTCAATGCCCAATTTTCCCCCAGATGAGGGAATGAAAGGAAAAAAATCTACCATCCTCTGGACCTTGGATGAACAGGAATATGGATTTATAAAATACCTGTCTACATCTAGTCAATAAAACTCATTTTGAAAATGATGCCCACATACACGATTAACTGTCAGCTGCTGATCAGGGCAAGGAAGGCATTCACACACACATTTCTAGAAGCTTTGTTTTCATTCTCTCTTTCAAAACTCATCTCTTCATTATTTCTCTTTTTATAAATATGCACACACACGTGAAATCCTCACAAAATGAGGATTTTTGCAAAACACGATAAAGAGTAAGTTTATGATGGGTGAAATCAAAAACACACAGCAGTCATTCAAGAGCTTCACATTTGCCTCCATCCAGAGTAAGGCTTTCCTCCATTCTACACAGCAATCTGAATTCTATACTGAGGGTCACAGCTTCTCTTTGAATCCCCAGCTTACGTCGCTATGTGTTGCCACCTTGATGCTATTTAGACAGTTTTCTTTTAACGTGCAGACAGTGAACTGTTCTCATTTAAACAGGCTTTCATTTGACAAGAGTGCATTCCCTCAGATCTGAAACTCTACCAACCATGCCACAATTGTATCATGCGCTGCTATAATCAAGCATGTTGTAAATGTGGGCAACACAACCTATATAGACATTTGCATGGAAAAAAAAAAGCACAGTAAGATTTTCAGGTCATATAGCTCAGAACATTAAAAAGCAAAACTGTTGTCTGCATAACATCTAAGAAAACAGAGCTTTGAATTCTAGCTTGAGAACATAATTATTTTCTGTTTTAAACATTTAACTGCATGCTGCTGCTGTACCCTTGCTGGGTGTCAGAATGAAAGCTAGGAAACTAAGAGCCCTACTGTATGTTCTTCATTCCCAGCCACGTTCCTATGAGAAAACCTTATTAATGAGCTTGCAAACGAGCACCCAACAGGGAAATGTCACAAACAAGAGCGGCTAATGCCCCAGAAAATCAAATAACTGAACACTTGGCTGATTGTGGTGCCTTTCATATTTATAATAAAAGGGGGGGGGTTTAATTCACTGATTTTGAAGGGGTCAACACCTTGCTGAACAAAACAACTCATTTATTTATGTTCAGAAATCTCCAGATGATAAATTACATTGATGTTAATCACTTCAATGCATACTACACAATTAATATCTGTACTCACCAAAAACTTAAGGATTATTAAAAGTATGACAGCATACACATCTGGCTGATTTTTCACATAATTGGGCACAACAATTTCTCCTGGTACCACAAATAAGGGTACTAACAAACAAACACTGCAAAATTCTGGTTCAATTAATTAGGACTTAAATCCACAAGACAAAAGCAATTCCAAGTTGTAGCTCAAGCCTGGTTGTCTCCATCCAGAGTAAGCCTTTCCTCCGTTCTGCACAGCAATCTGAATTCTATACTGAGGGTCACAGCTACATAGTATGGAGACACCCACCTTAAGTGGAGAAGTATACCCCTTTCCTCTCTTTCCTTCGTCTCTTCATTCCTTGTCATACTTGAAGTATTCAATGTCATCCAAGTGGCCACTGTTTCATTTTTCCTTTTAACATTATTTTTTTTAAAAAAGATATAACTTATACAGAATTCAAATCTATCATCTGTCCTTGAACCCTATTCATAACCTGGTTAACACTCATTTGTCTTAGATGGGGTAGAGACAATTCCATAAAACTTCATTGGCCAAAATAGGCCAGGGTTAAACCAACTGAGCACACTTAACGGCATTCAGATCAGGATAAATTGCCCCAAGGTGGTCTTATTCACTCAAAGTAGAATCTGAGACCCTTGGAGGGAGAATCAGTACTTCCTGGTGATAATATCTATCATTGATAGTATAAACAATCTTTTTAGGTAGCAAGAAAAATGACATTTAAAAAAGAAAGTGTACCTAACAAATAAAATTAATACATTTACATACATTATTACATAGGTCTTGGTTAGGTTAAAGCAATAAAATGATGTAAAAAAAATGAATCTTATAAAGCAGCCCTAATAACTCTGAGGGAGAAATGGACTCTTCAGATTGTAAGCTAAATGTAGTAAATATGTGATCTTATTTACCTTTCCAGCTGTATAGCTATAAAAGGAATTTTGAATTGATTCTAAAAAGGCTGAACTGCAAGCTTCAAGGGTCTGGGCCAATTAAAAATACAGGTGTAATGTTAATCCTCACAAGATATCCACAATTCAACTTCTATGTAGATTGGCTACTGAACAAATTAGTCTAAGACTCTTGTGCCTTCAGGAATCTACTCTTTCCTCATGACCATCAATATATGGTGCTGCCTGTCTGCAGAGAGGATGCTATGAGGGACTGGAATTGGTCCACTGCCCACCACTGGTGAACAACTGGCAGACTGTAGAGCCCAGCAACCGAGTGCTACAGCCACTTGAGGCATGCAACTCTTGTTACTGCATAGCTGCTGGTGTTCAAGGAGAGGAAACTTGGTAGGAAATAATGCAGCAACATGCAATTGTGTTTGAAGACGTGCTTAGGGAATTCCTGTCCAGCTCCAGAAAATTCTTAGCAGTGCTCTAGGAATAGAGGGTAGTGAAATATCAAGTGACTTTCTTGAGCAATGACAGCCTTATTGAAGATTTCAAGCCAGACCTAAAATTCCCATTTGAATTATACAAAACTTTATAATTCTTAACCATCTTTTACATAAGAGATTTCTCCTTATTTATATTCCAAAATGGAACTTCAAGGATAAATTGTTTGTGTGGCTTATATTGGATAAAAGACGAGAGAGCTGCCCACAAAATAAATGCCATGTTAGAGTTTGAAATGATCACATCCTCATCTGTGGAAGATGTTAAAGTCCCTTCCTGTAGGTAGAAGCCAGGGGTACTTTGTTATATTGAAGTCAAATGGATTCACTTATAGAGCCTTATTACTTTTCTTGGAAGGACACATCTTTTGAATCTGCAGGATATGGAAGCAAAGGTTTATAAGGATTAGTATCAAGTTTTTCCAAGGGGGAGAAGATATACTGCTTGAAATATTTTTTGCATTTGGAGGAGTATAATTTTGTAGGTGGGTGGGGCTACATTTTGTTTAAAAGACACCCTGGGAAACTACTTAAAGAGTTTAGGGGCAGAAACTGGGCGAATATCTACTCAGGACTCACAAAGGAGCTAATGTATTATTAAAGCTAATGGGCCCCTACAAAGAAAGTTAATGGATATTAAGTTTGCTTAAATGAATTACATATTAACAAAGTCACAAGAAATCTACTATCTGCCAATTTAGATAATATCTGATCATTTCTGTTTTCCCATTATAGGGACATTATACCACAATAGTTTTAGTGATATGAAAATTATAAGCATGATGCTCATAATGAAGCTATATAATGAAGTGGATGAAATGAATTAACAAGAAAAACCTGCATTATATAATGTTAAATTGAGCCAAACTCACAGAGTAAGAAAAGGTTGGAATGGGAGGGTCTCTTACAAGCAACTTTTAAAAACTTTCCCTGCCCCTTGTTTGCTCCGAGAATTGAAACATAGTAAGCAGTGCATCAGGTTGATCTGTGGCCTCCAAAGATATGTACAAGTTCTAATCCCTGAAACCTGTGAATGTCACCTAATATGGGAAAAGGGTTTTTGCAGATATAGTTAACTTAAGGATCTTGAGACTGTACTGGATTATCTTGGGTGGGACCTACATTCAGTGACAAGTGTCCTTGTAAGAGACACACAAAGAAGAGAAAGCCATATGAGGACCAAGAATGGAGTTATGAAGCTATAAGCCAAGGAACTCCTGGGGTCCCTAGAAGCTGGAAGAGGAAAAAAAAGATCCTTCTCTAAACCTTTGGGGATGGGGGATATGGTCTGACTGATTGACACCTAGGTCTTTTGGTCTCCAGAACTGAGAGAATTAATTTCTATTGTTTTAAGCCACCAAGTTTATGGTGCTATAATTTGTTACTGTGGTTCTAGGGTACCAACATAAAGATTCACAAAGGGTAACACATTTCCTTCATCAGATTCCCAACACCCACCATCCCAACCAAACTTTTAAAACATTTTCATTCTGTATATTCAGTTATCACCTGAAAGTTTTCAGAGGCCAAGTTACAGAAGCCTTTTGATGAAAAGTGAGAAGCTGGCTACTTGGCCATAACTTTGGCACAAGAATGAATCTGGGCAGAAACCAGATTTTTTTTTTTTTTTCCCCTGATGCAGAAGGGTCTAGAGGAGAAGATGCGGAGAACATATTTAGTCTACAGGGCACCGTAGGGAGACAGCCTTACTCACTACAGTCTAGTTTTTATTGATGAAGCCATCAAGATGTGGCACTTATCCCGAAGAGTTTGACTTTCAACTCACTGCTATAATTTAACCTCAAACAGAAGAGAATGTGCAATTAAAACAAAATGCTGATGTGGAATGGAAATAAAACACCTCCTTTAAAACAAAATCCAATGCTTATGATGGGATTGAAAAGGGAGGGATTACTCCAGAATTTGAAGTTGGAACAAAAATGATGACTGTCTATATTCAAAGAAATCAATTTTGCATATGTTAAAGCAGATTGAAATCATTTCAGTTTTTCATTTGGGTTAAATGTGGAATTCTCATATTCTCACTGGCACTTTGTAAGATGACAGTATTTCCTTAAAACAATCCATTGATTATTTTTCTACCAAGATAACAGGGAAAATATTCTATCAATACTATATAAAATGTATGTATGCATCTAGCAAATGGCATCTGAAGAGGTTCTAAGTAACTGCCGTGCTATGCCCTCAGAGTAAGATGCTCAGGTACTCACACTGTACTTCTAGATACCGTTGGGTCTGCAAGTTTCCGGTGACCGCAGGGTGCTCCACTTGACAGATCACTGGGACCCCATCATCCTCCTTGTTCACCTTTAGCATCAGCTGACTGGTCACAGTGTACATGTCCGACCACTCTTCCACCTCCGATTTGCCTAGCAGGAAAGGAAATGTATAAACAACCAGAGATGGTAGAAAGAATTTGCATCATTCCAGTTTTAAATTCTCTTCTTTCCTTCCAAACTCAACAATACTATTTTAACAAATATAATGGAAGTTACTTGGAGAAGGGAAATCTGTGAATGGATAACTGATAAAAAGATTGTTTCCCTTATTCCTATTTTTCAAACTTACAGAATCATATTTAAGATATATTCAACCCCAAGCAGTATACAGTATTTTTACTGAAGTATATTATATGTTTCTTCTATCTCAACCCCCCTAAAAAATCAGCAAAAGGTTGAATCACTTTGATATCTGGCTGTTCCAAGGTATTTGGAAGGAGGAAAAGCAAAGCGTTTTTTACCCTTACAACTATCTGAACTTGAAATATCTCTGAGGCTGTCATGCCATTTAAAAATTCCAGGACGTCATCCAAATCCCCTAAGTAATTCAATCAGCAGTGGAGATATAAACAACCCTTTTTGCCTACCCCCATCATCAACAATTAAGAGGGAAAGTAACTAAATGGATTTACATAATTGAAATTGTAATTGAAATGTTTAAACTCTGAGACTTCTGGAAGACCACAGAAACGCAGTGGCAGTGGGTTAGAGCAAAGTAAGATACAGGGCTTTGGGCCAGATGGGAGACACGTCCAAGAACACCCAGAAAAGCGGGCAGGAGGCTTCCGGATAAAATGAATAGGCTGGGGCAGTCCCTTACTGAACCCAGCACTCCCAGGAACATGGCACAACATTAACTTTCTTTTAATGTTTTGTACTTATCGGTACACATTTAATGGCTCAGTTCACTTAGAAAAGCAGAGGGGAAATGAGAAACTCCTTCCTTCTAAAACCATACCTAGGAAATAGGAGATTTAAACAGAACAAGCTTTTGGAAACTTGAGCTGTTAGATATAGATTTCTCTGTTTCCATATATAGATTTCTGTATCACCTTTCTAAAAGGGTTTATTATTTTCTTCCTCACACTGCTTATTTATTTAACAAGCACACAGACAGCACTTAAGTTGGCCCAGAGGCTAGCTTAATAATGCTTTACAAATATTCACTCATTTCACTTTCATAAGAGTCCTTTAAATTTATATTATTATTTTAGAAGAAAGTGTTAGGCCCACACTAGTTTTCGGTCAAATGACCAGAGTAGGTCAGTCCTTTCTTTAGAATACTACTTGGAGGTCAACCTTGAAAAGAAAAGAATCTAAACACAACGTATGTGAAAGGCTTAGGATAAGTGGCAAAATATGGTCCAACAGAGTACAGGCTGTCTCCTTTCTCTGATGCAACAGCTGAGGTGGCAGGGATTGAGGACCTAGGAGTCAAACCTGGGATAACGCAATATTGAGGGAGAGCCAACTGCACCATGACTAAAGGAATCACTTGCACTGCTCCCACAAAGGCAGAGATGCAAAAGAACAGACCAATGAATTGGGCATCTGAATTATAGGTTTCACAAGGGATGTGGTTACTGTAAATTCATAACTAGGATAAAATTCTTTGTCTACTTAGTGCAACCTCTCTGGAAGGAAAGCACATGGTCAATACAATCGATAGTGCAACAGACATTAGAATCTGGAATTTTAAAAAATGCTTATAAAAATGTGGGGTTTTGACCCAGTCTGAGCCACCACAAAATGCAGGGATTTTGTGTAATGAGAACTGAGGTACAGAAATGGAGTGAGCTGAGGAAATACCCCCAACAGTGGCTCTTCTGGCATGAAGAGTTCTAGTTTTCAGGTTTAGTTTTCTCCAGGCATCTGAATAGAGCAACAAATCTCACCATGAACCTTCAAATCACACGAGAGGGTATGAATTAGAACAATGCTGTTATGCTTTGGCCTCAGATGCCTTTAGTAATTGATTATGAACCATACCTAAATAAATACTTTTATTTAAGGGGCATGTTTTGCACCTGTTCCCAATTTTCACAAAGGCATACTTGCTAGAATCAAGGACCAACTAACAACTTCAGTACAGGGTGGTTTCTCTGTTACCTTTGAGCTCCTTGTTCCCTTTGAACCATCTAATAGTTGTGGCTGGTTTGCTGGCCATGGCAGTGCAGTTGACTTCAATCTCCTCGCCTTCCACCGCAGTGTCTTTCTGGATATCGATCATCAGGTTACGTGGTGGGACTGCAGATTAAATATATGTGCTTTGTAAATACAAAATCCATTTCTAGACATATTCTTCCATTCATCAGAAACTAGCACTACTGCTATCAAAAAAGGGACAAAATAGTGGACATTCCTCATAGGAATTTAAGACAAACCATCACAAGAGGAGCAAATGCCTCGGGCAGAGGGAAGAGAAGGGCAAAGCCATCACTAGATAAAATGAGTTATGCAAGATCAGTTAATTTTTCTCTTAAATGTGTCATATAAAATGACCAGTTTTCCACTATTAAATCATCACTGACCATGCTATGATATAGTTAGTTATTCATCAGTCATTACAAAATTGATCAGAAAACAGATATAAAACAAGGAGGAGTGCACATTATTGAAATTACTGTCCTTACCTGGAAGCCCCTGAAAGTAATACTTCTGAACTCAATGCTTGGATTTCAATCTTCATATAAAAGATTTCAAAGTCTATCAACAAAGATCAAAATCTGGGGGTCCCTCAAAAGAATCACTCACCATAAACATACACAGAAAAATTACATCAGGACCAGTTCCATTTAATTAAACAGAGCCACAGAAATCCAGAATGCAATCATGTTCTCCAATGGATGGCATATTAATAAAACCCTTTGAATATGAAGATGCAATAATAGAGGGAATGCCAATTCTCTTGAAGTAATTTTCCATATTCTGAATTCCAATGGTCCTGATTTTAGAAATGTAAGCAGATTTAAATAGAATTAAAACTACTCTTCTATAAGCACATTAAAGATATGTGTGATAAAACAGCCAAAATAAAAGATTTTAGGGCTGACATACTAAATATCGAATCAAGAGTATGAAGAGTATGATGGTGATGATGATGATGGGAGTGTTTTTTGGTACTGGGGATTGATCCTAGGGGTATTTAACCACTGAGCCACATCCCTAGGAGCATGTTTATTTTTCATTTTGAGGTGAGGTCTTACTAAGTTGTTTAGGGCCTCACTAAGTTGCTGAGACTGGCCTCAAATTTGCAATCCTCCTGCCTTAGCCTCCCGAGTCACTGGTATTACAAGCGTGTGCCACTGTGCCAGGCAGTTTTTCTTTTCTTCCTCCTCCTCTTCTTCTTCTTCTTCTTCTTCTTCTTTTTTTAATGAAACTAAGTTGACAGTGAAACTTCATAAGGTGCAACCTTACCTCAAGACCGAACCTCTTGAAATAAAAATCAGTAAGAATATGGAATTCAGTAGTGTGAAGCTAAGAATATGTGTCCTGACCACCATGAATAAGCAAAGACAGTTCTGAGACTTATGATTAATAAGTTTCTCAACTCAGAAGAGAAACAAGAAATTAAATATGTATAAACATGCCATCCCGATGATCAAGTTGAATAATACATCTCTGATACTGCTTCAATAAATTATAGGATTAAACCACATATTTGGGATTTCCAACTGTTATAGTCCAACATGAAAATTCTGCCCACAGGAAGACTTTTATACTGAATTGGAGCAATAGAAAATTCTTATAGGGAATGATGAAAAAGGAAAAGTAAAGTGATTTGTTGCATATATTTCTCAGCAAGATAGTGTGCTGTGGTGGGGGAGGGGAACAACAACTAAAGCAAAAGCATTCCTCTTTGTTCCCTGTGTACAAGGAAAACAACATATTTGCTCAATTGGACGTGATGCTAATGTGATATGGCCCAAATGAGTAGTTAAGCATGGCAAAGAACTACCCTAGCTTACATTTCAAGAAAAAATAAGCAAAAAGAGGGATAATTTAACATCCAATTTGGACTTGCACATCTGCCAGCATTTTAAGAGACACAGAAAGGCAGTGACAAAAGAAATGATATAACTTCAGCTGGTGGTATCCTTAGCATAGTTTATCTCCTTGGTGATGATCAGGTCAGTTACACATTTTTATTCCATGTACCTAGGCAGTGGATAGGGGATACACAGAAATGTTTCAGACCAGCAAATACTACTACATTCTGAGTGCAGTAGACATGAATTTTTTGGGGAAAATGCCATTATTAGATGGAATATCAGTGGAAAAGACTGTCCAAGGCTAAAGAAAACAAGACCTTGGCAAACAAGACCGTGATAAGGGATACTAAAAAGAGATAAGAAGGAAACAAGATCCTCTCAAACCAATGAAGGAATGAAAGAGAATAGATGGTCCATTCAAGGTCCAGGCAAAAACAAAACTAGAGTGATAAAAACAATTTTTGATATGGGTACAGCAGTGGCTCCCAGTGAGAACTGAAAGTGAGTAGAGTAACCGAGGGAACATGAAGTTAAAGAAGGGCTCTCTTAGGATGTGATGGAAGCAAAGGGCTAAATCTACTGGCCATCCTGGAAATCCCCACAGAATGGGGTGGATCTGATTCTACTTTATTATTCTGGGAGAAATGCCTTGGTGATCACTCTGTAGAAATCTGGGAATGTTTTGGATGGAAACAGATCCAGGAGTTGTTAAAAGACTCTGCTACAGAGTTTACTTAGCCTTAAATGTAGTCTGTCAGACAGTGGCTTCCTGGCCTCCTGGTGATTTTGCCTTTCTCTTGTCTCTTCTTGTTGAGCCTCATACACCTTAATACACTTAACCCCAGGCTCCACCTAACCCCCACCACCTGTTCATCTCCACTGTTATCTCTTGGTGGAAAGTCTTTTACTCCCTCTATTTGGTCATAAAAAATGATGGCATGTTCTTTCCACATTATATCTGTTGGTTCAAAGAAGAAAATGAAAAGGGGCAGATGTAGATAGGACAGAGAAAAAATCAACTGTGTCCTCTAGATGTTGTTTGGGGGTTGAGAGCTTGACTGGCAGGGAGGTTCCTATCTGGGATTCTTATTGTTTGGTATTATCTGGTTAATTACTCCTCTGCTACAACGGATGCGTTCTAAAGTTCTATAACCTTGAGAGGGATTCCTGTACCACTGTTAGATTTTAGGATTGCCTTCCTAAAGAGCTGACATCATCTTTAACTTTATGGCCAAGGTAAAAGTGTAGAAAACTTCAAAAACCAAGTATAGAAAAATAAAGAACTTGTTGTTGAGCTCATCATTTTGAGAAATAGCTGAATGATTTTCTCACATCCATAAATAGTTTTCTCAAGACTGTGACCAGTATTTCTAATCTTTGCTAAGATTAGAAGAAATGGGCAAGTATAGTGGGGAGTTGTTTGATTTACAAAGGTAAAATAAAATCTGATAACGTGAGTCATGATGGATTTTTTGATATTATAACTGACTTCTCTCAGAATTTTTTTTTTTAAGAGCAAGAAAGCTTTGGAAAATATAATGAGGTTGTTTAAATCTGTCTTTATGAAAAAAGAGGATTGGACAACGAAAAAAATTTATTTTGGTCTATTAATCCTACCCTGTTTTTCCTTTAACTTCATAATGTCTATTTCAATACAAAAGAGGTTAGTAAAGTATAAAAATCCATTTATAAGAAAAATGAATTAAAACTGCTGCTAACCAGAGAATACACTTATACATGGTCCACTAAACAGACACATTTAGTAAAAACTGCCTGCAGCCATTAATGAAAATAACCAAAGATATATCTAAGGAGGTACATATAGATGAAAACCTGAATGAAAACCACAGAGGAAAATACCAGAAAATAGCAATGAAATGTCAAGGTCCTTCTTAACTAACCTCAAATCTATAAGAGTACTAATTATAAACATTACGCCTACAACATTTAAAAAAATCAGCAATATCAAGATGAGTCACATTAATTACAACAAAAGAGTCTTAAACCTGATCAGCACATGAAATCTCACTCTAAGACCCTTTAAAATAATTAGGTTCTCCTGTTCCTGGAATCTTAAGAGTGAACACTAATCTTAGAAAGACAGGATTGTAATAATATTAGCTACTATTATCAGTAACTACATTAATCTTGGAGCAGTGTTATTTTCTCTCATTCACCTCTTCTCATGAATAGTAGCATAAAGAGTCCTACACTGTGTTCTGGAGACAAAAACAAACTCATCACAAGTAGAAGGAATGAATGAATATTCTACAAGGCAGCCAGATCCATGCAAGGTATCACAGGAGAATTTTCAGTTTTTGCACAGATCAGATTGAAACATAATGGTAACTATGAAGTAGCATGGATAACATTAACAAATACCCATGTCTATACGTTATAATTATGCTGAAATTTTTGCCAAATGTGTCAAATAACTAATAAGCATATGCACTAAAATGTGCAACTTCAACCTATCAAGAAGCTTGACAGCTGTGTAAGCATATATGGAATGCTTTTCGGAGAAACATAGATAGTAACGAAGATGCTAATACAACATTCTTCATTCATTATAATATCTGAAAACTCTAAACCTTACGAGGAAGGTTTGACTATCTGAGTATCAGAGGAAATTGTCAGATTTTTGGAATATGAAAGACTCAAACACTGATGACAACAATTTTACTCTGTCAAGGATGCCTAGAGTAAATTCAATGGAAAGAATATTAAATGAATGCATAATATCTGCAAAGAGAACATTGACTAACATTACTTTCAAGTATGTTTAAGTTAATGCTTCTATAAAATACAAGCAGGAACCTATTACTTCTAGAATAATGAGACCTCCAAAAGGATTATAGGCACAATGCCTCTCAAAAATCTAGTGCTGGTGCATTGACTCCCAAGCCCAGGGTGTATTCATAGTCAATCTAGTCCAATACAGTGGTTCTGAGACTGACAGGCAGTAACTACTTGCCAATGACCAGCTAGACTCCTGACAACCAAAGATGTGCACCTCCAGGAAAGAAAACTTTGAAACGGCAGCATTCAGGACTTAAATGAAAACAGTCTAACCTAGAAGACACAAAGACTGTGAGACAGAATCATCAAATCTGTTTTGAATTCTCAGATTCTTGATTGTCACTGAATACTTTGTAACCTGGGCAGGATGACTAACCTGTTATTTTTCTTCTGTGAAATTAAGATATCTATACTTCCTCTATACAGTAAAATATTGTGAAAATCCAAAATGCTATTAAAATATTTCCTTTCATTGCTATCATTTTTGTGGAAATGCCACAAATGGTCAATGGATGGCTGGTCAATTTGAAGTCTATGCAGCTAATGAAGCAGGGCAATAAGCAGTCTATTTTCAAATACTTCTACACAAGTGGACAGACAGCTTCAAATGTACATTGGTGAATTGGTATATCTGCAAAAGACCAAAATAATCACCCCAGCAAAACTTCCATGCCTTCTATTTCTGCAGGTCTAATATGGATCAAAACTAATAATGACAAGTTTGTGCACCTGAAAAGCCATCACTAAACACAGACCACATTAGAAACTGTATGGCCAGATTTCCTGACTTCCTAAAATCAGTATTCCTCTTCTCAAGGGCATATATGTAAGCTTTGGGAACATGTTTTAGCTTAATGAATAAAAAAGTATTTTCCCTTTTACAGCTGTGTTTAAATAAAGTAATGAGGCAGAAGCTCAATATGTACATCCATAAATACATATATGTGCACACACACCAAGCAAAAATGTCCTTCATATTTATCTTTCCTCTTTAATCTTCATATCATTACACCGAAAAGCTGCAGTCTGCCGCTTCAAATAGACTTTGATTCATCATCTTCCCAAAGGTGTAAATCAGAGATCTTGCCTTGTGCTACAGTGTATGTCCTTGAAATTTCAGTTTCAAAAGTCCAGATCAGCTGGTGTTATGCAGTGGAGTACACGTTTGTCTAAAAGGTGAGTAATTTAGATCACCTTCAGTACACTAGGATCTGCTAACTATATCAAAATAAAAACACAGAAACCTGGCTACTGGGATTTTGCTGAAAATCACAATCTGGTGATCATAAATGAAGATACTCAGGTCACTAGAGATGTACCTAGAAGCCTGGTAATGGTGCTTTGATTGTTCATCAGTTAAAGAGCTCTTAACTCTTTTATGTCCAATGATTGCACTTTGTGGCAAAGTATGTGTTCACAAGGTATGACTTTTTATAGTATAATCTAGAGTATAAGCAATAAACAAGGCAATAAGTAAAGTCAAAGAAAAGGAGAGCAACAACATTAAAACGAGGATGTAACTCAGAAGAGAAAATCATTACGTGGATTCTATAATAGCTCTGCCATGGGGTACAGATGTGAGCCCATCTTTCCTTCTGCACAGAAGCAAAAAAATCCTGGTAGTTAGAAGCAATGACATTTCATGTGGTGAGTGATTCATTTGAGGGCTCTAAATTCTCTTGATCTTTGCTTCTAAAGCTTGAGGTTTGAAACCCAAGAGCAGGTGGAATCTATAAAGACTGCTGATTGCCATTCCTTAGAGCATTTGGTAAAATAGGCTATTTTTAAAATTCAGCAAGATGGGCGGTGATTCTTCCTAAAACAAGTTGGAACAGTGAAATCCACCATTAACCTTCTCTTTGCTGCTGGAAGCTATTTGTTAGTATGGGCCAGCCCACTCTGCTTCCCAAGGTGAACCCGTACATTTCTTACCCAGGACGGTGATGGTGGTGTAACTTTCCTGTGGGGGGTCAGTGTAGAGCTGGCAGAAGTATCTCCCTTCATCAGAAATGGAGACATTTGTCAACGACACCTTGAGTTCACTGCTAGAAAAATTCAGCAACTGAAACCTGCTGTCCTTCAGGGCTGTGAAACAAAACACTGAGTTAGTGACTATGAAAAGACAATGGCAGTCTATTTTCCTTAATTTGGGGAGGAAAAAGTCAGATGGTTAAAAAGGCAGCCACAGAGTGGAAAAATTCATTAAGCCTTTCTTTACCTGTTGGGTACTATTTTGGGTTTCTGCAGTAATTGCATATAGACAACTCTACCCAAAGAAAAGCCACACACACACACACACACACACACACACACACACACACACACAGTGGCACAATTCCAAGCACCATCAGTTTTTCAGCACTTGCTCATAATTGTTTTCAGTTTCCTATAAGAGATAAGCAAAATAAAAACAAAAGGAAAGGGCACATCCTGGGTCCTCTGACACTGGAAGCCAGCCCCTCTTAACCTTTAGGTACCAGAAATTCAGAAACTGAGGCCAACAAGGTCTCTAAAAATCTGAGGCTTAAAAAAAAAAAAAAAAAGCTGTTTCAAATAATGAAAGAGAACTAAAATTTCATTAGTAATAGTCTCAAGGGGAAATCTAAAAAATCACTTCAAAAATTATTTCAAGTTCCTAAGCCAGAACTTGGATCCATCTTAATTTATTTGATATGATTTAAGATGGAGTTATCAAATGTGGACGACCTAGGGCCACAGAGGCCATAAACTCATCCTGCAGTTTTCTAGCTATCTTCAGCTTCAAAGTTTGAAACTGATTAGACAACATGCAGGAAATCAAAGTCACCACAAAAGTAGTGTATGTGGGCTTTTTATTTATTTCAAATGTTCTCTTCTAAAGTCCTGTTAATTTGGGCAAAGGCTAGCATAGCCTATATTTTAAAAAAATCTGGTTTAAGAGTAAGAAGCTGGCTTCTCCTTTTAACCTCTCACATCTGTGTAAATGTTTCTTAGATTTATCAACTCTTTCTACAAGTCATGAATGTCCTGCAATATTGGGAGGAAAGGGGGCAAGTAGCCAGAAAGGGATATCCTGGATATCTGCTTTGGTCAGACACTAATACTCTTAAGTAGAATTTTCCCAAAGACTTAACTCTTGCTTTTGCCAAGCCCTGACATCCATTTGAACTATTTCTGTTACACATAATTTAGTTTCCATAAATGGCTTTTATTATATTATATTTGGAAAGATTTCAGCATATGGCTACCCCCACATACGAGAGGCTATGGTGAGATCTGGTTTGTCGATGCAAGCACAGATTGCCTTAGAAACTTCAATCTTCAAACCAAACAGATTACCTTTCAGAATGCTATATTTTCCTTGCCTTACCCTATTTGAGTTGTTTGTGTCAGTTAAGTATTTGGGACTCAATTGCAATTCACCTTGAATTACTACAATCAATTCCTATTGCAAAGTAAGACTGCCTTACTTTTAAAAGGGACCATTCAAGGTTTCTATTAAGTAGAAAGATTATGATTGCCTGTCTCTTCTTCCCTCTAAAGAATTGACTCAACTTTAAGCATCTAACATTACATTTAAAAAAAGGTGGCCTTAGCAATCTCTTTATCAAGACAACATGGAGGAAAAAAAAAGTTGTTGGCTAATACAGTAGGGATGGAAACTTACGCCTGAAGTCCCTGAAATAAATGGTCTGTCTGTTGGGGTTCAGTAGTTGAATCACAGAGTCATCACTCTTATTGACTTGGCAGCTGATCGTTGCGACTTCTCCCTCTATCACTGTCACGTCTTTCGTAAACAAATTCTGTCCATCACCTTAAAAAAAAGGGGAGGGAAGAAAAAGGTCAGAAAAAAATCTCTATCAATTAAAGTGTGGGCTCACATAATATGAGAAATAAGAAATGAGAAGTATATTAGAGCATGAACATAAGTAGCAACATTTGGTATGATGGTTCTAATACTTTTCTCTAAAGTTCACAAAATGAGTCTACTAAAGTAAGGCAGACACAGGGATAAAATACAACTGAGCCTGGAACCCATACATTCAAAAGCTGTAATGCTGAGGTGTAGGCCTTCAAGACTTTGCACTGTTGAGTGGTGTAAGCTGACGAGGTCTGAGGGTCAGAGCGCTGGCTTGTGTCATGAGCTGAAGCTCTCACAACTGGAGGAGGGAAGATACACATGGTTGACCCTAGCTCACACACCCTTGAGCTAGGTAAGCTATCTGGTCAAGGAGCCACTTAACAGAAGTAGGTAGGAAGGTTCAACAAATAATCTTGTCTTGTTAGTAGATGTCGACATTCCCAATGTACAGGCAGTTCATTTAGTCATTGTGTGGGAGTGAGAACTGAACTGACTATGACTCTTGGGATCTCAATAAAATCTGGGGAAGGCTTACATAAGTTGAGTTTGTTAGTCCGCTCTCAAAAACTCATACCTTCAGGACTCACTCAAAGCCCCAGGCAGCCCTGAACCCATGACCCTTTCTGTAGATCACCCTCTCCAGCCGTTTAGAAAATCTCTTTCAGAACATGTCAAAAAGTCAAGGGTTTCAGATCCACAGCTATATGGCTTATCTCCAGATCTGCTCTAGTTTGTTGCTTCTAAGATTAGTGACAGCAGCCAAGGCACCTCATAAATGTCCTAAATGATCCACAGTACAGGTAGGAGAAGAGGAGAGTTCAATTCAAAAGCAAAAGATGAAGCAATTGTTGAGAGTTCAATTCTGCACCCGGCATAGCAGGGGAGAAGGGAGTATATGACAATGTCCTAGGCTTCGAGAAGCTGCAAGGTGGGTAAAAACTGACACCTAAATCCTACTTACAGAACAAGAAAGAATAGTATCAGCAGTAGAAGCAATGGTCAATCAGGAAGGGGGAGAGATTGCTTTTTAGCTGTGTGATCTCAGGAAAATTATTTCAAGTTCCTAAGCCAGTTTCCCATCTGCAAAATGGGGACAGTAATGAAGAGCTATCTCATAAAGCTGTTATAAATATAAAGTGCTTATCACTGTGTCTAGCTTCTCATAAAACTAAATAAACGGTAGCTGCTATCATCATCATCATCATCGTCTCATCATTGTCATTCTCTAGATGTCAAATCCAAACTTTTATTAAGCCATTATTATGTGTGAGGAGTAGTGTGAATACAAGAGTAAATGCTCTTGGTTCCAGCTTTCAAACTCTTATGTATCAACTCAATGTAACTTATTTATTCCTTAAAAAAACATTGTCACATTAAGAAACAAAGGTCAAAGATAAATACTAATCTAAAAAAAATGTAGTCAGAATAAGATGCAATTAGAATAAATGGAGGATTTCCACCTGCTATCATATTTCTGCTGAAGGATTCTTTTTTGGCAGAACACAGTGGGAAAATATGAGAAGGGGTGTCTAAGATGGCTTTAAGCCAAATCCACCTAGAAATAGACCAGCCCCTGGCAGAGGATTAGAAGAGAGGAAACTAGAAGGATAAGGGGGAAAAAATTATTAGAGCCACAGATAAACAAAAATTATTGGTGCTTGAGGAGCAAACCAAAATGAAACCTGACCTTGAGCTCCATGATCCAGGGAATTAACCCAGGTGTGAGGATGCAGGCCCACAGGGCCTGCAGACAATGAGAGGGTAAATTTCCCTTAGCTGGATCCAGTAGTGGAAGCTTAGGAACTAAACCATGTTACAGAATAACAACAAAGAAAAAAAAATGATCAGAAAAAAAGGGGATGAGATGCTTTTTAAAAATTTTTCCCTGAGTGGGTTACTATGACAAACACAGAATTCAGAACCAAGCTGGAGGGAATAGTTTATTCCCAGATTTGAGAAAAAAACAAGAAAGGAATTCCTGCCAATCAAGCAAGCTTTTCAAGGTGGACAGGATGGCCCTGGAAAAAGTGTGGACAGAAAGGACATCGTCTTTATATTCTCAGGGTAATTCAATCTAGTAAAAAAATTAAGAAAAAATTAAACTGCATGATTCAAGTGCTAGGCAAGCCTTTAAAAATGGGGACTTGCCTTCAGGAAACTAGAATACAAATGGGAACCTTACTTCGGTTGTGGGAGGATTTCTTGTATCTGAAGAAAGTTTATTAGCAACACAAATAAGAATCTTCCACTTATAAAATGTACGACCACAAAGGCATTAATCCCTTCAACAAAAACAAGGCCTCATAGACGCTAACTACTATCTTGAAGCTAATGGGACTTAAAGCCACTTGCAATTCAATTAGGCACTAATAGAATAGTTCCTGTGGAAACAACCATATGCTTTAATTTTAGTTTCTTACTAGAAATCCTAAGGCTGGTATATTCTGTAAGGGACATACAGTATTCATATTAAGACTATAAAGCATTTATATAGGGGATGGAAGCAGAGAGGAGTTGACTATAACTTTACATCTTAAGCAATGAGGGTAATAAACAGAACCAGAGGCATTTCTGTGTGCTTTTTATAAAGCCTAAACATTCTTAATTATTACTTATAATTAAAGACCATACCCTTATAATATGTAATTACTGAGCAAATCATTCAGGTAAACTTTTCCCATCTGTAATTTTTTGCCCTTGCTGCCTTCAACAAATCCATGGCGATGTTGTCAACATTACTGTATTATTTTTTTGAAATTATTAAGACCAACCTAAAATCTAGTTTCTCAGAAAATGCCAATTTCTAGCTGTGTTAACATGGTTCTAATGCCAATGCTAAAAAATTATAAGTGATAATGAAATATTTTGCTGAAAGATATCAGAGTGCTTTGCCTGATGGTGGTGGCCCAAGGATGTCATTCTATAAAAATCACCAATAAATTATACGGGTCAGCTAGATGGCAGTTATATTAAATAGAGCTCCATACTTTGAGGCACCATAAGATGGCTGCAATGGGATAATAATGACCTATTTATTTGAGGCAAAGGAAGTGAATGACAGTGATGAAAATATGGTATGTGTGTCAGTGCTCTTAAATGCCTGAAGCCTTTATGTAAAAATAATTTCTGCTCACATCCTCAACTATTTCTTCCAAACAGAAGGGTGCACTGTGACTTGATAAATTTCCCCTTGAAATAGATATCATGACAATTAGGTTGTTATAAAATACAATTTGATGTGTAGTAGAAGTATAAAAACAGGCTACTTTGGTGCCTTTCTTAAAAAACCTATTTATAAAACATTTCTGATTTTCTCAAGCTCAACTAGTGAATATACTGTCAAGGCAGAAATAGCACATGTTCTGGGCAAAAGAAATCAAATAGGCACAATATACTGTGGCCATTAAATAAGGCTATTAGCTGCAAGGTAATTTATTTTAAGGGTGGAACAATGTCTGGCATGTATAGACACCTTTGATGGTTAATTGGTATATATGGGTGAGGTTTGGGAGTGAGAATCTGGATTTCAGTTTATACCAGCAACTGTTATGTTATAGGGAGTACATTCCCCATATCTTCCAGACTCGCCCCAATTTCCAAAAATAAAACTCTGGCAATGGAGAGGCCTATTCCCTCATAAGCAAGTCTCCTGTAGCAAACTGGAAGTTGCTAGGCCATTTATCACAATCAAGAGAGAGATTATCTAAAAAAAATGTAAAATTATTTTGATGATTAGCAATGACCATTACTGCTGAGTTGGAGTAGGGGTAGGGGTGCAGTTGGCATATAAATCCCCTATTAATTCAATCTTAAATTAACATAGCTCATGGATTCTCTCCTAAAACCTCATTTTGTTATCAACTCCATTTAGATGGCATTGCATAAACTGGAGTCTATTCAAACAACAACATGCCCTCCCTTAAGGAGGTGATGGGGCACATCTTAAAAGCAAGAATTGGAAACAGTCAATGGGGAGGAGAGCAGTTATCCGGTGCTGAGCGCTGTGCTCACAGCTGCATTACATACTTTCTCCTTTTAAACTCTTGGAATTTTTAATAACCCCACTTTAAAGACGAAAAACCAAAGACTCAGAGAGATTTGAATAAGTTGCCTGATACAATTCAGCTAAGGGGCTAGCTGGTGTTTGAACTCAGTTCTGCCAGGTTCTTCCGCCATAAAGCTTGTCCTTTTTACCAGCCAACATCAGGATTGGGTGCCAAGGTTCTACTGGCTCTGCCTTGGAAAATTTACTTGTTTTTAAAGAGGGTTATTTCCCTATGAGCAACTTCTGATTTTTTTTATTTCCATAATTTATCCAGAACACAATTACACACTTCAAGATGAGAGAGGAACTGTCCTGAATGTAAAACACCTTGTTTACTACTGCTTCCTTCTTTCAGTGCTCAGCACACTCTGCCCCCAGAGAAAGCCTTTATTACCAGTGCATGGCGGGCATTTGCCAGCACTGAGAGCTCTCGCCCCCGCTGCCTGGCTGCTAATAAATAAAGCACTTCATTTACACTAGGGGAGTCTCTCCAGTCAAGTCCATAATAAAAGGGCAAGTCATAGTTAAAACAGAATTCAGTTTATGCTATGGCAACTATGTAAACTCTTACTGACACCACGGAGCACCCGTGACACTAAACTAGGAAGACAGTTTGCCCAGAGAAAGCAAATAATGTTCCTGACCTGCTCCTTCAGTAGCAAAGTCACGTCAGAGAAACTTTTTCCCCCTTCCTCTGCTCCATGGAAGACGGAACCTAACATTAAATCAGCACAGTGTGGTCTAAACAGGAAGGACTCAAACCCAAAATACAGATGGCTAAAAAAGGAAAAATCATCCTGCTTTTGATCAGTGTAGTTAGTACTTTAAAAAATTCCACTATAGTTCTTGAAATTTACTCAAATGAAAGTCTCAGGGGTTTTCGTTCTTACCAAGAGACATCTAGGTTTGAAATTTTCAAAGAAGCAAAACACTTGCATGCTTTCGGAGGCCTTATTTTCAATTGGTAAATGAGCCCTCTCTGACTTGAAGCTTCCACTGGCTTGACGCCCAAGTTCGCTTCTGTTGGATCCTATTTTTATAAGCGTGTTCAGGATGTGCCCAACTTGGAAGAACAGTGTCTACCCCTACCTGAATAAAACCATCATCACCAGAAGATCCACCAAAATTCCTGCTACAGAAAGTTAGTACAGTCGAGAACACTTCAGACAAAGAAATAAAAAATTAAGATCCTGTTGAAACCCAGAGGGAAAAATCTTTCTAACTGCATATGTTCACCCAAGTCAACGTAAACACAGTGTGCACTGCAAATCATTAACAAAGCCATTAAGATTTGATTTCTATCTAAGCAATTATTGTCAGCATATTTTGTACATTTCCTTTAAAAGACTCAATCCTATCTTTCAATTCATTAATCTGTTCCCTACATTTACAGAGTTTTATATCAAATCAGAAACCTATTTGAATTAATAAGAATTACAGGAAAAGTAATTTGAAAATAAATTATTTGAAGTTCAAGCCACGAAAGCTTTTGATGAAAGAATTCAGTCCCATTTAAACCTTACAGTAACATTTAGTCAGCCAATGTATTGATGAGAGACAGTGAGAACCAGTGTCCAAAAAGAGGGGTCCATCAACCGTGGATTAAGGTTAAGGGCAAGACCTCCTCAACACAAATACAATTTTTTATTTCAGAGAGAGGCAATACTTCAACCTTCATGAATACTTGAATATTTATTTAAAAATCAAAAGCAATCAATCTGTCTGTTGTTTACAAAGCTTGTTAACCTTTTTGATCCTCATCCATGTTTTGCTATCCCAAACTCTGAAGTTGAAATGTTGATTGTCTGATCCAAGGATTGTCTCTTTAATGTTCAAAATAACTACAAATATGTACCATACAGATCATAAATGTAGAGATAAAAGAAGCATAACCAAATAAACAAATAACTGAGTGGACAAGAACATATGACATCGACCCAAACATTTCATTTATGCCACCTTCTTCTTTATAGAACACTTTTGGAATCAAAGATCAATAGAACAGCAAGGAACAGAGATCAACTCTCACTTTATAGATGACGACTCTGAAGCCCAGCAAGGAGAAATGTCTAAAATCATATGGTAGGCATGAAGCACCTGCCAAGAGCAGAGATCAGACCTCTGCTTGAGTCATTAAGCTATTTCTGTTCTTGGCTATTTCTAAGTAACATGTATCGATCTGTTTTTAATTACAAAAAGCAATATATGCTCAAGATTTTGTTGCTGTTGTTATTTTGAAAGTTTTGTTTTTACAGTATGTGTTAATACTGTATCCTATGTCATAGAAATGGTCAGGATCCTGTAAAAATCTCCTGTGAAATAATTACTGCTGTATCGCTTGAGTTTATGGCAAGAAAAAATATTGAGTTTAATCTAATCTCCTTTAATAATCAGTAAAAGGTGAGGCAAATTTTTGAACGGCAAGTTAAAGAGTAATCTTCTTCAGAGCCGGTTTTTTTTTCAATTAAAATTGTTGATTTCCCCTGAATACAAAACAAAAAAATATCATCTGACACAACATTAAGCTATTCATGAATATTCTGTATACACATTCTTGTTTAGTTGACTAATGGCAAATTAACGTTCTCTATTTTAGCTTAAACACATAGTATAGGTAGTTTGATTAGCATTGAATTCCAAAAGCTGATTACTATGCATGCTTTGATTATGTAATTACATAATAGAGTATAATGGCTCCTTTGGAGTCATTATGATCTATATGGCAAATATGTTTCAGTTTTGCTATAGTTTAAATACACGTTGAGATGACAGCTCATAACAAGGTTCCACTTTTCAGTCTTATCAGCTAAATGGGCATTTTCCCATTCATCCTAACATCTCCTTGACACCAATTAAGGCCTATTGTGTCAAGCTGCATACAATTTTGAGAAATTCCCTTTGTTTTCTTGGCATTCAAAAAGGACATTAATTTTAAAAGCTGTATTAAGCAAAAGGCCTTGCTTAAAAAAAAAAAAAAGGGCTGAAATTCCATCCTTCATCCACACTTTGAAAGGTCTGCAGGGAATCACATCTAGTTCATTAATCACTGTTCAGACAACCACAAGGGGGTTAAAGATGGAATTTCACCTTTAACTCCAAAATGCACATGAAGAGAGAATAGCCAAGAATACTGATGCTTACGGTGGTGGCTCACCACAATGTACTCAGCTCAGGGTCTAACTGAACATCAACCACATCAAGTGACACAAAGGCCCAGTTCTGCAAATCTCTTTTCTTCCACTATCCCTTATATTTTGAAGTTCCTTGGAGCGGGGAGAGGCAGCTATGCAATAGCACAGCAAGATTTCTCCTTCACAGTCCCCAAACTGGGTTTTTCATAGATCTAAGGCCAACAAATCTTACCCAGTGAATAGATTTTTGATAATTCCATCCTGACCTTACAAACTGGAAAATAGTCTGGCTTTAAAGTAGGAAAAAAAAGTTATTGTAAGGAATTATGTAAAGTTTTTCTTGTCCCCATGAAATTCTTTAATCTCAGTTGCAAGAAAAGTTATTTCTGCTTTTCTCTCCCAAGAGAATGATCCCATATTCCATGCCAAACCAAAGGTGACCAGAGTCTTAACTTAAAAGACGAATAAGAACCAAGCTATTTTTACCTTTGTGGCTATGGGTTTTCAGAAGACTGAAGAACTGAGGTCAAACACAGTCCAACTTGTATTTACATACAGGATGGGCATCTCTTTTATGAAAGGAAACATTGATTAGATGTGTAAAAACTGTTTTCAAGGACAACTGTAACAAAAGGAAGTAGTTACAGCATCTGCACTTGTGCTATTTCAATTTCAACCATCACATTAGCTGTCTTCCCTTTAAAAGACTCTAGGCTCAATAGGACTTTTTAATCAGGGCCCACACCACTAAAAGGGCCAAGCAATTATGACTCTTAAGGTCTGAGCTGCCTGATCCTGTCAAGGAGGAGGTGTAATCCACCCTACAGAATGTTTATGTGCAATGATACCCATCCACTAAACCTGAAGATCTGAATTAGCTTTTCCATTAAAATTCACTCATCAAAGAAGCTAATGGCAGTAAAAGAAACAGGAATATAAAAATAAACCGTAAAATAATGATCATTGAATCCTTTTGCTCTTCTCTCTGAAAGGTGAAAGCTCCAGACTTGTTCCATCCTCTCTTTCCCTTTCATGGCTGGACAGGTAGCATGGTCTTTTTGTTCATTGATAAGATTGCATGTTTTATTTTTCTGAAGAGAATATTGCCTAACCCTGAAGAAAAACTCACTCCAGGGGACAGGCTTTATAAAAATTAAAAGAGAGAGAAAAATAGAGCCCCCAAAGTAAAAAAAGCTCCTGTTTTATTTGCTTTTGAGATGACATTGAAGTCACCTTGTGGAAGAGTCATGTTAAGCCTGCTAAATCTGCTTAGAGGCTCTTGGGAGAAAGGGGCTCTTTAAAAAAATATTAATTAAAAAATAACCACAGTCATCCAACTTGGACTTTGGAGAAGAACAATCTGAAGACAGAGGCTTCTTATAAAACTAATTGTGTTGGCAAAGCAAGTAGTTTCTTCTCAATGGATTTGATTCTATGATGCTCGTTTATGGCAAAAAGAGAATAAAAGAACAGTTTCAGATTGAGCTGCTTCAGTACAATTCAAAGCTGGCTGGTATTCCAGCTTTTCAAAAAGATATTAAATTTCTTTTAGACAAAATGGAGTTGTGCTGAAGGCCAATTGTTGATCTTCTGCATCAACCACTTTGCTAATGAACTGATAATATGATATTATATTCTCTGAGATATATTAAATGACTGCTTTGCAGAGTGGAAACAGGTTGTATAAAATCCTGCTGCCCATGAGCATGGACTATTGGGAAGAAAATCACATTCTGAAAGGGATGAATTGTGTAGTTGGTAGTAACAGCTGATGAAGCATAAACTTTCACACCATCCACTGTGGTGATCATGGGTGCTAAACTCAGCTGAATTCTGAAATGATGGGAACTATATGCATTTCTAAAACCACACCCTATTTACAACTAAAACCAAGGGTTTACATATCTAAAACTCAAAATACATGTTAAGGTACTTAAAAATCACAAAGAAAGACACAAGTAGTAGGTTTTAATATTCCTACAAAGACTTAAGGAGACCTTCGAAAATTTTCCCTCTTGCCCCGGAAGAGAACTCAGTGGCCCAAATAATTATATATACTGCAGCAGCCTCAGCTGAGTTCTCCCTCTGTAAAAAAACATAATGCTGCCTTTTGCTAACCAAATGAAGAGAAAAATTTAGGATTTCAAAGTCATAGGGATGGCTGATCTGCTGTAGTCTCTTCTACTGAACTGATGGTTCTCAATTCCCACAAGCTGTAAGCCTATCAGGGGCACGAACGGTTCACAATACTTGCCAATACTAGTTATTCCTCTACAAAATTCTTTAAATTGAATTTCTGTAGAACTCCAACCTCAAGTCTCAATGGAGATAGCACATGTATTTCCCTTACTTTTTATACCTTGCTATTAAGCACCCAATTTAATATCATTTTTTTCCTTTGATAAGAGGTACCATGATTAAACTTGGGTCATTTTTTGCTTCATCTCACTATAAGCTGGAGTTTTTTCCTTTACATTTGCCTCCAGGGTATTAAAAGATTAATAATTAATGTAAGGATATTTAAAATCACAAGGCTATAACATGTAACAATAATTACTACGAACACAGAAGAAAAGGAAAGTGACTGCTATTCTCTACGTCTGGAGGCAAGAAAAACAAATTATTTCTTTTCCGATGTGCTTAGTACTATTAATTTTTTTAATATCAAGAAAATTCCCACTATTACCTAGAGGGGGGGGCATTATTTAAATTGTCTACACAATAACAACAACTAATATATATTTTAAATGTTTTCTGTGTTCCAGGCACTATGCTTCATTTTTTTTTTACATTATCTCATTTAAACCTCACAACAATCCTACGTGGTTCAATCTTATTATCATCCCCAATATATAGCCAAGGCAACTAAGATTTAGATAGGTGAAATAAGCGGCTAACGCCAAAATCTGAACCTGTGTCTGTTTAAGTCTAGATCTTGTGCTATTAACTATTATGCTATTAATGAGGTAGCTGAAAAGACATTAAGCTTTATGATGCTAAAAGAACAAAGGGAAACTAATGGAAGTATCTACACCTTCTCATTGCTATGACTCAGGAATAAAACCAAGTAATATAGAAAGAAACCTGAAGCCAAACAGCCCATCTATCTGCAATCAGTATGCTCCAATACACAGCACTGATAAAATCAGCTCTATAACCAGAGCCCAAATATCAGGTCTTTAGTATTTGGAGAAGAGAAGTCTGTTCTGCTGAAATGATCCAGACTCGAAAGCAGTTCCACTCCAACTTCAGGCATTTACCTGCTTCAAGGGCATTCATTAGTATTGACAGTCTATGTGACTGAAATTTGGCTGTAATAGCAGTCTCTCTCTACATCTCCTCGTTCACTTTTCCTGCCAACAAGAGCCACTGAAAACCTTCCAAATTTAAAGCTTAGAGCCGACAGGACAAGCAAGTAAGGATATCAGTTGGAACACATCAGATATGGACTCAGAGTGAATGTCAGCTTCAACTGACATTACTACAGAAACAGAAAATGGGGAAATGGGAGGGGAGAGAAGTTTCATATTCTCATTCTAGAGAGTATTCCGAGTGTGTGTAATGTGGTTTGTTCAAGAAACAGCTGTAAATCCATGATAATCATCGTGCTGAATAATGCCACAACATTCAACTTACATCTCCTAGGAGGAAGTCAAGCAGCTTTGGACTATTATATGAAACAACAATTTTTTTAGCTGGAAAATTGGGTTCCGTGACTAAGGCTCTTATTGGTGAGTTATTCACTGTATCATCTGTCAATCATAAAAGCAAGTGGTGGTTTTTTCTTAACCTCTGGGCTCTGGAATTGCTGGTACCAGCTGAGTCTGGGAAGTAACATATTAGAGTTAGAAAGCTCTGTTAAGCCAGAGTTTGATGAAGAGGTTGCATAAGGAGAAAAGGCAGTGGCCCAGGGAGATTCCACATTCTACTCTCATGCTTGTTGATTGCCCAGTGCAGAGCCTATGTCAGTCAGATATGCACAGTAACTAACCAAATTGGTGCCATTATAAAAATAACTTGATTAGTATCGTCCAAGTGTGGGCTGCTGATTAATCATCATTGAAATTAGAGATAAGTGATAAAGACATTGCTCGTGATTTGTTTTTCACTAGTAAGGGGGCAGCAAAGGAGAAATGAGATCATCAGACTTGGGAAATAGGAGTCTCTGCTGTGGTTCTGAGGTTCCAAGTGCTGAAACTCTGAATCTGTGTCTACATTTTAAAATGGGTGAAAGGTGTCTCTCCTGGGCTTATTAGGAGACTCAAGGGATAAAATGCATAACAGTATTGTTAAGTTCCAAAAATGCAAAATAAAGAATAATAATCTTCATATTCTTCTCCAGCTTCTGTCTACACTACTAAGACCTTCTTACGATCTTCCATAATCTGCTGAAAAATTGTTTTAGAGGTTTAGGTGTCAGTAATTTTATTCCAAAGCTAATGAAAAGCAAAGAGTAAATTAAAACATCTTCATCAAACATTTATGTTAAATTACAAATTAAATCACTGTGTGTGTGTGTGTGTGTGTGTGTGTGTGTAAAATATAAGGCAAATCACAGAACTGGATATTATTTCCTGGGTTCCCTCCCTTTCTGTACAAGTTCATAATTAGTTCAAGAGAGAAATCTCCACTTCTCAAGGTATACAGGGTGACCAGAGACAGGTTGATAGTATATCATACCATCTTCTTTGGAAAACCCCAACAATCAACATTTCAGCTATCTGGCTGGAATCCTGAGGGAATATGATCCACAGAAGTCAGCTTTCCATATAATTGAATCTCTCTCTAAATGCCAAAAGTGAAACTCAACAAAATGAAAAATTATGTAGAGCTTGCTAACTCCCCCATATTCTTCATCCTATTCTTCAATACAGGAAGAACCCCATGAATTAGTGAAATATGTAGGAATGTTTGACCCTTCTCTAACCAACCTTGGCCTGTTAGGATTGTATATGTCCTCTGCTGCTTCCTCTCAATACTGGCTGCCCCTTTTCACAGATAACTCCTTCCTTTATTACTAAGTGCAAGAGCTCTGAGAAAGCTATGGAATGTTGAGACCTTTACTGCTTACTAATGAGTTCCTGGGTGTGTCAAGGATGTTTGAGGTCTCTAGAAATCTAACCTTCACTAAGTGGTGTGCTCCTGTGGCATGAGGGGGTGTAATTTCTCCTTTCCATTTGACACTGAAGAAAAGTGCACAGATAAAATTTAATAATAATATTTGATTTAGCTTGACAATTATACTCTGACACTAATAGGTATTCTTAGGTAAAAATATATCCTTGAATGTAGGAAGCAAATCAATACATAATTGGTGACTGACACTAGTTGGCTACTGACATTAATTTCTTATTTTATTACTTGATCAAGCCCACCTATTACTAAACTATTTATAAAAGCAGCAAAACTGGCCAGGGAGGAATTCCTGCTGGTCCTGCAGATTGAGCTCAAAGCCACTGGCTTACTCTAGGACAACTGCCCAGTTGTCTGGACTTCTAACACAACAGAGAGTCTATCTGTCTCAGTCCTTGCATGCTGACTGTTCTGGGATCACTTGTTTATAGAGTTGCTTCCTTCATTTGATTTTGATCTGGTATCCTAGTTATTAGCTGGACCTTGGGCAAGTAACTTAATCTCTCTATGCTGCAAGTTTCTTATAAAATGGGTATAAAAATACCTCCCTTAGGATCTAGGTTATTTTGAGTACCAAATTGTTCTCATTTGGTGGGTTGAAGCCAGATCCATATATTCTTGTACAGTAGGCAGTCTAGCACAAGAGTTTCATGCCCAAAACATTATTATTTTAATTATTTTTACCACTAACATATGCCTTTTTGTATCGCTGAAGCATAGCATAGTGTCAGCTTGTGGGCAACTGTTCAATTAATGTTTATTGAATGAAGTTACTAAATAAAAGCCTATTTTTGACCTTCACAGGCCCTAGGCGCTCTCATATTTGGAGATAACTAGTCCATATAACAGAAAATATTAAATATACCATAGTAAATATAACTTTGAATTTAAAAATTTTAAGTAATTATTTTGATTTTGAAATTATCTGCGATAGTATTTTATTTGAAGTCAATAATTTTCTTTTCCACATTGCAAAGGTTATCTACAAGGCTCTTGAAAAGAAATAGGCCCTAGTATTGTGCCTACAGTGCTCCATGGAGAAAACAGCCCTGCTTCAAGAAGTTCCTAACACTTCAAGAGAGACAGACACACTCGCATGCACACAACACAATGTGATAATACTCATATAAGTCATAGGTTACTAATGTGGCTCTAGAAACTGTGAAGGATGGAGAACCCACTCACTGGGTCTACACAGGGGAAAGGAAAGGATAGTTTGAAAGGATCATGATTTATTTAGAACAACATGAAGAGTACAGTGTGCCCTGAAGAAAGAAAGAAAAGGATGCTTTCTAGAAAGGTCAGTGGGGCCAGATATTGAAGGACATTATATGCCAGGCTAGGGAATTTGCACTTTATCTTGTAATTAATAGGGAGCCATTAAGTGATTGTAATCCAGGGAGTGATATGATCACATCTGTATTTTGAAAGATAACTTTCATGTGGAGAGGGAGGAGGGACTAGAGGCAGTTAGATCAGTTAAGTGACTTCAGTCACACACTAAGTACTTAGGAGCTGATAAGAGTCAGGTGAAGGGATATGGAGAAGAAAGAGCAGAGATCAGGACTAAAGAAAAGAAAGTGAGGAGGAGTCAAGAATACTTCTAGGTTAAGCACATGGGTTTTGCCATTGGTTTTCAACTCAGCAAAAGGGAGAACTCAGTGTTCCTCAGTAACCTCTACTCGATTCTAGTTAATGTTTAGTGGCCTTCTAAGGAAAGTCCAGCAAAGAGCTCACTTTAAAAAGAAGCTAGAAGGCAAAAAACACACACATTCTCATAGCCTCTATTGTTCATTACACTCCTTTGTACCAAAATATAATCAGAAAATCTGGTGCCCCAACCCCCGCTCCCCTGCACTCTCAGTTTTACTTATTTAGTGTGGTTGACCAGCAGTTTTGACAATATCTAGGAGATTGTTAAAAATGTAGAATCTCAAACTCACAGCAAATTTACTGACTCAGAATCTGCCTATCAGACTCAGATAATTCCTATCAACATTGAAGTTTGAAGAGTTCTGGCCTACAGTAGTTTAACTCTCATCAGTCCTTATACAGGTATCACAATCTTAACTGGAGACTAATGGCTTAACCAGGGAAGATCTTAGAAAGTGGTCTGTTCCTAAGCAACTTGTTTTAAGGAAACTGGTGACTCTTGGGAAGTTGTGGGACATAAAGTTCATGAATCCCCACTACCAGATTGAGGTCAGTTTCCAGGAAAAAAACATTTTAAAAGGCACTTTCAAAAATTCACATATGCATGAAGATAAATTGGTACGGATCATTCATAAAACCAGTAGGAACTAGAATCTAGCATACATCCTCAAGTTCTGCACAACAACCATTGCACAAATGAAAAATCCTCTCCCAAAGCAGCTAGCTGACTGTGACCAAAGCAAATAGATTATTCTGCATTTAGCTGCAAAAAACAACTACTTCTAGCCAGTGCTGTCACACTTAGTGGGGTTTGTCAGTTCACATGCTGTAGTACCCTAGTTAAATTTTTGCTTATTTGGTTTTACTGTGTGTTTTGTGTTTGTAAGCGTTAAGCCAGCGAAGACAAAAACAACCGATCAGGAAATAAAGCAAGAGGTCCAAAATGAAAACCAAAAAGAGGCTGCTGAGGTTTGTTACAAAAGTGATGAAATTCAACTATATGATTTGCAGGGAGGAAAAAAAATAAAAGCTATCCTACCTATGGGGGGACAATAGGCCTTTTCACCCTGTTTAGTAGATAAAATTTGCCACAAAAATAGAGGTAATGGCATAAACAGAAGTATAAGAGAAATAAGATTCTTAGGCTAGAGATAGCAAGAACCAGGCTTCTATAGAGCCTTATAGAATGCTCAGGGGAAGAGTAGGTAAATAATGGTTTCACTTTCTTCACCCACCCCTTAATGAACATCCATGGATCAGCCTAGACCTCTAGCTTGTTCTCAGCTGCTGGAATGACTGTGCCTTGCTATTGGGATGCAGGTTAATAGCATCCTTAGCAGCTGCTCACAGGAGAGAAAAAAGCACTTCATTGAAAGCAAAGAATTCAACTCAGAGTAGGAATCTCAGTTTGAGGAGATCTTTTCTATTGCTCTGAAGCTTCATTAACCTAGAACTTCAACTCCTATGTAAGTTTCCTAATAAACTTTTTTGGGGGGTGGGAGAAGGGGAATAGCAAAATGGTCATTGCCATATTCTAGTTTCTGATCTTCCTGTTCTTTAACACACAGCAATTGCAACTGGTTTGCACTTCATTTCTCTAACAAATTTGCTCTTGTATGAAAGCTTTCAGTGGTTTTTTTTTTTTCTTCTTCTTTTTACCACTGGTGCACCCAGATGCTTTTACTGCAATGGAAGCAGATCTCTGAACAGTTTTCTGCTGGGTTACTAAAGTGCAGTTTTAGAGAGAATAATGTTCTGAATTTTGGTCTCTTAAAAAAGTCGTTAGGTTTATAGGCAGTCATGCTTGTCACATTTAGAGCATGAATTACGTACTTCATGGAAACACAGTTAAACCCCCACAGTTGTGCACAGCCATAATTTCTGCTGAAAAAGCACCAACAATTGAGGAACTTTATTACTACTACTTTTCATGTATAAGATGCCAAAAATCAACACTTCCAACATTATAAGGTAGATTTTCTTTTAAAAAAAAAAAAAGTTTCTCCTTTTTTCTTTTTTAAATAAAGCAAAAGGAAAAAAAGAAAACCCCTAATGGGCTACTTGCTGTTCTATTCGCTTTTTAGATTTGTCAATTTTTGAGTGACTGCCAGCACCAGGGACTCTTTGTAGCACCTTGTACTTGAGATATAATAAAAACATGAAATGATTAAAAATACTGTGAGTGTAACCGCAGAAGGGACTATATATTCTGGGCCCCAAGGAAGGCCGTTTCTTTGCAGAATCAGACAGACTCCATTTATGTTATTAAATTGTAGTACTGTTCACTGTCCGGGCTGGAAGCTTCCGACATGTCAAAAGCACTAAATATGTCCAAAGCATACATTAGAAACTTAACCTTTAGAATGCTGGTATCCCCTAGCCATGGAAACCAGAGGAGCATGGGAACTGGCATATTTAGTTCTATGACATTGTTCACAGGTCAAAAATGTTTATTGGTCAAAGAATGATTACTTTTACCAATAATTTGACACAACTCATTTGATTCGCAAGTGAATAAAAAAATAGGAGGAATTTAGGGAGGGCCTGGACACAGAATAAATTATTAGTATAACAGGCAGGACTGAGTAGTAGGGATAATAAAGCCATTAATAAAATGCTGTTTCTTTGAACATTAGCTTTGTGTCAGGTATCAAGCTGTTATTTTGCACACATTTGTATTCTCAAACTGCTGCATGCATAATCACCTGGACAGCTTGTTTTCTGAGCCCCACCCCAGGGTTTTTAATTCAGCAGGTTGGGGGTGGGCAATAATCTGCACTTCTAGTGAGTTCCCAGGTGATATTGCTGATGTAGGAACCATCTGAGAATTGGCATACATGATCTCATTGAATTCTTCACCATCTATTGAAGTTTTCTCATGTCTATTTTATAGATGAGGAAACTGAGGCTTTGAGGGCATTCTACCACTTACAAGTCATATAAATTCAGGTAAGTTATTTAACTTCTCTAGGACTCTGGAAGGATGACCATTCTCATTAGGTCTTTTCTCATAGCCATATCTCATCCTTCCCATGTAAACGTGACTTTATCCGAATGTTAATCCATGTCCCTTTTTTTTTTTCTACTGCACATTACTAGTACCATATCAGCGTAGATTTATGATCTGCCAGCAGTGTTGTGATTAGATGTCATCCCTGTCTTTCTATTACTCCGATATTGATAGATAAAATTCTGTGGTGATGCATTGCCTGCCCTTTCAAAGGTTACTGCCAGCAGATGCTAGGAATCAATACAGTTCTTATCTGTCACAAACCACAAGAAAAGCATGGTAAACAAGGCTCAATGAAAGGCCTGTGAACAGGTCAAAGTGAGAACTCCAAGATGCACTGTGTCACCAGTTTTGTTTCCTGACCTACACTAGAACCTACCTTTGCCAGATCTAAACTGTCTAAGTTTTGGGCGGTATAATACAGTGGTGCTCAGAACTAGGCCTGGGGTTCAGTACCATCTCTGGTGGCCTCTGTTGTGAACACTGGGAGCTAAGGCCAAGAGTCTAAAGCTCTTCTTTTGCTATAATATGTTTCCAAGATCAACATGATGCTTAAGTTCTTTGGAGGCAAGTGCTAAATAAATCTAAAAAGATGTAGTAGGTTCACTTATACATTTTTGTTTTCTCCATCCATCTTTAAAACAGGAAGAGTCCTGCTTTGAGGGAAAATGTACATAAAATGCACAGAACAGACTTTTTTATATTTTAGATGCTTGTTTAAAGCATTAAGAAAATATACAGTGTAATAGGTCTTAGAAAGCTTTTTATTTTGTTTTTAAGGAATATTCAAGTCAGCATTCTAATTTGATTTTTTTCCCCCAAGAGAACAGTTGATAGCTTCAGAACAAAGTAGAATTTGGGGTTCCCACTTATCTCTTAGGAGTCTGCCCTATTAAGGCTAAATATAGCCCAAGGGGAGCTAAAGGAATGGTTTCTGCAAACACCATACAAGTAGAAGTCTTGCCATCCAAAGATCTCTTGAACTATTCTGCATTGTTACTTCCTCTCCTGCCCCTGCCTCTAAGCCTTGCCTCGGTATTTCACCTTGGTTCCTCTCTCATTTGCTCCTTGGTCCCATCCCAGGCTTTGGCTCTTCTCCTTCATGGTATCCATCTCTAAGATAATGGTTCTTCTCTACCTTCTTGCTTTAATGGCATGGAGTGACTCTGACTTAGTCTCATGGTGGCCTGTACAGATCCATGTGCATAAATAAGACAGTGGGCAGTCAGAACTCAGAATTCCAAGAACTGCTGTTTCCTTTCCTAGTTTGTCACCTAAGCATATTATATAGGCAGCTCCAAATGTGGCCAGTGGGCCTCTTTCTTTGTATCTCATGGCCTGAGGGGCCCAAGCCAGGCCAAAGCTTTCAGAATAATGATGGGTACAGTTGTTCTCATTAGTTCTAATGGCCACATGAGAATGACCAACACTGAAAGATGAGGGTTTGTACTTGTTGACCATTGTGAACAATTTTAAGTAAAAGATTTCCAAATGCTTCTAATGAGACTTTTGGTACCTTTTAGGAATTTGCAATGTATTATTTACCCACTTGCTACACAGGTCAAATACTTTTCAATGCTTGAGACTTAACAAGCAGTGAGATAGGAATCACCTGTGGGCTAAATGTCACAAGGTTACACCATTATGGACACAATGTCTTTTCCTATATAAAACCATCAAAGACATTATTTTAAAACAAAATGAGAAGCAGTGCACAAAAATAAAGCAAAGATGAAATTATTATTTATGCTACACAAGAAGACTTAGGCTAGCTTTCCTGAGTGCTAAAAGGATTCTTATTTTAATTAAAACATTCATTATTCAACAGATACATTGGAAATCCTGGGACCTCTATTCTACTACTTTTAAAGATATCTCTTAAAGATGAACACTTCACTATTTTATCAGAATTATAAAAATTATACATAGTCATGGTAGAAAAAGTAAAGTAAAAAAAAATAAACAAAACTCCACAATACCACAACTCTTTTGAGATATTTTAGATTTTTTTCCTTTCCATGTGATGTACATGTACATGTGTATATATTACACAATATATACACACACATATATACACATTCCATAATTTTAATGACTATATTTTAGTCTATCATATGGATACCACCGGAAGTCATTTCACTATCTCATATTTTGATTACCTCTAAGGTTTTTTTCTCTAAGAATAATACAATGAAAATATTTCACATAGATAACTGTTCTATTTCAGTATATTTAGAAAATTAACATTCAATTTTTGCACAAGACTACATTTTTTACTGTTCAATTTTCAAAAACAGCAGTATATATATATATATATATATATATATATATGTTATACACTTATTGTTTATTGTTGTTGCTAAATCAAACTCAAAATAACAATGATTCCCACCTTAATGGGCCCCTTTACTCCATACAAAAGCTCTGCAGCACATCCTAGGATCTGAGGAACACACAAAACATTTAAATATCATTCTTAAGACATTTGGAATCTAAGAGGATGAAATCAACTTCAAATTTTAAGTAATACTAAGTATGCCCTGCCATAGAAGACACTGAACACACTTGAAATGAAGAATTAAACAATGGGCTTGCTTGTATCACAAAGGATGGTTAGGGAGCTATTTCTGGCCTATCTCTGGGTTAAGGGCTAGTTCGGCATTTGTTCAAACCTTTACATGGCCCACTAGGCATGACATTAACAAAAGCAAGTGATGACCAAAAATTCTCTCTAAATCAGGCACCGTACCAAGCTCTGCAAAGGAAGAACATACCTTCAACTGTATCCTCAGCATTTAGAATAGTTTTTAGTAAGAAATATTTGTTGAATAAATGAATAAATGCATGAATGAAAATGTGAATGAATTAAAAAAGGATTAATTTTTAAGATTGCTTTATCTAAGCTTTCCTGTGCCCTTGGTGGGTCTTTTTAATTTATTATTAATATTATTTTAACATTTATAGAGTTACAGAAAAGTTGCAAAGACAGTATAGGAAGTTCTCATAAACCCTGTATCCACCTTCCTCTAATGTTAACATCTTACTCAGCTCTTTGTCAAAACTAAAAAATCAACAGTGGCACATACCACTGCTTGACCTTGCCAGGTTGAAGAGTACCAGTCAGCTATTTTGTATAACATCCCTCCATTTGGGTTTGTTCGATGTTTTCTCATGATTAGATTGAAATGATAGATTTGGGGGAAGAATACTATACAGGAGAGCTGTCCCTCTCTTTGCATCATATCATGGAGTACATGACATCAAATGTTATCATTCTCTTTTTATTGGGAATGTTAACCTTGATCATGTGGTTAAGGAGATATGTGCCAGGTTTCTCCATTGAAAAATTACCACTTTTCCTTTTCCAGATATTGTTTGCTGGAAATGGAGTCACTTAATTCTAACCAGCACTCCTGATTAGACCAAACTCCACCTCCTAGAGATATAAGTATCAAAGACTTTGTGGATACATGCATATATTAAAACCCCAAGAGCAACTAATAAATATCTTGAGGAAGAAATCTGGAGGCTCTTCAACTATCCTCTCTCTCCTTAACCTTCCACCCATTAATTTTTGCATCCACTGGTGGATCTTGCCTGTAGCAACTGCTATGTAATTCAAGTGGTTTTTTGTATTTCTCTCACTTCTTTAATTGAATTTCTTTTAAGGAAGAGCTTTACTCTTTTCTCCCATTTAACGTTTATTCACTTGGTAATTTATTTATATCAGTATGGGCTAATGAATATCTATTTTTTTTCCCTTGGTTTCTAATCCAATACTATCTTTATTAATATCATTGTTCAACTTGCTCTACCTTTGACCATTGGAAGCTCTTTCTGTTTAAGAATTAAGGAGAACTTAAAATTAAGTTATTAGGAACAAAATGTAAACAGGCAAATAGAAAATGAGTCAATTGAACATATGAGAAACAGATTTTAGGAAAAGATAAAGAGGAACAGTACATTGCTTCAAAATAAGAACAAGGCAGCCAACAGAGCCAGGAATCTGCAGTAGTGCTGTCTAGATACTTCTTTTCTAATTCCAGTGTGACAGTTTACATTCTTATAAGGCAGCTGGGTGGTGAGGGCACTGTAATAAGAAGAGGAAGATGAGATAGAGAGTCAAATTCTAACAGACTCAGATGCTCCCTGCAGACTGCTGCTTCCACCCCGTATGTTTAAATACTACTCAATTAGGATCAACATTCATTTTTTATTAATGCTCTTCTGAGACAATGGCTCTTTTATCTGCGTTTTATCTTCCAGCTACATTAAGACCAAGGACACTCTCACAGAAGATCTGAAGGAGGAGACCCTGATGAATTGGGAGTTTAAAATACAAATGGAACTTCCTTTGTCAGTCTTGACTTGTTTTATTAACATCTGAAGGTTGATTTATAGCAGATTACCAGGCAGGAGAGGACTGTTTGTCCAATCGCTTTACTTAACACACACAATTAGAAAAAACAAACATTCAAAAATGTTTCCTTTCTATTGGCTAATGGATGGCACATTCAGTTCTAAAACAGTCACTTCCATCTCTGTCATCCACTGTAGTGACCAAGGACAGGTGTACCCTATCTCAAGACCATGAAAAACATTCTCTGCAAAATGAAGGTTTTAGAAACCTTAGTTTTCACATGAGCACAAGGAAAGCTCCTGTATAAGGATATTTGTGGTAATGATGTGAGCTCTGATTGTGGAATCAGAAAAATCTAGGCACTAATCCTGTGTTGGCTTGTGTCAGTTTTGTGACCTTGAGTAAGTTTTTTAGCCTAAGCCTCCATTGTGTCACCTCATAAAAAGGAAAGCATTAAGAAGCACTGCAGGTGACTGATATGAAGATTAAATGAAACAATGCACGTGCCACTCCATGAAATTATAAGGGCTCAACAAACATCAGTTATAGGATAATAATGATATCCTAACATTGTTTCCAAACCTAAAACAAGGATGACCTGGAATGAGTGGGGATGTGAAAGAAGAGTCTGTTGCTTGACCCCACTTACCAATCAGGCATGCCATGGAGGTAAGTGGTAGTTTTCTTTTACTTTTTGGAAAGACATGTATACATGCACACTGCTATATTAGTAATGAAGAATCCATTAGCATTAAGAAAAATTCAAGGCATTGATTAGACTGTTTATTCTTAAAATAAAGTAGAATGCTTCCTGCCTTCCACCCTCCCTGACCTTCCTGAATATACTTATATCAGGAGAACATAGTTCTGCCCATTTTTAAGGAATCCTACCATTCTCCTATTTTCAGGAATTCAATGCCACTATTGAAATTTCCTCTTTCCTCATGAGGACAAAACATACAACTCAACTTCTAAGAGGGAAGGAACCTGAGGGTTTTATTCATGGAACTTTCTCCAGTGTCTAGAATAGTACCTTGTTTTTAATCTTCCTGACCTCTGGCTTCTTGTTTATAAGATGAGGGCTGTGCCAAATCCAGGCACCTTGGTTGGTGTAGTCTTGCTGTTGTTTTTCCTTTAGGTTCCTGCCTGTCACCACCCAGACATTTAGTCTTGTTTCTAATCACAAGGAAATGCTTTCGGTTTGTATTTCTTGTCTTCTTACATGGTCCTGAGTTCATCCTTCAAAAGAATCATAGAAAAGGTTCCTCATTTCTACCAATGCATACTTCTATCTGTGCTGAAAGTACAAACACTATTCCTATAGTATAGGCTGTCTCACAGAGATGTATTCAGGACTATTAATTCATTGGATTATCAAAAAGAAGGACTTATGTGGGAATCAGCAAAAAATTGCATTTGTTTTAAATTAAAATGTTTGCAGTATATATTACATATATATTATAAATTATAATATATAGTATATTCTAGTATATTCTATACCATAGTATATATAATATAGCGCATATACCATAGATTATATAGGCTATATTATAACATAACATTTTAATTTGAAACATATAGATAGACCTATATTTTCCTTTTGCTTACTAATCTTTTGGTATAATATCTAGGCCTTTTTCTTGGAGATGACTTATCAACCAATAAAATCGACTCCTGGTATGCATGTCACTCAACTAGGTCACCAAATGGTCATCCTTGGATCACAGCCTCACATCATGAGGAAAGTTGTCAGAAATGCAAATTCTCAGGCTCTCTTCCAGAAGTACTGAATGAGTCACTGTAGGAGCAGGGACAGGCAGTCTGTTTTAACAAGTCTTCCAGGTGATTCTAAAGCCTCCTGAAGTTTGAGAACCATTGTGGTAAGGGAAGAGGTTTGGAAGGCAGTCTTTACCCACCAGCATTCCATATGCTGTGGGAATGCGCCAGCAGGATTTGCGGAGGGGCTGTACTCTATCTGTCATCCAGGGAGTTGGGTTACTGTGCTTAAAATAAAGGTGACATTAGTCAGCTATGTCTTCATATTAGGCAACTATTCTTGAGAGTGGCTTTGACAGATGCAGCTCGTAGAAGCAAAATGTAACATTTTTGAACCATAAACTAACATTTACAACTCCCAATTTTTCTCAAATAGTATGACTTTCTCAGCTAGGCTTTCTGGGCAGGCCTCTCTATATTACTTTGCCTATGGCTTCCTTGAGTGCTATGTCTCTGCATTATGTCTGACAGTGAAAACCTAGTGGGGGTGGTGGATCACACACCAGTGCCATGTGGGACTGGGCCACAGAGGACCTCCTCATGAAGCAAACCCACATGTACACTACGTGTGATCTTCTACATGGTCAAAAGCTTATGCCAACCAACAAATAGCACTCTTCCTTCTACTAGTTAATTTATAGCCACATGAGTATAAATACTGGATTCTTTTATCATTCATAACTTTATTCTGTCAGTAATATCTGTCATTCTTTGCAGCTCAGTAAGCTCTTTCAAACCAAGATATCTATATTTCTAAATGGAATCTGAGATGAATTTTGATAAACATGCATTCTGTATCTTAATAAAAAAGGGATTTTCCCCCCTTAACTACCTGCATATATAAATGTTTAAAAAGTTTCTGAAACCTGCCTTTGCATTAGGCGAAAATTCAATGTCAAAATAATATTAAAAATACACAAAACTGTAGGAAATTGTTTTAACCGTGATGTGATAAATAATAAATCAGAATACAAGTTACTCTGCGATTATAGGTTTTCTCCATTCTTTAAGCTTCTTGCTTGTTCCACATCAGTGGATCGACAGCCCTTTAGTTTAACAATTATGCACAGAGGCAATCTTGTTAGGACTTGATAAAACACTGTCACTGTCTTTGTCACTGCCATGTGAAGATGCTACAGTAAAAGCTATAATGCACCAAGCTGCTACACATGGAGGCAATGTGCCCAAAACATGAACGTTCAAAACAAAGTTCCAATGGACTAAATGCAAGTTTGAGTGCTCTAGGGCAAATTTAAGATATCAAACCCAAATACATTTTGTTTATAGGTGACCCTCCATAATTATAGCTCACACTAACTTTTAGCTTATTTGCGTAGCTACTATACCATGTCCCTTTCCCGGATGCCAATGTATTTCAGTTGCTAAACCTTCTCCAAAAACCAAAAGCTTCATTTTTAGTAGCATAGTCTCCTAGTAGTGTATTCTCTGATGAGGCCAGCCAGTATGCTATCTCCTTGAGGAATATTTACTTACATATTCAGTTCAAATTTACAGTGCCTGGCTTGCGAATGAAATGCCACTTAGGAAGAGAATGCCACACCATTGTGGGAGATAAATCAAACAACCACTTCTTATTTTAGCACATGCTGGAACTCACACATTTCTGAGGCAGTATGTAGGTTATCTGCACAACAGAAACACATTCCAGCCCTCTCTGTACATTTCCCTGGCTACTACACAAACTAACCTAAAATTGCTTTCTTCGGCAAAAGTCTCTTCACTGAAACTGATTAACCCCTTCAGTTCCTTTAAAGAACATGATGATCTTGAGGCAATGTAGGTAGGTGGAATGTTTAACCTCAGAGAAGGACATTTTTCAAAAGAAGTAAGATTGAGAAGTGGCCCCATTGGAGGCAGAATCCTACTTTTGACATGGTCACTAGTTCAGTTCAAATCTCAAGGGAAGAAAAACAAATGAATAAGGTTTGTCTTGTTAGCGAAAGGATTATGTACTCCCGAGACTATATCCTTAACATCCCAACCTCAGAGAAGCGATTTCACACACTGTTCCTTCTGCTTCTGCTGGTGGCAGTGAATCCCCTCAGTTGATCTTTGCTAAGAATTGTTTTTTCTGTAGTGCTGAAGGGTTTGCATGGAATCATTCACACCCCTGGCCTTGTAGCCACCAGCCCACACATCTGTGAAGCAGCTGGCCTGGGGGACAAGACACTAGTTCTCAGTTATTAGCTATAGATAACTGCTAAGGATTCAGAGACACACGGTGTCTTTAGGAATCATTCTCAATTTTTAAACTTGTGCTTCTCCAATTTGATTAGTTTCCTAAGACGTCTGCAGGATCAGGGATCTGCATTTCAGCTTGAGAGATGGAAAGTGGCTGGACAATACTTGAGGCCTATTCTTGGACTACCTTCTTCACGCAAGGAAAGAAAAATGCTTTACCACCACCCAGTCTGTCTCTCAACTCCCTTGAGCTATCTTCTTAGTAACTCTTAAAGTTACCTATATGGTAAGTGAAGGGCCACAAAAGAATCTATGCTCAGTAAGAAAAACCATGAGTCTTTGAGAAGGAAAGAACCCCCAGCTTCCAGTTCAGTGCTCTAGAAACACTATTGAGGGTAACCGGAGCAGGGCCCAGCACTGCCTCCATTTATTGTCTGCAGATTTTCTTCTTTGCTTTCTTGATGAAACTGTCAATCTTCATAATGGTGTTAGCAATCACAGGGATGCGCTGTGAAGCGGCTTTAAAGGCATCTGATAAAGAGAAAACCTGTGCTCTCCCGTTCCTGAGCCCCTCTTTAGAGTCAGTTACCAGTGATAAGGTTGGGCATTCTGACTTGTACAGAGTACAAGAAATTTGACTTGGCAAGTCAAACTGCCACCACCTCAACAGAATGAGCGGAGCTGCAAAGCTGCAATCTTTTCAGCTCCACACACAGGGCGAACTTGACATCGCCACTCTGCTGCATTCTGGTTGGTTGCCCTGACCAGCAAGTGGGGAAAATGCTTGGGTATCAGGAATGAGTATATATTCTGGATTCCCTAGTGCAAAGACTTTCTCTACCTGGCCATAGCTTCTAAACTGAACTCCCAAGAATGATGTAAACACAGCCCGGTGCAACTTCAGTGCTCCAATCCAACTACCATCCACGTGCTGGCATTCAAGCAAATCCAAACTAACCCAGGGGCCCATATTTTGTTCTTACATCATCCAATATGGCAGGATAGAGACCCCAAGTGGTTGTGAGAGCTCCCCAACTCTTGTAACCCCCCAAACTGCAGTCAGAAACAAGCCACAGGCCTGAGAGCGCCTGCCATTTCTTCCCAAGGCAGTTCTCCACCAGCAGCTTACCCAGGCCAAGTGGGCAAATTATCAAGCTGCAGCACGCTTCAATGCCCTCTTTGTAGGCCCTCCATTTCCGTTATTCAGGTCTCCTAAATTGCAAACCATTCAAGGGCAAAGTGAGGTTTATGCTCCCAATTAGTTATTCTTGAAAACTAGGAGCTGCACTACACATTAAAAAAGGAAAACTGCTTAGTACATACTCTGTGGGGGCCTCCAAACGGCAGGTGCTTCCACACACCATATGTGATTCAACAGCCAAAGGCACCAAGGGGAGCGGAGGGCAGGGCTGGGGCATCAACTCTGACTCCAAACCACAGAAGCCAAGAAATTCAGCTGCAGAACTGCAAAGTCGTAGGAGATTTCAGACACAATAATAACTATCAAATCATGTGACTTAAAGCATCTGTCGCCAGCCCGGTATCTTGCCCTCTGCAGACTGGTAGGGCCTTGGGCCGTGCCCATTTGGACTGGAGCACCAAGGGAAGTTAGGTCCCTCTGGATCTGATGAGGCTTTTAAGGAACAACTTCCCTACTCCAGTGTCTTAGAAAGAATGTTGACTGAACCAAAATAGGTCATTTGTCAAGCAGTTATTTGCTGTATTTTTCCTGCTGGAAATTATGCCTTCTGCAGGGAAAGTTTAGGCGACGAAGAGGATTTGTATAAAAGTGTGCTGTCGTCAACTCCCACTATTTCCTTCTCTTCAAATACATCCCAAAAGGGACATGCATTTAAGTAGCACAGCAGGCCAGTATGACCAAAATGACAGCGCTCTTTCCAATTTATACTTCTAAAAGAGAATAAGCAGACACACAATAACAAAAGCCTTTAGTCTAGATTTCATATCAGACATTTTGATGAATAGTAGCCTAAAGGGCAACATATTTATAAGTTTTAAGTCTCTCCTGCAACACAAACTGTCCTGATTTATCCCTATGATAAAGGCAGTTCTGAGAGCTACTTTACCATATTTATTATTTTACAGAGGGGGAAAAATGTTGATTCAGCCCTCAATCTGCCACTGTTGGAGTTATAAATGTTAGTAAGAGACCAATGCTGATGTCTATAAATATTAATCTCTTCGCCGTAAGTTCTGGGTGCCCCCTCCCCTTTTCCTTTGGAACATTTCCCCCTTATTCTTGTGGAAATCTACAGGATTTGCTTTATTGTTTAAAATCTTATACAGAATGGAAAGGGTAGCCTCTTTGAAGCTCATTACTGATTGGGTAGCTGATGGCCCAGCAAAGCTCCAATTCAATGTTTATTAAGCAGAAAACTTAACAGAAAAATGTTGAGTCCTCTTCTGTCAACTGATAAATAAGTGTCATCTGCTTCTATGTACACCCTACAGTCCCCACAACTTAAAAAAATAATTTGGGTATGGAATACGACCTAAGATTATATAGCCCCTTATTTAAAATATCTTCTTACTTTGACTCTTGAATTTAGAGCATTTGCTCTAAAACTTTGTCCATTCAGTTTACAACATAGTTAATAAATCATTTTGGGGATGCACCTCAAGTCACTGCTTACTTCAGCTAACTGTGAACCGCTGGGAATTTATTCATTAGCAGGTATAAAAAAACTTCTGAACACAACCACCAGATTGTGTTTGTCTACAGTGTCAAAGTGAACTGTTCATTAGCATCTGTGAGAAACATTCAAGTCACCAAAGGGTATTAAGCCAACCCAGGTGAGGGATAGGGGCTTAGGACTGATATGTTAATTCACTCTCCTGGGTTAAGCACCACAGATAGGTTCTCAGTACAGCTTAACCTTCATCCAGTTAGAAAGAGATCCCCTCCTAGGAACTGAAGGGCCAAGAAACATTATTACATTTGTTGCAAAATAATTAAAGTTCTGCCTGTAAGATTTTTAGCTAAGGACATTCCACTATTGCTTTGTATTGTTGTATAATATTTGTACCATAAGAGATAGACAAGGTTATTATCTTTTCTATAGAAAAGAGTATATTTTCTATTCTAAGATGCACTTCTTGGAGAATTTGTAAGGCACAGAGACTAAGGCTTTTCAGAAGTTTCAGTGGTTCCATTCTTGGCTAATTTTGAAAAATGCTTGGTATAAACACTATATGTCCTGGTTGGATTGGCTGCCAAAGATCCACTGAGATGTGGTATTCCATGTGGATATGCATCTTTAATTAGTCTCAATAGATTTTGTATGTATTCAACATTAATCTATACCACCTGTCCCATACTAAAAGCATGAAAATGGTTCTTCCTAACCACTCTTCCACAGAAAATTACCCTGTTCCTTTATCCAATAAATTCTGAAGGCCTTCTGAAAGATCTCAAATATTAGTTTAACCTTACATTTTTTTCTGGTTCATTATAGTTTTTTTTTTTTTTTTTTTTTTTTTTTTTTTTTTTTTTTTAAGAAACTAGCAAAGACTATTGCTCAATGATTTTGGTGAAGGCAAAAGAAAGCAGTTTGCAGAAGCATTATTAAAATCCTGACCTAAGACACAAGCAGGAGTCTCACACCTGCACTGTAATTGTAGCCAGTGTATTTCTCATTTCTATTAAGCCTCCCAGCCAAAGGATTATATTCAGCTGTAACATTTCTCCATATTTTGCATCCCAGCTTAGAAATCAGTTAAGAGTCAACTCTTATTTCTGCTCTTCCTTCCTATGATGAACAGATTTTCTTTCTTTCCTTACTTATTACCAAATTGTTTACTTGGGTTTCAGGTTCGTTAGGTACACCTAAATAACCACTGCTCATATTTTTAAAGGATCATTTTAAAAGAAAAAAATTGAAAATCACTTAGAACAAAAAGAACTTATACTACAACTAGATCATTATGAGTATAGCCTCAAAACAACAATAGCAACAACAAACTTTTAACTCTGCAGTATTCCTCGAAGCTTAGGTTTTCTAAAGGCAATTTGAAGGGGATAGACTTCAGGATATTCCCAAGTATTCAGAAAAATTACGACTCAATAAAAAGAATATTCCTGTGCCCAAACCCTGGCTGAAGACACCTATTTGGATTTAATTTTCCTTAATGAGGAAAGATGGCAATATCAGGAAGTCTTTACTATGGAAAGGCAGATTGAGAGTAAAACTTGAACTGTCCTCATTAGTTGGCAGATCAGAGGCCTTCAGTGTCAGGGTGGGTAGGGTCAATACTGGATGGAAAGATAAACCTACTGCTAAGGCAGGCGTGTTTCCTAGAAAGCTACTCAGTTGTCTTTTCATGAACACATAGAAGATCGCCTCACCAGACACCAAAAGCTGCATTTCTGATATGAAGGCTAAAGAACAAAATTATTTGCTCTATGAAGTCATCTACTTTATGATGATAAACATGCCAAATGTCTAAATGGCTATGTCTATCCCAGAATATAAAAAAATATAAAATCAAAAAGTAAAATAAAACTTTGCTTGTCTACAGTCACTGGGCCTGAATCATCACTGCTGTGTAGATAAAGTATGTCTATACCACAGTGGTGGTTTATCATTTTGCTATCACATTAAATTCAGAAACATCTCTTAAATGTTCTTCATTAACTGAACACATTATTCAATTCTGTGCTAAATTTCAAAATAGCTCTTTTAACTAGAAATGAGAAACAAGAAACCATACTGGATATCAGTTTGATAATTAAATGAGTTCACCAGTGTTTCAAAGACAGAGGGAAAAATGAAACCCACTGATCTTTGTTACTTGAAGCATCATGATTTTTATCACATATTTAACCAAAGAACTAGGTACTTTAAATGCCAGTTACAAAAATAAATTGTGTTTGGTTTTTAATTAAGTCTTTATCTTTGTGTAAAAAAAAAAAAATTTAGGCCTGGGGGTTTAGATTGTCATTTTACACAAAAGTAAATGGTAAATGCCTTTCTACATGCAAAGCCATTAGATATAATTATGCAATGGGTAAAGCGTGTATCACACTATAAATGTCATTTGGTTTTACAGTTATAAACTCATCAACATTTATCAAAACATCGCCTGGAGAAAGAATGAGATGGCTATAGCTCGTGACAAATTCAATGCCATCTTTGAAAATACATGACAAAGGAGTGTCACAGAAAATACACAGTGACATAGTCAAGTGGTGGTCTTCATACCCATTTAATAGAAGGTCTGTTCTCTCCAAAAAAGGCCCCAACCACAACACATTTTGGTGGGGTTTCAAGGTCTGTTCTCTTCCCTGAAAAATCATGCCCCCTACTCCATGCTTTTAAACATTGACATAAGGTGTGCATAATTCCCGACAACTTCTGCAGGGAGAGGAACGTGTGAATTCATCTAGATGAGCTTTAGGGTTTGATTTCAATTGCTTATTCAACCACAAATCTTAGTGCTTCTTAGTTAGTAATCTCTTAATGGAGTTCTGTTCAAATGGAAACCCAGGGACTATTCCTGCTAGGTTCCCTTTAGACAACAGGGGTTTGTTTCATATTTCTTGCTCCAAGTCACAGAATAGCACAGGTGCTTAAGCACGAGCACCAGGCTCTGCTAGCACACTGTGTTAACAGTTCTCCTCTCTGAGTGCCATTTCACTATCCCCATCAATCTGGTAGTTATCACCCAGGGAGATTTGTCCCTTGAAAAACAAAATGGCTGGGCTTAAAAAAGTCTACTTCTTCCCTCGTCCCCATTTCAGTTTCACACAACTTGTTAATACAAAATCTTGACAATGGTCCAGGGTAATAATGCCATTGGCAATGTTTCTGTCAGAACTACTCTTGTCCTTTGTAGTGCCGAAAAATTGGGGGGAGTAAAGGATAAAAGCAGCAACAAAAACTGGAAAGAATAACAACTAGCTCTTGAATGTGTAATAAAGAAGGTAGATCCATTGGAAGCGATTTTGATTTTAATCATGCTATTAATAACTACATTATACCCTCCTTTATAGGCTAGATGCTTCAGGCATCTAAAATTTCTTGGGTGGGAGGCTGTCCAGGGACAAAGCAATTGCAATAGGAGTGCAGATCTTATGTCTGTCCTCAGACTTGACCTGGTTTTATCACAAAGTACCCCCTTGGTCTCTGTCCTAACTCTTCTCACAGCCTTGTTCCTCTGCAAAACCTCCTTCCCATGAATTTGGCCCTGTCCCTAGGGCTCATTTCAGATGAGGTAACTGAGGTATTTTCCCCCCTTCTATTAAGATTGTATTTCAACCACTTTAAATGTTCATATACCATTTTCTGAATCAGCTCATTATATAGAGAATGACCAAGGAAACACTTGGCAAACCCAGTTCTTTCAATTCCACAGAAATTCCTTTCACACTGCATCACCGCCCAGAAGCAGGTCCACTAACAGTATCACACTGCCCTTCAGCTTCCCCATGGCTGTGGGGATACAGCTGTTTCCATGTGTACTGGAAATAACTCCTCTCTCCCCCACATCCCTCTCACCCCTCTGCTGCCTGTTTTCTTCCAAGTCCTTTTCCCAGTCTCAGCTCCAGTGCCATTTCCTTCAGAAGGTCTTGCCTGACTCCACCCTCCTTAGACAGCCTCCAGACCCAAGACCTGTCCTCCCCCATCTTAGGACATTCTTTACAATGTAACCTTAGGAAACACGCATTAGTGTTTCCCATCTGTGGAATAAAGAGAAAAATCTCTGTCAATTATATTTGTATGGCATATAAGATTGAAGATAAAAGGTCCATACAGCTCTTTGATAACAAAGGGACATAGGAATTCAACATATTATAATTATTTGCTCTTTGATCCTAGTCTTGTACTTTGCAAGTAACTTATTAAAGAACAAGTGAAGCATAACTAAAAATAAAGGTGTTTTTTTTTTTTTTTTTTTTTAAGGGAATTTGCAAGGAACTGGAGGGGGAAAGTAGTGATGTATGCAGTTAGAGGTTCATTTTAACTATTCTAAGAGGACCCAGTGAGCCTTAATAAGGAGCCGAGGAAGCCGTGTTAGAGGACAATGATGCGCTGGCTACTTACAGTTCTACATTTCTTGTTTTCCACTAAGAGAGATGAATTTTTTCTTTAAATTCAAGCTGATCCCATTAGTAGCAATTTTCAATTTAATAGTCTCTTCAAATAGCCATAGAATACCCAGAAAATACAGAAAAGTGTCTATCCCATGATTAAGGTTAGCAGAAACTTAGTTATTACCATTACTTGTATTTAATTTCAAGCTTGCCAACTCATAGCTTCAGAAAGAGGGAAAGAGAAAACAGGTTATTTAAAATTGATGTGTTTTATCATTACCCATCATTAAAAAATGATGCTGTTGTACCATTTCAGAAGTAGCAGGCAGTGAATATTTAATGCTTATGCTAGTATTTATTAATTTCACATCTCTACAGTTCCTTATAGAATGACTATTTTAAATGACTATGATTTATATTTTTTACAGACACGTTGGCATTTAATTTCCACTTGCAAAGCATTTGTATTTGTGCTTAAAAAGCTACTCAGTAGCACCTATAAATCGAGGAACTGTTTAAAACAATAGTCACCATAAGGATTAGGAGGGGAAAAAGTCAACACGCACGGGCATTTGTTAAAGAGACAGCATATGAGGGAAGGAAAAGAAGTAGCTGCAGCATGCCACTCTCAAATCTCTGTAGAATACATTAGACCAATAAAACAGAGACAAGTCAACAGACAAAGCTATGCAGAGACAGAGAAATGCACACAAGAATACAGGCACAAGCACTCACAATGACAAATAAAATATTGTATGTAAAACCACACATGTCCCTGATGATATTGGGGCTATCAACATTAGTTTGTGTCCTCATTACATCATAAACATCTGGTGGGCAAGAACAGTCTTTTATATATTTAAGTGTCTTTATTTTTCATGGATCCAGAAACTTACCATATTTTTATTGACAAGAATATTTCTTTGACAATTAGCTGTTGATTGGAATACAACCAAAAGCTCCATGGGCATGAGCTATTTCTATCATCTTGCTCCCATCATCTCTATACTAAGCCAGAACTCTGGTTTCTCAGCATCTGAAAACTCCCATTCTCCTGTCCTCATACTGTCATCTGTCCCGTTTCTTCCCTGCACCAAGCATCCTACCAGCTCCGCAGAAGCGGACAAAGAAAAGTCGATCTGTGCTGAACACTAATAAAGACCACATTTTCTCAACAAGATTGCATCCAGTAAATTGCAAGCCCGAGGGCAAAGTACAAAATGGGGAAGGCTTGTCAGCAAGGAAACATCTCACAGTTGGTAGCCAATAGCCAGTTTGAGTAGACAGGAACATATTGCTGACCAGCAACACAATACCCTACCACAAAATCGGCTATAGAAACATCTTTTGCTATGACAAGTATTTGTTTTGTTTTGCCGATGAGTATCATTATGCAGCATTGATACCCTGCAAGCTCACAATTGGCCACCAAGCTCTAATGTTGTTACAGAGACTTGACAAAAGCCAAGACCTCACAAAATACACAGGGTTCACAGCACCTGGAAACACATGTTAATGAATAAGGTATGCTTTCTCCTTTAATACCAACACAATGTTTAGAACACTGTCACTTCTACTACTGTCAATAGTTCTACAGTCCACTAAAATTATGGTGACTGTTCTACTGAATGTCAAAATATAAGTGGATCCTAACTAACAGGAAAGCTAGTTATAATCACCCCATTGCAGCCTTTCTGAAGCCAGAGATTAAAGCAACACTACTTTCAGGGTCAAACTGGGAAAGACTTTCTGTACTTCATAAAGCTCCTGATCCAAACAGGTTTAAGGCATCATCCCCAAGCCTGGTTCATAGAAAGACGGCTTCTATTAATGGAGAGAAGACTGACTGTTGGAATATTTTTATTTTTTGCTCCACAGTCATCATCAATTGACACCGAACATGCATTTGCTGTAACTAAATGCTGAAACTACGAAAAAGAATAAGCTGTATTTCTCTTCTTCAAAGACCTTAGGGTTTAGCTGTAGAGACAGAAGAGACAAATACAAAGGAGCACAAGGATATCAATCCACTTGTGTGAATACTGAGTGAGTGGAACAGGCACTGAGACGTGCAGAATCCTTGTCCCTACAGCTGCCAATGCACAGTACTCATTCCCATTCTTCATTTCTTTCATTCCTGGTATCATACTTATAGGGCCAGTGATTCTCACCCACTCCCCCAAGCACATTCTCATTCTCCTATTTAATGGCTGCTCACTTCTATAATAAATTTTCTCCCTACTGGACCCTATGGATCGCCATGAAGCCTTGTCTGATCATGTTGTGTAGATGTGGTCAACTCACTGTTATAATTGGAAATAATACCTGCCTCGGAGCCAAAATAAGAAAAATTATGTATAGCTCTTAGATTAGTAATCAGCACACAGCAAATGGTCAGTAAATGTTAGCTTTAATATAATTGGTCAGAGTTTATTATAATGATATGTGGTAAATACATGCAAGCTAAAGGAGTAGGACTCAGGATTTAGTAGAATAGATAAGTCTTCATAAAACTAGGCTAAAGGACAGGATGTTACAAAAATTACATGAATATTTAAGAAAGAAGTAGTAGGAGTTAAGATGGGAGGAGGAGGACTTTACTTTGCTATCACCATGGAGGGATCTGAACATAAGGAAAGAAATAGACTTTATCCTGAAGACGCTAAAAAGTGACTCAAGGAAGTTAAGTCTCCTGAGTATGAAGGAGAAAAGGTAAACTGGCATCCTGTACCACAGTGAAGCCCAGGAGAAAGAATTCTACATAGAATTGTAAGATCATGTAATGGGGGAGGGAGTAGGTAGGCCACAAAAACAGCAAAACTGTAGCTAAGAGGTTATCAGAGCATTGGCAGGAAAGCCATACTGACCTGAACAAAGATAAGATGAGTGACAGTCACAAATAGGAAAGACCAGGTCCTAGGAATATTAAAGAAGAGTTCATACAACCTGGTTGATAGCAAAATGGTGGTGGGAAATGGGTAGAGGGAATGAAAGTAAATACTAAGACTGCATCTGGAGGATTAGGCCTATCAATGAAGATGAGAAGCCTAGAGATGTGGGCAGGGAAGAGTACCCAATGCATGAACTACCTGAATGATGAGTAGCACTACATTCAGAAGTGAGCTCAAGGATAAAGATGTAAATTTAGGAACCACCCACATGGAGATAACATTTGGATCATTCCCTCAGAGGCCACTGGAATGTAGACAAAGCCCTAGGGTCAGGCAAGACAGTCCTGTCCCTAAGAATGCCATCCCTTCTAAGCCTCCCACTAGCCATTTTGTGGAGAGATCTTTTAGCAACCTACAAATCTGAAAACTAGATCCACTAGCACTTATCTCTAGTTATAATTTCATTAAATAGAAATTTCAAGGTTGCATATATGGATTTTAGGTACAGTTAACATCTACCAATGGGTAAAAAGTGAAGTCAGAAAAGTTTTAACATTTTCTACCCCAATCCAAATGTTTTATATAGACCACCAGAGAAAAGCTTCAGCCAGAGAAAGGGAGAATATCCTATGTTCAAATCTGATTTTCTCCTGGAATTTCCAAGATCTACTTTGTGCTAAAATTGCTTTTCTTTTCTAAATGATAAACAATTAGGAAGCCAGGGATTTATACTATGCATTCCATATTAGATAATGCTGAGACATTTCATTCTTCTGTGTTACAAGTTTTAGGAGAAGACTGAATCTTCTCTAAAGAAGAGAAACACTTCAGGTCCAGGGAAGCTTTTCAGATTTTATTGTGCTGCCCACTATCAGTAAGGAAATAACTGTTCCAAGGTAAACAATATTCAAAACAAAAGCCTTTTAGCAAGGATATAAGAGTGAGGAGGAAGCAACTTATGAAAATACATGTAATTTTTCCACACATACCCCAATAAATTAAGCACCATGTTTTGCCACAGGCACCAAATTCAGTTTAATTAGAACAATATTCCTTCCTCCATCAGAAATATTTAGTTCTTACTCAGCTTATCATGCTGCAATGTTCCCCTTTCCCCAAATGAAATTATGGCAAACCAGTACCCTAGGACGAATGCGTGACTTGCATACTGCATGGTTGCACAAAGCAAAGCCCCTTCTCATAAAAGGACAACAGACTTGGCCGCACTGCATGCTAACATCAAGCTACTGGACTTAATCCAGTTAAACACAAGCCTCAATTAGCAAGACATTTGCTACCCAGTTAAGGATGTGAATCTCAAGTTAATAACCTCTTCAGGCTATCTTATTTCTGTGTTTTAAAAAGTGATAAAGCAAGAGAACCAGTGTGTGCAGAGAACGCACGGGCAGTGGAAATATCTACAACAAATAGGCCACCTTTTAGGTGACTCTGCAAGAAGACCAGACACGGGTTGCAGCTGGTCTTGTCATCCTTCTAGCACTTGGTTTGGGTAGTAGATGTAAGCGTGGCCACAAAATGGAATGCCTTTTTTCACTAAAATGGAATCTGAGCAGTTTTCTTTCTAGAGGGGTTATAAAAATAAGCTTTTTATTGCTTGCATCTCCAAATTGCTTTATTTGGCATAGTGATGAAAAATGCTGGAATTTGTATATAATGTAGCCACCAGATAAGAAAGCAGAAAAAGAAAAGGAACAGGGGATTAATTATCAGTCCTACAGAATGAACTTTACCCTGATAAGGTAATATAGTCCCTGTAGGCACAGAAGATGAAAAAATTATAGCAGGCCTAATACACAGACAGTTATTCATATTGTATACAAATCAAAGCAGGCTTCATGCAGCAGCCAAGGCTCAGATCTTCACAGATCCTCAGTGTATCGCTACCATCAGAATTAAATAAGGCAGCCCGCTCCAAGTGGGCAGCAGCTCTGCTGACCAGGCTGGAAGGCAGCAGGATGTCAAAAAGGTACATTTTCCATCAAGATGTGGCTTAATCAACGAGTTTACTTATTTACTTAGGAATGTGGTCTCTCAAATGATTAATGATGAGGAATTCTACCATGACAAGTAACTTATCCTTAATGCGTCCTGCTCAAAACGAGGCAGCAGAGAACTGGACATCTCCCTAGACAGTTTGTCAATTTCAGCTTCTCAATGGAATAGAAATAAGAGCTCACTAATGACAACTGCAAGGGCCACGGCCCCTCTGGCCTTGACCTAACATTAGCTATAAATGGATTGGACCCTAGAAGATTGGGAAAATCCACCCAAGTACAAGGCAGAATCTGTTTCCCTCATATGGCAGAGGACTACAAAAAGAACCAAGCTGTCTTTTTTTCTAAGCTTTCCTAATGCAACGGGTCATGGCAGATCCTTGACCACTGTTGTGCCAAGCTGTTCTGAACAGACCTAATGAACTTCTCCAGAGCATAGGAGGTAGGCTCTTTTGTAGTAAAGGAAAGGACCAGGAACTTCCAATAAAATAAGTAATGGGAGTATCAGTTCAGCCAACATCAGGGGTTTAATTCTAGAAAATTTTTTGCCTTCAAGACTTGAGCTTAAAGAGAAAACCAAGACAAACACTATTTTTTATATCTCGGAGGGAAATGGATTTTTAAAGAGAAGGGCAAGACATTTTCAAAATAATTCTCAAATATTTTTTAACTGATTTCCTATTACAAATTATGCATAAATTTATTTCAGAGTTGTTGAGCTTTTAAAAAATCACTGTTATCCAGCTTTAGATTCTGAATGACCACTGCCTGTTTCATCTGCCAAATAATGAAACTTGTTCTTTAAGGAAATCATTTAGCTCTATGGGAGTTTAAAATGAGTCTGCTAAAAAAGATGGATCTTCAGATTCAGGGCAAATATGCAGTACAAGGTACACTTTAAGTGGAAATACATGAGCTGTCTATAACTACAGCAGTTTTCAATGAAAAAAAAGCTTAGTTCCTAATACAGAAAAGAATTTACTTTTCAGCTAAACAACTGATGTGCAAAAGGTAAGTTAAAAGTTGTAATACTATATTTAATAGTTAACTGAAGAAAAAAGACAAAACACCATGTTATTGATATTTAATCACCGAGTTAAATACCTGGTTCATTTTTTTAAGTGCACCTCTATTTACAAGACAATTTGAACTAGCTTTACAAAGTGAAGCATGTATCAAAGACATGCAAGTCATCCATCTTGGAGTTCTACTGAAACTGTATAGTTTATCTGGATTCAGTGAGTTCCTTCTAGTTCCTTTCATCATCATTATCATCATTATTGTAGTTGCTTAAAAAGAATTTTAAGATAAGTATTGCTGATTACCATGAACTAAGTACTACGGTGGTGGAGAAGTCTTGCTATCTTCACAGTATGACACAGGGTCAGTAAGTAACCTTATTTTGCAGATGAGGAGACTGAGGGGTTAAACAACCTGCCTAAGGAAGCACAGACAAGTAGGTGCCCATGTCAGAATTCGAAACCAGTACCATAGACCTCATAGGTCAAGCCCTTATTTCTAGGATATAATCTCACAGGTACTTTTTAAATGTAATGACTTAGATATATAAGTGCAAGGAAATGGAAAAGGTCAGACCACAGTATTCATATACAAATCATAATACAGAAGGTATCCTGAGTTTTGAGAACACCATAGTTAGCAATCTGGGTTAACAACCACTGCAGTATTCTCACTATAACGCTACAGGAAAACATAGCCTAGACTTTGTTCTCTCGTTCATTTCAAGGAAAATGTTGGTAATTTGCCCTTTGGAGAACTATGAAAAGTTCAAAGCAATTCAGTGTAGGACAATTGCTTTGCAGAAAATGTAATAGGAACCCTTGGACATGTATAAGCAAAAAAATGGTCTAAACCTTATATTTCATATAGAGAGGACCAGCAGTTCTGCTAGGGTTCTGTTGTAGGAGACTCATGACCACAGTCACCCTCCATGGAGGCTACATAGGTTTCTGGCCAACAGATCTTCCTACACCATTCTCCTTAAAGGTAAAAGGAACCAAGATCAGAATGGCTAAAAATAAGGAGACAGTTGGGATTACAACAAATATTTACAGAGGAAGGAAGAATCTATAAATGAGAATATATGGATATTAACATGGAAAGAAAAACTAAGTGGGGTTAAAAAAGAATCCAGGGTTTATAGTTAAAGAGGGTCTTCTACAGGGCTTAGAAATTACTGGCCTTTAACATACACCAAGGAAATGGCCCCATGAATCCATCTTGAGCCTCTCTGCAGGCTGAATTATACTCCACACGATATACTAAAGACAGCCATGAACAGCTTTTATAGCTTTGATGAATGGCTTTTTAGTTTAGGTTGCATTATGAGAACAAAACAAGTGGTCGTGAATCATAACATTTTATGGCTCTGCTGCTTCATATAGTTCTCTAAAATTAAGCCTCTAAATTATACTCCGCCCTCATTAGGAAAACAGTCCCTGAAAGAGGAAGGCATTTTAGAGTCTATGCAAAAGAAGCAATGGTGGATCTGTGCCTGGAGAGCCTGAGTGTAATTAAACTGATGGGAGCTGGGGAAGAAAGGATGTGGAGTTGTACAAAGACAGGTGGCTGCCCAGGAACTGAGGGCCAGAAGACACCAGTTATCACAAGTTGAAGTTTGTGACCTATGAGCACACAAGAATCAGGGCCCAGCCATGCTCAAGTTATAGAAGGCATCAAAGGAAGGCAATGAGCCATCTGTGTGCACGGCCAAAAGAGAAAGGGGAGTTTCTAAGCAGATCAGTGTTTACTGAGTATTTACCATCCACTAAGTGCTTTGCAAGACTCTATAGGGTCCAAAAGGCAGCTTAAAAATATAATAAAGGCCATTACTTGAAGGCCATTCAGTCAGGGAGATGACAGCAGGCAAGGAAGAGAACAATGGAAGAGAGTAAAAAATCAAATGCCAATTTCCTGGAAGCCAGTGAAGAAATTCTAGATACTCAGGACCATGTGAGACCTTGCAGAAGACTGGGCAAGGTCCAACGAGGTGCCTGTCTGAGTTCCCACAGCACCCTGAACACCCTGCCACAGCACCAAACTGCCATAAGGGTTGGTCTTGCCTACATCCCCACTTCACTGTGCAGTCCTTGAGAGTGCAGGCCAGGCTCACCTGTGCATTGTGGCACCTCCAGTGTCTAACACTCAAGAACCATCTCCAGAATTGGAATAGATGCCATGGAATAGCAAAGAAAAGCTTTTAAGGGGGCTGAGCCTTGGACTAGTTTCTGAACCATTATAGAATTATTCAAGCTTTTGAAAAGGCATTCCGGGCAGGGGGATCTGCAAGAAACTGGTGGAAGCTTATAAGCACAGGTCATGTGTGTCTGGTGAGGAGGAAGGGAAGGTAAAGCAGATGTGGCTAGAGAGATAAGCATTTGTAGTTTGAAAACGTCCAGCTCCTAGAAATGGGTCAATTATTTCATGGCCTAAAGATGATTCATTATTGCATTATTACTACCAGAAATAGATGTGAATTATATTAATACCACTGACAATGTTGCCAGTTAACTGGAAGAAATAATTCCAACACAGTATAAGAGGGGGACAATAGGCTGGCCAGTCCTATACTTGATTAAGGCTCTTTGCCTCCATTTCTTTTCAATAGATTTTAATGTCAGTTTCACTGCTCCAGTTTACCAATTACTTAAAGGTTATAGTCAGTCAGACAAGGTTGTTTAAAAAAAAAAAAGGCAAAAGACAGAGGAAGATATTCTTCAAAAAAGAATAAAGTACATTCATGCAAGTTTAGATTTTGTTACCAAGAATAATTCCAAATGTTCAGTTTCTCCCTTTCTATTTTCTACCCACCATCACTGAGCCCTCCCCCCAGTATCTGATAAACATGGTCACTCTGGTGAATTAAAAAAAAGCGAGAGAAAGAAAAGGAAATTTTTCTAATGCTTTAAAGGTATGCTTTAGGTTGTACGTTAAAGTCAAATGTTATTTATTACTTCGTGTCTCAGAATTTTTCTGATTTATTTTTAAAGGAATTTAATCAATAACTAATGTTCTCCTATTTTCAATATGTCTAAGTGGTTAACATAGGATTTTCTAAGTTCATTCCTATTAAATGAACTGACCAAAGTCTTTCCTTCCTAGTTAAATGGACTCTATCCAAGAATGCCATGAAAGACAAAGAATCCAACTGGTTCAGTGGCTCAATCCAATGAAGCATTCACCCTCGGCCTCTGACAGCTCAATCTCAATGCTTCCTGACAGTATGAAGGATTGCTAATTTCTTACACTCTCACTGGTGGTTCTTAAATGCTCACCAATGAACCAAATGTTGATCAGTCAATGCCAAGGAATCAGAAACCAAATTGCCACTCCCCCTGATTTATGCAGTCCAAAGAGTGAGGAGAGTTCAGGTTTCAAATCAGATCGAACACTTCAGAACTTACTATAATGCTTTAACAAAGGCATTTGTAATGAAAACAATTGTGAATGCAGTTTGCAATTTAAAAGGAGAGAAGCTAATATTATAGCTCATAACATCTAATATTAGTTGAGTACTGACTATGTTAGGAACTTTCTACGTACTTTAGATGCATGAGCTCATATATCCTCAATAAAACTCCAATAGGGCAGTAGTATTACCCCATTTCATAAGTAAGGAAACTGAGGCCCAGAGTTTACTAACTTGTTTAACATTGCCAGATAGTGAGGGTAATATCTGAAATCGTGGGTAGAGGTTTACAAGTGAGCTACAAAGCAAGATGGTGTGATAAAGGGAAAGAAGGAGAGGCTTGGGGTAGAAATATGAAGAATTTAACATTCCCTGAGAGACTGAGTGTTCAATGTTTTTACATCTTTTGTTTCATAAAACAATAAAACAAAGCAAAAACAAAACAAAGTGGGGAAAATGTAGCCTCATTGTAATAGATGAGGAAGCAGAAAAAGTAAGTAATTTATCTAAGAGCACATAGGTGGCTGTGGTTGAGCCCAGAACCCACGGGCTCCAGGGGCACCCTCCCTGGGCCTCTGAAGCTCTCTAATCACCTATTGCTGTGGGACATAGCTTGGATCTTACTTGCCATGAATACCTTGAACCTAGACTGAGCTGGCACCTTGGAAATTCAATATTTGCTTTTACATAGTGATGTTACTTAACTTCTCTGGGTCTAAATATTTTTGATCTATAAAGTTATCATAGTCATGGCTGTAGTGAGGAGAAAAGGAAATGATTTATAAGAGAGAGCCATGTATACTCTGAAGTCACAGACACATGTCAATTGTAGGAGCGTCAATAAAAATAAGTACCATCAGCTGTCAGTGCTTTGCTTGTTCCTCCAAAGGGGCTGATATTTTGATGTGTATGAATAAGTTTTATTTTTCTTGTTAGAAAAACTTAAAATTGTTACTCACCCTATGCCCACGGAACTTTATTTTGCAATTAACGCAAATTTGTACCACCACAATATATATGTTCATCAAGGGTAACATAATGCTACACTATAATCCTCTTTCTCCCCCCAGACCAACACCTCCACTTTTGCCCACAACAAATAGAAAAAGAAATCCAAAGGGAATTTCTTTTTCCTTAGGCCACTAAACACCTATTAGCCATTTTGCTAAAGCCCAGGATATTTGGCTTACATGTAAAACTCATTTCTACATGTCTTTTAAGGGAAATATAAAAGACCTGACAATGACCTGACAATGAACACATTCAAGAAACAAAATTGTCATTACCATGCTGTAAATAATAATATAACAGACTTAAACTCAGTCCTATTTTAATGTTATGATAAAAGCCCAATTCAAAGCTAGCCTGTGACTGCTGAGGATTTCTAGTTGAATCAAAACCTAACCAGGGTAAAACATACATTCTGGTAGTTCAATTTGTTATGTTCTGGATGGTGCCAGTCTTTAAAGAACTACCTTTCCCCCCAATTAAGGAACAATTTTGCCAATCAGTTTTCCTAGAGACTCAGGCTCACAGAAGAGAGAGGGAAGGCGAGAAGCAGGGGTGTCAGGGAGGTTGCTGTACCTCCTGTCACATCACTACTGATTAAAGAGGCTCCGAGAGAACAGAGGAAAGTGCATTTCAAGAACAACAGAACCTTTCAGTGAAAGTACATTCGCCTAATTGAAAAGCAACTCGAAGCTGTTATTTTTATACCCCAAAATGCTGAATCATTCTTTAAACAATTTCACAAAATCAATAAAAGAGAAGTAGTTCTCTTCCGACCCCTTCTCCTAACCATCGCCTTTTTGAAACACTGCTTTTCCTTTTCTCTTCTGTTTAGATTGGGGGCCAAGTAGCCAAAGACAGGCAGCAACACATTGGGCTCTTTCAGTTAAGAATGGCACGCTCTCCAGGAAAGGGAGCTAGTGTACCTTGCACCTAAGTTTCTCTCCTGAGGTTTCTACACTGAAATTTTATAGCACTGAAAACAAGGTGTTGGGGATGGAATTCTACCATCTGCTTTCCTAAGATATTTTGTTGACAATTATGATGAAAACAGGACAGAAAATGGGAGGGAGAAAGGACAGAAAAGAGAAAGAGAGGGAAAGTCAAGCCCAGATGATACCTGGTTTAAAATGACTAAAACAGAAACAACATCAGAAAAACATGATGGTCTTTTGAGATTGCCAAGACTCTGGTCCCACAGACACACTGTGCTGCATCTCCAGTGTGTCAAGCCATTTTGCAGGGGCGAAGAGGGCAAATACAGTGAATTGTATTTGGACACTGCCACAGGAGAGTCAATCCCGGCATCTAATGAAGTGCGAAGCATCAGGCTATTTGGTGTGGTGATAGTGAGAGTGGCCTCTAAGATGAGGCTACTGACAATGACTGGATTATAATCAGCTACAAAACCCAAGTCTCAATTATCTTCACAGAAGGAATAGTCAAACAAATCACCAGAGTGGCTAATCAAACCATTCTTTTTGATCAAAACGAAATGGCTCAGTAAATATCTATTTATGGAGACCTACTATATGCCTAGTTCCCTTCTAGGTGCTGCAGAGGTTGGTGAACAATTGCAAGCCCCTGTCTTCATGGAGTTGACCTTCTAGAGACAAGATTCAGACCCTAATAGACAAGAACACATAACACGTCAGGTGACAGCCGGTGCTTTGAAAAATACAGCTGGTCAAGAGGAGTTGGGATGACACGTAGGGGCTGATAGTTCACGAGGGGTGGTCAGCAAGTGTGTATGATGAAATACATCTGGAGGACACGAGGGAGATCATCAAATGGGTAGCTGGAGGAAGTGTGTTTAATTCTAAGCAAATGAGCAATAAAACAATGGTCCTACAGGGAGAATGGGATTGATGTGTTCCAGAAACAGCAAGGAAGCAAGCATAGCCAGGGGTGAGAGATGATACTAGAGAAAGAATGGCTCTTCGTCAGGAGTCACACTTGGCACTCAATAAAATAACTTTGCTTTCAGAACACCAGAGGAAAACTGTATTTTATAGTAAGCATTTCAAATGAACTGTAAGGTTTTGCTACTTAAAAAATTTTAGGATGGCTTATAATATATAATCAATTACTACTGACTTGTTTCTATATAACTTTTTAAAAAACCAATTTATTCTACAGAAGGATATCTGAGAGACAAACAAAAACTGAATTTCCAGTACCATGTGTAGTCCGTCCCTTTCCTTCCCTCCTTTCTCCCCAATTCCTAGGAAGTCAGGGACAATGCCCTCAGAGTCCCTGTAGGCTGATGGCACTTACCATGCTATCTTGTCACTGTTTGACCCTTGTCTCCTTCCACTAGAGATAAAATGTTTTTTACTTTACTGCAATAGCCTCTTAGTGTCTAAGAAAAACTTGAAGAATCAATGGAAGATTGGACCATGCTCAGCTTCCTGTCTTGCCTTCCTCTCTACTTCTACACTAGAGGTAGATGCCTCAGGTAGCCCAGAAGTAGCCTAAATCCAGTTGTCCTCCTCTTCCCTGTTCTGGGTCTGTATACCTCACACTATCCTAGGTTAGAATGAGCAGCATGTTGACTTTGTTTAATTAAAAATGGCTTTTCAAGCTGAGTGTTCTCAGGAAGAATTGTGAAAGATGAAAAAGCTTAAGCATTTCTGGAGATGAAAAATCAAAGTTAGGTATTTACAGATTTGCTTCTTTAACAACTGTTCACCTTTAGAATGTTCTGGACCAGTCCTATATATTAGAACTCCCTCTTGACTTTCCTGTGTACATATATGAATATACCACAGTAAGTCTCCACATCATGTACAACTATAAGACTGGGATCCTAATAAGATGTACTCCATGTTTGTATAAATATGTCAAAACGTACTCTACTGTCATGTATAACTAAAAAGAACAAATAAAAAAGAAATAGTACTTCCTGGGATAAGGGAAAAGTTCTAAATAAGCTTTTCCAAAATGGTAGTCACTGAACATACCTGGCTATTGAGCACTACTGAGTAGCTAGAGTGACTAAGGAACTGATTTGTATTTGTATTTTATTTTGGTGCTTAACTTAAATTCACATAGCCACATGGGGCTGAGTGGCTTCTGGAATGCACAGCGAGGGTCGAGAGCCTCCTATAATAACACCTTCTCCTTTAGACAGGTCAACATTGATTGGAATGCACGTCCTACAAGGCCTTGTTCGTTGTGCTTAGAGTCTTGGGGGTTCTCAGTGAGGGTCTATGGAATTTTACGTGAACACATGAACAGAGGGAAGCACAGGCGGGTGAGGTCAGGGTCTACAGAGTCTGGCTGTACTGTCCATGAACAAACTGGCATTTTCTGCCTGTGGTAGCTCTGAAACACCGAGACTCTTCAGATGGGAATGTTTATGTGGTCAACACAGTGCATTACTGTGTTAGGCTTTTTTTAAAACAGAACATTTTTAAATTAAAGAAATCTTTCTGGCACAGAGTTGCTGGCTATACAGAGCTGAGTGTTCCTGCTCTAGACCACTGCAGGAAGTGTGATAGCCACTCGGTTAATTCCTCTGCTCTCCTTAAACATCTCAAAAGTCAGGCTTACTGTGTGAGAGGAATGCATTTTTTAGCCTCATTTGCGATTTTGAGTAGGAAATTAAAACCTGTACACAGGAAAAGAACGAAGACCTGATGTATTTGATCAGGGATGCTTTATGAAGAATTTATTATCAGGTAGGAATATCAAATGAGAAACAGAAACAGTCCAGAAGCCCCAATAAAACACCAGCATTTGAGAGAATAAAACAGACGCGGATGGGCCTGAGCTGTTGATGGCTGAGGGATAAGGAAAATAAAAGGAGGAAATTAGAACAAATAAGATGGATGATGTAATTACCAACTGAAAACAAGTAGAAAGGAAGAGAAATTTGAGCTGTTGGCCATGGAAAGTAAGCTATTTCAACCTTTTAAAATCCAAAGTAAGGTATGTTTAGGGTTTATATATATCGAACAAAATCTATATTTAAATATCCAAGTATCAAATTGGGCCCGCAGTGGGCTAAGGGTTTTCGTTGACTGGCATCCTGTCTTCAGCATACCAAAACATCTCCAAACAGAAAGCGTGGATCACCTTCAGCTGCCTGACATTAACTCCATACTGCTCCCCACTCCTTGTTCTCATCTGATTGCCTTCAAGATAGCGCAGTGCCCAACATGAAAGGATTACTATAGCAACACAGGAAGCTCTTTTATCGGCATGGAGGAGGCTCCGTGGAGTGGCGCAGGAAATCCAGAGGGGCAAGCAACAAGGAGTGCCCACTGTCAAACCTTCCTGGAGATTCTTCAGTGGAGGATGCGTGTTCCAGAAAATGATTAATGCTTTGAGGGGGGAAAAAAATGTTCTAATTGAACATACAGTAATTCTGAATTTTCTTTTTTGTGTGACAGATAAGATATAATCATTGAATTTCTTTCTCCAGAGGCTTTGTAGAAAAAAAACCCTTTGTGGAACCAATATCTTTGGTGTCTGAAAGATAGTCTTTTTATATGAAACAAATTCTGCATTGGGTTACTAAAAGCATCCACCTGCTTATCAATCTAAAAGCTGCATCTTTAAAGGTCACAAGTGAAGGAAAATCAGATAGACTCATTCTAATTCCTAGCAAACGGGAGCTCATTTCTCACCAATCCACCCCGCAGCGCTCAGTAGCATGACCTTTCACTTACAAAGAGAACAGCAGATTTCTGTCTCTCATGTGCTAGCCTTCCTTCCTCTTCAGGAATTAAATGCAGTTTTGATATTATCATTACACACTTCCATAATATTCCCCTGAAAGGGCCTATAAATTAGCATTACTTTGCCAAAATGTCCAGCCAACTCTCTCACCATTATTTGAGCTTGAAAGGAATGCTAATTAATAATACTAAAACACAGTTTTAGTTCAGAGTACTACCCAGTCCAAGAAATCTTATAAAACCTGTGACTTAGGGCAGTGAGTAAATAAAAAAAAAATTTAAAATGAATATTTAATTGCGTGTTGCGCTTTCAAATTTGGCCTAAACATTCAGCTGGGAAAATAATTCTGACAGAATGCTGCCTTTCTTTGGCATTTCTGAGTGACATTAGAAAGTAATCGTTATATCAGGAACCTATGGTAAATACAACAGGGAGAAAAATTTCACATCTAAGAGTAATGAAGACAATGGGCTTATCTTTTGCTTCTTACCACCCACTGAAATAACAGCTGGAGGGATCAGTGACCTGGTGTGATGGCAGAAACAGTCCCCTCTGAGCAGTCACTGACTACCTTGTTCAAGCCCAAAGTCGAGAGCTTTTAAATACATACATGTACACTAACGTGTGAGTATTAAGTGGATCAGATCTGGGCAGTCATGTTTACAGTAAAATGGCAAGCACTTGTAAGACCATATCATTTTCAGAAGAAATTCTTTTCTATAGCCTTATGCACTGATTCTAAGCCATCTGAATTTAATTTGTACTAAGTGTATTACGTTCATTAATAATATCTAAGGAGAAATGGTTTAAATGAAAACAAAAGCAATTTCATTTCTACATGACTCAATCTCCCTAAAATGAAAAAGGGCAGCCACATCACATACTTATCTGAGCCCAATTTAAATTCTATGTGGAAGCCAGAACAAATCAGATGCTTAGTACATTTTAAATTAGTAATAATTAATAATTCAGAGATGACAAAATTCTTTCTGTAATAATAACAATCTACACTCGTATAGCATGTCATGGTGTACCAAGTGCACTGCCACACTCAATCTCCCCAAGAATCTGTGTGTTAGGCAGGACAGACAGAGAATGCCCATTTTGTAGATGGGGCAAATGAAACTAGGAGCAGCAGTTCAGCAAGTGGCACACAGAGGATTCCTCAGTGGGAAGCCAGAATCTACATCTGTCAAATCTTGACCACCCTGTTTTTTTTCCTACTATCTGGAAACAGGATTAACATTTGTCAGAAATATTGTTTTCATTTTGCACATGTTGAATCAATATTGATATTCTAATTTAGGAGACAAGGACATCTCTTGTTATTTGCATATTGTAATAGCCTTCACGATAATTATTGGATAGATCTTTTGAAAAAAAAAACACCACATGTTTACACTACTTCGCTGCTTTTAGAAAAGTAGGATATATGACATTTACCAAATGCTTCTGCACAATTAGCTATCATTTACACTACCGTGAGGAAATAACATTAAAAGAGGGAAATAGACAGAAAACCCAAATTTCTAATGACTTATTTATAACTAAAAGGTTAAAGACAACTATTCTGCCCTACAGAGGACCCCAAAAGAGTCTTTTAAAGATTTCAAGGGTTCTCATCCCTTATTCCACACCAAAGAACAACAAAAACCAACCTGTACTTAGGTTTCTATCCTATAGTCTCATCTAATACAACACCATTAATTTGAAGCAAACACACAAAATATTAAACTCCCATGCTCTGACGCCAGTATTGCTAATAAGATGACCATAGTAGTTTTTGTCTCATCATCACTCAAATACTGATTAGTACTGACTGCCATTAGATCTATTATTATGTTTATTAAACTAAAAAACAGCCTAAGATTTTGAAGATTATGAATTGGTAATCAGCATACTCCAATTTACTGAAGTCCCAAATTCAAGCACTAGAATAAAACCAAAAACAAACCTTCTTACCTCTAAGCCAATAGGCCAGTTATTCCTCATAAATAATCCTTGGATTCAAAATCTATAATTTAGAGGGGCAAATAATAAAATGAAAACAAGATTTCTCAAGTTATTTCACAAGCATGAGTGAGGAACCATAAATAATATTAAGAGCTGACCACGGCTTCCTGGTATCCACCATGGTTTAGTTTACAGAACCAGGCAGAGAGAAGTAACTCAATGCTATACAATCAGAGTGAGAGCCTGCCTCTACGGATGCGAACTTGAGGTGGCCCCTACCACACCCACTAGTCTCCTCATGAGGAATCCGAGCTGCCCTCTGAAGGCAATTGCAAAAGGAGGCCTTGGCTTGTACCATGAGAAATGTGGCCTGTTCTCCATTAGTGTTGTGTATACTTCCCCTCCAAACACTCCTTCCTTCAGCACTTACAATTTTATTGCAACCAAACTACAGGTACTCATCTCTCTAAACAACTTCCTCTTAGACACTATACCCAGCAGCCTGAGCTCTGCCTCAATCCCATCTAGTAATTAATGGTGTGCTGACTCGCTCCCACTTCCAAATTCTCTGGGAGACTTAGTTTTCCTGGTTTTCCTCTTATCTCTGGCTATTTGGGGTTCTGCCCCCCTTCCCTGATTCTTCCTTCTCTTCCTGCCCACAGAATGTGGTTATTCTTCACTGTCCCTATAAGGCAATAAGTAGAGAGAGAGGAGTCACAGGTGATTGCAAAATCTCAAAAAGCCTAAATAGAAATTGTACTTGCAATAGGCTCTTCAAGCCTATACAGAATTATGTTGCCTCAAGGAGATAACAATGCTTATTATTTAATAAATGTGGTTTAATAAATCTGATATTTTATCAGATGTTGTCAATTCAACTATTAATTATACATTCATTTCATCTACTCTTATGTCCATACTGATAACAAAGTCCCTGGACATCTCCACCTGGATCAATGAGCATTCAATAAGTCCAAAACAAAACCTATCATATCAGTCTATCTACCTGCCCCTTTTCCTGGCCTCTCCATCACAGGTTAGGGCATCCATTCTTACTAGTCATTCTGACTGCTCTTTTTTCATCAATTGCCCTTTGTACATCCTACCTCCTTGGGGTCTTCATATTTATCTCCCACTGCATTTGCCCTGGTTAAAACTCGGCATACTCCTTGTTAGACCACTGTGATCTGCCAGTCTTTGGTCTTTCCCTTCTTCAAACTATATTATTTCCATATATATATAAAAATAAATAAAACACACACACACACACACATCTTGCTATTTCCCCTTCTTAGAAGTCTTCAATGAATTCTTGCTTTCTACTGAAGAAAATCCAAAGTTTCTATATGATATCTAAAGGATTTACTACAATCTATCTTTCTAGCATTATTTCTCATGATTATCTTTCCCTATGCTTTGGTCCAACTGATATACAAATAACATTCTCTCAATAGGACTTAGACTTGCCTGTTTTCACGCTTTGTTTAGAAGGATACCATCAACTATTACATTCTAACGTGCCACAAATCTTCCCTGCTTATCAATGCCCACCTTTAAGGGCGCCCTCCTTTCAGTTTTGATTGGCCTGACTAAAAGTGAGTTAGTTCTCCCTCCACTGGAGCACTATACTATACCACTTTCCAAGTATTTCCTTATTGAAATCAATATATATTATTCTTCTTATAGTTAATCTGTATGTATCTCATCTTTTTAGGATGAGAACAGTATCTCACTTTTTAATCACATACAGGGTCCTACACTTAATGGGTTTGTCTTAAATAAATTTATAAATTAAATCCCTGACTTCCTACAGCCAAGTTATTATTTTTTTTTTTTTACACAAATCAATTTTGAACAGATTTGGGAATCTAGGTAGAACAAGCTCTTCTTGTATGCAGTACATATAACGCTTCAAATATTCCTAAAGCATAGTCCCTCCTTGCTGCACAGTATTTGGCTTTGAAGAATAAATTAGCACAAGGGCTTCACTGGATATGCAATAGAAATTAACTTCTTATAAAATGGTTCAGTTCTAGTTTATTAGAAAGCTCTCAGTTTTACTGTTTTGCTTTGTGGAAATTTTTGTGTTAACTAAGATCAGAAATGCTGGAAAGCAGAGCTGCATTGACAGACCGTCCAGGATCAGAGAGACCCGGATGATGCAATTAAAAGGTGGACAGACAGGTAGACAGATGTTCAGCTGCATGATCAGGAACAAGATTGTGTAAAAAGGCTTCTTTGATCATTAGAGATGCTGCTATAATGAAGCCCTGGATACCTACTCGGTGTTTCTGCCGGCTCTCATCTCCAGCAGGTGTCTTATAGAGAAAATAAGGCAAACACAAACAGATCCACTGCCAGCTAGTCAAAGCTGCTTGGCATTTTTTCCTGTTGATTAAGCCACAAATAAAATCATACATGTTGTGCTTCTGACACAGGCAGAGTATGCAGTTCGTGAATCATTACAGAATACATCTTTCTGAAATATTTCAGCATCCATTACTCTGCTGAGATCAAGAAACTAATATCTGCTCAATAGTGTATCCTATGTGATACAAAACATCCCCAAGGGCCAAGAACATGACACAAAGAGGAAGCACCAAGATGCATTTAAAAGCCAAACAAATATGGAACAGTAAATTTGGGAAGATGTAGGTAAACTGTGAACCAACAGTCAGAACTCTGAGGCTTATGAATAACTAGCTCTTGGTTATCTGAAAGAGCAGAGAACTGCACTAATGTGGATCAGCCAAAATGGCAGAGTCAGATGCCATTCCCATTTGCCTCTAGAATGTACCGCATGGTTACTTTCTTAGAAGTAACACCAGCTTCTCGTTTAGTTCCTGCACAGTTGAAAATGAGAGTGGATTCCCTGATCACACCCAGGCAGAGAATACAGCTGGTAAACTATAAGAGATTCACTACCACTGACGAAGACGTAGGTGGTAATTAGGGAATCCTCTGAGAAACAAGTTACTGTGAATAATCCACTAAGGAGATGCGTGAGCACGCAGATCTCAGCACTGTTATTGACACCCTCGATGTTGGGCATGTCAATTCATCTCCCTGTTTTGGGTTCCTCATCGGAAACAGAAACAATTGTAACACTTGTTATTTGCCTGGTAGGGATTTTAGGGAGTGTAGATAAGATGCTATAAGAAGCTATGTGACTCATAGTAGCATCATCTCTTGCAGAATTCATTGACTGATTCTGGTGCTAAGGTTAGGGTAAGAGGGAAGAGAAAGAAAAGAAGGCAAGGAGAGAAAGGAAGAGATCCAGGCACTAGCTCCTATTTTTATGGTTTGGACAGAAGTGAATGCCTCAGTCAATCACACTTTGAAAGACACATGTTCCTCTTGAATCACATTTTCTCCTTCTAGAGTCATCACTCCATCTTGGGAAAGTCTTTAGCTCCATATATTCATGAATCGCTGATGCTGTTACAATTGTAATGGGCCCACTTTCAAAGATCTGATTACATTTCACCAGCATGATGGATCTTTCATGAAGATATGGAAATATACAACATTTGAAGTTACAGGCTGGGAAGTCAGCTAAGACACCATTGTTTTCCTATATCCTTCTTTACATTTACAGTTACAGAGTTATTCTCAACACACTTTAATTAGTCACTCAATATCATGTGGCTTTTGCTAAATAGAGAAGTATATCACATGGAGCAAGAGCCAAATGAAGAGAATGGCGGGGCTGCTTCTCAGTTCAGTGCTTCTCTCTGCACTAGATTCCCACCAGCAGCCCTTTGCATCACAACTTGAAATCTCAACATTACAGCCCAAACCTGTGATGCCACCTGAACACTGTCAGGTCAAACTCTCTCAGAATACTAATATCAAGGAGATCACCATGACATCTGCCTACTGTTGGTAACAATGACCAACCATAAAAGTAATCTTAAATTGAGTTCTCTTTCAAGATATCACTAACTTAAATTGCTTTTGTCATAGTTCTTTTCAAAAAAAATATTTTCAATTTAGAATTGGAAGGAAACATGAAAGAGTGGGGTTGACTGCCCATGAAGTTCACTGCTATTGCAGAGCTAAATAGGCACAGACTGGGAAGACAAATGAAATAAGACAAATGCACTCTCCTTTATGTTCAAGTACAGTATTTAATACAGCTGAACACTATTTTTATATTTGACAGGATCAGAAATGGCCGCTAACTTTATTTACAGACAGAATATTCTCAAAAGTATTTTTCCTGTCCAAAAAAATTCCTATCTGAATATTTTTTCAGAGTTCATCAGCAGCAAAGAATTAATGAACACTGTGTATGTACATCCCACTCGTGACCATCATTAAAGAGTCAATAGTGACTCTTAATGAATTTCACAAATAATAGCTGAAATTGTGTAAGAATGGTAAGAGTGGACACCAATATGTATCCTGATGGAAGGCTGTTTACAGGTATTTCCTCTAAGTTAGGAGATATTTATATAGTATATAGAATCTCAAAGTTGGACTGCTTTATTATTTTGAAATTCGTTCTTAGATTCCTGCAGAGTTTTGCAGTTTGACCTATTTGTCTTAAGGTTGGACTGCATTATACATTCTTAAGAAGCAGAGGCAAGACAGAGATGGCCTTGAAAATCACCATCAACATTGTAATCAGTCTCTTTGATAGAGGTGATTCAGAGCACTGACACCTTAGTCGCCATTTTCCCTTAAAATGGTATTCTCATTCATTTGAAGACAGAAGCAGAGGCCCTTGCCTTGAATTTGCAATGTTTAAAAATGGGAGAAATACCCTATTTGATTCAATGTCCAGACATTAACAAAGTGAATTCAAGGAATCTAAATTAGGGTGGGGGTTGGAGGGAGAAAACTTTGTAGTAATCTTTCCATTAAAACATCCAATATTCTTTTCTGATTGAAAACTGTGATTTCAGATTAGCTACTCTCAATGTATTATAAAAGACCAAATGCAACAATTTTTTTTTCCTAGTTGGTCCAGCCTAAGTTAGGCTATACACAGTGAAGTAAAACATTAGGAAAAGAAAGAAAACACTACCTAAATAGATACATCAAACTCTCAGCACTATTAGCTTACTCAGTGATAATCATGAGAAACATTTCCAGAGATCTACTACAAAACAGCTTTCATAGGGTCTCTGTCATCTGCATTATGACAGTAATTCATCCCTCTTCATCATAAACAGAGCTATAAATAGAAGAAGAACACTCACTTCCTGGTTTGTAGGTTTTTAATACACACACCTTCACATTAAAAGCAGACCCTATCTTTTGTCTTCAGATTGGAACCATCTTTCTTAGAGGAGAGAAGTTCTACGATGCTGTCTTCAGAAGGCTCAAAATAAGGGATCCAAGCATATAAAAATGAATTTCACATTAATACCTAGCTTCCTTCCTTTTATATCAATATAAGGAGGATCTTACACAAAACAAGTACTACGCAAATTCCATCCTGAAGAACTCACTCTTGAAACAAATCTTTAGATGCAATAGTCCTCAACCTAGAATACAAAGGGAATGCCTATATTTTTAATTCACAATGTATCTTAACAATCTAGATCTTAAGAAGCAGAGGGGCCGGACTTGTGGCTCAGCGGTAGAGCACAACCCCTTAGCATGTCTGAGGTACTGGGTTCAATCCTCAGCACCACATAAAAATAAAAATAGATAAAATAAAGGTATTGTGTCCAACTACAATTAAATAAATATATATATATTTTTTAAAAATTAAGAAGCAGAACTATGAAAAGGAAGGGCTACAGAGAATGTAAACATATAAGACTGCTTCTTCATGGCTTCAGTGCCATTGTCACCAATTACAGCCATCCTTAAGAGGTAAATACTTTTTTTAAAACTGTCCAACATGTATGTAGGCTGCAGGCATAAAATCACATTTATTCTAGTCATGCTCAATTTCAGGTGGGTCCCAGCCTGTAGAAGTTTTGAGGAGAAGGGAGCGCCTCGTACCATCTATGAAACACAGCATTTGGCCTCCCTGCCCTTTTCCTTAGCCCCCTCTGCCCAAATCGAACTTGAGCACTTTATTGCCCACAGCTTCTTTTGCACTTCAGGGGATTTATTCTGAGTGATGGCAGAAGAATCCCTAGTCTAAAGCAAAATTCTGTATTGATATTTAGGATGATTTGAGCATCAGCACATTAGAGTGAAAGTGTGGATGAAAGATTCTGGTTATTATTCCTAAAGCTGACTCACCCTCACAGAAGAGCCCACAGCTACTGGAAAGGGTTTTATTTTTCAAAAGAGAGATAGGATAGTGTGAGTTGACCATGGCAAATGGAAAAGCCCAGCTTCGGTTTCTATGTGAACGACATAGCCTGGGGGAAAATAAGCATGACAGTAATGAGACTTGGGCAATGGGAAATTTAGTCCCCAGAGCATTAACGGTTTCCAGCATCCCAAGAAGATGTTCAATTCAGTCCTCTTACCAGCCTTACCTCAAGTCAAAACAAACAAATGAAAAGAACAAAACAACACCAAATCTATAGTCTTTCACAATCTTTTGAGAGCATATCAAACAAAAACATCCTGTGAGCCTCCCTCATCATGTTTATGTCATCTAAAACTAACCTGTGGTCCTTTATACTTTACTAAAAATACAGCCCCAAGCCTTTTTCTGTGAGTGGTAAAATGGAATAGGCATAAGAGCTTGGGCTCTGGATTTAGAACTGGGTTCCAATCCTGACTTTCCTGTTTACTAGTTGTGTGACACTAAGTTAACTCGATGTCTCTAAGTCTCACTTTCCTAGGCAAATAATAGATAAAAATAAAATAGTAAAAAAAAAAAAAAAAAAAAGAGAGAGAGAAGTAACAGTACACACCCCATAACAGTGAAGAGAAATTGCAAATGGATTCAAATTGCTTATCATATTGCATAGGGAGTGTCTGGGGCTGACTGAACTGTTCTGTATCTTGATGGCATATATACATCTGTTCAAATTTACAGGACTGTACACACACACCAAAAAAAAAAAAAAAAAAAAACACAAAAATTTTACTGTATGATAATTTTAAAATGAAACAAATATATATATATATATATATATATATATATTTGTTTCATTTTAATATATATATACACATATATGTATTGATAAATAATATTAGGTAAAGCACTCTGTAAACCCACTCCCCAAGCACTCACCACAGTGCTTAGCTGCTTAGCACATAATAAGCACTTAAATATGCTCATTATTGGCACATTTTGCTGCTGGGTTGCTGCTCTCATCATTAGTGAGACAGGTAGAATGTATGTCACTAGTGTGACAACAATAAAGGGGCAAGTGGCTGGCCCAGATGAAGTTCTTAAGTAAGGGAATGGAGTGGCAGAAAGGAAAACAGAGCCATGCCCTGCCAACACATCACTGGGATCCATGTGGGAACTGGGCTGTGTGTGAGTGGGAGAGTGTTGCCATCTCTGTGCTGCTCCCAGGTTAAGAAGAAGACACATTACCAGTAGCAATTACGAGATGCCAGAAGAAAAAAGGAAAGAAAAAGAGCAGCTATTTCTGCTGCTAGACATGAAAACAAACCAACTGAGAAAAGTGCTTTGATGAGCAAAGTGTATGCTGCGGGGTGTGTGGGCTGGATTCTACCTCATCCTCTGAAAGGGAGGGGATGAATAATCCTCCAGGTTCAGACTCAAAGGGGTGCGGTATAAAAAAGCCAGCCAAGTATACATTCTATTCCTAATAACCTTAAATTCTGTTCTCTTTTCTAGCATAAAGAACCAGCATACAAAGTTGGGGAGGGAATTTTTTTTTTTTTTTTAAGGAGTCAAAAGAGAGGGGAAACAATTCAATACCAGATTTCAGTATGCATGCAATCATGGAGATTTTCTAGGTCTGCATTTTAAAAAATGATGTTTTTGCTCAAGAGCCAGTAAGCCATTGGCTGCCACAGACCATATAATGTGTTGATGCTCCCTGATGGGCAAGCAGACGACAGGAAAGCACTTATCTGGTTGTGAAAATGCATTCCCTCTCAATATGCAAGTCTATTTTTCTTCCTGCAATAAACTACATTTGTTTGATGTGGTATCTGATAGTTTTATAGTGTTTGTTCACATACTCACTAATTTGCAAGATTGGGTAATTTGCAATGGGTCTCATAGGTCATTAGTGCAAACTAACAGCATTCCGTAGAAGATAAAGCAAGAAAAACTGGTATTCTGCTATGGTGCACAGCTAAACATCATATTTCAATTTAGGAATCTGACACCTCTGAATTCATTCTTCCATAGTAGAAAAAGTAGATCTTAACCACCCATGCCCTCACTCATCCTAGTGCCCTGGGGGAGGTGGGAAGAATTAGTGGAAGAGCTTCTAATCCACCCCTTTTATCTCCAGTTTGTGATACATTTTGAATATATACAACTATATTAACATCCTGGCACTTGTCCACCCAAAACAGTTTACTATTTATATTTGAACCTGAAAAGAAGGCACAAAGGCATCCTTCCTACACAATCCCCTAGGCCTTCTTTTTGGCATGGAAAGCACACACATTTTTGCAAAATTACTCAATGTATACAGCTGCATTCTACAGTTTTCATTAAGAATTCAAGAGATGAAAACTGTTGGCTTCCATAGGAAGGTGACTAAATCTACAGGGATATTATGTACAAATAGTCTGGTTAGAATAATAAATGCTGCATGTGCTTTATAATGTTAGACATGTGCAACATGGATTCATTTGTGATCTGAGTCTCAGATTTTAAAAAACGGATCCTTGCCTGCCTTGAGATAAACTTAAGTAAATAATGTTTGCCATCAACTCTAAATGAAGAATGACAGTTAAATTTTATAATCATCTTCACAGCTTCAGGACTTACTTTATATTTTCTCAGGCTCATGACCCAAAGGTTGCCATAGCAACTAGGAAATCCTACCTTATCAAGCGCTTACATTTACATTCCTTGCAGCAGCATCCCTTTATGAATTAAATCCATCATGGTCTTCTATTCTCAAAATAAAAAGTTCTTAGGATTATCTTGCAGAAACAAGGATCAAATGCTTTGATAGAAATACACTATGCAAAAGTTAATTCAATGGTGGTTTTCTTTAGGAAGAGATATAACTATGGCATAATAAACAGCTTATGTCCAAACTTCCTGGCTTCAAAGAAAACTTAAATAGAGACATTGAGCTAAAAAGGACACATCCACTACCTATGTATTTCATCCTAGAATTATCAAAGAATTAATCTGATTGGATATCCATACTTCAAACAGGTAGACAGGCATACAAAGAAATTAAAACTGCTGAAGATAAAACCCTGTTGCATGTACATAGAAATATTAATAACATGAATAATGAACAAAAAATATGCTTAAATTCACGACTCAAATTAGGAAAAGGAAACAAATGACAAGCTTCACTTTTATTAAGTCCCCATTTCATAAGTTAGTTTTGTCCTTGTTTGTGGAGTAGTCAAGGTAACCAGTGATGTAATGTTATTATCTTTGTGTTTCTAGTCATACATACTAATTATAAAAGCAATGAAATGCCAATGGGCTGGCCATCTCAGGAAGATATGAAGAGGACTGCAATCCAAGACTGGCTAGACCTTCTCAACCATGCAAGAAATAGAAACCTGGGGCCTGGCCCAGTGCTGCCTGCCTATAATCCCAGCAGCTCAGCAGGCTGAGACAGGAGGATCACTAGTTCAAAGCCAGCCTCAGCAAAAGCGAGGTACTAAGCAACTCAGTGAGACCCTGTCTAAATGAAAAACAAAATAGGGCTGGGGATGTGGCTAGGTGGTTGAGTGCTCCTGAGTTCAATCCCCGGTATATCCCCCGCCGCCCACCCACCCCCCCCCCCCCGAAAAAAAAAAAAAAAAAAAAGAAATAGAGAGAAGAAGAGATAGAGATTCTGATAAGATGAGATCTCATTCAAGTAAGTGAGGAAATGGACTTTTGAGTGGTACATTGGTATAGGAATCACCTGGAGCCCTCAAATCATTGCTTGACGGGAGTTTAATGGAGACAAGTTCGAGAAAGAAAAAAAAATTAAGATTCTAGCCTCGCTTGCCATGCAACCCCTAGAAGAATGGGGTTATTTAGACTCCTGCTTATGGGCACCTTCTAGCTCAGACAAGTCTCTGACCAGTTTGCACTGTCAGAAGGAACCTTCCTCTCATGGGTTCCAACATGCATCTACCCAGTATTGTCTTTGAAATTCTTCTCACTTTCTCTGTGTTCAGCCCTCTGCTTCCTCTAGTCAGATTTTGCTTTTTTGTCCTTTTGGTCTCTGCTGCTTGTATGCACTTTCTTTGCCTATCTCCCTTCTAGCTTGGAGAATCACATCACAATGCAATAAAGAATAAATAGAGCATTGGCTGGCCACAATGGAAGAGGAATTCTTTAAAGTTCTATTAAAACCTAGTTCCTTCTACCACTACTAGCTCCCTCCCTTTTGTGTTTTCTGCAGCTAATAGGGAACTGGCATCTTGACTTCAGATTTTTTTAGATGGGCCACTGCCCAAGTCTAAAGTGTTCAGAGGTAAAGCACAAGAGTGCCCTCGATGCATTATTACTGACTCATGTTAGAGCTGAAAACTGACTGGCCCGTCATTCATTTCAAGATCTTTAATTCTGATCAAATTCTGCTAAAAGTGGAACAAAAGAATATACAGTGTAAACTTTCTGGCAGTGTAAGATCCAATTTCGATTATATAAAATTCCTACATGTTTGTCTATGCATCAGACCATTCAGCAATTTGCATTATTTATTGTCAAAATTTTAATTAAGGTATGTTTGCAGGGAAACACACACACACACACACACACACCACTTATTAAGATTAATGATCATTACTCACTTTTGGAAGTGCACTATTATTAAAGATTCCCATAGTCACTAATACAAGAGAGAATCTGAGAAAATATTTCTTTGTGTACTGAGCACAGTAGAAAAGATCTCTTATATATGTTTAAGGTTACAGAGTCACTGAGAACTGGGATTATCTAGGATTGTTATTAAATTAGTAAGCAACATGAATTGTCTCAAGCAATGTTTCTTAACCAATTTAGAAGTAACTGAAGCTTCAGTACAAAGAAAATTTATGGGAAGTTCTTTGATGAACATGACTCTACTATACTTTGATGAAATTCACAAAGATACGCCAATAGCCAAACATATAGACTGCAGGGGTTTTAATTTGGTTAATGCACCTCTCACTCATTATTGGACTTCAGTAAAAACCTGGTATCCAACTTATGGATGCATTGCCTAATTACCCATGCTTCACTTTTCAAAATGAGAAGTATTTAAGTTGTCCATCAATACTTCAAGTAGGGTAGCAACCAGGATCGATGGAGTGAGTGAGTGAGTGAGCAAGTGAGTAATGCACAGTCAGAATGTCAGAGTGCACTGGCAACATGCTGCTGCATTAAGATAGGCAAAGAAAGTATTTGGAGTCAATCAGATATGCATTACAAGATATTTATAATGTATATATTTAGATGCTTTCGCTTCTACTGATCTGCATTTCAATACTTGAGGGCAAATCTAATTTCCCACATTGTAGGGATATTAGTTATAGATAGCCTATTTGTTGGCCATATTTGGTTTAAAAAAATTCAAGTACAAATAAGAATTTATGATAACTAAAGCCTAAATAATTTTTGACAACATAATTTTCCTTTGTTAAAAGTAACTTGAAAAGGTAAAATGCCCCAGGTAGCCAGATCCTGCAAGTCAAAAAAATACATTCTTCAAAGGACGCTACCTTCCATCAGTAGGAACACCAAAAAAAAGCAGTTACCCTGCTTACAATGAGACAAGAAGACAAAAAATATAAACACAAAAGAAAAAGGTCAGAAAAACATTTTAAAATGGATTTTCAACTATTTAAGCCAAGAAAAAAAAATGCCAAGGCCCAATTACGAACATCGCCTAATGCCAAGGTTGATGTTGATCCTTACGTTCTGCTTTAAGCTCTATAAGATTAATGAGGTCCTAAGTATCTAAGTTCTTCCTGTTCTATTGTTATACATGGGTCTTTAAGTCTGCATAAGGTGAGATTTTATATTAATAAGACTAAAACTTTCAAGAAAAATCACTGGGATTTATAGATGAAAAAAATTTTAAAAACTATTACCCATTACAATAGTTGCCTTGAAGAGCCAACTGCCATTGCCTCTACATATTTTGAACTACTCCTTATACTCTGTTCCCATGCATAAGAGTCAGCGTATCACATCTACATCCCAGTGGTTTATAGCTACATCTAGACTTTCTTTCTTTTAAATCTACAAATGCAGTGTCCACCTTAATGATATGATTCCAAATGACTTTGTTTCAAATAAATCGAATTACTCTAAAGGATTAAGATCTGCTACTACTGAGACTATCTGAAAAATATCCAAATAAAATTCATAAAGAGAAATCTTGAAAAAGGATTTTACTCAATGGCAGCCTCTGTGAAATAAGTCTTTGTGACCTTCTGAAATGATTACTGTAAAAGACACAAAGTATAAGGTGTTTTTTGTTTTATCTATAAGAATGTCTTTGTCCTAAACAGATAAAACATTTAAACAATCACAATTAAACAATCACAACAGAAGGTTTCGATGCATTCTGTCAACAGAAGAAATCCAGCACTGTTTTCCAGAAATAATTTTTGAGAAATCTATGGCTGAAGTTCAGATGTAAGGGAGGTTAAGTCATAAACAGTAGTAGACACAGAAATAGTAGTAGATACAGATATTGGAAACACCATGAATTCCAAATCTGCCTTTCTGTTCATTAAATATACTAGAAAACATTTACATGAAGACCATGCAAAATAATTTACATATAGGGCAAAGCTGACTTAATAGGCCACTGCGGAAAATAGTGAAATCTTCCACAAAGTAATCCTATTTTATTTTTCATATTTTGGTTTTCTTACAGCAAGATATAGGTATCAATGACACCACCAGAAGTTTTTTGGAGTAACTGAGCACTATTCCTAACTGCTACATATAGTATAAATGTTCTCATATCACCTTTTTACTTTTTGAATGAGATTCATTTATTATTTCTTCAACTTAAGTCGATCAATAAATATTTATGAAAGGCATCGCTCTAGATACAAATATGAAGGATGATTTACCTCTCTCAACTTTCAAAGTATCTATATAGACAACAAGTACTGAATCAAGCTTCATGTTACACAAAAGGTAGAGATTTGCTTCCACAAACTGGCAAGAAACATTTAAGCAAGGCGTAAACCATATTCACAATTTAGAATTAAATCAGAAATGCTCTGCTGAAACCAATAATTTGGGGTTTCAATTTTCTTTTATCTTCTTTATTCTTATACCAGCTATAAATCATATCACTACCCATTCATTCTTCTAAGACACGGGAACATTTAAGTGAAGGTTCTGTTTATTCTTTCTCCAAACCAGTGCCTAAATTTAAATAAAATGTTCTTGGGGTTAAAGGAACATGCCATTTCTTTTTAAAGCTGTCAACCCCTCCAACAAGTTAAAAAAGGAAAACCAAAAGAAGGAACTGTCAATGCAGGATTTCAAACATACAGATTAGCTTTAACCCATTGGGCTTTTCAATATACAACCCAAGAATTCTGTCAAAGTGGAAAAGAAAGAGTAGATGAATGGGAGAAAAGGGTATCATGAAATATTTGTGCTTTTAAAATAGTTCATTTTCTTTCAGCTAGGCAGTCATGCCAATCCAATCACCCAAATAAGCTTTAATAAAAGATTTCAACCAGTCCTTTTTTCTTTTTGTCAACTAGAAAACACTAATCTCAGTTCTTCTAAGTAATGTAGAATTGAAATGGGAAGACGAGGAACACAAGCTTCTCTTCAATCTAAGCTGTGACTCTGGCAGCCTCACTGTCTCAGTCACAGACAATGGTCCCATAGCGGGGGATGTTAGTTCTCCTTCTTCCCTCTGGCAGCAAGACTTGAGGCAAGCCACTCAGTCTCCCTGCACCTCCACACTCTCATCTGTAAACAGCATGCCAAACAACTGCTGCTCTGAGCATTACCAAGCGCTTTCTAAGTGCATATCTTGCTAAGTTCTAGTGATGCTTGAGAATACTCCCAAGCCTCATGCTTATAAATCTGGCCATGGAGGGGAAGTAAATGCTGAAACAGTTCTTTATTGTTTGTTTGTGCTTGGGTGCTGGCTGCTGTTTATTACCTAGGACGAGGGGCATAATACAGGGTCGGATGTTAAAAACTAAAAATATTTCAACAAATTCAATATTCAAGACACCTTAAATTTCTCTGCAGCTAAAGGTTTATTTTAAATTCCTTCAAGGGGAAAAATAAGGTAGAGGAGAATCAGATAAGCACATGGACAAAGGAAAACATTAAAAACTGAAGGGTAAGATTATGCCCAAGAAACTTCAACATTAGCTGAAAATGCCAGAGAAAGGGGGATTTTCTGCTTATCTGAAATCCTTATGAAGATTACTGTAGAATCAGTTTTTATTTAAATTATATTGATTAACATGTTCTCAAAGTTTGTGTACTACCTGCTCTCTTAAACTGAGCAAAATAAAAAAAGATTTCATATTTATTGCTGATTCAGGTCAATATTTGCATCCTACTAAATATCACTGATGAATTTTTCATGCTATTTGAGTTTAGTTGTATCCGGCGGCATCCCCCAGCTCTGTACCTCTCAAATCTTCAAATTTTCTAGCTCTAATGTGTGCAGGTTGGGGATAAAATAACTAAGATAGCTCGGGCTTTGAGCAAATTCTATAGGAAAGTAGAATTAAGAGGTTTCCTTTGAATAATGTGCATAAGCTTAAATGCAGAGACTTTGTGACATCTCTTATGGCAGCCCCAGAGGCCTTTCCAGTTCACTCTCAAATCACCAGCTGTGGTCCAGATAGCTGAGGTTATCTGATATATGACCTTCAGATAAGTGAGATGGCACTATACCCCATCACCAGATCCTAGAAAGAAACGAAAATAAAGACTCTTTTCAATGTAAGGCTGGCATGGGGTAACTTCTTAAATACATTTCAGTTTCTGACCTAGAAAGACACATTTTAAAATGAAGGGGGGAAAAAAAGCAGAGTAATATTTGAAGGAAACACAAGAGTCTGCAGCATCTTATCACTTCACTGTGCTCTGAGCAAGCTTTCAGAACCATCTGATAGCAGGGGATTCTATTAGTTACACGCACTGCACGCCGGGAAAACAAACAAGTGCCACTTTACATAGTTCAAGGGATCCATGATATGACATCCCTATAAGGTAGGACAAAGAGGATCATATTACCTCCCGTTTTCCAGGCTGTGTAGAAGGACCTCTACATTTCCCTGAATTCTGTTCATGGGGATGGAGGCTACCATTGGATGTTTTCTGTAGAAAATTTCTTTTTAAGAGTACAATGAAGTAAAACAACAATGAGTAATGAAAATTTTAAAGATTTAACCATCAAGAAGAACCCTGAGGAAAAGAACAATCCATGGTAGTCGTCATCATCATCATCATCATCATCATCATCATCATCATGGCTGATATTCACTGGGAGCTTAACATGGTGTGAGGTGCTGGCCTAGCAAGCACGTCATACCAAGTGTCTCGTGATAAAGCCACACACAACAGCCAGGATGTAGTGAAGTCACGTTGGCCACTCCCATTCACACAGGGTGCACAGGCTAGGGTAGGCAAGGAGCTCACCTGAAAGATCAGACTTCTTACCTGAAAAATATCCTCTTTTTCTTAAGAAAAGCTTTGTTTTCAATTGACACACGATAACTGTACATATTTATGTGGTATAGGGTGACATTTTGAAATGTGTGTAATGCTCAAATCGGGTTAATTAGTATTTCCATCTCCTTAAGCATTTATTCATCTCTTTTTTGTACTACGAACTTTAAAATGTCTCTCTTCTAGTTTCTTATAAAACACATAATAAATTGTTGTACACTAAAATCACCCTCCTGTGCTTTAGAACACTAGAACGCATTCCTTATATCTAACTGTACTCTGGTCCCATCATCCAACCTCCCTCCCCCTCACTCCTCCCAGCTCTACGCCATCATTATCCACTGTCCACCCCTATGGATTCAACTTTTCTCATGAGTGAGAGCAACTAATAATATCCTTCAGTTCTATCCATGGTGCCACAAATGACAGGATTTCATTCTTTTTATGGTTAAGTAGCATTCCATTGTGCCTATATCCTGTATCCACCGGACACTTCAGTTGCTCCATTATTTTAGCTACTGTGACTAACACTGCAACATACCTGCCAGTGCAGGTGTATCTTTGATATACTAATTTCATTTCCTTTGGGTATATATGTGGTAGTGGGATAGTTGGACCATATATGGTAATTTTTCTTTCTTAATCTTTCTTTCCTTCCTTTGTTTTTTTGGTGTGTGTGTGTGTGGTGCTGGGGATTGAACCCAGGGCCTTGTGCATAAGCAAGCACTCTACCAACTGAGCAATGTCCCCAGCCCATCTATTTTTGTTTTGGTGAGGGATTGTTTCTGTTTCTATAACTACGTGAATAAAACAACAGTTTCACATGCATGATTCAAAATAAACCCCAATTCAAAAAAAAAAGTTACATCATTTTAGAATATATGTGATGTCTGTTTTTCTTCATTTTTCTAAAAGTAAAACCAAGTCATCAGATAAGCAGAGAAAGGCAACAAAAAATTCCCTACACCACTTATGCAAACCCTGAGGAAATGTCTTTTGATCTAGTTTTCACCTACTGGAATACAATTTTCCTACTTTAAAGTATTTATTCATCTTTTAATTTATTCATCAACTATTTATTGCCATGCAAACATGAATAGCACACATCCCCTTCCTGCAAGAAGTTTAGAGTCAGGTACAGAAGACTGAAATGTAAACAGAGAATTAGGGGATGATGTGACAGTGCAGTGACACCACACAAGATGCTGTAATAAGTGAGCAAGGTAGGGTGGCAATTGGTTGATGATTTGTTTCCTGTCACTTTATTTAAATTTCAGGGACTGCATTTTTGGATAACTTTTTAAGATGCCCTAGATATTAAGCACATTCTCAAAAAGTTGAAAACAGATTAATATCACCACTAGATAGGTGTGTTTGCTCCTCATCACCTCTAGCAAGCAGTTCAACACTAAAGCATCTTATGTTTTGATTACTGGAGGGTAGGATGCTTATAAATATGCTGCCAGAATGTATTAAACCATGAATAGTAGCCGCAATGTAGCTAAACTCATAGGACGGTGAGCTTACTTATAGTGAATTTTACTCAGAAAACACTTCAAAAAATATCCATTCCTACTTCAAGCAGTATCAATACTAGAGCAAGAAGTTGTATTGAGGATGAGTATATGTACAATACAACTCCTTCTATTTAAAATAGAAACGTTATTGACCCTTGCTTAGAATACATTTATTTCTTGCCCCTACCTCACCAAAAAGATAACAAAATTCAAGATGAAATGATTCTACAAATAAACAAAAATTAGGTGTCTAGTTGTACTAATGCTTAAAAAGTCAGATAACTTTCACTAAATCCAACCTTAAAAATAACATTTATTGCACACAGCAGGAACCCTGACAATCCCTTGTATGTGGGATGGTGGCAGAGGAGATGAAAGCCAATCTAAACATAGGTTTAAATGTCTCAAAGATTTGGACATATTTCATCTTAAAGATTCCAGGAGATGGTTGGGGTATAATTTCACTAAGCAATGTGAGCAGAAAATCAGATATTGTTTCTAAAATCTAATCAAGGTAGGAGGAAATATGCTGTAGATGATTTTGAGATCCTTGGAGGAAGTATACTAGAATAGCAGAAGGCAATAATATTGGCAACGATTTCTCATGTCACCTCAAGAACTGTTTGTGAACAGAGATCTTGAATGGAAACCTAATTTTACATTAGGCAGTGACCATCTGTATATACTATACAACAATATTTGCAGATGATAGTAATTACACCTTCTGGGTTTTTCTGTGTAATGACTAGCATACAAACACTACATGTAATATCTTTCCCCAATGAAGAAAAAAAGAAATTATAAATCTACCATAATTTCTCTATTCTACTATGCTTCCCAGAGATTAAAAAAAAAAAAGTAGAAGGAAATGAAGCAAGCATTTAAATGTTGTGTGATAGCAAGCGTTTGTCAGACAGATGTACATTGTAATTTCTAAGTATAAAATTTTGTGTATGCAAAGTATTGAGCCCTTGATATTAACCAGAAGAAGGTGAGCTAAATGCTCTGCCAGTTATTATAATTATCTTTATAAATAATTTGGGCCCAAATAAACTAAAGAGGGAAATAATCATAATACACAGTGCTAGCTATTATTTAAAGTCTAAGATCAACTGTAAAACTTTATGAAACAAAGCTGCTAGACAGTTAATTGGTTAGGAGAAGCCTAAGGTACAAGAGGCTATCTGCCCTCTAAGTCCATTCTCTTTGTTCCATTAAGCCTGGAACAAGGCTGGCCTACAACTCCATTTCCTAGTCTTCCTTGCATCTGGTCGGTCAGGTAGGTATCCAAGTTCTATCCCAGTTGAGCAGAAGTGATGTGTGCGTTTCTAGCCCAGTGCCTACAGAGAAGGCTTTCCTCCTCTACTTTCTCTTCCCCCCTTTTGGGAAGCTGAAATGGTGTGACCAAAGTGACTCCAGAAGCTAAATACAGAAGTTGGCAGAGCCACCACTTGCCTCAGCCACTGAACGACTGGGTGGAGACAAGCCAATCAAACATGGAACGCCTACACTAGACCAGAAAGGGCAGGAAATAAAATGTCAAAATATTCAAACTACTGTAAATCTCACATATTCTATAAACATTAACATAGTCCCAGAGAAGTACTGATAGAGATGAAAGGCACTGAGAGCAACATCATAGATAATGTTCTCAGCTGACTGATCATAAGTGGCCTGCTCAAGGTCAACCATGGAAGTCCACTGAGGCACTAGTTCCCCAGGATAGTCCTGTACAAACAACATCATAGCCATCTTTGTTGGGTGTAGACACATAAGTACGGGGAAGGGTAAGAATAGAAGCCTTCTCCTCTGATTCTCTACTTAAAGCTCACTGGCAAATACTGTGTAAGAGAACATGGATGGACACTGGAGGAAAGAAGAATGGACAATGAGCTCAAGTTTCTATATGCATTGACATAGTTATTTTTCTTCTCATCCACAGTGAATTATTTCTTCCATGAATATAAGAAGTTCACACCCCAAAAATAATTGCTCCTGCCCTTCAACTTCAAAGGACATGTCTCACTATAATTAATAAAAGCGAGCCTTGCTAATTTCTAAGAAACATGAGAAGGGTCGGCCAGTGAGGCCTCCGAGTCAAGAGTCTGTGACTAAGCCTATGTATGGTCGCCTGGAATGCTCACTCCCCATTCACTTATGAAAGACTTACTTTAAGTGCCTCTGAGGTACTATGCTGGATGTCATGGATGTGGTAATAAACATAGTGCACATAATTCTTGTGCTTAGGAACTGTTAAAACTGGAATTTCTGGAGTTGGCCTATATGACAGCCACAGCACCAGTGGAAGAGAAACAGTAACAAAAATGCCCGCTGAACAACCACCCACAACCCTGCCAGGAGAAATCAAAACTGGAGAGATTATTTCGTTTTATAGGCAAAGCGACCATACAAAAACAAATAACTTCTAAAGCTAAATCAATTCTGACCATGACATATTGGCATCTAGAACAAATGGTCACTTTGAGCAAGAACTTGTTTCGTAAATGGGGGGAGGAAGTTCATGAAATGTTAAAAATTCCAGCCAAGCTACTGGGATGTAAATTGTGATCAGATTCAGAGTTGACACGTTAAACAGTTTAATTTAGGTACAGCTCTCAGCAGTGCTGGGCATATGCAAGAGAAACAGATGCCTTGAATCATTTCAAAGTACCTTCCTGTCAGAAACGTCCTTTGTGACACTGGAATCAATTTCCTACGCCTTTACTAACTGTTCTACCAAAAGAAAAAGGAGGGAGGAGGAGGGAAAAAAAGGACTCTTTTAATCGAATGTCTTCCCACTGAGGCAAAACTAAACCCAAACCTATTAAACAGCACAAACTTACGCTCAATTCTTATAATTAGCGTGGCTTTGACAGAAAGGACGGCAGGAGGACAGAATGGGATATGATTTGTTGATGTTGTGGAGAACTATGAAGTTTTTGACTCGTCCTGAGGAAGAAGAGAAACTGGATAAGAGTGGTTATATGCAAAAGTGGGGCTCCAGTTCTTGTCCACACTGGCTCAGAAATCTGCTTGAGAACCAACAGACACTATTTTACTTGGGAATCCCGAATGCTCAGTCATGGTCAGAAATAGCTCTTTCCCTCTCCTTGCAGACTATAGAGTTGATAGGGCCACCTCCTAAAATCTTACAGAGCCTCTTTAAATATACTTTATGAAGAGTGCCTGTGTAGTTGTCTTGGAAAACAATTAAACACAAATCTCATATGTTTAGCCAAAAATAAAAATTAAAAAAAAATGCCATCCAACAATACGCAAATGAGAACATACACTGAACATCTAAATACTGCAGCATGTCACATCTCTCCTGAAGGGGAAAAGGTTCCTCAGTCCCCTTTCCTGGAGCAATACCAATTAAAAACACAATCGTATTTTCCTTTCCTATTTTATTCATCTAGACCTCCCACAAAAGCCCATACTTATGCCAAAAACGGAATAATAATATGGTGCCATTTTCATATTTCTGGGAGAGGGATTTCTAGCACACTTCTCTCTACTTGCTCATCTACATTCATTTAATGTAAAGCCATACATAAAGCTCCTCCTGTGTTCAGGTGCTCTGTGAAGAGTCCCTGGAAAGTAACATTCTTCTGGAACCCAGATAATTTTGCCTGCCATGACCAAGCCTAAGATTAATCCCCATCATCCAAATGGAAGCCGTCATTCATTGCACTAAGGTGTATATATGTTTATATGTTTGCATATAAATATATGTATAAATTTATATATATATATTTATTTATTTATATATATTTATATATACTTAATATTCAGTACATGAGTTTTGCAGATTATTTGGCTTTTAGAGAGTCACCTAAATGATAGTCATCCATATAGTAAGCAGCCTACTTTGGATCTGAGTACAAGTCTTTGATTCTAAACCATACGCTCAGACTAACTTGCATCCTACAATGTCTGATCATAAGTTAGCTAGGAAAATCTCCAAGGTGACTTATCTGTGGCCATTGAGAAAGGTGTTCATCTTGGGAGATTGAATGACTCAGTAGCAAAATAAGCATTCAAATATCTGAACAAGCTTCTCTTCCCCAAGCTTGTTGATATTTTTCATTCTCTCTGTGACTACCAAAGAAGAGAAAAAAGAAGAAGCAGAGGTTTGGACCATAGAGTATGGTATTCCTGAGGCAGAATTTCCATCCCTTCCATCTGGCACCACTTCTTGCTAAAGCCAAGTAGAGACATAGACACCAGCATTAAGCAGATGCAGGGAATCTTATTGGGGTATAGGAGCAATAAACTCATCCTAAAACCTACATGTTGACATCATAGTCATTTTCAGCTATGCCCCAGAAAACTGTTCTGTTCCTTTAATGAGGCTACCCAGCCACCTCTAATGTATGGACAGACACATGAACAATCTTTCTTTTGGGTCCCAAGGAGAGATTCAGCATGTTGGACAGTATGAGAAGCCATGCTTAAGTTCCTTGAGAATGGTTCACTTCTGTTTAATTTTTTAACAAAGAATAAAATGACTATATAGCAAGATAAAGTGAAAGAAAACCCAACATGCTAAACCAACTTCCTAGTCAGCAAAAGTTAATGAGTTGCAGATCACGAGCAACTCAATGCAAAACCATAGTGTGTGCATGTTATGAAATTACTCCACAAAAGATTGCTTAAGCAAATTTACAATGAAAAACAACATCAAAACACCAAGGAAGTGGAATGAATATAAATATGAAGCACACTTAAACACCTTATTTTAAGAAGGGGAAAAAAAAGGATCTTCAACCTTCAACAATGACTTCCCAACTACAAAGCAAAATTGGAGTCTCCCGGTCTTTTTCATAACAGTATATATTTTACACAGACAGGTAAGTCCAACCCCAGAAAACTGATCTTCAGTCAGCCCTGCAGTCATGCAGATAGCATGCAAAAATCCATCCTTAGGCACTCTTTAAAGGGTCGAAACTGAATACACAACACCTGGAGATGAACAAGAAAAATTTAAATGGGGCCTGTGGGTCTCTAAAGAGCAGTTTTTAACTGGCCCATAAGCTAATAAGAGTGGTTATAAACTGTGAACAACCAATGCCCTACCAGGAGGAACATTTATCACACTAACATGCCTGTAAAGTGGAGAGGGCTCATCCACATGCTCTCTGCAGCTTCTATTAGAATGTTAATTGTCCATACTGAAGAAAAGGAGACATAAGGAATGGCTTTTACCATCATGTGTTAAGTTTATTTTTGTTCTCCTGACCAGTTCCCAAGGGGCAGGAGGCTAATGACTGTTCTTCATCATCAACTGCAAAGGATATTTACATCCATCCTGTAACCATGACAGCTGTGTCACTAATTCCCTAACTGCCTCCACCACATGAACCAATCATCTGGCATGAAGCTGCAAGATGGAGTGCCCTGCAGTCATTATTCACCAAGCACTTTCATTAACAAACTGCCCTTAATTACAGTGGTAATTGCAAAATTATTTCATAGCAGCAATTATTTTTCTCAGCCAATCCAGGCTATTTAAGTAGGACATTGCCTACAAAAATGGCATAAGGCCAAGTAATCTATGACCAAAGATATGTTTTAATTGTACTACCAACTTAGTTTCAAAATATTGCATCAGAGGGCTTTGAAATTATTTTATACATCCCATTACACAATCCATACACACATATACATACTCACACCAATAAAAGTATAGCTAACCTTTCCTACTTCTTTAATTTGAAAGCAAAATGCATTCATACCATCCACATTAAATACCTACACGAAGGCCATTGTCTTGCAAAGTAAAAATAATGAGTTTCTGGATCTAAACCTATTCTTGAGAATTGCTGAACAAACTAACCCATCCATTAGAAAGACATTTCCCCTCCACCCATTCTTTTTACTTAAAGAGTCCTTTGTTCTTTCATATTTATAAATCTAGCTTCTCAGGCAAGATGAAGAGTACTAGTATACCTGTCTATCTACTGACCTCATAAACAAGGTCACAAAGGAGTTTCTAGAAATCACAACCTAATATTCAAAATTACAGGCTGAAACACAACTGTGCTTAGTTGCTTTTTATTTCAACTATAAATTTCATTAAAACTTACCCTGAAGATATGAAGCTGGAGTCACAATACCCTATTTGGAGAAGAGTGCGTTTTCAATGAAGTTAAAATTCAAGAAATGTGTGGTCTGCAGATTAGGGAGGTGTGGCTGAATCAAGATAACGCTTTTAATACTGCAGTCAGATGACATGAAGACACAAGTACAATTTTAAGGTCTTTGGATGTTATCTGGTAGATAGTGGGGACTTGTGGAAGTCAAGGGATGAAGACAGCTTGAATTCAGAGAGTGGCAATGAAACGGAAGAATGAGTTTGAGAAATCCATGAACAATTTGGTAAAGTGGAATTATTCCTGGTGACTGTTGGGTACAGAGAGTAAAAAAAGACATAGTCAAAGGTTACTCTGAGGTTTTCAGATTGTAAGAATAGGTAAGTGATGAGCAAGAGAATGTAATAAGGATCATAATACATTTGAACATTTTTAAGTGTCTATAGGACATTAATCTAGAGACATTTAGGAAATAGCTACAAAGAATAATAATTAACATTTATTGCTTACTTCTTATATTCCGGGCATTGTGCTAAATACATTAGATGTATTAACTTACATGATATGCAAAACAACAGGATCATGAATCAGATTTTATTTTTACAACCATTTTTAAAGACAAAAAATTGCTTAAAGTTACTATGGCAGAGAATGCTAGTTGCCTAGCAAACATTCATTCTTCCCTTCATCCTTGGTAACAGAATCCCCCTTTTTTTAGCCACCAACAGTAAGGACAATATTTCCTACCTCCCTCACATTCCAGTCATGAGCTGTCAGTGGAAGTGTTGTATGATTTAGAAAAGAAACTGGTTCTCCAAAAGCTCTTTGTTGTCTTCTTTGCTGCCTACGATGCAACTGCACAGGATTAGATCTCCATCTTAGACCATAAGATATTCGTAAGAGAACTTCTAGGATAAAATCACCCACTGATGACAGTGAAGCAGAAAAAGTCAGAGGCTGAATTTCTGAAGATGGCTTGGAACACAGTATTAGCTCTGAAGTACCCATCTCCTGACTACTTCTAGACTGAAAAAATAAACAAACTATTGTTTAAACCACTATTGGCAGTGTGTGTATGAGAGGGGGAGAGGTCTCTTTTTAGAGCCACTGGGAATTCCTAAATGACAGTCGCCTGTTTAATAAGTGGCATATGGATCTGAGAGCACGTCTTTGATTCTAAATCCTATGATCTTAGCAAAAGGGCTTGACTACTGAGGAGAGAGGCTAAGGCTAGGATGCAGACTGTCAATGATTAGTTGGTTTAGACATTTCCTAACAGATTTTGTTATGTCCTTTATTTAAAAAATGCAAAATAATTAGCATCATTATAAAAGGGAGGTATTATCATTAGATACACATTCAGATGATGGAGAATTCACATTTACCAATTTTAGAAAACTCAATCCCAACAATCCTAGAATTATTGGGAATAGTTTCAACTTCCTGTTGAGGCCCTATACCACATATGAGTCAAACAAAGCTACTGAAGAACTGGCAAATTACCTATGTATTGAGAATAGGAAATAAACTAGTTCTTTCTTTTCTAAATTTTAATTATAAGGAAATCTAATTCTATAAAGAAGTGAAATATCAATGATTTTGCAGTGAAGTGTGTTTCCATCTAAAATATCCCCTGTTATCTCCTATCAAAATCTTCAATAATTTATAGGCTGAAATAAGTCATTTCAGAGAGATGTTTATAAGCTATTTCTCTATATTGCTTACTGGCTAATGTTAAACTAAAAAGTTAATAATCTTTTATTTTTACAAGAAGAATTGCAAAATTATGATTTCCACCTTCAGTTTTATCTTCAAGTACTGGAGTATCCTAGAGTTGGTGGGAAATGCTTCATTTAATTAGGGTCTCTAAGTTGAATATCTGAAAAGATATTGTAGTCTTGTGTTTTGGGGTTAACAACATCCTAAAAAATCAAGAGTTTCTTGGGACTAAAAATACAGCTCAGGAGTAGAGTGCTTACCTCATTGTACAAGGCCTTGGACTCAATCTCCAGTACCAAAAAATTAAAAAAATTTAAAAAAAAAGGAAGAGGAAGAAGAAAGAAGAAAAGGAAAAGGAAGGAGAAAAGAAAGAAAGAGGGAGGAGGAAGAGAGGGAAGGAGGGAGCGAAAATCAAGAGTTTCTTTATAGAATTTAGGGAGATTTTTCAAGATAAAATATGAATTTTTCCAAAGAGAAATTATACTCTTGCTAAAATATTATTTTTGAAGTTCATGAAGTTAACTAGAATTCCCAACTAGTCTTCATAGCAGAGGGATGAGACAAATGTATTATTCTATGTAAAGTGACCACTGCTATATTTTAAAGGATCCTCATAGTTCATAGTTTTAACAACATTACCGCCAGTAAGTGAATGTATTTCATTTTGATGATTTCATATATTGCATTAATGAGAAAAATTGAGGCATATTATCTTAGGATCTAAAATATTGTGCAATTATAAGTTTTATGCCAGCTTTCAAGTAATTCAGTTTTGCAAAGATAGTAAAGGGAAACGAATCTAGACAGATAGTGTGTCCCTTAACAATGAGAGAAAGTAATTCTACTTAACAATTGGTTTTCTTCCTGAAGAGTTGCATGATCGGTGAGAAGCACTGGATTAATTCCACATTCTCTCTGCTTATGTATGTTTTTAACATTCTCTGGAGTAAATATGCTAGCAGTAAGCACACAGTACTTGGGGGAAAATGCATATTGTAGGACACTCTCTAAGCCCTCCATAGTGACTAAAAGCAAACATAATAAAACAATCTGACATAAATTCAGTACTTCTCTATTTACTGAATCTTCTCTCAGCACTTTAAAACATGCAAATCATATTCCAATGCATTCTTAATGTTTGACCCAGATTACACAAAAGAATACAAGGGTAATAAAAATCTTCATATACTTTATTTGCAAATATTGGAAAGTAAAGATGGGTGGTAAACTACTACAACCATAATGTCATGGATTCTTCCTCTTAATTTCCTAGTTTCATTAGCTGCTAACTACTAGAACTTCCTGGGTTTCAGGTCCTGCTGTAAATTGTCCTCCAAGATTTTCTGAGTACACCATTACCACATGTTTGACTTCCCAGTAATTTTGCAACAGTGGTGTGACACTGTAGGCAAAGCATTCCATAGGGTTAGAGCGCTGCTTGAGGGAACCAGAGGAATGCAATCATCACCCACAAATGCACCATCTGCTGTGTCTTACTGCTTAATTAAACTAAAACTGGTAGGTTCTTAATTCTCATAGCTCATAAAAATAAAGGTCACAACAGAGCATTGGCATAGTGCATTATCCACATAACATACAATTGCTAAAGTATATTTTACCATCCTGTCACTCAAAAGAAAAAAGAATTGTACCTTCAAGCTGACGTCAAAGTGTAGCATGATTCTATCAGACTGACATCAGATCAATGATAGGACAGCTGAACTGTCAGCCTGACTCAATAGAAGGACAGAAGGTTCAATTCTCAGCCATTGTTCTTTCCTCTTCTCTCACAACACTTGCCAAAAAAAATTCTTCCACACATTATGAAGCTGTTTGTTAATTCATTCATTCACCTGTTCTTCAACCATTTATCAAGTGTTACCATATGCAAGGTACTTCGCTTAATATTTTGGAAGATACAAAGATGAATCACATATAGACTAACATAGCTGGTAATGAATTCATTATATATAGCCTCATTTTACATACATAAATAGTTTATTGAGATATGATTCAAATAACACAGAAGCCACCCATTTGAAGTATATGTTTTGGTGAATACTCTAAGTTATTCACAGAGCTGTGCAACTTTTACTACTTAATTTCAGAACACTTTCTTCATCCCTAAAAGAAATTCATATTCATTAGCAGTCATGCTCAGCTTTCCCCTGCCCCTGGAAACAGTCACTTACTTTCTATAACTTTGTCTTTTATGGAGATTTCATATATATAGTATCATAAAGTATGTAGTCTTTGGGCTTCTTTTATTTAGCATATTATCAAAATTTGTCCATGTTATAGCAAGTAGTACTACTTTATTTTTAATGGCTGTATAGTATTCTGTTGTATGGATAGTCCCCGTATTATTTAACCAATTGTCAACTAATGGACATTTGGATTGTTTTTATTTTTGGTTATTATGAATAATGCTGTTATGAACATTCATGTAAATGTCTGTGTAGGCATGTGTTTTAATTCTCTTGGGTATTTAGCCAGGAGTAGAACTGCCGGACCATTTGATAACTCTATAACACTTTGAGGAACTGCCAAGCAGTTTCCAAACTGTCTGCACCATATTACATTCCCACTAACAATGTATGAGGATCCATTTTTTTCACATCTTTGCCAATACTTATTATGGGTTATCTTTTTTTAATTTTACCCATTCCAATGAGTACGAAGTGTTATCTAACTGGGGTTTTGATTTGCATTTTCCTAGTGACCGATGATGTTGAGCATCTTTTTATGTGGCTGTTTGCTGTGCATATATCCTCTTAGGGGAAATGCACTTTTATTTTGAGCAACTTTTAATCAATCATTTGGTGGAAATATATGAAATATTACATTAGGACTCTTTCAACACCAATGTGACATTTCCCATCAAACAACTAATATATTTTCTTACCCTCAGGTTCCTTTTGATGTTTAAATAAAGACTAATGCAAATGTCTAAAAATAGAAAGGCTGTGAATTCCATAGTGCCATTTAACATTGGGAGTAAGAGGATGGGTGAAATTGCACCTGACAAGATAGCTCTTTCTAGCCAATAGCCTATTTCCCACATCTACTGGAAGTCAACTAGCAAGAATTTCTGAACAAGACAAATGACTCGGAAGAGGCTGAATTACAGAAAATTCAAGAGGATGAAATGATAGTAAAGAGAACTAAGGATAAACTCAGTTTCAGAACAAGGAAATTCAGAAATGTTACAGAGGTAAAAATCAGAACTAGACTGATTTGGACTGAAGATAATTATTTGCTTGAACAGTGAATGAATTATGATGTCATTTGCCTTGAAGCAGAGGGAGGAAGAGAACAAAAACAGAATATAAACATGCTGAAAGAGGACCAGTCATGTGGCAAGTGGTTTTCATTGCTCTTTTAAAGGAAGAGTTATGAAAAAGGAAAAAAGTAAGATCAATCTCAGGTGATCCACAAAAGATTTGATCTAGAATAGTAGGTCTGTGGTGCAGGACAGGCAAGGGGAGAACCATACAAAGAACCCAGCTGGATGCATGAACAGAGTTCAGGAAAGGGTCTGGATGAGAGGTGCTAGTGGGAAAAGGAAACTTCAGTCATTCAATAGCAAGGAGCAAAACCCTACATTGTTCTTAACTCCTTTCTAGCCAAATCACTAGTTAGGAACAATGGGGAATTTAATTCAGTGATATAGTTATGAGAGGCTGATGAATGAAAATAATTGATTCTCATTATCTCTTCAACATTCTTAATGCACCTGTAAGAGTGATCACGTGCTTTTCTTTAGACATCTCTGAACTGAATCATGCATCTTGAACTCTCTTTACTCTATAAGCTTTTTAACTTTCTAACATTTCTCTCCAAAGAATACAAATAGAAACAAAACAAATACACAATGTCTACAATAATAATGATGATCTGGATGCCACACTCTGCACAAGAAACAAAGGAAAGCAAAACTGTTAAGAAGTCAGCGGTACCTTACATGCTCTATACTCCCTGGCCCCAAATCGATAACTCTGCTCTCTCTTGTTGGTGTGTCCATGGAAAAGGTGCATGACAGCAGAAACAGACAGAGACCTTAAAATAGCAATTAAGGGTGAGGAATCTCCTGCCAAACAGCTAGTACAGATGTAACCTTTTTTTCCCCACAGAGCTTAGCCTTGTTCCATGGCCAAGAAGTTTGATAAATACTGTATGTTGAACAAGTGATCAAATTTATAAAAACTAAAGATGAGGAATGACCAATGGGAGAACCCAGGTGCTTCAGAGGGAGCTGAACCAGTTATTGTGTTTCCTGTTTCCTGTAGGTGGCGCCAAACTCCTTGAAGAAGAATCAGAGAAAGCAAGTTAAAAGGTTGGTTTGTGTGTCTACATTGAAGCGCTGAAGAATTTGCTTGTGAGTTGGCATTTCTCTTTCAAGGCAGCTCTTCTTCACTGGTATTGGCAAGCTCTAGATTTCAGAACTGATTCACCTGCACCGCGTTATTTATGAGCTGCTTTTTCCCTTTAAGTGCCCAGCCTCACATTAACAGTATGACTAGCTTCACTGCAGAGCTCAACTATGTCCATCACATAAATGGAAGGTTCATTAGAGCATCTATTAAAAGGATTTTCAAAGGTAAAAGAGCATTTTAAAACCATTAGGGTCCCTTAAGTTAGGTTCTACAGAAGAAATGTTACAGAACTGCTATTTAATGCCATCAACCAGACACAATTGCCACAGGTAATCAACAGTAATTTGGATTACCTTGCCAAAGGTCCCTGCCAAAAAAAGAAGCCATTGCGGGTAGTGAGGAGACAGAGGCTTGGTCAAACTGGAATAAAAGATGGATGAAGAGAAGGGTGAGTCTCTGAGGGCAGACAATGGATAAGCACAAGTTAGCTAGTTTGTCCCAGGTTTTCACTAGCATCATCTAGATCCGATTTTTATAACAAACAAACATTTGCTGCCAACCTCCTAAAATTTTTAAACAACAGCAGCCAAGACTGACTTCTATTCGGCACAATTACATAAGACCAAGCAGTGCATTGCTCTCGTTTTTGAAGCTTTGTTTTAAGCTCCCTCATTAATCTTTCAGTCTTTTCCCATCTCTGCCTGACTATAACTGCCCTGAATTTATCCAAGCCTGCAGCATGCCAGGCTCACTGGTGTCTAAATCACTGAGAGCTGAATACACATTCTACTCATGGGACTCTACATTTCCATCAGAAAGAACCAATCACAGCTTAGGAGAGGTAAACCTCTTTTTAATTGTATTCTATGATACTAACAGGCATTCATTACACATGGACCTTAAAACAAGATTTGCTCTTGGCTGCTCATAATTGTATTTCTACAGCAGTTTAAACCGTTGGCACCTGCAATTGCTAGCAGGCCTGAGCTAAGAATTTCTATTATCCCAGTTTCAAGGGTTACATTTAAAATAAAACTCAGAGGGGCAAAACATTACATACACACATATTTACACAAATTAAATACTATGCACAAGTCAATACCTTCTGCACACAAAACTACATTAAACTCAATTAGCCCTAAGCAAAACTACAGGAAGCAGGATTTTTGTGAACCAACAGAGCTGTTCTGTATAATAAAGAATATAAAAGCAGCTAGATTATAGAATTCTGCAGAACTGTCAATAAATGTTTTTTTTAAAAATCATTATCAATCCTGATCTCTAAATTAATTAACTGAAGTGAAATTAACATAAAACAGTCCAACTCAAGAAATTTATACACAGATAACCTCTGACTTCTGAGTGCTAATAAAGGAGGGCTTTTAGCATATCTAGGTTGTTCAGAGCTTTTCCAGAAAGATATTCCTAACAATGAACCACAAAAGTGCCACCAAACTAAAGTACAATGTCCTTCTTGTTATGGTTTCCTACTTGATTATGACCAAAAATTAAATTATACAAATATTTCACTAAATATCTCTCAAACCTTATAAATATTAATATGAACTCAATCTCCTATGTGCCCAGCATTTAAAAATCCATTTAAAAATCTTGGAAACTAATTTAAGATTTCCATCTAGAATACAAATTAGCAAGTCCTCTTCCTAGCTGTTTTGCTCAGCACCCATATCTGCACATTTAGTACTGAATGTCAGTTGGTAGCACTTAAAGATGATGAATATTAAAAGCATGCTCCTGCCTGCTAACATATTAGAGCTCAGCAACCACTGAATTTGTCAGAAGCTGCATTTTCAGTGAACAAACTACTGCCTTTAAGACACCAAAGCATTCTGTACGTTCCCAAATTGTGAAAAGGGTACACAGAGGTTAAAATTTTACCATTAAATATGTTATCTGGGAGGACAGTACAACATTAAAATCTTTTCTAAAACTTACCATTTTAAAATACCACTTTGCTATGCCTTTTAAAGTATTTACATCAGGACTGTATCTGAACAATAATGTCAGATAATATTAAATACGCATTATGTGCCACGCTCTGAGCTAAGCGTTTCATATATATGTAGGTGTGTATAATAATGTGTTATTTTCATATACATGCTGTTATGCACATATCACCTTTACATTCACACTACCTTATTTGCATACATGCATACTATCTCTACATATATGCTATCATATCAAATTCTCCACCCATAAGTTGAGTGGTTTTGTTATCCCTGGAGACATTACACAATGTAGTTGAAGTAATAAGCAAATGAAAGAAGAGCAATTCAACCCAAGCCTGTCTTCAATCTATACACACTATGGAGCCAACTTTCTGGCTTAAAGAGTTGGGTGTGTCAGTGCAGCCTATAATCCCTTCAATTGGGGAAGCTAGAAGAACCCCAATAGATCCTCCTGAAGGCAGGAGGATGACCAGTTCCAGGCCAGCCTTAGCAACTTGGTGAGGCCCTAAACAACTTAGTGAGATCCTGTCTCAAAATAAAAACTGTAAGAGACTAGGGATGTAGCTCAGTGGTACATGCCCCAGGTTCAATTCCCAGTGCCTGGGTGTGGCAGGAGAGTTGCTGAAGGAAGAACCACAGTTGCTCACTCTTGTTGGGTCCAGGAGCTTTGTACCTATTTTACATCTGTACTAAGAAAGCCTTCTCATATGTAAGTCATTTCCCCCCCCTGCAAGGATTCATTCACCCAGAAAACTAAACAAAAATACACTTTTGAAAGGAATACACTAGCTTATTTTATTTAATTTTTTAAAATTTAATTAAAATGACTTATTTGGATAACCTAGCTAGAATATGTAAAATCAGTTGGGTTACTCAAATTCCTGCACATCACACCTTTTCATGGCCAGTTGCCTGGTTAGAAAGGCAGGAGAGTATGACTGGATTGAGCTCTGGGACAGGGTTAGAAATACAACACACTACTTCCTTCTAACCTCCTGACAAGGCTCAATGTCCTTGCTTGTAAAACAATGATAATGTTAGTACCCATTTCACAGGTTACTGAGTAGATGAAACAAAGGGATACATAGAGTGTGTTGGATACACAGTGAGTACTAGCTATTATCTTTCAATTTTATCAAAACAGCTTTGCTACTTTCTTGAAATGCTATATAGTTCTTTAATTTGCCTATTAAGAACTGTCTTACACTCAATGAGTATTTTTTCTGCCCAATTTTATGTCATCAGCCAGCCTTACAGCTCTCCAAATCATTCTAAATTATCCTCTGTTTCCCTGGACTTTTGAGAGATTCAAATTCTTTTTCCAAATTATATACTAAGCTCTCCTTTGAGTTGATTTTTTGAGCTGCTTAATCACTTCTGTTGACCTCTATTTTTCACCAGATTGGCCAAATCTTTCTGATATGGAGACTTTCAGAAGAACATTCTGAATTAACCTCTTAAGAACCTAAAAATTAGGACTCATTGAAGTCCCTTCTGATTTCTGCCTTCCCCAGCATTTACCACCATGTTCATTACCACATGCTTATCTGGACATTTCCTCCATTTCTTACATCATGGCAGATGTTTTCTCCAGATTTCCGAGTACATTTTTCTCTCCCTCTCTCTTATAAAATAGGGAAGAAACAGTACAATTATTTAAAAGTTATTTAAAAGTTACTGTTTATAGATGAAATTACATTTTTCCAGTAGATAGCTAGTTAAGTTACAAGTCTTTATTCATTCCTCAACAAACATTTATTTAGTGCCTACCACATACCATAGGAGTTGGATCACATGCTTTTGGAAAAAAAAACAACAACAAGGAAACACTTTATGTGAATTTAGGTGCTAAATTCTGGTGCCTGCCTGTGTCACACAGTTGTTTGAAAGGAGTGCTAATAACGTTTAAATCAAATTCATTAAATATCATTTAGATATGTATACATATATATAATTTATATTTCCAAATCCAATCTCTCTTTTTTTTTGGGGGGGGGGCTGCTAGTAGACTAAAAAGTCCCTATGAAAGTTGTCATATATTTTATGGGATGTGTTAATGAGATATAGATGTGGGCCTATAGACAGAGGAATGTGGAACTGTTTTATTTTTCTGTAGCTGGATGGGATTATGGTATTTTATTTGATTCTGTTTTCTATATTGATTTTTATAGCCATTCTATTTTTTCACTTTTATTAGTTATAAAACTTTTACTAAACTTTCAACCACTATGTATCTTCTCAATGTAACCCAAAAAGATCACTTTAGTCTTCTTTTAATGAAAGACTAGTAATTTAGCATTTTTATTTTCCTTAATGTACCAATCAGTTTTCTAGTTTAAAGACAAAAAAAAAAAGTCATATCGTTCAATGTTAAATTTGTAATTTGAATCTGCTGGGCATGTGGTGTGGTCTATCAGTACCCAAGATCAGATCTCTTTTGGACCTGAAAAATGCTCCTCCAGTATTTATCCTAGTTGGTTCATTTGTTTTGCTCCATCTTCCACATTTATCCCTGTCACTTGGAGGTTGGATCTGTATCTTTTCAGACTACTCTGTTTGCATTCTGGGCATTTTCCTGAAGTTATCCTCTACTACTGTCAGGGGTTTTAAAATAAAGACTGCTTTTTATTTACAATGAAGATTTATTTTACCTGTTATAGTTTTCATTTCATTATATCCTCTTCTAAATTCTCATTTACTAGATGCAGCTTCTTTAGGTGTCTTGCTTAATTTACAAGGCAGAGATTTTCTAACTTTGTTTCATAAAGCAAATCTATTTCAGAAAGGTTTTGCTGCAGCTCTTACAACTTCTTTGCTTTAGAGCTGTAGGATTTTAATTATTCATCTAGAACAATTATCCATCTAGAACACATGACTTGGTTTCTTTTTTATATCCCTGAGCTTAGCACATTGACCTTGGTCCTCAGTGCCTACCACACTTGAGGATTGCTTAAAGTCCTTTCCAGCAATTCAGTTTCACTAATGAGTGAACAAATCTCTACAGTGCTTACTGTGTGCTAGGCACTGATCTTGGTATTGGGGAATCCATGAGAATAACGCCACCTCCAAGCCCCAACTCTTCCTTCCCCACTCTTAGGAAGCTTAAGAGTTTAATGAAAGAGACAATAAAATTGTATGCTAGTGACTGATTATAAAGAGGTATTTGTAGATGTCATAGTGTCCAAAGCAAAGCCCAAGGATGAGTAACAAGTGCAACTTCTGATTCTTCACTTCAAAGTAATTAAGGTCACAGAGCAGTCTAGAACTTGCCTGGGAGCAAGGAGTCCCCGCATCCCAGAAAGAAGCTGAGGAAGAAAGAAAAGAAGCGTGCACAGGGGGAGGGGGGGTGTTAGGTGCCATTAGAAGCTCTTGAGCAAATCAGCTAAAACAATCAGCAGCACTAGAGATGAACAAAAAGAAACACAGGCCAGAACTGGAGAGCAGGATGTCAACAAAAATGGGCAATTGGGAGGAGCCATCAGGATGAGATGCGGGTTGCTGAAGAAGGAGCAACTCAGTCTGATTTCAACCACAGGAAAGAATGCAAAAATTCCTTCCAGAAACTAGAATGGGCTCAATGCCTGATACTCACTGTGGTTCTGGGGATTTGTTTCCTTTTCATACAATTTCATGGGTATTTTAAAGGAAATAAGGAAGACATTGTTCGAAGCACTTCCACTCACTCTGCTGTATTCTTGGAAGTCAGTGGTTCAATCTCAAATGAAACTTCTCACTAACAGTAGGTTCAGTTATTTATGCTCTCTAAACAATGAGTGTTTTTAGGCAAAGATTTTCTAGCCTATCCAACTAAACAAAAGAGCCTCCCATGCAGAGACACACATTTCCATTCCGAAAGCCCTGCAGGCAGATCTGTGAAGCTTGCCATCATAAGACTCATTTAATTTTAAATTAAATTAAGGGCCCAAAAGGTAAGCACATTGTTCAGGTTATTCCAACTAATGTCCTAAACTTACAATTTCAATGATTCTTCATCCAATTGATGACTCCTTCTGTAATAAAGAATTCATGAACCATGGAACCAACTGACAAAAATAAAATAAATAAATATCACTCACAGCTTAGAAATAAGAAAAAAAAAAAAAGCATTCACACAGTCCAGTTCCTAACTCACAAAGGGTAAATATCTGGGGAAATTTGTTATCAAGACTTTATCAAGACTGTACCTGTAAGAAAAAAAAAATGAGCATAAAAAGGGTAATTTTCAGGAAGAACAAGGTTAGGAAGGTCCCAATTTCTGAACACTGTCAGTTGACACACAAATATCCACATAGACAAAGTTAGTTGAGATGATCAGATGTAACTAAAATGAAATATAGGCCTTTGTTCTTCTATACAGTTGTAAGGTTCCCCTCTTCAGGCTAGGTGGGACAAATCTGATAAATTCCTTTATTAAATGCACATTTATTGATCAAACTGCCCCAGATGGGTGGGGCCTTCTAACAATATCCAGTTGCTTAAGAGTGTGAGTAGCGGGGGAAGAGATGAGGGGGGAAAACCTAGATTGGAAAATTTTCAAAGAATACGGAATGAGGAAATCTCCAGGTCAAGTGCGACCATTATGGAACCAGCTGATTATTTCTGGGCAGAGTACAAAAGCAGGCATTTGAAGGTGGTTGTCAGCCTCCTCCCTCTTCCCCTTCTCACTATAGAAAACAAGGAGAGAACAAGGAATGGGAAGGAAAAAAGAAGACTGGTTCTGGAGAAACCAGGGAAACAGGGAGGGAGGGGCAGAGTTAAGTTAGAAGGCTGTTTCAAAGAAGAGACTAATAGAGTTTGAAATATTGAAAGTGGAGCAGATCTATTAGGTGTGGCATGTGTGCACAGCTCAAGTGGAGTGAATATGAAGGTCATTTTAGTGGAGGGACTCAGAACTAGGAGATGCGGTGATTAGAAAAGCCATCAAATGGAATGCTGTACTTACTGAGGATTCAGTTGAATCGCTGAGGAAAAGGTGAGACTACCTTGAAACAGCATAGCTCCAAAACTGTTATTACAGATGGGGCAGAAGTAGTGGGAAGATATTTAAAGTTGGGTTGGTATGGCACTACATAGTGCGTAGCTGCATCTGGACCACCTCCCTGAAGGCTCATGTGTTGGACACCTAGACCCCAGCTAATGGTGCTGCTGGGAGGTAGTGGAACCTTCAGGAGATAGGACTTGTGAAAGGGAGTTAGGACATTGGGGACGTGCACTTTGAGGGGATATTGGGACCATGTCCCTTCTTCCCTCCCTCCCTCCCTCTCTCTTTCTCTCTCTCTCTTTCCATTCCAGCTGCCATGAGATGAGCAGCTGCTATGCCCGAAGAGGAGGTAGAGTGCTGCATAGACCAAAGGCACATGGCCAAGCAACCACAGACTAAAACACTTAAACCAGGAGCCAAAATAAACTGCTCCTTCTTATCTCAGGTATTTTGTCACAGAGGTAGAAAGCTGAGGAAAGTACCTATGCATGACTGTTAGTTGTCTTAACTAAGAATGAGGAAGATTCTAGAGATAATAGGAAAATACCCCCCAACCCAGGCTTTCCTCCATTCCCCCACTAACTTGGAAGGTATGTTATAGTGATTCATGCAAATTTCATGAATTGAAAGTCAGTGAGAAATGAAAATGGAATAACTGTTAGTAAATAAGAGGGTCATGGAATATGCATAATCCCTACTTCTTGACTCAGGAGCAGAATTAAAAAAAAAAAAAAAATTCATGTTCCCTGGCCACTCCTGAGTGAATCTCCCTGGGCTCTCTCAAACACACCACTCCAACCAGATGCTAGCTGATACTTTCCATAGTTTGGTCCCCAACACTCTTCACTTCTTGCTCAATACACCCTAAGCAATGTCCCCCTCACCTCACCAGTCCCAAGCCAGCACTTCCAATTGCTTACTGACCTTTTCTCTCTGGATGTCCCATCAGTTCTTCCAAATCAACAATGGTAAAACTAAATTTGTAATTTTCCTGCTTTCCTCTGTTTCTATTTACATGTTTAATCAAGCCAGATAATCACCTTCAAAATGTTCTTCCTCTTTACTTTCCCTCTCCTTCTAGGGCTAAGTGGTAAACAAATTCCAAAATTTTCAACTACTTTGCAAATCCATCCCTCTTTTTCATTCTGACTGCTACAAACTAAGTTAGGGCCCCTCATCTTTTCTCATCTGATTTTCCAAATGGCCTCCTAACTGGCTTTGCACTCCTCTACAACATCCAGTATACTACCACCAACCAGGGCAATCTCTGTAAACAGCAATCTGATCAAATCACTTCCTCACTGAAGACCTTCAATGGCTCCCAGGGCCTACAGGATAAAATGCAAAACCTCTTAAGCTCTGGGTCATGCTTGTTTGTTCTGAGGGGGGTGGAGGAGGAGAGGGAGGTGTCTGGGGAATGCCTGCCATGCCTGCCTCAGAATCCTTGTGAGTATCAAAAATGTATGGAAAAGCACTTTCAGAACTGTCAAGCATTATCTACTAGTTCTTAGCCTTTATGAGGTCACAGACCCTTTGAAGAGTCTGATAGGAGCTCTAGAGTTTTCTCAAAAACACAATGACACACATTTACCTAGGAGTAAAATTTGCATCCAACTTCTGAGCATCCATGGACTACATCACACAGACTACAGGGATATAGATGCTCATCCATCCATGGATGCTCAGAAACAATCCAGATTAAGAACTCTTACTTTAGTATTTATTACTTTCACATTGATACTCAGAACTGGAGTCGGTGTCATCTTGAAAGCATTTCCAGCCTTACAAACAAGCAAGCAGCTCTCCTGTGGGCAGTCTGATTATTCATGCAGATGTCTAAAATATTCATCAGCAGGGTCACTGGGCACATAGTGAATATAGGCAGAAAATTAGTACAGTAGTTAGTGTATGGGCTCACAGTCATTTCATAGCGCAGCTGTCCCTACACACAACTGTTTGAAAAGAACAGGTTATTTTGAAAACAATCAGCTGAATTAAGTCAAACAACTGGCCATTGGGCCTTCATTCTAACTGAATGAAAATGAAGTGAGGTTCCTTCCTTTTTATATAGCTCATCCATCGATGCAAAAAGAGACACACTGAAGCTATTCCATAGCATAAATGTTCAGTATTCATGAGTCTGTCTCTTGCAGCTGCATGGAACATGGCTTGGCATCAGCGCTGTTTGTCTATATGTCCTTTTACATGTTTGTGCATATTTACACTGTGTGTTTCAGTTCTCAAGAAAGTAGAAGGCAAGGAACATATTTACTTGACATGTTTGTGCAGGGCACATCAAACAGACTACAGGGATATATTATTCATGGGCAGTAAATTCAAATTCTTCACCAGAGCATGGCCTAAAATGCACATAATAAAAAACCAGAACTGATTGCTTTATTCCTAGAGTTCGTGATACTGGCCCAACGACTGGCCCTTAAGTTAATCACAGGTGATGATATCCCACCAAAGTAAAACATAGACAACAAACATCCACCAATATTTCAGATAGTCAACACACATTCCATAATTGTAACATCACAAACAGAGAGGCTTTGTGTACAGGAAATGCACATATTGAACATAAAATTAAATGTGTCCTAACACTAAAGTGAGCTAAAACCAATGTGTGTCATTTCAAATAAGCATTTAATTAACTGTTTTTTTTTTCTTGGTTGACTTCTGAAAATTATTATTTTTGGAACACAATATCCTAAGACATATTCATTGGAAATCCTAAGTGATATCTTTCTTTTTTCTTGATGAATTTTCAATGAGCAGTCATTAGAAATCATTCCAAAGTCTTAAAACTGAGCTTTTCAAAAATACCTGAACTTCCATATTTTGTCACCAGATGGCGATCACATGCATTGGTAAATCCTAAATCATGAGCAAATCTAATTTCAACACTTGAGAGATGTGGTTCTCAAATTTCATGATCTTAAACTCTTAAAAATTATTGAGGACCCCAAAGGACTTCTGTTTATGTGGGTTATATCTATATATCTTAGAAATGAAAACAAAATTTTTTAAAGATTTTTATTAATCACTTAAAAATAAAAATCATTACGTTAACAAAAATGTTTTATGAAACTATTTGTCAAAGCAAAACTGTTAGAGAGAGAAGGTTTTGGAAAATCTCTTTAATATATGGCTTAACAGAAGACACTAGGATGCTCACATTTACTTCTTCAACCTGTTGTGATGTGTTGTGTTCAAATATATGAAAAATAATCTAGTTCCATGCAGATATGTAGTTGGAAAAAGGAAATGTATTTTAACAGTCTTTTCAGATAATTGTGAACATTTTCTTTTGATACTATACCAAAACTCAACAAGTGGTATTTTCTTAACATTTAAACAGGACTGTAGTATCTGAAACTATACCAAAGAACTTTTCATACTCAGTGATATTAAAATCTATTGGTTTATCTGCACTTTGACCCATGCATGTTTTACCCCCTATCATTTTTTATCATGTAATGGTCATTTGAAAAATATCAGTTCACTGAATTGTGAAGATCATCTTCCAAATGTTGACACATTTCATTATTCAGTATCAGGAAAATCACATTCCATATTATCAACACCAACCTCATCAGAAAAGTCTTTTAAGTTTCAGGCTGCTGCCAAGTTCACAGTGGAAGATATAAATTTTTAAAAACTCTTGTTTCACTTGAAAGCTTGAATATTATTGCTGACAACAAACACTGTCCGTTGTTTCCCTTAAAATGACAGGCTCACTTTATTTTCCAGAAAATGTCTGCCTACTACCCAAGTCTGAATAACCATAGTTTGTTTATCTTTCTGTCAAGAAAAAATTATGTTCCCTGAAACACTCAGCTAGTTCAGTTTATAACTCAAGTTCATCAGTACTCTTCTCTAAGAAAATCATCAGATGCAGCAAAAATTCTTTATGTGAACTTCCCCTTTCGTCAAAGACTACTTAAATAACAAAAATCCAGAGGCAAGATTTGATAAAAATAATAATTTTTACTGTTTTATCAGGGATCTTCTTTTTTTTGGGGGGGGGGGGGGCGGGGAGGGTACCAGGGATTGAACTCAGGGGCATTGACCACTGAGCCACATTTCAGTCCCTAAATCTTCCTTAGAGAAAGGGTCTCATTTTTGCTGAGGCTGGTTTTAAACTCATGATCCTCCTGCTGCAGCCTCCTGAGCCACTAGGATATAGGCATGCACTGCCATGCCTGGCTGACATTCTTTCTTAATGTATGCTGAGGGAAAGAATACAATGACTTTTAGGACAGTTTGGTGCCACTAACCTGAATTAGGCTAAGGTTCCATAAGTTCTATTTGCCACTACTGATGCACCATCAGTGCAAATGTCAACACATCATGAAAGACAAATTATAGTCAGGCATGATGGTGGATAATTGTAATCCCAGTGGCTCAGGTGGCCAAGAGAAGAGGATCACAAGTTCAAAGCCAACCTCAGCAATCTAGTGAGGCCCTAAGCAACACAGCAAGACCCTTTTTAAAAAATAAAATAAAAAGGGATTGGGATGTAGCTCAGTGCCTGAATACACCTGGGTTCAGTTCCCAGTAAGGGGGGGGGACACAAATTATATTTTAATATTATAAGAACTGTTTTTATTTCATGGATCCCTTGGATGAACCACCATTGGAAAACCATGCTTCAGAATTTTTTTCATTTAATCCCGAATACTAAGGGATAAATGTATATTAAATACCATGACTATTCTCGCTTTATGGAAAAGCGAAGATATTTACTTCAAAAAAAAAGATAAGAAAAAAATATATTTACTTTTATTATTTAATATAAGCTAGAAAATGACACAGAGGAAATTCTGTTCACTCTGTATTCTTTTCACTCTATTGTACTGCATAGAAAACAAAAGTGAATTCATTTCAGCACTTAAAAATAAAACTGGGTGCCACATTCAGGGAAAAAGAACAAGATGAAACTTGTGGTATACTAAAACCTCTATATCTGAACATTTGGTCAGTGAGAACCCTTAATCCAATTTTCTGATTGGCTCTTCAATTATTCCCATTCTTGGTTTCTACTCCTCTTAAGATTAAGATTTTTAAATATATTAATTAGAGCCAAAACAAGAACTCAAGAAATGTCAGATTTTAAGTTCCCTCCTGATGTATATGTTCACAATTTAATCCTTTTGAAAGGATTACTAGATCTCACAGCCAAAATTAGAAGCACTGTCATTTCACAGTAGTAAAGCTAAAAATAAGTATAAGAGTATTTTTCCAACTTTTTCGTAAAGAAGTGGAACATGAGTTAACATTTTATATGGTATCTCAATATGGAAAAAAGTAAAATAAAACTGAAGTTACTTTATCTGTTTGAAGCACAGTCTATCACTGTTATTATTAGTAACCATTCATTAAGTGCTCACTATATGTTTGAATGTGTAAGAGCTTTACATAAATTATCCATCTCATTTGATTCTCACATATTTCAAAGGCACCATCTTTCTTTCTTTCCCTCCCTCCCTTCTTTTCTTTTTCTCCTTTCCTTCTTTCCTCCCTTCCTTCCTTCCTTCCTTCTTAGTTCTAATCAGTTATACATGACAGTAGAAAGCTCTTTGATTCATTCTAAACAAATGGAGTAGAATTTTTCACTTCTCTGGTTGTTCATGAAATAGAGTCACATCATTTGTGCAATCATACATGTATCTAGGGTAATGATGTCCATCTCATTCCTCAGTCTTTCCTATCCCTTTGCCCCATCCCCTGTCCCCCTATCCAAAACTCCTCCACTCATCCCATACCCGCCCATATGGATCAGTTTCCACTTGCCAGAGAAAACATTTGGTCCCTGGTTTTTTGAGATTGGCTTATTTCACTTAGCATGATATTCTCCAACTCCATCCATTTACCTGTAAATGCCATAATTTTATTCTCTTTTAATTCTGAGTAATATTCCATTGTGTATATGTACCAAAGTTTCTTTATCCATTCATCTATTGAAGGGCATCTAGGTTGCTTCCACAGTTTAGCAGTTGTAAACTGTGCTGCTATAAACATTGAAGTGGCTGTCTCAGGGTAGTATGCTGTTTTTAAGTCTTTGAGGTATAAACTGAAGAGTGGGATAGAGGGTCAAATGGTGGTTCCATTCCAAGTTTTCTAAGGAATCTCCATATTGCTTTCCAGATTGGTTGCAGCGATTTGCAGTCCCACCAGCAATGTATGAGTGTGCTTTTTTCCCAACATCCTTGCTAAGACTTGTTACTTGTATTCTTGATAACTGCCATTCTGAGTTGAAATCTTAAAGAGCAGTTTTGATTTATATTTCTCTAATTATTAGAGATGTTGAACATTTTTTCATATATTTATTGATTGACTGCATATCTTCTTCTGAGAAGTGTCTGTTCAGCTCCTTAGCCCATTTATTGACTAGGTTGTTTTTTTGGTGTTTAGTTTTTTGAGTTCTTTTAGCACTCTATCTGACATGCATGTTCAGAGGCATCATCTTCGTATTGACCCTATCACCATCTTACAGATGAGATAACTAAGGGTTGGAGAATTAATTAGCTTCTCCACTAGTACAACAAGTAAAAGACTGAACTGAGCTTAAAACCAAGCATATCTAAGCTTGAATGACTCCAAAACTGAAGTTCTTAATTCCTGCCTCTTTTCACAGGCTTCCAGAACTAGCAGTTCTGATATATACCTGTGGCTAGATCCCTGATATTCTCTAAGTAATTAGCTTCCTATTGAGATTTAGTTAGTATAGTCCATTAGTACAGTCAATGCCTACTGCATGTGTAAATTCATGTGCTATTGATATTAGATCCACAGTTAACACAAATTCAATTTTTTTACATACAATTATATATCTTCCTAGCTTACTAATTTGCTATTCAACTATTTCTCAATAGCAACTCTCTTGACTGTATAACTAGGTTACTATGGTTTCTTTGAACACACCAGTTATTCTACCATTCAGCCTGCACCTTCCTGTATGTTGAGCGCCTGGCCTACTACATTTCTATGTGTCTTTCCCCCAGACCTAAAGCCGCTATCCTGTTTCCTTACTCCACCCTCCCTTGGCTCTTCAGTGGTGTGCTTTCTTAATGCTATTTAACCTTTCTTATGCATTTGTTGTATCTTTCCAACTAAGCTACCTTTTTTCCTCATTTTTTTGGTCCTCTCTGTATTCCCCACAACTTCTATCGCCAACACTATATACAAACTAGAGGCCCACAAATATTGTTAGAATTAATACACCATGTGGTGATAATAATGCTGTTGTGAAAATGGTTTATTAAAAATCCATTTCTCAGGGAACTTACAACAGATAAAAATGTTATGAGAGGATCATACTGGTGTTTCCAGTAATAAATCACCTCAGGAATGACTGGAAAAAACAATCACCATTACTGCTGAACTGAGGTTGAATTTCAAGTCCCACTTCCACAAGATTGAGAATACTTACTCACAGAGCTGGTGGCACACTGGTTGGCCCTGAGTGGACTGTAATACCTTGAGTTATAAAATGACAATCTTGAAGACTGGTTTTTCTCCAGAAGTGAATGAATGAATTGAGAGAAAGCATGCACTTCTACAAAAGTTGGGGGGGGGGGGCAAACACCAATATCATCTTAATGGCTCCCAACATGGTAGTATTACTATGTGCCAGACACTATTCTAAATGCTTGATTATATACTAACTCATTTAACACTCTCAAAACCCAGAAGTAGTAGGAGCCACTACTGACTTCATTTGATAGATAACAAAATTAAGTCACAGAAAATGTTAAGTAATTTGCCTAAGGTTAGTCACACAGCTACTAAACAGTAGAGCTGGGATCCAATAAACTCATTTAAACTGCTTGAAGTATTTGTCTAACACTAAATTACCTAATATTTATGTCTCAAACTTTTGGAAAAACTATCCTTTGGTGAAAGATTTAAAGAATTACTAATATCTAGGCACATATTAGTGTGCTATTTAACTATAAACTTACTGTCTTTTAAAGAACCCAACACATTTTCAAATATCATAATCACTTAAGCCTTTTGGTGGCTCCCACTGGCCACAATGCATAGGAACCACCATCTCTGCTTGCTTGCATAATCATTCTTGGCACCTGACTCTGGTTTATGCCCTGGCTCCACTCTCCTTGAATATCAGGCAATTACATGTCACGCTGCTTCCCCTTCAAATGTCCAGATTCCTTAATTTTTCCTGGTATAACAGTGATATAGAAAGGGGGAGGGACTTCAAGTGCTCTATGATTTGTAAGATCCTATACTTTCTACTTTCTTGTCCCATTTTTCTTACTTTCTTTTTTCTCCTTTTCTTTTTTTAACCATCTAAAGATGTTACTGTTTAAAAAATAAATAAATCTAGTTATATTTTCATGGAGCTTTTCTTGCAGTGGCACCCCTATATTTTGCTTCTTCACTAATTTTGTTTAATGTAGAATTTAATTTTGATTTTTAACATATATCCAATTATTCAACAATGAATGGCCATACAAGCAGATAATATTAAAGTATAGAAAATAAAGGAAAAAAATTAGATTCAAAGTATATCAGTTTTGGCAAGTCTCTCCTCAATCAGTTTCCTTCCAATCTATAACAAAGAATATGAGAACTGAAGGGAGCTCATGCATGTACCATCTTCAATCTGCTCTCCCTCTACCCCAACTGAGATTCAGAATATTTCAGCTAAAAGGAGGTAGAAGAAAAAATATTGATCTCTCTAGGTATTCTAAATTATAATTTTATCTGTGTTTCCAATAAGATCATCAAAGTACCCTGGATAAAATTTAAAAGCATCCCAGGCTAGGGTGTCCAAGCTCCAAGGATGGGATTCCAAATTACCCATCTGCTAATTTTATTCCTGTGTGCACCTGATATGCTAGCTGACTTCATTCATGGTTCATCTCAAGTCTGCCCCAATCACATCTTACTCTCATTGACTGAAAAATTCGTTTGAACATAAGAATTATTTCTGAATGTATCTAAAGTGTTTATTAAACTAAAAAAGATTAAAATATATGATTTTACACCTGTATTTTTGCTTTCATGGTATCCGGGTCAATTCTGTGATTGTCTTGGTTGCACCTTCGGTCACAAACGCAAGCTCTAATTGTTCCCGTGAGAAGCTACAAAACCCTCTGACAATCTCTTTTATGATGGGTCTTTCTAGAATCACTCTAAAAACTGAGAATTTGCAGTATGGAGAGTTTTTAATGATGTGGTATATGGCAGCTGTTGAAATGTATTAAGAGTTTGGGGTTGGGGTTGCAGAAAGAAAAAAAAAAAGGTCATAATACATGTGACACAAGAGGATGTGTTTAAAATCAAATTTCCTGTATGAGAATTGAGTCACCAAACATCATAAATTTTCAATCCATGCAAACGAAAGAAAATATTGAGATAAAGTCTATAAAATATATTTCAAAAGTAATACTAATATGAGTTCCCATGCTTAAAGACTGGTGATAGAGATTTTAAAAATGACATTCCTACATAAATAGAACACAAATAGAAAATGTCCAAAGTTACCAACTCTCAGACTGATAAAGAGATCTATATATTCTGAAAAAGTTTTTTAGATCTATGCCCTCCTCCTAGGGGTTAGGAGATGGTGGCTTAGTGGTAGCACTTGCCTGACACACATGAGGCCATGAGTTGAGTCCCCAGCACCTCAGGAAAAAGATATTTATACCCTTCTAGATCAGAGATATATCAAATTATTCATTCAATATATATTTCTTGAGTATTTTTTCCCTGTGGCCAGAACTAGCCATATTTTAGTGAACAGAACAGGCTTATAATCTGATCGAATTTAAGTGGCCTACTGCAGAGCAATAATGAAGCAAAAATAAATAAAAATTGGTAAATGACCAGTAGTGACAACTAACTAGCTTTAATGAATAAGATTTGAAAATTTTAAATAGGATACTTACTCCACCTGCAGAAAATTTACAGCTAAGTAGAATATAAAATAAACCACAAGATAACCTCTATATAAACAAGGCTCTCCACCGAAGAATGTGAGAACTGGAAAATTCTTTGTTTTGCAATTTTCAGTTTGAGTAAGATAACAAAGTTTACAAAGAAGCACTGTGTTTTTGCTCAGGAGATAAAACATTAATCTAACTGTTGACCTAGAAATAACATAGAAAATTATAAATTGTCCCATAAAAGCTTTAAGGAAACAAGCAACCTAAGTAGTTCACAGTATTGGTTAATGGTAGATTGGGGACGACTGTGTATTTGCCAGTATGTGACAGAAAATAATATAAAGATCTTCCCCCCCACTCACCCACACACACTGTTTTTTTACTATTTTTGAACAGAAAATAAGGAGCAGAACTTCTCCTTTACATTCGGGAGCGCAAGTCTAGCACATGCTGAAATGACTGTCAACTCTTATAGATGTAACTTAAGTCTCACAGCAATGCAAAATTACCAACACGAACTTAGTGAATTGGGTTGCACATTATTATACAAACTGGATCAGAATACAATTTACTTCTTGCTTGTCAACATAAATGCTTTAACACCTAATCCAATATTCTAAGTTGAAATTTTATAAATTCATAAAAAACAGACCCAATATGCAAGATCCCCAGTTATATCCATCTACAAAACAGAAATAAATTATACCAGCCATTTGTCATAACTGTTGCTGAAAAATAAGTCACAAATGAAAAGGCTTTAACTTACCTTAAGAATTGTGACTACATTAAAATACGTTTACTTCCAAAGCCTTGCCATCTGACTGTAACAAGAGATTAACTTTTTTTCAGAGGGAATCAGATTGAAGTAATCATAGAGGACCTAAAAACTGAATTCCAATTTGACAAACTCTAGAGTCGCATGTGTACGCTGGCCTGAATCAGTCTTAAGTAATACATAATGCAGTATCATGTTTCTAAGAAAAACTAGGAGATATAAAATTGCCTATATCCTGAGGGAGATAGAAGGAAGATAAAGAGATTCTAGGTGGAGGAACAGAGTGAGTGGAGAGGAGATGATAAGCTCCTTACCAGTCTCTAAGGCTCCAAAGCCAATGGCTGGTACACTTAAACCATAAGGCCCCAGGGACAGTAAGAGCCATATAACAGGCCTCATTACACCAAAAATACCCTTCCCTATTTCCAGCTATCAAAATATTATGCATCATCAATATCCAAGTTTGTCATCTCTTGCATGAAGCCTTTCCTGATTTCCCTCAGTCAAAATTCCTCTCCTTGATGTGTTTGCATAGCACTTTCTTTTTTCAAATACGTAAGTCAAGTTGCACACTTTATCACATTTAGTTTCATCTATTAATTCTCATAGTAGATTATCAAATGAATACAGACAGGCAGGCAAAGTGTGCCTACTATGTGCTCAATTAAAGTTTGTCATTTTTCAATATACAAAACTTTATATATAAATTCAAGACCTTTGTGAAAGTCAAGAGGAACATAGCAATTCCACTATTAAGAAATTACCAAGGTAATACTCATGAAGACACACAAAGGTTTATATGCATGGATGTTCATAACAGCATTATTCTTAATTATAATAAGTATTATGGTGATAATGAAAACAATTATCTTGTATTGTGTCCTTATTTTAAGTCAAGAACCGTGGAAGCACTTTATGTTATATCAGCTGATTCTCACAGCAACCCCTCAAGGCAGATATTATTATCTAAACTCAGAGAAGGTAATTATCCAAGGTCAAACAGCTTATAAAAGTTGGAGCCAGAATTTAAGCCTAAGAGGTCTCACCCCAAAACTCATGATATGCCAAAAAACTATCCTAAGTACCTTATATAGCTATCCCCACTTACTCCCTCACACAATGCTGAGAAGCAAACCATTTTGCCACATTTTACAAGGAAGGAAACTGGGACATAAAGGTTAAGAAACTTATCAAAGATCTCATAGGTAAGAAGTGGTAGAACTTGGATTTAAACCTCGGCAGTCTGGCTAATTTATACTATCTTTTCCTATTTATAAGAGCAAATGACTAGAAATGACCTAAATATTCAGAGACTGGTTTAAATATATTTATGAATGTATGAACGAAGCAGCAAAATGTAAAGGGCAAAAAGCTGGGGACTGTCAGTATCTCCATTTCTCCAAATTATTCTGTCAGATTATGCACATCATTTATTCTTTATTTCTGTATATAAAGTTAAGGTCTGTACCATATATATTCTAGAAAAGATAGGATAGAATAACATAAAAAGCACGTAGGAGGAAAATCCTAAGACTTGAGCACAGACCCAAACCTGCCACCTATTATCTCTGAGAAGTTGGGTAAAACCTTAACTCCTCTGAGTCCTCATTTTTCTCTAATAGAAGGAGTTAAGATTGAGTTTGTTTTAGCATAAATATGCTATATGATCTCAAAATAGCAAAAGAGACCTTTTGTTAAATTAATGTTTAAGAATTTAAAATAAACAAAAAGCATCAATGGAACTTTGATTAAATTTAAAGGTTGTCCTAGATACTCCTAAACACTCACCTGCTTCCAAATGCTTGCTATGCCAAATTCATTTCTTGATCCCCTTCTTATATTGTGACCCAAGATGTAAAAAAAAAAAAATGTCTACATTCAAATTTCAGCACTGACCTGGTCATATAAACTCAAGTTGATCTTAACTAATTTACCCTTTCTGACTCGCCACCCCTCTAAATCTCTGGCACTGACCTCAAACCCAAATATCTTTATTTGCCGGAGAGTTCTCCTTTTACTGTCATTTTGCTAAGTAGGGTCAGCCAGGCTTAAATACCAGTCATCATTATCTACTCCTTCAACATCCTGATTCTCCACATTCAGTTTGTCACTGACTTCTAATATTTTTCCTTTGTATTGTGAATTGTCTGCCAGGGGCAACATCTATACAGAAGAGGTATACCATTCCCTATTCTTTCACTAATGGTTTACAGGATGCCTCCACTCACACTGAACCCAGACATAGCTTTTTCAATCCCTATCACAGCACTTCAGGGAGCCAAAGACGGCTGGAATTGGGATGTGAGGTAAGTAAGACCCACCCCTCATCCCTGGTCTGCGTTTATCTCCCTTGATGACCACTGCCACTCTAACAAAAACCATTTATCCTACTATAACGAGACTACTATAGCAGATTCCAACCAGACTCTGATACGAGTCTTCCTCTGGTCCTTCCTTCACATTATTTCTATCTGCCTAGTCATCCTCAGTGGTTCCCCAGTATCTGTCTATAGGAAAAATAAAATATATTCCACTTTGTCAGACGTCCAAGGTGCCCTACAGTTTGGTCCAAATTTTTCTTCCAGGGACAATCTCACACATTCTCCAATACCTGTAGTTTTCACACATTCTTCATTTCAGAATTGTTACCTCAAACAAAATCTGAGCAAATCCCAATAAATTCAACCGATAAAAACCAGGCCCGTGGGGGCTGAAACAGAGGTAGGCAATTAAAGAAAAAGGATCCCCTTTTGTCTCATGGGCATAGGCAAAGGCTCTTCCGCTGAGCCTCCGTGAAGGCCAGCTACCACACTAACCAAGACAGACTCTTAACTAGCATTGGTTTATAAGTGCTTCTGAGATTACAAAATAAACCAAGGACAGAACTCCAAAGAGCCCAAACACTTAAAAACAGATTCCGCCAATACACATAGGCCTACCCCTCCTCATACATAAATTTAACATCATTTTCCTCTGCTCTGAAAATGTCAGTGCTAAGCAAGGAATAGGACAAGGTTAAGAGAATCTGACAGAAAGAACTGGACAGGGTTGAAAGCCGAAGTCCTGCAAGTTTATCTACACAAGCAGCACAAGTTCTCCTGGCATATTCCCAACTCAGCCCATTGCCCTCCAGCTGCATAATAGCAATAATTTTTTTTAAACACCCTCATTCTGTCCTACCACATCTCATAATGTGTAAAGCCCAGCTGGATGGTGTGTAGGATTTTTGTCAAGCTGTCTTTAATCTTTAGCTTTCCTTCCACTCCTAACTACTGAGCTGGCAAGTACTTAAGTTGCTGATGTTTACATCCTGCTTGTTTTATTATTCGTTTCCAAGAAGCACTTTAGAAGCCAAGGTTGGGGCCCTATTTGTCAGAGCTCAACTGTGGTACTCCTTACCCTACCAGAAACTTCACTTCTCAGATGTTCAAACATTTCCTCAATCAAATTATTTTTGTTTGTGTTTCAATTTGACTTTTTAAACTCTAAATTTAGGGAAAATATACATGTATTTGATTTTCTGAAAATATAATACTCATAAATCATCTGCTTCATGAGATTTTCAGAATATCCTTTCTTTTTAACTCATGTGATGCTTTACATTATCTGTGGATCACCTCCACTGAAATCAGTCACTCACTCACTGGCCCTTCTGCTTATGCAAATCCTGTTATCTCTTCACAGATATCTCAATTTGCAAGTTGGACAAGGAGCACAGCACATGAAGTTACCTTTCAAATACCCACATGTGGTTGAGCATTATCCCTGACAGCCTTTTAATTCCAAATTGACTTACCTTGCTACCCACTACATGGCTTGGTTTGTATTCAAAAGATGCGTGTTTAGGAAATGCAAGTGAATGTCAACATGAGAATAAGCAAAACAGAATTAGATTAGCCTACCAGGGAAGAACTTTATATTACGTTACAAAATCAACTCTAAATAACTTCAGGAACCCATTGTTGAAGGTCATTTCATGAAGCTTTTTTTTTCTGTTGAAAAATAGAAAGCTGATCAGAATTCTTTTGGGATCTCAATATTTCCCTGGCTTTTGCGGGGATGGACAGAAGCTATCAAGGAAAGGCCTAGAATGGGCCAAAGGGACACAAGTTAGCCTCTGTAATTCCCCCAGAATCCATCAGACCTTATGGGGGCTTGTCCCACAATCCCTTCCTGGATTTCATTTCATTTGTTGTTAAACAGTTTCTGTTTAGAAGAGGGCCGTTACTAGGAGCAACTATTAGTAAACTGCCCCAACTATTCCCTTCTACTGATCAGAGTATGCACAGCCCTACTTAAAAAAGAATAATACCAAACATTGTCAGAGAAAAATAAAAACGCTATTGACTCACTTAAAAAAGTCAAAAAGATAGAACAATATGTAGGGTACTAAAGAAAATGAGTATATAAACACATTTTTCAATGCAACGCCAGGTAAACCAACATCAGGAGTAGAGATGAATAAACCAATCTTCACTGCCAATACTACGCTCCAGGATAGACTGCTATAGATTCTGTATTTCTTCTGCATTCTTAGGACAAAAGTCAAGGATGAAATGCAGCGAAAGTCAGGCTTCCAAGGCCAAGCAGCTCAGTTTACTCATCCTGTCTGTTACTACCCGCTCTCAAGCCTAGCTGCTTCTTGGCATTCACTGACTGCCCCCCTCCTTCACCATTATATTCACCCATTCAATAACCTGATGAGACTGACGTAAAGATGAGAGCAGGTGCATGCAATATGTTGTTTTCCTCTCCTCACTTGGAGTTATTAGCACCTCCCATTACTCCATTTGGCAGGGCCATTTGAATATTAGCATCACACACGAATAGAATCCTTGAGAAAGGAGGCCATTTCAGACTCTTCTGGTGAACTATTACTTAGATAATAGAACATTTATTTCATGTCATTATAAAATTAAACTTTACCTCTGGGTCTTTAAAAGGCTAATAGTTCAACTTCCCTTTTTGACTTGCAAGAAGATAAGATTCTCCTGACAGGAAAATATGAAAGGGCATTTTTAACCACAGTGACAATTCTGCTAGGCTGCTTAGTACAATGGAATATTTTTTTCAACTGTATAAAAACACGTACTTTAATATACTTTTGAAAATCACTCCATGTTACTCACATAAGAAAAAGTTTTAATGCCCTCACTTTACTGCCATGCTACAATAGTTTTACATCTCAATTATGTACATTCAAAGTAGGTTTCAGAATCATTCGCAATGTCAATTGTATATTATGGCTCAGCTTTAACCAATAGTATTGTCCATTACATTACTACAATCTGTTTAAAGAGAAAGAAAAACATTTAACAAAGTGGTGCATGAAAAATAGGTGAATATGTCATTTCCTTTTGTGTAATTTTATGTATTTTGAGGAAGCTCTTCGGGACTGTATTCAGAAGGACAGATCATTCATTTTTGGAAGTTAATTACATATTATTAAGTTCCAAGTATCACGGGAAATCAGCTCAAGCACTTGGGCTGTGCTTGGGGATTGAAAAGACAAACCACACCAAGATTTATTTGTTAAAGGTAAGGTAGGTTTTGTGCTAAAGCCACATACCTCTGGTATTTCTAGATAAACTACCTACCAGAAGAGAGTTGATATGAGTGAGAAGATTACTGTTAGAAGTTTTCTAAGTTTGCTAATAAAGATGGCAAATTACTGGGCTGAAATCTGTCATTTGTTAATCAAATTTAATAGTAATTTCTTCCTGCAGACACATGCAGAAGACAAATTATCAATTTCTGTAAATCATAATTAGTTCAGAGGCAGATTTCAATTCTCCTAAAGATTAGCTCAGTGTAGTTTAAATGAGAGACACTCAGTTACCATACAAATTGTAGAAAACCTTAGCCTTCTCTGAGCTACTTGAAATCTTGGGTTATGACCACTTGAAGATTTGCGGTAATAATTCAAAATGCTTTTACTTTGTTATATTCACCGATGCCAATTTTCACTAAGTGCACAGGCAAGAGACTGTGTCGAGGAGCATCAAACGCGGCTCTTGTCTTCTGTGTTTTCCCCCATGTAGATGGCTTTGCTGCCACTGAGACACAAGGCCCTTTCCAATCTGTAATTTTCTGTTAAGAGTGGATAAGTGCCGTGAGCAAAACTGCTCACCACTGCTCTTGAGGTGCTTATTTAAAAAGAAATAAAACATGATTAATTTCAAGTGCTTTACAATTAAAAATATATGACAGGAGGGTCATCTGGGCAATTTAACTACATCAGGAAGGGTCGCAGGCCTATGAAGTTTGAGAAACCCTGAGCTAGACTCTGTGCATGTATTTATTGTCACTGGTAGCATATTAGATTATTAAAAGGGACATGCTAATGTGACATTTTAGTATTACAAAGGAAACTCAGTACTAAAATTAGAGCATAAATCAGGCAGATATGCTTCCAGACATGCAATCAACTCTGTCTTCCACTCATCTTCCTTTACGCATCAAGGGGTTATATTCAATTTCATTTTGTATTTATTTGTTAACTGTACGTGTCACTCCTTCCTAAGTTCAATGTGAGTAACAAAAATTTAGTTGCATCCCAATAAAACAGATTAAATTTAATGCAGATAAAGTAAGGCAATTAGGATGTCAGAAAAATATACTTCAAAAATCAAGAGCAAAATATAAACCTATTAGTTTTTGAATATTTATCCAGATTACATTTCATATGCAAGACTATTCAATAAAGCTCCCTTCTTTATTGCACGCAAGTATCTATATCCATAAAATAGTAAGGTTTGTCCGTGAAAAACAACATGACAACCAACTGATTCTGTTCCCAAAACACTGGCTAGTTTGGGGGTGTCAACAGCAGACAACATAAAGTAAATCACTGTCATGAAATAATAATTAGCATTGTAAAAATAACCTCCACTGCCTCAGCTGACTAATGCACAATTCCTGTTCAAGCCCATATTTCAAGTCTGAAAGTCATCAAATGAAATTAGCACTTTCATTCCAAAGGCAGATTCTGTTGGTATTTTTGCCTGGAAGGAAGGGAAACCATTTCATACTCTCTCACTAATCCAAAATAGCAAAAACTTGTCATCTTTGTTGCTTAAAGGAAAAGCTGTTCAAGGGCTTGACAGAGAAGAGTATCGCAGTCCAATTCCACAGTACTCTCCTCTCCTCCTGACTCTATTGTTCTAGGTCCCCATCAGCAGAGGGATTAGTGATTTATATCTCGTTCAGAACACACATGTCTATGGTACCGAAGGACAGACAGGCAGTTCATAATAACAAGGCCAAAGTCATGGGCTTGACACCACACAGCCAATTAGTTTTAATTTGTTTCAGTGCCTCACCATCTCTAACACAAGCTACACCATGGTAAATGCATGCTATTGGTCACAGGAGTGATGCGGGCAGTCTTTGAAAATGGTTCAGTGGATACTCACCATGAAAGAGAAAGAGAAAAGAAGGTAGGTAAAAGGGCAGGAGGGAGCTAGTAGAAAGGAAAGCCTGGTAGCAACCCTAAAATGGCTCTGCTTCACTGTCCGAGAGGCTATGACCATTATCTTTTTTAAAAAGAACAACATATTCAGGTCATATACAATTAAACATCAAATAGAAATACAAAGTGATTAAGAAAATGGCTAGCTAGCTAATTTATTCTGAGTTTGTGCTATGCTAACTTTCAAAAATTAACTAAATCTATATAAAAATAAACAATGCTTATGAATTAAACACTATATTTCATGCCTTAAAAGAACTCAGCGCATTAGCAATTAGCATTTTCTTTGTTTTGAATTCATTGAATTTATATCATCCTTCAACACTGTTTAGCTAAAGCAAACAAAAACAAGAAAATCACATTATTCTTTCTAAGCCATATAAAAGTGATCTGGAAAGTCACGTTTAAAATCGCTATCATGGATTAGCTTAAGGCAATTATTTCACTTGCCGCATTCTTTTACAAGAAGTTAAAAAAAAAAAAAAATCAAGCTTCTTGCCTAACAAGAAAAATGAAATCCCATTAGTTGTGTCTCCAGTGTATATTAACATTCCTTTTGTTTAGAAAGGTTAATATCCCCCAAATAAAGGAGCATACAGTGCCTGTTAAAATAATTACATCATGACATTTTAGAAAGGTTGGCAGATAGACGTGGTTGCAAGCAAAGAAACAAACAAAAGTAAAAGCAAGTACTTTTTAAATTATCCATGACTTCACAAAATGGAAAGCACTAGAAATTTCACAATGTTTGCAATTTCCTCCCAGCTTGTCTGGTCTCTGATATTTGGCTTTTCTCTCTCTCCTTCAATATCTTTCTGTCATAGGAACTTAGGAAGATGTACCTTCATGCTCAAAATCAGATGATCTACTATATGAAAAACAAACTACAAATCTGACAACAAAAGAATTTCACAACAGATTGGTACGTGATAGCATGAGGGGCCAACATTCGACCCAAGTATTTCATGGCCACTTGGAGTCCCAAAGCACTGTATTTGGTGTCTTTTTTGTTTTGTTTTGTTTTGTTTTTAAGTAGTTTTGCTGTCCAAGGCAAGCTGATCTAAGGGCCCAGTATCTGTAAGACTGAAACCAGTGAACAATTCAAGTCTTCAGCCTCTTCCCTTTAAGACCTAAAGAAACACTTTATGCAAACAAAATATGGAACTCTGACCCTAATGCTTGAGGCACAGAGAAGCAATTCTCCACATAAGTAAAACAAATTATCTTTCCAACCTGTGGATATAGCAAATATTTTTTAATCAAAAATAGGCACAATAGTAATATAAAAGCTAACCGGCTCTTCTCTTGCTCATTCTCTGGGGCATAGAAACACCTCTGGAGCTCCAGAATGGGGCGTCCTAATCCTTCCTCCACTACTCTCAGGAAAACACTGAATGAAATAGGCAAGACAAAGAGGTGAACAATGCATTCCCCCCCACACACACACCCCACCATTTAAACTATAGAAAGCTTCCTCGATTAATGACAGCTCAACCTCTGGACAGCAGGTCAGGGAATCTAAATGAACAAGTACTTTAAGAGGCTTATTAATATTCCCCAAAGTCCTAAAACACTTTACATCAGTAATTCCCAATAACACCAATAACAAATTTTGCATGTGTAGTGATGAAAAGGCTACTGATTTAAAGAGTCTAAAACAGAATCTAATAAAAACAAATAAAAAACCTCCAAGTTACCATAAAAAAAAATCCAAAATAGTATAAATCTACAAAAGGGGATACAGTGTAACCACTCACCTGATAGTCTCACAATGAAGCCAGAAGGAAAGCCTGCCCTGATTACATACCAAAGTAGAGTACCACTCCCTTCCATAGAAGGCTATGCAGCACTCAGTGATGCTCTTCAGTTCTGTCTCATGCAAATACAGAGCCCTATGCTTAAGAAGCAATCCTCACATATTTTTGGATGAATGAACAAATGAACGAATGAATGATTTATATGAGACAGTCTTCCAAAACAACCTCTAACACATCTAAACTGACGTTTTTATTTAACTGTCACTGGCTATGCACAGTGCTGGCTAAAACAGAGAAAATATTCTTTTCTCCCCAGAAGCTCATTTCCAAGAAAAAAAAAATATTAGAGAAAGCAAAGCAAATTCCTTTCTCTTCCATATTCAAAGAATATGCGTTTGTAAGAAAACAGAAGAAAAAGAAGAGGAGGATGGTGTTGATGGTAATGACATAGCATGTGCTCAGCGCTGGGTACTATTCTAAGTATTTGACACTATTTAGCTTAATCCTCACAACTGCCACATGAAACATATTAATATTATCCCCATCTTGCAGTTGAGATAAGACAGAAGGGTTTTCTTTCAATACTGCCTGACAGAGCCAGATTTCAAGGCTGGGCAATAGAGCTCCAGAGTCTGTTTTTAACTTACACTATATGTTTAGAATAACAACTGTTCAGCAGAACTTTCTATGATGATGGGGATGTTTTAATCGGCACTGTCCAATATGGAAACCAACTAGCCACATGTAGCTGAATGTTTGGAATGTGGCCAGTGCAACTGTGGAACCGAGGTTTTAATTTTACTTAAATTTAAATAGCCACATGTTGCTACTTAAACTTAAAGTCTAATTCCATAACATGGACAATTTGCTCAGCTGTGGAATCCAATCCTGTTGTATGTCACTCTTTTTGAGGTTAACTCTTGGCAGTTTTCTATCTATGAGCTCATACATCAAAGTTCAATAACTATGAGCTGCAGTTATAGCTCAGTAGTAGAGTGCTTGCCTGGCATTTGTGAGGCACTGGGTTCAATCCTCAGCACCACATAAAAATAAATGAATAAAATAAAGGTATTCTGTCCATCTACAACTAAAAAAAAAATACATTAAAAAAAAGTTCAATAACTACTTAATGAGTTACTTCAAAATTGCTAGATAAAGCAAGGCCCCCACAATGTAACAGCAAAAGTGCAACATACCATAAGTGACAAAATTATCCTACTATACTTAGAGACTTTCATAATTGTAAATCCATGTCATCTATACTTCTCTATAGCAGAGGTGAGGGGAGGCACAGCAAGTATTTTAAGTCATATTTTTCAAACAATCAAGGAATGTTTCACATAACTTATTCAACAAATGTTACTGGAGACCTACTATGGACTATGTTTATTTTATTTATTTACATGTGGTGCTGAGGATCGAATCCAGGGCCTCACATGTGCTAGGCAAGTGCTCTATAACTGAGCCACAACCCCAGCCTACTACAGACTATGGCAAAGACAAAAAGACACAGGCTAAAGATCTGCAAATATGTACTCAAACATCTTATACACAATATTTTTGTGTCCATTATTTGACACATAGTATGCACCCAATAAAGCCCTTCCTTCCTTCTGAGTTTTCTTTATCAACAACATCCACTCAACAAATTAAGAATCTTCCAATTATGTTGATTTTTGTCTCCTATGTAATTCTCCAACTGTTCTATATAACTGGTCTTTACTGTCACTAACCCAGTTTGGCCTCAAAATTTTTCATCTGGATCTTTGTAAGAGTCTCTCTCCTGTGTTTTCTTTCCCATGTTGCTTTTCTAGGTCCACCTTCCAAAAACTCCCAGTGACATTCTTGATAAAAGATAAAAACCAAACTCTTTGGAATGGTACACCATGGCCACAACAACTTTGCCAGTGACAATCTTTCTAGCCTTATCACTCACTAGATTCTATCTTGTACTTTTTTGGGAAGTAACAAACTCCTCATAATATCTTGTTTATATGTTGTAGACCTCAATTTTCTCAAGGACTGGAAGTCAAGATTTATACTGTCATCTCCAACACAAAGCACAGTACCTCATAGTCACTAGACAATGAATAAATGCTTATTGAACCAACTAAACTATGAGAAAATTGATAATGAATGATGAAGGTATAACTGCCAAAATGGATACAAATGACTCATAAAGGGCTTTGGAATGACCAGAGAAAGAGGGAAATGGTAAGTTTGGAAGGCATTCTAAGCGGTATATGTGCTTGAGGTTTTTTTAAAAAAATGGTACAATAATGAGCATGTTGAGATGGAAAAGTAAATTTAAAATAAAGATCATATTGAAATAATTGTCGATGTCAGCTCAGGTTATGTAATGAGCTTTTACCCCATCTGCTTTTTCAGCTTTGCCCATGGCCTTCCTACATGATAAGTTAAAGCAGGAAAGAGAAATTTGTGAACCTACCATAATAGCACAGGGTCCATGACACTAAGGGTTACAAGAACACTGAGAATTAAAGGCTCAGCACCTATTTTTAGCCTTCTCTAGAATGTCTAGCTTCCTGGCTTCCTATGGTATGTGGCACTAGGCAAGGCCCAGCCTTGAGTAGCCTGGCTGTCCCACATGTACTCACTTCCATGCAGTTGGATAGGGAGAATCAGACCTGCTTTCAATATGTTCTATATGTTCCTCTCTCAGCTTCAATCATGGGTATGGTTGGCCAAAAATAAATAAATAAGATAAATAAGATTTCAAGATTCAGATTTGGAATGGAGAGAGAAATTGAAGGCATCACTCAAGTTCAAGCCTAAAGCCATGATCTAATCCAGTTTTCATCAGAGATATGCCTTGGAATCCAGGGTGCTAGTGCTCAGATTCTCTCTGTTCCTTCTCGCATTGGGAAAGGAGAGTGATAAGTGGGTAAAAATGGTTGGTGGGGTATGGTTTGAGCCTTCCTGGTCCTTGGATACCTTGTCCCAATTCCTAACAACAAGGAACAACAAAGAGAATATTGCATTGTTAAGAACTAAAAGGTATGTAAAGGAAAGTAGTTGAAAAATGAAGCTAAAACATCAAGTTATGGCCAGACTGTCAGCGTAAGTATATTTTATTTTTTAGGTTCAAAGCATTGATGGGTTGTTTGGTTGACTGGTTGGTATAAATCACAGAAAAGAAAAAGCCTAGTATCTAGCATATATTATACATATTTAATCTGGCAGCCATGTGTAAACTGACCTAGAGGCAGAAGAGATTTTTTTTAAAAAAAAAGTAAAAACAGTTCAGAGGTAATAACAAGAATATATTGTGGAAGAAAGTTTTTAAGAGGATGAATTGGTTAAAATTATGGAGAAACTACCATTTGCTGAGAGCCTAGGATGTGCCACTCATCACGCTGGCTGTTATTTTAATTAGTTCTCATAATTCAATAAATTAAACATGACTCTTCATTCTTTCACATTAAGAAATTGGGGATGGCCCTAGGTTCACTGCCCCCCCCAGGGGGAGGAGGAGGAGGAGGATGAAGAGGAGGAAGAGGAGGAGGAGGAGGAGGGGGGGAGGGAGGGAGGAGAAAAGAAAAAATCAAATTAAAAAACCAAGGCACAAAGAAAATGTAAATTTCTCAAGGTCACACAGCTGATAAAAGAACAAGTAGATATGAAAGCCTAGCTCTTTCTACAGTACTGGACTAAGCAACCTGTTTCCACCCATACAATCTTGATTTTCTCAGAACCTGAACTCAAACAGACAAAGCAGTGAAAAGAAGAAGGATTGAGAAACAGCAGGAGGTTGCTACCCCTCGTGATGGACTCTTCCAACAAGGCATCCAGTAATTTGTGAAAGCCCTGTTGGAAGCACTAGAGACACAAACTTTAATATAATATCGTCCTTGACTTGAAGGGAATCACAGGTGGTCAGACAATTACAATATAAGGTAACTTAAGCCCTAACCAATGAAAGAGAGGTCATGTGAAAAAGAAAGTTTATGTGCATAAGAAATCTCTCTGGGAATGACAGAACTATAATAACTAGAAGTTTTCAAATAATAGTAAAATTGGTAATCCCCCTCAGTCTCCACAGGGTTCCCCCATATCATTAAAAAGAAGGACTCTCAACAAATTAGCAATCATTAACTTAATTATAAGATATTATACATTCATTTTATTCATTGCCAATACATTGCAGAAAGGATTTCCCTAAACATCTCTAATGTATCCACCTATGCCAGTTAAAAGAAATCCTGTTCATGGCCATTTCCCTTCTGCTTAAATAAAAAACACTCCTCTGTATCTTGAAGAAGTTTAATTTGCTAGAATGACATTAATAGAAATTATCAAACTCCAAAATTCAAAACCTTCAACATTTTCAACCCAGAACACAAAGATAAGAAAATAATTAATTCAAAAGTCATCTCAAGAGAAATCAAGTTATACGCAAACTACCTGCAAATCAAAACCACACAGATTTAATTCAACTTTAAATTGCTCATACACACACACACACACACACACACACACACACGCACCAACTCAGAAAGTGGGTTGATCACTGAGTTGTTCTCTTACATTTTATGCATTTTATTACTCTCTTGATGAAGTACATTGTTTAATAGGATACAAATTCACAAGCTAATTTTATAAAATAAGAAACAAGAGCAGTGAGGTCAAGAAACTTGACCTCAATAACTTGTGGTTTTGGCAGAACTGACAAGTAAATATTAATGTATTAACAATTATGATAAATCTAATATCTCCAAAAGTAAAACAACAAGAAGAAAGCCCAAATTCCTGCCATTAAAGCAGATGCCCTTTATCAATGTTCCTCATTGGTCCCTGGCACCCAACAAACAGATAATACATAGTGTGATCTTGACAAATAATGTCAATAAATGATGAATCTGATGAAATCAGGAGGATAGTCCATTTCACTACAAGGGTTTGTTTTTTTTAAAATGGAACTATAAAATATTGCAATTTTTTTAAAATTAGCACTATTAAAAAAAAAAGTCCATATAAATCCCAACATGACCTCTACCTAATAATATATAAGAAATAACTGGGAGCTACCAATATGAAGCTGAACTTAAAACTCTCATCGGTGTTCAATGTGCTATAATCTCTCCCTCCTCTCCTTCTCTCTCTCTCTCTCTCTCTCTCTCTCTCTCTCTCACACACACACACACACACACACACACACACAATGTTAGCTTTTTAAGAAAAACTCAATTGCCTGAAGAAAAGATGATTATTTTAAGAAATGTAATCATTCCACAATTCTTACAAGATGGTATTATAACCAAAAGAAGGGGGAAAGTATATTCCAACTGTGTTATAACATTACAATGCAAATATTTTGTAATCTCTTTTTGAAATTTTAATATTGTCCTACAAAAATCAACTGGTTTTAGAGGAATCTAACAAATAATACAACTGTGAAGAAAATCTAAATAAATGCTCTTTTCATCCCCCTCCTGGCACAAAAATCTCAAAGGTAACAATGAAGAGGAAATGTCCTTCGGGCTTCCAGGAGCTCCTGCTAGATTTGCTGGCAGAAACCCATACTCCCTGGAAGGCTCTACCAGTCCTGCTTTGCATTCAGGTTCCAGGCAGTCTAAACAGAGCCACAGGTAATGTGACAACTTTGCTCAGCTAATACCTGGAAGGTAAACAAAAGGCAAGGAATTTTCCCTTAAGAAGACTTTCAGCACTAGGTTCATTTATTACTTTTTAAATGTTTACTGAAATTCCTCTTGTGTTGAAAGTGGGGTGCTAGAAACTTGAGTCTTATATACTTGCAAATTTCCCTGTTAAAGCTTCATAAAAAATCCCTGTTACACAGGCCATGAAGAAATGCCAAAGGGTCCCAGTGCAGAGGTTAATGTCATAGACTTTTAAATTAGACAGCCTTGATTTTAGCGTTCCCGCCACTTATTAGCCAGTGGTCTAGAGCATGTTACTAACTGCTGTAAGTATGTTTTCCTTTTCTATAAAATGAAGATAGTAGAACTGTCTTTCTCAAAAATATGTTGTGATGATTCATATAATAATGTACTTTTAGCATAATATCTGGCCCATAGCAAGTACTCCGTAAATAATCTTTGTCTGTGCTTTAGTAAAATCCCTTATTCATTCATTCCACCTATTTGATGACTACTGGGCAGGTGGCTCTCACAGGTTAGGCACTAAGAACACAGACAAAATAGTGTCTGTCTTCCTGGAGTTCACAGTCTAGTATAAAAAATAAGTACTAAACAATTAGTTGATTATAACGTGGAAAGTGCCATAAAATTATACTTTAACAGTTTTATTGAGGTATAATTGATACATAATAAACTTCACATATATAAAGCGGACAGCTTAATAATTTTATACACATGTATGCAGATGCAAAAACACCTCTACAATCAAGGTGATGAAAATGCCCATCTCCAAAATTTTCTGCTACCCATCTGCTAATCCTGCCTTCCTTTACCACCACCTCTCAAGTAGTTATTGATCTGACTTCTCCCACTATATATTACTTTAAGCTTTTCAAAATAATTTTATAGAAGAGGACTCATACAGTATGTTCTCTTCATTTGGCTTGTTTCACTCAGTATAATTATTTTGAGATTCATCCATGTTACATCAAAATTTTTAAAACATGATGGACGATAAAAACACCTAAACTATTTCACTGTACATAAACCTGTACCTTTTACTTCAAATAGCTCTCCAGCTAAACTCATCCCCTTCAATTCTGGAGAGGATAAATAAATCTAAAGTTAGCCATTTTTCTAAGAGTTTGCTTCACAAATACATCAAGCTAACAACTGTTTCCCCATCATTCACTGCTGCACATCCCCATTGAGTATTTCATACCGACCACTGTTTTTATTGTCATAACACAAAGATAAATGTACTGTACTTCCCATATCAAGCTCACAAAACCAAGATAAGTAATCCTGAATCAATCATCAAAACATTATTATCATATCATACACGTACACATAAACACACACACACACACACACACACACACACACGTGCCTCACTTTTTTAAAGAATATACTACCAAATGAAATGCACATTTGTGTGACTTGTCATGAGATGGTAGACATGTTTAAGAAACTGTTCTACAGATGTTCTAGGATCTAAAATATTGTTCCTATGAAGACTGACAATTTTCCAGTTGAGTGACCAAGTATAATGCTGAAAGGCATGAGCTTCTGGTAGAGAACTAGTACAGATGGCAAGGACAGCAATTCCCTTTACTAGATTACTAGGTAACTGCAGGATATAAGAATTGAAATAAAAATTCTCTTTCATTTCAATATTAAATGTATTACATTTATAACTCGTCTAATATATTGGATGAGATGACACTTTCAAACATCAAGTACAATAGTTGGCATCTTAGTAAGGAACTCAATGCAGGTCCTAAACAGTAATATTCCTGATAAAAGAGGGCCCACATAAAAGATATGTCATATGAGAAACTTCCTTAGAGAGATAAACCTCTTCCTTGATTACAGATCATCCTACATTTTCAATCAGTCATGAACAAAGGTACACATTTCCTGTGTATTCAGCACTGAGCTAGTGGGCCAACAAATATTTACTGAGTGTCCACTACAGGCCTGGCACCAAACAAAGAGTTTTTAAAGGATGAATAAGATATAATGGTCCTATCTTAGTTTCTGTTGAATGTTCTAAATTTATTTAGTTTAAATATAAGAGGGTGGTACATGCAAACACATCAAACATCCACTGATAGGGATAGCCTGATATTTCAATTCATTGTGTCCTTTACTCCAAAAAAATTTTTTAATAATAATCACAATTATGGTTACATCCATTTACTATGCATCTGTTATGTAGTAGGTACTGCTAGGTCAAATTCAGTAGTCAACTGGCTAAGGATATGTTTAAGCTATGTAAGCCCTTTTTTTTTTTTTTTTTTTTTTGGTCCCAGGGATTGAAACCAGGGCGCTTAACCACTAAGCCATATTCCTATTCCTTTATATATACATATATATATTTTTTTATTTTGAGACTGGATCTTGCTAGGTTGCTTGGGGCCTTGTTAAGTTGCTGAGGCTGCCTTTTAACTTGTGATCCTCCTGCCTCAGCCTCCAGAGCCAATGGGATTACAGGCATGTGCCACTGTGCCCAAAGCGAAATAAGCTTTTCTTTGGAAATAAAATAATATACCTGCTATTTCAACATTTGCTTAAGTCACATGTTCAAAAGCTGTCATTGATATTGTATTTGTTATTGAAGACTGTAAAAGTAGTCAACTCCTACAAGTAAAATACAAATGAGCCACCTAAAAGCAACTCATACTTTTTGCTGACTGTGGTTGCATCGTAACCAAAGAATGTACAGTGAAATTAAATTATATTGCTGATAAGAGTTTTACATTCTTAGGCATAGATGAAATGAAGCATTTGCCAAAACCTGCTAACACTGCTTACATGATTATTAATGGTAACAGGCCCTGTACACGAACAGCATCAAATGGGTAACTTGGGAGAAAGCACGAGAAAACTATACGCGTACACATTCCAGACGAAATCCTAGAATTAAATGCTGACACCCAAAAGGCATGCAGGTTAAGAGACTGCAGCAGATGAAAATATCTCAAAGCCAGATACATTTCCTGTTGAAAATTCCTTACATTCCATGACTAAATCCTAAAGGCCACAAGCAGCAGTGCAATCTCTGATTGTGCTGATGCACAGAAAGGGAACTGTACTCTTCAGTAGTGCTGTCAGCAGAAGCCCTAGACAGAACATGGTTGCAGTCCCAAAGCAAAATAAAAGTGTCTGGAAGGTAATTCACACATTTTCAAAGAAAGAGTGACAACTGTGACCTTGAGGCCCTTCTAAAGGTTGTCCTGCTTTTTAATCTTACTGGGGTCCTACAGCCTACTGACAAGATCCAAAATGATTTTTTTTTTAAGAATTTTAATTGAGCAGCAAGATAGCTGCTTTATTAAATTTGCGGTCCTCATGATGATCAATAATATTTACTAGGTATTCAAAGTACTCAACTTATGTTTTAACCTGTAATTCACATTTTAACAAGAACCCTTAAAAGTCTCTATAGTATCTGTATGTAATTGAGAATGGCCTATTTCTTGATCTCAAATTCTGCTAAAATGGAGCAGGGTGAGGGTTTTGCTAAATAAACAGAAAATGACAACAACAAAAACCCACTGTGAAGCAAGAAACTACCACTCATACAACATTCAATGTTGAATCACCATCAATATCAATGCTTGTCTGTGAAATACCATTAACAAATCATTGTTTTTTAAACTAGAGCTACTGACACACTTCTGGACATGCAAAGCTGGGTACCTGGCGATTGTCTTGCCAGAGACAGGTAGTAGGATTATAATGAAGTAGTACCAGAATTGCAGTTTATCTACAGCCCATAAAAGAAATCAGAATGCTGAACTCAGGTTCTGCCTATAACTACCCAGCTCTCACCTGCAGCATTTTAAGAGTCCCAGAGTAGACTCAGCACTGTAGCCTCTGACTTTATTGAGTGACCTGTGTCTTGTTGAAGTTGACCTTGAACAATGTATACAAGCCATTATTTATGATTGTTTATGGCTCCTCACCATATTTTACATTTGAATGGGAAAGCAGCAATTCAAAGAACCAACTTTATTTCAAGGAAAATTCATATTGTGTCTTCTGATTGTATGGGGGGAGGGCACATGCGGGCACCACAACAAATGTGCATGCAAACATCCCTGGCCCAAATCACATACCCAAACACTCTCCTTCCATATTCTGAATAATTTTAAACTCTGTTAAATGAGTTCAGGTATGGGTAGTTTGTCTCATTTAAATACTAGAGTAATATTATTCAAAAACAAGTTCTAACAATGGCTTGTAATAAACTCTTCACTGAGGTTAATGATGCCTACACTTATGGACTACCGATGAGGCAGAATCTCCTAAGGAGTACTTGGTATAAAATAAAATTAAACCAGGTACCAAAACACCATCAATCCCCCTTGCCCTATCTTGTACCACCAGCAATTAATGAGATTAGCCATTTGGAATATTTATTCTCAAAAGGATGCACCTGATTTAAAAAAAAAAAAAAAAAAAAAAAAAGCACTTTAGTATTTTACCTTAAAAACCTGATAAAGGTTTCCTGTTTTCTATCTTATCTTCAAGAAAAGAGACAGCTAAATACAATTCCCATAGGCCTCAAGAGCATTGAGACCTAGTCAACAAAAATAGTTTTAATTAACAGATAAATTTGCACTTTGATGGTAGGGAATTTCTTAAAGCTGTTTTTAAGAAAAAGCCTGGAGAATAATAATATAAACAGATTATTAAAGTTTATTTTAGTATCTCTATTATACAGCCTTTATATCTAGGCAGATTTTGGCAGAGACAGATGGCCTGAGCCTCTTTTTAACAATGAATGATTAAAAGCAAAGGAAAAGAGGCAAGACACTATTTAATCCTTCTTCACAAATAAATATCAATAAAGCTACAAGGTCATTGAGTATTTTTATGTTTATAAACCCAAAGAAAGAGTACTCCTCACTGATTAAATGTGTGTCAGTAACAATATACTTTTAATATTAATTCTATCAGACATCTACTCAGAAATTTATTCAGTTGATCTTTCCAACAATGGAGCTCCTACTAAGTGTTAACTGACAGAAACACTGAGTAAAGCTGTGGTATTTTGTTAAAGTATCTGAACTTCAAGTTTAACTCACTCATTGATTTCAAGTCTGTATCAACAGAAAAATCACAAGAGATTCACCCAGCCCACATAAATTTTCCACTAAGGATCAATGGTACAAGCCAAAGGTCTCAGGCTCTTTAACCTCTTGTCACTACACTCAAACTTCTTTTGACCCCACAAAGTGAACCTGGCACCATTTCCTAGACCAGCAGGATGTGGCATCTCTAGTGCCAAAATTTCGCAAGCATTCAAGCACCAGTGACCTTAAATGGAGGTCATTATTACCATCTCCTACCGTTTTTTGACAGTTGGCTGCTGTTCTCTGAATGTCAGAACCTTCTAAAATCTACTGAATCATTCAACCTGTGGACCAAGGTTGATTAGGGGTGCTCCAGGTAATGTCTTTTCAACATTAAAGAAAACAGTTCTTTCTCTTCTTACAAATAAAAAAAGAAAGTATTAAGCAGGATTCAGAAACTCTGGACAGTGATAGATCTGTTTGTTTGCCAAGTCTGTTTTAGGGTAATTTTCCTTTTTAAACAGCAATCTGGATGACTAAGTTAAGAATAATGGAAAGAACAAGATGAATGCATGCAAAAGCACAATAGAAAAAGGTTTAAGATAAACAGAAATTTGTTTCCTTAGATTCAAGGTCCACTGATCATTGCATCAGTTCAACTAGGAAGGCTGAAGAATGTCTTCATTCCCTAATGGGAAAGACTAAGATTCTTGAATTAATCTAGGGCTTTCATTAGGGCCTGAATTAAATGACCTTGGGGCTGCATCATATAATTCTGAATATATCTTAATCTTTCTCAGTGAAATCTAAAACATGTCCATTCTCGGTCTCAAAACATACAGTTCTTGAATTATTTGCTTCCATAAACTCTTTTCTAAGGCTAAGCTGTCCTTTCAAATGTGTTCCTAACATTTACATTTATACTCATCCTTAAGGCTGTTTCATACTTGAAACCCTCCCAATGAACATTCTCTTGTATCCTTCTTTAACTATGCCCCAGCCCCGCTTCTTCAGTATGTTTGCTTAAATCAACTCATTCCCCTTATTCCCAGTGGAAACACCTGCTCTTGGTCTGGTAGAAGCAGACATCTATCATGGCAATAAATGTCACCTATTTAAAAGTCCCCATGCATTTTCTATAGCAGGAAAGATATAAAGCACTAATAGTAAGAAAGGGAAAAAGTCTTTTATTTAACTTGTTTGTTAGGGCCAAATCCACACTGGTTAATTTTACACTCTGACATAGTAGAGGGATCCCTTAACACCTCTGCAATCCTGTCACTGTCAGTACTACATTTAAGTGGTTGATGAGTTCACCTCTCCAATTTTATTTCATATTTGAAAAAGCATTACTCACTACTCTTGAACATTTTAAACAGCATCAGAAACCAACCAATTAACCTACCACATACATAATAAATAGACAATTCAGAACTCATCAATGTCAGCATGTACCAAATTTAATAACAATTTCAGTTCTTAACTATCTGGCTTTTCATTTGGAAAAGAAAAGGGGAAACAATGGTAAAAAATAAATTATTAGTTTTCAGCTATAACTAAATGTAGATGTTTACATAAAAATGTGACAGGCTTAATTCAACAATGCTTCCATTCCCTCTGAAAAACATACCAACTGATCCTTAGGGTATTCCGACTTGTCAGCTAGTGGGCTGTGGCTCTAGGATGCCCAGGCATGTCTAGTCCTTCAGACAGAGTCACGTGTTTACCATTGATTGGGTTTGTTCCCAAACCTGTTTATTCCAATTGAGCCTATTAATGCAACTTTGAATTTCAATTAAATAGTACATAAAGAGATGATACTAAGTAAACCAATGAAATATGAATGTGAAAGGAAAGTGATTTGTTGTCTCAAATCAAAATTAAGCAGAATGTTTGAATGGACTTCACAAAGATGAATCATTTAAAAATGCTACTGAATCAGATATAGGTTAGATAACTGAGAAGGTTTGGGGAAAATTTAGTGAAAGTCTGGAAGGAATCTACACTTAAGATTTTTCATGATATCTTTAAATTACTACACTACTTTAGAGAACTATAGATTAGAAATCATAGAGATTAGCATTTTGAGTGTGATTTCTGCAAGGAAAATGGGGAATTCCAATTAAGTCTTGCCCCTAACATCAAATACTGGCAAATAAAAACAGGAAGATCTATGTGTAAAGATAGCTATGCTAAAATAAAAAGTGAAAAGTTGGGCTGGGGTTGTGGCTCAATGGTAGAGCATTTGCCTCACATGTGTGAGGCACTAGGTGCTATTCTCAGCACCATGTATAAACAAATGAATAAAACAAGGTCTATCAACAACTAAAAAAAAAAACAAAAAACAAAAAACTGTTTTAAAAGTGGAAAGCATATATTTATAATTTGTTATGACTTTTTTGATTAAGCATCTACTGGCATCAATCAAACTGGATAAGACTTCTACAATAACTTTTTAATTATCTTATATATTCACTAAGGAGTTATAAGTAAAGCAAAAGAAACCCTTTGGATCCAAATTTATGAAGATTTTCAAAACATCAAACAAAAATGGGTAAAATGCCTATATTGCCAATCTTGCTTAAATTAAGAAACAAATTTTAGGACAGGAGACAATTTTTCTAGAAATTCAGGCTCTCTAACACAGGAAGATTTTACCCAAGTGCCCCACAACAGTCACAACTAACATTAGTGCAGCCATCTTCTGATTTGACATTTGTGGAGCACAGAGTAGGTTTCACGTATGAGGGCCACAGCTATTAAACTGCCAGGATTGATCTACCCACCATGTGGTAATATTTTCATCCAGATTAATGGCTCCTTTTTGCTGGGGCACATTTATTTCTGTCACTAGGGTCACATGTTATCATACAATCCTCCACAGATAGCACTGGCATTTTCCATACTCTGCTCTGATCATATAATGCATGCGCATTTGGAATCATCAGAAGCAAACATCACATTTCTCTGCAGCACAAAAACAAGCGAACAAAAAGACTTGCTAAGCAAATTGCCTGTCTCAGTGCCTCCTTGATAGGAAAAGTCAGGAACCTACTTAAATATTTATTTTTAATTCCTCTGGCTAAGATTCTGACATGCAAAAATACAAAATGCATAGCTTTTTAGTGTCAAGAGATGTCCAAAGCAACAGGCAGTGTATTTTACACGTAGGTCATCTGTAAGGGATGTTTTAAGGTGGTAAAGAGGGTTAGTGTCTTCTAGCATATGGAAGTTGATATCTCCTGGGGTATCTCAAAAGGTCTCATTCTAAATGAAGACAGTTTCTAATTGTTTCTTTTTTTCCACTCATCACAATAAGCTAAGAATTAAATCCTTTTCTTTTTCTTAACAAAATCTGTGGTATAACAAGTGTCACTGGAGTAGAAAAACAATACAAATAGCATATCAAGAATAGATTTGTGTTATAATTTCTTGGAACATGCATTTCTTCCAAATAGATCACAAATTTTTTTTAAAAAAAAAAGACTTTCTTAAGGTATTAAGCAAGTACAGTGAAAATTGGAAATACATAATTTTACCCAAGGTCATAGTAAGTTAATACAAAAGAGTTGGGGGGCTACCTAACTTTCCCTTACCCTAAAATAACTCTATACATTATTTCACTGGAAATTAAAAATCAATTCTCTGCAAAGTGATCAACACTTTTAAACTATTTTACATCCTAGCATTCTAGTGATAAAAATTTGGACTATTTCAGACCCATGGATGGGCCAGGCAATGTTACTCATATGCTAAAGAAAACAAATTTTAAAAATGTATGTAGGAATTTCCAAGATTTATCTTTTATATGCTATTCTAAATATTGCTAAATATGAAAAAAACAAATAAGATGTGTTGGCTCTACATTCCATTTTCTCTTATCCAGTGCCTACATGGAATTAGTCTTTGTGCAAAGAAGCTCCTTTCCATTTACTTGAGTTAACCTATAGAGTATGGACCTATACACCAAATCAAGAATTTTAGCAAGATCTTTTTATGTGATCATTTTCTTTTTATTCTAATTATAAAATAATGCATATTCATTATTAAAATGAAACAGAAAAGAATAAAGAAGCAAAAAGAAATCACATGAAATTCATTGCCCAGAGTAACCACTGTTAACATTTTGCTGTATTTCCTTCCAGGTTCTTTCCCCCCCCCCCCTCTCTCTGCGCTTTTAACACATTTATATATGCATAAATTTCATATATTTTAACATCATTTTAAGCAATGATTCAGCTGTCTTCTAATTTCATTTTCTGTAGTTTAATAAATTTTAATCAGTTCTCCTCTGCAACCTCTTAGGATTTCTTAGAAAAAACACTAAAGTCATATCCAGAAGTAGACACTACCTAAGTCAATCCTGAATATAAGAAAGTTTCCCCATTTTTCATGAAAATATCCCCACAAAATAAGATTTTTTACAGCTTGTTTATATTAACATTTAAGACTGGATTGAAAGTTAAAAGCCTAAGTATAACATTTCTTTCCTTAAGTTGCATGTACATGTAAAAAAAAAAATCATTGGTACATTATAGAGTATATTTAATTTAGAAAAGGGCTTTGTTTTCTTTCTTTTCACATTTCATTAAGAACACCCCAGGCACAAAAATATCTTTATTGTCTCTAGAGACACTTTTCTTTCTAGTGATACCTTCCTAAGCAAATCATCTTCATCAGGTTGTTTGTGTATAGCACTTTTTAAAATTCATGAATGACACATTTACCATAAGTACCAATTCACCGTTTATCAAATGTCCAGCAGGCACATAATTATGATCACATAGTACAGACACTCATGCTGGGTCTTATCTGCTCTTAAAAAGGCTTGATTATAATAAAGCCCAATATATGTAGTTGTGGGATCATGCCCAAATTACCAAATTTGTATTAAATTGCTTTCTTTTTACATCTGATTTTACCAGGTGACTTCTTCAAATACTATAAGCAGCACACACAAAGGTCATTTTCATGTTCAAAATAAAGTAATTGAAAGATTGATCTATAATGAGAGTAAGAATCTGAATGAATATATATACAGATATATAGATGTACATATACATATATATAACTATGTATAAATAATTACTTCTTTCTTGAGGGATAATATTTTGAGGGGAAAAAAACGATGATACTAGAGGCACACGTAGTGATAAGAACACATTGTAGCCCATAGTCATTTTCCTCATAGCATGACTTTATTTGTGTTTTTGTTTTCCTATTTTTCCTCTGGTTACCATGGCCTTAAGGCTGAACACACTACTGCAACAACCACATTTTGGGGTAAAGGAATCTAAATGATAACTTCTAGTGCAGTTCTGCACAACAGAATTATCTGCAATGTCAGGAATATTCTACATCTTTGCTGTCCAATTTGATTGCCACTGACCAACCACCTGTAACTACTGAGCACTTATAATGAGGCTAGTGCCATGAGGAACTAAATTGTTAGTACTCTAAACTGAAGTAGTTACAAATGGCTAGTGGCTCTCTCGCTGGGTCATGCAGATCTAGGGAGGAAGAGGTCTTAGTCCCTACAGCTCCCAGTGCCTTAGCAGAGAGTACTTAATAAAAAATAAAAAAATAAAAAAAACAAAAGGCAAGCAATCATAATTTTGTTAAAATCCTAACAAGGAAAGCCTCTCGTACTTAAGAAAGGTATCAGGGAATCAGTTAGGCAGCAGATTGTCCTAAGTACAGAAAAACTAAATAATTTCAACAACTAAATCTCATTGCAAAGCGGCCACTATAAGAAGGATCATTTTCTTATAGTGGATCATTTCCAAGCATATATTTCCTATGACACCTTCTTTGAAACCTTTAAGAAAAAAATGTAAAACATCAGAGAGGTTATTATTTTATTTTTAAATTGTCCCAGAATTCTACAGGAAGAGTCAGTCAGTTGAAGAAAGCAAGTAATATACACTAGATGTGAGATTTTATAATCCTATTTGCTATAAGAAACCTAGCAGAAATGTACTGGTTAACTTAACATAACAGTGCCCAATTTTATTTTTCAATAAATTTTATAACTGGGGAAAAATATCTCACAGATGTTTAGAGAAAAGACAGCCAACATGATATAGAGTAAATTAAAATATAAAATTCTGATCTCACATAAAATTCTGAACAAATTTAAGGGCTACTGGCATCCCAAATCTCAGTACACAAAGACATATATTTATAAGCATACAATATGAACAACAGAAATAAAATTCAACTACCTCACTCACATGAAATTCTCATTTCATTAACATCCTATAGATTTCATTTGTCCACAGCACTGAGGAAGGAAAAGGAAAAAAAACAAAACAGTATGGGGTCTGATCAGGTTTCTGACTCTAATGTAAACTGAAGGGAGATGTATAAGCAAAACTTAAGCTACATTACATAATTCTGAAATGCCATCCAGAAAAAAAAAATCATACTTTTCCATTCACTTCCATTTTCTTTGCAACAAATCTGTCATTTAAGACTAAGATGTTAAGATATGACTTCGCCTTGCCAAAGCCATCTCCTTATAAATGCAGATCCCCAAAGTTTCCATGGCCCTGATCACTTCCTTCAAGTTGTTCCTGATTTGAGCAGATAATTTTGCACTTTTAATCCACTGGAAATAATAAGTTCTTGGCAACTTACAAGGAATTATAAGAATAAAAATCCTCTCTCCAGACAAGTAACAGGCAGGGTTCTGGTCTATGAATGGGTAAAGGTTTTTATATCACCATGGATATAAAAAAAAACTAATTTCTTCCTGGTGAGCAGGAAGAAAGTGATCAGAACAGATGTGTAGTTCTGGGGGCTTCACCACAAACCACACAAATGTGAAGGATGAAGATCCAGGTTATGGAACACCACATTTCAACTAACTTGTGGCTGCAGTTATGGACTCAAGTGTTTGCCTCTCCCAAAATTCATGTTGAATCCCCATGCCAGAATGCAATGGTATCTGGAGACAGACCCTTTGGAGTTAAACTGGAGCTCCTGAGGGTAAGGTCCTAGTGAGGGATCAGTGTGTGTATAAGAAGAGTCATCTATTTCTCTATTTCCCCACCAGGGTGTGTGTACACTCAAGAGGAGAGGTCATGTCAGCATACATGGTGTTTTCCCACAAGCTAAAAGTCTCAAAATGAAACTGATCATTCCAGCTCCTTGATCTTGGACTTCTCAGCCTCTAGACTGAGAGAGATAAATGTGTATTGTTAAGCAGTCAATCTGTGGTATTTTGTTATGGCATCCCAAGCAAACTAATACAGTTGCACTCCCAATTTAGGTTTTATTCTTGTCTACTTTAATATTTATATACCATTCTCCAAAGGAAGAGTCAGAAGAACCTACAGTGAATACCTAGTCATCACAACTCAACTATTAAAGAATTCAGCATTATCTATCAACTATTTAGCCTGCATGTAAAACTAATAAAAACTTCTACTTCCCATCTCAATATCAAGTATAGGGCCAGATTTATCCTCCCAAATGGAACAAAAATTAAAATGAAAACATAAAATAAAAGAAGAAATGATTCGTCACCAATAAACCCATATTATAAAAAATGTTGATGAATGTCATCAGGTAGAAGAAAAAGATTATCAGATGGAAATATGAAAATATAAAGAGGAATAAAGTGTACAAAAAATGCACTTTCTACATAGTAAACATAAGAATTTTCTTTTATCATTTTTAAAATATTTTTAAATATTTGCTTAAAAGTCAACAAAGGAGATAAACTAGAATCATAAATAAACAACACAAAAGGCAGAAAAAAGAACAAAGAAAAAATGTGACAAGAGAAAGATGATCTAAACTAATTACACATTAAAAGTAAATGATCTAGGGGCTGTGGCTGGCTCAGCGATAGAGTGCTCACCTTGCATGTGCAAGGCGCTGGGTTCGAGCCTCAGCATCACATAAAAAATAAATAAAATAAAAGTATAAAAAAATCACAACAATCTTTAAAAAAAAAAAAAAGTAAATGATCTAAATACCCAATAAAAAGTGTAGATGCCAGACTGGAGGAAACAAAAGAAAAAAAAAAGTAAGCAAACACACATATAGTATAAGAAAATCACTTTAAAGGCAAATAGGTTAAAATTTTAAAAACGGGGAAAGATACATTACATCAACACTAAAACCTAGTATAAAGCTTCCCTTAAGTATGAATTTTATACCTCTAAGGTCTCACATGTAAGACTGGCAATTAATTCATGTGAATATGGTTAAGAGTATGGAAAATGTCCATTTGAAATTCATTTTTACATATTCTACAAAGTCATCATTTAAGATGCAATGCACTGTTACAAATACCCCTTAGTAGGATCGTGTAACATATTCTTCACAGAATTCAGGGCCAAGAAAACTTCTGCATCCCATGTGAATTCATGAATTTTCTTTCATCAGATAAGCATTATATGAGCCAGTGTTTTCCCTTTATGTCTTGGCTAGCCAACAGGAAGCTCAAAGCTAAATTTAGTGCCAAACTCTAAAAATAAATCCATCCCAGCACTTAGCAGGATTCTCACTCCCTTCCTCTAATTGGCTTTTGACCTTTCCTAGGATTATTTTATTTGCACTGTAATATTAGAAGCTACTCTGAATTCTTTCTTTTTTTTTTTTAAAGAATACCAAGAATTATCTATGAATATTTGTTTCACCACTTGCAAGATGTGTGACCTAAATCACAGAAATTGAATAATTGCGCTGCAGGTCCATTTTGTAACCATAAACTGAGAATAACAGTGGTCACTTTGCCTCCCTCAAGAATGTTGATAAAATGAGAAAACTTAGAAATCTAATATAAAACAAAGCTAAGTTGATATTAAAAGGAGTTAAAGGATTATTGAAATCCATGTGGTTCTATTTTTAACTAAAATGTAATAATCTCATGATGTGGTCATTTCCAGGTTAACTATTTTTCTACCAGTTATCAACACTAAATTTGATTAAAAGCTAAACAGACTAATATAGACTATAATGTGTTCTAAGAGAGAAGCAATAAAATGACAAGCTAGAGTCAGACTTTAGAATTCTGAGTGCAGAAATAAGAACAAGGAAATCACTGCCACTCTGGGGTGAACATGGATGAAAGAAGGCATAACCCAAACCAGGCCTGGATCTGCAGAAGTACTAAAGATGGGCCCCCAAAGATTTGTGAATTCAGGTATGAACTTGTTACTCCTTTGATTTTCAATTAACATTTCTGCATAAGAGGAAAGAAAAGGAACAAGGGTACAAGGACATAAATTGCTCTGATATTTTATCAAATGCAGAGTTGCCCTTGAGCAAATCTACTCCAATACCAGGCATTCTGCTCAAAGCAAGGAAGATTCTCTCTCTGGCCTCAGGCAGAGCCTTAGTTGAGATTCACCTGTATTTTTGCATTCCAAGTGGTCAAAGATTACTGCAGCCTGGTTTTCCTGTAGTGAAAAACTGTAGTCTTTTCTATTAGACAGTTAAACAAAAAAAAAAAAAAAAGAAGAATTCAGATGTTACATAGAAGGCTCATCAAGAATATGATCAATCAAGAAAGGAGGAGTCTTAGAAGATAATGGGAGATATGGTTTAAATATCTATTAACAAATCATATTTGATAAAATAGATTAGTGGTTCTGATGCTTTAGTGAGCATCAGAATCACCATGGAACTTGTTAAAAATTCAGAAGCCATGCTTTGCATCCCAGAAACATCAGTGTCTGTCTGATGTATTGGAGATTTGATGCCAATGTTGGTATCAGAATTTTTGATATGAATGAATGAAAATTCAAAGGGGTGACTTTAAGAATCAAGATGATTCTTCATTATGTTCTTTACCTTTAAGACAACAACAATGCATTACCTAGCTCTGCATATTAAAAAATATGTAGAAAACAATGACCAGATTATGATTTCTAAATAACATTTCCCTCTAAAAGGAATGAGCTTCTAGGAGAAATAGCTGACTTCAGTTCTAATGCAAAAACAAAACTCAACACTTTATAAGATGAGCCTGGATATCTTACCACACAAGAAAAGAAGGAGGTGAACAAAAATTCTGGAGTCATATTAAAAAGTCTCAGGAACTAACATAAAGAGGCTCCCACTGGTCAAAATTTGTATAATCTGAGCATCAACAAGAATAATAATTGCACAAAACTGAAGCAAAAGTAAGTTTAAAACTCAGAGTTCAAAATACAGAGGCCTTGTGGCCCAGAAGTAGAACACTCGCCTAGCATGTGTGAGATATTGGGTTTGATCCTCAGCACCACATAAAAATAAAATAAAGATATTGTGCCCACCTATAATTAAAAAGTAAATATTAAAAAAATACAGAGGCCTTTTGCATCAGTGGTTCCAAACAACTATGGTTTGAATTTAAAAAAAAAAAAAAAGTCTCTACTGAACATGCACAGACTTTTTTCCTTTTCATTATTCCCTAAACAATACAGTATAAGAACTATTTACATTGCATTACATATTACAATAATCTGGAGATGATTTAAAGTTTATTGGAGCATGTATATAGGTTATATGCAAATGCCATGCCATTTAACTAAGGGGCTTGAGCATCTGCACATTTTGGGTTCTACGAAAAGTGCTGGAAGGAACACCAAGGGGACACCAAGGGGACAAATATGATTACCTTCTATGATTACCTTTGAAGGGTGTTAGAGAATCAACTAATTGCTTTGGGGAAAAAAATCAGTTAAGTAAAGGTAAATAATCACTAATCTTGCCTTTCATATACATACTGAATCTTAAGACAAAGATATAGGGAAGTGTCTCTTTATGAAAAAGGAATGACAGAATAAGATTATTGCCATTTTAAAGCACCCACCGAAAGAATATATTGAAGCAATGATCTTCAAATGGTCACTAAACATTAATCACATGCCCACAAAAAGGTACAGAGATAATGCTGTCTATTAAGTACTATGTCCCTTCACCTGCCCACTTCCCCAAAAGGAAAAGAAAATGAAACAGGAATCAGATATACTTCAACTTTGACTTATAGGAAATCAAGAGACAAATACACTAAACTTCATGAAGATGCAATAAGCAAAATCAGATTGTGGAAACTCTGTGACAAACAATCCAGTTTCTTGAACAAAAGGGAAAATAAAAGGGAGGGAGGAGGATAGGTTAAAAGAAATTGCACATTCTAACCAACAGGTATAATTCACAGACTTCATCTGACTCCTGACTCAAACAAACAAAAATATTTTTTTCAATAATATAAGACAATTAGTGAAAATTTGAGTACTGATTTGATATTATTGATAGTAAGGGAATAACCATTTATTTAGGTATGAAAATACAATTGCAGTTATCTTTTTTAAAAGACTCTGACTTTTAGAGATATATATTAAAATCTTTATGGAAAAGATGATATAATGTATACAGTTTTCCCTAAAAAAAACATGGTGGGAGGAATGGGCAAGATTATAGATGAAATAATGTGGGCCATGAGTTAATAATTGTTGAAGTTGAGTGATGGGAACATGAGGGTTCAATATACTATTCCCTCTGCTTTTGTATGTTTGACATTTTCCACAATAAGAAGTTTAAAAATGTCAAAAGCAAAACCAAACAAATAAAAAATATAAAACTCTGGCATTAAAGTTCAAATCTGGGTTATCTTTGGAAAGGAGGGAAGAGTAGTAATTTTGAGAGGCCCTGAGGGAGACTTCTGAGTTCAGGAAAAGTTCTATTTCTTGATTTGAATAATGGTTACTCAGTGTTTATTTTGTGATAATTTATTGAGCTATACATTTATATTCTATATACTTTCTGATGTTATATTTCCATCAAAAACAAATGAGGATGCAGAAATCTAAACTACTATTCAGCAATATGAACCCATGGAATGTATTTGATAAGAAGAAGCTATTTAATATGTTCTAACATATAATACATACGAAATTTATGGACCTTCAGGGTGGCATATTCCACAAAAATAGAGGGAAGATCAGTGGAGTACTGGAAGGAGATTGAGGGGAAAATGGGATAGGAGATAGGAGAAAAAGTAGAATGAAATTGACCAAACTTTGCTATGTACATATATGAAAACACCACAGTGAATTCCACCTTTATGTATGTCTTTATATATAAAGCACAAAATTAAGAGAGAGAGCTAGACAGATGGAGAGAGAGAGGGAGATAGAGAGTGACAAAGAGAGATAGAAGAAGGGGGAGTGGGTAAGGGGAATGGAGGGAGGTGATGCACACTTGTAATCCTACTGACTCAGGTGGCTGAAGCAGGAGGATCCCAAGTCTGAGGCCAGCTTGGGAACTTAGCATGATTCTGTATCAAAATAAAAATAAAGTGCTGGGGATGTAGCTCAGCAGTAAAGCATCCCTGGGTTCAGTCCCCACTATCAAAATAATAATAATCGTAATAATAATCATAATCATAATAATAATTAAATAGAAGGAAAACCAGTAGAGTAGGGAAAGGGGAATAGGCAGAGAAAAGTGGGAAGGGAAACAGGAAGCACTGGGAATCAAAAGAGAGCAAATTATATTCCATTCATGTATGATTATGTCAAAATGAACTGCACTATTATGTGTAGCTATAATAGCCTAATAAAAACATTTATAAAAATAAGAAATTTATGGACTTTGAGAAAAAAAAGTATTAAGAAAGTTCTAATCTTTAATATTATGTGAACTAATCATGAAACAAACCCACAATAGAATTAAGGTGCATTAATCGTAGAGAGTATGAAAATAATAGTAAATACTTATGAAGTAACTAGTTGGATTCAAAGGTGCTTATAAATTATCTTAACTATTCCCTCAAATAAGAAACAAATACTAAACTTTCACTTCTAGTATTAAATTCATATGTGCTATGTTAGCCAGTATACCTTTATGTATTGTATATTCTATAGTACAAAGAAGAAATTACTGTCCTATTAGTTAATAATCTAAAAGGAAAAAAAGGATAGAAAATAACTATGCAATTTATTTTGAACAAGTCAAAGTGAGTTGAGAGTACCAGTGGCTCAGTGCCTATGAGCAAGATCTTTGGTGTCAGTTGTCTTGAATTTGAACTTTAGTTTACCTATGAACTTAAACTTTTTGTGCCTTAGTTTCCATACTTGTAAAAGGGGTAACAGTACTATCAACTCCGGATACTACAAGGATTAAGATTGAACTCTTAGCTTAACGCTTACCATATGCACATCTAATGTTAATTGCTACATATTTATTACTCTTATAATTATAAAGGGCTATCCCACTGTAATGTCCCCTTGCTAACATTCTAAAATATTCCTGGAAAAGAAATAGAAGGAAAATTAAAAATTAGAGAATGTTCCTACATAGGTTCTGCAAAATAAAAGGAAGGAAGGAAGAAAGGGAAAAATGAAAAGGAGAAAATTTCAAGTAAGAGGGAGAAAACAAAAGGTAAAGAAAGATATGATATTAGTACAAATGGATGACTAAGAATTTAAAAACCAAGATATTCAAAAAGCTAAAATCAAAACATAATTGCTGTAATGGTTGCAAGTCAAAAAAATAAAATAAAAACTGCTTCTGAAATAAAGTTTAAATGCCAAGGTAAATTTAGAAGAAATTTTTCCATAGTAATTAGCCCCTAGTTGAAAGAATCAGGTTGTAATACAAAAACCCATGGGAAACCCACCTGAACCAGAAAGCCATGAAATGTACATAAGCTTTTGCCTGAAACCAGTACCACTTACCTGAGTACAAAGAAATAGTTCTAGAAAGAGGGGATCCTGTTGAGTAATTCCTGAGGATACTGGTGGCCCTTGTTTCTCTCTGAGTCTCCACAGCTTCTTAGAGCCCATAGGACTTTTAAGGTACTTAAATATGTGGTATATTTTGACAACAGCATGTTTTATAAGTCATTTGTCATCAGCAAACTTTAGACAAGGTTAATGAAAGTTCTGTCACTTTAATGTCTAGCCGGCTTTAAATTACAAATGTCATGCGCCATGACTAAAGAAAGGGCACTGCAATAATACCATAAACCATCATCTCCAGGGACATACAGGTAATTGCATAGCTCATTAAAAAACTGTTTTAATTATTAATTGACCGTGTCAGAGTTGTCCTTTGAAGTCAATTTTAATTTTTTTTTTCCTTGCAAGCATTATGATTTCAAGCTGACCTACAGAACTTTGTGTACCACCTAAAGCACTAGCAGGGCTGGGTGTGAAGAAAGCTCTCCAAGACTTAGAATTATTTTCAAGTCATTTGCAAAGAATTTTCTCATTGGGAGGAAGGAAATGGCAGAACACTTTTTGAGAGGTCTGGTTCTCAAAAACAGAAAACAGAAGACAAAAAATAAATGAATAAATAAAAATATTGAATAGCTGAGTAAGTACTCATCTTTTTGTTAAACTGCCTTCCATGATGATGCAAAACAATGACTAAAAATTCTCATAGGAAACCACAGTCCAATTGATCAAAACTTAGCTTAAGTTACAAATTTGACAGCAGGTCAAATTTCATATTTAATAAATAATTCTGGAAATAGGCTGGTTACAATCAATTACAATTTTGAATAGTCATCATTCAAAATGGACAGTAGTAATAATTTATGTACCTAAATCTATCCTTAAGTTCTACTATCAAGAGAGGAAATAGCACTCTAACATTGTTAATGAACCTAGAAAACCTCTTATTAGACAAGAGTATGTTTGCTCCTGCCATTGTCCACTGGCAAGCCTAAATGAGAAAGATATGAGCAACCAGAAGTCAGAAGAAAGAGTTCTCACTGAATTATTAGAAATTAAACTTTAAGAGAAAAGAATTTCTCAAAATTCAGATCTGATGAATTTATCCAGTCCCTGGCAAAAGGCCTTTCAAAAAGACACTGGCAACATTAAGTCTGAATGATTGTATCCTAATTTTTTTAGGTAAACATGCCGGGTAATAAACACAACTCTGTTACAACACAACCTAAAAATCAACTGACTCACAAACTAGATGGTTAGGGTGCAATAATAAAGCTGACCTCAGACTGTTTCCATCAATACAAAAACTGACAGCAAGTTTGTGCGCCACGTTTGCAGGGCCAACAACTTACAATTCAAATCCGGGATCAATTTATGGACTCTGCTGCTGTTAATGACCATGCAGGGAGAGTAACACCGGGAAACTGACAGCATCCTCAGGACTAAGAGACCATCTCCAAGAATGTGAAAATGAGATAAGTCAATTCTGCTGCATTGTCTGCACCTCAAGAATTAAACAGCCACTACCAACTGATAACAGAAATTACTCTCATTGGAAGCTCAACACCTGATTCTCCTTTGCCACATCAAGCAGAGACTCACAGATAAAATTCATTCCACCCACATTTCCTGCATTATGGAAAAGTGGATACAGAGGATACAGAGCAAATCATATAGGAAATGGAAGTAAATAAGTACATAAGTACATACATAAGAAAATAAAAATACAATAAGAAATCAGACTCATAGAATAGGGGTCAACAAATAAGACTCATAATCCAAGTCCAACAAACCATCAGTTTTGGACAGCCCAGGAACGAAGAATAGTTTTACATTTCTAAATAGTTGGGGAAAAATATTTAAAGAACAATATATCAGCCAGGCACACCTGTAATGCCAGTGGCTCAGGAGACTGAGACAGGACAATCATGAGTTCAAAGCCCGCCTCAGCAAAAGAGGGGCACTAAACAACTCAGTGAGACCCCATCTCTAAAAAAAATACACAATAGGGCTGGAGATGTGGCTCGATGGTTGAGTGCCCTGAGTTCAATCCCCTGTACCCCAAAAAAAGAACACTATATCACAATACATGAATATTCCCACAACATTCTTCAGTGTCTATAAATAAAGTTTTATTGGAACTCAGCCATGCTCCTTCGTTTACATATTGTCTACAGCAGCTTTCACACCACAACAGCAGAATTGAGTAGTTGTGAAAGAGACCGTATGGCCCACAAAGCCTAACATATTTACTATCTTGCCCTTTATAGAAGAAGTTTGCCAATCTCTGCGATAGTAAAATGAGTCCTAAATTCCTAACCTTTGATGGCACATTAAGTGAGCTAGCTCTGTTTTCATTCTTTCAAGCAATCCTGATATTTAATAATTTAAAGAAAGGGGAGATTTCACAATAAATGATAAATATCTTTAGCTAGAGGGTACAGCATGAGTGTTTCCAAATTGATGATAAAGTTCTGTCTCTGGTATACACACATAAGTGTAATATGCTGTACAATACTGTAATTAAATTGAAGAATGGCTGCACACACCATGTTTCTATTAGCTAGGTTTTCTTTGATTTTAGCAGGAGTAATGAATGCTGAATCAGGTTAGGGTTGTTAAGTTTATCTGGCTTTGCCAATCTACTGAAATTAGAATAATAAAACTGAAGATATATAATATTGAAGACATTTAAAATGAAAATTCATTTATCTTCAATTAAAATATCCACAATATTGACAGTAAACTTACTATTCTTTCTTACAGAAAGGTTAGGTTGAAGAAAACAGCAGATTAAAAAGAAATTCAGTCCTGCATGGGGACCATGGAGTTACATTTTAGAAGACCAAAAATAGCCTGGTTTTCTTGTGATACCAACATTTCACACATTTGTGGGGGAAAAGAACGGGCAAAATACAGAAGCTCAAAATATTCTCTAACTGACAAAATGCTGCACTAGATTTTTTGGCTTCAATAAAACTAAATTCTCTGCCTTGAGTAGGGAAGGGAGAGTGACTGAGTTTCTTGAAATGAACAAAACTTTATGTGGGCATGTTTGAGACTCTGGGGAAGTATATGGTCACCACTTCTGATCAACTTCACCTTTTGAGCTTAAAAATGAGATTATGACTCATTTTATTCTCCAGATTTTATGAGTTTATTGACATAAACACAGAGAATATAAACTTCATACTGAAGCTGTATCAATCATCTTGGTATGCTACAAAATACAGTATCTTTAATAATATTTATTTTAGGCACCAATTAATTTTACAGGGGAATAATAAAACAGCAGTCTTCTCCTCCCCCTACAGTATAGACTATATAACAAAATCAACAGATATGAGCCAGATCAATGGGGTGAAAACAACTGTTTTGGAGCCAACTGGGGAGATTCACTAATTCCACACTGATTCCTAGGCTCAGCAACCCCTCCCTACACAAAACCAGAGCTGCTGGCTCTACTCAGAAAGGAAGAAACACAGTTCCTCTATTTTCCCATTACCCATAACTTGGAAGACATAAAGGGGAAAGGAAGTACAAAACGGTCAATTGGCAGCCAAAGAGAAGTTACCCAAAACCGTGCTCACAGTAGCTCTGATGCTACACCCTAGCAATTTGCATCCCTCACATGCCAGTCCTGATTGTTCTCTTATAAGTGCTACTGTGTGCTATCTTCAAAATATTACACCATCCTTCAATTTAAGTGATCCCATTAAACAATCTCTGGGTATGCCATCCAGCTGAATGAAAAAGAAATCCTAATGATTATTTGAAGTGAGAACCAAAGAACTTAAGGGAAAATAAAAATTTTAAAAAAATTTATCCAAAGACAAACAATTTTATAAACTTTATAGTTTACCACCAAATATACTGAATAAAGAAACATTAGGCTTCTTTTAATATTTAACTTTTAAATATTAGGAAATCGTGAAAGATTATGGTCACCTCAGCCCACTTTCATTCTTTTAGTAACAGTTTAAAAGGGGATAGTGACATGATGCAATTAGAGGTGATCAAGCCAAGGTCAGATGATCATACATGAATGCTGAAAAGGGGATTCAGACAACTATTTTGGATAAGGATGGTGAATTGGATCTGATATCTCCAAGCTGTAAATACAGAGCATGAGATGACTTAGATAATATAATATAAAAAAAAAAAAACAGATACAACGAGGCAACTTAAATAAGAAAGTTTAATATAGTCTGAAATTCTGGTGATATTTTTAAAAATCAATAATGAGCATAATGCCTCTCAGAAGTATTAAATAGCTCTTTTATACAAGGGGGTGCTGTGCACCCATAATCCCAGCTACTCAGTATGTGACATTAACAGAGAATATAAACTGAGGCTGAGGCAGGGATGCTCTCAAGTATGAGGCCAGCCTGGGCCATTTAGCAAGGCCCTGTCACAGAATAAAAATTAAAAGGGTTGGGGGTATAGATCAGTGGCAGAGGGCTTGCTTAGCATGTGCAGGGCCCTACATTTGATTCCCAGTACCAGGAGAGAAAAAGAAAAAAAAAAAAGGAAAACAAAACATCAAAACATAAGTGGTAACAGCTTTCAGGACATGCAAAGTGTGATTTCAGAGAAAAATCACAAACTATAAATACTATTCAGCCACAACTTTCTGAGAACTAACAATGGGAAAGCAGAAGATTACAGGAACACACAAGGTTATCAATAACTGAAAATTAGCAACACATACCAAAAACCTCACAGACTTTGAAATCATAAGGAACTAGGGTTTATCTCATAGCTCTGATTTTCACTAATCTATGTGACCTTGAGAAGGTCAGTCACTTAGCCACTCTGTACCTTGGTTTTCTTTCAGGTAAACTGGGCATCTTCTTCAGTGGGATGTAACAAAGATTAAAGAAAGAACAAGTACAACATATTCAAAAGAGGCCTTGATACCAGTACATAATAAATCTTATCCTATCCTTCCATTATTAAATAACTATTCACCAAATTTAAAAATATGCAACGTGTTGCTAGGGTACTATTTCTCAAGTGTGATACATGAGAAGATTTTAAGTGGTACATAAATAAAGCTTCATAAATTTAAATAATTGAGATTTTGATTTAAATATGCATTAAAAGAGCAGCTCTTTTTTTTCCCCCCTCATTGTTTGGCTGTGCTGGGAATTGAATCCAGGGCTTCACACATGCTAGGCAAGCACTCCACCCCTGAGCTACATCCCCAACCCCTAAGTATGTATTAAGAGAAGATAGTGCCCAACAAGTCTGTAATTTCATGGCTAATGCCAATATGAGGTGGATAAAAAGGTAAACCAAAATAAGGAGAAATAATATGCAAATAATACGGACAACATAAAGATATAGAGGAAAGGGAATCATACAAGAAAGGATTCCTGTCCTCAAAATGCTTACTGTCTAAGGGCTGGTTGGATCAAGAGTAAGCAAGCCAATGAAACGCACCAAGTAAAAGTTGAAGATATATATGTCACATTGAAGAAAAATGATGTTAAGTCCCTCTTTCCTTGGCTCTTTTAACATGTACCACATATAAATGCTCTTTAAAAATAAATGAGTTTAACAATTGTCATGCTGAGTTGTAACATAAGCTGATTTGGAAGTCCTTGTATAGTAGCATGTTAGGGATTTGTATGTTAAATCTTCTCTTTGAATTATCCAGGAAATCATTATTTTCTCACCTTTATTTTCTATATAGGAAACTAAGAAAACAAAGGTCTCTGCTGGTTTAACAGCCAAATCACTGAAGACACTTGGAGCAAAACACGTAACAATCTACTTAAAACTGTAAGATCCACAAACACTAAATGGTTTTAGATTTCTGTGAGTATCACCCTTAGAGATGGTACATGTGACAGGAATAAGCTGAATTTGCATTTGAAAATAGAGTAAAGTAAACCAAGCCTCTCTTTCAAGGGAAATGGAAGCAAAATAGGTAAGAAAGAGAAAGGATTTTATATGTATTCCTGAGGAAAACCACAGACTCCTTAGAAGCACTCAACAGGCAAGGCCTTCTTAATACTCTGACACATCTTAAAAGGCATATTATCCTCTTTTAATTTATGCAGTATATTAACTTGTGCTTCTTTCATCTCTCTCTCTTAAAGTGGTCCTCCTGCCTGATTCCCCAACAATACACCTGCACCATGTCAAAATTTATCTACATATAGTATTAGTTTAAAAATAAATTAAAAAGCTACAGGCAACTGAAGCCACAGTGAAAGAGATCCAGTGTCTAGGGAGCAAACAGCAGAGAGGTGAATAAGGGGAATAGTCAATGCAAACAGAAACATATAAAACAGAATAAGGAAAAAGGCAAGAAGCAGTGACATTCCCTGAAATATGTAAGATATTCTTCTATAGTTCTGACCATACAAGGTGAAAGTATGTTAGTGGCTAATTAGGATCCAGTATTAGCTAATAGGCAAGAAGAATAAAGCTTTGAGACCATATCACAGAATCACTCTGTCATATCGACATTCATTCCAACTGTAGCTACTGAATCGATTTTCTTAGAAGCTTTATGATTCAGCTGCCTCTGAACCACAGCTCGAGCAATGCCCACCTGCATCAATGGCTAACTAGCACTGCAGAATGCACAGAGGTGGCCAAATTAAGAAATTATCTCCCCCCCACAAACTTGCTTAAGAAATATGAACAGTGTAAAACATCTGTAAAAATAGGGTTGGGATTTAATAGAGTATCTAAAATTGGAATTTTTAAAATATTAAAAAGAAAATCCTCTGTTTTCTTTAGAAGCAATATTTTAGTCCAAACAGCTGTTCTAAATTCCGGTTCCTTTGTTTTTGACTTTTTTAGTCAACTATCCTTAGTTACCTTTCATGTCAAGAACCACAGCAACAGACTAAAAGAAACATGTTGAAAGCTCAGTAGACCCCAAAGATTCTCTAAGAGCTCCTTGGGGGGAAAAGTAACTGATCTTCATCTGTGTAGAGAAACACAAATCTCAGGGTCACTGCCACTAAATCAGCAGACCAATGTGATGAACGCTGCCATCGATATGGCTATTCTACCTTGACTTTTGAATGTCAAAAATAATATGGACAGAATTGACTAAGCAGTCTCCAAGGTACTGCCTTTAAAATTTTTAACTTTATGGCCATTAAATATTGAACAGATAATTGGATTTATCCCCTTCAGTGCTTTATGGATGTACAAAGTACCTACCTTCTCCTGTTTTATTCAAATTAATGGTGCTCTTTTAAAGTGTCTGCCCTGAGTGCACACTATAGCCAACTCATTAAAAGGATGCTTCATCTGCTTACCAACTCTTTTCTCAATTTGCCATGAGAGGGCAAAAACCACACTCCAACCAGCATTGACAGTTAAGGGCAAATCCATTGAGAGTCACCCTTAAACCTAGAATTTTCCTTCCTAAACTCAAGTACACAGTGTGATTTGGCTGTCGATTAGCTGTTATCACAGAAAACCACAACACAGAATCCATTTATCCTGTTGTTAATTAAAACATTTACAAATGCTTCTTTACAACTGGGTAGCTTACTGCTACATTTTTAAATCAAGTCGGGAGAACACAGGGATGCCAGTTCCTCTCCAGAGGATTAGCCGAATGAAACCCTGGATTGTGTATTGGGCAGCGACAAAAACACACCCCTGGAAAGGCTGTGCAATTCACACCAGCGATAAGGAATTTCTATCAAGTATGACAAACACCTACAAACGTACAATCTGAAAATAACTCTGGTGGAGGTGTTAGTGGAAAGGGGTTAATGGAAATAATGTTTTCATTTGAAACAATATAAATCCACAACTGGCATTCCACTGGCCCATGACCTCCCCTTACCCAATCCTTGTTCAAGTCATTTGCTAGTGTAATTGAAACCTTCTTTGAGAGTCTTTAGATTTCATTTCATGTTTTGGGGGCAATGCAGCTAAAAGACATTTACCATCCATCTTTCTTAACATTCCTAATCTAAATAGAAGACCCAAATTCAGGACTGTGCTTTTGATGGATCGCTCACCTCCCTATACAGTAGAGCTTAAACAGATCCTATTATTGCTTTCAGAACCCTCACAGAAAACATACATTCATACTCATTTTAGTTTTTATTACCTAGTTTTTATTACATACAGCTTAACAGTGTATGTTTATTTTCTTAAATATGTTTTTAAAAGGAAAGCATAGATTTGAATTAAAAAATTCAAAATAACAAGATAGAAACAGCTAATACATAAAATGTGGTTGGGGAAAAGGGCCCAACAACATGACAAGTTAAAAATATGAAATTGTGGAAACAGGATTTGCTGCTCCTGGATAAAATGCTAAAGAGGTTTCAAAGCTTTTCCTATGCATGAGGAGACCTGTATTAGGTCTCCATCTGTTAATTTCTCTTGTAGTTGAAACAGGCAACAAAGAAATGATGCCAGTCAGCCAATGTCATTAATATGACTCCACTAAGGGACATATTTTTAAAAAGAGCATCTCAATTATTCTATTATATCTGCATTCCAAACCATGATTTTTATTTTATGTTTGCCTTGGAATGTATACAAAGTCTATTTAGTATGAAGCTAGCCAAGTTTTAATTGATTATAGCTAGGAAATTATAAAGGATTAAAGAGAAAAAATAATCACCTCAGGTACATTTTAAATGAGTAGCTAACTAAATCAGAAAGATTTAATGACCTAAAAGAAAACCCCTCCATTCAGACAAAATGCCCAGACCAACTGACCAGATGCACAAGGGCAGCACCTCCCACTCCCATCCACTTCTGAGTTCTTTGGTTTACCAGAGTCACAAATAACTCACTTGAAGCTAATGTATGCTAATGTATGAAATATGATATGTCAAGAGCTTTGTAGGGTTTTGAACAACCAATAAAAAAAAAAAAAAAAAAAAAAAAACTAAGCAAGGCTTGTTGACGAGCCCCTCTAGACAATAATTTCATAGCATTTTGACATATAAGCTACTATCTTTCTTTCCCTGCACTGGTTTTTCCTATCTAAGAATGGAACAAAACTGGGCACATTCAGATATTAAGATTACATGGGTTACCTCTGGAAAAACTCCCTGCTGGAATGAAAGGAACAGTTCCGAAGTTTGTTGCTACCCTTTAATTCTACCAATCAAGTTCCATCCTGGAACATCAGTTCAGAGGAGGCTGCTTGGCAGTTCATTAATTGAATCAGAATTAACTGTTGTGAGCCCATCATTCCACAAAGCCCAACTGTAATTGTGAACAAGAAGCAGACATAAGAATACCGCATGGGCAAAGCCCACCAATTCCAAATATTAACAAAGTCTATAAATCTCCTCGCAACCTAAAGTGGGAGGAACAGTTATATCACATGAGCTAGAGTACATTTCAGCCTTTTATATTAAATATATTTTATGCCTTACTGTGACAAAAAGAAGATGTAATCAAGCGCTTAACTCTAAAGATGCAAATACTTGATATATCCACCATTCAAAGATGTTTTCAAAGTTAAAATAGAAGTGTAGAAACAAATGAAATTCATCATTGGTAAGCTAGTGACAGAAAAGAAAAGGGGAAACAAAAAAGCAACAGTGCATGGAATAAGGGAACTTAATCACCAACAGACACAGACAGGGTACGGCAAGTAGTATCTGGCACTTGCCTCATCAGTGACCTGAACATTTCTTATTTTCTACTATACAAAAAATGAAAGTTGGCTGCAAGAATCAAGAGTTGTTTTTGTTCCCCCTTGAACTCCTAGGAAGTATGCTTAATTAAAAACAAAAAACAATTTAGAAGATTAAAGTAAGGTGATGTTTTTAAACTTAAAGAGAATAAGACACATTTCCTTTAAACAATTTACCAACTGCCAGCAGGGATATATGTCTCAGTATACTTTTATATAGAACAGCAAACCAGATCTTTGTATAGTATAAATTTTGCACTTGGACAGTATCTGAGTGTTCTACACAGTCAAAAAGTAAAACTAATAAACAAGGAGGGACCTACACTGGAAAGCAAAAGAAAGTAAATGAACATGAATGTACTTCAAAGTAAAACCATAACTACTATGAAGGAAAGGAGAGAAAAAGAATAACGTAGTTAAGATCTCAGAATTTTATATATACTCTATTCAAAGAAAGCCTGGAGGAAAAACAGCAAACATGGCCTGAACATTTTTTTAGGAGGTTTGTTTTCTGTACCAATATGGGTGAAGCAATTCTGAATCTATTTTTAGTTCTATTGCAGGACTGAGTAAATGGGCAAAAGTGTAAGGAACCAGTGTTTTCACTATGGAAAAAGAATAAAAAATTTAATGAAGAAAAGAATCTCCTGTGGAAATGTTTTGGACTTGGAATTACGTGTATGAACTCATGATTCCTAAAATATGTGCATGTGTGCATGAGCATATTATTTATCTCCTAAAGGCCTAGAAGTGAATCCATTGTTAGTAGCACACCTCACTCCAATATTAGTTTCTAATGCCTTTCTCCTCTAAAAAGAACCAGAATTACTCAGAGAAATGACTGATTAGAAAGCTACAGCAAAGAAGGTATAAAATGAACCTAAAACATCTTAGACCAAAAATAAAAGCTAATGGGAGCTTTAAAAGCTAATGGAGCTTTTTGTAAAGCAAATAATGACAGGAGCATGTCAAAGGGACACGAGAAACAATTTGAAGGGGGTCACACTGATTAAATCTAGAAGAATCTGAACATCAAAATAATTAGAAAAGTAATAGTAATGACTAAAAAGAACACTTATGAGTCAATATGATACAAAGATTCTGACAGACAGACATACTGGGAAGATGAATGGATGGACAGATGGATTCTATTGGACTGTATAGTTGGAAAAATGTTTTTTATAGAAAAAAAGACTGGTTCAAGACAGGATTATCAATGGATGTCGAATCTTAGTTTCCTTAGATTTAAAAAGGAACAAGATATATGCATGACCTTAAAGTGGTTCCTCACATATTGGTCATTAGTTGTAAGGGGAAATACAGTAACTACACAGTAGAAAGATCAAGATGATGAGGCTGGGGCTATCGCTGAATTGGTAGAGTGCTTGCCTTGCATGCACAAGCCCTGGGTTTGATCTCTAGCACCAAAAAAAAAAAAAAAAAAAAAAGCATAAATTTGAATTAAAAAATTCAAAAAGAAAAAAAAGAAAGAGAGAGAGAGAGAGAGAAAAAGAAAGAAAGAAAGAAAGAAAGAAAGAAAGAAAGAAAGAAAGAAAGAAAGAAAGAAAGAAAAGAAAAGAAAAGAAAAGAAAGATCAGATAATGCCTTGACCAGATAATCAAAATTATTCTAGTTGGGAATACATAGAGTTAATGTCATCATAAGGCAATCTCAGAAAAACCTAAATAAGATTTGTTTATATAAAAAGAGGGGGTTCTTATTTTTTTATGTTAATTAATTTCATGAAAGACCAAAAAAAAAAAAAAAGTCTGAAGAGAATTGTTTCCCACTTAAGAGAACTGAAGAGACACAACTAGGTGCATTATGTAATCTTGGACTGGATTTTGTATGGCAGAGGCAGAGATGCTATAAAGCACAGTTAGATTAAATAACCAAACTGAAATATACACAGATTCGACAAATGTATCCTATGTTAAATTACCTGAAGCTAATAATTTTAAAAAGTTACGTAAGAAAATGTTTTTCTTTGGAAACACATTCTGAAGTATTTGGGGGTAAAGGGACATGGTGTATGCAACTTATTCTCAAATGGTTCAGGGGAAAATGCAGAGTGAGAGGAAAAATAGGTGAAAAGAGAAAATGAAGGAGGTTATGTTCACACAAATTTCAAAGCAATGGATCAAAATATCAGTAAGAGGTGAAGGAATATGGGTGTTCTTTTTAACTATTCCTGCAACTTTCGCTAAGTTTGAAAAATAGTTTCAAATAAAAATTAAAAGAAAAAAACAAAACAAACAAAAAAACAACGTATTTTCCCACACACCTAGTGAATTTAAAATAATATTAACAGTATTCCTCATCTCATGATCTTATTTCTGGAAATATCACCTAAATGTGGAGAAAATATTATGCACAAAGATGTCTGTCACAGTATTGTTTATAAAAAGCAAAATAAATAAAAATACCACATGCATTTTTTAAAAACCAAGGAAATGATTAATTCAATTATGCTATGTAAATTCAAAAGAACACTAGGCAGTCTAAATATGTTGACAAAAGTTATAACTATTGGAAATATAAGAAATAATATTAAGTGAAAACAGGATTAAAGGTGAGATATATGTATGTATATGTGTGTATATATAGTCTGATCAGAATTTAGTAAAGCAGATAAAAATGCAGAAAATCATATAAAATGGGCTAGAAAGAAATCTAAGACAATGTCAACACTGGTATCTGATTCAGATGGTTTAGGAATTGATTTTTTTCTCTTCTATTTTCTGTACATTTTAAATATGAAACATTTATACATAATCTTATGATTAAGTTTTGCCATGCACAGTGGCAAACGCCTATAATCCCAGCGGCTTAGGAGGCTGAAGCAGAAGTATCTCGAATTCAATGCCAGTCTCAACAACTTAGTGAGGCACTTAGGAACTCAGTGAGACTTTGTCTCTAATAAAATATTTTAAAAGGGCTGGGTTGTGGCTCAGTAGTTAAGCACCCCTGGGTTCAATCACCAGTATTATTAATAATAATAATAATAATAATAATAATAATAATGTTTTATTCTTAAAATAACAACTCAAAATAAACAGGAATAAGATTCATTTACTTAAATTCTTCAGGAATAACTGTCATGTAAATAACTGACACTCCCTTTGGATGCCCAGCTATCCAAATCTAATCTGAGCCACTGTTAGTCCCAAAAATGGGAAACAAAATAGAGAACAGAAAAGTCATACTAGGAGACAGACTGTAGCGCAACTTACTTATTTCATTTTGTGAATCTATGTATTCATGAGCTTCCTTTCTCCTTATTCTGACCCAAAATGGGATTAATTGATACCATGCTATCCCACCTGTCCCCATGGCACATGAGGGAAAAAGAAGAGTGCTAGCTGGACGTGGTGGCACACACCTACAAACCCAGAGGCTAGGGAGGCTGAGGCAGGAGGATCACAAATTCAAAACCAAGCCTCAGCAACTTAACGAAACCCTAAGCAACTCATCGAAACACTGTCTCTATATAAAATAGTACATGTCCTACTGACTGCATTCAATCCATGGTACCAAAAAAAAAAAAAAGAAAAGAAAAAGGTTCTTACAAAGATGGATCATACAGAAATGGCATCTCTGTCTCCAAAGTCTAACTTGGTGAATTCAACAGCACATTCATCACCACTCCTGCTCACATGTTCAGGAGCATACATGCAAGCTGAATTCTTCAATTCAGCACAGTCAGTACCTTTGATATTCTACAGGTGGAACTGAACAAGCCCTATTATGCTGGGAAATGTCCAGAGAACCTGTCTATACACAAGGTTCACTATGATATTACAGAGAGAGAGAGAAAAAGGAATGGGAGAGGAGAGAGGAAGGGGAAAAGAAAGTAGGAGAGAAAGAGGAAGAACAGAGGGAGGAAAGACAGGAGGAGTAGGGGGAGAAAACACCTTTGATTTAAGAAGTAGTAGGTGGCAATGATCAGATGCAAATGTTTAGTTAATTGAAAGGTTGAAAAGAAATCTGAAACAGCACGGCCTTTGCTTTTCTAATAGACTCCCACAGTCATTGCCAAAAGGTCAGGCTATTTTTTTTAAAAGGAGTATTAAGAGAACTGTGTGACAAAACAAAAGAGGAAGTTTCTAGATTAAACAATTATTACAGCTCAGCTCCTGTTTAAACCATCCACATTTGTAAGCATTTAATTATATTTATTTCTTAATGTACTACAGTTTGACTAATCTTCAACTTCAACTGAATCTCATAAACTCAGCCAATGAAATAATTAAAATTCTTTTGCCAACTTGATTTGGATGAAAAAGTCAAACACTTCATTTAAAATTTATGTGAGGCACATTCATAAGAATATACTAATTTCTCATTCAGATTTCAAATTGAATCCATTTAATGACTGCCGATAGCAAAGCAATAGGAATGCATAGAAGAATAGTCATACAATTGACAATTACCCAAAGTTCCTATCATGTTTTATGAATCAACAATTGACTCCAAACTTATGAAAAGAAATCAATGTGCATTAGTGTCTAGAATTTTATAACCTGTCTGCACTAAATTATAAAAAATGAGTACAATTAGACATACAATTTAAAGAATTCATCAATCTGAATGAACAAAAATAAAGAAGTTCTCTATGATCCCATGTCGCCTTTCAAGGCAACACAACTCTCAGGGCTGTCTAGTTTACTACTATTTCTTCCTCTGTGCATTCATGTTCTTTATCAGCAAAATGGTTACAATGGTCTTTCAGACTTGAGTGATGAATGACAAAACAACATAGTTCCATTCTAAAATGTGAATGGCCTTGGAACACAGTGCTAAAACCCAACTGCAATGGTTAGCCAGAGAATAAATAATACCCATCAACATTATCAAATTCTAAAACGAAGCAAGAAAAAGAAGTAGAATAAAAGGAGGAGGGAAAGGAGGAAGATGGGAAAAAAATCCAGACATTGGAACACATAAGTAATACAAAGAAAAAACACCCTCTTATCACCGTTCTTGTTTTCCCCTGAAACAAAACCTAGCACTAGGACTTAGTGCAGGAGAGATTAAACCATTTCTCACCAGGTGATGAATAAATCTTGCTCTAATTTTACCTCTCCACCTTCAATTCACATATGCACTACTTCTTTTACAGCTACACACACTCTGACATACATAAGTCACAAAGTCACACTCTGATGTTGCAGCAGGGGGAGTCTACAATTGAAGTTAGAGATCCTAAGGTCTCATTAAGACAGAAAGACTTGCTTCCAGACCCCTCCAGCAAGGTAAACAGAGGGGTCTGAACCAAGGTGAATCATGATGCCTATCCTACTAACGAGAACATGCACAGCACTTAATTAAATCTGACATATATATAAAAAAAGCAAGTTCACAATAACAATATCACTGTAAGAACAAATATTTCTATACTAATAAGAACAATATATTCAAATCTTGTACAATCATCATATCCTCATTATGGCCAATCTTAACCATTCATTTATAATTGTTACCCTTCCCCTAGAGTCCATGGTCCTTCTTACCCTGCTTTATTTTCCCACAGTAGTTATCACCCTTAAAAGACTATTTAATTTGCTCACTTATTATGTTAATTGTTTGTTTCTTCTCCCTCCCACCCATAGAAGTTCTATAGAAGGTGGGATATTTGTTTGGTTCACTAATACACTCCAGTGCCTGGTGCATAATAGATACTCAATAAGTGTCAGTTAAATGAATGAATCATTCACTAAGCTAAGTGATTTCTTAAAGTTCTTCTTATTCAAGCAGGAAAAGCAAAAATTAGGCAGGGAGTTTTTAAAAAGTCATAATAGGACAGATAAAGGGTTATTATCTTTACTCTAAAGAGCCTATTTGCATTAATTAAACATTGGGTGCATGCGCAAGAACTTGCATGCATTCTTAAATACTGATTCAGAAATGGGAAAAGGGCCTAAACAACTGCTGAAAAGAAGAGCAAATGCTTAATAAACATTTGGAGGAAAATAACGTCACCAATAACAAATAAACACAAATTAAAACAAAATTACATTTTTCCTCTGTGTAATTATCAAAGACCTTAAAAAACAAAGATTCCCAAACACAACAATGCAGTAAAATGGTTACTCCCAGTCACTGGGAGTGAAATACAAGCATTCTAGTGCATAATTTGGAAGTAAGAATTTAAAAAAAAAATAAGGATATATATATATATATCTCCTTATCTCTGACCCAGGTATTTCAATTGTGAAACCTTATTCCAAAGAAATACTTTAAAATATAGACAAAGATCAAAACCAGAGATGTTCATCAAAGCATTATTTATAATAGTATAATTCTGGAAACAATTTAGAGGATTAAAAATAGAGAAGCAGTTCAATCAATTATGGTACATCAGAAAATCGATTATTATATAGTTTTTGGATGTATGCTTGAAGCATCTTTACCAAGATGAAAGATTGTAAATAATACAATGTTAAATAAATGAAAGCCAGAGATATTTAATCTGAACCATGTGTGGCAATACGCATAGAAAGTAGAAAATTTTAATATCCAGAGTACATATTTTAAGTGAATAGGATTATAGGTTAATTTTATTCTCTGAACGATACTTTTAATTGAAATAAAGATGCTCTATTTTTATGAACAAAAAAATGAAGAGAAGGTTTCAAGAACTGGGATAAAACACACTTTCAAGGGTTGTCATTATTAGCAATAGATAAATAAAGTCTTAGGAAAAAAGAAGCAAAAGTTAGCTATATCTGAGGGGGGGGGGAAACAGAACATTTTGAAGAAAATGCCCTAATTCCCCTCTTAAAAACAAAGGGGGGAAAAAAAGCGATAGCTCTGAATATCCTTACAGGATCCTTTCCATCCAAAAATCGTGTTAAGTTTTTCTTTTAAAATTCAATAACCAATAATAAAAATTAAAAAAATTTCAATATAAATTTAACAGGGAATCTATTCACAAAACTAATCTTATTAGTTTTAGTTCCTAAGCCACAGAACAGTGGAAGAGGAACCAAACTAGTATTGGGGTGGGGGGATAGAAAGCATTTATAGCATTAACACTATCTTCACCTTGAATGTAATTATTGATAATAAATAAACTTTTCAGTAAATCAGTCAAATTTGAGTCACTGACCACAGTTATAAATCATCCACTAGGAAAAGACTGAATTTATTAAAACAACAACAACAAAAAGAACACCTTTATGGATAGTCAGAAAATAAATTACTTAGGCTTGGGGGTATAGTCCTTTTCTATACAGGGAAAATAATCATTTAGAATATTCTGAACAAATTCAAATATTAAAAAAAAATAAGTTGGTTTTGCCTACATACTCAGATCTATAGACTTAATATCTGCACCTGCTCTTTGGAGATCTGCAAGACTGTGTCAACAGAAATATGAGCATCCTTTGCAATCATCTGACAGTACTGTTTCATGAAATTACATCAGATCTCTATCTAAATCAAGTTTTTAAAGCTATCCATAGATGAAGTAAAAGAATGTGAGGGGAAGGTAAGAAAATTCAAGCAAACCTATTACTTTTCTTTTAAGCTCAAATATATTTCTTAAGGCTAAACATCAGAAGCAAGATGCTTGGATACCAACACTTTCCTTTATAACCTTTGCTTTGTATCTAGCTCCAGAGGGAAAATCATGTTTACAAGAACCACGAGACATGTGAAAAGCAATAACCAAGATAAATGAAAAAATGCCGAGTTAAGTTTTAGTCAGAACTTTATTGCAAAGGTACTTTGTTTTATGAGATGAAGAAATCTACTTTTCCTCATCTCCTCTAGCGTTACTTATTGAAAAAACGAAAACATGATTAAACTATTCTTTTAATGTCATCTCATCATTTATAAAAAGCTTAAGGAAAACAATTTGCATGCAGGGTGAGCACTATAGAGACGATGCATGATGTGGAACGCAATGTCAAAAACTAAAGTTCAATTTCCAGTGCTAATCAAGTCTCTAAAACTTAACTCTATCCTTTTACCCACTAGCTGTGTGATTTTTTTTTTAATTTCAAAGTCTTCTAAAATTTTGAAGTAATTTTTCAAAAAGACAAAAGTAAAAAGTCAAAGAAAACACAGGAGATTACTAATCTTCATCCATTGTTCATTTCAGAAGAAAGGGAAAAATTAGTGGGTTTGATTATCTTAATGGTGTGAGAGTACTAGAGAGAGGAGGCAGAAAGTAAGGAGGTCACAGCAGGTTTATAAAAATCAAACAGATCTGTGATATTTAGATTCGCCCTTGATATTTCAATTTTCAGTCATTACTACATAGAAAGCGCTGGTTTATCAAATTAATCATATATTACAATCACCTGGAGACCTTTTAAAAAATTCCAAGGCCACAGTCAAAGCCCCCAACAATCAGATCAGAATCTTTGGCGGGGTGAAACCAAGCATTAAGATTTTTAATGCTCCCCAGGTTTGGGAGCCACTGACATAAAGCATAGAAATCAAATTCTTCCAACTTCCTTCAAGATTTCCCAAAGATGTCAGCCCAGAGAATTAAAATAAGAGGGTGGGAGAAAGAAAGAAAAAAAGAATCACTAATCCAATACATTAATCTACATTTGCTTTTTAAAAAAAAAAAAAATTTACACCCATACTCAGTACTGTTTCTAAAGCTGGCTCAACAAAAATCTTTATAAAAGTACATGGCAGATTATGCTGACATGTTTCCAAGCATCATTTCTTTAAGAAGGTTGTTGATTTAGGTGAGCAGACAGAAGGAAAAACATTCTTATACAAACTCAAAACGAGGCTATGCAGATTCCAAGGTGAATATCACAGCTTTCTAATGACAAACCAGCAGCAATTAGATGTTTAAAGAATGTGAACTTGTTTACTCTGGCCTGCCTTAATGTTTCTTCCAACAAGGAAAAGGACATTGAAATCCCCTATTAAGTTCAAAGATAGGGAAGGAGGGAGAGAGAAAAAAATCCTCACAATGTAATTTCAATTTGAGAGAAAGAGACTCGTTGTAGCTAACTGTACATATTATTTAAACACAGTCCCCAAATTTTACTCATTACACAGCATTTTCTTCCCCTTCAAGTTCTTTCTATACCCTAAGCTTTAAAAAAAAAAATTCAGGAATATGCATTCTATTGGTTCATGACATTCAAAGGGTTCAATGTGCACAGAGCACCACCACGGTGTGCTCAGCTTAAATCTGTGGAAATATTTTATCCCTAGGAAAGAGTCTAGATTATTTTTATTCCATCCAAATGGGAGGATGTCCCAGATACCAAATGATGAAGGGGGCCCCTGAGGAATTTATAATGTGAACATGCTTATGAGCACTACAAAATTTGGCTTCAAAGACACCTCTCAGTTTGGCAGAGTTTCTAATATGTCAGTAAATAGTAAAGATGTAGTTGCTACTAGTCGTACAACAAAGGGCAAAAGGCCCTTTTATATGTCCTTGTGCATACAATCATGTTAGGTTTTAAAATATAAGAAATTCCCTTAGAAGCAAAGCAGAAAAAAATGGTGTTATCAATTTATGTGCTACAACATGGTTGTGCTTCATTACTGTAGCATAGGATTAAAAACATAAATCTTGACCACTCTTCAAAGACCTAAGGTTAGACTACATAACATTTTTTCCTTAGTGCTGGATTTTGGCATTTTAGTCATTTCAACAACATTTATGATGGGCCAACCTTCGACAAAGCATCACTTAACTTTTTTTTTTTAGAGCACATAAAGGTGAAGGGAATACTTCTCTGCACAACGGATATGCGGGAGATTAACTTTAGAGTTGTTCTCTTTCATCCTAAATTTTCTTCTGCCTCTATCCTGCAGTGAAGTCACAATACATCTGTGACAGAATAACTCCCATGGCAACAGGCTGACATCATCAACACCAGATTAAGACTTGGCTGCAAAGCCAAAGGAGATGATGGGCTGGGAAGAAAGAGGCTATAATTCAAACAAATCTCTTCCATAATAGCTATGGGAATACTAAACATTACTGGCCAAGTAAATTGCTTTTTGTATAAGTGTTCTCTTTTTTGAAGTTTGCCCCAGTGTGAAAGTCTCTCTGTAAGTCAGAACCTTAGCATTATTTTAATGTACTGTTCTGTATTTAATAATCTTATGCTGCAGACATTAGTCTGTTACCATGGGAATGACAGCAGCACAAATACAGGATTACGGCTATCAAGCAGGAGAAAAGAAATTATGAATAAGCCTCGTTATGTTCAATAATTAGCAGCTACATGGAAAAAAACAAAACCATGAATTTAGGTTGATGCATTTATCTCAGTGTTTGAATACAACTCTGAGTGTGTTATTGCTTTAAAATGAGATTCTAACAAACTGCCAAAAAATTCTTGACTAGCAGTTGCTACTCAGAGCTATAATTTAAAAACTCGTCCTGTCCATCGCTTTCTTTTCCTATTTTAATTCTTCCCCTTGCAGAAGACTGGTAACTAACGGGTAATACATAACAGCTCAGGATGGATTCTGGTATCTTCAGCCAACATATTGGGGGGAAAGCATGGAAATACTGAACATTGCTGGCTCCTTTTACTTTAGTCAAGCACAAAAGCAACCGCTTTGAGGGAGAGGCTGCTGCCCTCCCGCACTGTGGAAAGTCTGCATATGGAGATGTGGAGTGCCACTGCTAAGCTTGAGGTTCCTGCCCCTTCCAAGAGGAGCCATTAAGGCTGCTCTCAGTAAAGCCCTGGCCTACAGTTCTACCATTAAAGGTTATGGATATATAACCTCAGGCAGGTCTTTCTTAAGAGTTTCAGTTTCATCATTTTTGAAGTGGGAACAACAAAACATAAAAGATTAACTTGGACAACATGTGATCCATCTCTACTGATTTTTCTTTTAAAAGGACAAGAAGGAGCATTGTACTCTATACTGTTTACATGAATGACTCAACAAGTACTCCATATTGTTACTAATTACTGAAACTTTACTAACTGTAGGAAAATTAGAAATGGTGGATAAAGATTTTGAGATTTCAGTAGACTGCTAATGTGATACTTCCCTAAACCAAAGATTACATTCAAATATAAAAGCAAATACTTGAGGAACACCATAGTATCTCATCTTCCCTAAATATTTGGGGAAACAGGCACATTTCTAGACTTCAGGAGTCCTATAGAATCAATCACTCTCTCTACACAAGTAGCATTACACTTTATCCCATCTAAATCAGGTGGCAAAAACAAAACCTTAATCTTCTCTTAAATAATCAACACCCGACTGAGATCAATAGCTCCTTGGTACTTTCATACTTTCCAAATCCCCTCTTCCATGGAGTTTCTGCATTAAATGGCAATGGCACAACACATCATTGGAGGAAAGTAATTTTAGAACGTGCCATCCAAATTAACTGGTCGTGAATAGGCTCTGATTAAAATATAAAGGGCTTTTAAAATAATTTAAAATGATTCACTGGAACTAATTTGGAGATATTTTAATCTCTGAATATGCAATGAACTGTAGTCTCCCTTGGCCCCAGCCTCTCCTTAGAGGGGGACATTTCTTGCCATTGGGCAAGAGGTATTTGAGCCATACAAACTAAAGTGCCCATGACTGCATTTTCCACAGCTTTTTCTGATATATGTTTTTCCCACTCAGGCACAGTTCTCTTCCACTTTCAAAATCAGATTGCATATACTTCCCCTTCTCAGAGAATATTACTCATATGTTTACTAGGGCAGATAGCTAGATAACTCTGAGTACAACAATGTGACAATTATTTAAAGAATCACATGAGATCAAACAATCTCAGCTTACATTCTTTACTCATGTGTTTAAATTCCATTTTAGATTAAACAAAGGAATATTTTCCCAACATAATGTTTTAACATATTCACAGGGACTTAACTAAGGACACTTGTGAAACAATACCTAAGCCACACTGAAGTAGGCTTTTCTAATGTGACTAGAAGTTTGAGGACATGTTTGCTGCTTTGGAAATTTCCTTCTTTAGACCCACTAGAGATTCCTTTGCAAAATCCTTTCATGCCTGGTCCCCAAGAGTCCCTGTATCGCATCCAAAGACATAGGAGAAGAGCTGATCTCTATTTTTCCACATTCTAGAACTTGCTGTTTCTTTCTAAGTGTTTAGATAAAGAACTGAAGCTAGAAAGAAATTTTTAAAATATGACTGCTAAAACACTGTGATATGCACAAATATTCTCTGATTTAATCTTCCCGGCAATCTGATGAAATAGGTTATCATTATACCTCCTTAATAAATGAAGACATTGAGAAAGAAAAAGATATCCAACTGACTTATTGCACAATTAGTAATGGAAGAGTAGAGTTCAAACATAACACAGCTTTAAAACCCAAGCTCCTTCTGCTATATCCTTACTAAAATCCAGTTTTCTTGAAAGTAAAAATTCTGTCTATTCTTCTGTGTACTCTCAGAGATGACACATGTAAAAGAGTTCTTAATAAAACATTTATAACAAGTGAAAGAGGCAAAAGCTTGATGGGAAATTATCTATTATCTTTTGTCAAACCAACCCTGTTGCCACTCATGAGGACTATGACTTACTAACACAGCAGCAGAGGTGAGGCATGGAGCTTTAAACATCCACCCGTTCTGAAGTTGATGTATCCAAGCACAAGATTCACTTACCTAAAAGAAAGATGAGAACAAAAAACACCAGTTATTGCAAAAAATAGTAAGAAATTACCCCGTGGAAACTCACTCTATCAAAACATTAAAATATACTTTTGATTTAATAATCAGTATATCCTGAGCATAACAGCACAAGAAGAGCTATTTTTTTTATATCTCCCAGTTTTTCAAGCCACTTCTCATTCTTTGTTACTCGGTATTTAATTTCTCTTATTTTTCTGAACTTAACTTAGACCAGATTAACTTATCTCTATCTTTTTTGAGATGACAGAACATCTTTAAAAGACTGATGAATCCTCTCTCCAGAAAGTTCTACGTAGAACCTCTTTCATTTAGTCTCAGGGGTTCACAGACCTGCAGTCTACCCACTAACCTACACAGTGAATGCTTGATAGGTGACCAGACTCTCGGGAATCTCTGAATCTTTAATATACTTCCAATTTACTTCAGAATCCCAGATAAACTTTAAATTATTCCTTAAAAATGTCTGTAATGGATGTATAAAATTCTACACCTTCCAAGTGAAAAATGCACATTCTTTTAAAGCATAAATGACAATAACCAAAAAATTAGCCAATGGTAGGTGGCAAATAAAGTCTGCAGAAAAAAGAAATGCCAAGAATTTGGATGTTAACTATATCTGTTGGTTTTAAAATTCAAAATTTAAATAAATCAAAGAAAAACCAAGCAAAGAATGCCCAGGGAAATCTAAAAAAGAAAAGTGATATGTAGTGTCTATGTTGTAGGTTGGGGTGGGATCGGGCAAACCCTATTAGGTATTAAAACATATTGTAAACCTTCTACAAGTAAAATAGTGTGGTTTTGTTCCATAAATTTACATAAAAAGCAATGAAGCAAACCAAAAATCTCAGAAACTGACCCAAGAGAACAAAGAAGGTTGGTATATAATAAGATAATATCTCAAATCAGTGGTGGAAGAGACAGTTTGGAAAACTGGGTAGCTACTGGAAAAATTAAATTGCATACATATATCAGATTCTGTACTAGAATATACTCCAAATGTACCTACATAGCTACATAAACAGCATATGAAAGGATACTCAGCACCATGTCACCAGGGAAATGCAAACTTAAAAACAATAAATGCCACTGTACACCTATAAGAATAGCCAAAATCCAGGACCAAATTCTGGTGATAACATGAAGCAGCAGGAGGTCTCAATCATTGCTAGTGGGAACACACAATGGTTCAGCCACTATGACTGTCTCTTACAAAACTAGACGGACCAGACGTACTTTGTCCATATAATCCAGCAATTACGCTCTTTGGTATTTACCCAAAGGAGCTGAAAACCATGTCCATGCAGAAACCCGCACACAGATGTTTATAACAGTTTTATTCTACAAACAAATGAGCTATCAAGTCATGAAAAGCCATGAAGGAACATTAAATGCATATTATTATGAAACAAGACAATGTGAAAAGGCTACCTGTTGCATAATTCCAACTATATGATATTCTGCAAAACTCAAAACTATGGAGATAGAAAAAAGATTGTGATGGCCAAGGGTTAGAAGAAGGGACGTATGAAATGGCGGAAAACAGAGGACTTTAAGGGCCATGAAAATACTTAGTATCACAGTATAATGATGGATATGTTTAACTATATATTTGTCCAAACCCAGAGAATGTATAACATCCAGAGTGAATCCTAATGTAAACTATGGACACTGAGTAATAAGGATGTTTCAATGTAGAGTTTTAATAAATATACAACTGTGGTAGGGGATGTTAATAAAGGGGGAAGCTGTACATGTAGGTAGACAGGGAGATTTCTGTGCTTTGCTCCTAATTTTCCTGTGAATTGAAAACTTCTCTAAAAATATAAAAGTGTTTTAAAACTTACCCACTCCCCCACAAAAACAAATCTATATAAATACTGAAATAAAACGGGTGAAATCCACAATAAATTGAGTAGAAAAAGAAAAGGCACTTCTAGAGATAAAAAATAATAAATATCTTTACCTAGGTTAAAAAAATGGTAATGACATACTTGAAAAAAAATTGTAACTTATTAGGCAAGGGGATAACATGCATAACATACAAAGAGTTCTCCCCAAAAAAATCTTAAAAGAAAAATACTAACACCCTCATAGGAAAAAAAAAAAAAAAAATAGGCAAGAGGTGTGAGCAAAAATGAATTATACAGAAGAGTAATTAAAAATGACCAAGAATATATGGACATGTGGTCAACTTTATTCATAAAAAAAATACATTCCTCTTTTTTTATTGATCAGATTCACAAAACATTTGACAGCATACTCTGTGTGTGTGGCTGAGGCACCTTTATACATTGCTATCAAGAAGGCAGAAAGGTACAAAGTCCTAAAAAATGGAACTTAGCATATTTTAGCAAAGATGTAGAGGTAGATTTATAAATCACTGCGAAGATAAATTCATTGGAGAAAAAGATGGACTCTTCAAAAATTAGATCCCCAGTACATGCCATACATCAAAATTCCTGATACATTAAAAAAATAAAATATAAAACTCTGAAACTTTAAGAAGAAAGAGGGAGAAGAAGAACATCTTTGTGACCTTGGAGGTAAGAAAGATTTTTTTAAAAGAGGCAGGAAAAACACAAACCTTAAAGGAAAAAATTGAGTTTTCCTACATCAAAATTAAAAACTTCTGTTCAACAAAAGATAGCATAAACAAAGTAAAGAGATGTGCCATAGACTGGAAATATATATAAGTAACAAAGGATTAGTATTCAGAACATAAAGAGTTTCTACATATCAAAAGAAAAGACAAAACAATCCAATTGAAAAGCAGACAAAGGATCAGAACAGGCAACTGACAGAAGAGAAAACCCAAATGGCCAATAAATGTGCAATGAAACTCTGCCTCAGGAGTCAGGGAAATGCAGATTAAAACAAGGGGATAGTTTTCACTATCGTCAAACTGACAAAAAAAAAGTTTACTATCTGGCAATACTAGTGTTGGAGAAAATATGATGTGATGGGAGTCTCACAGAGGGCCTGAGATAACCAGCCGTGAGCACAATTATATGGGAGAGCTTCATCCAGGAAGGTCAAGGGTATCCTGAGCAACTCCACTTCCAGGTGTTAGAAATTCCTGCACACATTCAAAAGGAGAAAATACACAGAAGACACATGCAAGAATGCTCATGAGGATGTAGTAAAAAACTGGAAATGATCTAGAAATCTATCAATACTCAATAAATAATAGTGGTATAGCCACAAAATGGAAAAGTATAAAGCAGTGAAAATTCTGAAGACCGAAGCTACGTGCATCAAAAGGAATAAATCTCACTAATAAAATGAAAGTAAAGAGCAAATTTCAAGAATATGGCAACACAGTATTAAGGCTTTACTTATGCTTACTTTTATTTATGTATGTATTTACTTATTTTTGCAGTGCTGGGGATTGAACACAAAGCCTTGTGCATGCTAAGTACACACAGCACCTCTGAGCAACATCCCCAGCCCAGCACTACAGTGTTTATGCCACTGTTAATATTTTGTTTAAAGCACGCCAAAATACTATAGCCTGTTTACAGACACGTTTGTAAGAAAATGACTAAAACAGATATAATTCATCAACACTAAACTCAGAATTATACTTTTTTTAAAAAAAATACTTATTTCTTAGTTGTAGGTAGACACACAATATATTCATTTCATTTTTATGTGGTGCTGAGGATCAAACCCAGTGTTCTCATACATGCTAGGTGAGCACTCTACCCCTGAGCCACAACCCCAGCCCTCAGGATTATACTTTAATCCTAGGAAGGAGGGTAGAGAATGAGATAAGGGAAGAGACAAATGCAACAGGGGCTTTATTAACATGGCGAAGGGTTAGGATGTGACAAAGCCAGGTGTGGTTATGGATTTCCTATATTATTTTCAGTTAGGTTTCCTATAAATATGAAATATATCATTTCGAAAAGAATATATATCATAAAATGTGGATCTTTACTATTAAATGACTCTCCACATGTATTATGCTTCCCCCCCCCCCAGTTTCCTCATCATTTTTTTTTTCCTTGATTTTGTACTGGTATGTAAACATAAGGAGTTATCTTTAAACCCCATATCCTAAAAATAGAGCTTCCTTTCTGTGTCTTTAAAAATATCCAAATAACTTTTTTTTCATTATTCATATATTCATTGGCTACCTTAAGTATTTCTAGTCAGAAAAAAAATTCATCAAATCCTGCATGGACTGTGCCAGACCCCAGAATATATTTAAGAAGTTTTAAAGATTTTTGGTTTTTGAAAACATGATAATGACAAAATCAAGATCATTTAATGAAGAATCTTTCATGAAGATTAAATAATTAAATAAAATTGCATTTTTCAGAATAAATATCAGTTTATACATCACTCTAATTTATGTTAAAAAGTGATAAATAATTATGAAATACCCCCACGATTGAGGACGCATGATAAACATTTAATAATCTAGTCTCATGTATATATACCAGAGAAGCATTTCCCTATACAACAATAAAGTATATAATGCGTTATTGCTGCTGAATTTCACCATGAGTAGCTGTAATGAGTCACCACCTGGAAGGTCAACACACTCTAGCCTTAGATGTGCTACAAAGGTTTGGGTGAAGCTAAAAAGACCCCATTCACTCATTCTCTGCACTTTTCCAAAACCATGAATGCTACTGGTTAATAATGATAACAATGGGGTCAAAGACCTTAATCCATTTCTCTCACATATTAGGTTCCTAAAGGGGCAAAAAAATAGTTCTATGGTTCCCTAACCTTGGTTTATGGTCTTTCAAGCTGAACCTCTGGGTAAGTTCAATGCAAATCCATCATCACTGTAAGGAAAAAGAACCAAAGCACAGGTAAGGGGCATGGGGCCAGCAGCACCTCAACACAGAAAGGCTGGAGCATTAGTTTCATCAAGTGTTCCTGAAATGACTAGATAGGCACCCAATGCTCTAATGTTCTACATTAGGAAGGTTTAGAAATGCTCCCGTGTCACCAAGAGATATTCTTATTTCAAATGGTGCTTTGAAATGACGAGCTGTCATCTAAAAGCAGAGTTTTAGTCTTTGTGTATTGAATAAGGATAAGCAATTTGAAATGCCGAATAAACCCCTTAATTATCAATTTTCTAAAAAGTATTCTCCTTGCTGTAAAGAGGAGGAAATAACTTGCCTGTGGGCTCAGAAACTGAATGACAAGTTTCAGCCCTAAGCAAATTTTCAAACAGAGCCCTTCCAAAAAAAAAAAAAAAAAAAGAAGAAGAAGAAGAAGAACTTTAAAAGAGGTGGTAAGTGTTGGTATTGGCAACAGCTTAAACAGAAGCCACACTGTCTTGTATTTTACATGTGAAGATTAGGAATGGGAATAAAGGAAAGATGTCCCCCCTTAGAAAAAAATAATAACACTCCAATGTATTAGCTTCCCTCTGCCTAAAGAAAATGTGTCAATTTTAGTTTCTCAAACAACAATTTTCCCCTCCAAGCATAATAGCTCATTTCTTTCTACTGCAGCTAGTTGGCTGTCCCTGATCAGTTGAAATCCCTGCACAGTTCAAGATCTGGGACTGCAACCAAAAGGAATAAATCAATGAAGCCCTGGATTTCTATCCCACTACGCAGGCCAACACTTCTGTAAGATAAGGAGCAGCCAAAAGCTGTGGGGAAGTTCACAACTGTTGGTCACTGATCTAAAATCGGATGACATAGGAAGAATGTGCTCCATCATAATCCTGGGAAATCTCATTTAATCCTTCTTTTACGATAGCATATTACATGCCAAAGGTTCCACACAGCTCCTCCTTCTAGCACTTATTCATAATCAACTCTACTCCAAGAAAATTAGTTAAGACATCATTCTTATGTGAAAAGGCTCCTAAATAATCCAATCCCTGAGATGAAAGAAGCCAATGTTATTTCATCACAAACAAGTCAGGGGCAGGGGAAGATGTTGGCCAGAAAATACTTATTCCAACAGAAAAGTTACATTTTGATATTCCTCCAAAAGGAGAATATTGGCAGGAAACTCAAGATTTGGTGGTTTGTGTTGCTACTAAAATGAAATAGATTTTAGTTCTAATCCAGTAATATGAAAAAAACTAAAAGCATACAGATGGGCAAATACCAAATCTAGTCACACGGTATCACACATAATCAGCCCAAAGAGGTCAAAGAAACCTATGTAGCTATTAATAAGTACATGGACAGATGAACAATGAACTTTCTAAAAATTCTGATCTAGTGAGAAGAATAAAGGAATCCACCTGAGCAGAAGACCTCAAAAGCTAGATAAGGAAGGAAGAATAAAGAGGCTTAAGTGGAAAACTCATCAACAAGCCAAGAATATAATAGAGCAAATTTCAACTTCAATTTTTGAAAGAACACTGGCGTTTGGCACTGGAAGAAGACATTGCATCATCTCTCTATATTATATACAAAGGAAACAGGAAATCCATGCAGCATTCAGTCCCTGAAGCAACTGCCAGGTAGGACTAATCCACAAACAAGACTTCTTAAGAAATCGCATTCCCCACTTCATCCCTTTTTTGTTCAGGGGTTTGTTTTGTTCTTTCTCCACCCCCCACCACCCTGTTTCACTGTTAAATACTGGCATACCAAAGACAGAAATCTTGGAAAACAATCTTCCTCATTCACTCAAGGGCCCGAATCTAGCCTCCTGAACCCAAGGGGCCCACCACAACAAAGGGCATTGGAATTATGGGTTTTTAATGAAGCAGTAGCCCCACTTCAGTAACCGAAAAGGTGCTGAAATCTGACCTGGTGGCAAAGAATAAAAAGTCAAAATAATCCATGCAGAATGCATGAGGTTTTAGGGAATCTGAGCTCCTTTACCCTCAAAACAATCTTCCTCCGCAAATGTTTCCATATGCTTAAAAAAAAAAAAATTCCCCACTTTTTCTATTCCCAGATATATAGCATTAGGGCAGGGATAAATTTCAAGCTGGCAAAAGTCCAAATCCAACAGTTGCAGCTGTAGTAGCTGCCTTGTTTACAAAGCAATTCAGGAAGCTTTTAGAGGGCAGAGTGCACCAGACAGAAGGGGGTCTGTAAGCAAAACATGGATGGATCCCAATGCATTCAGAACAGACAACACATCTGTTCCCAGGTCCCCCTTGGAAACATGCCGCACACGAATCCCAGTCAACCTTTACTGCTCATGTTTTTTGAGGAAAGCATCTCTACTTAAGCACTCAAATCAAAATTATACGCTGGTAGTTACTGGGCCCTTGGGCCATCCCCAACATCCGAACTAAAACACCCCAAACGACATGCTGCACAATGTTTCAAGCAGACTCAAATCGCCTATGACCTGGACTGCTTTGCCCATGAATGATACTGTGCCTAAGTCTGCCTTCTGTTTTCATCCTAAGAGCTGATCAATTAGGCTTCTTATATTCTCTCTGTTAATGTCAGCATCCAGGATAATTATTTGGGAAAAGGGGTAAATCTCAAAATCAACCTGGCTTACCCTTGTTGCTTCCCTTATGTCCAGACTTCAATCATCTACCTCACTTCTATTCCCATTTAGTGCTTTATAATGCAATATCCTTGCTCTTCTTTTCTTGCCATAATTTAAGTCCAGAATTCCTTTTTAAGAAAAAGAAACACACTTACAGTCAAGAGGTCTAATGGAGGACAGGGGAAAGAGTAGAAGAATAGGTGCTGAAAAGAAAGCAGAGGTATGTCAGGCCTGTTTATAGAGTTTGAAAAAATGTGCAATGATGATGACATGGACAAGAATATGATGGCTATTGGTGGGGGCAAAGCAAGTAAAAAGATGCTTTTAGGTGTTTCAAAAGGAGGATTTGTAGTTAAGTGGGAAAAGTAATCAAACACGTATGAGATGGGAGAGAAGAAGGTTACTTAGTGGATGAGTTCAACAGGGGAGTGAAAATATTAAGTATATAAACACATAAACACAAAATGTGCTTCCCAGGGTGTGGCTACTATCTAGCAGAGGGTTGTTCACACACTCAGGACCATAATACCACCCCACATATTTTTTTGTATGAATTCTGTGGGTGGAATATTTGATATAGCTACAGTAAAAGGCAATCATAATCCAGTTGCTCCCACAACCATAAAAATAATTCTCCTGAACTCAAATGAAAAAGCATATACCCTGACGACAAACCACTGCAGATTTACAGTGGGAGTAAATGTTAAGCATAAAATCTTGACTGTCTTTGTACATGCAGCACCTATACAATAAATCAGCATAGAGCCCAGTTCTGGCCTACCTCTCTCTCACTATGTAATTACACATATTAATTACATGTTTAATTGCATATATTAATAACACCTACTCTATAATTGCAATGTATTCATGTAAACCTAATCAAGAAAAACTAGAGTATTTGCATAAAACTTGTAATGAAAAATATAACGACTACACTAACAAGATAGGGACAGGGATGCATATCTGTGACAAACTGTTTGTGTCAAGAAGAATAGAAAGTGATTCTCTTTCCTGAACATTATTTCAGGCCCATTTAACACAATCTGTACTACTCAATGAATGTGCAGTGTCCTACACACATCAAATCAGATTTGGATAATGCTCCTGACTTCAGATAAAATTTCATTGCTATATTTACTTGTGGGATAATAGGAAAGGAAATTTCTTAAACTTAATAAAAACTGAAACCTGCTAATAATTCGGACAGTCATAGTAAAACTGGCTGTGTAGCATCTAAACAGAAAAAGAAGCCCCACCCATCGGTGACCCCATATAGTTTGTGACTTAATTTCCCCCCTAAAATAAAATGATTAAGGAAAAGCACTAGGTGCAGTGGCACACACCTGCAATTCCAGACTGGGGAGGCTAAGGCAGGAGGATCACTAATCCTAGGCCAGCCTCAGCAACTTAGCAAGATCCTCTCTCTCCAAAAAAAAAAAAAAAAAAAAAAAAAAGGACTAGACCATAGCTCAGTGGTAAAGCACCCCTGGGTTCAATACACTACAAAAGAAAAAGTGAAATTCTTTTTGACCAAAGTAATTTGCTGCCTATAATTTCATATGTCATCATAGGCAAACTAGAACTTCCTATGTTGCTAAAGTTTCATTTCTCCAAATAGGACACAGCAAAGGTTTTGAACTTAAATGAATTAAGACTGAAATTAAGGTCCCTTTATTCTAATTATCTTTTACAAGGCACCTCTTTACCAGACTAGGGGAAAAAAAGAAAAGCATAAAATTCTTAATAACAGGCTTCAAGATTTTAACATAAAGCTGGAAATACTCTAGCTCATTCCTAGCGATATATGCCCCCCTTCATTTTTTTGGATCAAAACTAAATTAAGTTGATGTGAGAAAGCCTATAAACAGCTTTATGAAGCAGACTTAAGCAATTAAAAAAATGAATATTGTATTTGCTTTTATAAACAGCTTTATGAAGCAAGCTTGAGTATTTACAAAAAATTATACTGAATCTGCTTTTTAAAAATGATTCACAATTGCATGTCTATATGAGGAAGAACAATGCAGCCTTCCAGCAGATTCTAAAGGAAAGGATTTAGTATAAGACAAATTTTAGCAACAAGACTGTACTGTACTTCTCTCTTTCCCTGAGAGGAAATGATTCACAGGAGGGCTGCGCCACTCACATGCTGACTACCTAGCTGGAGTTACAAATGCATCCTGGTTGTCAATCCAGTATGGTCCCTTCTTCAAAGACATCATTTACTGTGACCATACCCTAAGCCAATTTAAAACCAGAGGTGAGTGGCAAGCATCAGAAGCCCTTCCCCACTAAAAACAGCTAATAAATAGTCATGCAGCACAATGGAAAAATGCAATATTTTCCACAAGAAATGATATCATTTATCTTTTCCAAAATTTTATTCACACCTCAATTACTGTTCATCTGTCACCATCACTCCTAAAACCTGAAGCAAGTAATCAACTGAAAGATAAATTCTCACTGAACTTCCACTGTATTTACACATGAGGAAAGAAATTTAAAACTCCCATTTCATTCAGCCATTAAATTAGTCACTTTAAGGTTTTTTGGTAAAAATCTAAAGAAACACCTAATTACTCAAGGGAAGTGGAGGCTGGTAATAAAGAGACATAGGAGGGGAGAGAACAAGTACATAAGCAACAATTAGTACACTTAAAAGTTTAGAAGATCTAAAAATATTTGTTCAAAAGTATCATTAACTTTATATATCATTGAAAACATTTTTTGAAAAAATATTTTGAGACTATTACTTTGGTGACAGCAACAACAAAAAAAAAGAAAATTCTCATCCTAACTTTTGAAATTTTTTTGCAATAGCAAAATTCTTCTACAAAAACACTTGTAATATTCAGAATAATCTTAAATAATGATCAAATGACAGTAACTCCTAAGATTCACCCAGCACTTACTACATGGCAGCCATTGTTTTAGATGCTTTGCACTGTACTGACTCATTCAATTCTCAAAATGACTCTATGAAGAAGATACTGTAAATGGAAGCACACAGAGATGATCTAACTTGAACAGGATCACATAGTCAGTAAACAAGGGAGGTAAAAAAGGGATCGTAGGAGTCTGGATCCAATTTGGCTATTAACCATTAGAGTAAAATTAATTCCAAACTGGTATCTACCATGAGATTCATAATATCATACTCAGGAGAATTAATTCCTTATGAAAGAGTCAGTACTTAAACAAACACACACACACGCGCGCGCGCACATGTAGTTGTTAAATCTTAAGTAATTTAAATGCTGTGTTAAAATGAAGCCCTCTTCTAGAACCATTTGCTCATTTTTTGTGTTTAACCTAATGGACTTTTTTCTTTGTGAATGTAGGTAAGGGAGATAGAAAAAGGAAACACCCAACACTTCCACTCTATAAAGGACATCTTTTTATGACATTTAATTATGCAATATTTTTATTCAAGGAATCCTAGCTATTTTAATATTCATCATTTAAGCCCTTATTGTTAGTAAGAATGTAAAAGTCATCATAACATAAAAACAACACATCAACCATTTATAAAACTAATCCCCACTCAATTAATGCAACAGTCTATCTCTACTATAGAATATAGAATTATATTCTTTGTCTCTGGAAGGTTCTACATTATACATACAAAGAAGACAGATAGTAATATAAAAGTGTAACTTATCAAAGATGTAGAATTTCATGAAATCAATGAAAGTGATGATGAAACCATTTCAATTAACAAGCAAAATCATGAGCCAATGAGAATCTTAACAAAGACCACATAACAACCAAAAGGGAAAATCTAAAGATGAAGATTTATCCTAAGCACTTATGCACAGGAGAGGGTGTAGTGGCATTTCATCATCTAACTTTGTCAGAAAAATTGCACTGAAAACAATCAACAACTGATTCTTTGCCTATTCTAAGAATGAGTGCAGAGATGAAATTACAGTTTAAATGTTAAATACAAGATAAAATAATATTCCTAATTTTTAGTTTCACTCTTCAGGATAAAGTTCAATCAAATCTCTTTTATCTCTACTGACTATGAAATTCTGGTACCTGCTTTAAGTGGATTCACTTAGGTGACCTTTTCTAGGAATCAATTATCCTCTAATAAGGAGGATTTCCTGTACAAGATCTGCATTTTAAAAGGAACTACAACTTCAGACTTGGATGAGGGAGACCAAGCATCTCTTCTAGCAGAGTGGTCTAATGAGGGAAAAGTTTTGAGTCTGAAAAATGGTTTCAAATCCCAGCTGAATCACACAGTAGCTGCAGTGACTCTGGGAAAATCTCTTAACCTCTCGCTGATATTTTTCACACCCAGAAAGTGGAATATTCCCTACACCTCATGGTGCTATTATGAGATAATGCATGTGAGACCAAACAAGATAACACATGTGAGAGCAATTTTTAACCTGTAAATGGCTAACAAAATTTATCCTTAAATTCATCATATTCCCTTCTCTAAAAAAGGAAACTTAATTTCACCAAGCATCAGTCATTCATGTATTACATGTATTGACAATTTGATGCAACTGTTAGATGCTAGGGACACAGCTAAAACCTAAAAAAAGGATTTGTTTTAACAAGCCCATTTGAGTTATGAGTTTTTTCCATAAATTATAATAGAAGATATAAGCAAAAAGAAAAATCAGCATGCAAAGCAGATAAGTAATATAAGATTCGTTAAAGAAACAAATAAAAAAAATGAAGAATCCATTGAAATTCTAAGAATTTGATTCCAACTGGGGTAGTTTCATGGAAGAAGCTGCATGAAAGAAAAAGCCAGAGTGATCTTTGCATTGAAAGACCTTATACTCGCCTTACTATATTTGGTTCATCCTGCTACTTTGGTTCATATAAAAGGAGTCCCCAAAACACAAACAATGGTGAGAAAGCAATATGAGGCTGTGAAGACCTTCCCTTCACGATTATCTACTGTACCAGCTGCCATGTCTAGCATGCAGCTTATACCTACAGTGGCACAGCTCTTCTGCTGATAATGCCAAGTTGCACCATTAATATACAACTCCACTGAAGACACTGACAGAAAATTTTAGCTCCAGGTCATGCATTTATGAAGAGATAATCAAAGACACATTTTTGTGAAAAACAAGAATCATATTCAAAGCTGTGCATCTTTGGCCAATTGTCCGCTGCTTCTAGTATTAAATCTCCAGAGTGAAAAAAATATGAAACAATATATTTCTATTTTTGCCCATCAGAATCACTAAACCCTGATATGAAGCGAACTGTTCAGATTGTAAACATGGAATGAATAAATCTACTGGGTAACGGTAAACTCAAGTAGCACAAATCACATCTAGTATTCTTGTAGACACTCCTTATCAGTATTTAAGCAGCAGAGACAGTTAGAACCAACAACTACAGATAAAGCACAGCACACCATTTAAATTCATCTGGTGCTCTGGTAGCCTAGTACTGTATTCTGTCCTACACGAACCTAGATGGCTTATTTTCAGACTCAACATACAACCACCGTACTGACTTGTTGAATCTACTGTCAGAGACAGTAGCCATGGACCTGCTTTTACGCTGGTTAATTGCAAGGATTATAGATATGCACAGGAAAAAAAAAGAAAAAACTACTGGTAGATTTTGTATTCACAGTCTAAAAACTCAGGCAAGCAATAAAATGTGACCTGCTAGTAAAGTAGTAAGATTAGGCTGGAGGTGTAGCTTGGTGGTAGAGCACATGCTTAGCATGCTTGAGGCCTTGAGTTCAATCCCCAGCAATAAAGAGGAAAAAAGTAAAATTAGAAAATGTTCAATACAATATTTTGACTTTTTTGAACTATTCAAATAATTACTGTTTAGACTGAATCATGTCAGCCACAGGGAATTCAATTTAATATGAGAGTGGAGATGAGAAGGAGGAGTTTGTAAAACAATATAGCATTTTCAGTGTATTTGAAGGCTTTGAAATGGCGACTTATTAAACAGAGATGTAAAAATAATTCAATATGTAAGTATGGATGTGTTTACAGAAACATTAGAAAAGAGAATTTAGGGAAAAATGTGGTCCAATTCCTATCTTTCTTTAACCACCCAATGGAAAATAGATTTCAACTCACTTGAAAACTGGCTGGCTGGAGACTACACAATTTCCCCCAGTAGCTCATTAAACTGTTATATCACCTTGACAGTCAATTCCTACAAAGTTAAATGCAAATCAAAACATTTTTAATTGAATCATGCATTATATGACTAAAGGAGTTCAATGTTTATAGGAAACTTGAGGTGAATCTTAACAAAGTAATTCATTACTGTGCTAAAATAACTATATCATCACTGATCAACATAACTCACACTTTAACATATCAAGTCTTCTTTAAGCCGTGGATACACCTGAGTGAAAAGATGCTGTGTTTCTATTTGCTACATTATAGTGTGGATCTGACTGAATACCTGATTCAGAGGCAGATAAGAAGCAATGTTGATGAATAACTTTCTCCTTAGAATGAGAAAAAGTTTGCTCTTTCTCTTTTCTGCCCTTCAAACATTAAAAAGTCTTTTTTCAACAAAGGAAGATCTTATGAAGATTCTAAGAAAAAAAAAAAAAATCTGCCATACCCATCCTGGAATGCAAAGGTCACTTGTGGCTCAATGGCTATGTTCTATGTGCTTTGGAAATCTGCAGAAAAAATGGAATTTCTTTAATAGCATAGCCTGAGGGTCTTAGGGGAGTGATCACCCAAGTGGTTAAGATTACTACCCTTAACAGTCTACTGTCTACTGCTTCATGTGATCTATTTACAGTCAAGATAGTCACAAAAATCCTACAGAACATGAGAATTGAGAGAGAAATATCAAACTGCTACCCTTTCAGGCTTCCAAAAAATGCTATTAGCCTCAGGAAAGCATGAGCCATTGGGAGTTTGCTTCAGCTAAGATCCATAGTAGAATCAAAACCAGAAGTACTATTCTATATTAAACACTTTTTTAAAATTCCTGCTGCAAATTACATTAAGGGTAACACCTTAAACCATTCCATATTTGCAGTCAGGGTTTTTACATATTAATGTCAAAGAGCCTATAGCTCAAACCCTAATGTTTATCACTACCTGAAAAATCAAATTAAATATACCACGTGAAGGAACTAACCAAATTCCCTCTCCATTAAACCCAAGCCAAGAGTGAGGCCTTGACAATAGGATTGAAGAGATTAGGGTTTAATTTAAACAGAGTGACTGCAATAAAACAATTCAAATGTGAGACTTCACAGGAGCAAGTACTTAAAGCACCTCAAGACAAATATTTACATAAACTATACAACATCATAATCTACTAAAGATAAAAGATTCAGGAACCCATTAAATCATAATTTAGAAAACAAATATTACAAAAGGAAAGAAAAGGAAACTGCACTGTTAGCTGGGTCTTGTAAATGAATGCAGAATGATTTTTTTTTTTTTAGACAAGATCAATGAAGGGTGATAATGTGAATATTAAAAAATAAAATAGGTCTTTAATTTTGCTATGATCTGCTACTGACAGCATATTATACTTTCCATATCCCTTTGAAAGTTCTAGACTTAAATTTCTTTTTCCTTTCAGGCAATCCTTATGTAGTGGTCAATGGAAACTTGCTTTTCTCTAGTTCCTAAGTAATTTCCAACCATTTGCCTCTTCCCTAACAGGCTGCCCCTCTGCTTGGATTTCCTTCCCACTCTCCTTCTCACAATAATGTTTAATCCCTCCTACTCTGAAACACACAAATAAATGTAAACAATATTTCTTCCTTTCCCCGTCTTTGTCCAAGCTTAGTGGAAGGTAAGAAAGATTTCTTGGGAAAACCTCTTGATGCTCTTCCTTGCCTTTAAGAAGCATACTTTAAAGAGACATATCACTTTTTAATTCTTAAGCCCATGCTGCATGTAATTTTATTATAAATTACAATTATCAGAGATTTCCAGTTTGCAAAAATCTCCCAGTTAATGAAAGCTATGTTTTCAGGTTCATAAAGCCAATACCCCATCTGGTCTTTTAAAGTAGGAAATTAACTGAATCCTCTAGAGAATTAAGAAATCTCTGACCATGAACCTGAAAATGAGCCCTTGAGATTCCATAATCTGATTAGTTAAACTGGGTGAACACGATGACAGAATGGACCTTAAATGGGAAGATCCAGAGCTGAGAACAGATGCTAGACTCAAGAAGTGGCTTAGGTCCAAACCCAAAGTCAGTCAGTTGGCTCTTTAACAGAGATTCATCAAGGGAACACATTTTTGTCCTTAGCCACTTTCATCTCCACTATGCCCAAGTCCTGAATGGTATTCATCTGCATAATGAATTGCTTTCTCGATTGTTGAATTCAGCTGGTGAACTTCACCCTCCTTGGTGTTATCTTGAGACATTTACAATGTTTCTCAAACCAGGTGTATATACCCAGAATTATCTGGAGTACTTCTTTTATAACTACACAAGCTCAGTGTCCTACCATACAACTGCTGAATTTCTCTCCAGGTAAAAATCCCCTGAGCAGGTATAGTTTTTAGGTTCTTAGCCCCTTAAGCTCCTCTGAAACACACCCTCTGGATAAGAACCAATGAAGTGGAATTTGTAACAATGCACATCATGTAACACTCAAAGACACAGCCATACAGGAAACTGCCATACAAGCAAAGACACAAGAAACAGCAGAAAACTTAGAAGTGATTTCCTTCTGATGACTATGAGCTTTCTCCTGCTCCTCAGCTGGTTGAAAGCTGTCAGCCAAGCTCTGGCCCCATGGGCAAAGGAAACATCCAATAGTGCTGGCACTCTTTTGCAATATTCAACAGGTTGCTCCAGGGGGTATGGACTTTGAAAGTTGCCATTATACTACTAGAGCTGGCATCCTGGGGTGTCACAGGTGTATTGATAATTGACTCAGTCTGTTTTGTTTACAATTTCCTGCCCAACAAATTGCATGTTTCTGCAGATGTCTAACAAATTCAGGACATTTAATTCCTCAGCTGCCACCATCCTGCTGTTTCCACCCTCCTCATCCATTGGTTATGATGGTGTCCAAAGACACATTCACCAGCATTAGAAAAGGTCATTAAAAAGCTCTTACAACCATCTGTACCCAGATGGACAGGTCTCCAGCCAAAACGGGAGAGGTTCCGGCTCAAAGGGACCCAGAGGACCTGACTTCACGCAGTGCCACAGTTGGTTTTTTAATTATTGTTTGTGGGTCCTGAATTATTTACATTTGAGCTGTAAATCTTAATGACCCATGCCATGTTCTTCTTGGCTTACTGATAATGAACAAAGCCAAAACACTTTCGTTTACCTGATTCAATGCTGTTGTAGGATAGGGGCCAAAGAAAAGTGCATCTTCCTAAATTGCCTTACACAGGTCCTTGGAACAAATCATTCTTGCTTGGATTCTTGTCTAGGTCATTTGCCATACCGTTATCAGTTAATTCCCTACTGCTTTCATAGTATCATCCAATGGTGCATTTTCACTAGTGCAGGGGTTTTTATTTTGTTTGTTTTTAGTTCCTTGTTCCTTGACCTCTGCCTTCCACACACAAAAAAAGTTTTGGCTTTATGTTAATTGAAAGTACAATGATTTTGTTTTTTAACAGGGGTGCTATAACATGCTACAGATTCATTTGGTGGTACCGGCTTCCAGAGCAAAGGGTTTAATGACCATAATTCATCCTGGCAAAGTGGGCATGATCTTCACAACTAAAACCAAGACACAGAAAGAGAGGGTCAAATAGCCTTTACTAAAACAATCCCACCAAGAGAAATCAAATCAACCCAGGGTTGCCACTGTCCTTACCCAAATAAATAAGGGAAGGAATGATCTTAATCCTCTGGCGATCTTTATCCTAAGAAATGACCTTTAAAGCACTAGGACAAGTGAATTCTGAATTCCTAACCTGCCACATGGAAGCAGAGCAGCTCAGTCACACCTTTTCAGAGTAGTTGCAGTGCTTCATGACACTATTTCCGCCTGCCCTTCAGAACTCCAAGCAGACGCGCTCACCAGCGGTGCCAAACTGTTAGACTCATCAAGTTTATGAACACTGCATACAAAATGCAAACATTTTCTTCCATTTGGGCAAACATTGGCAGGAGAAACTTTCTTTCCAATGTTAACAGCAGGGAGCTTAAATAAAAGTTCAGTTTCTCTAAGGGTGGGGGAAAGAAAAAGCTAATTCTAAAAATATGTCATCAGCAGCATGCCATTGCCAGAGAAAATTGTACATGTTTCCCTCAAGCACAGTTCGCTCAAATGAACTTGACAGCTTCAGAGATCACTTAAAAGAAAGAAAATTTGTTGCATGAGGCCTGCCAGATACAAAAGGGATCACATCTCAACAGATAAGACTTGATAGAGCCCCATTGCAAATATTTCTATAGGATGATTAGGTGAACTCAAAATTAGTGCTTTGTGAAATACCCACACAAAGGCTTATGCCCTAAGGGTATTCTTCCAACCCATTCAAGGGACTTCTTACTAGAATCTGGCAATTAACTTTAAAATCTTGCTACTTCTATTAGTTTCCTAGAAAATAAATTAAAGGACATCTAGGCATACAAGTAAAATTACACAGCTAAACTTAAAATAAGCTGCTTTCCCCTTGTCCACAGGTGTGTCCAGGCAACGTAAACAATTTTAACTGCTTTACAAATTATAGGTGTCAGTGCCTTCTCTCAAATCCACCGAATGCTAGAAAACACTGCTCTCAGGCAGACCATTTACTAAAAGGGGTCTATTCAGGATAGTTTTCTTTTTAAACATAATAGTCCAGTTACTGAAAACACTGTAAAAATCAGGTGTGAATATGCTCGTTTGACCCGAAGCTGCAGCTCTCAAACATCTGATTAAAAGGAAAAGCAGGCAGGCATTACAACTCCCCAGAAAGCAACAAAAATAAAAGGCTCCATCTTCAAGAAGATGATCTCCAATTACAACACTATGCTGGTTTGAAGAAATACCCAGTGCAGCAGTGAGCTGCACCATACCAATCAAAAAGCCTTCCCATCTCAACAGGGACAACATGGCAGCTAAGCTATCAAGTCAGATGAAGAAGCTAAACACATCTATTTGTTTTCTCATCCTCTTGGCCATAACCTAGATTTCTGGATCCTGGTTTAAATTGAATACACCCTTTTACAAGTGCAACTCTTTCCGACAGTATAGTTAGTTCATTCTGCTCTTCGAAAAGATGAGAGAAAAACTATAAGTTGGTCTTTAATATTAAAAATTTAATGTATTTTTAACACATCAGTCCTTTAGACTTAATTCCAGACTTAATGCACCTGTCAGGAAACTGACTGCTGGCTATGGTTTTATTACAGCTATACATTTTTCTGACACTCTGAAACAGAAGATTTTCAAAAGAAAATCCCAGGCAAAGTTCAGTTGAGCTGTTGTTTAAACACATACTTGGAAACATTTTCTTGTATAGCAAAAAAATGAGCACAGGTTACTAAATACATGAAGTCTAAAAAGTGCTGCAATCTGGATGGGTTTTGTTTGTTTTTAATGTTTGTGCATTTTTGTTGGTGCATTATAATCATAAATAATAGAGGGATTTGTTATGCCAAATGCATACATGCACATTTGTGCATTTTTGATACAGTAAAGACAAAAGCTAAACCTTAGTAGCAATTGGCTAAAACTTAAATACACTTCAATTTACGTAGCCATCAGCTTCCAACATTCAAGTGAACACCGAAGGACAACTGTGACATTATTTTGATGCAGGAACTCTACATTTCCATGAAATCATAGAACATGCATAAATGATGCTGACCATATTTACAAGTCACAGTAGTTTAGATTCGTTGTTTTATTTTCCCCCATCAGAAATAAAATTCTCAACCATATGCTTTTTAAAAAATATTTGTTTTAGTTGTAGATGGACACAATACCTTTATTTTAATTATTTTTATGTGGTGCTGAAGATCAAACCCAGTGCCTCACACATGCTAGGCAAGCACTCTACCATTGAGTCACAACCCCAGCCCCAACCATGTGCTTTTAATACTCATCTCTATGGATTATACTTGCACCTGGATAAACTTTAAATACTCATCACTTAGCAAGGGGCAATAGACAAGAACTTCCATTTTTTTGTTCCTATGCATGATGAAGAACAGGGGTATATATTATGAGCATTTCCAAGACAGACAATAATTTTTAAAATACACAGCTACCTACTCTCCTTTTAAAAAAAATTAAAGACAATATGATAGCTTTATCTTTGCATCACAGTTCTTATTTTATCCAAAGCATGACAGAAATCCCACTCCAAACATTATTAACTAATACTAATTTAAGTAGAAGAACTCTTAAAGTTTTTACTCATCCAAAATGCAGAACACATACATATTTTACCAAAAGGTTTACTATGCATATTAATCTTTTATGCATTTTATTCCTCCAAGCGTGAAAAGAAACAAGTTGAAGTAATAGAGGTTGCCAGGTGTTGGTGGCACCCATTCCACTGTAATGACAGCCATGACTTAAGGTTTTGTCTCGCTCTACTCTTCCTATGAATTTCAAATCTTCAGGTTACCACAGCAACTCTATATACTGACAGGTAAGCTTCAGGAAGCATCCTGGTCATCGTTTCCATCTTGTTTGCTTTGCCTCATAGCACTCCAGAGTCCCTGTTGTATAGGAGCACCAGTATGTATGGGAGTTATTCTAGCACACTGTCCAGTCGCAGCGATTAATCATTCCTGCTTCTTGAACTGACATATCGAGGTGGGGAAACGACATCCTAAATGAGCAGAGCTGATTACCTGGGAAAGCAATTCTTCAAGATAGCACAGCTAACTAATAGCTCCATCTGCTACACATAAACACATTCCAAAGCCCCAGAAGTAATGTCAGGATACAACTAACAGAGTTGGGTCCTGTATGCCAGATTTCTGTGTGTCATCACAGGTGTTTGATGAGCACAGAAAGTACATGAACTTTTCTTCATCTCTGGGATAACTGGTACTTCTCGTGCTCAGATCACAGGCCACCAAAAAGGGTATTCTGGTAGAATTCTCTGCCTGAATTACCGATTCTCACACTTAACATGAGTGAAATAAAAATGTCAATGTGAAGCTACATGAACTATACAAAAAGAAGTGGTAGGACAGGCCTGCAGGACAACATACATTTCTAAAACAGACCAACGACAAAACCTAATGATACATTAAAGATAAAAAGTTTTCTATTAATATTAAAATGTATGAGCATATAGAAGAAAAGGTTTGCGGCTTATTTTACAGTGACTAAATAAAAATAGAACCTCTAAGGATCTTGATAAAGCATCATAGTTCTGTAAATTACAGGAACTTAAGAAGGCTGTGGTTAGAATTCATCAATAAGCTCAGCAAACAGTTAAATACAATTTGGCTACAACAAGCAAAACTGTACCAAGCTATTATTATACACAAAACTATAAATGGCTCCCTGGATTTTTTTTTTTAAAATCTAAATAATCAATGGCTTCTTAAAGTCACCACTACAGATTTTGTCTGTTCTTTCATTATTAATAAATCTTTGATAATTTAAAATCAAATTCTAACATCGTAGTGCTGAGTGTATAAAGAGGTTGCAAGTTTCCATTTTCCTGATCAAAGCATTGGCGTTCTATAGTAGCTGCATTTAACACTGCCTCTGTATCGAATGGGAACAGGCTCCAGTTCTTTCCACATTAGCTATGATTTTAATAACATGCCAAGCAAAACAGGCTGGCGTAATAAGTTTCATTGCACCCACTTCAACAACAGATAAGCACCTCATTTTCATACAGTTTCCACTTGTTGCTAGGTAACCACACCAAACGAGACATCTCCAGGCATTATGCAGAATGCACACTCTTCACCCAAATTTGATGTGCTTTGGGCATTAAATACTGTTATTTTAACCACACCTGTCACTCAAACAGTTTGAGCTTTAGTTTAGACTATGACACGGGTTTGTGGGATTGTTGCTTTTGTGGGGATTCTGATGTATAGACATTCTAAAAGATAAACTACAATAATATGTCCCTGTCTTCCCCAAAGCAAACCCACTGCATTATCCAATGAATTGATAGTTTGACATTTCACAGAAAGATAAAGCAAACCCTCTCAAAAGATGTCCACACTATGCCCTCTTAACAGTAGACAATGTCAATTAAAAACTTCCTTACTGCTTTACGTGACCACGAAGGGAACTTTGTAAGCAGGGGTCTGTGTGGAGTTGGGCTTCACCTGCAGGCTTCAAACAGAAACCCTTTAACTAGGCGCATCTAGGCCAAAGCAGGAACCCCATCTGTCAGCCAAACAAACCAGCTTTCTGCTGGAGGAAGGGAAAGCTCTGCGGGAACAGATGCAGTCCGACCTAAGATACTGAAGAACTCAGGCGACAAGAAGGCAGGAGGGCTACCTGCAGGAAAGGCAACAGACACTGACATTTTAAAAAGAAAATAAATCTTAGCAAGCAGCACTAGGCATCTCCCAAACATGAATTTTCTTTTGAACTTCTGGAATATTTTATCCTCCATAATTAGTGAATGCTAGAAAAATGTTACAGCACCTCAACTTGCCACGGGGCTACAGTAGTCCCTCTCACGGATAATAGAAACAGAAGAAACAAATCACAAGTAGGTGTGGCATCAAGACACGAGACCAGATTCTGACCCTCAGACTTTTTGATCCAGACCTCTGTTTTTTTGAGTTTCAGTGTCATCCAGAGTATAGCTACTGCTCTCTTCAGAGGCAGGGAGAAGTAAGATTCATACTGCGGCTTCACTATCAGCCTAAACCACATCTTGGCTAGCTAAGCAATACTTTGCCTTCTTGTTTTTACCCCCATACTCTGAGAAGGTATTCGAAGGGTTTTGCCTCCAGGCCTTCCCTTAGATGTATTTAGTGCACCTGTGGCAAGGGAAACCTCCCATTTCTCTATTCAGTTGGGACGAGGTTTGGGTGGCCTTTGCTACAGTAGTTGGGTTTCCATCATGGTACCCTCTCCACCCTCGACCTTTCCTTTTGGACATTCTGGGTCTCTCCACAGGTCAGATGGCTTAACATAATTTATTTCTTCTTGAAATTTGGGTTAATTTTAATTGGAATAGCAGGACTGCATCTCTACAGCTCACAGGGATGGACTAATATGAAACAGGGAGAGAAATCTGATGGATAAGGCAAGAGCCAGGAAAATAACTGCTATGTCTCAAGGCAAGTTAACAAAGTTCATTTAATCTGTTCCAAAATGCCATGAGAGCTGCAGATAAGAATGCCACAGGTACAAAGAAGTGTTTAATGAAACTAACTTTCTATCTGTTCCATCTGAGAATATCACTTGGCCCAAATTTGTTTACTTAAAAAAAAAAAAAAGTTCCTAAAAGAAAGTTTAAAATTATCAACAGCCAGGCATAGAGGATGTCAATTAAAATGTGTCTGGCAATACCATTGCAAAGTCTGTATCCTAAAGGAACCCTCCAAGAATCTTCACTGAAGCTCGGTTTACAGTAGGAAAAATATATAAGAAAAAATATGAAAATAAAAGGATAAATAAAAGGGGAATGGATAAACAGAAGCATATGTGTGTTATGGAATACAAGGCAGCATATAAACATAATAACCATAATCTGGGTAACAATATGTAATAATATAACAAGAACATTTGCAGGTCAAAGACAGTATGGTATCACGTGTCCTCTCCCAGAAGACTTCTATGGATTTTGTGTTTTTACGTTTACCTCGGGGGGAAAAAACAGACAGACAGTCAGGTAGATAGGCAGGCAGGCAGATGGAGGAAGACAAAAATTAGCTAGGATTATGAGGGGTCATCAGTGGGGACTTCAGCATTGTCTAAAACATTGTTAAAAGGGAGTTATATTAATATGTTGATTGACTAATTAGAAATTTAAAAGAAAATATATTTCTCATGAACTAGAATGTGATTAAAAGGGATAATGACAAGAAGTAAAGAAAGTATGTTTGAGTCTTCCAGATTCTAGCAAAGGACCAGTAGATGAACATGTTCTACCTCCTTAGAAAGAGGTAATTTTGAAAAGCATTCCAAGTCAAAAATACAAATATTTATGGAAAAAAATCATCCTCAGTGGATTATGACCTTATGTAAGTATAAAATATCTAGACACTTACGGGCTCTTTTAGAAAAGAACTAACTTTACCAATGTAACTACCCTACTGCCACATGGCAGTACATTCATTAAATGAAAAAATAATAAAATAATAACTCTTTTAATGCCTTCAGGATAATTGGACAGAGGAGAAAATGTATAAATGGGACTCATTTGTATAGAAGTAAATTCATTAAAAATGGCAAGAGTCCTTGCATCTGGTGAATTTTTTTTAAGAGTTTGGAATTATGCCTAGAAGTCATCAGATTTGTTGCTAGTGAACCCCCATCTGTCATAGCTTGAATCTGAACTATATATAGCTCTTATTCCCCAAATCAATATGTTGTGTGTTCATGTAATCTAGTATCCAGTCTAGAAGCCTTGCAATTGTCTATAAGCTCCTCAATTCTTATTTTCACTATTCCTTGGCTTGTTATAATTCTTAATATACAATGACAGAATATAGAGATGTCACTTTAAAAACTTCATTCACTAAAGGTTAGCTGTAGAAGAAGAGGAAAAAAGCTAGCTGTGTGTGTGTGTGTGTGTGTGTGTGTGTGTGTGTTGTGCATGCACATGAGTGTGCATATAAAATCCAGAAGAGATAAAATGACAAAACCTCATGCTACGTTGCAGTAAAGAGATTACTGCCCCAAAGGATTTCACAGGAACAGGTCCTGGACAAGAACATTTTTAAAATATCTGTCTAAAAGTCCAGGTATCTGCCAAGCCCAACTCTCCAGAGTGTCAGAGACCCTGGAGAGGAGCATCTAATTCACCTGGTTGTCATGGGTCTGGGTCTATTTGAGTCCCACTGAAGTCATGGGAGAAGACGGTGGGCTGTCAGCATATACTGCATTAACATACTTTTTATACACTTCTCAAAATCTTAATTATCTTCATTTCCAGCCTACATGAGAATCAAAATCAATTTTTAAATTGGAATGAGAGCAAAGGAAAAGACAGGAATAACTATTTCTAAAATACTGTCGAGAACTCAAAAAGCATAGCATTTGCACTGAGCAGAATGGAAAAAACAACCAACCCATATTCACAGTTTCTAAGCAAAATATATTAACTGATAATATTCTAAAAGATCCCAAGTCATTTATTTAAGTAAAATTGAACTATACATATTTGTTCTGGACATTACTATCATAAGTCCTACCTAAAATCATGTTATCTATGTTTTTTAAAGTGTAACTTCATGGCACTAACTTAGAAGCATTCAACAGACAGCGGATACATTTCGAAGAAAATTGTTCTAAAATGTAGTACACAGTTCTCTGCCTTAAAACACACAGTATGTTGAGTTCAGTTCAGAGGGAAAACTCCTTCCTTCTGCAAGGGATAAATGTTATGAAGGAGATGAAAATGGAAACATTTGTAGAGAATTACAAATCAGCCAGACTGCGGGGAAAATGGACCCAAGTTTTCTTCAAACTCTATAGTTCTTCAAATTCTATAATTCAACTTAAATATAAACATAAATATGCACACATACACCCCTAATAGGGCACCCTCTGGAAAAACAACTTGTAAGACACACCGTGTATGAAATATTATTATGAAAAGGAGACAACATCAAATAAATTTAGAAAAAGGAGGGGAAACAATAAGCTGATGTCTTTAGTCTTCTGGTTTATTCCTAAAATTCTAGAGCTCCCACACTTTCTCCATTTTCCTTCCCTTCTGTCAATTCCCTCCAGCTAAAAGATACAGCCAAGTATCCTATAGAGATGGCTAACTCTAGGTGTTCAGAGGCCCGACTGTCTTTGTTTACTTAACATTTAGCTCAAAACTTCTTTTTTTACTTTGAAATGCTTTCTTCCTATAACGAGTTTCAAAAATAAATTCCTCCAACATTAAATCACATCTTCTTGAATTATAAACCTATCAAGCTTGGAGAATTAGCCTTAAGCTGTCAACATCAAAGCAAAGGAGTCCTGCCTGGAATGAGAACCACCCACCTGATTTATGGCTCTGTCCTCGCTTTCAGAGCCATGCTAAGTAGAAAACAAAGGGGTTATCAAATTTCAGTAATTAATATGAGTAAACATGAGTTGAGCTAACAAAAGCAATTACTTGGAAGTTTAGTACTATTATCTCAACAGTTCATGTTTTGCCTTTTTCAATGGAAAACAGAGATTTAAATGAATGCCTCAGGACAGGAGATTTGGTCATTTCATTCAAAAGTTACCATCCACCTGTGTAGCACAGTTGACAGCTAATTTAATACTCTCTTCCAGATAAAATAAATTACTCTGACTTCAGTTTATGAAGAATAAAAGAATCCTTCGTATTTTAACTCATTTTTGATATGAAAAAAAATTATTTGAACTTTCTGAACTAAAAATGGCAATGAGGGTATAAGGCTGCAAATGTTTGTTTCTGATGGTATCTTTACATTCTGCTGATGTTGTTGGAAATATTCACTTTGATAATATCTTCTGGCTTGGGCCTGCTTTTTTCTGTACTTATTTTTGGAGTCATAAATGAATATTTCTGCTGTTTTAATTATATTAAAAGGAGCAGAAAGGATAACAACTATAATTTCTTTTCTCAAAAAACAACAAAAAAGTACCAGAGAAATTAGAAAATGGATTGATGACTACTATTAAAATATACAACGTTTTACCAGGCATGGTGTCACACACCTATAATCTTCAGCTGAGGCAAGAGGATAATAAATTCAAAGCAATTTAGCGAGGCCCTAAGCAACTTAGTGAGACTCTGTCTCAAAATAAAAAATAAAAAGGGCCAGGGACGTGGTTAAGTGGTTAAGCACCCCTGGGTTCAATCCCTGGTATTAAAAAAAAAAGTATATATATTTATATATGTATATAAAAATGTATAAAATATATACACATATATGTATATGTATGTGTATATATGTATATATTACACACACACAAAATTTACTCTTGACGAAGCAAAATAAAAATTATTTTACATTATTTGACATGTCAGTGTAAATGTCACTATATAGTCTCTGACTATATCATACTTGGGTCATCCTTTCTCACAGCCCACATCCACTCCATCATTAAGATTTTAGATTTAACCTCCTAAATACTTTCCAATTTCACTCACTTCTCATTATGCTTATTCCCACCCACTCCACCACTACCCTGACACAGACCACTGCCACCTCTTGTCAATGTAGCCTCCTGACTATCTGTACCTATCTGCACTCATTCATGCCCCTCCAAGATGGACACACAGCATTCTTTTCCAGAAAACAATCGGGGTTATCCTAGCCTTCATATACTGCTTAAAAATCCCTCAAAGCAGTTGAGAATAAAACCCCTAGCCTTTCATACAGCTGCAGGCCCCTAAGTCTGGCCTCCTCCCAACTCATTCTCCTCACTGGCTCCAGGTCACTGACTCTAGCCAGGGGACTTCTTTCAATTCCTTCACCTGGCTCTGTCTGAAAGCTCTTCCACCCTTTTTTTAACCTGGCTAACCCTGGTCAGGCCTCCTCTTTAAATCACAGTCCAACCACCAGTTCCTGGGCGAAGCCCTCCCAGGCCTCCCTGACTAGATCATATTCTCGTGGTGGGTGATTTCCTTGAACTACAGGTTTCTCCCCCATGGCATTTGGATTGCTTTATATACAAGATACTTGTGTGACTGATTAATAAATAATGATATTAAATATATCTAATAATTGCTCCTTGACTTTAAGAATCATGGGGGCAAGTCTGCCTCTGCTCACCATTGTCCTCTTCTTCCCATCGCATACGTCTCCCTGTTGGCCACTGCCCAGCACCCAGCACATGCTTGCTAAAATGTCTTGAATTAATGAACGTATGCATTATGATTATCCATTTGGGGTATGCCTTCCGTAATGGATGATGAGGTTAGGGATTCTGCCTTTTTCTCTCTTAGCACCTCAACACATAGCCTAGAGACTGGCACATAGTAAAATGTCCATCAATAATTGTTTAATGAACACTTGAGAATAATAAATAGATTGTTAATATAAAAGAAGTAGCTCTGCACATATTTTGGAATGATTAAGAATTCCAACATTTGTATTGCTCAGGAGAATCAATTACCTAAACTTCCTGCGATGCTGTTATATGTGAGGGATTTGTTGAAATGCATAGGTGGCTCTGATGGCCTGCGGGCAGTACATATCCACCTACCTGGAACTGCTCCCTTTAGACGAGTGTAACATGCCCAGCTCCCACATGACAAGAGAAAAATCTGTCCGCACAAATTTTTATTTAAACAGGAGCCTATCTGTTTAGAAGGAGAAGGAAATTGACTCCTGTACGCTTCTGAGAGTTTGATTTCCTATCTTATTCACACACCACATGTACTCAAATGCTCAAAGCCTATTTTCCTGCTAAAAAACAGATGAATAAAAAGAAAGCTAGTACTTAAATATCATTCCAAATCATGGTTACCAACCTCCAACTCGTCAAATTCAAGGTCCCTTTAAGGGGCTTTGTAAGCCAAAACGGTCATCGGATCCAAATCCTGCAGCCATCAATCTGTTTTGGTGTTTTGGGAGGACAGGCTCACAGACCCTAAACCATCACACACACTACAAGACATCATCCGTGGACTGCTGTGCAGTGGCTTTTCTTCTCCTTCTGCAAAGCCATGTAGATAATATTTCAACAATAACCACACATTTCTCCCTGTGGTATAGACACATACAAAATGCATTAGGAAAAATGCCAATAACTGAAATGCTTTTCTCAGTAGCTCTATTCAAGTGAGTGTCTCACAGGTGCCACAGAAGTGCACAGCTTTCTGAATTTGGTTCCAAAGGGAGCTCAAAGTCAATAAGCCTCCTCAGCTATCATCCAGCATGACTAAATCACTCCAAGGGCAAACCTTTCTGAGTTATGTGACCATTTCTTTAGCAGAGTTTTACCGAAAACGGCATGCCATAAACCAATTTAATTCAAGGTAACCCAAGCTGCTGGGTGAAAAGGAGCCCAAGAAATGAACAGAAGGAAGAAAACGCAAACGTTTCAAGTTACACAGGATCCTCAATCACACCAGAAATGAGCACAAATTGACAGACCGAGAAGGTTCCCAGGACCTATAAGGTATCATTCCAAATATAATCCCCATTTCCTATTATTAGGATAAACCTGCCATTATGTTGGGCATTTTGCCTTTTAAAGTGATATAGCTAAGGATATTCTTTGCCGAAGAGAATTATCGTGTGCAAACACGTCAGTTGGTTCAATGATGTTCAGAGGACATTCTAGGATGCCTTTTATGTTGTTCTCTCGTGAGCCATGGTCAGGAGAACGAGGGAATTCTCCACTCAGAAAATACCCAATTATTTTAATAGGATTACATTTTAGATTGACAATGTTTAAAATAGCCCCCTGAATTTATTAGCTTGCCAGCACTTCAAATAAGTAATTTTAATGCTAAGATCTTTTAAGTTTAAGTAAAGGACTGGCAGTGAGTCAAAAATTTCCTCCAGCTTTTAAAACATGACACTTTGGCCATCATGAGCTCAGTAGTTAGGACTTTCACACTGGGTTCTCCAGGTCTATCATTTGCCATATTTTTAAATACACTACTTTCTCTGAACTTTTTTTTTTTTTAACTCCACTTTGGTTTCCAAAAGCATAGGTGGCTTGATCTAAACACAAGCTGACAGCAAGGTTCAAATGAAACTCTGACAAAGGAATCATATCCTTTAAAAAGCCCCTGAAGGCTTCATATTACTTGTCCCCAACTCTCCCCTTTGTTACAGATCAATCAATCAAAAGGACACAGGACCTACCATGAATGGGACACCCAGGCCAAGTGCTGAAAATACACAAGTAACCTGTTTCCCTATGCTAACTACCCACTAGCAGCCTCAGAGAACCTGGCTAGACTCCAGCTCAGCCATATCTGGTGTTATCTTCAACAGGTTTCTTCACCATCCGATCTTGGTTTCTTCAACTATAAAACAGGAGTTTGGTTCTCTCCTCGAAGGAATCTTGTGAGGATCAAGTAAGATAATTCGTGGTCAGCACTAACCCAGTGCTGGGAGACCGTAAGCATTCAGCAAGGACTCATTGGGTCACCACTGGCCCTATGCTGCTTTCCACTCATCAGCCCACTGAATTCCAAGCCCAGCCTCAATGAAAAGAAAATAGCCTAAAAACTCCTTAAAAGAGTTGTTCTGGAAAGCTAAGATCTGATGACAGCATCAGTACTCTAAGGATTATTACCAATGTCTTACTTTCTCACCCAGTTGCTCCTAATTCTACTAATCCTGGTCAAGTCTCACCTTAATCATATGGCCTGGGAAACACAAGCAATAAAGGAACAGGGGTGGGCAAACTATGCCTATGGGCCAAATCCAACCTAACACCTAGGTATGGTTTTTACCTTTTTAAATGGTTGACAAAAATCACAAGAATATTCATGACAAAGGGTAAATGAAATATAAATTTTTAATATCCATAATAAAGTTTTATTAGAACATAGCCATATATATACTCTTTAGTGTACATATTTCCTATAGCTGCTTCTGCATTACCACAGAATTTTTTTTTTTTTTTTTTTTTTTTTTTTTGGTTCTGGGGATTGAACTCAGGGACACTTGACAGAGCCACATCTCCAGACCTATTTTGTATTTTATGTAGAGACAGGGTCTCACTGAGTTGCTTAGCACCTCGCCATTACTAAGGCTGGCTTTGAACTCATGGTTCTCCTGCCTCAGCCTCCTTAATCACTGGGATCACAGTGTGTGCCACCGCACCCAGCAGAATTCAATAATTTTTGACAGAGACTGTATAGACTGCAAGGCCAAAAACATTTACTATCTTGTGCTTTACAAAAAAAAGTTTGCTAATTCCTGGTCTGGAACAATATTTCCTGGTTTGGAAAAAGCTTAGCACATGGTGGTAAATCTTTAAGAAACCAGAAAAAAAACCTGAAAAAAATCACATGTAATATTTAAGCATCCTATAAAGATACTCAGCAACAGGGCTTAGATTAACTTATTCCATGGTGACGGGGGCTCTGAACTTGACAAAGATAACTCTATCATTTTCCTACCTATTCCACACCACCCAACTAAATTAAATCAGAGAAAGATCCTCACGTAAAGTAATGCTCACTTCATGTGCAATGGATGACGCAAAGAAGCAGGAGACTCCCAAATTATTCATTCCTTTTTTTAAACTCTGAAATTCTTTATGGCTTTAAATTTAGATAAATTTGTTAAGAGGTTTTTCCAAAAGTGTTCCTGGAAACATTATTCACCTTTTTGAGTTCCTTCGCTGTTTTCTTCTTACATAACATTTCACCTCTCATATTCAACCCCCATCAGTTCTTGGTGTGAGGTGGGCTTTTTTTAGGGGGGAGGAGTGTATTCCCTTCTTGAGTTGGCATTCTCTTCTGGATTCTTTGGTCTGTGTCTCGAGTTTCTTGACATGTCCTTTGACTCTAGGACCTAAATACATTTGAGGTAATAGCAATGACAACGAATACAATTGCTTAGTTTTGTCCCCTGAGTCCAAATATTGAATTTAATTCTCAGTGGGCCAGTTAGCTTCTCTTCCCCATGATTTGGAAATCTGTGAACTTAGTTATCATATCAACCAGGAGAATGAGGATAGATGTTTGCAAATTTATCTTCTGTTGCAGCTCAAAGTATGTTAGGATTTGGGCTTATTAATAGTGGAACCCCTTCCTCCTTCTAACATAGAGCCTGCAATGCAACAGTAATATACTTAACTTTAATTGAAAAAAGGCCCTCTATCAGAGGTTAGCAGATAAATGGAAGGGCTGCTGCGAAATTGCCTCAGACAGATTTGAACTTTGTTCCCTTTACTCCTATCAGCTTCCATGCTGGGAATAGCACTGGCAAGAAAGATATCAAAGAACAATAGAATCTAAGTAATTCTTCTGGTGAGTAGGCTGTCTAGTGAAGAAATATGCTAAGCTGCACCAAGAACTATTTACACTAATATACAACAAAATCCAGCAGAGTGGTAAGTTCTAAGAGAACTTATACCTTGGATCAAATGTTTCTACCCACTTAAGAGATTGTTGCTCCTACAAAAGAAGGTAATGGTAAGAAAAGTGAGATGTGCCCCAGAAATTGAATGGAAATCTCTATTATGTCATTGAATACATAAGTCTGAGCTTGTTCAATTCCTTCTAGGCCCCAAAAGGAAAGTCCCTCTCTTTTTTTCTTTACCTGCATTTGAGGTAAAGAAAGAAGGCTGGGCCAGACAGACAAGACAAGAAGCCCAAGGCCACATTCTCTCTGGACATAAAAGCTAACACTATTTTGAACTGTACTTCCAAACCACATCAGCCAAAACCTGCCAGTCCTTTCTGTCTGACTTAGACTAGATATTTCTACAAAAACAAATCAGCACAAGAGGACATTTCCTTGTCTAAGCAATGTCTTGATCGATCTAAAAAAAGGTGGGTAAGTAGCAGTTTCACAAAAGCAGAAGAGAAAGAAAGAGGAAGATAGCAAAGTAATAGGTAAGTCCACATCCCTTAAACTGCCTTTCATCACAAAATGGTTAACTCCCAAATCCTAATCACACCAAATTAAAACTCCAAAGTCAGATTACAAAGAAACTGAAAAGAGAACATTCAGGCTGATGGGGCGGGGCGGGGGTGACTCAGTGGTAGTGTGCTTGCCTAACCTTCATAAGGCCTTCAGCTTGATTCCCCAGCACTGCAAAAAAAAAAAAAATTAAATAAATAAATAATAAAATAAAAACAAGAAAAAAACATGCTATTTGCTGGTTTGCTTTTCTTAAGAACCATTTTTTTTTAAACCACAGATTTTATTTACTATCATAAAAAATGATACCTATAACCAGAAGTTGCAAGGTGGACTTCACAATCAACTCATCATCAGGGTGGAGAAAAGGGGAGTTTGAGAAGATGTTGCCACTCTCAATCAAAAGAAGAATGTAATAGAGAAAGGAAAACAAAACAGAGAAGCTCAGCTAACAATACATAGCTTTAATATTCCACATGAAAGCAGGCAGAACTACAGGAGCATTGAAATGCCCATTGCTGTGTGAATGTATTTTAGCATACTAGTTGTCATAGCAAGTCAGTAGGATTTGAGAGCACATTTCTGTTTTGACATCTGGCCCATAACAAAATTACTATTGATCTGTTGTGAGCTTCCAGCAAAAGAGTATAACCTAGTCTCAGAACAAAGAATCATCCACTAAATAACAGGCAATAATCATCCTGTGTTTGTGCCTTTAGTTCACAATCACATCTCTTCTGGTGTTCTGCTTGGTCCATTTTGGGATAAGCTTCCTATTCCACTTCTTATTTCTGAATAAGGGTGTTCAGATCTTTTTTTCCTTTTTTTTTTTTTTTTTAAATGAGTCTTGCCAGTACAGGATTAATTCTGCCTTCTGCCTTTCAGTAGCCTTGTGGCAGCAGCAGTATAATGCTGACATCTACCTTGCGCACACACTTCGGTTTGCTGCTGATTCTGGAAACTGACAGGACAAGCATTATTTTCCAACAGATGTTCTACAGACAGTGGAAAGAAACGATGAAACAAATCAGACAACCAGAGCTGTTCGAGGAGGTTTGGAGGAGAAAAAAAATAAAAGGAAAGGAACACTATCAGCCTTGTTTCTAATTTATTTTCATAGCTCTAGAAAAATTTATAGGCAAGTACCACTCACAAATGACATAGCTTTCATTAAAATGATCAGTTAGAATTTTTAGTAGGCTATATTTTTCAATGATACTAATAAACTATTAGAGAACTTTTACATAATGTGATTTCTCCCAAAGAACCAAGTTCCTTTTGTAGCCTGGTTTAGCTGGATATTGACTATGTGTCGTCCAGGATGGTAAGTACCCACCACATTTCAGGCCTTGGCCATTTGCATCCCCAAATACATCACTGCCTCCTTTTCAGGACAAAGCTATATTAACCAAGAAGCTATCTGATGGTTTCCTTTACCTGCATCAGTCAAAAGACAAACAATATAGATCAAGTGCATCTGTGCTCCAGACTGCATTGATTTGTTGCATGTGTGGTTAAATCCTGTCAAGTAGTCTTAAAGGTGAAGCATTATCATCAGAGAACCCATTCTGGGCGGGTGGCACTGAATCATCAGTGGGTCTTCTACTGCCATGCACAGCAGTTGTAAAACTTGACCCAAACCAAAAGAACATTCCATACATGTGATCTACAAGCCCTCTGTCTACTTCCGGCAAAGGACTTTTAGTAGGTGATTTTATAAGTAAAGAGTATCCAGATTTCATTATCACTAGAGAAAACTGGACCAAAAGGTAAAAGGATCAGAGGAGGGAAAGACAATTTTATGGGAATAAGGAAGAAATACTTGTCCCTGAAGTCTTTTTGCCATGATATTTTCACAAGCACTGAGGCAAGTGCTCACATTAGACGGCTTTGGTATAGTCCTGATAGCAGAGGGGAAGTAGACAACACAGCCTACTCTCTTCTAGAAACTGTTTTATCACTTCCAACATCTTTGCCTCTACAGCCCTGGTTGGCCCATACATCACTGATTTGCATAGATTAATACACTGAAGCACTGCACATTTCTATTCGTGGCCTCAAAGGATATGGTCTGTTGACAGACTGCACTTTAAAAAGACCAATTAGTTAACTAATGTTTTGCAGAAATGTCCACATGCTGACCTCAGCAATATTAAAGGCATACAATTACTATGCAAAGTCATGAATGCACACCCATTTCAGAGTTATCTATGAGAAACTGTCAAACCAACTTTAATGACAAAGCACAGCCAAGTGGTGTTTTGAGAGAGGGAATCTATAACACTCCAGTAGCACAGAAGGTCTTTTAATAATATCTGCACTGAGAACATGAACAATTGCTCATTTTCCTGCTTTATTTTTTCCCATCAAAACACTGGAGTAGGGCTCAGAATGTCTAAAGTAAATCAGACTTTTAATAAATTCTGTTATGCCTTTATTATGTGCTAATAAATTTTTTTTAAGTCTGTTCCCTATATTAACAGCTCCATAAATTCAGCTCTACAAGTGGCAGAAACCAGAAAGCACAGCAAACATTTATCCTGGATTTGCCAGGGCAGACCTGATTTCAAATATTCTATCTCTTTGTACTCATAAATCACTGAAATGTCCCAGAAATTCATATATATTTTAATGTCCAAACTATATCTTTAAGAGTTCAATCTATACTTGGTCTGGGCAAAAAATTATTTGTCATAATTTTCTTATTTCTTTTGCATTACCTTTTGTGCTTTAATTCTGGTTCAGAATAGTCATGTTACCAATATGCACAAAGCAAACATTTCATCTCCAGAGACTCTCCCTATTCCTACCACAAGACACACTAATGGCTTCTTTGCATGTATTCCAATTAGACTCTCAGCTATTGGGCAGAGATCCTATCGGTCCATTATATCCAATTATCCAGCACTGTGCATGGCACACATTGGGTCTTCAATGAAGACTTGCTGAAATCTTGAATGAGAAAAACGAATCATATACAAAGAAAGAATTATACCCTTTACTAGGAACAAATCTCAAAACAATTAGATAAATGCAGTGGGATGCCTCATTCATTCAGAGATAGGAACCACTTCTCCACATATGCAAGTATTTATGTATTAATTACATGAATAAAGCAAAGGGGGCATTTGGAGGAAACTGAATCCATGGAGGGAGGCACTAGGTCCAATGACACCAGAAGGTCACCATTTGAATAATAAGCCAGTTGACTGTGGTTCTTGATGCTCTCCTTCACAGTTTGGGGAGGGGGTGGGAAATGAGGATGTTTAGTGGCCCACTGGTTTTCATTCTTCAAATACAGGAACCTACCTCAAGTTTAGTTTAAGACTTCAGCAATGACAGCTCTTAGGAATATGGAAATTGTTTCTTTGTGCTTGTTTGTTTTCTTCTAGGATTAAAAAATTGAATAGAGTAAAACAAATGGCTAGGGGCAAGGAAGTAAAGTCCTGCCTTCTCATTCCTGTCCATAGAGGCTAAGAAGTCATGCATATGTTGCTAAGGGTTCCTCCCATTGTCTGATGTTGTGCCTTACAGGAAGCAAGGAATACTCCAATGAATATGAGGACTTGAACATTAGTGTCCTTGAAGATCTGACCATTCAAATAGCAAATAGATAAAATTTAGCTAGGCATGGTGGTGCACACCCATAATCTCAGCAATTAGGCAGCTCAGGAAAGAAGATCACAAGTTCAAGACTACTAGCCTCAGCAACTTAGTGAGATCCCGACTCAAAAAGCAAAGAAGGCGAGGGATGGAGCTCAGTGGTAGAACACCCTTGAGTTCTATCTTTAGTAGCACATACAAGAAACCTTTTTTTAATTAATAAAACAAATACTAAATATGCCTGCTATGGTTTGGATGAGTGTCTCCCAAAGGTCCATGTGTTAAGGGCTTGGCTCCGGGCTTGTGCTTTTGAGAAGTGGTGGAATCTTTGGGGGATGGTTAGGTCATTGAGGGCATGCCCTCAAAGAGGACCATGAAAACCTGGAGTCTCTTCCTCCCTCTCTCTTCTAGTCCCTGGTTCATGATGTAAGCAGTTTGCTCTACCATGCACTCCAGCCATAATGTGGGAACCCTTGGGCCCTTGGTCAAGGCCCAAAGTAATGGAATTGCCTAATCTTGAACTGGAACCTTCAGAACCATGAACCAAAATAAAACCTTTTCTCTTTGTAAGTTAACTACCTTGGGTATTTCATTGTAGTAATAGAAAACAAACTAATACAAGATCATAACAACAGTACAAGATTTTTAAAAATCCATAATGCTGTTTCTTTTCTACCAAGATACTTAATAATGAATTTTGTAGCTGCAAATCACTGAGAAAATATTAGATTAAACCCACTACTTGGGAATAGTAGTTTCTATCATGACATAAAGATCAGGTGATTTTTGAGTAAGAATACTGCTTATTATACTATTAAATATGTGAACATGATCAAACTTCATAGAAAATGAGCAAGGTACTGACTCTTGTTCACACCAATCACCTGGTTACTGCAGGCTAATATTTTCAGAAAGAAATATGGGCTTTGAAATCAATGACAAGTTGTTCTATGACACCATCAGCACCCTTCTCATTATTTTACAATCCCCCAAATCCTAAATCAGCCAGCTCTGACAGCCCTGAGGGTAACGATTGATCTTAAGTTCAATGAGCAATGTGTAATCAGGCATCCTAAAAGCTACACCTAGAGGGAACAAGCAAGGAGAGTTCTATTTTAAGCTAATGGGAATGGTAAACATCCAGCAATGTATACAGAATTGCTAAGGACTAAGCTCTGTACTAGGCACCCCAAATTCTATGACATATTAATATCTGATCTTGCTTTCACTGAATTAACTCCAACAGGCCAAGTGAACATGAAAGAAATGTAATATGGTATATAAAAAGTACAGGCAGATAAGAAGCATGGCTAAGACAAAAGGGCAGAGGTGAGTGGTACACCAAGTGAAGATATTATTATTTTAAGTCTACCTGGAGATTCAAGGGGTGAGGAAACAATGGCAGGAATACTTGTTCAGAGAAACTGAATTATTATGAATTGAATGATTCAATGATTAGGATAACAAGGAAGGTTAAGGGCACGGCACATGCAAAGGCATAAAGCTAGAAAGCATTTGATGCCTAAGGGAACTTAAAATAAGACTGCAGAGTCAGAAATGTCACACTAATGGACAGTGACAAGCAACAATTAGACTCTGGGGAGCAGGTTAAGAGACCAATGAGTGGCTCTTACAGAGTAATAAATACATTCACAATATAGGAAAATTTATTCTAATATTACAGCTATCCAAAAATGAAAACTCCAACTCCAAATTTGGGGATGTTGTACTATGCTGATTCCAATGTCTAAGATCCCTTCCAAGTCTGCAATTCTATGACTGACCAATCCCAAATGATAACCCACCACCCCAACATAAAAGGCACAAGAAATGTTCTCATTCATAACACAAAGAGAACAGACAGAAAATCACCATCTCTCCATCAGTGCAGGTACATTAGCCCAATCAGAGAGTTCTTCCTCCCATTGGAAGACCTAATGTAGCCTTAAAAATAGGCACCTACCACCAGCAATGATTTATGACAGATCATCATCATTGAGTTTACTCCTCCCACAACTAGTAAAGAAGCTAGAAAAACATTTGCATACTGCTGTTTTTTGTTGTTTGCCAAACCATACTAATATATTAATATTCCCAGTAAAGAACTTGACTAAAAGTAACACTTCATATTATAACAACTCTTACAAGGGGCCATTTGCTTCTTCTGAAGCAGGAGTCTACAGGCATTAATAAGGATAAGTGCAGCTGTTTAGTCCACTACCCCTAAGGACAAGATACACGATTTAACATCTTTTACTTAACAAGGTTCCAAGCCAAAAGAATCCTTTCATCAGCATGTTTATAAGCTTACTTGCATATTCTAATGGTAATAGTACCAGATGACAGTTTTATAAGTGGATACAAGGAGGTATCATTTCTCCTCTAAGCATATGCCAAGGCATACATCTGAAGAAAATGTTGCCTTATTGTTCATAATATACTCTAGTACCTCTTTTATTGAAAACTAAGTTTACTGTTCTAATGCGAGAGTCAAGTAGATACAAACATTCTTTGGCACTAAGCCAAAGGTTCCCATGAATTACTAATTAGGTGAATGAAAGGAAAAGGATTTGAACATCAAGAAAAAAAATCCATACGTAGATATACAAAGCTAAAAGGCCCCATCCATTAACCAGCTTCACCAAAAGCCAAACAACCTGATGGTTTCACATAGTTCCCACCACCACCTTATACGTTAATTGTGCATTAAAAATAAATCAGTGATGTTTTTGATAATAAAAGTAATGACAGATGATTGGATCTGTGCAGAAAGCCCAAAACAATATAACTTGGGGGAAAAGGTATGGAAGGCAGAAGCTAATGGCGCCATAGCAATGCCTCTCTGCAGAGTTGCCTCTCTGCAGAGTTCTCAGTATCAATAGTAACCTTTGATCTCAATTTCTTTCACTTGTAAAATTCAAAGACTAACTGCCACATGTAAATTTTTTCTAGTGGAATAAAGGCCATTACACTCATGAATATAAAGGGTCTTATAGTCTTCAGAACATCCTGTTGATGAATTTCTAATCATAAGTAGTCCCAAATAGAAAAATATTTCATTAGTCATTCAAAAATATTTTTTGCATACCTCATTTGCCAAGTATTCTGCTAAGTCTGTGGATGTAAAGATGAAACAGGCAAATCAGAAAGGACCCACAGGACTGGGGTTGCAGCTCAGTGGTAGAGTGCTTGCTTGGCATGTGTGAGGCACTGGGTTTGATTTTCAGCACCACATATAAATTTTAAAAATAAAATAAAGGCCCATCAACAACTAAAAAAATATTTTTTTAAAAAGACAACAGGGGGCTGGGGTTATGGCTCAGTGGTTGAGTGCTGACATAGCATGTATGAAGCCCTGGATTTGATCCTCAGCACCGCATGAATGAAAAATGAAGATATTGTATCCACCTAAAACTTAAGAATAAATATTTTTTTTAAAAAAAGGACCTACAGTACCTCAAGATTTCAAATCATTGTGGAACACTGGACATGAAATCAAGTAAGTTAAAGCAAGACATAATAAACGCTGCAATAGAAGAATGGGCAAAATGCTATGGGAATAGACATCTTGGAGATACCCAACTTTTTCAGTATCATGTTAAGACAGGAGATAGAGGTAGCTGGTTGGGGTTTATATATGTTCTATATTTCTAATAAATCTAAATCTGCAATCCAAATGAACATCAACTATAGCCAACACTACGATGACTAACATAATTTCTGTTGAAATTAAAGAAATATTACTCCACGCAATTGTAGTAATCAAAGAACATTAAAGATGAAAATGAATATAACATCCAGGTAAAACCAAAGGTAAAACCAAACCCCAACAACTCAGTGATAAAAAGGAAAAAAAGAAATTAATTTGAAAGAATACATTCTAGAAAAAAAATCAGTAAAGAGTTAATAAAGCCTTCTGCAAATTTAAGAGAAAAATATCTCTATAAAAACGTACATGTAATAAGGCTACAGATCATTGGTTAGCTGCCAGAAAAATGATGGAATATGGTATAGTTTACTTATTTCTTTTTAATGGCTCCAACATTCCACCTGAAAAATTGGTCCCGGAGCTGTATAATTGGGGATAAAAATTAAATGACAGTTTCCATTTGTCATGATGAAAGCTGATCACTTGTGTTTTTTCATTTATCCACGCTGACTAAAGTGGTTCCTAAAGTCTACCAAGCCAATCTTTTTCCTAACAGTGAAAATAATGCTGTTACTAAAATAAAGAGAGAAATGGAATAAGCTGTTGGCATCTGAACACATACTTCATTTCAGTTCCATAGGCTCAGCCTCTACATTCATGTGAATTAGAAGTAGAGGCCAGATAATAACTTTTGGGACATGGTTAATGTACTCCAAAAATTCATCTTTGGTTCCATTGTCTTATTCATGAATATTATCAAATTAAATAATTAATACTTCATATTTGTAGAAAATGAATTATTCTTTTTTCCTCCATGTTTAAAAGTCAACTTAAAGAGTCAAGATAAAGTCAACAAACAGATCAGGGACACTAGAGGGAGAAACTAACCTTAGCTCCCACATAAGATGGGACTACATGAAGCTAAAGTTTATTGCTATTGTATTTGGGAGAATGGGTTGTGGAGGGGTGAGCAGAGGCTGAGTGTGAAGCAAGAGGGTACTAATGATGACTACAAAAGATTGTGTGTGTCAAAGACAGTTTTAATCTTAAAATTAAAAAGGTATATGTGTTTTGGCTTTTGTTCCTCTTAATCTCAGAAGTTATTTGTAAATGGAAAAGCAATTCCCCAAAAAATATATTTAAAGGTTTAAAAATAGATCTGTGTCATACTGCCTTGAAGTATACTCCTTCCCTTTCATTCTAGACTCAAGCTGATTTGGATTTGACTGGATTTTCATTAGTGACCTCTGGTAAAGAACTTCAAAACTAGAATTTAACCAAGCAATACAATATAGCAGCAAAGAGTAGTACTTTTGAAGACAGACTGCTATTCCCCCACTCACCAGCTCAAGACCTTAGGGAAGCTCCTTAACTTGCACGTGCCTATTTCTCATTTAGACAACAGAGATAAGAAATTCGTAAGTGTATATTGCCTGAAATAATGACTACTACACAATGAATCCTTAATAATAATCCTTACTACTACTACGACCACAACTACTACTACTACTAATACTACAACTACTATTACTATTACTACTACTATACCATTTCATGATTTTTTTCTTTTAATAAAAAACCAAAGAAACATGTAATCAAAAAATTACCTAATAAGATATTTAATCAAGTTATAAAGATATAGAGCTATAAGATGGAAGAACATGTGTAATAAGGAATTTTAAGATAGATAAACTCCAGTGTGATCAATTCATGTGAAAAGTATATAGTATATAAAGAGACTCTATTTAGAAAATGACTCCCCTAGTGAATATCAGAATGATATTCTGATATATCAGGGTGATATTACTGAGTACTCATTAGAAAGCAAGTACCATTGGTAAGACAAGCATGACTAAGACAGGGACTCTGCCTTCAAGGAACTTATAATCTCATTAACAATGATATCTACCATCTACAGAGCACCTACTATGTGCCATCAAATGTGTAAAGTACTATATGTATTTATCATTTCCCTTACTCCTCATCAGAACACAGTCAACCAGGCACTATTGTTTCCATTTCACAGAGTAAAAAGATCGGAACACAGAAAAATGAATCACTCATCTAAGGCCTCATAATTACTACAGTGCTAAGAATCCAACCCTCCTGTGTCTCAAAGTCACATTCTCAACTAGTATATCACATTGCCTTCCATTTATTTGTAATTCCTCAACTACTTGCCAGGGACAGAATCAGGCAACTGAGAGTTCACCTATTTGGAACTGCTGCCAAAAGATGTTAAACTAGAAATAGGCACTGAATGTTTTTGAGATGAGAGGAGCTTTAGAAAGGCCATTCCCCTCTACAGATTGAAGAATGGATAAAAGAACTAAGTCCCAGAGAGATTAAGTAACTTACCCAAAGTCAAACAATAAAGTAGTTCTAAAAATTACAGGGTAAATCAGTATGAAAAAGACACTTCTATTACAAAAATTTGAGGTATGAATCTATTACCCAAAATGAGGTAAACATAGGTAGCCTAATAGGGCCACAGAAGTTCTTAAAACCTCGGGCTGCACACCTGGTGTCAACCAGGAGACAACCAAGAACCTGCGTCCTGGAGGGGAAGTCTGAGGGAGAAAAGGTAAAATTTCAAAAATAACCCAGAATCATCATCATCTTTCTCTACCCTTCAGGGACCTTCAGTTAAGATCCTGGGGGCTGTCAAATGGGCAAACAGATATGGAGCCTGAACCTGAACTGATAAGAGCACAGCCAAGATGGAGGTAAAAAGAAACTTCAGGAACTCTATTGAAATAGAGTCCTTTAAGACTCAAAATCTGATAATCTGTGGTAAAAACACAACAGAGCTTCTCTTATTTGTAGGACAAAACTGGAACTAAATGAGACCTAGACAAGAGTGTGAGGCACAATGGTCAGTCAGTTTGTAAAACTTAATTATTGGTATCTCTATTTCAAAGAGAAAAGCACAGGAGCCTTAGAAAATGACAACTTCGGGTTTCAAATGTGAATCTGCCATATATTAGCTATAAGGTCGTGCTTATCTCTCTGAGCTTAAATAAATTTCTCCACCTGTAAAATGGGATAAATACTCCCCAATTTCACTATAGTATTCTCTTTAAGATTAAAAAAGAAGCAGCATTGATATCTATTATGCCGGTCAATACCTTCAAATTCACCCTTTTTGCCTGCTTTATGAAATCAATCTGGGCCCTTTGAATGTTCCTTTTCCCTCTGGCACAAGGTTAAGCTTTGTCAGTAGAGGGCACCAGAGGGACACTGCAGAAGGAATGAGGCCTCTCTACAATTCAGTCCCTGTTGTAAAAGCTGATTCCCCAAGTGCCTGGGACCTACAACCAGGGGCAGCCAGGAGCATCCACTGGCCAGCAGCTTTCTCAGCATCTTCTTTAAACAATTTTGTTACAGAGTGCCTCCAAAGAAACACCTTCCAGAGAACAATCATCCCCAGCATCCTAGAGGGCAGACTGCCAGAAAATTCCACAACACCACAGCAACTTCTCTGCCACAGTGAGTCATGACAGTGTCCTCTCCAACATGGCCTGGGTCTCACTGGAGGGGGAGGGGGTCTTCCTTGGATGCTCTATCTTAACATCAGTGTAGTAGCTATTCCTTATATCTGCTGATCTTATATTCTTCAGAACTCTTTTCATTCCATATTAGCCAATCCCTCAATTGTTCCAATTCCTCATTTCAATTCATGAGTCACTATGGTAAATTTCCCCCATTCTGTGTGTTCTCTGTGTTCCCTGTTCTCTGGTATTTTATGATTAAACACAGATCAATGGTTTCCTAGGCTAGTGCTTTGAATATAGTTAGCATTCAATAACACATATCATTATAATAAATATAAATGATTGAATTCTTCTCTTCCTTAATCTTTTCCCTTCCTCATTCTATTTTAACCAGAATATGAGCCTCTTCCGACTATAAAAATCCCTATATAAGTAGCAAATGAATAAGTTATGAAAAAGATGTCAACAGTTTCTGCCAAAAATCTGATTAGAAAAATATGAGGGCTCCCTCACAATTAATTGTCCACTTACTTAGCATGCTGCTTAGAAAATCCTTTCTGCAACTTCCTTGGTTGACCTAAAGAGAATGCCACAAAGTGTGAAAATGTCTGCTTTTTCTTGCCAGAGATATTCCCCAAATGATCTAGAATCAAATTCATTAATATATAAAACATTTTAAAAATATTAGTGATCATTTTATTTTCTCATAAGCTGCAATTCTTTGAAAAAAAAAATCACAGAAAATACACACAAGAATAACTGCTGAATTCATTTTGGAGGGTACCTGTTGGGGAGATTCACTCCCAGAGAAAGAAAGAAAAAGAATGAGATTAAGCAGCAATATTACAAAGTCAACATGTATTTCCCCAGCTCGTAAATGTGCCAGCTTAATTCCTGGGTAAAGAAGTATAAAAATACATCATTCAAGGTGTCATGTATCATTGACACACATTGTGAAATAAAACTACTATAAAAATATAGACGATCTCAAATGTATTAAAGTTTCTGTCTTCAAATTCTTTATTTCAAATACTCAGAATCATTCTTCCTTGAAAAGGAAAGCTATCACCTTAGACACAATCTCATGTCACCTGTATTTTTGCTTTATCCAAGCCTTCCCTAATTATCAATTTTAAAAGGACCATCAAACACCGGTGGGGGAGGGGTCTCATCAACTTTTCGGCAATTTCAAAAGCTGACACCCATCTTAAAACACCCCAGAATAGATATTGCAAGCCGCCAGCAAGACCCCAACATAAAGCAAGGCTCCTCATTAAAAGTTGGAATGGAACCTGCCAGGGATGCCTGCAGGGATGCTCAACAATAGCAGTTTATATACCCCATGCCTTTTTCGACCTAGATTAAATTACTGACAAAATGGACAGACTATCCAAAACTGTGAGCAATACATTTTGCCAATGAAAATAATGATCGTGCTTGCACACATGCTTTCTGCTCAGCTTGTCAGCATTTTCAGTTAAGGGGCTCAATGGTCTTACCAGCCAACCCTTTCCCTGCCAAAACCAATAAGGTACCTTCATTTCTTAAGCCCCCTTAGGGCTTTGAATTACTATCCATTTTGCACTTAAGGTCAGTCCTGTAAAACTGTTTTTCTCCCTAGAAGAATCATAATCAGAAGCAGCCCCTCCCTACCACCAGCCTATTTAAAACTCAGACAGAGAAAATTCACAAATATGTAAGCTTCTTGTAATTTTCCATTGGCACTTTTTCACATTTGCATTCTTAAAAGTTGCATCTACTCCTTAAGATGGCAAGGTGCATTTCCCAGAAATGCCATCATTTAATGCTCCCGGTGTTTTATGTGAAAACATGTATTCTGCTACGCCAATGTGTAACAGAGCAATATTTTAAAGCGGCTTAACTTTATAGTTCCAAACATTCTACTGAGTTTAACAATCTCGTTATATATTACAGTGAAACACGCACATGCACACACACCCCTTAAAGTATGAATTTTGTTGGATTTTATTTTTATTTTATGCCAAGGAAAACAAGATTATGCCAAATCTCTTTATAGCAAATGAACCTTTTCCAGGAAAAATAAACCTTGTCATTTATATTTTTCATTCATTCATCAATTCATTACTTTATGGAATCACTCCCCACTCTAAAAAGCTGTGAAAAACATGGGTGGAAAGACAGAACCTTTTACCTCACCCTATGTCTTTCCATGCAAGATGAGATTTGGGCCTCATCACTCTGACCTATCAAGTTCAACCACAAAAAATACAGTCCTTTGCCCTAAGGAAGACTGACAGATGTCAACTGACAGATGTCGGTTTCAAAAAATAAATAAATAAGAGAACCATTCCTATAAAACACTGGTCCACAAAGGCCCATCTTTCTGTCAATTTCCTTCCACCAGCACCCAAGCTTGGGTTTTCCAGATACAATCCTCCCTACTTATCCTTCCACCTCCAGACCTCCCACAATTCTTAACTTCATTCATAGCCTTTATTCCTAGTTCTAAACTATGCTTCTACCCTCATAATATGGTAGAAGGAAACCTGCTAAATGCATCCTTGATGCTGATGTGATCTTTCCAGTTATTGAATGTTTCATTGAATTTTACACTATACAACTTCAAATGCAAAAAGCAGCCAATTCATTTTGTTAACTGTTGTTCAGTATAGATAGCCAGCTCCATAACTATACACTTTGATTTGGTACATGAGAAAACGTATTTTTCATTACATCCCTTATCCTCCTAATGACATTTCCAAACAGGATTTTAAGAACTGTGAAGCAGAAATAAAATTATGCTCAAGTTCCAAATTGATCTCATGGAATGGAAAATGGCTATCACTGCCAGTGAGTATTAACGGGATCCAAAGCTAGCAAGTTTCTAGTTCAGAAACATTTCTCAAATAATGATCATCTTTCACATGCCCCTTACATTACCAATCACAACAGAAATTCTTTGAAAGAACTTGAGAGACTTTGGCAAGATCTCTCATGCCAGTCCCAATTCCTTTATCCTGTATGCAGACTTCATCAGCAGTTTGGGTAGAATTCTTTCCTTTTTAATCATCAATCAAGGCTAACATTTCAGTTATCTGGATTTACACAAAAACCTAAAGGAGCCATGAAATGGCTTCTGTAAAGCACGTTTGGTGGTGACTTTTAAATAGCTTTAAGAATAATTTGGAAATAAAAACACTGCTATAGCAAATTTTATGTCTTCTATACGCATATGCTAGAGCAATTTCTTTCTCCCAGAGATGGAAGGGAGGGAAATGTCTGAACTTCATAATACGCAGCCAATTATGGCCCACTGTCATCTTGGCTGTATTAATTATCTGCCTTTCCCTCCGTTATCAAAACCTGAGAGAAGCCTAACAGCCACTTACTTCACATTATGTTGTCCCACTATGGAAAGAGCTGTAATTTACTTCAGGGTCTTTCTGCATTTACACAGGTATATAAAAATTCAGCACAATCCCAGAGTTTTCCCACTTGGGGACATTTGGAGAGGACGGTCACTCACAGCCACAAAGGCTAATCGCCCGGGCCCCTATTATCCTGCATTTGCTGAGGAGTCACAAAGCAGGAAGTGCAACACAAAAAAGATTTAGGTGGCTACTGCAGCCAAGTTCTAAACTTCAGTGAGTTGTATGAAACAAAAACATTGTGGAATTATTAAAGGAGCAGCAGCAACTACCATTTTTTATTCAAATATCCCTGACAGACTCCTTATAGGGATAGATTACTCATTGGCTTCAGCATAAGACATGAGCACTCCCAACCAAAACACTATTCTTAAAGTAAAAACAGTGACAGCAGAAGTACAGGAAACACTTCTCCCTGCTAATTTAGGTATAAAGAGGGGGTTTCTAACTTGGGTGGGGTTTTTACCTTAACTACAGGAAAATAATCAGAGGAGTCAATGTGTATCAAAGACAGGCACATGAGTTAGGATATAAGTCTGGAAATCATGAAATGCCAGTTCCCAGAAAAGGGTCCTACAAATTGCAGAGAGGGGACATCCAGAGCTGGAGGGGAAGAGAAATGTTCTCACACTCCAAGACAAGGATGAAGGGCCTAAAGCTGACTGTAACAGACAGTAAAATAGAGGCAGAAAAATTCAAGGAGAGAACTCTGTTAACTTTCTTAGCCATGTTTATTTCTTTTTAAAATTTAAAAGATTTTTCGGGAAAATCATCCCCAAAGACAAGCTGAGTGATAGGAAATAAAGCAAAAATCACCAGTTTTAAAGCTCACTCACCCAGGTGACCCAAGGTTTACCCTGATTATATGAACTAGATTTCTATTCCAGTCCCCTAGGCCAGAACCTATAAAAATCCATCTGAATTACAGCTCACCAACTGCACTTTAACCCAGGAACTAGAGGTGAAAGTCAAGTGCTTTATCTACTCAGACAAGCGGCTTCTCCCCAGATCAAGCGTATTTTAATGAAATGAGACTTAAGTGAATTGTTGACACAGGCATTAAATGTTGTCATTTAATATCAACAGTATGTTTGATTTGTACACAGTTATGAAATGTCATTCGGACCAGAGAGTTATATTGAGGTTTACCACATTATAGGGATGGATTTCCAGAGGGAAGTGAACTGATCTGTCTCAAAATAAAATGTGTTTACATTAACACTTGGGGGAAACAGGCAGCCCTGCAAACATAGATGGAGAGATAAAAATAAGACCAGCACAAAACTCAACTTGGAAGAGGAGCAGAATAAAATACAATTTCTAGGCTCTGTGCATATATAGTAATTTACTATATATCTTTCTTCATCTTTTGAAAAATAAAATGAAAAGTTTACATTGTGAGAAATATCACTTCTGGGAAATGTCTATCATATTTCATCTTCCAAAATAATTTTTAAGGGGGGATAATGAAAACTACTGACATGGGGGTGGAAGAAATGATTTAGGAGGCACCCTTACTTTCTTAAAGGAAGGAACTATACCTATAGCTATCTAATGTTTTCCATCATCAAATTATAGTAGTTAGTTAGACTAGCTGCATCAAATTAATCAGTCAAAGATATATTACTTATTAGTTAGCCAGGCTGTGATGGAAACACACTGGCCTCATAAAAAGAGAGTACTCACCATGGGCATGTGCCATGAACTATTTTCTTACAAAGGAAGCCGATAGTTACACCAAACACCTTCCTTTCTTGTTATAATTCCAAATCAGAGCGTCACAAATTAGGTTTTTACCCCATATAACAGCATAAAAAAATAAAATTTAAACACTATAATTCCCTAGTACCAAGATTAACTGATGGAGCTAAATAAACATGGGCACATTCCTAAATAAACTGACTCACAATATATGCCTCCTAGACCTGAAAGTTACTCCAAGTTTAATTTTATATATATTTTATATTTTATCATTTTGACATGAGAATAGGGGTAGAAGAGAAGTAGTAGTTTCTTCACTGGTCATTTCTTCTAGAACATTCTTTTAAAAATAAATAAATAAATGGCCTTGCCTCACCATGGATTTGAAAGCAAAACTGACAAAGGCCCTTCTCCTACAGCATCTAAGTCTTCCAGGTTCTAAGCAATTAAAGTTGACTCAAAGGAAAATTTGAAGGAAGAAAAAAAATGCTGTGACGAGCCTTTGTTTACAACAGATCTTAATTCTTTATCCTTCACTTGAGGAAGCTGTAAGGTCTTTGGCACCTGGCTAAAAATAGCAGAAGTAAAGCAGGTGACAAAGATGAATGGCTCCCAGAGACACAATTCAAAGCAGAGAAATTTAGGGAAAACTTGAGTAGTGTCTACAAAAGACACTTTTCTGGTAGGTAAATCAAGGTGGCACAATTGGCTAAGCGGACATTTCTCTTGCAGTGTTTTATGTTTACTCCTGTGCTGTATTTTTTTTTTAAATATTTTCAAACCCAAGCTGGGTGTGGTGGTACACACCTACAGTCCCAGTGACTTGGGAGGCTAAAGCAAGAGGATTACAAATTTGAGACCAACCTCAGGAACTTAGCAAAACCCCGCCTTGAATAAAAATATAAAAAGTGCTGGGGATATAGTTCAATGGTAAGGAGTCCCTGGGTTCAATCCCTAGTACCAAAACAAAAATAAATAATAATATTTTCAAACCCTAGTTTCATCACAGGGTCAAGGAAAAGAGTTTTACAATAATCTCATAAAATGAGAATACCCTAAATTATATCACCTCCCAATTTCCTTGAAAACTCATACAAGAAGCAAGCCATAAGACATATTAAAACTTCAACAGGAGATGAGATTTAAGATGCATGCTCACCATCTTGATTAAGGGTCAGGCTCCACCTGCCCACAGTCAAGGCCCCAAGTCCTCTCTGGTAAACCAAGAAGACTCTCTGTCTTCAGGAGTTCATTTTAGGTCAAGCACCACAAGACATGGTCTACACCCATTCCCTCACACAAATTTCATTTTAAAGGATGTGCCTCTTACCAGTTCTTATATTGTGTGTCTATACGTCAATCTGTCTTAAGGGATAAGTCCTGCATCCTATTACTTGGTATTTTAGAAAGAAACTATTTCTCCACCCCTCCCAGCTTTCTCACCAGCCCATAAAATAAGAACATCCACATTCTTTAAGTGCTGAGAGGAAGTGACAGATCTTCCTTCCATTCTATGGTAGTAGAGAAACCTCTCTAATAAATGAACTAGAAAAAAAGCCTCAAAGGAGCAAGTTAGTCCTTTCTGGATGCTCATTTCCAGATTATTTTTATTAAAATGACAAGACTTTCTTGGCTCTCAGCTACTTGCATGAGGTTATCTTTCCTCTTTTTCAACCAATTATAAAGTCAAAGTAAAAACTCAAAAGGTCTCATACATAAAACTCAAAAAATTCATGGGCAACACCCACTGCAAAGTTCAATGGGTATTTCTTTACAAATTTTCAATGCATTTGTGGGGAAGAAAAACAGTTTAGAGAAGGGGTGGAAATATCTCTAAGAATAGAAGTAACTTTAAAGACAAAAGAGTCAAAAATGAAATGTAGATAAACACAGCCCCAGGTAGAAAATCCCACACACACTTCTAAATAATAATGTACTAAGAATTCCAAAGGTGAAAGAATCCCTGGAATGTTCAAAGACAAGTGCATCTGTGATAAAGGTCCAGTAGAGACAAGTCCTTTAGGAAATTCTCTGAATATTCAAGAAATCCACATATATAATGTGACCAGAGTAGCCAACACTCATATCTGAGCAGTCTTTTCCTTAACTAAATGGAACTTTAAAGTATCTTCCCTGAAAAAATCAAGAGGACAGTCCTTCCAAACATTCTTCTTCAGGAGAAGAAAGAACCTGTTAATTTGTTGTGTGCTGAATGTGGTAAAGTATTTCACAGATCCCTGGTACATTAGCATTTCTATCCATTCACAGCAATTTTGTATTCAAAGATCAAGTTGATAGCACATGCATGCTCAGCATTCTTATTTGGAAATGCCAACAACTGGCACAATCCAGGGTTCAAGTAAGTACTCTCTGAGCAGTAGAGCCATGTTTCTTTCTGCATTTCATGTTGAACATCCTACAACTGGCATGGTGGCACAGTTCCTAAAGAGCAAAAAGAATGGAAGTTGTTGTCTGGGGGTGGTTATTTCTTGTTTGTGCATTTGCTTATTTAAAATAAATCAGTGATGGCAAAAGAGCTATACTCGGTAACAGTAAACAAGAATATAGTGTGCTTGAATCAAGTTAGTGGAATAAATTTTGGGTCCTGAAAGAGAATACTCCCCCCCCCAAAATGTATTATGGTCATTAATGGAGAGGAACAGTAAGAACTGGATGGATGAGGCTATTAATTGCCTACTCAGCACGTTGGAATATGCATAAAAGTATGTCATTTTTCCATTCTATAAGATTTATAAGATACTGATTTTTAAAAAAGGAACTCCATATAAGGTAAAATTAGGAGGTAACATTTGAACTCTAATTTTTTTTTAATTACATGGTAACAAGTGACATATATATAGAAGCTAAAGCATAGCCTCAATCTGATTTTATATAATTTTATCTCAAGTTTAAATAAACACATTTAAGTAAAAAGAACATTATAAAAGTGTCATTAAATTATCATTGAAGGCTTAGCACTTGGGTATATAGATGAGACATAAATACTACTTGAATGATACAGTGCAAAGAGTACTGGACAAGAAATGCAAAAGCCTAGGCTTTAATCCTGGCTCCTCCACTAGCTATGTGATTGTGGGGAAATCACTCAAATCCCTTATAAAATAGACCCAGTAATCCCTGTATACCACATAGGGTTTTTGGAAGGATCAAATGAAATAATGTTTGCCATGTATATTATAAACCTCAAAAACACTGTTATCAATTTAATATTTTCAATTATATTAATGTTATAATTAGGCATATCAGAACATTTAATAGTTTCCCAAATAATGAAAGGATTTTCATGGTTTCAAATCTACTCTGCTCATGCTGTTCCCTCTGCCTAAAATGCTTTGCCACTGACAGACCATCAGCTCTATAAGGATAGGAACCTATCTTATACTTGAGAATTCCTAGTCATAAGCATAGCACCAGGCACAGACTTCCAGTTACTACATAGGCAGTGCCTACTAAATGCCAGGTACTGTATCAAGGGATCTGCATACATTTCCTTAATCCCCTCGACAAGCCTATGAGGTAAGCTACAGATGAGGAAATTGATGCTCAGAGAGGTTAAGTAACTTTACAAAAATGACAGAGCAACACAAATGGCAGAGTCAGAATTAAAACTCAGGCCTTTCAGATGCCACAACTATATTCTTTCTACTCTACTCTGTGTGTAACAAGTTGAATTTGGATAAAATTGTGCATTTTAACCAAAATGTACATAAAAAGACATTATTCAAAGTAAGCATTTGGATATAAACTAAAATTTCAAACTTGACTTTTAAAATCCATGGGCTTAGCCTAGGTAGGCGCTCCAAAAGATGTCCCTGGATTTGCAGATATATCAAAGCACAGCTGAGAAATTCATTCTTACTTGGTCAGTGCCAAACAGGGCTGAAAATCTGAGTGAGGGGTAGGAGAGAAATCTGGAACCTTTTGTCTTGCCAGAAAAATCCTTAAATAATTCAGCTCCCAGTTATTTAAATAATTAAGCAATTGCAACTTTATTTAAAGAGCACTTACATGAATCTAAATGTCTAGTCTGCCAAGAAAAGTGGAACAGACTTTAAAACCTCCCCTCAAACCTCCTTTCTGGGAGGAAAACCAGCCTAAGGAGTTTCAGCCCGATAGGTAATTGTTTTGTAAAATTAAAAGCCACAGAAAATTGGAGTTTAGAATGGAAAATGTCATCTCAACCGTAACACTAATAAAAACAGCTAATGAATAAGTGCATTCTGGCAAGAATATATAAAAATTGCAAAGCTCGATGTGGACAGTGCAGAATACAGAAGGAATCCATGTGAGTAAACATCAAATGAAGGATTATCCTTATTTGTGAAGAATCCATTCCAGCAAGAAATTGAACTAGAGACCTTTTGCATCCAAGAGCAGCAGGCGTACCTGTGGCACTCCCAGAAAATATTTATGGGTGTGCTCTTCTCCTTCCTCTTGTCAGCTACAGCTGTGGAAACCATAAGTTGATGTTCTGGAGGTACTGAAGTCTCTCTCACAACAGACTCCAACTACACTGGGCTCTGAATAATTTCCAAAGTATAAATTTCCAAAGTATAAATGCATATATAATAAACTAAACTAACATAACTAAAATGATAAAGGCTTTAAAACAATGAGCTGTTCCTTCCCAGCATGTTCTGCAGCAAACAGCAAAAACATGTGAAAGGCAACTGGGATCATAGCCCAGCTTTGTTAGCTGTGGGATCATCAAGCAAGAAAATAGCACAATCTTTCCAAGGCTTGGATTCCCCATCAATAAAATGGGGATAATAGTAGACCCTGGAAGAGTTGTGAGAACAAAGTGAAACAATGAATGTAAAATGCTTACTTTACACAGAGTTTGACAGGCAATGGGCACTCATAAATGTTAGTTATAATTATTACTGTTATTACCTTATACTTTGCCCTGTTCCTTGTGTGCATTTCATCTTGCAAGCTAAGAAAAAAATATTCCTGGTATTCACTGGAAAGTTCTTATGAGGTCTCCTCTCCCACCACCCCCACCATCCTCATTTAGCACTGCTTTCATTTCTAGGGGTTCAGAAACCAGAAACTTCTTCAATAATACCATACTTCTGAGGCTCAAATTCTATCGCACATCCCACCAGACATCATATCCTTTAACAGATCCTCTGAAATCACATAAAAGACTAGCTCAGATATCAAACTCAACTGATATTTTCATTTACATATTTCTAAGTTAAGACATACATTTTCACAAAGATCTAATAGATTTTTTTTTAATTAATCAAAGCCCTTCAAAGTTAGAGTGGAGTTTTCACTTCATCTTTACATATGACGAACTGCAAAGCTCCACAATTCAGTTAATCACTCATCATGTAAACAAAGAAACCTCTCGAGAGCCAAAGAGCAACATGTGCATGGATTCATGATGCATAAGGGTTTTTTAAACAGGAACAATGCAATCTATTCAGTAGAGAAGAGTACACCGTGCCAATTAAATATGTTGGGTTCCATAATTATAACTGCAATAATGAATGGAAAGGAGTGTTATTGCTGCACAATGCACTTCTGTATTCCAGTCAGTGAGTTGTCTCTGGTCTGATTCCTTTAGATTCTTCCTCTGATTAGATCCTAATGAAGATTACTTTCTCCTATCAACATATTACACTTATTCCCTGACACCCAACAAAGGCTAACTTTTTAAGACCAAAACAAACTTGATATAATTTTTTTTTTTTTTTTTTTTTTTGTGTGTGTGTGTGTGTGTGTGTGATGCTGGGGATTGAACCCAGGGCCTTGTACATGCAAGGCAAGGCAAGCACTCTAACAACTGAGCTCTATCCCCAGCCCTTATTTTTTGTACTTTTTAAACATAAAATTTATAGTTATAATTTTCAAGAAGAAATCACATAGTGAGAAATATTTCATTCAGACCTTCCTTTCTCCCTGGAAGAGAAATGCAGAGATTTCCTTCCCCTACCTGCTGGGTTTGGGAGTGAGGTGGGAATCGACAGGACAGGAGCTAGTGGAGGCAGGGGGCTCTCAGAGCAAGGGTGGGTGAAGAGGAGGGTCTGACCTCTCTCCCTGCAGTCCAGTCTAACAGTAGCCTTGACCAGCTGTCCTTCCAGTTGCCATTCTACTACTAGTGAACAGACTAATAAACTGGAAAGACTGTCACACACAAAGTTAATTCAATATGGCTTAGTCACTAGTTGTAACCATCTCAGAAATCTGAAGAATTTCATTCTGTATCACAAGTGCATGTGGTTTCTCTTATACTTGCACTTCTGCTCCAGTGGGCGCAATAAATTTTTTAAAAAATTACCTCCCATGACTTTACCCATAACACTTGAATGTTCTGGGCCTTTCCATACTCAGGGCCAATTACTACTGTGTGTTTATGAATAATTTTTTTAATCTTCTATTAAACCCTCTACTGATTTCTCAAAACAGGATTTAAATTTTGGAACTGCGATGCACTTGGGTACTTAGATACCTGTGAAGCAGACCTGAACGCCCAGAACCTTTTTCCTCCAGTTAGGAGTAGGTTCAGAAATAAAATTGTTTGCAGAGAAGTCTCCTTCAGGCCCCAGGATTGGGATTTCTTAAGTTCCTCAGTCTCCTCTCCTGGTAGCACAAGCTGCCTACACAGAGTTAAGGAAGCCATGCACCTATCTTTTTAATTTAAGTTGACTCTCAACACAAACCTTTTCCCTTTGGCCATGGGTATTGGTTTGCCACAACTGTAAACAGCTCTTAAGATCAGTCCCAAGGGCCAGGCTTTCCAGGTGCTAGAAGTGTGTCACACAATACAATATTTACAAGTAGCCCCAAACAATACAACTCAACTACACAGCTTGACTGGCTTGACAGAATCCTCTTCCACAAGTAACCAAGTACTCTGGACTGTGGCTGAAGGCCTAAAGGCCACGCATTAACGTTTCCCTACTGGGTTTGCATAATTCTCTCCAAGAACCTCTAAATATACTGTCACCACAGTTTTTTTCAAAGTGACAATAAATGGTGAAGGCAGAAATAACAGTTACAGCCATAATAATAATGAAATTATTTACTGAGTAATTAACACCGTCAGATGTCATACTTCTTTTTTCCTCATGTCTCTTATTCCCCCTTGTCTTGGCTCTTTGGAAGGCACTGCCGAGAGGCTCTGGCCTAGGTTACTGGAGGTAAAAGATACCTTATATTGCCCATGTGCCTGAAAAAAAAGTGGGGTGGGGGGAGCAAATCATTTATATCGACAACTGGTCACTGGTTCTATGTTTCCCATTTTTCTTGAACCAAAATCTTATACTACCACAGTCTGGTTTCTTCCAAGTACAGATTGATTTATTTCAGCTGTGGGCCTATGAACCCATGCTAATTTTAATGGCTAGGTAGAAACACTCTAAAACAATTAGACAAAAGATCTTTAGTAGGACAAGGTCTTTAGTAACTTCAGGTTAGCCTGCTACTAATCTAAGTAGAATTTCAGTGTAGGCATATATAAATCTATTCAATATTTATTTGGCTTCTGGCATGTACACAGTACTGTGGTACTACACTGGGTGGCTTAAAAAATGGAAAAAAAAAGTGCATAGATGTATTAGATAATAAAGCTTCTACTCTATCAGTATTATAGTCAGAGTGAGTGAAAATGGAAACACAAATAACTCTAAAAATAACTATGAATCTCATAAAAAATAGTAGTTCCAATAAAGCAAAGATGGTCAGGAATGACTTCGTCTTAATATAGGTATGTAAAGGGTAAATAATATTTTAAAAGTGTGGATAGGGGAGAAGATAAATGCTGAGCTGGAGGGGGGGATTCCAAGGGATAAGAAACTGCAAACTGTGGATAATGATAAGTTGGGAAAACAGACTCGCACAGGTGAGCAGGTGGCGAACCCAGCAGGCCAACGAATCTTGGTTTTAAAATACTGAGGCTTTGAAGCCAGGCAGTGATCAGAATAGTGTTTAAAGAAGATAAATCCGTCTTCAGCACATGGATGGACAGGGGGCTATTATGGACAAAGCCATAAGGGAATAAATAGCTAGCTGACCCTGAAGCAAGTAATGGTAATGAAAAGTCCGGATGTAGGAAATGTTTCATTAGAAAGGTCAAGAGAACCTGACAGCCATGCACACGTGAGGTACAGAAAGAAGATGGAGATGTCTGCAGAGATTTAGGCCTGGGGGCTGCCTAGGAGGATAAAGGTGAGCTATGAAAAGAAAAAGAAAATAGGACAAACTGGTTTAGGGGTTTGCTTTTGGTAGTGGCTAAGGAGGCAATCTTTTTGGCGTTTTGATGTATTTGTGTATTTGTTTGATACAGGGATATAAGTAGAGCTAAGTTTTATTTTAAACATGAGGAATTTGAGGGGAAAGTGGAACTCCAAGAGGTAGGAAGAACAGCAGGTAGTTGACAATGCATTTAAGGAGTTTAAAAAAAAAAAAAAAAGTTGGCCAAAGAGAAAAGCAACACTGACTCCCGAGGAGTGAATGAGATCTAAAAGACCAAAGAGGGCCACAAGGCGGGGGAGGGGGGTAGAAAATGGCCAAGGACACAACATGGGGAAATATTTAGCTAGTAGGAGATGGAAAAAGAGCCAGTCCAAGTGCCACCAAATAAAGCTATCCAAAAAGGAACAGGCAGTGCTGCAGAACAAATGGAGGAATTCGTAAAAGGAAACAGGAGTTAATGGTGCCAAATGCTGTGGGGCGGGCAAAGAAGATAATGCTTAACTGAGGGCCACTGATGCTTGGTGACCTTCAAAAGTATCATTTTGTAAGACCTATCTCAGAAAAACGACCGCTTTGGCTGGACAAATGAATGGCCAAAGAGCAGCCCAGGACAAGGCAATAGTTAAGCCAGAAAGGAACAGCCTTGCGTATCATCTGCATGACATCCAGCAGCTCACTGTGAGCGCTAGGGTTATCCGTTAGTCCTCCCACTCAACAGCATAACGCTCCCTCTGCTGAACCACCCAATTTAGGTTTGCAGGCCACCGTGACCTGTGCTCAGCAAGGTGTACCGACATCATCAGCCGCCTCTGCTGACAAGTGCTGCATCTCATCTCATACGGAATTAAAACAGATAACACCAGAGCACAGCCCCATGAACCTATTAAATATTCTACAAGTAATTTATTTTTGATGTGGAGGAGAGGGCGGGAGGAAGGAAAGGGAAGTTAGCAAACCATCATTATGTTGAAAAGTATCCGAGTATCAACAAGGTAAGGGTTAGCATCACAAGAAGACTTAATGTTTCGGTTCCAGCAGAGCTTGGGAGTCTATTTTCCTGACTTTGAGGCAAGGAAATGCCTTCCAGTTTGTGCTGCAGTGGACATGGCTAGCACCTAAAACAACCTCTTTTAAAGGGGTTGCACATAAGAAAAGACAATGGGCAAAGGATACAAAGGATAGAGGAAGAAGGGGAATACAAAAGGGGTGTGCAACGGGAAAGTATACAGTCACAAGGAAGGATGACTTGGAGACAGCTGCTAGGAGTAGCTTTATTTCAGAGTGGTTTCTACCCCTTTACGAACCAGTTAAAACACAGGTACTCCCAGAAAAATGCACATGAAATATTGCAAGTAATTTCCAGAGACACATGGTCCCACCTAAAGCCCATCCATGAACCCTAATTGCTTTAGCTAATCAAACTTTTTTTTTCAGCACTTACACACCTCTGACCACAATCCTTAAAACAAAAATTTTACTTCTATCTCAGTTTACCAACATCTCTCCTCAAAAAAAAAAAAAAAAAAAAAACAAACTTCCAATGTCAACATTTGCTTAAAAATATAATATTTATATTTTCTGGTCTAAGTAACCTAACAAGTCATTATCCTTCTCTGATTTGAAAAAAAAAAAAAATCAATTCAAAGCAAAATATGGTATCAGGGCTGAATTACTTTTCACCCTCACATGGCAGCCATCAAAACAACTTCAAAAGAGAATAAAGCAGATATGTATATTCTTGTTTCAGAAAAGTATTATACAAAACTTAATACAGATCTGCTTTCCTTTCCAAAAATCTAGGAACCTGACATTTCACTGCCATTGGGTACTCTTTGAAAGGTTATGTTTTCATAATGGAAAAATTCTCACTGACCCAGTGGGGTTTCTACTTCTTCTCTCATCAATTAATATCATGGGCAAATTTCAGCCTGCTTTAGTGAAGTACAAGTAAGTGTGTTAACACTCCCAACATGCAAACGAGATAAGACCACTGAAATACCACATCCATCCGGTCATCCCTCAGTCTACACCTGAACCCAGAAAATAAAAAGCTTTGAGAGGAAAAAAATAGAGCCAAATTTTCTATAGAAATAGATGCTCCGTTTTCCAGCTCCCAGGTGCAACTTAATCCCACCCCACCCCCCATTTTGGCCCAATCACTACTTGCAAGAAATGCTGTATTTATCCATAGAACCATAAGCCTCTGAGATGAATCATCTTCAATTCAGACTTTCTACAGTCTTGTTTGCTCAAGTCTGCTGACAGGGACTCAAGCAATCTGCATCTATTCCCTTTTCCTTTACATTGAATCAATTAGCAATGTTAAATATTTAACACATTAGTCTTATTTCAGTGAACAAAACAATTCACAAGCAGCCTAGGTAGTGGCAATGCAAGATAGGGAATGGACTGGACGTGGAGAAAATTGAATGAAGGAAAAGTATGTTTTAGGTGAATGCGTATTTTTAAAAATATAAAAATCTATTCACAATTCACTGAAGATGGATTGCTTGTTTCTTTCCTTCTACTGACAGGTCCTGAATCTTTATGGAGAACATTAAATTAAAGCGCATAATGGGTTTATGTAGCGTAGTGCACATTGGAGACATTAGTCACGTCCCTTAAGCATTTTTCTCATTTTCTAAGCCTGACTTAAGCCCCATTTCCCCATTGATGAGGGAAGTCCACACTAACCCACAAACCACATCTGCAGTCCAGTGTGCCATTTTTTACATTTGTCAACAGAGGCTACGTCCTGCACTCAAAGCTACCACAGATTATTACATTTCCAGCACAGTTTACAGGAAACAGGGAAAAGCTAATAGGGTCATTCAAGTGGGAAGGTTTTTGTTTTTCTTTCTCCTCCCTTCAAAACACTGTGACATGGACAGGAGGTGGCAGGAGAAAGGGTGGAACAGAGGGAGTGGGGGGAATGGGGGCACACAGCTGTCTAGAGAATGAACTCTGACTGAATAGATGAGTAGAACAATTTCTGCTCAAGCACCCAGGCAAATTCATGTGTAGTATAGCCAGAAGCTTTGAACCAAGAATACTAGTCACTTAAGGATGTTGTCTGGGTGGTCCAGAACATCCTACATCCATATCAGCATACTTTATCAATCTCCTAATCTGGCACCAGGCATTCAAGTGACTTTGAAGAGGCACTCCTATCTCCCAAGCACCCAGCTTAGAATGCTAGTGTCAGGGTTATTTAAAAGACACACAAACTGTACAACCACTTATCAGGGCATCTAGGCGAATGTGATGCTGATGAGGACCCTGAGAAGAACAGGTTGCTTGGACATAGCTAGATTTCATTAGCATTATACAAACTCCTGCATCATATTATTTTTACTGTAAATAATGATGAGTCCTTGATCTCTAACTGGTAATGCTACTACCTTAGCAGACTGCAGAAGGGCTTGAAAGGAAATGATATTTTGGTGGTAGTTAAAGAGAAAAGTAAGATTACTGCAGCAAGCTTGCAATATACTATGGCATGAATTTCAGGTAGTCCCATCACATCTGAGATCCAAAAAGTCTTTCTCACAAACTTTTTAACAATTTTGGATAGTTATGTTCTGAGTGACAAGAGAGGTTTTTATAGTACTTAAAAATCAGCAGAAATAAGATGGCTGGTTAATGTGTTGGCATATGAGATGCACGGCCTTTCCATAGGTATCTGAGAGAAGAAAACAAATTCACTTAGGTTACAATAACTAACACTGGTGGAATTTACCAAGTGCCTTATACTATGACAAGCATCTCCTCAGAACCTCATGAGATAGATATTATTGTCTCCATTTTATAGATTTAAAAAAGCAAAGCAAACCTAGGGCTTAGAGAAGGTATAAGTCACAACCTGTCACAAAGTCACACAGTTGGTATGGGAAAAAGTAAGATTTGAATCCTGAGAAGTCTTACTCTACAATCTGTCTTCTTCATACTATATTTACCTCTTTATTTATTACCCTAAGACCATTTTTCCCAATGCTTAATTTTGATCAAATAGCTTCCATAACTTCTCTCAGCAATTAAAAAGCAAAAACAGTGTTTTGCGCTTTAACCTGGGGATTTAGAATACATTTGCTTAGGTTTCCTTATTGTGGTTGTTTGTTTTCGTTTTTGTTTTTTGGTGGTATTAGGGATCCAACCCAGGGCCTATGGCATGCTAGGCAGGTTCTCTACCATGGAGCTATACCCATCCCTTTTTGTTTTATTTTATTTTTATGTTTTTTGAGACAGTGTCTCACTAAATTGTCCATCCTGGCTTCATCCTCCAGCCTCAGCCTCCTAAGTACCTGAGACTACAGGCCTGCTCCACCATGCCCAGCTTCTTTAATGTTTTGATGAGCAAATTAGCTTTTTTAAAAAAATTCTAGAATAAATTTTCACGAGACTGGGTACTACATAATTTACTGCCTTCCAGTACAGAGTAAACAAGAAATACGATTTCCATGTATCTAATCTATAATGAATTATGGGACTCCAGCAATACAATTTGCTATGATTTTCAAGGAATGTTCATTTATCCATACAGTTAGTTAATAATTTATGTTACTTACTTTTTGGTAAAGACATTAAGAGCTAAAAAACTATGAAAAGACCTACACCTTTTCACTCATTCTGAGGCTCCCCAAAACCAAAACAGCAATGACCGGTAGCATCCTAAATCTGCAATTGTGTCCTGGTCCGCCAGAGTGAAAGCAGAACTAGTTTGACATTTCCTCTGACTACGATCAGAGAATCTTTTAATGAAGCTCACTTCAAATCATTTTAAATCCATTTGCTCATGTCAACATCAATGTACTCAGAATTATCTACCAATTAGTAAAGTGGAAAATATTCTTTAGATAATCTGAAATCTTCAGTAAAATATTCAGCATGCCATTCATTTACTATAAACTGCCCTGTAAAAACAAATTAGCAAAACCAGCTGTCACAGGACAACATAAACATCCATTAATACAACCCAACTACTTCAGTCTCTGGTGAGGCTTTCCAGGAGAGGGAAAATGTGATGTAAATAAAAATTGACAAAAATTTCAAATATTCAAACCATATTTGCACCAATATTAAAGTATACAGTTACTTCCCATGTGAAATCAAATCTGGACTCGAAGAAAGGGGTTAAATGAAACTCTTATTCACAATTCTTTCAATGAGGATCTCAAGTCTTTGTGGTACAATAAGTCTGAAAGGATCAAAGAGTTCTAACCAACAGCATGCTTCATAAAGATCAGAAATGTCAAAGAGCATGAGAGCCAACCAAATACGAACATGGTTATGAATATGCAAGGGAACAATCAATTCAATTGCAAGACCCAGACTATGCGCAACCCACTTACAACACACTGCAGAAAGCATCTCACAAACTTACAGGAAACCTGTGAGTACATCACTTACCAGCCAACATTGACTCGTCCTTTCCACAAATCAGCCCGACAAAAATTTTATAATTTAAATACGGCAATATTTCAATAGCCGCCTTCCACTTAGGACCCTTTCAATATTTTTCATTTTAATGCATTGGTTATAAATAAACCACGGCAGCACCTGTTAAGAGGGATTAAAAAACGCTTTTATATTATGAGAGACGGGGTGAGAGCTTGTTCTCTGATGAACACACTCATGATATGCAGAAGACGTCTGTAGTGGAGGAGCAGTATTCTTCAACAATGATTTCGATTTAAGAATCTAAATTAGGCTTCAGTCACTGATGACTACTTCGACCTTCTAAACGATATGGAACACTTCAGAGTAGGTACCTAACACAAAAGCTGCCAATCACAGAATGGAAACCGCTAGAATATGCAAACCCAACTGATTGAAGGTAGAGAGGCTAGAGGGTGCACAGTTGCTCTTTTCCTTAGAAAACTCATGATCCCCAAATGATGGACGAAACACCAGAACCAGTACAAAAGGTACCCACAAACAGGTACACGGTGTTTGCTAAAAGCTCACAGGGCCACCCAACTATGAAGCAGCTTAATTTCAGAGACATTTCCATTTTGAAATGTGCTGGGCATAACAAAGCATAAAGAAATAAACACACTCCAAAAAAAGGTGGCTTTTCACCAAGCCCTCCTCTGAGGCTGGGTAGAACATGAAAAAGGGAGGAGCCATACATGGACCACTTGGACCAAGACCAGTGTAATTTATTTTTTTTTTTTACAATAGGAAAAAGAAATATAAAATAATCTCACAAGACTGAAAAAAACTTATAGGCACACTGGGGTTTTCTCCTTATTCTATAGCAAGCTAAGACAGAAAAAAATGTAAGGATCTTCAAACAAATGAAAAAAGAAGTAAAGGAACCTAAAAATATTTTCAAAATCACAAACCTAGTCACATCCATACATCCTCTAGAGAAGTTATAAACTCGTGTTAAGTTTACACTTCTCTTCTTAACATTAATTATTAAGAAAAGCTTTTCATCTTGATTATAGCCATCAATAAATTAGCAGTGAATATATTCCTATAAGTATCTAATTTCATAACCAAGTGGTACCCCCAGCCTGTGGCTTTCATAAAGAAGAAGACTTAGTGCAAAAGCATTCTGTATATAGCATCCAAAAGAAAGACAAGTATAGACTGGGGTCTGTAGCTCAGCGGCAGAGCGCTTGCCTAGCATGTGTGAGGCACTGGGTTCAATCCTCAGCACCACATAAAAGTAAACAAATAAAATAAAGGCATTCTGTCCATCTACAACTACAAAAAAAAAGTAATTAAGAACATAATAAAAAGGATAAGTATAAACTTTAAGGATAATTCATAATTTCACAAATGTTAATATCATACTCATAATATTTTCCAAAATTTTATTTAATACTTTTCTCATATTTTGTGAAACAGGTACATATTCACCGGAAAACAAGTATTCAAGTCGCACAGATAATTACAAAGAAGAAAGACCCTAAGCACCATAACGTAAGTCTTGTATTCCAGTATTTACATTATGAGAAATGAGATGAAGGAAACATTGGGAAGGAAAAGATTCAAAGACAGACAGATTTGGAACTTTTTCTATGATGATGAAAGCTGTCCTAGAACAAGTGATTTACCAAAGCCACAAGAAAAGAACAGACAAGAGGATATTTGTTTCACCTGTGAAAATTCTAAAAGAAAAACTATAGTTTGTATAAAGAAAGTAATTAACAACTTAGTTATGGAAATATAATGTGCCTAGCATGTGTGATGCACTGGGTTCAATCCTCAGCACCACATAAAAGTAAACAAATAAAATAAAGGCATTCTGTCCATCTACAACTATAACTACAACTACACCCTGGGAGATCCAGGGTGTGTGTCGGCTTGAGTGGATCACCTATGATTCTTTCAGAAAGGCAAAAGGGTTGCATGCAGGTCTGGGGGCCTGGGGGGTGTGCATTAATATAGTTCTGATGTGAGGGGGTTTTTTTGTTTTTGTTTTTCGTTTGTTTGTTTGTTTTTTTGGTTTTGGTACCAGGGATTGAACCCAGGAGCACTTAACCTCTGAACCACATCCCCAGCCCTTTTCTATGTTATTTAGAGACAGGGTATCGCCAAGTTGCTTAGGGCCTCACTAAATTGCTGAGGCTGAATTTGAACTCAAAATCCTCCTGCCTCAGCCTCCAGAGCAGCTGGGATTACAGGTGTGCGCCACCATGCTGATGTAGGTTTTGAGTTTTTCAAAACAGAAATCATACAGGAGTTCCAAATTTCCATTTATCCCAAGGTCACTAAATGAGCCTAAGTCTATAAGGAAAACCCATGCTAGGGCATGACATCTAAGGTGCAAAATATACATCCTATCCTATTAGAGGCCCACCTAAGAATTATACTTTTCTGCCAGGCTCAGTGGCACATGCCTGTAATTCCGGCAATTTGGGAGGCTGATACATGAGGACTGCAAGTTCCAAGCCAGTCTCAGAAACTTAGGAAGGTCCTAAGCAACTTAGGGAAACCCTGCTTCAAAATAAAAAATAAAAATGGGCTAGGATGTGGCTCTGCGGTTAAGCAACCTAGGTTCAATTCCCAGTATACCCCTCCCCCACCATCAAAAAAAGATATACTGTTCTGTCAATATAAACTCTAAGTACAATCACTTATCTTTCCTATGAGGCACTTCATCCACTTCTCTATACAATAATACTAGCTAACACACATAGTGCTTCTGGTGACCCAAGCATTGCTTTAATAATTTTACATAGATTAACTCAGTTTTATATTACAACTCTTCAGGGTAGATACTGTTTTCCTCCCCGTTTATAAATGAGGAGACTGAGGTTCAGAGAGGTGGCATGATGGCTTCAGATCACACAGAAAGGAAGTAGCAGAGCCAGGATTTGAACACAAGTACACTGTCTCCTGTATCACATAAACTGCAGGAGGCAGTGCTTTGGGATCCCATGAAGAAGTAGAACTTCTATGTAACCGTGTTCTCCTCAACTCCAGGGACCTCTATTTTACCTTCTGGTTCTGTGACCTTGTACAATCAATTTGAGCATTAATTTTTTAATCAGCAGAATAATAACAATACCTACTGCACGTGATACTGTGAAATATAGAACTTGAAGTACTTCATAAACTTTAACATACCAACAAACATCAGTTGCTATTATAATGATGATTAAACTTTCATAATGTCCTCTTCTCTCCTCCATGTTAGACCACTGGACAGTTCTACTAATTAGATGTGTTAGGAAAAGAATAAAAATTAAATAACGAACCAAGTACCAGAGTAGTTTGAAACTGTCTTCAAATAATACTGATTAAACTAGCCATTGACAATGAAACAACATTCTTGGTAGGGCATTGTGTCAAAGAGCCCATTTAGCTGGCCTAATTTATTCTACTGGAAAAAACCATAAAAACCTTTCAGATACTATTAGAAAGTAAGCTATCATCCATTAAAACTAAGTTGAATTAATAAATTTTAAGAAATGCAATAGATTTGTCAAAAAGTCAAGTAATATTTCTTACAATTCATTAACAATTATAAAACACTAAAACTTGAAGCTCTGAACAAAATAAAATGTCTATACAGAACAGAACCATGAAATGCTATGTATATATCAGTCAATACATTTACTAAGTGCCTGCTATGCAGTGAACAGGACTGTTGCTATGGAACAAGCAACAGTCCTGTTCAGCCTTTTTCCTAAAACTATGCTGTTGGGCCAAGAGTGTAGCTCAGTAGTAGCGTGCTTGCCAAGAATGCTCAAGTCCATGGGTTCTATTACCAGCATGGCAAAAAATAATAAATAAATGTGCCATTCTAGTGGAGTTAATAATACAAATTACCATTTATAGAGCACCTAATGTAGGACAGGAATTGCACAAGGACATTGCCTACCAAATCTTAACTTAATCCTTGCAATAGAACCATCATATGAAGCAGGCTGGCATTACCCTAATTTTTGAGATGAAAGCCAAACAAGGTGAGTCAATCTCTAAAAAAAGTGAAAAACCCAGGAGTCAAAACCACCCCACTGTCTACAGTGAATGCTCCCTTTCCTCATATCATCAGGGGTGTCCCCACTTTTTAACTAGGACATCCTCTAACATCAAAAGAGAAGGGATTAAAGAATACCCTGGGAGGCTGAAACAGTCCAGTGTGGCCCAGGCACAGATATCTCTATCCTTAAATATTCATGCACATTTTTCATTCCACTCAGTAACACAATTACTGGGTTTTTTAAAAATATTTTTTAGTTGTTGATGGACTTTTATTTATTTCTTAATTTGTATGCGGTGCTGAGAATCGAACTCAGTACCTCACACATGCTAGGCAAGCACTCTACCACTGAGCCACAACCCCAGCCCACCACTACTGTTTTGACATTGAGAAAAATATTTCCATCCAGCATTAATGAAACTGGCATACCAAAAATCTACACCAACTCTATCTTCCATGTCTGTATAAGAAACTCAATACATCATCTCACCTTCCTATTAAAAATAGAGAACATATGGGGCTGGGGATGTGGCTCAAGCAGTAGCGCGCTCACCTGGCATACGTGTGGCCTGGGTTCAATCCTCAGCACCACATACAAACAAAGATGTTGTGTCCGCCGATAACCAAAAAATAAATAATAAAATTCTCTCTCTCTCTCTCTCTCTCTCTCTCTCTCTCTCTCTCTTAAAAAAAAAAATAGAGAGAACATACATATAGTAGTCAACAAAAGCCCCTTAAAGAAAAAAAATGATCAAAAAAGAAGAAATGAGCACAATATATATAAACAAACTAAACACCTGTTGCTCAGAGAGAAAAATTGAGACATTCTCAAAAAAAGTGAATTTTGAGTATGGTATTTCAAGAGTTAGAAATGGCTGAGAAAGGGAGAAGTGGGTATTCAAAATGAAAAACTGACTGAAAAACGGAAATGGCCTACAGAGTAGAGATAAAACCAATTGCATTTGGGACTAAGTATGAAGGATATGGGTTTCTTGGTGTTCTGCTTCTCAAATAGCAGCATGCATCAGAATAACCTCAAGGACTTATTAAACAGATTTCTAGACTGTACCCCCAGAGGTTCAAATTTAGCAGGTTTGGGGTGGGGCATTTCTAACAAGTTCCCAGGGGATGCTGATGCGGCTTGGCCTTGGGACACCAAGCAGGCTGTTTCAGGAGATCAGAAGAGGAAGTGTTCTCAATGCAGTGAGCTGAAGGGTTTCAAAGATGACACAGCAGGTGGTGCCCTACATTTCAATCTGCAGAGATACTAGTGGAGAAGAGACACATTCTATGTGGAATAAGTAGTAAAAACAATGGTCATAAAACAGGAAAGAGTTGCTTTGACATGTCAGAGGCTTACAAACAGGAGCTAATAAGCCATTGAACTAAGGTGATGCTCACAAATCAAGGAAGGAGGAAGAAGATATGGGAAGCACTGCAAGGGGTAAGAGGAGTTAGGTCCAAACCAACTGTGTAGAAACAATAGCAGGAACTGGCTACGGGTGTGATCATATCATGATCAGAAAGAAGTCAAAAGTGATTGTGAGGTTCAGAAGAGCAAGTTTACCCTTGTAGAAAATACAAGGGAAACTGAGAATGGTCGCTAATATGTGAAAATGAGGAGAAACAGGGCTGTTTTATGTATTAAGTTTTCAGTATCACAAAGTCACCCAATAAATCATTTAAATATGACTAAAGTTCAATCTACATAAGTAAACAGATTCTTTGAATGAAACACATTTATAAGAGCAGAGTGCCTAGGCTGAAGGCATTAGAGAAGCCTCTCAAAAAAACATATAGGGATATACATACATAGAGGCAGAGGAGTGTGTGGGTGCCTAATTATTAACAGATCGGTGTATAGGCTGAGGTTCAATTATCAAAAGTTAACTAAATATGGCATTCTTCAAAATTCCCCAGTTTGCCAATATTGAAATGCTAATATATTATTCACTGCCACATTAGTGTCACTCTCTCACCTCTTACCAAGTTCTTTGCATAAGCCATCTGGATGCAAGTCAATCTTAGCCCATCTGTGTTCTCACATTCACAAATCCTAAACATCCTTTCCTTGCCATACAAGGAACATATATTTCTACTGCTCTCTTTAAAATCAAGGAAAATGACATCCTGGATTTAAAAAAGAATATTATACCTTGTTAACATCAGATACTGAAAAAAAATAATTATCGGGGGCTGGGGATGTGGCTCAAGTGGTAATGCGCTCGCCTGGCATGCACAGGACACTGGGTTCGATCCTCAGCACCACATAAAATAAAATAAAGATGTTGTGTCCACCGAAAACTGAAAAATAAATATTTTTTAAAAATCTCTCTCTCTTCTCTTCTCCTCCTCTTCTTCTTCTTCTTCTTCTTCTTCTTCTTCTTCTTCTTCTTCTTCTTCTTCTTCTTCTTCTCTCTCTCTCTCTCTCTCTCTCTCTCTCTCTCAAAAATAATAATAATAATTATCTGGCTTGGCAAGCAGGAAAAACTTCAATTTCACATATCGGATAATTCAGAGAGATCCACTCGTCCCTTCTACTCTTCCAAAAACAAAAGTGACAGAATATTTCCTATTATGGTTTGGACATGAGGTATCCCCCTAAAGCTTCTGTATTAAGCAGGAATAATCATAGGTGAAATGATTGAATTATGAAAGTCGTGACTCAATCAGTCCATCCTGGTTTAAATGGACTAACTAGGTGGTAATTGTAGGCAGGTGGAGGGTTGCAGAGGAGGTAGGTCACTGAGGCCATGCCCTGGAAGGGTTCATCTCCCCTGTGGCCCCTTCCCCTTGCCTTCTCTGCTTCCCATCTACCAGGAGCTGAGCCTTGCTCCTCTACCATGACCTTCTGCCATGATGCTCTGCCTCCCCTCAGGCCTAGAATAATGCAGTCAGCCCACCATGGACTTAACCTCTAAAATCATGAGCCAAAATACACTTTTCCTCCTTTGGGTATTCTTGTCAGGCATTTTGGTCACAGTGACAAAAAGCTGACTAACACATTTCCTTAAAACTAAACATTTCAACCAGAAGAGAAATAATAGTTTACTTAGGATGCTATGGTTACTTCTCAGGATGACACAGGAATCAAAGTCAGAGAACCCACCTTAGTGAGAGCACAGGTTCAGTCATTTACTAGCTAAATTACCTTAGACAAGATACTTGATTTCACTAAGACTGAGCTTCCTCCTCAGTAATCTGAGGTTTAAAAAGTAACTACCCGAAGTGGCAAAAAGACAGACACATCGATTAAACAGAAAGTCCAAAAACAGAACCACAAAAATATTGATTTTTGACAAAGGTACAAACTCAGGTAAAAAGAGGAAGATGGTTTTTCAACTGATGCTTCTGAAACAACTGATCATTTATATGCAAAAATAAACTTCAATCTATACCTACTACCTTATATAAAAATTAATAGGACAAAATCTTCATGACCTTGGGTTCTCAAAAAGTTCTTAGTTATATTACGGAAAGCATAATCCATGAAATACAACACTAATAAACTGAACTTCATAAAAACTAAAATTTGAGCTGGGGTAGCTCAGTGGTAGAGTACTTGCCTAGCATGTGTGAGGCCTTGGGTTTGATTCTCAACATCACATATAAATAAATTAAATAAAGGTCCACTGACAACCAGAAAAAAATATTTTAAAAAAATTAAAATTTTTTGCTCAGCAAAATATAGTATTAAGAGAATGAAAAGACAAGCTGCAGACTGTGTGAAAATATATGCAAATCATACACTTGACAAAAGGCTTATGCCCACTACTCTCAATACTTAACAGTAAGAAAACAACCCACATTTTCTGGCTGGGAGTTTAGCTCAGTGATAGTGTACTTGCCTAGCATGCCTGAGGACCTGGGTTTGATTCCTAGCAGTATAAAAGAAAGAAAGAAAAGAACCTCCATTTTTTAAAAAAATAGACAATATATTTGAATACACACTTCGCCAAATATATTAAGATAGCAAATAAGTACATGAAAAGATGTTCAACATCAGTGTCAATAGGAAAATACAACCCAGGACCATAAAGAGACACTAATATATATTAGAATGGCTACAATTAAACAACACACTGACAATATTAAGTGCTTATAAGTATGCAGAGTGACTAGAAAAACGGAATGCAAAATGGTAAAGCCATTCTGGAAAATATTTTGGAGTTTCTTAAGAAGTTAAACAGAATTTTTGTATGACCTAGAAATCTTCTAAGCATTTGACCAAAAGAAAGCAAAACTTATGTCCACAAGAAAACCTGTACATAAACATTTACAGTCACATTACTCATAATGCCAAAAACTGGAAACAGCCTACATCTCCCTGGATGGACAAATGCTAAACTGAGGTATATCCATACAATGGATTTCTTCTCAGCAATAAAAAAGAATGAACTATTGATATTAGCAATGACATTGATGAATTTTAGATTCATATTGAGTGAATGAAGCTAGATTGAAAAGACTGCATCCAGTATGTTTCCATTTATATGATATTGTTGAAAAAAACAAAGCTGTAAGAATAGCAAACATATCAGTAGCTATCAAAGGTTAGAAGTGAGAGAGGAGATTGACTACAAAGGGATAGCATGAGGGGATTCGGGCAAGGGAGAAACCTGCATATTTATTATGGTACTCATGCCACCATGAGATAGTTACACAATTCTATACATGTCAAAACTCTCAGAAACTTATTCACAAAAAAAGAGGATTTTAATTTATGTAAATTCAAAAACACATTATTTAAAATATCAGCTGAACAAATTTTCCATTAGAAAAAATAGTTACCTCTCTTAGAACAATTGTTGGAATTCAATGAGATGATGACTATAATTCGTTCATGGTAAGCACTCAGCAAAGTAAATGTGTTCCCAACCTCTAGTTCAACCAGATCCAGCCAAAGAAGGGGATAAGTAAGGAGGTCTCCATTATCATGCCTCCTCAGAAAGCCAACAGAGGAAATAACTGGCTATGAGCCACTTGCAAGAGCGCCCCGAGTGGAGGGGCAAAGAAACACATTGTTACAGGCCTGGCGCTGTGGCACTCCATGAAATCAGATGTTAAAAGAAGGTCACTGAACTTCTAATGGGCAAACTCCCCTTCCAGTGTCTGCTGCAACAAACTGCTCAGGACTTCAAAACAGATTTATGCTTCCAGAGTGCAGTTACTGGTGCTTTGCAAGAAACAAGTCAAGCCTATCTGGTTGGTCTTCATGGAGACTCCAACCTGTGTGCTGTTCATGCCATCTGTGCAAAATTATGTCAGAAGACATCCAGATAACACTGCATATGTGGAGAACATGCTGAAGAGATCTGTGGAGATATATTTCATTCTTAAAAAAAAAAAAAAAAAAAAAAAAACTGTTCTTGCTGTTATTGGTAATTCTGAAAGTTAGAAAATTTTTTCCAGGGGGTCGATAGTAACTAATTATATGACTGCAAGTGGAAAAATAGGGTACAGAAATCAGGCATTGGCAGTTTTTCCATTTTCATTTTTGAGTTGTTTTTTTAATATAAATGCATGGACATAAAGCATTAATGCAAGTCAAATATTTCAGAGACAAGTTTCAATAATTCAACTTTATAACAATTATAAATAAACCTGTTAAGTTTTTGTGGACAATGCCAGCATTTGAATTTTTTTTTAAAAGCAAGTTTCTTATTAACAGCAACTAAATGGTGTTTGTAGCATTTTTATCATACATAGTAGATTCCATCTGTTAGCTATACTTTTCTGAAGTTCCTACATACAAGTACATGTTTCTAATGTTGTTTTGTGCTATTCCTATAAATTTGCTATTAAAATCCATTAAATTTTAAAAAAACTTTTTAAGTTATTATGGTATTACCAATGCCTCAATATTTTAATATGCAGTTCTCATTCAAATCAAATCAATACATTTATCAAGAACTAATTGTGTCCTGGAACCAAACAGGTTTCTACAGTAAATACAAGTTGTAAATACTATCTGTATTGTCGAGAGTCTCAAGAATATGTCTTATGTTCTGGTTATATAACTTAAAAACTAAGTTAAAAATCAATTATAAAATTATTCAGCAGCAAAGTCAACACTATCTTAGCAAAACTGAGAACAGAGGCCAGATAATACAAGATCATTTTCATGTGGTTTTTAAGTATACTACAGGGATTGGTAATATGTTTGCTTTTTGTTTTTTCCAAAGAGGTTCGCTTCACCTTGGTGACTTAAGTCCAGTATTACAATGGGTTTGCACCCTCTATGCATCCATCGGTATATGGCAGCAGGAGGGGACCAGGAGCCTGCTGTGGAGTTGGAGAAAGTGATCCAGGAATTAAGCATTCTGTAGTACATAATCCACACTGAGAAAATGCAAACTTTATTAGCATCGTTAGATATTCAGACTATTTTACATTTACACAATGAGAAGATGTTAAAGACTTCCTAGTTAAAAACTATCCCGAGAGAAAGACAGCTTAGAAATCAAAACTGTATACCTCATAAAGAGGTAGCTTAAGTGCTGGCATTCTGCCATGCCAGCAAGGAAGCCGTGGGGCACATAGATTAGTTGAAAGTAACACTGATTTCTACAGAAAACAAAAGGCAACATTCAAATAAATACTATATCCAAGACCTTTGGTAATTTTATTTACTACATCTGCAAATCCTTCATATCAATGATTTTCAAATGGTGAGGCTTGAGATTAACTTAATAGTCCCCACTACGCATTTTTTTAATTAACTAGATGAAACAGAATAGAATACACTAGGCTAGGGTAGGGCAGCATATGGGGAAGGACAGGACAGGACAGTGGACAGATTAGGATTAATAAGAAAAGTAAAGAAAATATGAGAACATACTGAAGAAAAAAAAATCAATGTCCACTAAACGTAGTAAAGGAAAAGTACATCATACAAATTTATTGTGCATACAGTTGCATGGGTCAGGTCAAAATAATTGAAAAACAATGCCTTAAATCTTATCGTGTATAGTAACCTCTTACCCAAAACTTCCTTAAAAGCATGTTTCCAAGGGGCACACACCCATGATCCCAGTGACTCAGAGGCTGAGGCAGGATGGCAAATTCAAGGCCAGCCTCAGCAACTTTCTTTTGAGATCCTGTCTCAAAAGAAAAAGTAAAAAGGGGCTGCAGAAAAAGGACTCAATAGTAGAGTACCCTGGATTCAATCTCCAGTAACACACACACACACACACACACACAAAAAAAAAAAAAAAAAAACACGTTTCCATACTCCTCCCAACACAGGAAAGAAAATAAAAAGTATAAAAAAAGTATAAGGCTGTTTTCTAAATTTGCATTAAATCAATAGATCCATAAAATCTATCCACCATGTCAACACTGTGACCTAAGGTCTACCTCACCATGCAGCTTTATTTTAACAGATAGCATCAGGGTACTAGAACAGTAAAGCTCACAGCAAGCATCTGAAATAGTGATTTCTGCTCCGCTCTGTGTGCTAACAAACTAAGCTTAGACATTGAAAATGGCAATAAACGGCCAGTCCATGTGCATTTTCTTCCTAATCCTATTTGCATTGATGATTCCTCTGCAAAAAGACATACTACTGGCATCACTAGAAATGTCTCTTCTCCAGACTGCTACTGCTGCTGGGGTCCACACACACACAAACAGAAAAAAAAGAAACCCATATATTCAGACCAGTAGAGTCAGGATCTAGAAAAACACATCAGATGAAATCTGATAACCACAAATTCCATTCCTAAATCCTCTGGCATACAAAGTTTATAATATTTTAAAGTAAATGAAATTTAATATTTAGAACAATAATATTGCTTAAACAAAAAGAAGAGCCTATTTAAGTAGCAACAAAATAATATAAACAAAAGAGGTTGCCTGGCAAAGAAATAATCGAAAGAAAAAGATATACTTGGAAAATAACTGAAACATGAGGAAACAAAACAGTAGATACCTAAGGAGTTAAAAATCATTATAATGGTTCAAGAGACATAAATATAAATACCCCTTCAAACGCCGAAGCATCTAGACAAAAACAAATAGTAAACAAAAGGTTTATACAAGCCTCCTGTTTGTATACACAGCATCCATTTCAACTGATTTTTACATCCTTAAATAGTAGGCTTTGTATTTTTTCTTTTGCTCTTATTACAAAGGTAACACATATTCATTATAGAAATTTCAAACAATATGCAAAATATAACCTTGAAAAGTCCTTCAAAATCCCACTCTTGGGGATAACTGGTAAAAGCTTTGCATTTACTTTTCAAATTTTAAATGTATACACCAATTAGATAGTAGGCATTAGTTTGATAATAATAAAATACTTCAGATTATCTATATATACAGTGCTTGGCAATGTGCTTTTTTCCACCTACTGATACATCCTGGAAATCTTCTGTCAGTAGACACAGGTCTACATCACTCTTTTTAATACAATCACTCTTTTTAATGGAATATAAAGTATTCCATTATGTGGACAGATCATAATTTATTTAACCAGTGCCCTACTGACAGACATTTGGACTATCTGTCTGCAATTTTTTCTTATTAAAAACAATTCAGCAGCTACATCCTTTTAAGTTAAAATTTGTACATTAAAAAAAACTATTTTTATAGAATGAAGGAGGATTTGTTTGGGGTCAAAGAATATGTTAAACTTTTTCTTAATCATTCACTTAATTTTAATTCATACTACCATAAATCTTCAAGAAGAGGGCAATTGCTCTAATTGCTCAATTATTTTTATTTTCATCTTTAACACTTTCTTGAGAATAATTTATTCTACTCAAAGTAATTGCATAGGAATTAAGTCGAAAGGTATGTGTGAATGCATGCATTCCTGATTTCTTATCCAGAAAATATGCTTTGTCTAAATGCTATATAAAAATTTTCCAGATTTAAGAAATTCCATGTATCACAAAAATCATTCAAATATAGGCCATGTATCACTTAAAGAGATATGTTCCAAGAAATTTGTCAGTATCCAATTCATCATTGTGCAAACTTCAAAGAGTGTATTTACACAATCCTAGATAGTATAGCCTATTATACATCTAGGCTCTAAAGTAGTGTGTATGAGTGTGTGTGTGTGTGTGTGTGTGTGTGTGTGTCTGTCTTATAATCTATTGCTCCTGGGGCTATGATGAACAAAACAACATGAGATTAAATCAAGCACAAGAAAAAATGATGTAAAGAAGAGATGACAGTAAACATGAGATGCATGATGTTGCTGCTGGCATAACACAGCAGATTATTTTATGGCACACCGTTTTTAAACTCTAAAATAACAATAAAAAGTACAGTATAGTAAACCCATACTATTCATTTATTATCATTACCAAGTATTATGTACTCAACATAACTGTATGTGCTATATCTTTTTATAGTACATAATGTGACAGCACAGTAGGTGCATTCACACCACCATTATAAACACTTGAGTAATGTATTGCACTGTGACATTAAGACAGCTATAACATCCCTAGGCAATAGAAATTTTTCAGTTCCATTATAATCTTATGGGATCACGATTATACAAACAGTCCATTGTTGACCAAAATGTCATCATGTGGCACATAATTGTACTCTTAAATCCCACTTTAGACTTAGATGTTCTTCTTAAACTTAAAACAAATTCATTGTAACCACAGTTTGCTGTTTGTCTTCCACAAAAAGAGAAAAACACAAGGATCCCCAACACACATACTGCTTCAGAACCCAACCCCAAAAGCCTATAAAACTGTCATTCCTAAAGGAGTGCATAAGAAATTTAAATACAAAAAGTCATGACATTCAGAATGTGATTTCCAGGAAATCACTCAGGACATATTTCATGGCAAACAAGATACTTGCTGAGAAATATAGTTACCAGGGCAACCATAACTGACCTTCTATGTTTTATTTATCAATCATGTTGCTGAATTATTCTCATTCTTGGAAACAAAGAAGAAAAATGTATTATCAACAATCATAATTAATTAAGGGTCCCTTGTTTCACATTAAATCATTCCTGCCAAATTTGTGTGTCTCCAACAGACATACAATTATATGTCTCTTGGTTCTTATCTAGGCTAAGGACAGACGGTAGATCCCAAAGAGGTATACACAAGTTACTCATATGGAACTTTTTTTTTTTTTTTGGTACCAGGGATTGAATCCAGGGACACTTAACCACTTAGCCACATCCCCAGCCCTTTTTGTTTTTTATTTTGAGACAGAGTCTCACTAAGTTGCTGAAGCCTCACTAACTGAGGCTAGCTTTGAACTTGTGATCCTCCTGCATCTGCCTCCCAGATGGATACTAATAATGAGTATCAATTCTCAGCAAACAGGGCAGATACGAGAATTTTTTGTTACTACATCACCATAACCCTTTGAAATACAGAATAAATAAAAGTTAGAATTGATAATGAATAAATAAATATACTTTGAAAAAATTATAAAAAGTTTATGAGAAATTCTAAACACTTCAATATTTAAGTTCTACCTTTTTATAAGTCAAGTAATATTCTTATCTAATTAAATATCATCTCTACTTAGGAAAAAATACATAATCTTACTTATTTTTAGCATCCCAGAATATCATTATACCTGCTGGAAACTGGCAGAAAATGGGGGAGGGGGAGGATAGAAGAGAAAGAAAATGGTACAGATTTCCCAGTGTCTAAAACAAGAAATTAAGAGCATTTATAATGGATGGGATTTACTCATAATCCAAGGTGATGGCAAGGGAACAGAGAGCCCTGGGCTGCAAATCAGGTCTAGGGCTTAACCCTGGCTTTGGATTTATTTGAATAAGTCACTTCATTTTTCCAAGTTTGTTTTCTTGTTTACAAAATGAGAAGGCTGTCTCCAAACTCCCTCAAGATCCCTTTAGCTCGGTTATACTAACCTGCCTTCCCTCTGAAAAGAGATGAGTACATTAAGGACACCTCAGTACCACAGTATCTACCTGGGAAAGAGGGATTCAGCTCATTGCTCAGGTAAAGACAATTAGAACTAAGATGAGGGACACAACAAGAGGTTGCCAACCTCAGTTGAGTGCTCTGCAATCTTCTGAGTTCCTGAGTATATTTCAAACTTTCCCAGCTGTCACTCCAGCTTGCTCACACCCCTAGATCCACCTCATTGTCAGCAGGTACATGGGCTCCTGCATTCCCACAGTCCCTCCCCCCAAGTCTCAGCCCTGCAGGGCATAATCTTACTAAATCACCCCACTTCTGAAGGTTTTTCCATGACCTGCACGTCAAAAGAAAGAAATGGTCTCCCTCCTCAAGCAAATACCTCCTCCTGGGCCTCTCTGTGGACTTTATGAGTCAGTGACATACTCACTTCTTTATTTTCCATGTCCTCTTACTTCATGACATATACAACCTTCCCTAATTTAAAATATAACTGAAATGTCCCTTAATCCTACATCTCCATATTGCCACTTCATCTCTCTCACACCTTACCTTCATCAGCCAAGCCTTTTACAGCACTTGTCCACAACCCTCACCACCTATTCTGCACTTCCTTTTGCCCACGCCCTGCCATCTGGTTTCCACATTCCCTCCTGCACCACAGTTGCTCAACAGAGCTTCCCTAGAAATGCTGAAGTGCTACAGCCTTTCCCTACCTCACCTGCCTGTAGCATCTGACACTGTTCCTCACTCCCCTTCTTGGAACCAAAATAAAGAAAATTTTCCTGCTTTTCCTTCTTCATTCCTTCTACTAATTCATCATCTTCTGCCTACCTTTGATTGTTACTGCTCCCAGGGATTCTGTCCTTAGCACCTCTTCCTCTTTTACCCAGTGTAAATTCTGAGGAAAACTTATTCATGACTATGGTTCCAAAGGGGTGCTGCTGGGTCTGCCTCTGAATGTGCGTCCAGTGCAGCAGCTCTACTCATCCTGAACTTCCAACTCTGTCTAATTTCCAAACTCCCTACCTTCATTTGTGGACCCATCACCCACCTAGGTGGCCAAGTCACAATGAGGCTCTTCTTTCTCTTCTCCCTTCCTCCAGCAATAATGAAATTCTATCTCCTGAAACTAACTTTCTCCTAAACTGCATTGCAAGTACCTTGGTTAAGGCCCCCATAATCTCAACTAATCTTCCACAGCTCCCTAACTATTCTACCTTTGGTCTCAAATCCTCTAAATTCATTCCATCCTTCTCCAGGATTCCAAAGAGACATTTGAGAGGAGACTCTATAAAATAAGGCCTAAATCCCCCATTAGCGTCAAGTTGGTCTTTTATGATTTGACTCCTTCTTGCCCTCTTCCAGCTTCATATCTTGCTGTTCCCTGAAAGGTTTTTCTGCGAGCTATACATCACTATTGGCAGTTCTCAGAATCCCCCATGCTTTTTATGTTTCCATGTATTCCACATATTCTCTCTCTAGCTGGAAAACTCTACTCACACCACCTCTCTGGATCTCTCCTACCTATCTTTTAAGACCTTCCCAGAGCCTCCTGAAAATCTTTCCAGATTCTAAATCTCTATCCTGTGTTAGACACTCCTCTTCCATGCTTCCACAAGCTCTGAAACTGTCTCTCCTGGTTCTTGGCACAGAATGTTATTATCTTTACTGTCTCCTGCCGAAGAGTCTAAAATAAAAATGTCTTGAAGGAAAAGATTCTATATAATTAGTGTTTGTAAAACTATACTTACCACAGTGTACAACACATAGTAGGACACACACACACACACACACACAGAGCATTTACTCAAAAGGCATTAAAGGCAAAAGACAAAATTTATAGTCATATTTGTTTTAATTCTTGGATAAACAGTATACTCTGAAGTTTCTCTATTTTCCCTGGAGCCCAGAGCCTTCTTAGTTGAGTCCTAGGATAATTTCATGTATCACTGGGCGTGGACGTGAAAGACCTTATGCAGTTATTTTTTTTCTTGTAAAACAGTTAATTTCATTTGTGAACAGACACCATGGGATCCCCTGAAGAGTTAGTTCACAGAATTTGTAAGATGTATGTTTAAAAAAAAAAAAAAAAGTTGTATGGAGGTTTTGGTACATACTCACTTCTGTACATTAATTTTTTATGTAATAAAACAAATGGGACTATAGGAAAATTTTGTTTTCAATTGAAGTTTTCATTTCTTAAGATTTAAAAGTTAACTCAAATGTCCTTCTGCTATCTCAGTTTTCTTAGTTATTAGGTTTCAAATCCCTGTCTTTGTGCAAGCAGTGAACATGCAATAATTATTTTATATTTTTCTCTACCCTTCTCTATCATCTTTAAATCCATAATATCTCAATCCAACTGATGTCAGTAAATCCAGTCTGTCCCAACTTTTCTCTAAAACTCTTAAAACTATTTGAATGAGGTGTTGAGCAGCTGTCAGTTATGGATTTGAAAATAAAAAAGAGCCTGAAAATTGTACGTTCAGTATAAAAAGATTAGGCGAGGCAATTCAGAATGTTTAAGAACTTTAAATCAAGTTAAAAGCAGTTACTATGGCCAGACCTCATGAAGCTCCGCTTAAGAGTCGCATTAACCTGGCAGTCAAAACTATTTAAAATGAATAATGTTTTTTTCACATTTCACTCACTTTCAGCATCACTAAGAAAAAAAAAACACCATGTGAATTGGCATACGACAATATAGTCATGTAACAGTAACCTTCAAGATTTAGCTTCCTAAGGACAAAACTGGAGCTATTAATCTATGCACTAGACGAGCTATATCCCTCCTAAAGCCAAGAGGAATAGTTTTTCAAATGAAAAAAGGACAATTAAGATATTCTAGATGCTTTTAGACATACCAAAGGAAAAAAAAAGCACAGAAAAAAAATCAGATGCCCATAAGAGCGGAGTTCAATATGTATTATAAACCTACTGAATTTGGAGTGAATATTAATACAACTCAACCCTTATTCCAACCTCTTTTCACCAGTTCATGCTATTAAAATGAGCATGAAAATTTGACTTAATTTTTTTATTGGATAGTTCATCCAATATGGTAGCCAACAGCCATAGATGTGGCTATTTAAATCTAAATTGAAATTGAAAATTCAGCACTTCAGCCATACTAGGCACACATTTCAAGGGCTCAGTGGTCAAATGTCACTAGTGGTTATTAACTCGTACAGAACAGATATGGAATATTTCTATCATTATTATCCCACCCAGGTTCCAGAGCTCTACTTCTAAATTAAGCAACTTTCTGACCTATAGAAGAAGACTAATCATTTCCTAAAGGTAACAGATGAAATGTCCATAAAGTTGTATCTTCTACATGGAAGTATTGAGAAGGTGCCAACTACAACTCAGTGTACTGCTATGCTCTCTCTATTCAATTGTAGATCAAAATGCTCCCACATATAAACTTAATTTGTGACCCCCTAGTGACTAATATGTGCTAAGGAACTGCTATAATTTAAATATGGTAGTCCTGGCCAAAACTTAGGTTGAAATTAGGTTGCCAATGTAATGGTGTTGGGAAACAGGGCCTTTAAGGGACATTAGTCTTTTTCACCTGACTGGATTAGTTCTTCCAAGAATGGATTAATTCTCAAGAGAGTGAGCTGTTATAAAAGGTTAGCCCACAAGTTTTGTCTTGACATCATTTGCTTACTTGCTCTGAGGTCTTCACCAGAAGCTGAGCAAATGTTGACACCATGCTCCTGGTCCTAAAGAATCATGAGTCAGGTGCTAGGGATGGGGATGTGGCTCAGTGACAAAGCAAGTGTTTGCCAGGCATGCACAAGGTCTTAGGATTGATCCCCAGAACCACACATACATACACATACACACACACACACACACACACACACACACACACACAAATCAAGAGTAAAACTAAATGTCTTTGATTCATAAATTACCCAGTCTCAGGTATTCTGTTATAGCAACAGCCAACAGACTAAAATAGGAACCACACACTGTCTTTCCGGACTTTGCACAGCATGTTGAAAACCAGGGTGGCAGACATTAATCTACCTAAAGAATAGGAATTGCTGTTAAGCTGACCTAGATTCTTTCTGCCATCCTTGAAAGTGCTCCCTGTGCTACACTAGGATTTGTTTTTGTTCTTCCGTGGTGGTTGTTAAAGCAGCACACTGTTTAAAAAAAAAAAAAAAAAAAAAAAAAAAAGCAGCACCTTCCATCTATCTTCCCTCCATGCTTAACCTGCCAAAGCTGTCATTCATCAAGTGAAATACAAGGACAGTTGTGAGGATCACTAATTTACTCTTTACTCAACACCACAACCTCAAGAAGCTTAATTTTAAAACATTTTAAGTGATATAGACAGGCTGAGGCTCTCCATAGTTCTCTATACCCCATTAAGATACAATTTGGTACACTATACTTTAGTAAGAAATGAACTTGAATCCAAAAAAAACCTAAAATCTGGTTCTGGCACTGCTATCTCCTAGCTGTGACTGGCTAAATCCCTCCAGTCTAATTTCATTTGCTTATATCACCTTCTCCCCATAGTTCATTCACTTCCAAGACAATATTCTTCCTTCAATGACCTTTCAGCACCATAGTTTGAAACTTCCATCCCACATCAACACTGCCCATCTCCCTCCTTTCTCAACATGGATCACCTAGTCCTCCAACGAGTCCTTTCTAGTGTTCACCAGGGTTCTTCATCCTTTCCCCAACACACCTGCCTTAAGGTTCTACCTCTATGCACCAACCATTCAGGATCATCATATAATCCTAACACAATCTTTGACATACACTGGGAAATTCAATAAGTGACTGTCAAATAAGTAGCTGAATAACAGCATAAAAGTAAAACTTTAGCTCTCATTTCTTTGCTGATGACTTTCAAATCTGCATCTCTATCTCTACTCTCAAATTCTCTCTAAACTCAAGTACATTTCAAACATTTTTTAACATTTTTCACCTGTGTGTTCCAATGATGTAACTTCAGTATAATATATCTGAAACCAAGCTGATTGCCTTCTTTTAATAAACTCACCATATAACATTTTTATTTATGTTAATTAGAACAGCCTTTCTTGGCTGGGCACAGTGGCACACAACTATAAACCCAGCTAACTCAAGAGGCTGAGGCAGGAGAATCCCAAGTTCAAGGTCAGCCTTTGTCTCAAAATTTAAAAAAATATTAAAAAGGGATGGGGGCTAGGAATGTAACTCAGTGGTAGAGGTCCCCTAGCTTCAATCCCTAACGCTGCCAAAGAAAAGAAGAACTAGTCTTCTAGTCACTCAAGTTTAAAAACCAAAGAACACATCCATTTCTATTCTATATTTACCACTCCCAATCTTCCATCAGCCCACTCAATCCAGTCAATTACACCTCTATTCTTCTTTCACTGTCCTAGTTCAAGTTTTCAGAAAGTATTATTTGAACTATTATTATACTCCTAACATCTCTCCATTTCTGATATAATCTCTAAATTTCTAATCATTGCCAGATTCCCATTCCCGAAGCATGAAACTGAACTTACTTTACTGTTCAAAAAACCTTTAATAGTTCCCAGTGACTTCCTGAATTTAATTTAAACCTGGCATTCCAAGTTTTTCCACCATCTGGCCCCAGCTATCTTTTGCTAATTCCATCTCTCACTGACCACTTTAGTTTTTCCATGGTAAACGTTTATCCATGTGATTCTCTTCAACTTGCACTGTCCTTCCTTCTCACCTCTTTCTTAGTGGAAATCTTCCCCATGCTTGTTTGTGTGTTGCTGGGGATCAAACGTAGGGGTGCTATAGCACTAAGCTATATCCTCAGTCCTTTTTTATTTTTATTTTGAGACAGGGTCTTGCTAAGTTGCTGAACTTCCTCTCCTCCTGCCTCAGCCTCCAGAGTTGCTAGGATTATAGTATGTGCCACCAAGCCCGACCTCCATGTTTTCAAGACTTCATTTAAAAAGGAAAGCCCACATCTTCCAGGACCCCAAAGGGAATATGAAGAGATGAAAGGTCAGGCAAATGAGCATTCTTTGTCACTGTCTATGGCTGTAGCCTCAGCCCTAATGTGATCTCTCAGGAAACTGAGCTTCATTCTCTCTAGCCTTGTTGTTTTGAACTTGGAGGAATCATTCAGTTTAAGCCACTGGTTCAAACCTTTGAAAAAACAAACAAGACACTTTTTTCAAAGAGAATCTTATGGGGAAATCCAATATGTAAATGTGGAGCTTCTCTTGTTGAAATGGTAGAGTGCTTTAGCACAAGATAAATGTTATAAAATGAATTTAACTTTGATCAGTTATTCCATTATAAGTACATTATATATTCATTCCCTTCCCCCACCCCCAATCTTTCCTTTTCTTGCTCCTTTAGTTCATGAAAAGTTCAGGTCAAAATCTTGAAGGTGATGACCCCATTTTAAAAATCCTAAAACCTTGAAAAATATTCTATTAAAACATAACTCTGCATGCACTTACCTTATGAAACAAGGATAAAGAGATATAATTGTAGGTAAATTAATATGAAAACAGGAAATCATTTTTGGTTAAAAAAGGTGAAGGAAAATTCTGCTACTACCTTAGCTAAAATCTTTCTTTCTAGACCTGATTCATGCTACTGCATGAATGGAATATAATGCTTGAGGAATAACAATTCAGGATGAAAAGATAACTAACAGACAGGTTATTTAAAGAATCATCAACTTGTTTTCATGCAAATGACCAGAATAATGAAATAAGCAATCCTGCAGACAGGATCTAGATGTAATTGTTTTTAAATAGGACACTTGAAGCATTAGCCACCTAATTCTAGATGAAATTGATTAACTCATCTTTTCTCCTTCTTGGATAAAACAATCATATACTATACATTACCACACTGACAAAATTTGTATTTCAGAGCTATAATTTTTCTTGAATATTGCCATCGTATCATTATTTACTTGACATTAGGTCACGATAATAAGGAAATGTCTGCCAATATTTAGGGTGCAGAGAAAGGGTATAATGCCTACAATATAAAGGATTTCATAAAAAGGCAATCCCTTGTCGACCAAGAAAGGGAATATGACACATGATAAAAATAAGATGTCTCACTTTCAAAATCTCAATTAATTGCAATAATCCACTCACAATGCCCAAGAAATGCAAGCTGTGTAACCTAAGACAATATAGAACTATACAGCTACAAGGGAAGCATCGATAAAATACTACGATTCTCCATAATTCAAAGCATTTAAAACACCAAACTCAGCCTAGGCTGGATGCACGCCTTAGGCAGGGAGAAGAGAAGTCTAAATGGATGGATGTGACTATGAGAAGAATGCGTTAGAAATAAGCCATAAAAAACAAGTTACGATAGGCACTCCTTCCCCTCCCGGCACTGTCAGAAAGTTAGAGTTATTGAGTAGGCATCACTTATGACAGTGAGAAAAAGGGCTGACCACCCCCTCCTCTCAATAACGCCTTCACAAGGTCACAGATATATCAGTGTTACAAATGCTTTTAAAAAATATTACAGCAATAAACTCTGGTTAGAGTGGTCCCACCTCTATATTCACAGGAAGAACAAACTCCAAACTTATCCTAAATTAAAAGGTAGTGTGAACAAACACATTCTCCTCTCTGCTTGCACAAAATCTCTCCCATCTTCTACATAAGGCCAAAAAGAAATCTTTCTGCTCAAAACTAGATCAGTTTTAGGCAATTAACTCTATAAGCTTCATTTTGCCAGTGTTAACCTTGTACCAACTACACAGTCACATAAAAAGAGGAAGCATTTCAACAGAACAGACTGCCCACCTCATTTTTTTAAATACAGCAACAAGCCATTTCTCATGTTTGATCCGATTACTGTGATCTATTTTTTGATTCTGTAGTCAGTGACTCCACATACATCTTTATTACTGTACAAGGAAAACTGTTACCCTGAGGTTTAAATTTTCCTATGTTCACCACCTCTTCTGAGAAATATATCTCAGTTTTAAGACAAGACTGTCATGAAAGCTAAGGTGAAGAGGAGCAGATGGCCTCAGAGATAAGTTTCTTGGTTTGCTGCTTCAACTCTAAAGTACTGATATGGCCTCAGCAATGACTCAAAGTCCAGCTATCCCAAGACTGTGAAGTGATTAAATAAATGGAAAGAGATTCTCTTATCTGGACTGGGAGTTTAAATCTCTCCAGTGATTGCCCAAGAACCAAGTATGAACAAACACTAGAAGTCAGTCCTTCAAGCCACGAAAGAGTCAGACACACTGACAGCTCTTCATCCATTATGAGGAAATAACTTCTACAAAGAATTTTAATCCTAAAATAACTGATAGAGCTGATAACAGGACAACTACCAATTTAAATTCATAAACAGTAAGCCCTACTGTAAATTATGTATCCCAACTACCATTATTCACAAGTGAAAAGCACAGGATATATACATATGGGAAATCAAATTCTGTAACAGGAAAATAGTGACTGAACAAATATCCTTTTGAGTGATTCATTTTTAAACTGATCTTCAAATCTGAATAGTACCATCTTGTTCCCTATTCACATATATGCTGACAGAAATTATTTTAATGGACAATGGACAAACTAATGTCCAATTGAGTCACTGGTTCAACAAATGCTTATTAAGCATGTACTATGTATAGGGCCTTGGGCTTTGTACTGTTAAGTTTACAAAAACCAACACAAAATCATCCCTTCTGTACAAGATACTTGAATACGATTTATATCCATCAGTGGACACATGTTAACATACACTAGGGTAAAATGTTAAATGCCATGGAATGGTCAGAGAAACCAATGGGAGTTAAAAAGAAAACATTATATTGAGATTGGGAAATTATATAGGTCTTGGAGAACAATCACTGGTGGGCCTTTATGTATACAGAGGATTTAAATAAGCTGATTTGGAAGGTAGAAGGATAGGATATTTCTGTTGTTAGAAACAAGCTGGACAAATACAAAATGTATAGCAGGTATGTAGTGGAGCCTGGGCCATTCAGAGAAGGATGTTTGACAGGAAGGAAGAAGAGAAGTCAGGAAAAGTCCTTAGGAAAGTGTACAAGAAGGACACAACAAAATGCAACTTAACCAGCTTGAGTGGTCATGGAAGTTTCCCTGAAGAATCAGTGCTTGAGCTGGGTTCTCAAAAGAGACACAGGAATCATCCACAGAGATAAGGGTGCTTCAAATGGGGAAGCACAAGAAAGGTTGGTGTATCCAGAACTCGTTTACTTTGGTAGTCCTAAGTGTGGAGGGCAGACAAGAAATGTGCTGAAGAGGAAAACAAGCTAGGTGGTGTAGGCTACCCTGAAAGAGAATAAATTGCATCTTTCAGGTGCTAAGAACATAAATTTAAGAATCTTTATGCTAGAAAGTGACAATCTAGTGTGTTTTAAAAGCTCTGTCTAGAAACAGCATGATGCATTACAAGGGATGAGGGTAGAGGTAAACAGATCAGTTAAGGGGCTGTTATGCCAGCTTAAACCTACTTTCCTCATCAGAAAAATGAAGATGGGCAGGACTCAGTAGCTATTAGAGGGGGAGAAGACAATGAAGAAGGGAGGGTTCTAAAATGACCCCCAGACTTATTTAACTCATGGGTGGATAGTGGTACCCTTCACTAGGAAAGGAAATGCAGGAGAGAAGAAGAAGAAAAAGAAAAAGAGAACAGATGTTAAATTCAGTTTTAGACATCCTGGTTTTCAGAAAATACAGTTAGTGTTTAAAATTATGGATTTTGAAGATAGATCTGATTTCCAATCCTGGTTCCCATAATTAACTATTTGTGTCCCTTGGACAAGAAGCTCTTCATCCTCTTGACTTTTTCACCTATAAAATGATTCAACACTGGTAGCTACTTACACGGTAAGTAATGAGATCATGAAAAAAAATAGCAAATAAATTATATGTGCTGTTTTGTCATCTATATTTATTTGAGATAAATATGGAACACCCTGACTGACGTGTCCAATAGGCAGTTTTAGAACATGGTTCAAGGTTTATATGCAAAAGGTACCTTGGCTATGCACTTTAGAGTAAATGTCTAATGCAAAACAAAAAAGAAAGAAACAAAAGGGTTTTGTTTTCCCAATTTAGTGGATGGAGAGAAGGGTAAAAGATGACTGATCAAAAGCACGGTAAAGGCTGGTTAATAAACATCAGAGACACATTATATTAATACTGAAAGGAAGAGCCCTTACTTTCTTAAAAGTAACTGTGAATTAAAAGGAAAAAAAATATCGATTCATTAGATTCCTACCACCCAAATAAAACTATTGCCTTAGAAGAAAAAAAAATGAACAGAGATAGTAGAAAAAAATTGGCTTCTAAATAAAATAAAATGACAGTGGGAAAATTGTCAATGTATACAAAAACAGCATTCAGAGCTGGGGCTATAGCTCAGTGGTAGAGCACTTGCCTTGCACATGTGATGTACTGGGTTCAATTCTCAGCACGACATAAAAATAAATAAATATATTGTGTCCATCTACAACTAAAAAAATATTTTTAAAAAAACACACTATTTTTCAAATATGAAGAGAGGATATAGGCATATGTTAACACTGTTTTGTTTAAAGGTACAAAAAATTGAACACTGTTCATTATGTTTTAACAGGAAAAATGGATTAGATATACCAAAAAAATTAATAAGAATGAAATTATTACAATAGGAAGGTTGGCAGGAATGGAGCAGAAAGTATAGGGCATTTCTGAGCCATGCTCATGATTTCTGTGTTCAAAATAAATCTGCAATATAAAATTGAATATATGCTACCAGTATATTTAATTGATTTTACACACACACAATACTATCTACCTTTAATAGGATCTATTTTAAAACAAAAAAGATGGAAAAAATCTAAGCCTAACATGGCATGTTTTTGTCTTCAGGCATCTTGGTGGAATAATTCCAAACCTATTTTATATTAACTATACATGTGGCTGAGAACCAGCGTTTTCACCAAGGGAGATAGCAGATACAAATAAGGAACAGGAGATAGAGAGAAACAAGCACCTGGGATGTTGGACTGGAACTGAAGGCATCAGTATGAACTCGAGATTTGAGTAAAAGAATTATATAATATTTTATTGCTACTTTTCCCTTCAGTCAGAGGGGTGAAAATATTTAAGCTTGTGTGTATATATTATTTAGCAAATGGGCAAAATGTCAACAGTTGATTAATCTAGGTAAGGTAAAGGTAAGTAAATATTCGCTGTCATGCTCTTCTTTCAACTCTCCTATGATTTAGAAAATTTTTAAAATAAAAGTTAAAAAAAAAAACCTTCTAGAAGACAAAGATGTACCTAACACAGAGCCTACGATAAAAGGAGATACCCAATTTAAAAATCATTTTTAAGCACTCATTTTTCTACCAAATGTATATGGGTTAACTATAGAAATACCATTTCTTTATTAAATATGATAACAAGCTAGAAAAGTCTGAGTAGAATAATAAAGTCCTCTGTGTTTTAAAAAAAAAAAGAAAGAAAAAGACCCAACAGGTAGATTTATAATCTCTGTACATTTTTCCAAGGTCACTAGATTATTCCACTCACTTTCAAAGATATTCAACTCCAGCGGGATCTCTGCCACTTTATTCTTCCATTTCACCTTAGAGCCGATTGAGTACATCCTAAATTAATCCTTTCAATATAGTATTTCTTCATATTCTCTAACATGTGAGGGATTTATAAATGTGATTATGTATAGAGACATAACCCCCCCACCACTAGGCAGTGACTGTTTTAGCATAAGTGATAGATAATGCTTCCTACTTAAGCATACTCACATGTATGATTTTATTTTTGTGGTCCATACGTAGGTAGGTTGTTTTTGCTGTTCTTAATTCTTAAGTAAAGCATATGCTTTACTACTCTATATAAACAATATTCCACTTGCCAACCTGGCTTAGTGATGGAGAGATTTGCTTTAGGAAAGGGAAATGAAATAGCAACTAACATTCCCACGATTACTAACAAAACTAAAGAAAAAGGACAGAGGCCTCTTCACAAGGACATGTGCTCAGAAGATAGGCACAAGGAAAAGTGAAATTCAGTGTCATTTAAGCTAATCTCTACTTGAACCTTTTAAGAGATAAAACCATTTGAGCAGTAATTTAGTACTAAATTAACTTGTTTTTTTCTCCCTATCTTTGAAGTTTCCATTGTTTAAATAACGGTTTCTGCAAGAGAAATGAGGCAATGTTCCTTTTATTCCAAAGAGAGAAGCAAGCTGATGACTTGTGAAGTCTGGTGGCTTGGTTAATCACAGGTGTATTTAATTCAGTAAAAAGCCAAATACATAACCACATTTGGACATAGAACCTACTCCCAAAACTGTCCCCAAATACTCTAAAACCATAACATTCTTATATCATTGTACTATCATGCTGTATAGTCTTATTCTACTAGCAAGAACTGAACTCTGAAGAGGAAGGACTCCAGACAATGAAGAAAAGAAAGGAAGAATTATGGCAGATAGTAACACCAAATAAATGCTTTGAAACGATCCTTAAAATAACAAGTTTAGCAGTCAGACTGAGAGACGAAGATTCCATCTTTTTGTTTCCTTTTTATTTTACTTTTTTTTTTTTTTCATTTTTGGTATTAGGTTCAAGCTTTGCACATGCTAGGTGAGAGCTACATCCCCAGCCCACATTATATTATCTTGACAGAGGGTCTCACTAAGCTGCTGAGGCTGGCCTCAAATTCATGATCCTCTTACAGCAGGCTCGTGAATAGCTGGGATGACAGGCAGGTGCCACCACACTCAGCTTCAACTCATTTTTTTGTTTCTTAGGTCAATGATAAGTCACTCTCTATTATCTACCAAAACACAACCAAATTCATAGACATGCCCCAATGTTGGCGTGACTGTTTAGTTAGGCAATACTGATTCCAAAGCCAAATACTAGCTAATAAAGGCCTGCCATTTCTCCAGGTAGGTTTTCTCTGTACCTATAACATCCCAGACATAAGCATCAATACACCACTTTAGGTGGCATCTCCCGGATCATTTGTAGAGGGACTAATCTCATGTCAAGTCAGTAGCTCCATATGAGGTCCTCTGACTTTGACTTTAACCCTTAAAAAGTCTTCCTATGTCTGAACAACTTCTCTTTTTGTCTGAAAATCTTCCTTTTCCAGCTTGTAATTTGTTAAGTCAATTATACCATTTTCAGGCTGTAATAAATCCCCACATTCAAACAGGTTCTACCAAATAGCTCCTATACATTTTCAACATTCTGAAATTTAAAATTTCCATCAAAAACATGGTCATTATTTTGACACGTTTTGACTCAGCATAAAGAAATACACTCATGTATGTACCTGTCAAGAAGAAAAAGAAATATCTACATGGAAGTATATTTTAGATTAAGTATGTGTTAGTTAAAATGGAAGATGCAACAGGAAGGTATTTATTCTCAAAGTAGGCAAAGAGAATCAGCTGTCATTCACCTATAAACCAAGACAGACAGTTAAAGATAAAACAGTAGTTTTATGCAACGGCAACCAGCTGAAGGCTGATGGGTAGACCACTTTCTTCCTCAATTTCACTGGAGAATCATCAGTCTTCCAGTCCCATCAGGATTGGGCTGAAAAGTAATAAGAAATGAGGGCAATTAGAGAGGAAATTCTAGAGCAATTGAAGAAGGAACCACCTAAAGACAAAACAGTACAGATTTTGAAGCTGAGGCAAGAAGTAAGAATTTTATATTGTATTTCTGAAAGGCAAATATTATGATCTGTCCTGAAAAGAAACAGAAACTGCCGTGGGTAGACCTGAGCTCTTTCTGGCTAGCAGTGAAAGGCTGGAGAGGGGGATTTAGCTAGGAAGCTTCTGCTCATAAAACGTGGTTCGTAAAGGGCACTGAGGATGCCGGAGAATATAGTGGAGAAAAAAAGAGAAAGCTAAAGAGGAGAAAAAAAAAAGACTCCAAATTTAGGGACCTTGGAAACTAGGATGATGATGGTGTCATTCACAATAATGGAGACTTTGAGGAAAGCTGATACCTATGGCAGAAAGATAAAAGATTCCATTTTTGACATGTTAACTTTCAGGTTAATCCCAGCCAAGTGAAGATATGGTAGAGACAATGGAGAGATGGAGCTAGTGAACCCTTTGTTCTCAGGCAGATTTTCCCCCCACTCCTCCAAAGATGGCATAACTTACTTCCAATTTGACACTGCCCTCCAGTGCTGGGCAGCTGAGGAGGAATTAGAGGCTACCTTCCCAAGGAAGTCAGCCGAGAGGAAGATACTTATTGTAGGCATTTTTAAAAGTCCATATGTCACTGGAATATCAACTTCAAACACCGAGTAGCATTTAAATATATATCACAGCACTTTCATTTCAAGCCTATTTAACATTTCTGAAATATATAGACCAAAATGTTGGGTCAAATAACTATATTCCAGTAAAACATGTACTAAAAGATAAGAAGTTTTCCTGCTCCACCTCTCTCTTAGATAATCATCTGGCTCAAGACACCTGTCAATCAAAAGAGGTTTTTTTAGAGATTGCTTCCTCTCAGTCTTAAAGGCCACACAGCATTTTTGGCCATGCATGTATATAAACACCTACATTTCCTTTTTTTTTTTTTTTTTTTAAGATACTGGGGATTGAGCCTTGGAGTGCATAACTACTAAGCCACATCCCCAGCCCTTTTTATTTTTTATTTTGAGATAGGGTCTCACTAAGTTGATGAGGCTGACCTCGAACTTGTGATCCTTTTGCTCAGTCTCCAGAGCCACTGGGATTATAAGCGTGTACTACCGTGCCCAGCCATCTCCCTTTTTTCTTAACCCTAGATCATGGGCAACTGCACCAAAGCTTCTGAGGACCAGCACTGGAAGATCTTCAAAGAGAAACTGCCCATTAACCACAACAGCAGCTGCTGGCTCCAGCCTGCAATTTAAATCTCTGAAAAAGAAACTGTGGCTTCTGAAATCTAAACAAGGAGGTGCCACTTGTAATTACAAACATTCCAGTGGGTTCCTTCCTTCATTGATGGTTTCCAAACAAAGGCTTTTTATTCCATTTTGGTAGTGCTCCCCAAACCGTGAATGTACGAATTCCTTTGTGCATTTCTTGTGCGGTAGCCAGCTCAGGAGGCGGGTTTTCACCTGGTCAGGGCCTTTAAGACCCCCTCAAAAGCATCTCGTGTGTAATTACCTGTTTGGCTGGAAACCAAAAAACAAATGCTTCAGATTTATAGCCTGCATTAAATAAAATATTTGAGAAAGAGCCTCTTTAAAAAAATAAAAATAAAAAATCTCTCACATTTCACGAACCTTGGAAAATGGAACCAATCTATTTTGGAAAACCAAAAAGTTTAAAAATTAACACTGATGTATTCCAACATTTCTAGCTGAAATTTAAAATTTGTATTTTAAATCAATGGGGCAAATATTTTGAAGTAAAGATAGTAACCTTTTCTCTTCCTATCACCCCTCACCCTCAACCCACCAAAATATGGTCCGAATACTTACAGCTTCTTGTAAGGGTTCCCCACGCCAAAGAAACCATTTTTGATCACTTCAGTTACAGAAAATAGGCTGAAATTAGCACTTAGCCAGTTAGAAATGGGAAGACATTTTTCTTTTAAGCAATATATTCACAAAATGCAAAGACTTTATACCATGGAGGCCTAAGAAGATAAATATATGAACAGGGTTTCTCCCAGCCATCTAACTAAAATAAGCCTTCCTACATAAGTTCTTAGATGGAGGGTACTCATTATGGGAACAACTGGAAATGGCCAATCTCGCCAAGGGTGCAAGCCACAGTTGGGGTAGCTACAATTACTGCATATTTACACAACCATGTTTATACAACAATAAAATTCATCTCATCAGATCCAAACACAACCTTGCTCAAAATAAACTAAACCAAAGGAAAGGTCTCGCAACAAGCAGTAATCGTGCTCCGGTTTCTCTGGTTTCTGCTTTGCCGTTACCCACTGTGACAACCCTTCATTCTGCCTTTTTCAGAAAAGCGAAGGTAGGGCAAAAATTCTGTATATCCAGTTGAGGATATATATATTCAGATAATGATACTATGATTATGAGGTGGGGGGAGCTGTATCTTAAAGAATCAGCCTGAAGTAATTGTGGAAGAAATTATAGGATGTCCAGTGTCTATTTGAAATAATGAAGACGAGAAGGAAGCACAGAAGGGATAGATTGACCATGGGTGGGATAACTATTGACACTGGGTGATTTGCATATAGGGCTAAATATGGCATTCTTTCCACTTTTGGATATATTTGAAATTTTCCATAATAAAATGGGAAAAAAAGAGAAAATATGGCCAATGTAAAAAGGTCATCTTGCAAAAACAATGATTTATCAAAATTCTTTTTCAGCTCTTTTTCTGATAAGACAAAGAAAGAGCCCCTGCTAAGAAAATCAAATTATGTTCTTGTTCTTAAACTTAAGAACAATTCCTTTTTTCCTTAGTTATATGGAACCAGTTCTACTGCTAAAATTAATCCTTGAAAAGACAAATAAAAATATTAAAAATGGAAACCTGAGTCTTGTGAATCCTACTTTTCACGTATCTGACTTATTATAGCAATACAAGCCTGGTGTTCTCCCCTATGAAGGTGCTTTGGACGACATTCGCGTGGTGGCTGCCAAATAAAGTCCAGAGGTTTCAGAATCATTTGTCAACACCAAAGACAACATTACCAAGATCTGGTCCATTCTTCCCAGAGGTCATTCTTTCTGATCCATGGGTTTATTACCTAAAGCAACAATTAATCTTGCTGCCTTTGGAATACAAAATATTTTTAGCCGAAGTAGCATCCTCCCCCGATCCATATTTCTAACTGGGCATCCCTGCCAGGAGGTTTAACAAAAGGTCCACTGGCTGGACATCAAGGGATCTGTCTCCATCCAGAATCTGTAGCTAGCCCAGCTTCAGTTCAGCTGTGAACAAGGTCCCTACTTCTCTGAGCTTCGGCTTTCTCATTTTGAAACCACAGATGATTTCTAATACCTTTCCCTTTCAAAAACTCCAGAATTACAAGAATCTCTAATATTTTTGAAAAGGACATACGTATGCAATAGAAAAGGTTACATTTTCTATTCAATAATTTTTAATGTGAACATGAATATTGTATGTGGGTGAGTTTTTGTATATTGTGTCTATATGCATATATAAGTATGTGCATATACATATTTGTATCAGTACACACAAACACTGATACCATTAGGTGCTTATACAAGGACTAATTGCTTCCAACTCAAAGCAGCAAATTTTCAATTCTGCAACAGATGTCGCTGTGTGATTTCTCCTTTCTGTGCTGGATTTTCTGTTAAAAATGCCCAGCATTATGGTCAGTACTATTCTTCCCAAGAAAGATAGACAGTATTTTAATCCTTTGGATTTATTTCTTACAAATTTTTTCTTATGCTGGTCACTTTCCATTCAAATCACAGTATTAATTAGTTTGGCCTCATTTAAGAAATTCCCCCAAATGAAAACAGGACTTCTGTTAATAGCAAACACACACACAATTTTTAAATGTAAATTCTAAATGAAAAATAAGGCGTTAAAATGTAACATGCAGAAACCCAACGAGAATGAGACCGTGTATATTCATAGTAATATTATCAATTTTCAAAACCTAAAAAGTCATTTAGCAAAGTAGGGTAAGTAGTAATAAAAAGTCATTTACATATGAGGTTAAAATGTACCAGGTGTGGGGAAAAGTCACAAAAACTCCAAAACATCATTAATGATAATAAAAATTCTGGATTTTAGCTTTTACAGCATTTCTTCAAAAATAAATATAGTACAGCTAATGTTATAATTGCAAGACATCTTACCAATCTGACATTCACTATCAACCACCTCTTGACACATGTCATAGAAAAGTGACAGCTCTTTCCCTTCAACCAATATATCTTCCAATGATCATCAATCTCAACAGGTAGCTAGCACTTTCGTCTGATGAAATTTTGTGGGGGGGGGGGGGGTGTTAAGATTTTCCATTCGGAACCCAGAAACCAGTTACCTTCTGGAATTTTTGAGGGAGTGGAAAGCGAAGCAGGCAATGAGTCAGGCACCAACTCCAATAAGAATATGAAGTCAGGAAGCCAGAGAGGAAGCGAAAGTGTCCTGCCTATTGGCGTCTTCCCTGTCCCACTCCCCTTTACCAGGAGGGCCACTGGGGAAAACTGGATAAAGCATGTACAACATCCATATGAATAAAGCTCTTTGTTCCAGAGAACTGCCTGCTCTTTTATTCCCCCCTTTTTCGTATTTGTTCATTTCAAAAGATTGCTCAATGGGTCTCTTGTTCCTCCAAAATGTCCCAGGCAAATAATGCAAGCTTGTCTCGTCACACAAGTCACTAAATGAAGCCTTGTGCGTCTCCAGTGACACACTGTAAATATAAAGTGGCATTAATGAGGGATATTTTATCAAAGCTATCACAGGCAAGTGCAAGTCCCTCCTGCGGCTATTCAATTTGATGCAGGGAAAGGCAACAATAGCAGGGCGGCACTTTTGCAAAGTCCCTGTCCCTGGGATGCAAGCCCCAACAGGCTGTGGCTCGCAAAACTCAGCCCCTGACTTCCCGTCACCACCACAAATCTCCCACCCATCAGCCATCTTCTCTAATCCCCAAAAAAGGTAAGAGAGGGTGATCTACCACTGGTTCATTCAGGATCCAAAACATCATGCATGCACTTTAATGTAACAGGCATAATTAACACTGCTTTGGCAATACCATTCTGGCTGCATTTCATGAACATCCATTTCATCCAAACACCACCAGGAGGGATGGGAGATTTTCTCTAGAGGGATAGATGGCTTCACTCACAGGGGAAAAAGAATCAGGACTCAGTGCTTAATGGCTGGAGTTCTCTTTCCTAGCAAGGATGTAAATGAAACAAGCCTAATGAAGTTCAAAGACAGCACCAACAGGTTTCTTTAATCCTGGGAGTGGGAATCAGGAGCTTCTCAGATCACATTAACAAGTCTGACGAAGAAAAGTCCCCTAGTCGTCCACCTGAAATTTACCACCAGAATATGGGATTTAGGGTTGGGCCAATATCCCCCTCTCAAACCTAGAGTCAAAAAAAATGCATAAAAAATTAAAGAAAGTCCCCTCACTACAAATCAAACCCAATTACTTTCTAATTTGAACACAATCTGATAAACAGAGTACAAACAGGGATGTACACAAGAGCAAGAAGCTGCTTCCATGGTAACTGGCAACAGAATTTTCATGTAGCTTTGACATGCACAGTTGAGTATCAGACCGCTCCTTTCTAAGTCAGCACATATCCTTCGCAGGGAAGGCAACTTCTCACCGCGAGATAGTTACAAATATAGTACTGTTGTTACTACCCGGTGCCTTCAATGAGCAGGCTTGACATGGGAAGCCTAATCTAATCCAGTTCTGCTGCCAAGAGGCATTGCATGGCTCCCGTTTTCAGGCAATATCCCCGACCAGCGCTTTCCCCCCCTTTTTTGCAGCTAATACAAGTCTATTGTTGCCTCTATTATGCGCCAGTTACCGAGCCTTTACTCACGCTCACGTTTAACTGACACTGGCGCTTTTTACAATGCAGCAGCACGAGGGATCTTTTTCAGGAACATTTTATGGAACCCCTCCAGTCAGTGGCATCACCTGAAATGAAGTTGTAACCATACCCGGCATCGGCTGAACCCAATTATCTTGAAACTCATAAATTAAGAATTCACAGAGGAAAACATATAAACAACATCCGAAGACAGACGAAGGCGGGGAAGAAAAAACCCCCCAACGCTGGGAATGAAGCCGCTGCCAGACTCTCACCCCTACGGCCCGATATACTCTCCAAGCAGAGATCCTCAGTAAGCCTGTTTTGGGGGAAAGCACCAACCGGCCATCCCCCAAATACAAAGCCCAGCACCCCCAGATATCCCCATTTCGTACAACGTGTCTCCTGCGGTGTTTACATAACTGTGTGTCCTCTAGCGTGTAAACAAAAGGCACAGCCCAAGCAAAAAAGGCGCTGCGCCCGCCCGGGCCAGGGGCTCCGCAGGTGGGGGTTGAGCTCTCGGCGTCCTCCGCCACTTGTTGCTGCGGGTCCTGCAGCTCTCGAGCTGCAAGGAGGGGCTTTGCAGGCGCATAGCCATACTGCATCCCCTCATGCACCGCCGCCCGCCCCCCGTAGCCGGGAGCCATTCGGTCCGGGCGCCCGCAGGGAGCCCACAGCAGGCGGCCAGGGGCGCGGGGACGCCGCGCCACTGCCGAGCGCGAAGAGGCGGCGGGAAGGTAAGCAAGGGTGCAGCACGACCAGCCTCTCCGCTGGGGAAGAGCTCCGGTTCCCTTTTGTTAGCAAATGCAAACACTGCCCTCTTCTTTCCCGACCGCGCCAACGCGCCCGGCACACGGGCAGCCACACATGGAGCTCCTGCCGAGCGCACCGTGTCTTCAGGGAAGGCGCCAGGCGTGCAGAGCCTCCCCTGGGCAAATTCCCAAAACTGCTCTCCAAGAGGGGGGTGCCCGGAGGCCCACAGGGAGCCCGCCTGGACGCAGAGGCCGCGAACGCGCCCTCCACCACCCTCCGGCCGCCGAAAGGACGAGCTGCCGGGAAATCCGGTGTCCCCACTCGTGGCGGAGGACGCCGTGGGGCGGGCGGGATGCGGGCTCCCCGCGCCTTCCCGCAGAGACAGCGACAGCGACCGCCCCCCCGTGGGGCCAGGCCGGGGGAACTTTCCCTGCCTGGATCCGGGCCAAGAAGACCCGAAGCCTAGCCGAGGGGGCGGAGGGGCTGCGATGGGCCGGAGGGAAACACTAGAGACGTGCAGTTCGGGGACCGGAGAGAGGCAGAGCGCAGGGAGCGGAGGAGAACAGACAAGTCTGAGGTGTCCTGGGAACCCGCAAGGAATCACGCCGGAGGCGGCGGGTAGTCAGCCATAGGGAAGCTTGGGGGATGGAGAAGTAGGGCGCGGGGGGGGGTGGGGGGGAGTTGCTCAATGGAGAGGTGGGGGCAAACCGGCAGCCCTGGGAGACCAGAGGACCTGCAAGTTGCGGGGACATCAGCGAGTTTAAGAGGGTCCGGAAGGTTTGGGGGTGCCTTCGATCCCTCCCCTTCCCCCATACTCTTTAGCCCCGGGCCCCCCAGTCTCACTCCACTCCGCACCTCGCGCCAAGCCAGGGAGAAAAGGTGTGGGTGCAGCCATCCCTGAGGGCTCTCATTCATAACCAGCCCGGCAGGGAAGGGGAGCAGCGATTCCCTCAGCCCCTTCCATCTCAGCCGAGGAGTTTTCTCTCCACACTCCCTCCGCTTCGGATTTAGGAAGTGGGGGGAGGTTGTCATGGAAACGTTTCCCCCCTCCATGGCTACGGCTACTGGGGTGCCTGGGGAGGTTTCGGGGCCAACTGGCCGGTACCAACACCTACCTGTGGGGATCAGAGCCGCTGCGGAGAGGAGCAACAGCAGAAGCCGGAGCCGAAGCCCTGGAGGCGCCGCCGCCGCCGCCACAGCCGCTGCCGCCGCACACTGGGATCCGCTCGGCAGCACAGCACTCGCCATGTCGGGCACCTGCCTCAGACTGGCGGCAGTGGCTTCCTCCCGAGCCCGAGCGGACAACTAATGAGATGCTAATTACATGCACTGAAGGCGGAGTCCGAACAGGCCAATCACAGCGACGCGAGCCCAACCCGGCTCTCGAAGGACTCGCCCCCTCCCCCACCCCGCCCCCTGGCGCTGGCGTTCGGCGGCGCGCCCGCGCCACCTAGGGGCGGGGCCAAGGGGAGGGGCGTATGCAAATATGTTTATGTTAAAATCGGTCTTCGCTTTCCCCAGATCAAGGAAAAAGTGTTCTCTAGGGCGCTTGGAGTGTCGGGGTTCAGGCTCCAGGGGGCGGGTCTAGCTTCCCGAACACCTTTATTAGGAATGTTTACAGCAATCGCTGTACGTATCAAACCGTCGACTGGAGAACCTCCCTAGGAGGTTCCTCTGCCCGGTACTCCGTGTGCATCTGGCCTGGAAACCAGTCATTGCAAATTTCCGTCACTCACCTTGCACGAAGGAATAGATCTTTGGGAAACCGGGCTGTGCGGGAGTAGAGAGTGAGAATGCAGGTCCCCGGATTGACAAAACAATCTGGGAGAAGTGCATGCGTGCTTTGCACGTCCGGCGGAGCGGGAGAGCCTGTTCAACAACCTAGCGGCGGACTTGGGGATAGTTGAGAGACTGGAACCGTGGAGTCGGGTTCTGGGATTTTGAGTCCGTGTCATTACGGTATATTCTCGAGAAAGGTACAACGAGGAGGGTACACTCAGGCTCCCCAGCTTGTTAAGGGTCTCCTCCCTGGTTTTAATATGTATATGTATGTGTGTGTTTAATATATTTGTGGCATATGTGAAATATATTTAAGATTAAACGCTCACAACAAAAATTCTACCCTGTCAAGGCTTCAGGGGGAAGGCTGGTGTGGGGTAGAGGGCATGCTGAGAAGGAAGGGTCTACCATTTCCTCCCTCAAGACTCAAACCCACTCACTCCCTCCTTTACTCCCCCCAGACCTTCCTAAACGACTGGACACCAACAGGTGCTTTTAGCTTCCCGGGTCTCTGGGAGAGATTCTCCTGCTGAAGTGACTTGCATCTTTGGACTCACTCTCCCTCCCTCAAATTACCTTTGTTTTCTTTCCAACCAAGCAGCCGGCTCTCTTGTTTGTCTGCTTTTTAATTACTTATTTTCTTCCCCTCTAGAAGATCGTGTGTGCTCTGACCCTCTGTTGCTCAAGCATCAAATTGAAGGACGAGCCATATTAAGTGTAAAGGTTTATAATAATTTAAGTATTCATAGAATGCAGAACAATAAGATGTAGGAAATACAATTTGCATAATAAATATCAATATCACAACAGCTAAAACAAACCATGACAAATTATCTGTGGCTAAATGACCAAGAGATTACTGAATGTAAATTGCTAAATCTGCGCTATAGACTAGAAAAGCTGCACCCAGTGACTTCTCTAGCCCTCTGTCCTCCTTTTGCTAAAAAAAATAATAAATAAATAATAAAATATATAAAAAACGAAGTCATGATCTGCCAACCCACCAAATGAGTTACACTTTCAAACAGCCTCCTATTATCCATTATGCATAAACTAATTTCGATACTGCCCTGTCTTCCCAGCCCTGGATATTCTGCTCTGTAATTACAGGGCCGGATGCAGGAACTGCAGGCAGTCCTCCAGAAGTGGGGAGAGTTCTAGCAGGCAAATCGCAGCACATGAGGCAGGAAACCAACACCACATGGTCACCAGGTCTGCAAATGCCCTAATGCAAGTGTCCAGACTGCAAATCTTACCTATGCTTTATCACCTCTGGATATGAAACCACCTAGATCAGAAATGATGCAAAGCAGAGTCCTGTTAAAATCAGAATTAAAAATTTGAGGGCATATATACATATGCTGGAAGTGATGTGGAAACTATAAAATCAGGTCTTATGTGCCAGGAACACTAGCACAGGGCCTAGAACACAGTAATAGTAATATTTGCTGTTATTATTACTACTATTCTTGTATTTATTGAGTTCTTTTTAGTATTTTGCATGCAAAATCTCATTTAATCCTTGGAACAATCTCCAAGGTGCATACTATTATTATCTCCTAATTTTATGTTTTTTAAACATGGTAGAAAGATTAAGCAACAACCCTGAGCTCACAGTTTCTAAGTTGCAGATAGAGCCTGTGCAATTAACCAATATGCTGTACTGGGCCTCGATAAGTATCTGTTAAGTGAATGAATAAATTTTGCATTACAATGTATGAATAATAAGCAAAGGATAGTTATATTTTTAACATAAGGTGAAAATACGCCAGCAACCCAGAAACATTTTTTAAAATAACAGAATTGCAATATACTCCTAAGGAAAATCATTCCTCGTGAGGCTGAATCTCCAAGAGAATCTAGCCAGGCCCCATTCCTCCCACACTCAGAACACAGTATGGGGACATTGGAAGATGTGGAGTGTTTTCATCTCTCTTCATTCTCTTGGCACATCAAGTGAACACCTACTCAAATTTCCAGTTGGCAAAGAACAACATGGGACATTTCTATAGGAAATGCTAATGCTGTATGACTTACCTCACTAGAGGAATGCAAATAGCTTTAGAAATTTCTGCAGAAACGCCACCTGTGCCATAAGATTAAGGAACACACACATCCAATTTCCCAGGTACAGAAACTGAGTCCTGGCACACCTTTAGCATTGGGATCTCCATAGAAATAATCAGAGGTGAGAATTTAGGATTAAGCTGTTGCTACTCTATCCACTAGCCATGCTCCTCTCCCACCCCCAGCTCTTTCACACTAACGATGTCGCCAAGTGATTTAACATATGGAACATGTGAAGAACGTATCAAATTCCCACAGCCGCTAAGTACAAGTTATGACTACTCTGGCTTTCTCATAGTAAAGCTCGTCATTTTCTGCTCCATGGACTAGAACTCCTCGCCAACTACAAGTTCCAACTATTTTTCCCCTTGCTGCATGGATTTAACCAATTTTGAAAACCAGATGGTGTTTTTGCCATTTATAACTGATAATCAATTGTTTTGTGAATTTAATTTTTCAAGAAAGAACTGAAATACTTATCAGAATTACAATCTGGGTGCTACTTGTGTTAGAACAAAATTGCCAAAAGCACCAAGAGCCCAGCTTTTTTTTTTTTTTTTTTTAACTTTAAAGAGAGAGACCTTATATTGTTTGCCTTCACTAAAACAGTTGAGAAATGTGGATAAACATATATGAAAAATAAGCAATAAAGGGAGATTCATGTTTGGGGGAATATATCAGAGATAATAAAAAGTAGTAATATCTTGCTTGTTAAAATACCAATTATTTTAATACCCATGTATAAAAAACAACAAAGACAAATTATTAGAACAGTATTTGGAGTCAGCATTTGCCCTGCTGATGGATTTTTAAAGTACCAACAGAAAAGTGTTTTAATCCATATCATGGATTATTTGTGTCCCCGCAGAATTTATATGGTGATGCTCTAGCCTCAGTGAGATGATAGATATGAGAACTTTAGGTGATTATATTTAGATGAGGTCATGAGATTGAGACCCTTATGATGATATCAATGCCCTGATGAATACAGGAAGAGACTTCAGAGTTCTCTTTCCATGAACATTCAGAAAGGAAAGGTTAGGTGAGTGTACAGTCAAAAGGCAGCCCTCTGCAAGCCAGGAAGAGGACCTTCACCAGAACCTGACCTTGCTGGCACCCTGATCTTAGACTTAAAGCCTCCAGAACTTAGGGAGAATAAATTTCTATTGTATGACATTTTGTTATACTAGCCAAAGTGAACTAAAACAATCTGTAAGCTGCATTTGGGTATATGAAAAGAATCATGTCAGCTTTTTATGGAGAAGTATGCTGCAAATTAAAGAAGTTAGCAATCTATTAGAATATTGGGCTGAATAGACTCTCAGTCTTCTCTAGTAGATAGTTCTTGTATTCTTAGATTAAGACTGAACAGTTCATCTTTGGGGGAATCCGTCTATGAATCTTTATGAAATTCAAAGCCAGCTAAATCCATATTCCTAAATGAGTAATTTAACACTTTACCCGAAGGTTTATTCTTCTAGAATCATGGAGTTGACAATAAACTCTTGAATATCAAGAGTTGAATAACAGTTTGAAAGGAAGAAAAGTAATGAAGTAGGTTGCAGAAAACTACACACAAACTGGGTCAAGGAGCAGCCCCAATTCCCATGGAAGGGAAATTTACCATAGGGACCCAAGTCATAGTTTGTGCCAATCAACTATCTTGGAATATATCCAGGTATACGTGGCCGCTCCAAATATGCACTCACTAGAACAAAATACTGTATAGAGCATCTCCATGGAACAGTCACTGTTAAATTCTGGAAATATGAAGGTGAATGAACAAGTTTATTTACTGTCCTGGAACTAGGAGTAAAGTAAGGGAGATAGACATACACCACAATTATTATATATAATGAATGTTTTATAATATATGGACACAGCTCTATGTGAATAGAAAAGGGAGGCACCTAACTATTCTCAGAGGGCAAGTATCAATGTCTATGTATGGGGGAAACATCAAATGGGAGAATGTTCTTCAACTGAGTCTTAGAAGTTGAGGAAGACTCCACAGGGCAGACAGAGATATGCTGGCACAAAGGGAAGGTGTGACAAGAGAGGGAGGTCATTTATAAGGTGCTAAAGCTTATGTTACAAATATAATGACTGAAGTTGCAAGTAGAATGGATCACAGATCGCTAGAGGACAAGCAGCAAGAAAGGAAGCTAGAAAATATAGAGAGAGACCAGGGAATGCCTTGATTGACACACAAGAAGTTTTGACAGTTTACTTTAGGTAATGAGAAACCATGGAACTAATAGAATCGCATGACCAGATTTATATTCAAGAAAAAATGAATCCCAGATTTGTACTTTCAGTATTGCAGTGGGTGTTGGTATCAATCGATTCAGGTAGGGACACAGGTATGGAACAGACTTGTTTGATTGTTTATTGTTTGTTTAGGGGATGAACACTGGGAAGAAGGTAATAATTTCATTTGGGGACAAGTTTATTTTGAAATGTCTATGAAATATTTAGCCAGGCAATAAATCATCTAAAATGGTGGCTAGACCTCAGGAAAGTGCGCTGGAATGAAGAGTACATGGGTAAAAATTAAAGCCATGGACTTGAAGAACAGAGGGGGAGGGGAACTCACCCAGAAACGTCGTTATGAAGGACTTTTTAAAAACAAGCCAGGAGTACCTCTAATCATCATAGAGGTATTTAAGGAGTAGATGGAGCTCTAGGTGAAGGGACAGGAACATAGGGAAAGAATAAAAAGAACAAAGAAGCTAAAGAAGGAAGGGTCAGTAATTAACCATACCAATTGCTATAAAGAGGTCAAAGATAATTGGATGTTGGCATTGGAGATAAAAATCCCCTTATGCTGAGGTCCAGTATGTGACCAGTCTCACATCCATGTAAACAATTTGACAAAACAAGGAGAGGGGTAGATGCTAATTTTGCTTATCTTGCCAGTAAGGCAGGAAGGTGTGATTTGCTAGTGATTTTCTAATATGGAGAAATAGCTTTAGAGTTTTTCAATTTGACATTCAATTTCACTGACACTGACAGACAGCCTTGGGTGGGATAGAGGGATTGTTGCAACTCAAGTAACTCAACTAATTATCACATATAGACCTTAGTTTTTATTTCTGAACTAAAATATGATTGGTCATGATGCTGCAAAAGTTTTCTACTATATTTTAAAAGTCATAGTTTCCTGATATGATATCATAATTGTCAGATGAGGCTCTGTGATAATTCCATAACAGTACAGCACAACTTCCCAGGCAGCAGGATTTCAGCAAGATCCATTAAAAGCAGACATTGATATCTATAGATTTTCATAAAGCTGCAATATAAAATAGCCATATTATGAATATGAGATTGTATCGTTCATGCTGCTAAGAGATGACAATGGTAATATAACTTTTTGTAATATGGGTTGTAAACAGGACAAGTTCTGAATAGAAATTGTCTTGGTAATGTATCATGCAGTACCAAAGAGGAAAAGTTTTTAGGAGAATATTCTCAAAAACCCATCCTTGGGGTATCATGATGGCCCTGTCGAGTATTCACATTTGTCCTTATGGTTTCAAATGACACTCAAATTTCCTAACTTCATTTTAAATAGGATGTTTATTTTTTCTTCTTTCTGGTTATCCCTGGCTGAGTAGTGTACTACTTAGAGATTAGTATTTTTGCAGCAAAGTGCCCATGTTTGTTCATTCTTCAAACTCTGTCAACTTAAATCAAACCATTGTCTGACTTATAACAAACACCAAACTAAATTTCCAAAGGACTGCATGTAGTTTAGCAATGCAGCTCACACTGAAGTCAATGTCTGGCTAAATCCCATGTAACTCTTTGAAAATGTAGGGGTTTGTCAAAAGGGTTCTAGAAGAGGAATAATCATCTTACTCTTTTGCAGATTTAAATAGTTTTTTTTTTCTTCTTTTAAAAGTTATTTCAACTCTCCAAGGATGCCTTTCTATCAGCCAGCAGGAATTCCATGTGGTACTTTGAATATCTTTTTTACCTGTCCCCAGACTGTGAAGAACTGAAGTTCAGTTTGTTTAAAGATCGTGTTTTGAAGAAAAGCAAGGCTTAATTTCAGTCTTTCATGTTCTCTGACAGCATTGTCACTTGCTAAGCTATTTCTCTAAGACTTTCGTTACAGTACTAATATTTCTCTATATATTTTATTTATGTGGCTTGGTCTGTGATGAATAACACATTTATGCAAAAATCTCAATATATCTACAAGATGCCAATACTCAGAAGGGACATACGCTCTACAATGCAGTTAATAAAATGCAGTAAATAGCATATAGTTTCAGAAGCAATTAGTACAGTTCGTGACTTCAATTACAAAAAAAAGCCCTTATGATTTCTAGTAATTGTTATTTATCTTTCATCTGAAGTGTTTCTCTTGTCTGAATCAGCTTTGGCCTGGAAATAGCATTGTCAGTGGGGAAAGTATACAGCTCTGCTCGCTACACCAGGATGAGAAACAGAAATTGAGGATCAGGACCCTAGAGCTAACTACTCTTCTTAGAGAGCTACTCCATGGGACTTTGGATTGATCTTATTCTGCTATGCCATCCACTCATGTCCTCCCACCAGAGTCAATTACCTGGTTTCTCAGTTCATACAGCCAACTTGAGCAGTGCATTTTGCTTGCTAATGTGAAGGAGGAGAAAATTTCATGAAGTCATTTCGAACTTGGAAAAGGTTAGCAAATCCAAGTTGGTAAGGTCTCTGGCATATTAGTCTCCTAAAGAGGTATTTTGTGAAGCACAACAGCTTAACACCAGATACCACCTACTCGCTCAGCTTCCATACCTATCTGATTGTGGAACAAACCCAAGGGGCATTCCCAGGTCCTTTGTCCAGCCCTCCATCTCCAGGCAGTGACAATGAGTCAATATCTTTCTCCTAAAACATCTCCCAAGGAAACTAATGTTTGATGTCCTGGGAGAGAACCTGGGAACATTGTACTAGATATTTAAATGACTCCATCCCCTCTTCTCAAACTTACAAGGCATCCATCACTCTTATATTCAGGGAAACAATGTTATGCTGCTAAATTACATGTGTTCAGCATCTATCGCAAATAGAATTTCTGATTTACAATTTACAAAATTATCTCTTCTACCCTCTGGGTTTGCATTGTGGCTCATCCAGGGGCTTTTATTCAATATGTGTTTTGTTATGAAGATAAAAAAAGAAAAAACCCCTCCTTTCCCCCTCCTCCACCAAATGCACTAATAAAACAAAGTCTTTTGATTTAGAAGAAATCCTATTGAGGACCTGAAGGCGCATCACTTCTTCATTATCTGATTCTTTTCCCAATTGGCAGTGCTTTACAGAAAGCTGCATTCTTTCAAAACCAATGATGAAGGGGTGTTTGGAATATACAGAAGAGCCCCCTAGTCAGTGAACTCCTCAGATTGCCATGGATTGTGACTTTTAAAGCCAGTTCCAAGGAACTCAGCCTTTTTATCTTCAAATGTTCAAAATTAATTTGCCGAGCCACATAGATGGGCTTTCTCCCCTCACTAAAATTGACTTTAAAATCACTGAAGTTTAGACTCTGTTTTCCATATAGAAACAGAAGGGTGGTTATTTCTGGTGTTTTCTCCCCCTACCCCTTTTATGATATCATTGATTTATTTTGAATAATTGAGAAAAGAGATAGGCTTTGCAGAGGGCAAGAGGGCTACAGTTAATGCACAACCATCCAGTACACAACACTAGCTCAACTCAATTATCTGGGGTCTGGGGAGACTCCAACCTGCCCATTTCTGTTTCTCAGAGGCAGGCTAAAAATCACCCAAATGGAACTGGTTTGCTGAATCAGGTTACAATGGCCAATTCCATATTCTCATCATTTTCAAAAGATTGCTCCTCTACTGTGAAAGGCATTGCAAATAAACACACAGAAAAAGACAAAACTCACTCTCTCCCTGGAAAGACATGAGTTTGGGGTATCACCCTATATTCACCGCAAAGTCCCCAAAGGCAGAATCACTGAAAGGACACTCAGAGAACACTTAGAAATCACAGTGGGAAGACTATTACCATAGCCCCCTACTCACTAATAACCATCCTTTTTATTTCAGAGGTTTTATAGGATGTCTTTTTAAATCTCTAAAACCCCATATCATACATTATTTACAAACACTTTGCATTTCAGTTAAACCCTCTGCTCTTGAAGGAGTTATCATTTTTCTGGATGATACTTGCTCATTCTGTTGACTATTAAGTTTGTTTATTAAGGGAAAAAAAGAAGAAGAACAGGAGGAAATTAGTATTTGCAAAACACTATGTGCCAAGAAACATGCTAACTTGCCTTAAATGCATAATCTATTTTTTTAGAAGCACTTTCTTTTATTTCTTCATTGACAGGCATATCATACAAAAGGCCCTTTCTGGCAGAAAAATTTGAAATCGGCTTATTTTGATCCTAAAAAAGGTTAAGGGGACGTTATTTGAATTTTTGCTGAGGGGATCCAGATTGTGAAACTACTTGACTGGATAAAATAAATAATACAGATAGGATCTGTATTCAAAAACTGTATTACTATTTTTCCTTGGTTAGTTGGAGATGCATCTTGACAAGGGTGTATACACTTTAATCAGAGCTGAGAAGTATGGAATAAGAGAGAGAAGCATCAATATTTCCCCTAAGGTTTAAGATATTTTTTTCCCTAATATCGCTCTCCATGAAGCTCAAAAGTTGAATGGACCGGCCTTCATCTTCCTTTACAATTTTTTTCTTGGGCATTTTAAAATTAATCAGTCAAGCAAATATTTATTGACCAATATACTATGATAGGCACTAAGAAAAATAAAAGCTATGCAAGACATGATCTCTTCTCTCAAAGAACATATAGTTGAGTTAAAGAGGCAAGACCTGCAAAAAGTTAACAATGTTAAAAATGTCTGAAACCCCATATATGAGAAACTTCTAATATGTAGAGGAGAAGAGCTAGGCAAATCTATTAAAAAATTCCTTATTGTTCCAACATAATTACATCAAGAACCAACTTAGATCCCTCATACTAACAAAATCAAAAGATCTTATAGAATGAAATTCATGGTAAATACAACCAAATTTCAAAATAATCACAATTATATCTCCAAACAACATCAATAGACCTCATTGTGTTACTGCCTTATTATTCTGAGTTGTAAACTTAAAAATATCTGGACATTAAATTTGGAAATGACATCAGTTCAGGTGAAAAGTTTATTTCTTACCTTTCTTCCTTTTTCCTCCCATCAAAACCCTGAAGTGCACTGTGTTAGGCTAAATAATGGCCCCTCAAAGTATCCAGATCCTAATCCCTTGAACCAGTGACTGTTGCTTATATGAAAAAGAAGTTTTCACAAATGTGAAAACGCGATTAAGGCAACGATCTTGATCTTTTGACCAGGAGATTGCCCAGTTGGGCTCAAAATGCAATCACTATTATTTTTCCAAGAGGGAGGCAGAGACACTTCACACACACACACACACACACACACACACACACACACACAAAGAAGAAGGTGTTGTGAAGACAGCGCAGAGATTTAAAGATGCAGGCTTCAAAGATTAGAATGATAAGACCACAAACAAAGAAATACCAGCAGCTATTAGAAGCTGGAAGAGGCCAGGAACAAATTCTTCCCTGGAGTCTCCAGAGACTGCACGGCCCAGCTGACACCTGGATTTTGGCCCAAAGATACTGATTTTTGGGCTTTTGGCTGCCCAAACTGTGGTAGAATAAATTTCTCTCATTTGAAACCACCAAGTCTCTGATGATTTGATAATAACAGCCTTGAGAAATAAATATGGGCATTAATGTTTATTGAGGTTTGCTATGAGCCAGTTATTCTACACAAGATGTCGCATTTCATTCTTGCCATAACTGTCATCATCATTATTATTATTGGGATGAAGAAATCACAGCTCAGAAGGTGAAGTAACTTGCAAAGTTCTCTTCTGCCTGATTCCCATGCTCTTTGCTCAATGCCTGATTTCCTAAATGTCTTTCTGTTTCCTTGGTTGTCTGTCATTCTTATACCAGGTTAGGGCAACCAGGTGGATGTGAGGTATAACCAGCTTCAACATGTACACATATGGATTTCTTTCTTTATTCTGGGCACCACAGGTTCCATTCTAATCCAACATGTACTCAGATTCTGATTTAGTTGAAAACAAAATACTGCAACACCACACACTGCCTTCCTGTGAAACCTGGCAGTCAGAGTCACCCCATGGGACAGGCCCATGTAGCCAGGAGAAGACATATATCCCAGATTTAAAAGTCCCTCCTGGCTGCTGATACACACATTGTCGGATGACCATGTGAGCTACTAGTTAAGGAAGGAGCTTGGTGGAGGAGGTTTTCTTGTAGTAAATAAGGCCTGAGGTAAGGAGGGGGGACATTAATCTTGTCTGTGTTTCCCCTTCCTCTCTTTGATGGCTGCCCTGGCTTTGAAGTTAGGTAAATACACAGCATGGTGGGAGGGGATGCCAGCTGCCCAGACACCACTGGCAGAAGACTGAAGAGCTGTTGCTTTCCCTCCCCAGCCTGGGAGGTGTGCCCTATTGCAACACTTCTTCCCTGGGGTGCTCCACATCAAGAGTTGCCAAATTACAAATCCTAACTGGTATCCTGGTTGTGAGACCTTAAGCAAGATCAGGTTGGGACAAGGATATTCTGACTCCAGGATTGTATTCTCAACTGATATTCCCCTCTCCAGATCATCATCTGAGATCAAAAACACAGTGGGGAAGTTATGAGGATGTAAAGACATGATCGAGCTGAACATCCCTCCTTTTTACTTCTCTACTTCCTCTTCTCTGCAGCATATCTTTTCTGAATTCTTTTGCAATTTCAGAGGCAGACACCGCCCTCTCTCTCCCTCCCCTAAACCCCTTCTCTGTCTCTCTTCTTTCTTCTCTATTAAATGGTAACTTCTACACCACATGTTCAAGTTATAAGCATTCATTAAGTACCTACAGTATACAATGCAATGTGCTAGAATTTGTGTTGTAATAAGCCTTAGCTTGGTGCCAAAGAAATGAGCCCCATCAGCTGCATGGAAGGTGCAGCGAGAAAGTAGCATAGTGCCAGGAGTAGAAGCCAACCTCGCTTTTCCTGTGGGGGAAAAAGTATCTGTTGGAAAATATCTTCCCACTGAAGCAGGCATACCTAGTTGTTGCATCTCCAAGTCTGCAAAAAGAGTTCCTAGGAGATCTAATTGACCAAATGATTGGGAAAAAAAAAAAAAAAACAAACAACAACAACAAAAAAAAACAAAGCTGGAGACCAGAAAAAGTGGATGCAAAATAAAATAAGAAAAAGGAAGCTTTTGTAAGGAAAATAGAGATAGAGAGTCTAGTAAGGCAAATAGTTAAGACTCTATGAAGGGTTGGGAACATAGAGACTGTGTTTAGCAAGCCACAGATTAGGAGGGAAAGCTTGTTAAAATGCATGCCCTTTCCCAAAGAAGGCAAGGATATTGAATGAGCTCAGGAGAAAACTTCCAGGGTCTGTTGCTGGATTCTATAGGTACCACCTTCTTCTACAGGTGAAAACTCATCTTTTCAAAGAAACTTTCTTAGTTTAAGGAAACAATACCAGTATTTCTGCTGTGTCTATTGGCTTGGAATCAAAAGGTATTGAACAATTAATATATCCATGCCAGGATTTATGCTAAGTGCCATTTGAAATCTAATACTCTCTATGATAGGGAGATAATATTCTTATTCACCCTTCTTAGATAAGGAAATGTTAAATAGTTTCCTCAAGGTAACCATTAGCAAGTGGTAGAAACCAGTTAGGAACTTGGACTAATTCTCAAATCCACGTTTTATGCCAACTATATGGTAAATAATACGGTGCAACACACACTCTCTCTTTCTGTCTCACTCTAGCATCATCCTCATTGTCTGCAAATCTCCTGATATCATGCATGCCTCAACCAATATTTTTCATGCTACTCTTTCTAGGCATGCTCGTTAATTGCCCTAGGATGCATTGATGCTTATCATGCCCTCCATAACATAAAAAAATTTCTCTATTGGTAATACTGTTTCCTGGACCATTTCTTTGAATGTTTCTTGATCCTCTGCTAAGCCTTTATTTTTAACACTCAGCATAATACTCATCTCTACAATTTTTAATAGTCCTTGAGAGTCAAAATCATTTGTCAGAATGCAAAATAAATAGTAAGAAAGAAGTCGTGGGTTTCTCCATGGGGAATGGAAAGCTCAGTGGCCAAATGCATGGCAGTCTGGTGCCTTCATAGACACCAGCTGGGAAGATACTATTTGTCATGTTAGCTCCACAGTACTCACTGGTTTTCGAGCTTGCACATGTGTCAGAATCACCCAGAGGACTTGTTAAAACTGGTAACTGAGCCCCACCCCCAGAGTTTCTGATTCAGTATTTTGGGGTGGGGCTTCAGAATTTCCATTTCTCAGTCTATCAAGTTCCCAGGTGATGCTCCTGTTGCTACTGAACTGGATGCTTCATCTTGAAAACCGTTCATGTCAATACAAGGATTTATATATTTATCTTAGAAACAAATCATGTTATAACCAATCTGAACTGCATGGGACAGTGATAAATGGGGGCTATGTATATCTCACATAAATAAAAATATACACATGTACATTTATGTATATATCACAGTATATGCAGACATGAGTATATAACTGTCCAAAACATGTTCAGCTTGATCATGTCTTTATATCCTCATAACTTCCCCATAAAATTGCATTATAACATGTGTCTAAGGTATGGTCTGAGAGGTCAGACAAGGGCTGAGTTGAAATAATGAATCCTCCAATTACAAGTTGTACTGCTTTGGCAACTCACTTTAAGTTCTTAAGACTCGTTCCTTCATTCCTAAAATGAGAAAATAAAAGTGCATATTTCATGGTAGTGTGCTAAGGATTAATAGAGATGATGTGGGGAAAAGTGCTCTGAACAGTGATAACTGACAAATACCCTATAAGCATGGGTGCTATTGTTCTAGATCTACAGGTGAGGCAATACAAGAATAAGGGTCTTGCTTGAGGACCCCCAACCTGCTGGGGGCAGAGCTGAGCCTTCAGTTCTACAGCCTCTTGATTTTCAGGCATGGATTCCCCTTTGGATAATTTCAGCACATTGCAGATTCTATAGGCAGCTTTTGGGATGGTGGTACCTCAGTTAATGAAGCCTCAGGGAATGGAGCTCTTTTATTCCACATTTTAAAAGCAAACAAAAAACCCTTCATAAATCATTTGAAGAAAAGCCGCATGTATTCACAGCTGCCCATGACAAAAATACCTCTGAGCACAGCTTCTATTTGTCCCTTCCCAGTTGAATGTAAATAGGGCTCATCCTAGGCAAATCGGGAAAGACGAAGAAGATTCCCTTATGCCACCTCAGTGGCAAATGTCAGGTGTTCTCTTTCTCCCTGTTCCTTTTCAAAATAGGAAGGTGCCTGCTCTCAGGCAGTTACTCTTACTGGTGGATTGACTTTTGTGTGAATGAATTTCAATAGGCAACCACATCTGTACTTTAAGTCTTTTTTTATTGAATTATGGGAACTAAAACTTTTTCTTCATTAACATAAATTTCAAGCATTAGCTGACAGAGAGAAATAAAGGAGGTTAAGAGAACCCTGGGATGTCTTATCTGTTTCTTTGAGATATTTGAAGGATGAACTGGGGAACTGTCAAATTCTTTTCTCCAGACCAGTGGACCAGTAGGAGAGGGTACGGTGGGAGTGGGGGCTTCCAGCATCTCCACAGACACCCCACCAAGCTCCTTAAGTAAACAGAAATAAAATCAATGTGCTTACCTGACAAACAGAATTTGGGGACAAATCATCAAACTCCACCCAACCAGATTGCCATCCATACACCTCTTCTTTAGAAAAATTCTGAAAGTTACCCCTTACTCCTCCTTTTTTTTTTCCTTTCTTTCTTTTTTAACCTGACTAGAGATTAGGCTCTTTTCTCCAGTCTAGCACATGAACTAAGATAAATGACTCAGTCTTCCTGAGTCTGGGAATCACCAATTTTGAAATAGAAATAACATCTCCTTCACTGGGAATAGTAACAAGGACAGCCGATCTTGCAGATTAAGCTCCTAGAACAGACTGGGCACCTTGTGGACATTAAATAAATGCTTATTCATTCTGTTTGTCAGTCTGCCATTTGGTCAGTCATTACAACAAACATTTTGGTACATACACTATGAGACAGACAGTATGCTGACCATTGGAAATGCCACTCCAAGAGAGGCACTGTTCTCATGAAATGTACAGTAGAGCCCAGTGGCTCCCAATCCTGGATGTGCTTCACAACTTCTTGCTGAGGAAGCTTTTCCTAGACCCCACCCAGACCCGATGTGGAATCTCTGGGAAGGAAACAATTTTGTTAAAACCCCCTGTCATGCTCTGATGCACAACCCATCTTGAGAATCACACCAGGGTTTTTCTTCTCTTCCCTTCCACCAGTCATCTTGTAACACTGTTCCTCGCCTTCCTTCCCTCTGCTCCCCGGAGATAGTACAGTTTAGGTTTTCTGGTACATTCTTCGTTATTTTAGTCACTTGTTTATATTTTGGTTTGTCTTTAGCACTGTTTTGGTCATTACGCTTGTTGTCTGGAATCTTGGCCCACATCCTTTCCTGCCCGTATATTTCTATGTCTGGCAGTGAGGTTTACGATGTGGAAGTCTCTCATTGAGATATGTCTTCTTAGAAATCGTTATGCCTATGGACTTACCTATGCTGTAACAGCTGTTCTTTCTAGAGTACTCATTTGGTTTTGGTCCTTTGCTCACCATTTTCAGGCCCTCCCTTCATATCATATTAATTAAAGAAACCAATTGTGGCTGTTTGGAGTTCAAGTTTCCCATTCATATCAAGATAGTTACTGGTTGGGCAAAAAGATGTCTTTGGGCGCCAGAACTTATGATTACTAAGTTCATACCAAGTGTATAATTATGATGATGATTTATCACTCAAAAAGCCCTCAACAGTATAACCAGGTCCTTCAAATATCCATCCAATTTAGCTCTGAATCAATACCAAATGTTATCCGAAAGTCAAGTTCTATTGTAAGACATTAGACCCATGACTGATCAATAGGCAGATAGGCAGACATTTGGGCTGTAGGCTGGTCAGTTATAATTCTAAGCTGCCAGTTTTAAAAAGAAAAGAGAAAAAGAAAGGAAGAAAAAGGTTAAAATCCTTAGATTGGATGGAATGAGCTGAAGTGTTTTCAAATGGATTTGAGAAACTGAACTGTTCCCAGGCGGAAAGATAAAACATGAAGCTGCAGTCAGTCTAGGTTTCTGGCTCGCCTAACCTTTTTACCGCCAGATAATGAGGAATCAGCTATAATTTAGACACAGTATTCTTTTCACAGATTATATTGAGGGTGGGGAGATGGGGAAGGCAGAGAGCCTCACTCTATGGTCTTGCATCGTGTCTCTACAGCAGACAAGACTAGTATGCTCTTCCCACGGGGCGGTTCAGAGCGATGCCCTCTGCATGTTGTTGTAAAGAATTTCAAGTCAAGAGGGTGCTTGAATCAGATTCATTACAACTGGAAGAAAAGAAATTGTAATCTTTATGTGCCACTGACATAGAGCCTTATAATAAGAGAATGAAGGATCATTTCAAATTTAAAGCAAATTAGATTATGGGGGTCAAATCCCTCAGCAGGGACTTCATACCTTCAGAGTGTTACTCATATATGTGACATCCTTTGCTCCACCTCAGGTTTCGCATTGATATTAATGTGTTTTAAAAAAATGCATTAAATAGCTGGGCACCATGGTGCATGCCTGTAATCCCAGCAGCTGGTGAGGGAGGCTGAGGCAGGAGGATTGCAAGTTCAAAATCAACTCAGCAAGACCCTGTCTCTAAATAAAATACAAAAAAGGACTGGGCATGTGGCTTGGTGGTTGCCCCTGGGTTCAATCCCCAGTACCAAAAAATAAATAAAATAAAATAATAAATGCTCTTCTGGAGTAGATGTGTCCTAAAATGCAAAATGACGAATGTCAAAAGAATTCACTGATCTATGTGCTAAGCCAGGACTTGCCTTCATTTGCTCTATCTGTAAAGAACCTTACCAGGACATCTGGTCAAAAATCAGTCTCCAGGTAGGCGCACATCCAAACCCTATAGGAAAGGGTGTATCAATTTTAAATTTTTTTTAGGAGAAGATTTTTTAGTTCTTTCATTTGCTGGAGCTGGTATTCCATCTCTGAGCAAGACCAGTAAACTCTACCTTATATGTTATCCAACTCTTGCCCTATAATTTAGGACTTTGTCTCTAGCTTGGCCTTTTCATTTACTGCTAGTCTTTCAAAATCACCCTCCACCAGCATTAACCTGGGATATTGCCTATAATTAAGCTTCAATCACAACCAGAGTTCTTTCCCATAAAATCATCTATCCTTGAAAGAAACATATGAATTGACATCTATAGGTAATGTGTGCAATATGCTTTTCCTGGATGTGGTTCAGTTCTATCTGTTCCTAACCCAAATAGGAACTGGTACCCTCTTCTCCTTTAATCCCAAGTCCAGCCCTGCCTCTCTGCCTTCAGTTCTGTTCACAGTCTCTAGCTCCCCAGGGTCTATCTGCTTCTTTTCTACTTCGCATTTCTTCTGTCTCTCAAGAAATCAGCAAAATAATTAGAAAAAGAGTCTAGTTCTAATTCAGCCCTGAGCTGTGACTCATTGGAGACTAAAATAAGGAATTTGAACCCAATTCTGTCTACGAAATTAATAGATTTGGGAGTCCAAAGATTAAATAAATAGACAACATTTTCCATTCTTCTGCAGTCTCCACATTAGAACTTCAGAGGTTTTTCTCTTCTAGCTTTGTCAAGTCTGTGATTATAAACCATGTTTGCCTGCTATCCAATAGTCTCAACACACCTTGTTAACACATGACAATAATTACCTCCCCTCTCACTGCAGAGGCAGAAGTGGATTGGAACTAGGAATTGGGCCAGGCTGTTCTCGGCAGTGATGGCCAGAATTAGAGTGAAGCTTCCCTACCTCCTGCCCCCAGACTACTGCCTTTTCAGCCAATCCATCCCAAAAGGACCACCCTTGCCCCTTTCTCCAGCATCTCCCTTGAAACATAAATGGGCCATGAAGACCCACAGCTTTGGAATAGTAATTTCTCTGTTCCTAAGAAAGGTCTCTCTGGAGATTCTTTGTGCCAAGTGGAGGTTTAGATGATCCAAATATTTAAGTGCATATTGATTGCAGTCAGATACTGTACCCTGACCTGCATCACAATCTCTGGACTGTATTTCTCTGGAATACTAGCTTTTTAATGTATTAACCTTCCACCACCTCCCCATAGAACAGAGTGCAGGCCAAAATCAAAGGCCTGGACAGGGGTCAAAGTTTTACCTATTAAACTGTGCAGGAGCTTGACCTTGAGAACCGAGTTTCTGCATTAACTTAATATTGCTACAGATTCTTTAAAGAATCTAAATAATTGGGCAACCATCTGCATAATTCACTCTTGTTTTGTCATTCTTTGAAAAATAAGACTAAGATTAAAAAAAAAAAAAGACACTAGAAGTACAAATCTCTCTCTTTACCCTGTGGGAAGGACAGGGATCTTTTAATGAATATAAGCTCTACAGAACTAAGAAAGGACTTTCAGGATGGAGGGGATTAAAAGAAAGTGTTAGGGTATTCATTTTACTTATTGCATTATTTTAGTTTTTGGTACTGGGGACTGAACCCAGGGTCACTTTACTACTGAGCTATATCCACAATCCTTTTTATTTTGAGAAAGGGTTTTGCTAAATTACTGAGTTTACTAAGTTTCACTAATTTGCTGAGGCTGGTCTTGAACTTAAAATCCTCCTGTCTCAGCCTCCACTCACTGGGATTATAGGCATGCACCTGTGTACCTGGCAAGGCAACTTAAATTGTAGGGGACATTTAAAAAATCATCTAGCCAGGTGCAGTGGCACATGCCTGTAACTCTGGAACTCTGGAAGCAACTCTAGAAGCTAAGAGAATTGCAAGTTCAAGGCCTGCATCAGCAACTTACTGAGATGCTGTCTCAAAATGAAAAAAATAGAAAAGGATGAGGATATAGTTCAATGGTAAAGTGTCATTAAAAGTTCCCTCTATCTTAGGAAACTGAGATCCAGATGAGGTACCTGGATAATGTTGTACCCAAGGTCACAGAGCTAGTGTCGGAAGCATCCTGCCTCCGAGTTCAGAGCTGGCTTAGGAGAGCGCAACACATCCACAGAAGGTCTGGAAATGTCTGTTCCTCCATCAGAAACAAACTACCTTCAGGCCAGATGGCTAGGGTTATAAAATTAATATTAATTTTTTTCCAAAAAGCTCTTTTAAAATGGAGACTGGAGCAGCGCATTTGAAAGCTCTGTCCAAGAAACATGAGATTCACATAGGATATGATGCTGTCAAGGACGGGCTGGCATGAGGCCCTCAGGAAGCTTCATGGACTTCAAACCAAATTATTATAGTGATTTCAATCAGCAGATGGGATTTTGCAAACAATAACATTTACAAGGTAATTTCCATTCTAAGTAATTGCCATTTCCCAAGAGCCAATTGGTGGGAAAGGCTAGCAACTGCAGGGAAGCCACACCTGCTTTGAAACATCTTTCTTACCTTCAGTTAGCTTTTGGCTTAGCACGCATGCAACACGTTCTTGAATTTACCCCCTCATACATGTTCATGTTCATGTGAACACATAGGGTTCCTCCAAAGGCCACAGGACAGTTCATCTGTACCATCTTCATCATCACATGTGTAAGTTTCAGACTTGCTGTATCAACAGTAAAGAGCAAAACAGTTCTGGGCAGCGGTGTTCCCATATCAAAGAACAAAGTTGAAACTCCCATACAATTATGTTTGATCACAGTAGAAGGTGAAATCATTAGATATTAGCGAGGTGCAGTGGAATAAAAATGATGTGTTAGCGGGGGTTCATTACACTGTATTTTCAGAGCCAAGAAGATCAATGCGTTCATGCATCATGAATTAGGCTCCGGCTTTAGCCTTCCCTGCTCTCCGGAAACCCAACATGATCTATCACCAGCCATACATCACCGTTTCAGGATTGCACATTAACGAGAAAGCTGCAGTTTCCGCCTGTCAAGCTGACCAGCTGCCTCTTTCTCTGCAGAAGGGGGAATATTTCTGGTCCAGGATTTTACTTTTAACACAAAAAGGGGCCTAAGAGGTCAGTGCCAGCTGGACCGTCCCATGGTTTGATCTTTGTGTTGTCCCAGTGCTCTGATGGATGGCCCTATCCCTCCTGGTCATCCTGGATCCAAGCCTGCAGGAATTCACTGTGATGGTTCTAGATGTTACAGAAGGACACTGCCTGTGTGACACACCTGGGGGTCTCCAACTGCACATCCTCTTTCCCCCCAGCGTTTGCCTAACATTCTTGGGTGTCTTTAGAAGTCTCAGAGGGAGAACCACATGTTAAGTGTCCCCTGCTCCTAGCCCCCTGCCCTGCATCGCCCCACCTGCACCCTCCCACCTCTTCCACTAATAGAGGCTCTCTCACCACCCAGCAGTTTGCCACTCACACTTTCCCTCATTTACTCGCAGTCCACCTCACTTGCCCCCTGCCTGACCCCACACCTGCTACTGCGGCCCCTCTTGCCTGCTGATGCTCAGATACCCGCAGACAGTTCTGATCGCTGCTTTTAATCGGCGTTTAGCCAGTCTGTCCATATTTAGTTCTTTTAATCTTTCCTCATCATTCAATCCCTCCAGCCTCTTCATCATTTTTTTTTTTTTTTTTTTTTTTTTTTTTTGGTGTGTTGCTCTTTCCTGAGTTTTATCCAATTTGTCTATATCATCCTTCTGGCTGTGACATGCCCACCAGCCCTGAACTCCATCGCGGCAGGAAGAATGACTGTTAGGGCCTCCATCTACTCTTCTCTTCCACTCTTAACCCTGACTCAGGTCTCTTCCTCACCAGCAGGAAAGCAGCAGAAGTTTGGGGGTGAGTTGGGCTGGGCAAGTCCTGCTCCTGTGTCTGTCTGTCCAGCTTGCTGCTGAAACACAAAGCCATGGAAAGAGCAAAGTCACCACGACGAATGAGACTGAAGGGACGTGCGTGCGAGAACTTGCCATCCCAACATCCTCTCCTTGGGGAATCCTGACCTGCCCTGCCTGGACTCTGGGGTCTTAAAGACCTCCCAGCTTGCCCGTTTTCAGTCAACAGGATTGCAGGGAACATCCGGGTTGATGACTAGGCTGTGATCACCTCTGGGAAACTGAGCACCTGGGAAGGCACTTCCGGTTCCTTCCATGAATGGGAGTGAGAGCTGGTCTGAGGACTTGAAGGATTTCAATTTACAACATTACAACGTTATGAGGAAACTCAAACCAAGGAGCAGGAATTGTGGATCACAGATGTTTTGTATAAGACATTTACAGAAGAAGGTATAGAGTTTAAATGGGCAGGAAACAAGATCCCAGGTCCGGGTGGCTTATAACCCCAAACCATTGGAAGGCAGGCTTGGATCCAGACAGTTGGATTGGAACTGATTAGAAGAGGGCAGATTTTCTTCTTTTCCTCCCCCTCCCCTCCCCCTTCCCTTCCCCTCCCCCTTCCCTTCCCCTCCCTCTCCCCCCTCCTCCTCCTTCTCCTCTTCTTCCTCCTCCTCTTTAATAAGTGCAAGAAAGAACTGTATCTCGGTAATAGACCTCCTATTTATGAGGAGTTTGGAATCCACTCTTATATCTCATTCAGGTCTCTTCTCAAGTGTCATTTCCTTAGAAAGAACTTCCTTGAAAATACCATCTAAAATAGCACACTTCTTTGCTTTCTGTTTCCTCCCCTGAAAATAGACTATCGGTTCTTTAACATTCTGTGGTCCAATTCCTCCACCAGAGTGTAAGCTGCCTGAGAGCAGGGACTTCCCAAAGGTATGGCAGCACTGATGGACACTGGACCTGTGTTCGATTGTGGACTATTGATTGCTATTGTGCTTTTTGGTTTTTATTTTCCTTCCAGAAGCATGAGGTTCAACAGATCTACTGCACAGTGGGTTGGAGTCAGTCTGGTTCTCCTGGGATCTCTAATCAGAGCCCTGCTGAGTTCAAGGTAGGGATGAGGGGTTGGGAAAACCTACCCCCTCCACATTTGTTGCCTTCTTAACAGCTTGAGAAGAGCCTGTCAGTTCTAGAAAGAAGAAAGTAGAAGGCTCACCCCCCCTCGGCCTCCTACAGCTGCCATCAAACCTGTTTATCCTGTTTCCTTTTTAAAAGCCCTGTTCCAAGGAGATCTTCTTCCCCCATGGAAATACAGCTGCTGTCTTCCAACTACCACCCTGGCTTTATGAATGACTCCAAGCTCATTAAGAGGTAAAGACAGTTTCTGACTCTTCCTAAAGGAGTGCTTTCCAGTGTGCGACTCTGAAAACACGTGGCCTCCACTTCTCTAATGCCAAGAATCTACTCATAAGTTCCAAACCCCTAAGTCTACAGACACTCAAACTTGTGTACACATTAGGAAAAAAATAAGTATATATGTTCTATAGTTGCTCTACTCTAGCTATAGTTATTCTTCGTTTTCTTTTTCATTTTCCAACTGCTAAAAAGTTCTTTGGGTGTCCTTAGACTAACCTAGCTCTCCCCTTTGTTGCTTGTAGTTCTCAAAAATAATTGTAGAGCTGGGCACGGTGGCACACATCTGTAATCCCAGCAGTTCAGGAGGCTGTGGCAGGAGGATCACAAGTTCAAAGCTAGCCTCAGCAACTTAGCGAGGCACTAAGTAACTCAGTGAGACCTGGTCTCTAAATAAAATATGAAAAAGGGCTGGGGGTGTGGCTCACTGGTTAAGTGCCCCTGGATTCAATTCCTGGTATCAAAAAAAAAAAAAAAAAAAAAAAAAAGTGTAGAAAGTGCAGGGAGTGCACCATCTTGAGATGGGGAGGAACTGACCAGAACAGCTTGGGCTCTGTTTCAGCCCCTACAACAAGAGACAGGGTGTCTTTCAGGGTTATAGTGTAGCGGGCCATGAACCTTTAGGGTATAAAACCCAGGATGAGCTGTTTCCAAAATGCCTCAGCTGTGTACCATTGAGTATGCAGCTGCCTCAGGCAGCTTTTCTGATCCCTGGGGGCCAGCTAGTAAAGAATCCTAGGCTTCTATTCTTCTTCCCTCCACTTCACAGAACCTGTTGCATGTGTGTGAGTGTATTCCACCTCACTGGACTCAAATAAGTTGGTAACCATTGCACAGAGAACCAGCTTCACAATAAATGTTAAGAACAATTCATTGCATTTTAGACTTGATGCTGGTACATACTAGTTGCTCAATAAACACTTGTTAGTTGAATGAATAAATATGTTCCTATATTATTTAGAGTTCACATACCTTACAGTTTATCTATTTAAAGTGTACAGTTCCATGATTTGGGGTATAATACATTGTTATTAGTTTCTAAACTTGTGATAAAATAAGCTGGGTGTAATGGTGCATGCTTGTAATCCCAGTGACTTGGGAGGCTGAAGCAGGAGGATTGGCAGTTTGAGACTAGCCTCAGCAACTTAGTGGGACCCTGTCTCAAAATTAAAAATAAGGGTTAAAGATGTAGCTCAGTAGTAAAGCACCCCTGGGTTCAACCCCCAGTACCAAAATAAATAAAGCAAGCAAAATAAAAACAATAACATTGTGAAAAAATAGAGGCACCACAAATTCGCCATTTTAACCATTTTTATGTACACTTCAGTGACACACTGCTGTATGACCATCTCCACTCTCCATTTTCATCCCCTTACATCTGTAGCTATTGCTCCTGAATATACATTAGAGGCTCCCATGGGGACTTTTGAAATATTCCTATCCCTGTGCCCCACCCCAGACCACTTATGTCAGAAACTTTGGTGGTATGGTTTAGGAACCCAGGGTTTTTTAAGAAGCTCCCCAGATGATTCCAACATTTAGCAAGGGCTGAGAGCTACCACTCTAGCTGCATCTGTGTTTTTTTAAGGGCTTCCAAATCTAGGAAGGACCATGTGTGTGTCTCAGAAATATCAGTGACTGTACTTGTCATATCTTGAGATTCTGTGGAGCAGGGGTGAAGAGGCAGTACCAGACCCCCTATGTGGAAAATATGAAGGGAAAGGTGACCCATTTGCAAGAATGCGTGCATAATGGCATTTTTGGTTGTGGTGCAGATATGAAGTCAATAGCAGGGGTTCGTGGGAAAGTTGCAGAGTTACCTGCCAGGAGGGAAAAGGATATGGTGAAAGGGAATGGAGGTGGGGCATTTAGAAGTTCAAACAAATGGGCAACCTGCACCCGTGTGGTCCCTGCAGGGTATCAGTGTCTCAGACAGTGGGAGGGAGCTTGGGTCAGAACCCCTGATTTTGAATAGTTAGAAACAGACTTATGAGTCCAAGGCAGAGCCTTCCAGGACTACTGGGGATTGGTCACCTGAAACAATAGGAACTCAGGGTGCAGAAAAGCCAAGACTTCTGGAATGGAATAGGGTTCTGCCAATGAGCCAAGGCTTAGAAATGAAGCTGGAGCCAGATAGTTCTGTGGTCAGCACCGGACAAGTCAGCCTGGCATAAAGGGTACTCAACTCCACCATCAAATGGTTGAAAGGGGATTCCTGCAGCATCTGTTCTCTTCATCAACACTGAGCAGACTACCTGGCAAGTAAAGGAAGAAGATGGATCAGAATCGAAACTGCCTGCAGGTGAGGATCATTAGTAGATTAAGAGTGTGTGTGTGTGTGTGTGTGTTTTCTTTAGCAATACTGATATATAATTCACATACCATACAATTCACCTGTAGAAAGTGAGAATTCAATGGTTTTTGATAGAATACATTATTATTTACTTAGAAATTGTGGTAAAACACAGATCACATAAAGCTAGTCATTTTAAATATTTTAGGAGTACATTTCAGTGGCATTAATTACATTCACAATGTTGTACAAAACATTCTCAGCACCCGGTGCAGAAACCCTCGACAATTAAGCAACAACTTCTCAACCCCACCCCGCATCCCAGCTCTTGGTAACCTCGAATCTCTTTTCTGTCTCTCTGAACTTGCCTGTTCTAGATGTTTTATATAAATGGAACCATGCAATAGTTGTCCTTTTGTGCCCATCTTAGTTTACTGAGCAGACTTAATTCTGAGGTACTGGAAGGGTGGAGGAACAAGGGGAGCAAGGAGGTGAGAAGTCCACTAGACATTTTTTCAGATTGGTCATAGCAATGACCTTGCCATTGCTTCTACTGGTAAGAAAGTTCCTGTGATTTTGTTTTACTTTGTTTTGCTAATACTTTGAGAGCTGGCATCGCCCAGGCCACTGTCCCTTGTCCCCCATCCCAAACACTTTGGACACAATTGAATTTTCTCTCCAGAATTGCTTTTCAGGCTGGTAATAGAGCAAGTATTAAGAGGCTATTGCAGCCTCCCAATTAATACACATCTCCCTAATAATTAGTCGAAGGGACGCTTTGAAGTCCTGGGATAGTGTTGAAAGCATTCTTTTGAAGGATGGGCTGGGACTTCCTCTGCATTCTCAGTCCAGACTGAGGATTGTTCTCAGCCCGAGAAGCTGCTCTTCCCCAAGGATCCAATTGCGAGAACCCCTCCCTCAACACTCTCTCTCTGGCCCCCTTAACTCTTTCTCTCTTGGGAAGCAGCCAAATTCTCTTAGTGCTGCTGGGGGCCCCGCTGAGCTGCTGCTATTCACACTGGGCCCTCTAAGGCCTTAAAGGGGAGGGGGGACATCAGGGATGATTGTCATTTGCAGGGTCCCTCAAGGCCGATTCTCCCACTCAACCAGGACAAGTAGTTGGGAGACATATCCAATGTGATATGGACGGGTGGTCCAGCTTCATTCTTTCTGGAAATTCTAGACAAGGAGACTGAAGGACCTGTGCTAGAGAAGATGGATGGGGAGTTGGGGAGATAGCATTGGTTGGGGAGAGAAAGAACAAGGTGCGTGGACTGAGTGTTGACAGGTCGCTTTGCCTGAATCGAGATCACACCCACCAGTTTCACTGCCCAAATAATTTTTCTGGACCAGGCACTAACTGTAATTCCGCAGTGTTATTTTGGGGATGGAAGTTTTGTAATGTGGAAATGTTCTCTAGGAAATAACATATTACCCACACCCCCAAAGTAAAACCTTATTAGATTTTCTTTCTTTCTTTCTTTCTTTTATTTTTTCAGAGTGCTATGGGTTTGATCTCCCTACTCTGGGATGCAAGAAAGAGGACTGTAATTTTGAGCTGGGGTCTATTTATCCAGGTATCCAGTTTGAGTGATACCTGGTGGAGTTAATTGTAGCCCCCCAAGTGCTTTATCATATTTAATAGGGTTCTAATTCCAGCTCCCTTCTCACTAGGGAATTGAACAATTTTAGCCAAGCAAGTTCTGTTTCTGTTTGAATTCTTTTTTCATCTTCTTGGTTCTGTATCTTTTACTATATCCCCCGTTGCTGTAGCAGATCACCTACTTTTGAATGGTTGCTTCCATTTATACTAATTGTAAAAATTTCTCAGTCTCTCATGTAGCAATTTCTTAAAGTTTTCCCTCTAAGTACAGATTCTCCATTAACTATATTTCTGTCGCTTCAGCTACTGCTGTTTATAATAGCTACTATACAGGTCCATGCAATACTAAACCATTTGTGTATACATTCTATGAATTTTCTGTGAAATTACCTATAACCCCAAGAACATTATCTTTTTATAGACCATAGCTTTACTCTGTCTCACTGCTTTGTGTGTTCTCTGAGTTGTGAAGCACTGGGAAGGTTTTTATAGTTTCCTTTTTTTTTTTTTTCATAACAAGAGAATAACTCCTCATTTTAGTAGTAACCAGAAAAGTTTTCCCTACTGTAAAGAATTCATATCCCGTATATTATGTCTGGGTTACTTTTTCATCTCTGCATGCTTTTCCAAAACTTCACATTCACATCAATACAGATGTATGAAATATAAGTGCAGCAAGAACACAGAATTAAATGACTTGAGCCCATTGCATATTTTAATTAGCAATTTTATTTTTAATTTGAAAATGGGGCATCAGAATGAGCAATCCAACATGTTCCAAGAGAGATTTTGAGTCTGCCTCCCGTGGGACGATCTGTGATCTTTCAGTAGAAGAACTTTGACAGTGAAGAAAACTGTTTTCTGTACTGTCCAGCTTCTCATCTGAATTGAGATTCAGCTTGGAATAGACTAAACTTCTTGTCTGGGCCTTTTGGGATGAATTGGGTGAAGTTAGAACTAAGTAAACTAAGTATTAGGATAAGTAAGCCTACCTAATGCAGTAGATACACCCCCCCACACACACACAGAGGATACTTCTCATCTTGTACCTCAGTGACATTATTCCCAGATGCGTGGCTTCTGTGTGGCTAGTGAGGGACTTAAACTCCCTCCATCTTGTGGCCATTCCTTCCCTAGGTCTCCAGCTCCTCTTGGTTCGACTGGAAGAAGGAAAAGGAAATGTAGGATTCTAGGGAAGAGGATTTGATGGACCAGAACTATAAGTGGAGTACCTCTCCTCTGCCCAACATCGTTGTCTGGAACTCAGATGCAGGTATTCACTCCAAGGACAGCTGGAAAGGTCATCTACCCAACTGCCCAGGAGGAAAAGGAAATGGGTCTCACAGTGTACAGCAATCTCTGCCGCCAGAACAGCCGAGTGACTTTCACCGCTTCCTTCAAGTTGTCCCTGTACACGATCTCCTCCTTGTCCAATCCTCCAAGATAAGGACAGGGCAGCAGGCACATGTCCTTTCTGCCATTTCAATCCGCCATGTCACTCCTGAAAGGGACAGGACAACATCTGTGCGTTGAGCATCTGTTATGTGCCAGGCACTGTACCAGGGAATGTAGACATAGGAGGGAGTGCCCTTGCTCAGGAGGATGTGGGAACATCTTGGTGACAATGGAAAGATACCGTCTCCTGAAGCATCATCAGGGAGGCTTTCTAAGGAGAATCAATAGGGAAAGAGAAATCATTCTAGAACACATTTCCCTTGTTAACACCCTTCCATTGGTGCTCTCCACCTTCCCCTGTTACCACGCGCCATTGACAAAATGATCAGTCTGCATTGCTTAAGCTAACTGATGCACTTCTTCATGATCTGCCCCTGCTTGCCGCTTGTGTCTCACCGTCTTCCTTCACATTCCAACAGGGCTGCAGGGCCAGTCATTTTCTGGATGTCCTTTGCCTTCTTTTACCTCTGGGTTATGATGAACTCATGTGTCCCCCTTAAAACTCACTCTCATCCCTTTTGCTTGGAGAATCATTTTCTTACTTAGGTCTCAACCTGGGTTTCATTTCTTTTAGGAATCCCACCTTGCCCTTGTCCTATCCCCAAGCTTGAGACAGGAGTTCCTCTGCTAGCTTTCTGCAGGATTATTGTGATCCTTGATGTCTGGCTGTTTAGTGTCTGCACTTTCCAAGCCCTGGGTTTGCCTGGTGTGTTACGCTATCTTTAACAGCTGGTATAACTCAGGGCCCATAGTAAGTGCTCATTGAATAGGCAAAGCACACCTAGGGCTGTGCTCTCAAAGTCATGGTTTCCGTTTCTATGACGTATGGCTCTTCCCATCCCATTTGTAATTTTTTTTGGGGGGGGTGATTCCCGGGATTGAACTTAGGGCATGCAACCACTGAGCCACATTCCCAGCCCTATTTTGTATTTTATTTAGAGACAGGGTCTCCCTAAGTTGCTTAGCACCTTGTTTTTGCTGAGGTGGCTTTGAACTCATGATCCTCCTGCCTTAGCCTCTGGAGCCATTGGGATTACAGGTGTGTACCACTGCACCTGGCTCCCATTTGTAATTCACACCACAAGGAAAAACAATGAATTTTCATCACAAACTCTTCTGATTTCTTGTTGTTACTTTCTGTTTTCTTTTGTGTTTTTCTTAAAACGTTTCACTGAAAGTGTTGACTCTCACCAGCCCAGAGTTGCTTGGCTTGATGAATCGTTCCTGGGTCCATCACTCAGTATTCTGAATGCTAGCACATGCTGCATATCATTTGGTTGCCGGAACCCAGGAAAACCCAGTCTTTCCCAGTTGGTGAGGACTTTGTCTTCAACAAACACATCTGAACAGTCCAAACTGAAACCCGAGAGGGAGGAGGCATTCTGAGGATTTGGGGACATGGGAGCCTGACACTGATTGGGGCTTGCTGCCCATGCTTAATGAGGAGGGAGATAGATCTTTGTAGAGATCAGCACTCCTGGACCTGTTAAGCTGGTACGTCCCAAGGGAAGACAGAGTCCTATCTGAGAACACAGCTGGGCAAGGACTGATTGACTGCATTAGGACAGGCTGGTGAGAGTCACCACTTTCAGTGAAATGTGAAGGGTATCCATTCCTGTTGGGAAGTGTAGAACAATGTCATGAATCCTGAGAAGCCGTCTATGTGATGACTGCAGAACTCTGGGTCACTTTATTGATTCCTCAGGCATTCATTCATTCTTCATTTATTCATTCATTCAAGAAATGTGTCCTGTTAGAGATGCTGAGGATACAGAGGTGAACAGGACAGGAAAAACCCTTACCCTTTTCTAATGACGAAGAGAGAAACTAAACTAATACATGGACCAGGTGCAGGGGCACACGCCTGTAATCCCAGCAGCTTGGGAGGCTGAGGCAGGAGGATCTTGAGTTCAAATTCAGCCTCAGCAAGAGTGAGGTGCTAAGCAACTCACTGAGACCCTGTCTCTAAATAAAATACAAAACAGGACTGGGGATGTGACTTGGTGGTCAAGTGCCCCTGAGTTCAATCTCTGCCCCCCCCCACACACCCAAAAAACCCAAATACACAGAAAGTAAAATCAGATCAGTCTCCATGGTGAGGCCATATATCTACTGCAGATAGAAGACTTGAGCCCCTCTTCTTAGTCCGAGTCCAGGTGCTCTTCTCATTTATAGGTCCCCTCACCCTCTCACGATTCCGAGTGTGCTCTGCAAGTCCATATCCACACACCTTCCCCCTCCTACTCCTAGCAAGAAGCAGCTGCTCTGCAAGGCCCGTGTCAGCCCATTCTTCATCCTTCCTGGACCTATGAGCAAGAAGTCAGGCCATCAAAAACAGCTGGAGCAGAACCGGGCATCATTTGTGTTCCATCTGTCAGGCTTTACCCGGCTCCTGGGCTTTGCACCCTCTCCTTCCTGAGCTGAATCTGCTCGGCTGCCAGATCTGCAGGTCAGCTCTGCCCCAGGATCTGGGATCAATTCTGGCTTCAAGCAGGAAGAGTTTAATCTGCTGCAGTCCAACAGTGTTGATTTGGTCTTGTCACCCTGGCTGCTTGCTTGTTGTTTCTAATCTTGTGACTCATTCTGACAAGTGAATAGTCTGATGCACGCCTCCATCCCTAAGTTATTTTCCTGGTACTCAGGTCCTCAGAATCTGAGGACACTCCTTCTTTAGACAAGTGTCCTGCTGTGGCCTCCAATCCCTTGGGGAGTACGTCTTGCTCTTTGACCTTGCTCCTTGTGAACAGACATCCCCGTGGGTGCCTTCCTGACTGCTAGGACTTCTGAGTTTTGCCCGTATTGGGCTATTTCTTCCATGTATCTCTCTGCCCACCCACCTTGCTGATGACTCCTAATATTTCCCACTGAAGCCCCAGAGCTAACTTCTTGCCTTCACTCTCCTGAGGTCTCCTACACTGTCAAGTTCTGTGTTCCTCCCCCAGGACTGATGGTTCTCCTCACCCCTTGGGATAGGCCCTGCCTGAGTAGATGAGTCTAATTCCAGATCTCAGAAGCCTACTGTCTTTCCTGTCCTAATGCCGTCAATCAGTCCATGCCCTGCTCTGTTCTCAGATAGGACTCTGTCTTCCCTTGGGACATACCATCTTTCTTCCATCTTTTATGTTTCCCCAGAGCTCTCAGTGAGATAATCAAGAAGACTCAGGGCATCAGATAAACAGGGTACAGAGAGGACTGATGGAGTCCCCTTAGCTATTGTTGTGGGGAGAGAGGACCCAAACAACAGAAAACCCTCAACAGAAGGCCAGGGCAGCTGTAAGTAAGACATGGCAGCCTTGTTGAGTAGGGATCTCAAATCCCCGTGGTCTGAGGACAGATGTCCCCTAAACCCACATGCAGCCTGATTTACATTGGATGGTTAGTTCTGCCATGAGAAGGTTATCTTGCTGGTGCTGGAAGCAAGGAGGCCAGTGGGCACCCTCTTCTCTGAAGGGAGAGAGGACCCCGTCTCAGAAGAGAGTGCTGATCCTTACCTCAAAGAGATTCTGCACATGCCTAGCATTTGCCAGCCCCATTCTAACAGTGCTGAGGTATATCTCTTGCTTCTTCTTTACCTGATCTGACCCTAGTTTTTCCCCCTTCTGGTTTCCTATTTGTTGCAGCCAAGCCTACAGTTTTGGCGCCTCGGTTTACCTGCTTCCAACTTTCTTCTTTTTTCCCCCTGATATGGCATTCATTCATTCATTTACTCAAACTCCAAATTCCAAGGAGCTTATCGTCTAGAGAGAAGACAATGACACAAACAGTTGTTGGATAGGATAAATGTTACACAGGGAAACTGGAAGATGCTGTGGAAAGGTAACCACTTCCTCTGGTGGGTCTGGGAATGGTTTCTAGAGGAAGAGACTTTATCTGTCCTTTGGAAGCAAGGCAACAGGACTCCGAGGGCTGGTGTGGAGGACAGAAGAGTGTTTCTGGCTTTTGGAATAGCATGGACAGAGATTCTGAGGCAGGCAGGGGTTTATCCCCATCTTTCCTCTGGGATTGGCATGGCCCAAACAGTCTACCCAGCAACCAGCTGAAGACTCTGTACGTCTAAGAATCTTCCTTTTTGTGCCATGTCATGGAAACAGTATGGAAACATCCTGCAATTCCAGGATCCGCCCCTGTCTTGACTTTGGGTCTTGGGGTTGCAGGGAGGGTACCTGAGGGATACTGTATCTTTACTTTCCATGCTTAGCTTAAGTGGATGGGAAGTGAGTGTTTGTGACTTTGGGAAGGTCATCCAAGATCTTGACATTCCTCTCCTCCTCAACCCTGACTCTGCCACAGGCTTCAGAGGTATGGCTCTGTGTCTAGTGCAGTGCCTGGCTCATAGTAAGCATTCCACAAACGCTAGCTGATTTGATTAGATTTGATCTGGGTCAATGTAAATAGGTGCAGGAGGAGAAACAGAAGAGAGAAATCAAAGGATGATGACTATAAGGGGAGCAGTGATGTAATTTTAACCTGAAAATTATCTGTAAATAGACTACACAGTTTATTCAAGCCTCAGTCTTTCATAATCTAATTATATGCAAATGTCCCTGTGGTCTTTCTTACCATCTTGTATGCCTAGATAGAGCATTTTGAAGACTCTGATTGACGCTCCTAAAGGTAAGAGAGGAAAAAAGAAGGGATTTAGATTCCTGGAGTTGATGGGCAGTAGCAGTCCTTTAATACAGTGGTCCCTCCTCTCATGGAGATGCCCTCTTCATTATCCCTTTTTCTTCCAGGTAGGCTATGGGCACTACCTTATTCCATTTGGGGGGATCACCAAGATAGAAATGCCTAATATTGGGGCAAAACTGCAATTCCTCTGGTTGATTCGAGTCTTGCCTTTCAAAATATCTTTGCATAAATCTGATTCTTTTTCCATATGATTTCCTCTCAAATGTTTGGAGATCCCATTGGGCCTTCCGTGATTGAGAACTATTTGCACTTCCTACTGTGTTATGGAACCCTATGCTGCCAGCTCAGCTCTGTTCAGACTCTGGGACTCTGAGAAAAAATGTGGAGGACCCCCGAGTAGCAGGCAGCCTTGTCGCTGTCACTGCACCCCCTCACAGCCCAGTCACTTCTATCCATGATGAGTGAGTGAGCTTCCATGACCGAGGCTTAATTGTTCCCAAACACCAAGGTTTCTGTTGCAGCCCCCTTTGGGGATCCAACGCCTTGAATTGGAGCCTGGTCTTACCTCACAAGGCCTCCTTCAGAATGGAGCCAAACCTCTGTCCCTATGGATGAGTCCCTAGTATTTGATGCCAAGTACTTCTGCCTGCCTTCTCCTTGGCCTCCTGCCTGCTGTCGGACTCCACTGACCCTGTCTGGCCCTGCCTTGGACATTAACTTCCTGCTTGACCTCAGATTCCCTATTTCCTAGCCTGAAGATTGAATGGATTTGAGTGTATAGGTGGTTATAAAAACCAGATCCGTTTTAGAATCACCAGGTCCAAACTTTGTACATGGGCTGGGGGTATAGCTCAGCTGGTAGAGTGCTTGCCTTGCATGTACAAGGCCCTGGGTTCAGTCCCAACACCAAACAAACAAACAAATAAATAAAATTAAACAACTTTGTATAGTACCCACATAGGGGTCAGGACTAGGATAAGGAATGTAAAATGTAAGGCAGTGTTATAGTTTGAATATGAGGTGTCCTCCCCAAGCTCCTGTGTTAATTCAGGAATATTCCAGAGGTGAAATGATTAGATTATAAGAACGGTGACTTAATCAGTCCATTTCATTTGGATGGACTAACGGGGTGGTAACTGTAGGCAGGTAGGGTGTGGCTGGAGGAGGTGGGTCACTGAGGCCACGCCTTGGAAGGTTTCATCTGCTCTGTTGAAAACATCCCCCCAAACACCCTGTTTCCTGGTTGCCATGAGCTGACAGCCTTCTTCTGCTTTGCCCTTCTGCCATGATGTTCCACTTCTGGGCAATGGAACCTGCTGACTGTGGACTGAACCTTTGAGACTGTGAGTCAATATAAACTTTTTTCTCCTCTAAACTTGCCCGGTCAGGTGTTTTGGTCAAAGAGATGAAAAGCTGACTAACAGGGACAACATCCCTCTCAGGGGGCCACCTGGCATTTGTAGGACCTACAGAGTGACTGTCTCCTTATATTTATACTCTAGGATCTTTGTTTTAGTCCTAGCCCTACCTGTATCAAGGCCACACCGCCAGACATTTTGATCTATTTGATCCAGGAAGAGGTCCCGATATTGGTATTTTAAAAACTAAGTAAGGGATTAATATGTGCAATCAGGGTTGGGAATCCCTGGATGGATGACATCTTAGGAGTCTGTGACCCAAGTGGGTGTTCTTAAGACCCTGAGACTCTGAACAGTACTTCTCAGATTCGTGTTGGCTTTCGGACTTTGCCGGTCACTTGTGATGCTCTACTCTTTCCAGGTAGGTCTGTCTTGTTTCCAGATTCCAGCCAGGCTTAGTGTGATCTGTCTCCTTCCTAACCAGGATTTTGTCCTGACCAACTTTTCTCTTTTTTCAGGCAAAGTCTCCCTTAGATAACCAAGGTTCCAAATTTGCTATTCTGTTAGCTGTCCTTTGGGCATGTGTCAGTTGTTTGTGTCCCTTTTACATGATGTGATTTAAAAAGTTTACAATACTATAGTGTTTCAGTACACTCAGATTTCATTCATTTAACAGGCATGTACTGAGAACCTGTTGTGTGCCCTGCTCAGGGCACTTGCCAAAGAGTACAAAGATATGATGTATGTGATATTCTTCATGACTAGACTAGCTTATGTAGATCAGAATTTCCCCAAGTGTACTCTGTTAACAGATGTTATGCAAAAGCAAAAGCAAAACAAAATAAAAAAACAAAAAGCATTCCCCGGTCAAAGAATTTAGGAAGACTTGGGTTAAAATAAACAGGTTTCTTTATTGAAGGACTTCTCAGGCTCTTTAATATGCTAATATGAACTGTGCAGCTCTACGAAGGAGCCCAGTAAAATGCAATGCCCAAATTTATTTAACAACCAAATTCCCATTTCACATGAAATATTCCAGAAGATTCTTTGAGAAATGCTGCCATAGATCATAGAATGCTGAATCTGGAATCAACCTTAATTTTAGATATGAGAACTCTATTAACATGACCCAAGGTTACATTAGCTATTTGAGCAGTCATTCATTCTATCGACCCATTGGGAATTCTTGACTGGCTAAATTGCTTGGGTCTTTTTTCAACCAACCATCAGCAGGTCTTTCCCTTTTGGAACTCGGGCTGTTGACATTTTTGGAATCTGAACATAGGACCTATCAAGTTTAACTTTATTGATTTTTGGACTGCAGTTAAAGACTGTTGAGATCTTTTTGATCTGAATCCTGCCAGCCTACATATCAACTAGGCTTCTCCTCTGGGTCATACTTACTTGTAAGTAGGCCTTCTTTGTCTTTGTGCAAGCCTCTGAAGAACAAGCTGAGGGAGACGGATCCCTATATCACAGGACGAGGGACTTCCCTTGGAATGGCCCTGATTCTTCAATCAGTACTGTTTAGTGATTCAACACGTCCACCGAGCTGAGCCATCTCTGGGCCCACGACTCTTCATTCAGGTAAAGGGATAATGTGAGCGGTTTTGAGAAACCCTTCAAGGAAATCCATATTCCCTTGACCTACCAGTCTCATAATGCTTCTCCCTAAAAAGAAAATAAAGTTAATTTGTCATGAGTCTTTCAAAAAAGATTATTTTATTTTTGTGATTTTAAAAGTAACTGATGCTCATTATAGAAAATGTAGGAAATATAGAAAAAAATGCCTAGATTAAAAAGAAAATTAAAACTACCCAGCATTTTTTTTTACTATGTCTTCTTTCAGTCTTTTATTAGAGACATGTATGGATTTATTAAAAAATGTTTATTGAGTGTCTTCTATGTGTCAAGCATTGTGTTCTAGGCACAGCAATAAACAAGAGACCCTCTGCCTCTGCCCAAATCCTGCCCTCAAGGAGCTTACATTCTGGTAGACACAAACAAATAAATAAAATCTTTATCAAAAGATCCTTTAAAAATTCCTGCTTTTCTCCCTCAACTTGGCATTATAGCAGGAATTATATAATGTATGATATAAAGATAAATCATGTTATATGCTACAATGTGTGTGTGTATAATATATATGTAATGAATATATTCCTGGAATGATTCCTATGTAGATCCTCTTTTCCTTACTAAATGGTCCCAACTGGTTCTAATAGCTCAATCTAGAATTTTGTTGGAGTTGGTATGAAGCTTATGGTTTTCAGAATGTAGCTTTTACTTTTTTTTTTTAATTGGGACGAATGTGCTTATCTCCAATCTCTTAGTACCTTTTTCACTATTTGTGCAAGATTATACATTTTGGTTTCCCAGTCCTACCTGCCTGCGAGATAATTTGCCTCAGCTTGAAGACTTGAGCTCATTTATAGGTATTCTCACTATCTCTACCCAACTTTGGTCTATTCCGACCTGGCTTTATTTCTTCCTTCCCAGATGGAAAAGTGGATTTCTTGGTAGACGGATGTTTTTGTTTGTAGGTGTCCCCAAAAAGCTCATGTGTGAGACAATTCAAGAATGTTTGGAGGGGAAATGATTGGTTGATAGCCTTAACCTAATCAGTGAATTAATCCCTGGAGGGATTAACTGAATGATAACTGGAGGCAGGTGGGTTGTGGCTGGAGGAAGTGTTCATTGGGAACATAACTATGGGATATGTATTTTGTATTTGGGGAGTGGAGTCTTTCTCTCTCTGCTTTCTGATCATTATGTGAGCCACTTCCCTCCACTACACTCTTCTACCAAGATGTCCTGTCTCACCTTGAGCCCCAAGGAATGGAGGCTGCCTTCTATGAATGGAGACTTATAAAACCATGAGCTCCCAAGGAAACTTTTCCTCCTCTAAAATTGTTCTTGTGGGGTCCTTTAGACAAAGCAGGGGTAGAGTAAAAGATGTTGCAAGGTTCTGCTCTCTCTGCTGTCCAGGACCATTATGCCATCTGCTCCAAATAATCACCTCTTCTCCCTTTGTTTTTTACACTGCACTTGAGGAGGAGAAAAGATTACTGAGGGAACTGAAGGAAAACCCTTTCATTTTCATTGTCTCAATAGTTCTCCTTTTTCAAAAAATTCCCGAAAATATTCTTGTGGGGCTGAGTAAGTATTATGCTACCCTTTTGTATTCGTCGACGGCTCCATTTTACAAATAAGGAAACTGAGGCTTGTGTTCAGTAGAGGTATTGCATAAACCCAGTCCCCAAAGAATTTTGGTATTCATTTAAGACAACCTTATAGTTATCTGAGGGAAAAAAAAAAAAAATCCTACAAGAAAAAGATCACTAGGGTAGAAAAAGGACCTCAGGAGAAATTTAATTGAGAACCCCTCTCATGGGGAGAGGACAATGGATTTCACTGAATGAGCCCCAGATTGTAGCAAGTTTTCCCTGGTTGCAGACATCCCACGGGGACCATTCTGGTCTGTTCTGCTTGGGGGAATGGCAACACCCACCCCCTTCGCCTTCAGCTCTGGGCTCCACATAGGAAGCCAAACAGCTGGTTCTTCTCCATATGCAGCCACCCCGGCCCTACTCTCTTCATTAACTGAAACCCTTCCTCAGGGGAGCAGCTGACAGCTCCCTTTGATTGGCTATTGACAGTCATGCTGAGGCTTCTAAGTAGCTCCTTGTTAACCTTGAAAGATGACTATTTCAGGATTTTTTTTTTTTTTGAGTCTCTTTCACTACCTGCGACAGACACAGATGATTTAAGAGGTGAGCAGAAAGGAATTCTGTGACCTTCAGAAGAGATAACCCCAGAATTAGTGGACACAGATGAATCGCTCCAAGACTTGTCCGTGGCTTGACTCTCTTTATGTCCTGGCTCTATCCCCAGTCCATTGTGTCAGGTAAGAGGTTTCATGTCACCCTCTGAAGGGCTGGGGTTCCCAGGAGACCTCCGAAGGCATCTACAAAACTATTTCTCTGTAAACAGCCTTTACAAATGCTGTGTTAGTAACAGATCTGGGTAGATGCCATTTTGGCATTGAAAGTGCCACCTCTGAGGGCAAAGGCTGTGTGAGTAAGCACATAAAACACAAAAATCAAGTTAATTTAGTCTATTTAAATGTATAAATAAATAAAGCCATTTCACTTGTGCATTTTCTAAACCAAGACCAGGAAACATAAAATTCTCTGTAATAAATAATAAACTTAAACTTTAGCTCCATTTTATAGCCAGGAGAGTCAGAAAAAAAAGGCTTAAAAAAAAAGGAGGAAAGATGGTGTTGGGGATGTGTGAGTGTTGTGGGGAGATTGGAGATGTGTACAGAAGAGGAGAAGGAAAGAGATAAGGCACGTAGCCACCATCTCTATGATATTGCCTCCTTGGTCTCTCTGAAATCATAGCCATCCATTAATTAATACTTGGAGGGGTTATTGACTCTAAATTACACAGGGACCCCAAGAAGGAGGATCAATTCAAGACTAACCTAGGTTTGCAGATGAACAAGGTAGTTTATATATCATTAACTGCTGTACCAGTAGAACTCTGGTTCCATCCTGTTTGAGATGCCCCTGGACAGGAGGTTCTGATACTCTCTGAACCGTCTTCTCTTACCGACTAGATCAGCACTGACCACAAGTGTCCTGTAGCTTCTGCTAGTGTGATTTGGACCCATCACTTCTTTGCAACAGAACTGTAGTCTGACTCCAACTGTTCACCCTAGAGTGTACAGATGTCTCCCCGTGTTTCTTAGACATTAGCTGTTTCTGCTTCGATTGCTGCCACACATATTCATGCAAATGCAGGAATTTCAGGAGATACTATTCTCTTACAATGAAAACCTGTTCTATGAATGCCTTCTGCAATAAAATGCCTCTACAGAATGGCTGTGAATGTCTTCCCCAGCTGTCATAGAAGGGGGTTTTATCGTCTTCCATGGGTTTAGATAGGAAAAGAAACTTTGGGGTGAAGAAACTGCCTGGAAGACTTTCCTCTTCCATTAGCAGCTCTTTCTTCTATGATTGCATCACCCTGTGTCCAACCATCAAATTAATACTTGAAGAGTATTGAAAGTTTGTTGTCATTGACTATTTCTTTCCTATTTATACAGAGCCTGTGCAGTTCTACTTTCTCTTGATGGCTGATCTTGTTTGCCACCCTCCATTGTTGGTTCTACCAGGTCTATCATCCCTCCCACCCCAGGCCTCTTGCTAATCCAGGCCTCAAGAACTCAGCTTCCTTGGCACTTGTACTCTGGCCAAACTGGACTCCATCCAGGTCCCATTAGGCCTGAGGCTTAGACCATCTAATATTTTTAGTTCCAGGACTTTTAACTAGCACCTACCTTGGACCATGTTAATCGAACACGTTTGTTCTAACACTGGCTCTTCCTCTGCCTCTCTGGTACCTATGGCCAACTTGTAGCAGTCATTAACCTTGGTGCTTGGATTGGACTGACGCCATGGACAAAGCCATTCTCTTCTCTTCTGCCCTCATTTCCATCAAAACCAACCGCTGAACATTTACCACCATTGTTTGTAGCTGTGTCTCCTTTGAGCTCCTGAGGATGAGGCCTTCCTTACACAGTAGAGATATGTGTGCATGCAACCAGATTTGTTTATTGATCTTTAATCTCCATGGGGTTGTAAGAGCATGATGTGGACCAGAAAAGAGATGTGTTTTCTCAAACTTAGAAGGATTTCAGAGGGAATGAAATCATTAGAATTCTCCGAGGTTTGGCTAAATAACATGATCCCCTTGGCCAGTGTAGAAACAGTCCCAGGCCAATGCTTATCAAACTTTAATGTGCAGAAAAATCATCTGTAAATCTTCTTAGACAGATTCTGATTCACCAGGTCTTGGGCCCAAGAACAAGCCTCCAGGTGAAGCCAATACCACTGGTTCTGCCAATCTGGACTACCACACTTTGAGTAGTGAGGAAACAAGAGTTTCTCTCCCACTAGGCTGCAGATTTATTCACATCACATTCCTCTTAGCTACCTGAGACTCATCATTTGTAAAATCTAAGTATGAAATTGTAATGCTCTCTGTAATGTGCTATATCCTGCTCATCTCTAATGTCACTTCTTTTCAAAAATCTTCCCCAGTTCTCCAAAGGAAGTTCTCATACTGAGCATCTTTTACGCTTCAATTCAATTCAGCTTAGAACAGTTCAATTCAATTCAATTCAATTCAATTCAGAAGACTTCACTGAATATTTTTTTCCAGGCAGCAAGTTTCTTTCTTTGGGACTGAGTAGACAATGATGCCATTAACAAAGGGAGAAGGATGACTTATACAAATAGAAGAGTAGACTTGAGAGACACTGAGTTCATATTTACCATACTGTGGTAGAGAGGTGGAGAGATTGCATGGCATGGTACCCTTAAGAGTGTGTTTGGAACTCAGCCTCAGTGTTCACAAACTGCATGATCTTAGACAAGTTACTTATGTCTCTATGCCCTGGTTCCTCATTTTTCAGATAAGCATAATAATAGTACCCACTTCATAGGGCTGTTATGTTGTTAGGAGAATAAAATGAGATAATGTTTGTAAAGTACTTAGAATACTATTGGCACATAGTATTTTGAAGAAATGTTATTCAACAAATATATGTTCTTGGAGGTATTGAGAAAACTCTGGGTAGAAGATAGGGACTTGGGAGTTGCTGGTATTTAGGTGTGATCAAGACCTAGGCGCAAATGAGGGTGTGTATTTTCTACAGAGACTGTGCTGCATGGCCACCATGGCTGGGTAGGGCATGTGGATAGTGCATGTTCTCCTTTGGAAACATCTCTGAGAAGCTGCGAGTTGCATCACTGCCCTATACTGGACAAGTGCTGGTGGATTGCTATGCAGGGATTGGTTATTTTACATTGCCCTTCCTAGTTCATGCTGGTGCTGCCTTTGTCCACACCTGTGAGTGGAACCCCCATGCTGTAGTCACTCTGAGAAATAATCTGGAGATTAACGGAGTAGCAGATTGGTGCCAAATACACTTTGGGGATAACAGGAAGCTCTCCAACACTACACATAGGGTGAACCTGGGTCTGGTTCCCAGTTCAGAATAAGTCTGGACCATTGCCTGTCGGGTGTTAACGATGGGATATTGGGGGCATTTTGCATGTCCATCAAAATGTGGAATCTTTCCCAGGAAAGAATCTCCAGCCTCCTGGAAGCAGCAAAATGGAGAAAGGACATTGGCCTTATCCTCAGAAAATTATCACCAATGAATGGGAAAATGGAACTAACCAGAGATTTTAGGAGGAAACTGCTTTCACAAGCCACCAACCTAGAGTGGCAAAGGTGGGCAGAATCGGCAGAAACTCAAATTGCCGCTCTTCTCAGCAAGCGCATGGGAAACCATGGAAGACACAGATTCTGCACATCCAACCGGTGAAACCTCATGCTCACTGTGTGGATCACATAGTTCTGGATCTGGAATGTCGCCCTGGTCCTATAGTTGGCTAGAGGAGGTAGGTTCAGTGAGTGACACAAGGGATCCCAGGGGCCTTTAATGCTTCAGCTCAGGCTGGTCTCAATTTTTTTGTGGAGATCTTTTAAAATATTTTGTGGCTTGAAAGTAGACTCTAGACCCACCCAAAAAATTTAATTTGTCTTCCACTGATCACATTGGGAATGTGCTAAATATCTAGGAAAAACAGATAGCTTATTAGAATAAGGTTCATCTGTGTAATCATTAAAAAAAAAAAAAAGACCTAGGAGCAAAAGATATTTTCCAGGGAGAATGTAAACTACAGATTGAGTGGCAAAGAGGGAAGAAATGAATTCTTTAGGGAATACCAATTTTTAAGGGGTAGAAAGAGGAAGGGGGCATAATGAAGGAGACTAAAGAGTAGTTTCTGAAGAAAAGATGACCCAGGAGAAAATGAGATTAGAAGCCAAATAAGTAGAGAATTTCGAGAAAGGGGTAGTGGTTAATAATGGGAAATGCCATAGCAACATCAAATAAGAACAGGAATAAAACAAAGCCATTTGTTCTGATGGCTAAGAAAGCATGTTTCAGGCTACATGCAATTCCAATTTATTTCTGCCTTCACCCACTAAGCCATGAGTCTTCAATGTAAGGGGCCAAATTTATTATTCAGCCTTGTATACCCAGGGGCTAGCACATGCCTGCAGCATATCAGCACTTTCTCACTGTTGCTCAAATATTATTTTTGTTGCTAGACTCTCTAATGACACCTGATTCTTGGTCCACTTCACCCTTCCTGTCTATTGAATAATGAGACAGTAAACAAAGTTGAAAGAATCTCATTTCCTGTCCTGTCCTTTCTTCTTGGGGGACCCCAAGGAGACACCAGGCCAGTATTTCTTAGCACAGAGCATCCTTTTATGGTGAGACTAAGTCATTGCAGAAGGCCAGATGAAGTCCTATGAAGCCAAGGATGGGGGTAGCTGGCTGGTAAAAATCTCAGGAGGGACTATCAATCAGCTCAGTATTTATTTACAGCATCACCAGACAGAGATGACAGCTCTTCCTTTTAGCCCAAAGTGCAATAGCAAAGTTCCACAATTCTGTCTGCCACCAAGGGTTCTCTGGTGATAGTCATCCTACTCCCAGGAGACCCCCTGGCCACGGAGGGAGCTATTTCTCTAATGGGTAGCACACTGGGCCTGAAGACCTTTAATTCTCCTCCCAACTTCAAGATTGCAGGAGCCTAGGCAGCCACTGAAGGTTAGTGACCGCAGAGCTCCGTGTCTCCAGGTGAGGTCTGGTGAGGCAGAGTGGGGAAGTGCTTGGTGTTTACTTCCAGGCGGGCTCTTCAGACTCCTGCAGGATTGGAGGAGAAATGGAGACTGGCAAAGAGAAGGGAGGGCGTTCTGAGGAAGGAGTCGGGGAGAGTGTGGGCTACAGACTGCTGAGCCCCTGCTGAGAAATTGTAATTCCTCAGGCCCCCCATGGACCAGATGGAGGGAGGGAGGTAGGGGAGGGGGGCGGGCTGGAAGGAGCAGGGAGCTCTGACTCATTCTGGTGTTGACAAATAGACTGGATTCCTTTCACGCGGCTGGACTTTGCCCTTTCAGGATGTACAGCCAGCGTCAGCACAGTGCTAATGGGGCTTTGAGAGTCTCCTCTTGATGAGCACGTCCCAGAAAGCAGGTATTAGCCATTTCTGCTGGGGAGGCAATGAAGGCATTTGCAGCTGAAATCGGCTTTCCCGGCTGCCCTAATAAAGCAGAGACTTTCAAAGCCCCATTAGCAGTGTGCTGACTGCAGCTTTACATCGGTACTAGCCCAGTTCAGGGGAGGGGGGCACAGGGCACTCATATCCCAGGCCTCAAGGAACAAACTGCCTGGGACCAAAGGGGTCTTCATTTCTGTCGAGAGATTGTGAGCTCCTCAAGAGAGAGACCTTGCCTTCTCCTCCTTGGGAGCCTGGTGTGGTAGCCAGCACAAAATAGACTCAACAAATGTTTATGGAGTTGATAGATGTGTTTGGAAGGGGTCATCTGCTAAAAGGAGCCGGAGCATCACATTATGGATGGCTCTCAGCCTTGGTGAATGCAGAATATAAGCTTATGAGATGGATGAATGACAGGTAGGGCAAAGAGGGGGTTGGGAAGGGAAGGGATGGGATGGTATGAGAGAAGAGGAAAGGTGGCACCTCTCTCCATCCCTTCTTCCTGAACTCGCCTACAAGGAGGAGACTCCACAGCCTTCCAGGCCTCCACAGGGAGAAGCCCCAGGACCACTTTCTCCTTGTTAGGTTGTGAAGGTGGGGAGCGGCATGGGGGAGGGAGGGCCCCCTGCTGCCAGGCTGTTTTATAAGTTGCATGTGTCAAGGATTCAGTGTAGATGGGAATGATCTTCACTTTCTAGGTGAGGCAACTGAGCCTCTGGGAGGTTGCGTGCCTTGTCCAGATTTACAGAGATACAAATGATAGAGCCAGAATTCAAAGCCAAATCAATCTGCCGTTCAAGCTCGCACACCTTCCCCTGACTAACTCTGTTTTCCCTCTGACCACAGAGCCCAGAAAGGCTGTCATTCTGGATGTCAATGGCTTTTAGACAGATGGTCTCTCCCACCTGCCCTACTCGTGGGCACATGCCCTTTGTCAGGTAGCAATCTCAAAGTAGATTGTCCCATTTTCCCATCAACTGCTTCCTCTTTCATAATCCAAAGCAAATTTCTGGGGGATTGGTGGAGGGACCAGCACAGCAGCCCTGTGAGCCCTCAGTTTCCCTCAGATCAGATGTTTCTTCAGGTGAAAGGGCTCTCCTCACCTCTCATCGCATCTTCCTGAATGCAGGAGCTTTCACAAAGACTTTCCAAGAAGCTCTGTAAAGAGAAATAAATAATAAAAAAGTAAGTAAATGGGATGAAATAGATAAAATCCATACCTACCTAGGCAACTAGGGCTGCCTGCCTCGTTGTATTTACTGCACACACTTGTTTGACTCACCGTTTGTGTCATCACAGAAGTCTTCTGTAAGCCTCTGGTGTGTGACTCGGGCTCTTTGCCTGGCCTGTATGCCATTTGAATATTTCCAGTCAAGAATTAGTCACTGCACATCTTTGCAAGTCCTCTAATCAGAGAAATTAACTCTCATCAGACACAGGAATTAATCTTTGTTAGTGTTGTTGTCAGTCTAACTCTGCCTTCCTCAGCGCCAGACGTGAAGAGGGATGTCCTAGGAGGGATCTGCTGCCACCACTGCCAAAGACCTCGATAGAATGGATGGTGGAGCTGGCCCCCCTCCTACCTGAGTTGAGGGGTATGTGTGACCCTCAAGGAATTCTCCTCTGGTGTTCAGCACTGACTGTGCTCCACACAGGGCTCTGAAAATATTGAGTGATTTGAATGTGTGAATAAAGTTCTGGCAGGAAAGAAGAGGAAGTCCTCTGGGAAGGAGAGCAAAGGAAAATGGTGACCAGTCAGGTGGCGGGACACAATGGGGCAAATTCTTCATTGGTTTACCAGTGTTTTAAACATACAGACTTGTCTTTTGAAGTCATCCTTCAATGGATGTGTGTCTGTGGTAGTGGACAGAGAGGGTGGCATTCCCTCAATTGTAATTATGAAAAATTTGGAGCCAACTTGAAGCTATTCAGAGAGTCACGACTTCAGTCATACAGAGACTATAATGCTAAGAGAATCCGATTGCTTCAGAATAAATAAATGTGAGGTGAACACCATCTTCTATGATATATATTTTATATCCTCTCATTTACCCATGAAAAATATATTACGTGGATGTATCTGTTACCATCCTACTTGTTCACTCCACAGCACCTGGTTTTGTTGGTGTTGAGCTGTCTGTGTAGCTATTGTCTAGAGCATTCTAGAGTATATTTTTACTTGAAGTTACAAACTCTTTGAGTATGTGTTCCTTTCGCAGGATTAGAAGAATCTGGGGACTTTTCCCTGAGCAAAAGGTGGTAAGCAAAGTACTAGCCCGAGAATTAGGAGAGATGACTTCCATCTTGTTTTCTCACCATGTGCTCTGTGACCTTGGATATTCACTTCCTCTCTCTGGTCCTCGGTTTTCCCATCTGTAATATGTGGGTATTAAAGAGAAAAATCTCTAAGGTCTCTTTTAGCTCTGATCTTGTCTGTCAGTAGTGACTGAAGAGGAAAGGCCTTAGATATCTATGGTCAAGAAGAGATGAGAATTTATACACACACACACACTCACACACACACACACACACACACACACACACATAATGCATATATAAATTATGTACATAAATAAATCATTAAAATTTGGATCCCAGAGGAAATAATGTAAATCACTTCCATAGCCACATTTCAGAGCTGCAGGAGTATTCCACCTGGATAGGGCTCTCTGTTTCATACTCTCCATTTCTTGGACGATTGCTTTCTCTGCTATTGGGATTAAAAAAGAGAGAGAGAGAGAGAGAGAAAGAAAAAGCCTCTAAGACAAGTCACTTTCTCATTGGCCTGTGACATGCTACATGAACCGTCTATATTATGGATGCAACCATGGATGCCACCAACGTTGATTCATACCTTGGTGACCTCATGGATCACTGACAGTCATGCCACCTGGCAGTCTGCATGGAATTTACCAGGCCTGTCAGAAGTCCCAGCTGCACCTCCATTTTGCAGGCCCAGCAGCTCCCCTTGGGTTTCAAGCCTACTGTTGTCAGTCTAAGGAACAATCACATCCTCAAATCAAAAGTTAGGAATTCTAAGAGGAGCAGTGCTGCCCACAGATCTGAGTGGTGACTTACAGAAGTACAGTGAGATAACAAAGTCTCTTTCAGACATCTTTTCATAATCCAAAGCCCTAGGTAGCTGATAAACAATGCACCGCCAGCCAGGCAGAGTTCTTGCTATCTTGTTGATGGAAGCATTCATTGTGAGGCTTCCTGGGCATCCTATTATGGGAGAAAGGAGGACTTGGACCACTTCTGCATAGTGTAGATTAATCTGCGGGTTGCATGACACCTTTACTTCGTGGTCTTTGTCTCGTAACGTGTCGCGAGGGAGGGTGAACCGCTCTCTCTGGTTTTGGACGCTTGCTTTTTAATCTTTTTTGCTGCCTTTGATTTTACTTTTGGCTCCAGGGAAGGTGGGTTGTCATGGATAGAGCCTTGTGCCTGGCTTAGCATGCTGTGTGCTGGAGGAGCATAACTCTGAACACTCACCAGAGGGTTCAGGGCCAAGGTGACCAGATCTCCTTTCATGGCCTTCATGCTTAGATGATCTCATTAGACCAAACCAGGTGCACAGCTACAAAACACGAGTACCAAAACACAACCACCTCCACTGCCACCACCACTGACCTAAAACTCTTTGCAAATTGCATCATAAGAAATTGAGGAAGGATTAAAGGAAGCAGGGCTGGAGGCCACAGGTCGATGTCAATTTCTGAGAGCACCAGTACTTGGAGAGTGCACCTGACAAAGGTGTTGTTTTCCAGATTTACAACAAATGGATCCTGGGGTAAGGGCCTGGGTCTTAAAAGAAATAGTGCCACACACTCATTGGGACTAAAACAAATTTAAAATGTGCTTTCTTTTTTTGTTCCTCTTTGTGGTTTCTGAGAGGTAGTAAGCAATGCTGTAGAGGGAAAGGCAGTGGTTTTGAAATCAGATTGGAATTTGTTACAGTTCCCCTCATTTACAAATCTGTAAAGTGAGGATACACTTTTCACGATTGTGATGAAGTTTAGGGTGGGTGTAAAGAGCATGGCACACAGTAGGTGCTTAGTAAATGGAAGTGTTACTTATTTGGAAGCATAATAATCTTCAGAAAGAACCCAACCCTGCCAGGTACAGTGGTACAGGCCTGTAACCCCAGAAGTTCTAGAGGCCCAGACAGGAAGATTGCAAGTTTGAGGCCAGCCTGATTCTGTGTGAGGCCAATTTGACTCTGTCTCCAGATAATATAGAAAGGAGCCAGGTAATGTGGCACATGCCTGTAACCCCAGAGACTTAGGAGGCCAAGGTAGGAAAATTGCAAGCTCAAGACCAGCCTCAGCAACTTAGCAAGGCCCTAAACAACTTCTAGAGACCCTGTCTCAAAAAATAAACAAACAAATAAATAAATAAAATAAATAAATAAATAAATAAATAAATAAAGGGGCCTGGGAAGTAGCATAGTGGTAACTGTTATACTGGGGTGTGTGTGTGTGTGTGTGTGTGTGTGTGTAGAAGCAGAAATCAGATTTGCCATCATTGAAAATCTATTTTCAGAAACAGATTTGGTCTCTGTAGAAAAATGGGGTGATTTGGGGGCCTGGGGTTTCTATGTGATTTGTCAGGAACTGACTGGTTCCTTATAGCCAGGAGGAAATGAACACTTTTTGTATTTGTCTAGGTAGTAAGGAAGAATGGTAGCTTAGACCTTGCATGGTGAGATCTGTCTGGTTTGGAGAGCAATGCTGACCATAATCCCTTATCAACTCCTTGGAGGCCAGATGTGTTTCAGATCTCAGAAGTTTTCAGATGTTAGAAAAGTAATAAGGTACAGTTATTGTATATTATATAATACCCCCAGCAGAGTCTGGGGCCTCAACTTGTAAGCAAAAAAAAAAAAAAAAAAAAATTCAGATTTCTGCAGCAAATATTCATCTTAAGTGGGATAAATGAAGTCTACAAAGAAATTCAGGTCAGGTCAGGTTTTGCTGCCAGATGAGTTATGAAAATCTTAGTATTCAGAGCTTTTTGGATTTCAAAATTGTACCTCGTTGATTTATAATAATAATAGAGATGATGATAAATAATAACAGTTGCCTTTAATAATCATTTTCCTTGTTGCCAGGGTCACTAAATGTTTTACATATATTTTCATATTTATTCTCTACAGTCTTGTGTGGCTGGTATTATTGTTTTCCTTTTAATAATGAAGAAAATAAGGTCCAGAGATATTAAGAAACTTACCAAGGTTACACAGGAAGTAAGTGGCAACCCTAGGATCTGAATATTGATCTACCAATATCCAAATTATAAAATCTATGCTGGGGGTAAAATTAGATCCGTCTTTGTCCATGTGTGGTAGAGGTTGCCTAACTCTGGAATCCAAAGGACAGATTATAAAATAGCCTTATCTATAAGGCTATTTTTGGCTAATGGTTTGAGCCAGACTGGAAATGTCTTAGGCTGGCTAATGGTTAAGAGGTAGGAAGGGACAAGCGGTAAATGGGGTGTGTATGACATAAAGCTGGCCATTGCCATATCGGCAAACCAGCTGTATGGACATGAACATGGTCTGGACAGCCTTTGGCCTTGGTCTGATCTCCTATCATTCAAGAAAAGCTTCCTTCATGTTTCAGTGACCTTAGTTAGAACTCAGTTCTGCAGAATGGTGAGTGAGATGCCCAGGCCCAGACCAGGCCTCCTCTCTGTGTATGACCTCTATTGTGTGGGTAGAGTACTACACAGAAAAAAAAAAAAAAAATCCTAATGAGCCTTAATGTGGGAGGAAATGGCCATCCTAAAAATAACGCCAGGCCCTGTGGAGTAATGACATCATTAGCCAGCCAGCCTAGGGGGATTCTAAGCACTTTTGACTAGACATTTTATTTTAGCACAAGATGTATCAAGTAGATCTATTATGCTTGTCAGCCCAAGCAAGGGTTGCAAGGCAAGAATTAAGTGAAAGGGGCATGTGAAGGGCCATGACACTTCTTTTAATCACATTTTACATAATTGGAATAGTTGCTATTTCCAAATCTTTGGCCAGGCAGTCTTCATGACCACAACAAAACAGATCTAGGAAGAGAAGAAATTCTACTGTCTGGAGAGGAGCTGACATTTTAACTTAATTCTATGTCTTGGGGAGGAGAAGAGGCCTGGGGAACTGGATTACCAAGAGCTGCTGAGAAAGATGGAAGTAGATGTCATGGAGAATTCCTCGGCCCAGGATTATCCTTCTCTTTTTAGCTGACAAGTAAGCAGAAGGTTTCCTCCTTCCCATGGTCCTTTCCCTAACAGGGTTCTTAGACTCATGCATGAAATAACAAGGTCTTATCACCCTCTGCTTAGCCTCCTCTACTTGACCATGAGCTCTGTTAGGCCAGGATTGGATTTATCCATCCCTTCTTCCCCTGCACTCGACATAGTGCCTGCCATGTACTGGGACCTACAATAAAAATGTGCTGAATTAAATCAAATGCCTGTGAATTAGTTTTGTACATCTCTGTTTGCCCACTTGTGAGAGGTTATTATTAATGTATCCTGCTCCCAAGATGGAACGGGAAGCCAGTCCTTCTCTAAAATGCAAAGCAGTAAAGTATGCGCTGGGCTAGGGACCTTTGGCTTGAGTCAAGTGATTCTAAAAAGCTAGGCTCCCCTTCACATAAAGTGTTGTCAAAACCCCTTAATATCTCTGGGCTTCAGAGAGGGAATAAGTGACATTGCACCTGGTTGTAAAATGTAGACAAGTCAGCCTACTACTGATACCCAGATCTCAAGGGTCTTTCCCTTTCCAGTGCATGGGTCCCGATTGGGCATGTGTTATGGTTTAGATGGGAGGTGTTCCCCACAAGCTCACATGTAAGACAATACAAAAAGGTTTGGAGGTGAAATGATTGGGTTATAGCCTTAACCTAATCAGTGAATTAGTCCCTGATGGGCTTAGCTGAGTGGTAACTGTAGGGATAGGGTGTGGCTGGAGGAAGTGGGAATTGGGGCACGGCTTTGGGGCATATATTTGTATCTGGCAAGTGCAGACCTCTCTCACTGTCTCTGCTTTCTGATCGTCATGTGAGCTGCCTCTCTCTGCCACATGCTTCCGCCATGATATTCTGCCTCACCTCGATCCCCAAGGAATGGAGCCTGTTGTCTATGGACCAAAACTCTGAATCCTGAGCCCTCAAATAAACTTTTCCTCCCCTAAAATTATTCTGGTTAGTTCCTTTACTCACAGCAGCAAAAAAGCTGACTAAAGCAGCGTGGCTGTGGAATTCTCCTGGGTTTGCCCCTCTGAGGTGTGACCACTCTTTACTACGTGGCCTGCTGCATGTCTGGCCACACACTTGTTTCTCCCCAGAACAAAGTGTCTGTTGCAGCCGCCTCCCTCTCCCCCTCCCTTCCCTGCCCTCCTTTCCCACTGGCAGTCTTCACTCAGCCTTTCCCTCTCTTTACTTGGCCCCCCCTGGGGCCTGTCATAATTAGAAAAGGAGGAAGGAGGGGAGCCATCCAAGCCCACCAGGGCTTTGGAGGGAGTTGGGACCGTGTGCTGGGGACCCAGAGCTGCAAGGTTTTAGTCTTTCTTTTTTTCCCACCCTAGTACTTTCAACACACAGAGCCCTTGTGTGGAAGCCAGGGAGGGGCCGAGTCCAAGAACCATAGTTTTGCATGAAAATACGTGCATAGAAAAATATGAGTGCCGGTGTGTGTGTGTGTGCAAAAGTGTGAAGGAAAATGGGTATGGATTTACTGGTGTGTTGTGCTTCGGTGGCAGAGCAATGGAGAACGGGTGTTTCATCTGGAAACTTTAATCGATGTCAACTTTGGGGTTTAATTCTCTAGGGAATCCCTACATGCTAGCCTCTTTTTCTGCCCTCACCTTGCAGTTCCTTTAGGTCCTCCTTTAAGAAAAGGATAACAGTAGTTGGAGTAGATGGCTGGAGCCATTCCAAATCTGTTCTCCTGGACCCAAACACGAGGGAGGCCCAGGTGAGTACGCACATGCTCTGTACGGCTGCGCTCGGAGATGGATGCGGGCTTTTTCAGCTTCTTCTGGGCCACCGTCTCGCTCCTGTGCCGGCATTTTCCTGAGCAATGCTGAGGGGATCATTAATCTGTCTCCTTGCTATTTTTCTGCCCAGCCCTGGGGACGACTCTGGCCTATAAATCAGCTCAGTACAGAGTGGGAAAACCAAGAAAGGGATACAGTAAGAAGGAAAATAGCCACTCAGGAAGGATACAGATCTGAGTTTGAAACCCAGAAAATGGAGGAGGGAGGAAGAGTGATCTTTTGAGGAAAGAACACAGAGAGACAAAGTTGCACCAACCTGGCGGCTAGATCTGGGACAAAGGAGATCTTGAATCTGGTCTTCAAGATGTTATCCTAAGCTTCTTGCTCCAGCTAATCTCTCTGGGCTTGCACTTGGCCATCTGTTAAGGTGGGATCCCACCATGTCCTCACTCAGCTTTGTGAATTCTCAGAAACTAGAGCATGTGCAGAGAAAGAAAAACAATTCTTTCAAGCCAACAATTCAAACCCTACATATTTGCTCATGCCAATTAATTAACAAGAAGTACTCATGGTGAAGATTTGTAAGCAGCTCTGTAGGAGCTGGGAGGTAGTGTGGTCAGTGGAAAAAACACAGTTGGGTACTGATTCTGAGTCTATGGGTAGCAGTTCATTAACTCTGGGCCTGTATCTCAGTTTCCTCATTCTTTTTAGATTTTACTCTTTATTTTTGGCACTTGGCTACATCCCCGGCCATTTTTAACTTTTATTTTGAGTTAGGGCCTCACTAAGTTGAAGAAGCTGGCCTCAAATATGTGATCCCTCCACCTCAGCATCCAGAGTTGCTGAGATTATAGTGGTGAGCAGTTTCTTCATTCTTTAAGACAAATTTAAACTCTGAGGTTCTGTGAGGATGTCAGTTGTCACCATTAATGACTGTGAAGTACTCACATTTCTCCCAATGACTCCTCCCTACTCAGTAATCATTCATAGCCTCCATGACTTGCAGGGAGGAGGGGTTGCCTCAGTGGGCCCATTGCAGTGAGTTTCAGCTCTAGCCCACTGCCTTCCAGGCTGCATGGGCTCAACTATTCCCTTTCAGGTCAAAATTTGTTCTAGGGTCTTTTATATTCTGCTTGGTGACTTCAAGAGCTTAGGCTCTCGAAGCAAAAAGACGAGGGTTTAAAGACACTGATAAACTCTGTGATCCCCAGAGAGACCTTGGGCCTCCATGAGGTCCTGTAAGTACATCTGTGAAATGGAACCATGACACCTGCCTAGTTGGTTTCATGTGAGTACTAGGGACAGTGGGCAGCAAGCACATGGTACAGTTCCTGCATTCAGAGAAGACTAACTACTACCTCAAATTACTATTAATTGGAGATAAGACTGGAAAGAGATAGGGCTAGTGGGAAGTGGGAATGAATGTACTCCTCAGGCAACATTTCACAGGCCAGGTAAAGTGTGTGTGTGTGTGCTTGTGAGTGCACGCACATATGTGTGTACACATGGGTCTGGTCATATGTATCAACACGTATGTGAGAGTACATACATGCATAAGAATGTGCAAGCATGCATGCATATGTGTATATGCACAAGTGGGTGAGTGTGCACGTGTGTGGCTCTGTGAGAGTGTGTGTCTGTACTTACTAGTTCTTCAGATGGACTTCGCCTTTGCTCATATTCTCTTTCTGTCGGGAACATTCTTCTTCCCTCCCCTATCCTATAAACACCTATTAATTTATCAAAACTTGATTCATCTCCTCTTTGAACCATCCCTGAACTTTTGGGGGGAGAGTTGATCATTCCCTTTTCTGCTTCCTTCTGCCTTTATTTCAACTAAGAGGCAGTCAGTAGAGGGACTAACTATACGGGATCTGGGTCATAGGTTTGACTCTTGGCTCTCCAACTTGTAGTTGAGCTACTTGGTCTTTGGAAGCTTCAGCTTCCTCACCTGTAATATGAAAATAATGGCATCTTGCTCATACATTCATAGGTTTAAAGCATCTAACACCTGCATATCATTTCACATGGCCCTCTGATAGAGAGTCCGTGCTCAGCCTTTGTCAGCTATCATCATAATTACTTGATGCCTAGTATTAGAGTAGTTCATTACATTCATGTCCCCAAATCTGTGAACTCTCTGGGAAGAGACTTTTCCTGTAACACCTACCCAGTTGCTTAGCATCCAATAGCAGCTTAGTAAACATTAAATGTTACTTCTTCCTTCTTGTTTTTATTTCTCTGCTGTCCCACATTAGCCTCTCCAGATTCCCCTTTATGTTATCAGCAGCAGAAAGACTTGTGAGCTAGAGTACAGCCTCATCCCTATACAAAATACGTCCTCTGTCAACACAAAGATCCACACTGTAACTAAACTTAGCAGGCATTCGGTTCATATTTATTACATCACCAAGGCTATTTTTTCCTGTGGTTGTCTTCAATGGATTTAATTGAAACACTAGAAATCCCCACTGACCCATCAATGAGTCTAAGGCCAAAACTTCTGGTAGGACAACACCCTACTGTTGATGCCTCATAGAAAGTTCCCTCAGCCACCCTGGTTTGCACATTCCCCAATCATGCAACACGGAACCAAACTGGGACCAGGGAGACAAAAGGCCAGCTCACCACAGAGAACTGGTCCCCAGATGCCACAGAACAAAATGCATACAAATAAACCATTGTTCAGGACAGAGACTGGCAGCCTCCCTAGCTCATTATTCTGTTTTTGTTTTTTTCTCATCCCTCTTTCTGAAGGGATCTTGAACTGGAGGTTCAAGTTTAGTCCCGCTCTTCTTTCTCAGGCCATTTTGAATGAGATAGGATGTAATGGTTTGGATGTGAGGTGTCCCCCAAAAGCTCACGTGTGAGACAATGCAAGAAGGTTCAGATGAGAAATGACTGGGTTGCAATAATCTTAACCCGATCAATGAATTAGTCCCCTGATAGGGATTAACTGAGTGGTAACCAAAGTGGTAGGGTGAGGCTGGAGGAGGTGGGAATTAGGGCGTGGCTTAGGTGTACATATTTATATCTGGCACTGGGCAACCTCTCTTTCTCTGCATTCTAGTCATCATCCGCCATGATGTTCTGCCTCACCTCCAGCCCCAAGAAATGGAGTTGGCCTTCTATGGACTAAGACTTTTGAAACTGTGAGCCCTCAAATAAACTATCCCTCCTCTACAACTGTGCTGGTTGGGTCTTTTAGTTGCAGCAGCAAAAAAGCTGACTACAACAGAGGCTAAAATTCATCTTGCCAGTGAAGATTGGAATGAAGTTGTGTTCTGTGAAGTCAGGATTTGGAAAACTTGGATAAGCCTGAGTATCCAAGGAGCCTCCTAGTCAGAGAACCATTTCCTGTGCTTCTATTATTTAATCCATAGGCTAAGACTTCTGTCCTGATGCATTATTCTGTAAAGTTCTCCCACTCTATAATTTTGGGGCCTCCTGGTTTTGTTACAAGCCCTTACCTGCTGGGACCACTATTGAGTAATTCATCAATAATGGGATCTCCGAGAGTCTGTGTGTTTCTTATTTGTCTTTTTTTCTAGGGTTGATCCCATCTTTCTAACCTTCTGCCCACTGCAAGAGTCATGATGTATATGAATATAATCACTTCCCTTTGCCTCCACTAATCTTTGATCTTTAGAACTCCTCAGATCCATGATTGACTTTGCTTAAGTGTGTGTAGGCATGCATATAAGAGTCTTTGGGCCCCCAAAATCCCAGCCAGAAATATTGGGCCAGTTGCTTCCAGAGCACTGGGGTCTAGATAAGCATTGTAAAGGCTGTGGCTTTATAGGAGTGGGTTATGTTGCCATTTCTGAGTAGGAGGTTTAGCCAAGTATGTGTATGTGTGAGGTTTAGTCAAATATATATATGTGTGCATGCACATGAATGTAAAGAGAAACAAATGTAAATTCAGTTTTGGATATGTTCAAAGTAAGAAACTTATAAAAGCTACTGGAGGGATTTCCAGAAGATGGTTAGATATGCAATGGTAGAACACAAGAGAGATGTCTGGGTGCTAGACACAGACTTGGGAATCATTAGGACATGTAAGGTAGTTGAATCTATCCAGGAAGATCATGCAGAATGAGAAATGGAGGCTGAGTCCTGAGCCTGGAAGACCCCCAACATTCATGTCATAGGCAGTGGAAAAGGAGCTGTTATGAAATATGAGAAGAAATGTCTAGAGAAGTAGGAAGAGAACCTGAGTAAAGTGGCCTCTCCAAAGCCAAGGGAGAAGAGAATTTCAAGAAAGAGGAATGATCAGTAAGCTAAGATCTGGAAGCATCCATTGTTGTTAATCACAAAATGTTACTGATGGTTTGGGGAAGAGCTATTCCAGTGGTCTTGGGGAAAAAAGCCAAACTGGCCTTGACTGTAGCATCACTGGGAGGTAAAAAGGTGAGGATCCTTTGGAAAAACCAGCTGTGAAAAGAAGAGGGACTACAAGAATGCCTGGCGTATTAGGGTTCTTCAGAGAAACAGAACCAATATTACAATATAATGAATTGTGGAGGCCAGGAAGTCCCACGATCTGCCTTCTGTAAGCTGGAGACCTGGGAAAGCTGGTGATGGACTTCACTCTGAGTCTGAAGTCTGGAGAAGCTGGAGAACTGTTGGTGTAAGTCTCAGACTATCATACTATGAAGACCAGAGAACCCAGAGTGCCCAATGCCCATGATCCAGTGAAGCATGTTCTAGCTCGAGAGAATGGATCTGCTCTTCCTCTTTTTATTCTATTCAGACTTGCAGTGGATTGGATGACCCCACCCACATTGCGGAGGCCACATTTTCACTCATCCTACCTATCCAAATGATTCAAGTGCTAACCTCTAGCCTTATAAACACACTATCCAGGCATCCCTTAACCAGGGAGAGATGATACAGAGTTAACCATCACCACCTGGCTTGATTGTTTTGTTTTTAATTGAAGAGACTTGAGTGGATGTGTGTCCTCAGGGCAAGTAGAAGGGGAGTTATGCATAGGGTTAGAGAGGGGATTTCTAAAGGGGAGAACTTCCTGGTGAGGAAGCAGGGCACCAGGTGCTAAGCACAGGCAGTAATAAAGATAAGCCTTGGACAGGAGAGGGAGTACTCTTTGCTTTTAGATGGAATCTAGCAACCAACAAGGAGACAAGGAGAATGACCAGAAGGATGTTGGGTGGCAGGTCAGTGGCCTGCACGCTAACATTTGGCAGAAATAACCCACCTGGACAGATTAGAGTTGCCTGAACTTGAAATACAGAAAATAATGAAACTCTCCAAGTAGCATTTCAGGGGCTCTGACACACATTCGCGGTGACCCATGATGGGACAGGAGGGATTGCCAGTGACCCTAAAATGCTACTGCATGGCACCTGCCTAGTACTAATGGAAGATGGAGATTGTGCCTGGAGAAAGGGCCACCTGGGAGGTACTGGTCTCTTGAAGGGGATGCTGGGCAGGGGCTTCCCTTTGGGGACTGATTGCAAGGCTCCCTTGGTGGAGCCTTTCCTTGCCCACTACCATTTTTCTTCATTATTTCTGCTAGTCACCCGTCATGTTGTCAGTTTCCTCTCAGAATGGCGATAAATGGCGCCTCTCATGTGGTGTCCTTAGGGGACACCTGTTATTTATTTCGATGATGGGCAAGATGCCACGGCTAATTAAGAAAAATCGTGGGCTGCCCACAGGCAATCCGTGGTTTCTTGTCAGCTAAGCCCCACAGTCCTTCACCCCACACTGCAGCCATTTCCCCTACTGAGGAATTTTGGGGACCAGGAGACAGGAACAATGGGCATTGCCCTCTTCTTTATCCTATAAACAGTTCCACACCATTCTTCTAGCTAAAGTACATGGGGAGTCATAGGCCTAAGCCGAATGAATACTGCTTCTAAGTCTTGAGCCTGGGGGAGTGACAATTGAGTTCTTTCTTTTGTCTACCTTAAGACATCTGAAGACAGCACCAACAGAATGTTTATCCCTTGTGCCTTGGCAGGGAAGGAAAGGCCACTTCTCTGGACCAGGGCTGCCTGGACACAATGACCTAGATAACTGAAATGAGCTTTCCTTACGCCTGGACTACCTGGCTGAGCCTAGCCTGAGTTTCTCAAAATGACGCACTAATTGCAGGCTCCCCCCATTTGTGACCAGTCTCTTCTGAATTCTTCAAATTTCCACCCCGTGAAACATGGTGGGAAGATTGTGTGTGTGTGTGTGTGGCGGGTAGGTAGCATCTTCCCCTGGAGAGGCAGCCCGGGGTCTCTGGGACCCAGGTGGTAGGAAGAGGACTGAGGATAAAATGGGAAGGCTGGCGTGGAGACTGCTGGCATGAGAATGGGCACCAAGGTGTGCCTAAGTCTTTCTTTAAAGACTCTGAAAGGATGCGAGCAGAGACTGACCCAGGACAGAATTGCCAGGACACTTCTTGGGCTTGCAGCACCCTAGATATTGGGGAAAGATTTGTAGAAATTACTTCAGGTGCCCGTGTTGCCTGTGTGCTTAGTGGATTCTTTATAGTCCTGACAAAGAAGGCAAAGGGTGGGGTTCCAGAGCAGGGGGAAGGGGTGAGATACAAAGCTAGGCTTGGAATAGGTTTGGCTGGAGGTTGGGCTAAACCCAGCGTGAAGACCTCACAGTGGTCTGTGACCCAAATGTGGGCCAGGAAACTTGGGTCCAGCCTGGAAATGCAGAATCAGGCCCATTGTGCCTTCTCCCTCTGCCGGTGCCCGTGGCTTCCAGCCCTTCCTGCTGGCCCGGCTATCAGAGCGCTGCCCGAGAAGAAATTACATTGTATTCCAAGACGTGATAACTTCAGAGCAGGCTGTTTTCTTCACACTGGGACACACTACTGCCTCCCCCTTCTATCTCCTCTTTGATTTCACATTGTACCTGCTTTAACACACAGTTCAGGACAAAAGTCCTCTGTGTGTGGCTCCCTCCTCCTGCTCACCCTCTGGCGCCGCTCCCTGCCCCCATCCAGCCCTAACACACTCCGGGCAGAGACCAGCAGACCACAGAGATGTGACCTGGGGTTGGCATTCCAAGGACCTGAATGCTTCGGGAATTGCAAATATCTCTGATTAAACCCAGCGGGGCTAATCTGAGCACAAGTTGCTACAATACTGAAGGAAATAACAGTCTGCTGGGTCTCTGACTCCCCAGATCCGGGAAACCAATATTCATAGGAAGAAAAGAAACAAAAGAAGACCTGAGAAAGGAAGATATAGACGTGGATGTGTGCCTTTGGACCCCATTTTGCTTAGACCAGCCCAGCTCTGATGGCACGTGACTTTGGGCTCATCCACACCTACATCTGGTTTCACAGTCACACAGCTTCCTGGGTAGATGCAATTTCTAGAAATAACTGGAAAACCCCAGGAGGATCCTAGTGTTCTGGACCCATCCATGAGATTAGGAATACTCCCACTCAAGTTCAGATAAACTCAGGTCCTGCTGCCCTGAGTCAGTACTATCACTAGAAAGGAAGGCTTGCTCAGGATGAGAAAGGAAACCCTTGTCAACCCTCCATGCCTAAACTTTTGGAACCTTCAGCTACTATATTTTATAGCTAATTTTTTAGGCAGTATTGCCTCTGAGCATTGACCAGTGTTGCAAGGTCAGCTGTTAGGGACTTGGTAGAGAATAAAGGGCAAGGAGCATGTTGAAGAAAGGATGCAGACACAGAAACCCAACATCCCTTAACAACTCTAGACTCAGAAAGTCACCTGGGAGACATGAGACTGCTTCTCATCACGATGAGTTTACGGCATACTAATACAGAGTGCTGGGAAAGGAAGTGGGGTACAACAGAGTTTCTTTTCAGCACCCATCTTGCCCCAGAGTGAGCTCTCAAGATCCCCCGGCTGCAAGGGCAGCACCCTGGCCTGTCTGCCATTGTTTGAGCTCTTGAGACACCAGCTGCCTGTTATAGCAATGCTCAGCCCATAAGAATTTCTTCCAATAGATTCCCTGCAGACCCAGACCCCTTCACAGTCTGCATGAGGATCTGTCTGAGTAATATGGCACAAGGTCCACAATTCAGGTGTAAATGTAAAGTCCACTTTGACAATTTTCTCATCTCTGTTATTCTAGAAAAATTTTTTTTTCCAGAATTGGGATCCCCTATGTAGATTCCCTCATTATTATGAAATTATTAAGAAATCTGTATTATTTTCTCAATTGAGCTCATTTCAGAAAGAAGATGATAATTGAACAGGGCCTTCACATGTGCCTGAGTTCATTGGGTGGATGGTATTTGTTCTTGCACTCATTCACAAGCATTTATGCCTGATTCTGAATGCCAAGTACTGTGTAGCCACTGGATTTACAAAGATGAGGTTACTGACTTGAAGGAAGATACCATTTAATGCAGGAGATCGACAGAAATAATTAACCATGAGAGAAGACTGGATGGAAGAAGTGCTAAACAGCAGCATCTGAAATGATTTCTGCCTTGAGATTCAGTCTGCTGCTGAGTCTGGGCTGAGCCACTGGCTACCTGAGACAGATGCCCATTGTCTTCGAGTTTTTCTGAACTAACTCCAAGTAACTAAACCTTTACTACTGTGGAATGTCTGCCTTATCCCTCCTGCCAGGAATGCCCGGATGTGAGCTTCTTTCAACCAAATGACAACAATCATCATTTCTGAAAGCCCAGTGCTTCACAGATATCTTTGGACTTTGGAAAAATCATTGTATTAGTAAGTGAGAGAACCTAGATTTACAGCAAAGTATGACTAATCTTATGTGCTCTTATTAATACATCATCTTGCTTCTGTATTAAGTTTTGGGGTTGGATTTACTCAAAACCACTTTGGAATGAGATGGGGCATATATGATTATTTAAAAAGTCTCCTTTAATCCTTATAGCAATCTTGTACATTAAAGAATGATATATACTTTCTTGGAAGAGTTGAGACCTAGCTTGTTTAAAATTAAAAGAGTGATAGTAATGCCACTGTGCTTTAAATTTGCCAAAGAGCTTGCACACACATTATACCATTTCATCCACTTAAACACTTATATATATACAGTCAGATGGCACCCATATTAGTTACCCCAAATATATCATCTATTTAAAGAACTCTTATTCATGGCAGGCATTCTTCTAAGTGCTTTACATATATTAATTCATGAGAACCTATAAGGAGTCATAATTATGATTACCATTCTAAGGATAAGGAAACTGAGACATAGAAGGGTTGAGCAACTTGTCCTGAATCAGAGAATCAGTAAATTCAATGCTAAGATTGATTTGAACACAGTCTGTCTCTTAAGACTATGTTATATTGAGGAACATTTTTTTTCAGCTCTTTTTTGAGTCAGATTTTCTAATTATAAGGGGTCAGTTTATCAGCCTCATTTCCAGCTAGCTAAAGATCTAAAGCTTGTATGTTTGAATTACTTCTTAGGCATTTCCAGGGGCAAGATGGGCTATGTGGCTTGAGTAGGAACCAGGCAGCTCCAGGCAAAACAAAACAAGAGAGAGAGAGAAATTAGGAGAGTAAACTTAGGCATCTGGTTGTATATGAGCATGGCATCGTGGGGAGTTTTTGTATTGTGAACAATGTGAATAACGTGGAGGAATATGGACAGTTAGTTGGAACTGGATTGAACAGGGCCTTTATTCCACCCTAAGGATGGAATAAATCCCATTGCACTGAGATCCACTGAAGTATTTTCAGGAGGGGGTTAGCATTACCAGCTTTTTATACCTTAGAAGAGTTATTCTTGTGTTAGTGTGAGGATGAAACGGAGCGGGAGGAGGCTAGCTATCATTATGAGCCTTTTGCAGTGGTTCAAATAAGAGACAATGAGATCAAGACAGGAGTACCCCCAAGCTAAGGCAGCGGAAAGGAGGACGAGCAGATGAGAGACTTGAGGGCTATTTGAGAGTAAATGGACAAGACTTGATAACTGAATTAGAAGAGAAGGAGAGGGAGAATATGTGCTTAATTTCTCAAGTTATTGTCTTGGCTAACTTGGTGATACTATTAACTATGGAACTGTGGGTATAATGAGTTTTATGAGGGAGATAATGTTTGGTATTAGAAATTTTGATCTTAAAGTGCTCTGGGGAAATCTAGTTATAGGTAATTAGGAATGATAGGTGTTTCTTACAAATCAATAAACAACAACAACAAAACCCTATCTCTACAGAATAAAATAGACAAAGAAAATAAAAATGCAATTTTCAAAGAAATAAATGCAAGGGACAGTAAACAAGTAAGTGATAAAGCCAAACAAACAAACAAACTATGAAATGTTATTGAAATTATGAGAAAAATAGATGAAATTATAAGCAAATGCTATTATCTATTCTTATAAGGGGTTTAGGAAAACTGATACTCTCATCCATTACTGCTATACAGATTGGGATACAGATTGGTGCAATCTTTTTTCAGGGTAATTTGGCAATATTTATGAGCAACCTTACAAATGTTTCATGCTTGAACCTAGCAGTTCAGCTGTGGATGGTCATTGTCGTGTTGTTTGTTATAGTAGAAAATGTTGAAACAAGGCTAATTCACAAAAACTAGAAGAAAAGGTTAAAAGAATTTTGATACAGTCATCATGAAATTCTGCATAGGCATTAAAATGATGTGTAGAGTTATATTTCCTGGTTTGTAAAGATCTACAACAAAAAAGAATTACCCAAGCAATATGTAAAGTATGACCAAAATTTTAGTGAAAGAAGGCATTTTTTGTACCAAAAAATTCTAAAAGATTAGTATCCATAAAACTATTACTAGTGATTATTTCTTTGGAAATTGGAGCTTCAGGTTTTTTACCTTTGGAATGTTTTTGCTTCTCCGTACTTCCCAATTTTCTATAGAAACCACATATTACTTGTGTCATTTTTAAAAGTAAGTTAAGCACCTGAACTAGGGTGATCAAGATTACTTTTTACAAAATGAAAGGACCCCGAAGCTTAGGTGATGAACACTGAAGATGAAGAACTGGGGGCATTGCCAAATAGGTGAGAGTGGATGAAATCAACCAGGAAGGGCAGTGAGAGGCAGGAAGCAACCTGGAGTCCCGAGAACAGCAGGTTTTGTGGAGAAATTTAAAGGGAAACCCGTGAAGGGGCATGAAAGTGGGGAGAGACGATGGTGGAGCAAGCAATGTACTGTGGCAAAGACCAAAGGAAAAGGACTTCCTAAAGAGGTGATCAACTGTGTCGGGGACAATGAAGACTGAAGGGGAGTCACAGGACACGAAACGAGCAGGTCTAAGAGCTCTTAGTGGGTGGAGCGTTAGGAGCACTGAGGAGGCAGAGGCTAGAAGACTCTGGGCTGGGTGGAGAGTGTACAGTGAGGAGCTGGAGATAAGAAGCAGAGATAGGTAGACTATTTGAGGAATGTTGGTGGGTAGGAAGGAAAGAGAATGGAGCTTGTAGGGTAGGAAGAACTGACCAATGGGATATTTTTAATAGAAGTGTTTTTTTAGATTGAATTGAAGGAAGCTCTTTTGAGAGAAGAAATTGAATAGGTGAGGATGACTATTTAGACAAGATTTGAGGGAGGCAGAAAAGGAAGAAATAAAGATCACTCGTGGAAGGCTTGGGGATATAGTTCTGTTGCTAGAGTGCTTTCAATAGCATGCACAAGGCCCTGGGTTTAATTCCCAGCACCACAAAAAAAAAAAAAAAAAAAAAAAAAAAAAGGGAGGATCCTCCCTTTCTGTGGAACATCAGAGAAGGCAGTCTGATTCCTGGACTGAGCTGCCTTCCTCTGCCCTTCAGGACTTCAGGATTTATTGCCTCAGTTATTGGGCATTTTCTCCTTCTTTGAGAACGACCTCAGTTGAAGAGTTGCCTCCAACAAGGCCCCAGCCCTTCCTGGGCAGTCCCCATCTTGCTCTGAGAAAGGTCCTGTGTTTGGTTTAAAGTTCTGCTGGTGTTGTCTTGATCATCCTTAGTGATTTTTGTCTTTGAACTTGTGCTTTGCTATGTCTATGTGTGTGAGCAGAGGAAATTGGCCCAGGTTCAAGTCTTTGCTTCCTTGCTACCGTCTGTGGATATAGTATTCAGGGCCAGCATGTTGCTTCCATCCATGCTTAACTTGTACTTGTTTGAGTCTTGCTGAGCTCTCATGCATCTGGGTCCTGAGTTCTGAGTTCTGAGCTCATGTTTTATATGATTGTATCTATAACTGAACACATGGGATACTGACAACCCAACCTGGCCATACTTTCCCTTTAGGCAGAATTTGTTTTGATCATAGAAAAAAGACAATGGAATTCTAAGAAACAACCAAGGAACCCTATCATATCCTTCTTGCTTGCATTACTTTTCCATATCAGCCAAACAATTATGCTGAAATGATGACATATGAGGACAGGGAAAGATAGGGTACTCAGAGTGCCTTTTCCTTTCCATCCTTCCTTTCTTACTATTGAGCTGATGGTTAAGGAGTGTTGATAGAATGAGTGAGTCCCAAAAAGGAAAACAGAAACAGTGAATTATGTGTAGCATCCCACTGTTATAATGAGAACAAATACAAATGCATTTACAAACTGTGAAATACCAGTGATTGTGTGTGTGTGTGTGTGTGTGTGTGTGTGTTTGTGCATGTGTGTATGCTTATAATTGCATTTAAAACTGGTTCTGCACAATATAAAGATGAACGGTAAAATTTTTCTAATTTAAAATTTTAACTTGACTTTGAATGATGATTGTCCCTGTTATGTCTTATAAGTAATAAAATATATTTTCTTGGTACTGGGGATGGAACACAGGAGTACTTAACAACTTAGGTACATTCCTAGCCCTTTTGGTTTTTTATTTTGAGACAGGGTCTCTGAAAGTTGCTGAGGACCTTGTTAAATTTCTGAGGCTAGCTTTGAACTTGTGATCTTCCTGCTTCAGTCTCCTTAATTGCTGGGGATTATGGACATTCACCACCATGTCTGGCTAGTAATAACATATTTTTAAAGAAAGGAGTTTTATATACTAATATTTTAATGGGCATTTCCCGTGTGTGTGTGTGTGTGTGTGTGTGTGTGTGTGCAATACTAGAAATTTAATCCAGAGGAATTCTACCACTGAGCTACACCCTGTCCTTTTTTATTTTTTATTTTGAGACAAGGTCTTACTAAGTTGCCCAGGCTGACCTTGAACTTGTGATCCCTGTGCCTCAGCCTCCTGAGTCACTGAGATTATAGGCATGTGCCACCATGCCTGGCAAGAGAGTGGGTTCTTTGAACTAAAGAGTTGGCAGTGGGACAGTTTTCGGTGATGATAAAATCTAGGGTGTTGCCATGGAAGTAGGTCACATACAGGGAATGGAAGTTAAATTTGTTGAAGGAAGGGAAATCAAGAACCTGGGAGTTTCAGTTATTAGATGAGTCATCCACTTGAAGACCAAGGCCTTTTGGGATGACGACAGAGATTCTGCTGGAAAGAAGACTTATGAGCCTGGGGCTTAAGGTCTGTAGGCATGTGTGAGGGCGACAGACCAGTAAGTGGCGGTGGCTGGACTAGAAAGAGTATAGCACAGTTGGACATTGGATCTCAAAAGGGGAGGAGCAGAGGAACAGTTTGTTCCAGTAAAAATTTGGCTCCAAAGGGCTGAAAAAAAAAAAAAAAAAACAACTCTAACATTTAATACTGAAGGACCCACAGCATATATTCATTCCTGAAGGCAAGTAGGGCAAAGCCAGGGACTAATAGGAAGAACCCCAAGACCTAATTGGGAGGTAATAGATTCATAGACACAAATGTGAGCCAAAGATCAAGGGACAGAAAAGCAGAGAAAACAGAACAGTCAGGGAATATGTATGGAGAGGGCCAATAATTGGGTGAGGCCCATTAACTAATGAGGGATTCGGTTCAGAGTCTGGTAGCTCCAGCAGCATACACCCTTCACAGTCCTTGTGACCTGTAGGAGCTGCTGAACGTCCACTGACCTCTGTCTCCAGGGTCCTCTCTGCTGCCAAGTTCTCTGAAAGCAAGCAGTGCTCTCTTCCCCACTCCCACTGCCCCACCATGGGGTGGTGAGTATATAATAAAAATGTGCCCAGGTCATCGCAGTGGTGGCACATGCCTGTAATCCCAGAGACTCAGAAAGCTGAGGCAGGAGGATTGCAAATTCGAGGCCAGCCTGGGCAACTTGGTGTGATCTTCAACAACTTAGTGAGACCGGGTCTCAAAGTAAAAAACAAAAACTGATGGGGTAGCTCAGTGGTTGATGATCCCTGGGTTCAATCCCCCATACCAAAGCAAAACAACAGCAAAAAATTTCCCAAAACTTTTTTTTTTTTTTTTTTTTTACTAAATCGATTTGAAAGTGGTCTGAGTTCCCAGGGTTGTCATGTAAACTCCAGGCCTCTACCTTCTCCTTTGCCTTCCGGAGGTGCCAGCCATTCTCTCCAGGGGCAGGGCAGGCTTCTTCTCTGGCTAACACTTTTGGTTTCTAACTCTGTACCATAAAGCCACCAAGTTCCTCCCTTACATGACAAATCCTATTTGATCAGTTGATTGTCTCTGAGTTTAAACAAAAATAATGGCACCTCGTAACTTCTCCTTAATGCAGTGAAACACAGGTAAATGTTATTAATAGAGTAAAGGAACTTGGCCCTTAAGGATATAAAAGCCTAAGGAAGGGACTAAAGGAGGTTTCTGAAGGAGGGAGGGAAATATCTCATGTCTTTGTGTCAAACCATCTGCAGAGAAAAACAAGACATAGGTAATTTCTGAGTTGGTTATTTTGCTCCATTAAAGTCTCTCTAAATTGCCCTGTTATATGCACATTCTCTGGAATGAAACATATGGGTGGATTTGGGAAATGGCCCTAGGAGGGGAGCATAATGGAGCTAGGCCTGTCACTGTGATAGGGACAAGGCTGTTGGGCCTGAGACCAGAGCTGACCAGGCCTTAGGTATCAGATCCCCCAGAGGAGCCAAGTTTTCCCGTGCCCAGTGACCTTCCTGCAGTTCCCCAGCAAATGACATTAAAGCCCATTGCTCCATGTGCTTGGGCATACAAATGGATAGCAGGAAGCATTTGCCTGAGGTTGAGGGTGATAAAGAGAATGTGTTTCTGAGCCAAATACAATAAGCAAAGTGCACAAACCTTCTCAGGATTACTTATTAGCCAAGGGAGAAGGGAGTTGGGGAGAGGGATTGGGAAGCGGATGGGGCTGGGAGTCGTGCAGCCACGGATTCTGAGCAGATGCTGCTCTTTCTTCTCCTTTTGAGTCACAACATGGAAAAGTTAAAACACTTTTCTTTCTTTCTTTCTTTTTTTATTTAGTGGGGAAAACAGCCCTCGTGGGTCTCACTCTCAGTTAACATACACCACACTACCTGAGCTCTTCACTCATAGCCAGGATCTGGAGAGGCTGAAATAATAGCCACTGCCACGGTTTGCCCAAAAGCTACATTATTTTTTTTTTCTTGGCACTTTCCCTATTTTCACTTCATTCATTTCCAGGAGTGATAGCAGATGTGTGCTTTTGCTTGCTGTGGTGTGTGTGTGTGTGTGTGTGTGTGTGTGTATGCGTGTGCCTTACAACCCTGGCAAGGGGCATTAGTAAGGAAATCAATATTTGTTTCAAATGTGAAATTTACAGGAAGGGCCTGGGGGACGACAGAGGAGTTGAGGCAGATGACTGGAGTGCTCAGGGAGCAGGGGGCCTTCTTGGAGGACAGCCCCCCAAAGCCTGTGGAGGAGACCCCCTCAGAAGAGCTGGCCACCCAGCTCCTCTGGCTGCTCAGGCACAGATTGAGCAAACTAGGAAGGACTCCCTAGGGGGCCACAGGTGAAGCTAGTAGGTGGACTGGGGGGCCTAGAGGGTTTCCTTTGGAAAAGTGGTGGGGACAGTAACCTTAAACTCATTTCTCAAGGGATGAAGTTGAGTTGGCCTCAAGCCAGGCCTGACATTCAAAGTTGAACCCTGCAGACAGTGAAGATGCTTGACCTAGGAGGCAGAGCTTTCTTCAGAAAGGTTCCTGTTCTTTGCCATAGAACCTCCTGTGGAGGCTCAGATCCAGAGACTTATATGGTTCTTAAGGGAGGAGCTGAGAAAGCCAGAAGATCTACGTAAGATGATGGTACCTCAGCCAAATGGCACCAAGTGGCAAAGGTCAGGGCCAGTGCCATTCTCCAGCCGTTGGTGCTACATGGACCATCATGAATGAGACGAGTGGAGGAAGCCTAGGGAACACACCAGGACCTGAGCCCAGAAGATGCCAAGGCACAGCATCTTCAGACCATGCCTCCTGGTATGGGTGTACCCCTCATGTGCCCCACAATGGGGTGCACTTCCACCCAGAGAGCATGAGCCTGCAGAGGAAAGCTCCCCAGAGCCTACATCTGAATGGAACTAAAAGTCAGGGGGACTGATAGAGCCAACAAAAGAGGAGGAGAGCCTTCAGTGGTTCTCACTATGAAGGACTGGCAGAAACACAGTTCTTCTCCATTCTGCAAGGCAGAAGAAGAATATTGAATAAAGCAACAGTAATCTGGAGTTCTGCCACTGGCCTCTTCCAGGCTAGTTTTGGAATCCTCGGAAAATAATTTAACCTTGTCCTGTCTCAGTTTCCTTATCTCAGGGAAATGATAGTTCATTGATATTAATCTCACCGACAATTTAGGCATATAAGAATGTTCTAAAACCTCTAATGTCTTTAAAACAACTTGAATCCAGTTTTCAGTCCCATTCTTCTTAGTCTTAATGAGACTACTTACCCTAAGGCTATGCAAAGGTACTGGCCAAGGCATTTATAAGTTTTATTCATTCAATGAGTACTTTTTTTGATATCTACTTGACCCAAACACTGCTCTAGATGCAGAATAGATGAACAAAAGAGGCAGGTCTCTGGTCTTAAGGAGTTTATGTAGAAGATGGTAGGGAGGGGAGGCGTGTTTTTATGGAGGTAGGCAATAGATGTGTAAACAAATGAATCAATAAGTATAGTATGATGATTTCAGAAGAGGGAAATATTGAGGTCTGTGGAGTCCTATAAAGGACATAACTGTTCCCAGCCCGTGGAGAGACAGACAAATGAGTCAGACAGTAGAGCCCCAAGGACCTGATCTAGGTGCTAATCAAAGCTAGGCTGGAGGATGTGACTCAGGAGAAGAGCAACAGTGGGTTTCAGGGTGCTGAACCCTGAAATTAGACAGATTTGCATATCTAATCTCAGGCAGTGACAATCAACCACAGGTCTCCTTCACAAGGTCAGAACTTTTACCCCTAGTCTCCTTCTTGATTCACAGTAGACCAACATACGTGTTCTCTGCCTGAAGCAGAGCCCCAAAGAGAGGGAAGGGCAAGCAATGGAGTCCCAGCAACTTCTCCAAACCTGCCAAAGAAGCCTTTCCTGCCCAGCAGAGGAGCCGAGAGGGGAAGAGAGAGAGAGAAAGAGACAGAAGGAGACAGAGAGAGAGAGAGAGAGAGAGAGAGAGAGAGAGAGACAGAGACAGAGACAGAGACAGAGACAGAGGCCAGTCCTACAGCTGGGAGGAAACCTCAAGAGTGCCCCCTCCTAGCTCTGTGTGGTGTACAGCATGGGTGACAGATTAGAACAAGGGGTGGGGACACATGGGAGAGTACTTTTGCCAGAGTGGTTGGAAAAGAGGTGACATTTGAACAGTGGCCCCAGTGATGGGATGGAGCTAACATGTGAATACAGTTGTCACTTGGATACCCAAATCCACACATGATCATATACAAAATATAACCCATGGAATCGTTTCATGTACTTTAAACCTCCTCTAGATTATCTATGACACCTGACCCAATTTCAATTCTGTGTAAATAGCTGGGAACAATGACACAAGAAAAAGTCTGCATATGTTCGGTACAGATGCAATTTTTAAAAACATTTTCAGTCCGTGGTGGATTGAACCTATGGAGGAAAAGAGAAGGGACTGCAGTTGAGGGCATGGTGAGGGGGGCTTGGGTTGTGGCTCAGCCGTAGCAGATGCGCAGTCCTGGGTTCAATCCTCAGCACCACATAAAAATAAATATTTGTTTTTTTAAAAAAAGGTTTTGTGTCCAACTACAACTAAAAAATAAATATATACATAAAAACTTATAATATTTTTAATATTTATTTTTTAGTTTTCGGTGGACACAACATCTTTATTTTATTTTTATGTGGTGCTGAGGATCAATCCCAGCTCCCCATGCATGACAGGCGAGCGCGTTACCGCTTGAGCCACATCTCTAGCCCCAAAAACTTGTAATCTTAAAAAAAAAAAAAAAAAAAAAGACTCTGAAGAGGGAGAGGGTCAGTACCTCTGGAATATCAGAGAAGGGAGTAGTAGGGGATAAAGTCAGAAGATGGGTGGGCGCTGGCTGCAAGCTGGACAGTAATTGCAAATTGTAGCACCTCCAGTATTCTAAGTGAAGAAGAGATGTCCCATTTCTTGGTTCCTGGTCCAGTGTTCTTTTGATTACCATGTCTGTCCTCAGAAAAGGAGAGAATTGTTCTCCCTGCCCTGTCTTCCTCCGTCAGTTGTACTGATGATGAAAAGGCAGAGATCACAGTGCTGCTTTACAAATTGTAACCCTCCAGCCCTAGCTTGGCTGCTACAGGTTATGGCCAGAGGCAGAACAGCCTGGAAAGTAGATAAAGGAGGAGGAGATAAGAGAGGCAAGAATTTGAAGAAGCAGGGTGTGGTGGTGCACTCCTGTAATCCCAGTGATTTGGGAGATTTAAATGGGAGAATTGCAAGTTCAAAGCCAGCCCCAGCAATTTAGTGAGGCCCTAAGCAATTTAGCAGAACCCTAAACAACTTTGTGAGACCCTAAGCAACTTAGTGAGACCCTGTCTCAAAATTAAAAACATAAAATGGGCTGGGAATGTGGCTAGTGAGGCCCTAAGCAATTTAGTGAGACCCTGACTCAAAATAAAATAAATAAATAAAAAAGGATGGGAATTTGGCTCAGTGGTAAAGCACCCAATAAAATAAATAAATAAAAAAGGATGGGAATTTGGCTCAGTGGTAAAGCACCCCTGGGTTCAATCCCTGAGATCAAACAAACAAACAAAAAAGGCTGGGTGTGTGGCTTAGTGGCTAAGTGTCCTTGGGTTCAATCCCTGGTACAAAAGAAAAAGGAAAAAGGAAAATGCCCCAGAGATATAGAATCCAATTCTCCCCATTTTTAGAGGAGCCCAGTCCAGGAGATAAGGCAGCCCAGAGAGATAGTGGAATCTGTGGAATATACCCTAAGACTCCAGGTCCCTAGCCTTGAGTTCTTTTCAGTGTACAACGTCAAGGTAATGCCTTTATTTTCTTAATCATAGATTTCTTCTTCTTTTTTTTAATATTTTTTGGTACCAGAGATTAACCCAGGGTGCGTAACCACTGAGCCACATTTTGCCTTTTTCTTTTTCTTTTTTTATTTTGAGACAGGGTCTCGCTAAATTGCAGAAGCTGGTTGTGAACTTGCAATCCTCCTGCCTCAGCTGCTGGGGTTATAATTATACATTACTGGGCCTGGCAGATTTCGTCTTTTTAAAAACAAATAAGGAATGGAAAAACAAGTATTCATGAAGCATCTGTTATTTTAATGACTTCCTATTTGTTCTGGTTACGCATTCCCTACCTCATTTCTTTCTTTTTTCTCCTCCCTTTTAGTCTCCTTCCTTCCCTCCTTTCTACGTCTTTTAACCCACTAGGTGATACTCAGTTTCCCCTTCTATTAATAAGCCAATCAGAATTGCCTTCTCTATGTCACTGGGTGGTTGTGAAAATTAAATGAGATAACAAATGCAGAGTACTTTGTAAACTGTAAGGTTTTACTAAGCTGTAAGGAGAAAAGCTGTTATCATTAGCTGATGGACCATAAAGGCTCCAGGCCGCAGCCATAGTGATGCAACCTCTGCCCCACTTACCTGCCCCCCAGCTCTCAGCTCCCACACTTGATGCTTATCTTCCTGCCTTTGTTTTCCCTTTTTCCCTCTCTGCCCCTACACTCAGCTCAGGCACAGCAGCTGGGAATCAGGGGAACTGCCTGCTTTTGGGATCTCATTCTCTCAGTGGGCTTGCCTGGAGCACAGAGGTCAGGGCACAGAAGGGAGGTTGGCCACAAACCTCCAGATCCCAGACCAGCAGAGGGTCCCTCTGGCAGCCTCCCTACACTCTGACTGGCCCTATTTTATGCAGGTTTTCAAATCTATGCAGGTCAGGAGGAGAAAATAAAGAGGAGAAGATTTCTCACCTACTCTAATTTGGGCCAGATAATTCTTTGGTCTTGGAGTATTCTGGGCACCCTAGGATATTTAGCAAGATGCCCAGCCAATGGATTCCACATTTGTGGCAACAAAAAATTTCTAGAGACATTGCCAAACATCCCCTAGGGCTGGGGGTGGATACCCCTAATGTAGAACCACTGGTTTTGAGTGTATTACTGTTCTAATGTAATAATAGCAAAGTAACCACCTGCCTCAGCTTTTCTTTATTTGAGTGTTAATCTGTGGGTCTATATTTAAACTTTGCTCTTAACACATTGTGTGTGTGTGTGTGTGTGTGTGTGTGTGTGTGTGTGTGTGTATGCACATGTGAGTACAATAGTAAATGACTGGAAGAACTTTCCCTGATTAAATAAAGATTTGTTTTTTTTTTTTGTTTTTTTTTTGGTATTGGGGATTGAACTCAGGAGGCACTTAATCACATCCCCAGCACCCCACCCTTTTTTTTTTTAGAGACAGGATCTCACTGAGTTGCTTAGGTCCTCCCTGTTGCTGAGGGTGGTTTGAACTTTTGATCCTCCTGTCTCAGCTTCCTGAGCCTCTAGAATTATAATAGACATGTGCCAAAAGGCCCGGTTTAAATAAAGATTTGTTACAAAGTGATTGATACTTTGGTGAGCAGTTGGAGCATAATGCAAACTTTGCCTTTGCTTATGCACAATTTTGTCCTCCAGAAACACTAGGTGAACAGAGACAATGGAATCCAGCTAAACTGAGCTCCACAGAACACATAAAGCACACGTACACCCCAGGCTGTGTGGGAGAGCACAAGCAAGTGCACTTTCCTTTTGAGCAATAAAGAGACCTTCTACCTTCAGCCTTCTGCCCTTTCCTTTTCTTTGACCAGTAGGTGGGGAAGGTCTAGAGCAGGGGTGGGGAGGAGGCTGGGTGGAGTTCAGTTTGAGAACCAAAAGAGTCTGAATCCTGAGGGAACTAGAATGAAGTGATGAGGGAGATAGTAGAAGGCAGTAAAAATAGATGACTTGAACCAGTGGGTGGAAATGATCAGAAGACAGTTGTCAACCTGAGAAGATTTTCTAATAATTAGGGCAACAAAGGGATGAGCTGCTAGGGTAGTGCAAGCTTCTCATTTCTTCATAAACTCAAGAAATGAGAGTGTGGTCGAGTGTGGAGTAGTAGTCCTGGGCAGTTTTGACTCAAAGACCCATGGTTTTTCCTGGCTTTAAGATTCCATAATATTTCATCTGTCTGTCTGTCTACCTACCTACTTACCTACCTACCTACAGAACTGAGAACCAAACTCAGGGGTGCTCTACCAAGTGAGCCAAATCCCCAGCCCTTTTTATTTTATTTTATTTTATTTTATTTGAGAGGGTCTCACTAAGGTACTGAGACTGGCCTCAAACTTGCAATCCTCTTACCTCATCTCTCAAGTTCCTGGGATTATAGGTTTGTGCCACCACCTCTGGCAAGATTCCATAATTTTATGAAATAATTCCAGGATTTTAAGAAAGCTGCTGTATGTAATACTGTGATATTAGAAGGATGAGCTTGAGAGGTCTGAGAGCTCCATTGGAAGAGGGAGGGGTAGTAGGAAGGGAGGTGTCCTTGCAGAGACCCAGTCCTCAAATATCAAGGACCTAAATTTATATGCTGAGGAAAAGAGTCAGACATAATAGGTGAAAGGGAGTCCATTGAAGAAGAACCTAGAGGATTTGGAGATGGATCAGTTTCAGAGGCAAGGGTGGAGAAGATGAATAAATAATAGGGCAAACAAACAACAAAAATAAAGAAAACCCCACAACCTCGCTGTGATAAACTTGGGTGACTGCAAAGACTGCCAACTGTGAGGGCGATGATGAGTGTGGTTTTATGCTATGGTGTTTTTGCAATGATCCATGGTGTAATCTGTATATAAATCTCTCTATATCTCCTCGGAAAAGTGTACATTCCCATCTTAGGACTCCAGATGACTTTTTTGGTAGGATAAACAAATTTATGTGGCATTCTGAAAGAGATCGGGTTGGGGTGGAGGTGCAAACAATGGACAGGCATTTTATAGTCTCTGCAGGCAATATTAGCTGTAGCTCACATTGTGCATAAGTAGCTCTCCCAGGGTCTAGACATACTGAACGCTAATGGCAGGGAGGCATCCAGTAGAAATGTCCAGAAGGCCATTGGAGACACCCAACCTGAAAGAAGTCAAGACTGGAGCTTGGCCTAGGGAGACATGCACTTCAAGGAAGAGGATACAAAGGGAGAAGCTAGAGCCACACCTGAGCCTCAGGCAGTCCCAGATAAGGAGAGAAATGGAAGGTGGGGTGAGGGCAGATGAGGAAGAAGGCAGCCCAGGAGGAGGGAGGAGAGACTGTGTCATGTGCTGCAGGAGGTCAGGGAGTGGATCTCTGTGCATGCACTTGACCTGCACTAGGTAGGGTGGGAGGAAGTCAGAGAGTACAATTCTAACAAAGTGGTGAGGACAGTTTTTGTTGCAGGATGTCACCAAATCAGTGAGCACTAAGGAGTCAGAAGCAAGGGTAGAAATTGACTATTTTGTCTGTGAAGGTAAGGTGAAATTTGTAGGTGTGTGGTTAAAATAAGTGGTTTGGAATGAAAGGCCTCGAAAAATAGAAAAGAGTTGTTTCAGAAGATGTCTTAAAGGAGACTGAATTTGAGTTGGGTCCTAAAAAATGAGTGAGATCTGGCTGAGTGGAGAGCAAGAGATGGAAATTAACATGTGTGCATTTGCTTCAGGATGAAATCTGGAAATCCCAGGTTAGCAAACTGGATCTGAAAGGCAGTGCACTTTGAACCAAATGGAGTCTAAGTGGAGGAAAATATTCTCAGAATACCACCTAATGCTATTCACCTCCAGGGTCCTGGGAAAGTTGGAAGAAAGTTAAATAATAGGTACCAACTATCTGTGACATGCAAATTATCAGGTGGTTGAAAGCTCAGGGTCACAAAGGCCAACCTCTTATCACTTAGATGCTAAGGGTATGGCCTTGAGCTCCTAGGAAATGTGCTTAACAACACAGCTTTCAAAGCATTGTTGTAGGGGTTAATGAAAGCATGTCAAACTTGGCCAGCATAAATGACCATCAGAACACCCAGTGATGCATTATCATCTGAGAGGAAGGAAACCCAGAGTAAGTTGTAACCAGGGTTGCAATGGGCACACATCAAAGATAGTTCTCCCAGGGCCACAGCCTGAGCTTCCCTTTTCGCCTGATGACTCTTCACATTTGTTAACTTCTTTTTATGGACACTAAGCTCTTCTCTCTGTGTGTGCATTTAGTGACATGTGGTGGTCATGGGGTACAGAGAAAGGCACAAAGATAAATAAGGCACAGATTCTGTCCTTGAAATGCTCATGGTCCAGGCTAGTGGAGAAGGTGCTATGCAGACAGGTAAAATTAAAATAAAATGTGATAAGCACCAGAATAGACTATAAACAGCATCAGAATGAGAGAAACTCTCCCTGGGAAACCTGGGAAAGGCTGCATAGAAAAGGTGATGTTTGTCCTGGGTCCTGAAGCACTGGTGGAGATCTGGGAGGTGTTCCAGGTGTCAGTCATTCAGTGTGAAGGTTCAGAGCCCTGTAGCAGCAAGGAGTGTTCCAGAACAGGAGGTGCTCTGAAGCTCAGCATTTTGGGACTGATCAGCAGACTGTGGCCATGAGCCGATGGGAGTAGAAAATGAACATGAAATATAGGGTAGGGCTAACTTGTCAAGGGACCTTTGGCCATAGCGGGCCAAAAAGCTTGGACTTGACTTTTGGGTGATGAAAAACCAGCAGAAGTCATTTGGTAGGAGAATGAACAGACTTAATTGTTTCTTTTGGTGGGGTGGAGGATACACACTTCATTCAGGTATAATTTTCAAATTCACAATTTACCCATTTAAAATATATACATATATATTATAAAATTATATATTTTAATATATACATATAATATATTATATATATATATATATATTTGGTTTGTCTTTTTATATATATAAAAGTGTGTGTGTGTGTGTGTGTGTGTGTGTGTGTGTGTGTGTATATATAGTTTTTATTGTATGCCCTGAATTTCTCAACCATCACAACAATCAATTTTTAGGACATTTTCATTACCCCCAAAAGAACCCTCATAGTGGTTAGCTAGAACCCCCTGCTCCTCCACCAGTCTCTCCCCAGCCCTAGGTAACCACTAACCTCCTTTCTCTCTCTGTTGCTTTGCCTATTTCTATTCGGGACACAGGGAATTGCAGAGCACGTGGCCTTTTCTGGGCTTCTTTCACTCACCAAGTGCTTTCAGTGTGTCTCCTTGTCATTGCTCTCATATCACGCATCAGTGCTCTACTCTTTTTATGACTGAATAATATTCCATTCCATGGACAGGCCACACTTTATTCATCCATTCATCAGCTGGTGAACATTTGGCTTGTCTCTTTTGGCCATTGTGAATAAGGTTGCTGTCAACATTCCTAGACAAGCTCTAGCATGGACAGAATGTTTCCATTTCTGTTGGGTACATGCCTGGGAGTGAATCATTAGATCATAAGGTAGCACTGCTTAATCTTTTGAGAAACTTATCTGAAACAGCTGTATCATTTTCTACTCCCACCAGCAGTGTATAAGTCCAATTTTGCACATCCTCGTCGACTCTTGTCATTTTTGGTCATGTTTCAGCACTGTGGGGTAATGAATTGAAGGGTACACGGGCATAGGGATGGACTGATCAGCAGACTGAGGCCATGAGCCAATGGGAGCAGGAGAGGCTGCTAACCTGGCTAATGTTGCCACCAAATATGTGAACTTCTGGATCTATACATGGGAAAAGCGAGCATCCTACTGTGACAAAGCCTTCATGGGTGGCAGCAGGTGCCTTTGGGGACCCTTTGAAGATGGAAGAAAAGGATTTCAATCCAAGAAGAAGTGTCTTTCTGGTGATTACTGGCAATATTCTGCAGGCTTAGGTAGCAGTTGTGAGGACTTCTGCAGCTCTGTGGTATGTCAGGGATTACGGAGCTCTGCCTGGTCTCACAGAGAGGGACTCAAAATAAAGAGCAAACTTCTTTGAGCAGGGAATGAGAAGGCATGATGATTACAAACAATGGAGAGCAGGATGTGAATTCCTTCCAATAGGACCAAATCCAATGAATCAGATTCCCTGGCCAGCTTCGTGGAGATTCCAAACATGCCACCTTCAAAGCGTAGTCCACAGATGCCCTCCCTGCTGTGAGAGTTTGAAGAATGCCACTTTGCACCGAAATCCTTTCCCCTCACTGGAATCTCTAAGACTCTGGGTTAGTCCCAGTCTCTCCTCTGTGCAGCAGCCACATGATGGTTTCCTGTTTCCCTAGGAAAGATGCTTATCCACAGATTCTTCTCTCCCTGCATAGAAGATGCCCAGGACACAGCGTCACTCACCCTCAACATTCGCTCAATCAACAGATATTTATTGATTCCCATCCATGTGCTGTGTGCTTTGTGCTAAGTCGTCTGGAAGAATAAGCCAAAGTCCCTACCTTCTGTGGATTTTAATTCAGGTAGAACCTCTGTAAAGGGAAAATGAGAGAGAAACACGCACATGAGGAGGGGGCGAGGGGGAATATGTGTGTGTGTGTGAGGATTCAGACTTTGGTCACAATGCAGTCACTTGCCCTTGAATTAATTAGAATTTTTTTTTTTTTTTTTTTTTTTTAGCAAAACAGTACTCCTATCAGCATCAAAGGGCTCTGAGGCTAGAGGGCAGACTTTCCTCTCATGAAACAAAATGGAAGGGCACATGGGTGCACGTGTGTGTGCAAGTGGGTGGAGGGGGGCAGGGATCCCCCCAGATATCAAAACCCAGGGTTTCCTAAAATCCCTTCTTGTCCATCTCCATTCCCCTGCCTTCCACCAAAATATCTAGACAGTTACAGGACAAAGAGAAAGGAAATTGAGGGTCAGCAAAATCCCAAGTTTATAAAAATAAAGCACACACCAATGCAATAAAAGTGTGTAAGACAAAGACTTCCCTTTAGAAGTGAGAGCTAGAAAGTGCAGGGGATCACAAAAAAAAACAAGGAAGCGATGCTTCTCTCCCAATTATTGTGCACTCTCAGCTGTATTTTGTTGACCTCGCTGATTTCAATCAGCTTTCAGCACATCCAGCCTTCACCTGCTATGAATCAAAACCTGGAGGGCTCTCTGTTCTCCGTGCTCAGAAAAAAACCCTTTGATAAGGTTGTTATGGATGCAAGGCAGAGCAGGTTGGGCTGGGTGCTTTTCTTAGACTGGCATTACACATTTATGATGCGAACCAATGAAGAAGCAAGGGCTCCGGGTGCAGGGTCTGGAGAGGGGGCCAGTCGGAGGCATGCATGGGGGTGGGGGTGGGGTTGACTTGGGGAGTAGCTACCTATGTTGTCTTTCATTTTTGGAACCAAAAACTGATGAGAGAAGGGTAGTTGCTGGCGTGGTGTGATTAAAAGTCCCATCTGAGGGGTTTAGGACCCTGAAGCTCTGTGTAGGATTTACCTCCTTATATCTGGGCTCCTGGGCAGATTCTCTTTTCTTTAAGGAAGGTGAATGGATTGATGATGCTGAGCACTAGAAGCCTTTTGTGGGAACAAAATCTCCATGAAGGCAGGGATTTTTTTTTTTTTTTTTTTTGTGTGTGTGTGTGTAGGTGAGGGGTGGGTGTTTGTTTCATTTACTGGTCTGCTCTGATGTCAAGAGAAGTGCCTGGTGCACGGGAGGTGTTCAGTAGGTATTTGTGGAATGAATGAGTACTGGGCACCCTCTGTTTAAGAGCCTCCCCAAAGTGGACACACAGAGTGCAAGGTCTTCTCTTTTAGCTTTGGCAATTTTGGGGACTATTTTAAGCTCTAGGCTGCTATAGTGACTGGGGTGGGTGAGAAGGAGGATAGTGAGTTTGGGAGACAGATAGTAGAGGAGAATCGGGTGGTCCAATTAGCTTGTACTAAAAAATACAGATGCTTATATACATAGCACCCACACTGTAGCCCTCTACTGTCACCAAGGGAAAGAACAGGCCCTTCCTCTTTACCTCCTCCCATGACAAAACCCCTAAGCACTATTAAACACAACACAACAAAAAAACTATGCATACCTTGTATTTTTCCCCCTATTTGGATGTTGACTATTTATGTAACCTTGATTTTAACCTTTAATACATTTGTTTTCTCATTTGAAAAATTAGGTTCATACAATTGATTGAATGATTGAGATGAATAAACGAGTCAATGTAGATCAGTTCACAAGAACATAGGAGTTGCTCTGTGCGTGCCACTAGCACTACCACCACTCTGACGGCAACTAAGATGAAAACTCGTTATTGCTTCCGGATACAAATGTGAGTCTAGGATGTGATTCAGGCCTGAGTCCAAAGAGGGACGGGGAAAATGGCCATCACTCGTGCCTGGGACCATGACATTTCTTGAGTTATTCTTTCTGATAATAGAGATATTCTCTCTTGATCTCATGGCACAGACTGGACTGGAGCCACCTGTGGGGTTCCCCAAGTGGTGGTGCCCATAGCCTGGGTTGTTTTCAGCATTCTCAGTGAACCCATTTGCTTCTTTCTAGGAGCCAGGTCTCACTCCTTTAGAGCTTCTTCAGCTCTCGCACGGTCCCCTCTGTAGCTGGAGCCACACAAGGTCCCTCTGACACTTTTTGCACATAGCATATTTCAAATTAGAAATATTTCAAATTAGACATTGGATCCCATGATCCAATGGAGGTTTTGGGTGGAGAGTCAGTTAGGAGCCATATGGTAAAGAATGGAATGAAGTGGTGACACTGCCATTGATGCTGGGAATTGGTCTGGAATCAAAGGCAGCTGCCTGGGCTCACATTCCTGCCCACCCTCTCCCCAGCGTGTGGTGTTGGGCATGATATAAAACCTCTCTATGGGCTGGTTTCCTCATGCAGGAAACAGGTGATATTCCATTTAACAAATAGGTATTGATCACCTCTGTGCAACAGGTACTATTCAGGAAAGCATGAATATCGTGAGTTCTTCCAAGGAATAGGTGAGATGATTCCACTCAGAGAGCAAGGAATACATTAGTTATTGTTATTATTTCAGATGGTCTATGCCCAAATTTAGGAACTTATAAATTCTCCTTTGTTAAAGAGACTATTTAGGATTAAAATTGTCTAGAAAAACCTATACTACATGGTCAGTGGATCTGGCCACCATTTTTTTTTTTTTTTTTTTCAAATAGCACTTTAGGTGCCAAGGATTATTTGAGGCATGTGTCTTTCATTATTCCATCTCTAATATGCCTCTGACTCCTGCCTACCAAGTTGTCTTCTCTGAATTTTTAGAGAAAACCTCATTATTGTAACTACAACAATGATTGACATCATGCCGTCCCAGGGCTGTTTTGAATTCTCACTCTTTTCAAGATCCAGTACCTCATTGGCTCCAGGAACCAGGGTGCTCCTGCTTGGAGAAAGGCTGAACATGCTCCGCCCCCTCAACCTGACCTAGCCAGCTCTGTTTAGGTTGGCAGGGAGGAGTAGTGACTTATCCTCAGCCATCGCCTACAGCATCTAGACTCTGCCAAGAAGAGCTATTAAGAATACTCCTCCTACCCCGTTGGAGACCGGAACATAACAGATTGCCAGTGAGTTTGGGGACCAAACAGACAAGGGTTTAATTCCAAGCTACTATTTGGGGAAAAGACTGAGTTGATGACTGTACTGACCTCAGTTCTGTGTGAGAGAAAAATGAGGCAACAAAGTATGTTCCAAAGAGTAGCGCGAGGATCACGTGAGGGCCTGTAGTAAGGTGTGTGGTGCACCTTGCCAACGCTGCTTCACTTTCTTCTCACCCCATCTTTCCAGAAATGCTTCTTTCCTTGTGTGTCCCTAGTGTTCTCTGGGATTGGTCACTATTTTCTTATATCCACTGTGTCCAGAGTTGTGGGGGTGGGGTGGGGACAGTGAGTGAGTGAGTGTGTGTGTGTGGTGGTGGTGATGGTGGAAGCGGCTGGGGAGAGGCAACATGCAGCCGACTCCTCTGATCTGTCCTGCGGGAGGAACCTAGCATAGCAGCCCCACGTGGCTCACATAATACCATAAGTAAAACACAAACAAAGCAGAGGTTGTTCTGCTTGTCAGCCTCCGAGACCATATGGAGCAGAGACACGATTGCATTACCTCTGCTGTACTGCAGTCGAGCTAAACAGAAAAGCCATCATAAACTATTCTGGGGAGGTCCCCGGGCTCCTCGCACAGAGCACAGACAGATAAACAAGAGGGTGGCAGTGATTTTTTTTTTTTTTTTTTAACAAGGAGCACCAGCTAAAAACAAGGGAGAGAGAATGAGAGGAAAAAACAAACAAAGGAAGAAGAAAAAAGGAAAAAAGAGAAAGGGAGAGAGAAAGTGGATGAGAGAGCCATAGTTCTGGACCACTTCAGTAGGATCACTTTATTGGAGCTTTCTTCCCAAAATATTTGCACCCATCGGGGCTCCCTGGTCTTGCCTAGAGATATAGTAAAATCTCATTTTAAGTTTGACTTTGCTATGGTATGTGTCTACGTTTGTGGGGTAGTTGGGAGTACTGAAGAGGAGAAATGCAAAATGGCACTCAGAATCTGGGGAACAGCTGAAAAATCCCCATAACCCTCCCCTCTTCTCCCCTCTCCTCTTCTCCCCTCCTCTCCTCTCTTCCTTCTCCCCTTTCCCCCGTTGTGCTCCTCACCTCATGATTCCAGTCCAAATAGGTTGATAAGGCTCATATTTTGTGATGCTGACTAGAATCTTCTCTCTTCTCCATAGAGCTGAGGCCAAGTGCTCTGGGAATGTGCATGTGTGTTCACGGAGTGGGCAGTAGGGCTGTGTGTGCTCACGGAGTGGGCTGTAGGGCTGTGTGTGCTCACGGAGTGGGCAGTAGGGCTGTGTGTGTTCACGGAGTGGGCAGTAGGGCTGTGTGTGCTCACGGAGTGGGCAGTAGGGCTGTGTGTGTTCACGGAGTGGGCTGTAGGGGTTCATGGTTCACATAGAAGCTACACTGCCCCTGTAGTTAGGCAGGCGGTATGCCCCAGGGAGTCTCCCTAGACCTTGGGGAAAATTAGAAAACATAAATGAATCAAGAGGAAAGAAAATTACAAATAAGAAAACAAACCCCACAGCCACCAGATGCTGTTTTTGAACAAAACCTTACAGTAGGATAGAAGGATTCCCAAAGTGACAACAAACTCACATAGAAATGTCTGTGAGGTTAAAGAAAAAAAATTCCCTGTTTGAATACTATTTATTCCAGGTGTGAAGGGCAAATCCCAACATTTTGAGAACTGCTGTCTGTTTTGAAAGTGTATGCTATTATTCAAAAGCAAAGCAACCACCATCAGTAACTACTTCCATACAGCAGTTCCCTGCTGCTCAAATTTTATAGCCTCTTTCAGAATACTTGGCTTATAGAAGCCGTGTAGCATGGAGGCTAAGGGCGTAGGAGTTTGATGTAGACTTGTGTTCAAATCCTAGATCTGACACTTATCCATTGTGGGATCTTGGGACATTCAGTGTGAGAAGACAGCAAAAACATAGCTGGAGGCAATGGTTTACATGTAGTCTCAAGAGTAAGAGTTTAGAATGGAATGCGATGGTGAAGACTCTGGGGTGAAAAGGAACTGATGGATCATTTGATGGATAAAAATATGTTGAAAATTATTGTGAATGGTTTATCCATTGATGATGGAGTGAGGGAGAGTAGTTGGTTCCCCTGAAATAGAAAATGAAAAACAAAGAATCAGGCAATTATAAACTCCAGGAAAGACAATATATAAGAAATGAATCCAAATCAGGGTAAACTACCTGGCTAAGCAGTAGACCATATCTTCATAGTCATAATAGCATAAATGCAGACTATTGATTTAACCTCAAATTGTGATATATTTCAACTAAAAGGATCAGGGGAAAACAGTACGAAGATGGTGTGACAGTGTATTAGCAAAATCCTCAGTGACAAAGAGAACAGTAGAAATTCTTTGAAACCGATAACTAATTAATAGCACAAATATGTTATTTAAAATATTGAAAATAAGTGCCGCTAGAAATGCTAAGAATCGAGAGAGGTTAACTCGGGGGCTGAGGAGTTGAGGGGGAGAGCTATCCTTGGATATCTTTTAGTGGACGTTAATTTTTTAAAACCATGGGCACAGACTGATTAAAAACAATAATCAAATTAAAATGATTGTATATAAAATGCTTAGCACAGTGCTTGTCAATATTAAGCTGTTTATAAAAAGTTATCCATTATTAAAATATTCAGGAAACAGATTCTACCATCAGGGCCTCCCGAAGCAGTAGTCAGTCCTGGGACACCTTGACGTCACCTGGTGAAACTGACTTGAGACTTCTGGCTTCCAGAACGTCAAGAGGATCAGCAGTGGAAACCGATAAAGTCCTAAATCCCCCCATTTTCCTTCCCTTTCTCTTCAGCTTCTACTATCCCAACCAACTATACCAAATCTGGTAATGAGGGCCTCCCTGGGAAACAAAAACATTTATTTGAATTGAAGTGTTATGAGCTGTTGTCTGTCTTTCAAGGAATTTTTTTTACATCTTGAAAAAAGATTCTAGGAAGGGAGTCTCAAGGGCAGGGGATTGTTTCTGCTTGTATTCAGTATTAACCACAGTGCTGGGTTAATACATGATTGCCAAAAGAGTGAATGAGTAAGAAGCTCAGTGCACAAAGGAATAAATAACTGAATAGGGACCCTCCACTCGAAGAGAGGCTCCATCACTGCTCATTAGTAAAGACGCTGAATACTTCTCACTGTTAAGAATGTCTTCTTGCTGCCCAATTGAGATCCCCCAAGCTGAATTTCAAGTGCTGTCTTTTTTATCCTCAGTGGATTTAGTGAACATCTGGTCATCAACTAACATCTATTAAGTCACTCTTAGTTTTTTTTTCCCCAGGGTAAATAATCCTCATTCAATGAACTATTCATATTGGGCTTCTCGTTGTTGTGGTCAGAACAGGCCTGTCTCCACTGCAGGGTTTGCTTTGGGCTCTCTGACCAAAAGGAAGTGCAATGGGGAGTGACTTTGGTAGTGTTCTAGTTCTCTGACTTCTGAGCAAATTTGTTTAGGGACTACAATCTGAGGGACTCTTCCGCCTTTGTCGTCAGCATCAAGCTTAGAGGCAGTGGAACAACTGAGCCCCGCAGTGCGACAGTGGCCTGTTTCTGTAACCCACAGAGGAGGCCATGCATTGGGTGGTTAACATTACTAATTTTAGTCTCTACTAAGTCGTGGGTCCAGGCACAGTTCTCTCATGGTCTGTGTGACTTTGGACAGATGACTGAAACTTTCTACACATCAATACCATCATCTCTAAAACAGTAGCCTTATAATGTTTGTGAGGATTAAATTAGATAATACAAAGTGTACTCTTAATTGCTCTCTGCCCTTCAAAACTGTTGCAAAACATTAACTACAGATGTTCTTCGACTTACTATGAGGTTCTATCTTGGTAAACCCTTCGAAGGTTGAAAATCTCCTAGGTGGAAAATGCATTTAATCCCCCTAACCTGCTGAGCATCCTCGCTCAGAACACAGCCCACTGCAGAGTGCGGGGCATTTCCCTTTGTGACTGTGTGGATGACGGGGTACCCGAGCTTGTCGTTGCTAGAGTATCATACCACATATCCCTAGTATTGGAAAAGATCAACATTCGAAATTCTACGTACAGGTTCTAGCAAATGCACTTTGCTTTTACACTCATAAAGACCAACCATCCATAATCAGGGCTGTTTATATTCTAGGGAAGGGTAGGGAAAGGATGTGGCCGAACTTGTTTTTCTCCTTCTATGACAGAGATGTTTGTGGGTGGAGGTTCAGGTCAGGCTATCTTGTGAAAGAAGTATCAGAATTCATTTATGTATCTTACGAGCATGTATTTTGTTCCCTGAAGGAGTCCTCAGCGTAGTGAGGAAACAAACATATAGACTCAACCTTGCACTGCACTACTGTGTGACAAGGGTTCTGGAGTGGTTTCAAGAGTAGGGGAAGTGTGAATGAATCTTAGACGATGAATAGGTACTTTCTAGGAAGAGATAAAGGCATTCCAAACAGAAGAGACACAGCTCACAAAGCCTCTGAATGTGAAACAGAACAGGTCCAGGGGAACGTAAGAAGGAAATCGTAGGAGTTGTTCATCCTATTTCCAGTTTTCCACTTTCATAACATATGGTAAGTTTGTACTTCTTGGCTTCCTTCGGGTGGGTTCATCTGTATGGTGTTGTGACAATCAGTTGTGAGCAGAAGTCACATGTGCCAGAGCACTTTATTATTGACACAAGATCTTTCCAAATGCTCTTCTCTTTTATTATAGTCACTGGCAGTGTTTGAGATAGTGGCTGCTCCCTTAGCCTGGGCCTGGAGTGAGGGTCCCTAGTTCTGTTCTGTACTATGTTTTATAGTTCACAAAATAATACCTTTTGTTGTTATAAGTCAGTATGACCTTGAGGTTGGTTGTTATTGCTGCAGATCCTACCTTATACTGACTTATGAAGTATTCTGACTTTATACTGATAACCAAGAAAACCATACTGATAGCCTGATAAAGTCAGTATAGTCTGGGGAATATTGATGTGTAGTTTTTCTTTTCCTCCCCTTTCCCTAGAATCCCCAAAGACACAGTATAAAGAGTTAAAGAAATTTCAAAGACAGCCTTGAGTGGGAATGTTAAAAATTAAACCTGTCAATGTGTATGAAGTTGGGATTTCCAATCTCACTGTGCCTTTGTGGAGGGAAGGTGTTGTTCAGGAATTGGCTGTAAGTATGGCTTCTTGGTTTCTTCTGTGTCATTGCCCAGCTCCAATAGTGTAGCCTTTTAAAGCTGGAACCTGAGGTGATTCTTTATGACAATGACAACCCTCCTCTGCTGTTTTCTGCCCAGGATGATATTTTCTTTGAAATATCCTAACAACCAGTGTGGTCAGTGTTATGATTAGTCCCATTTTATAAATGAGGAAACAAGAGGTCAGAAAGGTTATATGGCTTGTGCAAGATCACACAAGTAGTCAATTTTAGAGACGGGTTGCAATTTGGAGTCTGCCGATACCAACGTGTGAAATCTTTCTGTTCAACTTCTTTTCCCTCCCTTTTTTTACCCTGAGGATGGTTCAACTTGCCTTTCTAAGTACACCCCCCAAAAGAATCTTCGGTTCACTGAAAGCTTCAGGGACATAGTATTAAAAAATGTCAAACTGTGGAAAGTTTCTTTCCAGCTATTTGCTCTTTTCCTGAAGGAATGTCAGGAATATTGTTCTGATCATCAGAGTGCTTTCACGAATGTGCACCTTCTACTGGTTCACACCGACACAGACCCAGAGTCAGCTGTGAGGAGCTTGCTTTCCTACCCTGGAGTGTTTGCTCATTCTGGAGCCTCGGGTGGGAGCATCCTTCCTCTGCATCTCTTTGGTGCAACTTAAATACCTTCTTCTCCATGGATCCTTCTCTTATGAACCGGAATCTACCTCTGGTTTGATTATTACATGAAATCTTCTAATCTGGATAGTTGTGAAACTCTTGGTTAATGCATTCTGGAACTTGGTTCTGTTCATGGGTACTCATACTTACTCTGTTTCAAGGAGACCAGTGTAGTGGGGTAGAAGGCCCTAATTCTACGGCTGTCGTTAGCTAATATCTATAGCCTTTGACAAATCTCTAATCCTCAGCTTTCTCTTCTGTAAAAATGTGAGGGTCAGGATAAAGGCTTCAAGGGTTAATGGTCTCCCCTAACTCATATGTAAATATTTCTATCTATATGTAATTTCTTTAAAGATGGTCTAAACTATCAAACTATCAGATTCCTTTCTTGGTACTGGGGATTTAACCACTGAACCACATCCCCAGCCCTTTTAATTCTATATTTTGAGATGGTGTCTCACTAAGTTGCTGAAGCAGGCTTTGAACTTGTGGTCCTCCTGTCTCAGCCTCACAATTTGCTATGAATATAGGCATGTGCTATCGTGGCTCAGATTCTTAAGGGTCTTAAGTTTACAGGTCCATAGATTAGAGAATCTGTAAGTTTCCGTTAAGCTCTAACATTCTAAGAATTTGTTTTTTAAAAATCCATCAATCAATGGAGCATAACAGTCCAGAAATGGACCCATACTTATATTATCATTTGATTTTGAAAAAAAAAAGTGCAAAGCCATCAAGAAGGAAAGAAAAATCTTTCAACAATTTTACTGAAACAACTGGATATTTATATGGAAAAAAAAATTTACCCTGTTTTCTATCTTCTACCACATACAAAAATTAATTTGTGATGAATCATCAACCTGAATATAAGAGGAAAAACTATAAAATTTAAAGAGGAAAATCTAGGAAATCTTCATGACTTTGAGAAAAGCAAAGATACCTTAGGAAAATGAAAACAATGACCATAACATCAATTATAAATTAGGTTTTATCAACATTGAAAATTTTGCTCACCAAAATCCACTGTTAGTGTAGGGACAGGGAGAGCCAGACAGGGAGAGAATATTTTCAAAAGCATATCTGACAAATTAAACCTGTCAATGTTTAATATATATAAAGAAGTGCTATAACTCAACAATGAGAAAACAAACAACAGAATCAAAAAATGGACAAATATTTGAACACAAACTTCACTAAGGAATGTTTACACTTAAAAAAGAATAGGAAAAAATTCTCAACAATGAGATAACTTTGCACATCCATTAGAATGCTCAACTTAAAAAAGATTGACAACATCAAAAGTTGGCACAGATAAAGATCAGACTTATTCTGATACATTGTTGATGGCAGTACATAACTGCTTCTGAAAAAGGCCTAACATGGTGCAAGCATTATGGAAAGCAGTATGGAGATTCCTCAGGAAACTTGGAATGGAACCACCATTTGACCCAGGTATCCCACTTCTCGGTTTATACCCAAAGGACTTAAAATCAGCATATTACATATTGATGCAGCCACACCAATGTTTATAGCAGCTCAATTCACAATAGCTATGGCACCAACCCTAGGTGCCCTTCAATAGTTGAATGGATAAGGAAAATGTGGTATATATACACACAATAAAATGGAGCTGGTGAATATCATGCTAAGTGAATTAAGCCAAATCCCCCCGAAACTAAAAACCAAATGTTTTCTCTGATATATGGATGCTAATTCACAATGTGGGGGGCGGTTAGGGAAGACAAGAGTTACTTTAGATTAGGCAGAAGAGAGTGAAGGGAGGGGAGGTGGTAAGGGAGAAGGATGGTAGAATGAATCAGACGTCATTACCCTATGTACATATATAACTGTATGACTGGTGTGATTCTACATCATGTACAACCAGAGAATGAGAAATTATACTCCATTATATATGATGTATCAAAGTGCATTCTACTGTCATGTATAACTAATTAAAACAAATTTAAAATTTTTTTTAAAAGCGTAACAGTTTTTTTTTTCCTAAAATCAAGTAGACCTTTATCTCATGACCCAGCAATACAACTCCTAGTTATCTAAGAGAAATAAAAGCATCTATCTAGAGAGATTTATAGAAGATTCCTACTGCTTTTATCGATTATAGCACCAACCTGGAAATAGCCCAGGTGTCCATCCACGGGAGAATGAATACAAATGGAGACATTCTACTCAGAATAAAAAAGGAATGAACTAATGATACCTGCCTCAGTATAGATGAATCTCAAAAACACTGTGCCTTACAATGTGAAAGATTTACACAAAGAATACATAAGGTGTTAGTCCACTTAAATGAGCTTCTAAGGCAAGAAAAACTGATAATGAAGAAAATCACGATGGTGGTGGTCTCTGGAAATAGGAGAGGAGCTTAATTGGAAAGGGTCATTAAGAAACTTTCTGGGGTGATGACCATCTTCTGTAATTCCATCTCTTAAAGGAGTTTGGGGGTTACACGCACGTAAGCACTTAATAAAACTCACTGAATGATATCCTTAAGATTTGTGGATCTCATGGTATGTAAATTTTACTTCAAAAATAAAATCAATAACAAATATTGAACTCCGATAATTTGCATGCTGAAGCATTTAAGGGTGAAGTACACTGGTGTCTTTGATTTGCTTTGAAATGCATCCAAAAGCACAAGATAGATGGAGGAGACCAAGATGGACAGATGGAGCAGCAGTGATAAATACAGCAAAATGTGAATTGCAGAATCTAGGCGGTGAGTATATGGGTGTTTGCTGTACAATTCTTTCAACTTTTCTGTTATGTTTGAAATTTTTCATAATAAAATGTTGGGAAAAGATCTGTCAATCTAAAAGCTAATAACTTACCAAACAATTCACCCACACACCAGCTAGCAATTAAATCAGTTAATATAGTGTTTCCCAAACTTTACTCATGGGACACTTACTGTATCATTATTTCTGGTATTTAATAATTATCTGAACTTGACTTACTTTTAAAACCTTGTGTCTACCTTGGGCCTCATCCTGGGAAACAGTATCTGTGACATACCAATTGTATTTTTATAATACACACAGCACACATTAATATAAATAGTTAAACATTAAGTTAAAAATGTTCACTCATATGCCACATAAAGTTATTTCACCTACCTCCAAAATATTCATATGACACTAGAGATTCTGATCTGTGCTTTGCACTATGGGGATTGATTAGGCCACTTTGTGGCCCCTGAGCTTCAAGAGCTGTAGGGACTGTTTCAAAAGTCTACAGAGGAAGGGAAGGACAGGCTGTGAAAGGAGGAGGTAGGCTGGACCCAATGAGCTAGGAAATGTCTGTGGCAGGCTTCATACCTTGGAAGGACAAAAATCAGGGATGATGCATGGGTCAGTGGCCTGCCTCCTAGCTCTAAGACAAGTGAGGAAGAGGCTCCCGGAAGTTTCTGAAACAGAAGCTCAATTGGATAGCTCCTTGTATTGGAAGCTTTGCTACAGACTTTGAAGAGAAGGAGAAAATACCCAGAAACCATCCAGTCACGGGCCCCTGTGACTCCTCGTCCACCCTCCACCCTCTACCTATTCCACTCCTCTCAATTGTCAATTAAAATAAACAGCCTGGTAGTCCTCGGCCTGGCTTCAATCTATCTGGGCCGGGAGGATATGCACAGATTTGTGGCAGTGCCCGAAAGTCCTTGCTCAACCTTTTTAATATCTGAACAAAGCAATCAAACCCGATAAGATCTAGCGAAGGCAAGATCACTCTTCTGTCCCTGGGATGGAAGCTTATTAGTCTGTGGCCCACATCATCAGAGTTATTGTGCCATGTTAAATTTATTGGTACTATCTCACCTCATTAAATACTTAAATAGACCTGACAGGACAGAAAAACGGGCTTTTTAATTTTTTCCCCCCTATCCAAAGGGAGCTGGTGTTTCCCATGTCCCAGTTCACCTCTGCTACAGCTGTTGGCAAAGAAACACGAGAGCAGGGCACTGCATGGAAGGTTCTGGCTGGCTGTCTTGAGACTCTCGGGATCCTCCAGCCCTGCCTGACGTGGGCCAGGAGTAAGAAAAGCCCCCTTGCCGGGTGTGTGTGTTTCCTTGGGAACAGGCTGAAGAACAGGCAGAGGACGGCCATGGTGTTCATTCCCTTTGCTGAGTTACCCAAATCCATCCGAGTACATCTTCTACGAGGAGCCTTGTCAGTCATAAGCCCGGACAACTGCCAGAAATAAAGGTCAGGGCGACTGAGGAGAAATGAGATTAGGGTGTGTGTGGTGGGTGGAGGTGGCGGTGAGTGAGCCACAGATCAGCTTGCTCCAGCTCCGTCCTCCAGGTCTGGGGCTTGTGGTCTTTATTTAGTAAATAGCCCCGTACTGGCCACAGCTGGAGCCTGGCCAAGGCCAGGATTTCCCCAGACTCCGAGCTAGAGAACTTGGCAGGCTGGTGAAGCCTTGCAGAGAGCCACTAGCCTGAAGGTTTCAAGCAAATTACAAATGATGAGAGATGGGCATCAAAGAATGTGGATGTCACTTGGCCTTACCCGTATCCCCAACCCCATAATTGCCTTCTCCATTTGTGTGTGGACGCACGTGTGTATGTGTGTGTGTGTATGTGTGTGCACGCGCGCGCGTGTGTGTGTGTGTGTGTGTGTGTGTGTGTTTGGGGGGTAGAGAAAAAAAATCCAGGGACCGGAGAGATTTTGCAACCTAGAAAATGCTCCTTAAAGGGTTTCATGAAGAGGTTGATGACTTTTCCTCATTTATCAAGCCAATTTTCTTCTCAGCCAAGGTGATTTGGGACACAGCCTCCCCGCATCCTCTTCCTCTCCTCATGTCTCCACCTGCAGAGAAGGTCTCTTTCCTCCAGCTGTTTCCCTCTCCCAGCCCAGGTCCTCGTTTGCACCTTGTTAATAAGGTAGGCAAGGGGCCAGGAAGCAGCTCCCGGGCGCCTTCCGTTCCTAATGTCCTAAATGGCCATGACACTGCGCTTAATTTCCGTTTTAGTGCAACTGCTGGCAGGACATCAGCAGGCTGAGACCTGGGTCCTGTGACAGCATCTTCAACAGCAGCCATCAGCCTCCCTGTAATTAGATGCCACTTGGAGCCTGCTGTCCTGCAGTGTCAGAGCTCCGTGGACTTATGTAACTGTCCCTCTGTTCAGAGCACAAGGCTCTTTACAAGCTCGGAGTCCCCCAGCGTTAAAACAGCAATAATCTCTTGCCCACCCTGGGAGGGAAGGCAGGCCATGACCAGATGGGTTATATATGTTATCAGCTTACAATAGTGTGGGGCACTTAAAACCCTGCCCTTGTGCAGAAAACCTAGATGGTTGACATTTGCCAACTGGGCCGCTTTGCTCTTTATCTTTTTTGGAACGTTCCATTGTGGACTTGGGGGAGTGAAATGGTCAGAAGCCATCAGTAGATAGATCCTTTGGTTAGCTTCAGCACACATCAAAAAATGTTCAGTGGGGAGCATTGTAGTGGAGCTGTAGTGTAATGAAGGAGTGTCGATTGTGACAGAGTTCTGGGGGGAATTGGAAGTCGGCCTGTGTATGCAAAAAATAAAGACCCAGATTCGTCTGAAATGAATGCAGGCTTGGGTGGGTGGGAGAGAGAGGGAGGGTAGGGGAGGTGATTAATTACTGCCTAGGTCGCAGAATGTCTTCATTTAGAAATTGCAGCATCAATTATCTTTAATTACTTCCCCCATGGCCTTAAATCAAGGGCTAGTCCAGAATGGGGTCAGCTGCTCAGGTTCATGTCTTGGGTGGACTGGAAAAATATGGACCGTGGGGTGAGGAGTCAATTTGGGACACCCATGGATGGAGCCGCTTCAGATCAGCCTTTTCCTCTAGGACTTGGTGATAGAACTGATAATAATCAAACGCTGAATTTAAAAGATCCTTGATGACAGAGCATCAACAGAGGAGTCCAGTGTCTGTCCTTATCCATTGATCCTGTGATCTTCACCAACATGTTAGGGCTGTCAGAGGGAGGGAGGAAGCGGGGACTGTCCTCATTTTAATGAATGAACAAAAGAAATCCACCCCTGTGCATCCATACACATGGTTAGAGGCCATGCTTCCCAGCACCCTCTAGAACAGGGTGCCTGATCCATATGTAGGAATCACCAAAGGTTCTCATTCAAAACACAGATTCCCATGCAGAGGTAAGGAGGCCAAATTTTTCAGGGATGGGCAAGATTTTCTGTATTTTTCACAAATTTCCCCCAATGCCTTTTAGAGGACTGGCATTTGGGAACCCCTGCTCCAGGCTTCTTGTCCTTCTTCTCCAAAGTAGGGGAAGACCACTCCTCACCTTGCAGAGGCCTCCTTACCCTGCTGTCTTTCCTCTCTTTCTTGAAATTTACACACGTGTCAGGTTGGGGATGGTGATTTTCAAAATCCAGGCCTCACTGATGAGGAACGGAGAAAAGCCGGCCGGACCTGCATAGCTGGGGACTTTACTGGCAACCTGTTTCCCTGGTGAGGGTGGGTGTGGGAGGTAGAACTCACAGAGCACTAGAGGAGGAGTGGCTTTAGTTCCAGCCATCCAGAGCCCCTTTTCTGACCTGCATCGGTAAGGCAGAGGTTGGACAAAGTGAGCCCAAGGTCCCTTTCCTTCTCTGACATTCTGGGATTTCTTTGTCTTCAGGAAAAACATTTTATTTCCATATATCCTGGTGTTAGGGAAGGAGAACATTTCTGCTTCTAGATAAGGAAAATGAGTTGAAGCACCCTGAACATCATTCACAAGGTAACCTGTTGCCTCCTCAGCCTAAGAAGAGTTTCTTTGCTTTCTTTCTTCTCTTTGTCTTCCTCCATCCATCCCTCTCTTGATCCATGTGAGATAAAGATGGAGGTCTGGGAGCAGATCACTCTATCTTCTACCCTGGTGCAGTCCATAGAAGTTATCAACTCTGGATGGGCATGGTGACTCATGCCTGTAATCGAGCATCTCAGGAGGCTGAGGCAGGAGGATCACAAGTTCAAAGCCAGCCTCAGCAACTTAGCAAGGTCCTAAGCAACCCTGTCTCAAAATACAAAATAAAAAGGGCTGGGGATGTATATTAGTGATAAAGCTCCCCAGTGCCAACACATACAAAAATTTATCAACTTTAAGCTGTTGAGAACTTCTGGCCTCTTTTCTGTCCTTTCTTCCCAGACTGGAGAAATTTTTCTGGCTGCTTCTCCATTCTTGAGTGTCTGATCTGCAGGTGGCCCTTCTCAATTTATGCAATATAAATTATGCTCTCAGAGACAAATATTTCTTCCCTTCTTGCTTCTTATGATCTTATTAACCTCAGCTCAAAGACTCCACTGTCTCTCAATGGAATCCCCTGGGTCCAAGTTCTCAGCTACTTTAAGGCATGAAGTAGTTCATTGTGACATGGTGTTTTATCCTTGAGACTGGCTCCCCAGTCCCAGTGTCAGGGCAATTTATGCTATGTCCCAGGAGGTATCAATGGTGACTCTGGGGTATTTAGCCTTGAACAATCAAGCTGTTATTTATAATTGACCATTGATTGACCAATCTGCTATAACTTCATAAAACATGGTGCTTGGGAGAAAAGCTCAAACTCGTTACATGACCACTCTGAGTTCAATGGAAGGGATGGCTACTGATGGTCCTGGCTGTCCATCATGGGGCTGGGACTGGAGGTGCAAAGAGACTCCAACAGAGGAAGACAGAGGCCTTGCTCCTGAGCTTACCAGGAAGAAGGGCACATAGTATCACACTGGGGAGTAGTAGTGCTAGGAAGGAGGGCACTGGTGCTCAAAACACACAGAGAAGTTGGGAGTAACATGAAGAGGACCTTTGAAAGTTGTAACTCCTGACTGGTGTCTGGGTGAGACTATAAGCAAGTAGTATCTGCTATGATCTCAATATATTGAAAACTATTTCTTTTCCTTAAAAAAATTATTTCTGCTACTCCATCCTTATACACAGTAGGTTCAGTGGGATGGGGAGGCTTCCTAATATTTTTATAAGGACATAGCTGGATAAAGCATTTTGATGGCGGTAGCTTCTTTTTTCTCTTTTAAGAATTTTCTGACCTCGTCAATTCACAAAGATCTCAAAGTCTGTGTTCTGGAGCAGAAGGTTAAGAAATCTGAGAGCTTATGCCAAATTCATGGCTTCCTAAATTATTTCCTGATTCAGGTATTGATTCTTTGATAGAGTGAGTGATAGATTAATGATCCATTCATTTATTTATTCAATAAACACAATTGGCTTTCCTTATACAAATTCTTATCCGAGGAAATCAAGCTGAATGCTTCTCTTCCTTCTAGTATGTATGTTCTTGGTTTTCTTCCAAGGCAATTAAGAGGAGGTGGAGAGCAACAGGGGAAAGATATGCAACCTAACTTCTCTGGGACACCTTCCCTTCCCAGTGCCTGTCCCCAGAGAGAGAGAGAGAGAATGAGAAGAGAGAGAGAGAGAGAGAGAGAGAGAGAGAGAGAGAGAGAGAGAGAGAGAGAGAGAGAGAGAGATGAGAAAGAGAGAGAGAGAATGAGAAAGAGAGAGAGATGAGAAGGAGAGAGAGATGAGAGAGAGAGAGAGAGAGAGAGATGAGAAAGAGAGAGAGAGAGAATGAGAAAGAGAGAGAGATGAGAAGGAGAGAGAGATGAGAGAGAGAGAGAGAGAGAGAGAGAGAGAGAGAGAGAGAGAGAATGAGAAAGGTGGGGGCCTTGAATATGGAGAGAGGGGAAAGCACCCTCCTGGAATCAGAATGCCTCTCCTTTCTTTGTTCTCCTCTCCTGCAGCCCTTCTGGTCTCCCCTGGTTCCTTTGTTCTGTTTTCCAGCCTCGGGGTGGGTGGCCTAGAGGGGGCAGCCTGGTTTGCCCTATGGGTTCCCTAGTCCTGCTCTACCGCCTCCTTCCCCAACAATCCAGGGACTTGGAGGCATATGGTGCTCCTGTCTCCTGAGAGCCTTTCTAATATTATTTCATTTCTTTTAACCTTTATTAAGACAAACATTGAGCAGAGAACAGTCTATACTCCCAGTAGAGACACTCTCCATTTTGATATTAAAAAAACAAAACAAAACAAAATCTAAACCCACCCAACCTGAGACCTGGAGGAGGGAGATCGGAGAGAGGGGAACAAAATGAGAAAGAAAAAGAAATATCCTAGAGATATTTTTACCTTCAAAGATCCATCACTCATTACTGCATATCACAGACACGTCTACAATCTCATCTTCTTACAATTCTCCGTGAAATAAGTGTAAATGGAAAATAATACCCCATTTTGAAAGTTCAACAAAATGTCTTTATCCACCAAATGTAGCCCCAGCTGTCTCATTTTCAGAAACAAAGCCTGATTTTAAATAGCAGCTCGCCACCCAAATAAACACCAGCAGCTCTTTCCAGCTCCACACTGGGAGGCTGCCTCGGTACCCCACGCCATTGCCCATCTCCCAGTGAACACAAAACAGTCTTCTGTGGCGGCCCAATTGCCCCCATTCCAGAAAGTCTCGGGGTTCCTCCTTTCAGTTGGAGGAAATGACAGAATTGGGTAAACATTTAAAACTGCTCTCCCTCACCATGTGGGGAGATAGTCACCTAGGTTACTAGTCCTCTTCAACACCCCTTCCCACTCCAGACGAGCAAGCGTACACCGTCACCTGAGCATGGGAGGAGAAGAGAGAACACCCCACTCTGAGCCAGCATGTGATTTCCACTGTGAAAGACTTATGATGTGGAAGGGTAGATTTCATCCCACTTGGAGATTGGAAAAGTGTGTGGGTGCACAAAGAGGAGGAACTGCTCCAATTTGAAGAGTTTAACCTCACTTTCCTTAACCAGCTCTATGACATTGACTTGAGACTCTCAGAACCTCAGTTTCTTCCAAGTTCACATCTCCTACAACTTAAGCATCCATGAGAATCTCAAACAGCGAGTTCCAAACCAATCCCCATTCTTTCAGTTCCTTTGTCTTCTCTACCAGAGTTTAAAAAAAAAAAAAAATTCCACCTGTCCAATTGCTCAGATCAAAAACACAACTTGATTCCTTTTTCTCTTTCACACCCCATCTGGTCTGATGGAAAAACCTTTTGGATCTACCTACAAATATGGCAGAATCTGACCCATTGTGTTCACTATCACTGCCCTATGTGTGTGCCTCACCCTGATACTACTCGCATTGCTTCCAACTACTTTTTGATTCAGCATCAGAGTAGGGTGGAGAAGGTCCTAGAGTCTGGAACCAAACTGCCTCAATTCAGGACCTGGCTCCGTTGCTTACCAGCTGTGTGACCACGGCAAGACAACTATAATTTCTCTGTGCATTCCTTTCCTCCTCTGCAAAATGGGAACAATAATGGGATATACCTGAGGTTGTTAGGAGGATTAAATGAGTTAATCTGGGACTGGGGATGTGGCTCAAGCGATAGCGCGCTCGCCTGGCAAGAGTGTGGCCGGGGTTCGATCCTCAGCACCACATACAAACAAATATGTTGTGTCCGCCGAAAACTAAAAAATAAATTTTAAAAATTCTCTCTAAAAAAAAAAAAAAAACAATGAGTTAATCTGCACAACGAACTTAAAATGGCACCTGGCACATAGGAAGAGCTATGGAAGCATTAGCTGTTATTATTATTGACATTCTTTTTTTCCCAGTACAGTACCAAATTGATTGTTTTAAAATGTGTCAGATCATGTCCCTCCTCTGTTCAAAACCTTTCAGTACATCCCTTGGCATGAAGTCCGGAGTCCTTCCTGACAGGCCTTTACATATGTGGATCCCCTGAACTCCCCCACTTCTTTATCCCTTTCTAGCCTCTGGGGCTGCCTTGCCCTTCCTGGCCCACACCAGCAATTCCTACTTCAGGTCTTTCCACTTGTCATTTCCTCTGCCTGGAACACACATGACTTGTTCCCTCACTTCCTTTAGGTCTCTAGTCAAGTATCACCTTCTCAGAGTGGGTATTTCTCACTTCTCTCTTTAAAATTCAACCTGAAGAATCTCCATTCCTTTTATTCTATCCATTTTTTCTTCCTAGCACTTTTAACCATATAACATACTATTTTTTTTTTTTTTGTACCAAGGATTGAATCCAGTGGTGCCTGAACCACATCCCCAGCCCCTTTTTTAAAATTTTTCTTTTATTTTGAGACAGGATTTTGCTAAGTTGCTTAGGGCCTCACTAAGTTGCTGAGGCTGGCTTTGAACTTTCCAATTCCTACCTCAGCCTCCCAAGCCACTGGGATAATAGGTGTGTGCCACTGTGCCCAGCAATATATATCTGAGTTTAATTTCCATGTCTTCCTATTAGATTATAAGCTCCAAGGCTGAAGAGTTTTTTTTTTTTCTTTTTGGTCTGTTCACTGCAATCTTCCCAACACTAGAATAGTTCTTTGCACATAATAGACATTCAATATGTGTTTGTTCAATGGATGAATATAAAGACAGTTAAACCTGATGAGGCTCTCTCAATGAGGTTCATAGCCAATGATTGTTTAAAGCCTCTTAGTACCTGTAGAGCAGAGATATTTGCAGCTATCCCATATAAGAGAAGTTAAATGACTTTTTTTTAGAGCTGCAAGAACATAGGTAAAAGGGCCATTTTTGGAACCCAGAAACCCATTGACCTTTGGACAATGACCTCAGCCGTCTTCCCTCCATATTGAGCCTCTGCTAACCCTGGATTTGACCTGGACATGTTCACTAGAAGGATGGATGTATGGAGGAGTGGGTGCATGGATGGATGGATGGATGGATGGATGGATGGATGGATGGACGGACAAACACATTTTTCTCTTTGGGAAGTTCGCAGGGGTGGTGAAACTCTGCTGGTCTGAGGAGAAATCTGGAGTCTGCCTTGACAGGCATGAGGCTGACACAGAGTCCAGTGTGGTGGGCAGGGTCTGTCAGTGCTGATGCTGGACCATGAATCATCCCTGAGGACTCAGGAACTGGGAAGTCTGTCAGGGGACTCTCAGATGGAATTGATATATCAAGATGTCACTCTCTCAGAGTTGTTTATCCGAAGTGGCACTGAGGGAGATTGACAGGCAGTCACTGGACAAATAAGCAGATCACAGGCTCCCAGAGATGCTCAGTGGCACCTGTTGTGTGAGAGACTTGAGGTGAGTCTCTGATGAGTTCTCTGCATGCTTGTCCAGCAGAGCCCATTGCAATGGGCAGGTAGGGGAAATGCTGGGGTGAAACAGAAATGACCCTGCCTAGGGAACTCATGGCCATGTAGGTGGGCACTGTCATCGTTTTTTTTCTTCAGTTCTATTTTCTTTTGCTCCTTTGTCTTCTCAGAACCAGCTGGACCATTCTGCCCCAACCCTTGGGGTCTCCATAAAAGGGTCCCAAAGATTGTACAGTGTGTGTTGGCCACAACCCAACCTGCCACTCAACCAAGGATGCGGGGACCATAACATCTCCTCGGACTTGTACTAGCCTCCACCTCCCAAAGCACAGTAGGGAGGGTTAGAGGTTATGGAGCTTCATAAAGGGTACTTTATGTTAAGCCCTTATGTTCCCAAGTTCATTTTACCCTCGTAACAGCCAGATGAAGTAGGGACTATAATCCCCACAGTAGAGTTGAAAAAATGAGCCTTCAAAGGTTAAATTACTCATTTGGGTCAATAGCTGTGCACTGACAATAACTGAACCAGGACTCCTTCTTAATCCCAAACATTCTACCAGCCCTCCATTTTAACTTCTTTATACACATTAACTTAGTTCTCACAACAACTCTCAGAGATACAGCCTATTACTCTTCCTAGTTCACGTGTGAGAAAAGAGAGAAGTTTTCTTTTTTATACTGGGGATTGAACCCAGGGGTGCTTAACCACTGAGCTGCATCCCCAGCCCTTTTCTATATTTTATTCAGAAACAGGGCCTCACTAAGTTGCTGAGGCTGGCTTTGAACTTGCAATCCCACCTGTCTCAGCTTCCCAAATCACTGGGAAATTACCGGCATGCACCACCCCATGCCCAGCAGAGAAGTTTTAAGTTACTCGCTAGATCACACCTCAGAGCTGGGGACAGTGCCTAGGCATAGTGCTCAGGGTTAAATAAACATTTGTTGAACAAAGCAAACACTTGTCTAGAAACCGTCTCAGTGCCTTGTACCTGCTTTTCCCATCCCAAATTTGTGTCCAAGTCTCCAAACCACATCGTTCCCTACTTTCAAAGGCCAATTTAAATCTTCTTAGTCTTCTGTTGGTAACAAGTACTTTAGTTGAAGATTTAAGGGAAGACTCACAGAGTATAATAAACACCTCAGAAATGTGTGTATCATTTGACTCGGTACATTTATTTCTAGGAATTAACCTAAAGAGATCATCGTACATGTGTGCAGAGGGCTAAGTACCAGGATGTTCTCTGCATCATTGTTTAAGGTAGCACAAGACTGGAATTCCCCAAGATGTCCAGTAATAGAAGACTGGGAAGATAAAGAGGGAAGACTCTCATTCCCTCTGAGAGTCATACAATAGAGTACTGAGTAGTGATTAAAAATAATGAAGATATATATTTATTGACTCGAGAAATTACGTGAAATAAGTAGGTTATAAAATAGTACACCCAGAATAATTTGATTTTTATTAAAATTGTATGAATATAAATATATGCATCGAAAAATGTCTGGAAGGACATGTATCAACCTGTAGATAGTAGTTATCTTCAAGCAGGGCTTGTGGATGATTTTTATTTTCTTCTTTTTACTTATTTTCTAATTTCCTGCAAAACACTTGTTGAAAAAGAAAGGAAAATGAACGTTATCTAAGAACTATTCCCTGCTCACCTCTTGTCTTTCTTAATCCTTCCTAAATCTGATAGTCCCACCGCCCGGCTCTGTTTTGGCACGTGTGCTATTGGATTGATTGTACGAGTGTAGCAATGTCTCCATAGAGGATGATTTTCATTCCCCTTATGAGATCCTTGAAGGTTGGCCCTCACTTCAATATATATTTTAAATTTAATATAGAACATTGTACATGGGAGTGCTTACATTTTTTCTCTCACCTCCCTGGTCCCATTATTTATTCCTATGAGGCAGAGAATGAAGGGTGTTGAATTCACCTAACCCTTGGGGAAGAAAGGGGATGAAGCCATTTCCCCAGGGCTGGGAAAAGGCCCAAATTATCCCATGAAGCAAAAGGCAATAAATTATCCAGGGACCTTTGAGGTCATGCCCTGGCCTTCTCCGGCAGCCACCCTGCCCTGCATAATGGGCCGTAGGCAGTTATGATTCATGCAGATGCTGGCTGGGCTCCTGCCAGCCTGGTCTGAGGAGGCTCCACAGTTGGAACTTGATAGGCCTAAAAATATAGCCCCTCAGGGACAGCTTGGGCCATGCCCTGGGGAGGTCTGAACCTCCAGAGGTCTGGAGCAGGTTGTGAGAATCAGAACTGGAGACACATAGGCTGCCTTGGCCTTCTCCTGCCTGTGCAGCTGGGGCCCCAGGGAGAAATCTACAGCCATTACCCAACAAGACAGAGCAAAAAGAAATGAGGTTAGCACCAGAAGGAGGACTTAGATAATAATAATATAGTGAGTGGCTTGGGCAGCAACTGTTGCAATAATACTACTTCCCATTTGTACAGGACTCTACTGCGCACAAAATGCTCTCACATATATTATCATATTTGACCCACACAACAACCCTGTGAAGTAGACAGTCTTTGCCCAGGTTTTCAAGCAAGAGAATTGTAATTCAGAGAGATTAATCAATTTACCAAAAGTCACACAGCTCATAAGAGGCCGGGTCTTCTGTCCTCACTATGATAGAAAGAGATCTCACTGAATGAATGAGAAGGCACCTAGCTGAAGGGTAAATGGTTTAAGGACTCCTCACCATGGTTGGAGGAAGTGAGGACAGAGAATCTGGCTTTGGGGAGAAATGAAATGACCCCTGAGAGTCCTAGGTTAATACTACTAGGGCAGCAGGGAGGCAAAAAGGCCAAGAACACAAACACCAGAATGGATGCTCATGCCTTCAAACCCCTGGTAGCACAGTGGCCATGGAGACTTGGCTCCGATCTTCAGACACCAGCAGATGAGATGATGGGGTCAATAATGGGATGCCCTGCCCAGGCTTCAGACAAGTCCGTAAGGTGTGCAGAGTGTGAGGCTCAGAGCAGGGATGTGGGGAAGTAGGGTGCAGGGGGAGTCAGACTCATACTTCAACTTAGACAGCAAAAGTACTCTCTAATTTTGTCCTTGTGAGCTCCACAGGGGATGGCAAGAAGCTCAGTTGAAGAAAGCCAGCCAGGAAAATAGCTTCCTGCCCATTCTAGGAACAAAGAGGGTGCATCCCAGTGGCCCATACCTTTGTCAGAAAAGGCTCCAAAAGCAAAGGAATGAGTGGATTTTTCTCCTTGCCTCACCTTTCATTTCCGTCCCAGCATGGTGGAAAGGATTCTACAGGACTCTCAGCCTTACCTCCAGTAGAATTCTTCCTGCTCAGTGCTGTGGTGACATGCTAGATGAGTCTCTTCTCCTAGCCACCTATGGTCTGCATCATCATCTTCACCTCCCTTGTTCCTAAGTGCTCAGACAATTGTGTTTCAAGGAGCTTGTGTTGTTCCTAAGTCAGGAAAACAGAAGCCACTCTAGGCATCTCTGCAGAAACAATTTTATACAGGGGATTGGTTATATGGGAGGACACAATTATTTCTTTGAGAGAACAAAGGGAAGAGCTTGGAGTTATCAGAACTTAGAAGCTCTAAGGAGGCAACCTCCAGAGCTGGGACCTAGACCTCAAAGGGAAAAGTGCTTCCTGGCTGCTGTGGGGACCTTTGGGTGGGTGCAGTGAGGTTGATACTAAGAAGCTGGAGCCTGCTGCAGCTGGGATGCAGTGGTCCTATGGTGGCATGACACTGGCAAGGAACAGGAAAGAGCAAATCCTGTCTTCCCTTCTCCAGCTTTCTAGTCTCCCTTTGGCTCCCCCTATTTGCAGAGACACCAGGTGTCTGCTGGCAGAGGAAAAATGCAATTTGCAGCATTCCAGCATCAGCATTACAAAGCAGGACACAGAACGGTGGGTTTGGAGTTTGATAACCAACTCTAAGCCTTATCCTCAGAGGATGTCTTAATGGGGTAATGTTAATAGGGTAATGTTTTCCAGACAGACACAAAGAGCCTCAGAAGGTGGTTTGAATCCTGTTATAGCCCAAGCACTTGGTCAGTTTCTTGAGTCATCTTGTCTGACCTGCCAGTTCTCTGATTTCTGTGACAAGTCCTAGGGATTTTATACATTGCAATTTTTTTTTTTTTTTAAATCTGGGAGGGATGTATGTCTTCATCTTTATTCCTTTGGGGATCATCTTGATCCTTTGCCCTTTGCCCCAGACTGAACAAAGATTGCTTCCAAGTGATAGGCAAAAGGAGATTCAAGTGTCAAACAATAATAGCAAGATATTATCAATGTAGGCCTGTGATTGTGTCATATAAAAAATAAAATACACACCAGTTAATCAAAGCACTACAGACACTTTTAAGTAATCCCACTTTGGCTTTGCATAACTCCATATACTGCCGGCAGCGCTCTTGTCTACCACCAGAGACCATAATATACATCAAAAATTCTCCTTTAAATTTATTTTCAGTAAAGATTGGTCTTTTGAACTGCGGCAGTGGAGGCTTAAGGGTACAAAATCTCCTCGCCTTTTTCTCTTTCTTTTTCTGTCTCCCCTGTCTTTCTCTTTGGTGGGGCGGTGACTCTGGGGCGGGGGAAGAGAGCAGCGGAGGGTTCCACACATCTCGTGGAACCTTCTGTCCTTTGCATGGATCAGTTCCTCTCATCTGCCACTTGATTAAGACATTAAAGCAGGAAGGTGAAGGAAGGTTGAGCTGCAGCAAGAGGGAGTGAGAAACAATTCCTCTCCATTCACTTCGGAGAAAGGCTCTGATTGCTGAGCCCAAGGACGGTTTTAGGCTATTTTGGTCGGGATAGTTCATACTTAGTGCTTTCCTAGAATCCCAGATTTTGTGGAATGTAAGACACTGGGTGTCTAGGGGTACTGATGACAAGTCAAGGTGGAACCTTTTTATTGTTGCCCTCACTGATGCAACAGGAAATAGGACAGCTTTTCCAACTCATAAGGGGACTGTGGCAGTTCAGTTCATTATGTAAGACAGTACATTTTAGTAGCTAAACTGAGTCTTAGGTTTGAACTAGGATTTATTACCTATTAGCTCTATGGCCTGATATAAGTTTTTTTTTTAATTATGGTTAAATATGCATAACATAAAATTTACCACTTTAATAATTCTTAAGCATATAGTTCGTTGACATTAAGTGGATTCACATTGTCATGCAACCATCACCACCGCCTACCTGTGGAACTCTTTTCATCTTCCAAAATTAAAATTCTGTACCCATCAAACCTAACTCCACACACCCCCACCCCACCCCACTCCCCCAGCCCTGGAAACCAACATTCTGGCTTCTGTATGACTTGGACTAATCTAGGCACCTTATACATGGGGAATCATGCAGTATTTTTCTTTTTCACTTAACACAATGTCTTCTAGGTTCATCCATGTTGTAGTGTGTGACTGTGATGTTGGTTTTAATTCTAACTATACTGAGACTTTTTGGCCCATAAACTCTGCTTCTTCACCGGACCTAGAGTGGGTTAAGTGAAACCTATAGGGGAAAGATGAGAACATATCTATAGGCTCTTAAGCTGGAAAGGGTCTTAAATATCATCTGATTCTCCCTCCCAGTAGTAGAGGACACCCTCATTACTGCCTTTGAGAAGGTCAGCAAGCTGATAAGAGCCATACTCCTTCATATTTAAAAGTGAATTACATATTTTCCTGATATGTTTGTATCTATATTTCAGTTGATCCTAACAATAATTCTAATGTAGGTACAGACAGATCTTATTTTCTTCACTTTTCTAGGATGCAACCAAAGCCTAGAGGGTAGAGTGAAATTGCTCCTGAACAACTGTGATGGAGTCTCTTATTTCTAGTCTCTTATCCTTTCTAAAATACCACACAAGCTCAGGTTTGCAGACCTGTTTATATTGCATTGCTTAGCTAAGTTTCACTTAACACTTTCCTATTTTTTTTTTTAGTTATGACTTCAAATCTCAAGTCAGTTATTTGAACCTACTAGATCATGTTCCAGAAAAAGAAAGATGCCAGTTAGGCACTGTCACATATGAGCTGGGAGGGAGGTCAGGGCTCTACACAAAGGGAGCTACCACACCAGTGAAGATTCACAGCTTCATCAAGGTCACTATCGTGAGAGTCAGGAGACTAAGTCCCTTCCATAATAACAATAATTGTCCTTCCTATTGTCCTAAGATCAGTGGGACCAGAGATCATCAATGATGCTATACCTGAAGGAGACAATTTCTCCCCCAATCTGCTCCCCTTTGGCTGAATCTCAATTTTGATCTTTCATGGAAAAGGGAATATTCACGAACCAGGGTTTTCCTCATCCACTTCTGCTACCAGCAGAGACAGGTTGTGAGTGCACAGGGTGCTGCAAGGGGCCAGCTCAAGGCGCCTTCCCCAGGGGTCTCTAAGTGGTGGGTGAAATTTAAGAGCAGGCTGCCTTCCATCTGCCAGCCCCACGGGTCATGTCCTCACAGATGGAGCAGGACCAGTGAGGGCAAAGGGTGAAGGGGAAATATGTCACTTGAACATCAGAAGAGTCTAAATAAGGACTGCTCTGTTTGCTGCCCCTGTCTTCCTTTTGATCTCCCAAAAGGAACACAACCCGAGAATAAATACACCAGCCTTAAGCAAACAAGCCCCAGATTTCAGCTGCCACTTCTGCCCTGGGTTCCTTAGATGGAAACAGTAGGTCTATTCCTCTAAAAGGTGTCATGGTGAGGAACTGTAAACTGTCACTTTCCACAGTGAAAGTGATGAGACTCTGGGGAGAGAAGCCACATGGTGTTGGGGTGGGTGGAAAATGGGGTAAATGCTCCAGAAGCAGCTTCCCTGGGGAGAGGGAAGCACAGGACAGTGCAGGTTTCCAAGCAGCGCGGAAGGAGCAGGCACCACCTGACCCTCTGGAAGCCAAAGGCTGAGCCGCTGAGGCCTGCTTTCAGCTGTCCCAGCTGCACATTCCTGAAAAGCTGGCAGTTGTGTGAGGCTTCTCCCAAATCAGACATGAGTCACGCCAGCTTATTTTAAGTCCTGACCTGTTCCCGGGAAGGGAACCCGACATGGAAAGCCACGTGCTGTGAAGCAACTGTGGCCCAGGGCCAAGGGAAACAGAGGCCCCGTGCAGCTCGTCGACAAGATCTGTCCCAGAGGCCCAGGGTGAGCAGAGGCAGGGAACAGCCACACCCCTTCCCTTGTTGAGTGGAACCGTGGGGTGTGTGGCTCTAGCAGCTTCTGTGCCCACTGTGATGCTTCTGAAGTCTTAGGAGGGGGACAGTGGGCAGGGAGAGGAGGCTCTGCTGTTGTTCTTTCTGGGACTCTGTCCTTATTTTTGCAATCTACACTAAGTTTTCCTGAGTGGATATGTGGTCCTTTGGGGACAACTGGACAGAGGGAGTAGCAGAGCTCATGCCCACTTGGCCAAATGTATTTAAGTCTTTTAATAATTCACATCCCCATTTCCATACCCAGCCCCACTTAAAGAGGGATCCCAGGGAAACCTAAAAGCTTTTCTGATTGCACAGGCTCATCCAACATCTTCATAAAAGGTTCTCAACTGGCCTCTCAGAATCGACGGCTTCAATGCTTATGAAGAAAAACTAATAGTTCCAGCTGGTAGTCATTGAAAAGTCACTTAATATTTCTCAGTGCAAGGAGCTATACTTAATGGGACACAATGTTTTTTCCCTAAGCAGTTGGAAAAAACCCTTGACATCACATTAATAATGTCAAGTTTTATTGGCTCTCTCATTTGACATGATATTAAACTTTTCAGACTCTATCTCGACCGAGGTACAAGGTTGTTAAAATGTGGACAGATTGGAGCGCTACAAAAAGGTGGCGTGGAAGAAGTGCCTGACCAGGTGAATGGAGAGAGAGGGAAAGGGTTGTGACATGGGGCTTAATAGACAAATGGCACTTTGTGGGAAAACTCTGAGCCCAGCAGCCTCTTCCTGGGACTGTCTTCCTTCTGAGACTGGTAGGGCAGGCACCTCAGGGGCAGACGGGGGCGGCAGGTGAGGGTGTTCAAGGCCACCTGGTATGGGGTTGCTCATCATGCTAGGCAAGTCCACTTTTCTGGACAGAAATAAATGAAAACATTGACATTGAGAGGTAGGGGGGATTGCAAATTGGGGGCTAGTTTTGACAACTTAGCAAGACCCTGTCTCAAAAACAAACAAACAAACAAAAAATAAAGTACAAATATAAAGAACTGGGACTGTAGCTCAGGGGTAGAGCACTCCTGGGCTCAATCCCCAGTACAAAAAAAAAAAAAAAAAAAAAAAAAGAGAGAGAGAGAGAGAAAAGAAAAAAGGAAGATGTTAGAGTCTTTTGGGAAACCCCAGCTTTGTTCCCTAGTACCTTCCTTGGGAACAGAAAACTCTCAGGGTTCCTAATAATAACAATAACAACAATAGCTGACACTTCCCTGGTACTGGCATGTTATTCTGAGTGCTTTCCCATATTTACCCTGCTTGGCTCTTCCCAACCCAATGAATTAGAGGCTATGGTGCTCACCATCATCCTCATTTTAAGATAGAAAACTGAGGAAAAAAGGAGTCATGTGATTTACCCAAGTCTGATGCCTAGTAAGTAACTGACTCAGAATCAGATTCAACCGGGGGCTCTTGTTGAGAGTTATGTGCCTACCATCCTTTGACGGGGGAGCCACTATGCAAATGCAGAATGTCCCATCTGCAAAGGCTGGGGACCTACCCTGGGCACCCTCTTCTTCCCCGTCTTTCATGGTGGTGCCCTGACACCCAGGCAAGTGGGAGGTTTCCAGCAGGTGGTTGGCATTGACTTTGCCTGTCAGGTGCAAAACCATAAATAACGGATTTTAAGCAAAAACAAAAACAAAACAAAACAAAAAAAACCCACCCAATAATGCATGTCTAAAGCCATTTTGATGTTGGAGAGTTACAGTAATACTTTTATGCTTTGTTTAAAGAAATTGTTTGCAGCATATTTGTAGTGAAATCACTCCAAAGAGTTTATTTTGGATGATTGATTTATAGGAATCTAGCTCACATACCCAGAGGATGACACTTAAATCATCTCTTCTTTTCGTTTATAATAAGGAACAAAATGATCATATTTTGACAAGTCTGATCATTTGGGGGGCTGAGCAGGTTCCCTCGGTGGGCTCAGTCTATAGCTCGCAGAACTGATAGACTATTATTACGTCTCATTAAAATCAGCCGCAGCTGCTTCGCCTGGTTGCCCCAAAGAAAACAAAGCTATCGGTGGTTCATCCTGCCAAAATCAGTCTTTCCGCCAATTTTAAAGAAGGGCACAACTGGAAAGGTCTTTAGCTGGGACCGTCAAAGCCCATCTGCCTTGGGTTTGAACTTTGAGATCCCCTTAGCCCCCACCCACTCCAGTGTGATACTCAAAAATCTTCCCCTGTCCTTTCCTCACCTTGAGTGCTGCAGCAGCCTCTGACCTTCTGACCCCACAGAAGCCTCATCACATTCCCAGGCCCAGTGGGAGTCTTCTTGGCCTAAACTTAACCGGGAGGGTGACATTTGCCATTTTGCCACTTGCCCACTGGTTAGACCAGACAAGTGGGTTTTGTAGCTCTGTTTGGTTTCCAGATTCGGAGCTGGGGCAGAGAGCTGCCTGACACCCCCAGAACCTGAGCTGCCTATCTGTGTTTCTGCTCAGTTCTTTGGGCTGGTGTTGGGTTGGGCTGAGCAAAGGGCTCCACTCTGCCCTCTGCCCCTTCGGGAAGGGGCTGGGTTTCTTCTCTCACTCCCCTGCAAACCATCAGGCCTCCTCTCCTGGTCTCCCCCTCCAGCAGGGGCCCGGCCCTGCACCACTCCCACGTCTTGGGGAGAACAGAGTTCAGTCTGTGACCACCACACAGTGAGAAGACCAGGAAAGTTCCCCTGGAACAAAACCTCGCCAAGTTCTCGGGGTCCGTGGCAGTCTGTGTAAGAGGAGTACGGTGAAAGATCTTCCTTCTCTCATCTTCCTCTTTCATCTTCCCTGATCCCCTCCCCTCGACTTATCTTTTTTCCTCTCTGCCCCCAGCCCCCCCTCCTCTTTCTATTCACTATCAAGAACAGCCAATTTAGCGGGCAGCCATACGGCTCCAGCAGAAGTCCCTGGGATCAGTGGCTACAGGGAGTGGCACAGCCAGAAGGCGAAATCAAAGATGAAATGAGCATTTGGATCTTGCTGAAACTGAAGCTCAGCACCCTCTATGCATTATTCATGTGTGACATTGTCACCCCCTTCTCTACACTCTCCACTGAGCTACAACAGAGCTCTGAATCCGAGTGGCTTTGAAACATTTTGCACTATGACACTGATCGATCCTCAGCCCTGCAAATGGCCCCAACAAGGCCATGTCCTGGCCTTGCTCAGAGACAGCTGCAGGCCAGCTGGGCACGAACCCTCAGCCACACTCCTGCAGCAAGACACTTTAAGCAGTGGGGAATGATTCTCATTAGGAGTGTAGCTCTTGGTACCTGAACCAAATGTTCAAAATCCTAAGCAAGCAACTGGCCTCTGTTGAGCTGTTTTAAATTATGTATTATTGACCTTGGGCAAGTCATTAGATTTGTTTGAGCTTCGATGTGGCATCCCTAAAACTCAGAGTTCATGATGACTTTCTTACAGGAATGCTATAAGAAATGAGTTAGTTAATACATGTGAAAGTGCTTTGTAAACAGCAAAATGCTACATTAAAAAAAAAAAAAAGCAATTAAGAAAGGCTAAAATGTACTGGGCATTCACAATGTGCTAGCCATTAGATTCTAGACACTTGCTCATTTAATCCTCACAAAAATCCCTGGGAGGTCAGTACTTTGATTTTATGGAAGTCCCTTTTTTAACAGACAAGGAAATTCAGGAGGCTCAGGGAGGTGAAGGGATGTCCAGAGCTGGGATTCCAGAACAGGTCTCTCCCTTCCATCCACTGTACAGGTGCCTGTTCCAGAGTCGGAGCAGCTCAAACTCCTCGCTTTGCACACAAAAACAAGTGTGGATTTGCTGATGCACCAAATATTATCTCCTCCCTGGAACACCCCTGGCTGGGAGGCAGGTAGAGGTGCTGAGCCTCTGCTACTCCATTTGCACCTGTTTTCTGTTGACCTGACTGAGTGGCCCAGTGACTCTCTGCAAAGCTAACTGGGAAGGGTTTGCTCCTCAGACTGGGGCTCCTGTAGCAAGGGCATTTTGAGCTTTCCCTGTCCCCTGTGGATCTCAGGATCAATCTTTTGTCCCGAATCATTGTTTTTTTTAAAAAAACTCATCTAAGCATCCCCTTGGCAGAAGTAACTTATTGTCTTTGAGAGCCAGCACAGAACTTTGGGAGAGCTAAATGTGGAGAGGAGAAGAGACTGAATGGGAAGCCCTTTGATGGAGCCAATGAGAGATCTTTCCAGAGGATTACAGTGACATGACACTTAGACACTAGGCCCTCCTCACCGGCATGAGTTTGGAATAATTACCCAGGGCAGACTCACTCAAAGAGGCAGTAAGCTGGCTAAGGCTCTTAGAAGGCAGTCGATGACATTGTTAATGTATCCGTCCCAGGGCTCAGGACACGGCAGGGTCGGGTATTAGCTGATTATCTGATCCTGTCAGCAGAGAGCTTTCAGAGAGTCCAAAGAGCCAGCCCCCAGATTTCCTCAGGGAGATGCTAAGCTTAGACACCTGCAGAGGGGTCCTCTGTGGTGGTCTGTCCGTGGAGGGTGTCCTGGGTCTCTTCTATATCTGTGTAGGAAGCAACATGGATACAGAAAGGGCTCCCAAGCTTCATGTTGCCACAGGGTTATGGGAGATTAGGGGATAGGAGTCTGTGACTTCCCTCCCTCCTCCACTGGAGCCACAGATTCTCTTTCCTGTGAGAACCATTAACATGGTCACTGTACAGGGACACTGGTTTCAACTGTGGAAAAGCTCTCCCCCTCTCGCCTTGCTGGTAGGTAGAAGGGCAGAACAGGAATGTGCAGCTGGACATGAGCAGCTATTCTTTTCAGTTGGGACAGGCTCAAACGGCAGCAGGAGGGACTAGGCTTGGACATAAAGAAGAATTACTTAGTTTGGAAAGGTTAGCCAGGACACCTTTAATAACTGTAGCATAATAACTAAATTTGATGATTTCCTATATTTACTGTCCTAAGAACTTTCGTGTCCTTTCTCACTTCATCCCTCCAACTGCCCTGAGAGAGGTGTGATCATTAGGTTTGCACTGACAGGTGAGAAAGCCGAGGTCCAGATGGTTGACATCATCTATCTACAGTTAGCAGCTAGAGGGGATGAAGCCAGAGTTGAGGTGGGACACCCGAGCCTGGACTCAGCTGTGCTTTCCGGCTGTCTCCCCCGGAAGAGTGAAGAACTGGTCGGTGGTGGCTCCTTGCTTCTCCCTCCCAGCCAACTTCTCCATGTCCCACCCCTTCTACCAGCAGCGGGGTGGGGGCGTGGTGCAAGGGAGGATGGGGGCTCTTTGTGGGAGCTGAGTCTGGCCAGGGTGGTTTGCTCTTAGCACAGCATCCGACTCCACCTGTTGAGTTAGGTCACCGACTCCCAAGTCAGGCCAGGGGGCCAGTCGCCTTTTCCATTGATCTTCTGTCCTGAGCTGAGTTATCTCACTGTCGAGTGGTACCCGACAGACCCTCAGCTTTGGCCCTCTTGAGCCTCCTTCGCAGCTTAGCGAGTTTTAATCTGGCCCATGAGGGCTTGTCAGTTTCAAGAGCCCCCCTGACCTTTTAATAAACATTTCCTAAGTTATCAGAATTATTTCCTAATTCATTCCCTTCTGTCCCTGAATATCTAAATCCTATTTGAGTTAATGCCCTTCATTTTCATTTATAAAGACAGATACAAAATAATTATTTCCTATCTCTCTAGTTTCCTTATCTCCCGTCCTAATATCGCCTTCGGCAGACGAACATTTCCCATCAGTTGAAACAGTTTGAGTGTTTATTTATTTATTTTTTTCATTCTTTAAAGAAGAAAAATAAAATACTTCCTTGGGCTTTGACTCCTCTTTTCTCCCCTTCCCTCTCTTCCTCTCACTCTCTGCCCTTCTCCCTGGCTGTCCCTTCCTCTCCCCGCTCCCCCCTGCAGCTCCCATGCTGCCACCCAGCCTCCCCTACTACCCCGGGAGCCTCATTTTCCTGGTGGGCTGCATTTTCTCTGCGGCCTCACATCTGAATTCCATCAGCCCCAGAGCCTGCCTTTGAGCTCAAGTCCCCCCAGCTAGTAAAATTGGTTTGGATGAGCAGATGCAGTCTCAAAAAGAAACATTCTTTGGTTTCCTCTCATGAAAACTAGTGAGCAGAGAATTCACAGCTCCCTTCTCTGGGCATCTCTTTGAAGTGTTTGATTGAAAGGCAAGAGGATGGAAAGGAATGGGGGATAGTGGTGGGAATTAGGAGTCCTGGTTTAACTAGAAGCCTGAAACCAAGGACCCACGCTGCCTGTGACCCTCTCTGTTGCTTGCCATTTAGGTCAGGGCAACACTGACTTGTTTGGGCCTGTTCTGTACTCAATTCAGTCCTTTTCACCCTCCTCTCTCTTATTTTTGCATAGAAGTGAACATGCAATTTAAATCCAGGGTTTGAGAGAAACTCACCCACAAAAGCAGGCTGATTTTAAGGGAACCAGTTCTATTTTCAGAAAAGAGTTGTTCACATCCAAGTCAGTGTGTGCAGAGGACCTTCTGTATGTCAGCCATGTGAATGACGTCATTAACTTCCCATGAGAACCCAGTGACCCAGGAGCCAGCCTTTCTCTACTGTACCAATGAGGAAACTGAGGCTCAGAGAGACTAAGTAATTTGCTCCTAATACTTAACCAGTTGTGGTGCAGCTGGGCCTTGAACCCAGGACTTCCCTCATGGTCCTCATTCTCCAACACTCAGGCCTTCAAGAGAAAGGACATCTGTTACTCTTCTAGCTTTTAGTCTTTGTCAAGGCAAAGTAGAACTCTCAAGAGCTCCTTTGTGAAGATATCTGGCGGCTGAGCTCTAAGCCTTTTCATCATTGGCAGAGAATGAGGATTATGAGGACAGAAGAAACCCGCAATGGAAAATGTTTGAAGGCATGTGCTAGGGAGAGGTCAAGGACTGATGGGTGGGGAACTTGGAATGGCTTTTCATCAGATCCCTTCATGTTATCATCAGGGAACCTGAGGCCTTAGAAGGAGGCAGGTCTTGCCCTTGCCTTCACTTGGTTTAGCACTCGAGCCTCATTGATCTGGCCATAGCCCCCAGAGCTCTGCCTCTTCGTCTAGAGGAGATGTGGACACCACCTGGGGTTTAGCCCAGGGAGACCAAGAAGGCCAGCAATGGCCAGAGCCTTCACTGTAAAGGTGTGGCCCATAAGAAAGACACTTTCAGACTTCCAAAGTTTGAAAGGGACAAGTGTCCCTAAGGCCCCTCCTAAGAGACATGTCCATTTTTGGTCAATGAGTGGGGCTGGCCAGCCAGTGCTGTCTTTCTGGTGGCTCCCTGGAAAGTCCTGGCCTGTGGGACCAATGTGACCTTGGTGTCTCATCCTCCTGGGGCTCAGTGACATATACAGGGGACAAAATATTGATATCATCAATGCAATCTTTGTGTAGTTCAGGCCAGAGGGCAGGAAGGATGATGTCAACAAGGAGTGTCTCCTAGGTGGAGCCTGTAAAGCAATGTTAACTGAACAACTGTTTCATAGAATGGGCCACCGGAACCCAGAACCCAGTCGGTTGAGACAATGTCTTCCAGTTGATGTTTGAAATTCAATAAGGAGCCTTGCTGTCTCTTTCTTGTCCGGTGATGCTTGTGTTAGAACAATTCTCTTGATCCTAGGAAATGTCTCTAAAGTATATTTATGTACCTAGCAAAGACAGACCTATGAAGCCATGGGTATAATCAGTTTTATACGGCACCATGAAAGAATGGGGCTTCAAGACAAATTTTGTTTGGTAGGTGCTTGGGTTCCTAGTAATGGGGCAGATGGTGGATTTTGAATTTCAAAATTATTTGAGCATATATTACTTTAGTGGGGGATCAGGACTTTGGAGAAGGAGAGGGGAAGTCCTGCAATGTGTCCAAAGAAACCTCACACAGCATCACAGTGACCCCGATGGCTGTTCTAGGGTGAAGGGAGGTAGAGAAAGGAAGCAAAAATGGTCTGGGAATTATCAGAGCTGTATTCTGGTCCCATGGTGTTTCCCAGAGCTTCTTTTATAGCTGTTCCTATAAAATGAAGGTGTGTAGATACCAGTTTTTCCAGTTCCCAGTTTACTCAGATACTATTTTTGTGAGTTTTGTTAGATCTTCAAATATTTTTTCTTCACACGGCTTACTTTTAAATTTCATCTTTACTCTAAAAAAAGCTATCTGTAAAATGTGGTTTGGGTGTGGAAGTCATTCTTTTTTTTAATTATTTTTTTTATTGGTTGTTCAAAACATTACAACGCTCTTGACATATCATATTTCATACATTAGATTCAAGTGGGTTATGAACTCCCATTTTTACCCCAAATACAGATTGCAGAATCACATCAGTTACACATCCACATTTTTACATAATACCCTATTAGTAACTGTTTTATTCTGCTACCTTTCCTATCCTCTACTATCCCCCCTTCCCTCCCCTCCCATCTTCTCCCTCTACCCCATCTACTGTAATTCATTTCTCTCCTTGTTTATTTTCCCATTCCCCTCACAACCTCTTATATGTAATTTTGTATAACAATGAGGGTCTCCCTCTATTTCCATGCAATATCCCTTTTCTCTCCCTTTCCCTCCCACCTCATGTCTCTGTTTAATGTTAACCTTTTCTTCCTGCTCTTCCTCCCTGCTCTGTTCTTAGTTGCTCTCATTATATCAAAGAAGACATTTGGTATTTGTTTTTTAGGGATTGGCTAGCTTCACTAAGCATAATCTGCTCTAGTGCCATCCATTTCCCTGCAAATTCCATGATTTTGTCATTTTTTAGTGCTGTGTAATACTTCATGGTGTATAAATGCCACATTTTTTTTATCCATTCATCTATTGAAGGGCATCTGGGTTGGTTCCACAGTCTAGCTATTGTGAATTGTGCTGCTATGAACATCGATGTGGCAGTATCCCTGTAGTACGCTCTTTTAAGGTCTTCAGGGAATAGTCCGAGAAGGGCAATAGCTGGGTCAAATGGTGGTTCCATTCCCAGCTTTCCCAGGTATCTCCATACTGCTTTCCAAATTGGCCACACCAATTTGCAGTCCCACCAGCAATGTACAAGAGTACCCTTTTCCCCACATCCTTGCCAGCACTTGTTGTTGTTTGACTTCCTAATGGCTGCCAATCTTACTGGAGTGAGATGGTATCTTAGGGTGGTTTTGATTTGCATTTCTCTGACTGCTAGAGAAGGTGAGCATTTTTTCATGTACTTGTTGATTGATTGTATGTCCTCCTCTGAGAAGTGTCTGTTCAGGTCCTTGGCCCATTTGTTGATTGGGTTATTTGTTATCTTATTGTTCAATTTTTTGAGTTCTTTGTATATTCTGGATATTAGGGCAGAAGTCATTCTTTAATATATATAAAAATGATAATCTTCTTTAAGTTTGTGCAATACCTTGAATTACCTTTTGTATCAACTTTGAGGCCCACTGGGCCCACTGATGACAGCCCCCCTCCATCTCTGAGATGCCATTATATATTACACGAGCGAATTCCTTCCTTTTCCTTTCTGAGTGGAGGACAAGACTTGCAGAAGCTCCGAGTCCCAGCTGGGAAAGAGAAAAAGATCTGTATGTTTCACGGATGCTGGAGCCAGACTCTGAGAGAAATGACAAAGTCATCGTTAATTGCAGCCAATTACCCTATCGGGTGGTACTGGTGAGGAAAACGACTTCTAGAGTTGTCTTAGAAGGAATTACCGTACTGGTAAATAATTTTGACTTAAGTAATTTTTAATGCTAAAATTTGCTACAAGTACTTAGAGAATTATAAAAACACCAATGCTTCCATTACAGCTTAATAAGGCAGTTTTATAATTAATAACCCACTAGTCACACCTGTAATTTTGAGTAGGAAGAAGAGACATTAACTTTGTGTCCTTTTTTTTTTTTTTCTCTTTTTCTGAAGAGTAGAATTATTTTCCTTTGGTTCCTTAGGGCCTGAGAACGTCCACTGAAGGTCCTCTAGTTATTCTGGGAGGACTTGCCTCCTGTCCACTCCTCAGACTGAAGAATCAGATATCAGAGGAGGTGAGGGAGCACCATGTGTCTCCAGCTGGGCCTTCTAATTCCTTCTGCGTTTTTTTTTTTTTTTTTCCTGGTTGTGAGCAAGTGGTGGGCTTCTTCTCTTTTGTCTGTGCTTCAGTTTCCTCATCTATACAATTAATACGAAGTAAAATATCCTGAGGACTGTCATACTCGAATGTTCTGTGTGTGTGTTATTTTGTGTAAACCATGGCTACATCTTTACACGAACAGTGCTACCAAACTGAAATAATTTGATCAATTTATTATTTTATTTATTCTCATTCATTAAGTACCTCTTAAACACTATCATTTAGTCATTCAATTCATTCATCTATCCGTTAGTTCACATTTGAAACAGATATTTATCCAGCATCACTTATGTGTTAGATACTGAAGATGCAAAGAGGTGTGAGAGAACGTTCCTGCCCTTCAAGACCTTATCTTTTTTTTTAATCAAAAATATTTTGCCATATGGTAGTTAACTAATAATACAGTTTAGCAGGGGCCAGTGAGGTCATGAATGGTGCAGACGGTAAACATTCTAAGAAGCAACTGTTTTAAGAATTCAAAGAGAAAGAAAAAAATCCTTTAGAAAGTGATAGATTGGGGGTGGGGAGGGCCTGGGCTGTAGCTCTGTAGTACAGGGCAGGCTTAGCATGTGTGAGGTCCTGGGTTCAACCCCCAGAAGGAAGGGGGAAGAAAAACTGGACAAGGGAAGACTTCAGTAGAGTGTTGAAGGATGAACTGCACTCAGGTTGGCAGAGAAGATGGTAAACGGCATTTCAGATGATCAGTGCAGTCATTACTTAGTGGGGGACTTTTGTCAAATCTTCCTTCTCAAAATGACATCTCTGATCCTCAGGGCTTTCCTATATAAAATGGAATTTGGATTGGTCACTCCCAATATCATGATTCAATAAAAACTCAGGATGGTGGCAGGGCAAAGACGGCCTGACCTTGGAGTGACCTTGTCCTGTAGGCCCAAAATGGCCGTTCTGCATCAGTAGGCAGAAGCTGTGTGTGAGCTGAGGCTCCTTGTGGCCTAGGGGGTCTCATTCGAATTCTTTTTGTCTGGACTGGGAGCAACACAGTGTCACTATCTTGCCAACAACTGCCTGTGGCAAATTCAGTATCCTGCTTGATGCAGCATTTGGAGGAAATTTTTTCCATGAAAACAAAAGTTTTTGCTTAATTATTCAGCACACTCATGCGTTTAAAAATACTGTCCACTTTCTAACTAGCTGTCTTTTTAACAAAGCTTCTTGGCTCCTGAGGAGCTGGGTCCCCATTGTCTAAGGCGTTCTTATGAAGAACTGTGCCAGGCGTAATCCCAGCTGTCCCTGGGTGTAGAGAGAAGCTTCCCCAGGCACAATGAGGCATCCAAACTGCCTTTCTGCAAAGATAGGAGGGGACACATCTCTGCTCCCCAGGGACTGGCGTAGGGAAAGTGTGGATGAAAATTAAACAATGAGACAAGGTCATTTCCCCCTACCATGGATGGTGAGTTTTGGAGCATCAGTAAAGTCTTTCTCCACTCTGTCTCTTGACTTATTTTATTTATCTATTCATCTAACATCCACTTATCTTGCCATCCACCCAACATACATATTCATTGTCTATTCTGTGCCCCTCTGTTCTAGGTCCTGAGACCCCCATGTACAGAGAAGAATCAGTGTAGGACAATCGTCAGGGAAAATCAGAAATTTTTCTGATGGTCTACAGGAAACCTTGCATTTTTTTTTTTTTTTGTCTTGTCCAGTTTATTCAATGATTTCTTAGAAGCTTTCTAATTGTGTTGCATTTGGGCGGGGGTGGGGGCGAGGAGTTGGCTTAAGGGGTGGAGGATGGAAGTTGTTTTACCTTGAGGAGGAACTGGCTCCCAGACGGCAGAACCATGTCTGCATTGCTGACTTCATGCACAGCTCAGCTCAGAAGCCCAAGAACGGAAGGATTTGGATGATGAAAATGCTATTTATCTAAACAGCAGCCCACTTAGATGCCAGAGTTACAGCATTTAATGCAGTCACCAGCCTACATGTGTCCCTTTAATATTCTAGGCTGCTTCCCCAACCTCCTTGCTGAAGATGCCAGGAACAGCAACATCAAAGAGAGAAAAAGTGCCTGGAGTTGGAATCGTGAGTCATTCTAGGGTGAAGCCAGAGCGTTGGAGAGGGACTGTCACTTTGCCTGTGATCTTGCCAGAGGGTCTTTCTGCCACTGCTCACATTTTCTGAGGAGTTGCCTTCTCCTTCCACCAGAGTGGAGGCGTGGGTTGGGTGGTATTGGTTCAAAGAATGAGGTTAGCAGTCATCATCAACCCGGGACCATGAAAAGTGGCTTAAGTATACCAGCCACTTGATTTCCATAACTGGAATAAAAGACATCAAGAGGAAAGTAGCATTAAGAAAGAGCTTAAGTAGACAGCTGGAAGCACTTTCTGACCAGTAAGATGCCCAAAGAGCCAGGCATGGTGGTGCACACCTGTAATCCCAGGGGCTCAGGAGGCTAAGGCAGGAGGATCATGAGTTCAAAGTCAGCCCCAGCAATTTAGGGAGTCCCTAAGCAACTCAGTGAGACCCTGTCTCTAAATTAAATACAAAAAGGGCTAGGATGTGGCTCAGGGGTTAAGTGCCCCTGGGTTCAATCTCTGGTACCAAAAAAAAGATTCCAAAAGAGACTGAGGAGTTACTTAATTATCCATGACCTTTGACTTCTTCATCTTTTAACTTGGGATAGATGGCCTAATCTTTCAGGCAGCTATGATGATGGCATTTAAAGAGGTAATGTATATGAGGATACAAGCACAGTGGCTGGCACATAATATATACATAGAACTTGTTGCTTGAATCTGAATCTGACCCTAGAGAAGAGAAACAGGTTTCTCAAAGAATGCTGCCTCTGAAATGGACCATTTAAACTCCTGAGAATTTGCTGACCAATAGGATGCTTCCTTTCAATGACTCCCCCCATGGACAGTTCATCTTGCAAATGGCTCTGCTGATATTGACTTTTAAAACAAAATGATTATCCTGAGCCCCTTTTGGAAACATTAAAAAGTGCAAAGAGATCATTGCTTTCCTCAGATTTCACGATTTGCCCATGATGAGAGTCAGGAGGTCTCCAGGGCCGTTGGCATTGAGGCTTGAACATGAGCTATGGTTTCCAAGCAAATGGAAGGAAATAAAAGCCCAGTATTTTGTCAATAAGTGTCTCAACTCTGTAACACCAAAATTACTCTTCCCAATTCCCAATTCCTTTCCTACATCAAAAGTTAAGAAGCCGGGCACGATGGTGCATGCCTATAATCCCAGGGGTTTGAGAGGCTGAGACAGGAGGATCGTGAGTTCAAGGCCAGCTTCAGCAACTTAGTGAAGCACTAAGCAACTCAGTGAGACCCTGTCTCTAAATAAGAAAATATGAAATAGGGCTAAGGATGTGGCTCCATGTTTGGTGGTTGAGTGCCCCTGAGTTCAATCTCTAGTATCCACCCACTAAAAAAAAAAAAAAAAAAAAAAAGAAAAGAAAAAAATTAGGAGGGCAGGGATTCTTTGCGCTAAGGACAAAATAGTTTCAGCAGTGAGGACTGAAAGCAGACAGTGGCAAGAAGTTTGAGATAGAAAAGAGGGGATTAAAAATGGAATGGTTAGTCAGGGGTAGCCCAGATTCTTCATTAAATGTCTTTAAAACTGGGAGAGCCTGCCAATTACTCTGGACCTAGCCCAGGGGCATCATAAGATCTCTTTAGTAGATTCTTTCCAAACCCAGGATTGACCAGAGACGAGGTGTGAAGCAGGTGCTTAGCCCAGAAGCTGCTGAACTTCCTTGGCAGAGGCTATCCCTTCAAAGGGGAGGTTTCATTTCTGCTGGTATTTGAAAAGGAGACATGGAGCCGAGAGAATAATTTGACAAGTGGGTCAGGAAAATGGCAATTGTGGAGCCCAGGTGGCCAGAAAGTTCCCAGTGTAGGCAGAGATGGAGACAGGTCAAGGGATGAAGGGCCACCCCGTTAGGAAACTGACAAGGTCAGCTGTCTTCTGGAGTGTCTGTCTGGAGGGGAGCTGATGTGAATGGCCTCATCTCAGGATGAAGGTGGGGAGGGAGGCTGAGCCCAGCAACAGGGTGGAGAATGGGGCGCCTTTAGCCCAGACACTTCTGCTTGAAGTGTGGGTCTGCTAGCTTTGGAGAGGTATGCCTTGTGCTGCAGTGGTGCCAAACGGAGCTGAGTGGTTGGCTAAAATAAACCCACATACTCATTTGCATGTGGTTTTTGCATCTCATTTGCATACTATTCACTGAATGTCAGATGAATACAACTTCCAGTCTCCTGCTTCTCCTCGACCCCCACCGAGCACCTCTTTCTCCTCCCTTTCTCAACACCTGTCCTTCACCCCTGTGTGTATTTCTCCCCAGTGTGTGCTTTTCTTCCTCCAGAGTAGTACAAAGGCTGTAGGCTTTGGTCCAGAGTAGGCCTGCACTCTCGTCCACCCTTCCACTCATCTGCCTTTTGAGCTTCAGCAAACTTGCTATCTCTCCTGTATGCATCTGTAAAATGGGAACAAATGACAGCTATGTCTCAGAGTTGTTTTGAAAAATAAGGATCAGCCCAAAGCACCCAGCCCAATAGTAGAAACTCAACAGACTATGCCAGGGCTGGTCCCAGCTCTCCCTGGATTCCTTTCACATGCTTTCAGGAAAACTCCGTGGCTCTGGGGTTCCCAGTTGGTGTTCTCTTTGGAACTGATGGATAAGCCTGTTACCTCTTCACATGCTCTTCTTTCTTGGTCATGCGTCCAAGCTGCACTTAGAGCTGGGGAGGAGAAGGAATGGTGTTAGCAGCAGTGTTCTTTTCTGGTATTTTCCAGTGTCCCCTAACTGCAGGCCTGTCTCATTCATCTTCCCCAGCAATCGCAGCCTGAGATGCCATGGTCGCTAATCCCGGGCGGGGCTGCTTCCTCTGCAGTCTCTCCCAGGCCTCACATCAGCCTGATCCCCAAAGCCTGGGGCACATCCCCAAATCCCTGGCTCCACTGGTGTCTCTGATTAGGTGACCTGTGCCAACCTGCCGAAATACGCTTGGCCAGCTTCTGAGAACCTTTGGCTTCTTTATCCAAGCAGCACCCTGGCTTCTCTAAGCACTAGCTTCGGAGTTTATATTTTAGGAATTGCAGAGTGAAGAGCAAACTGATCAGGCTCTACTCTGTGTCACTTCTGTGACACTCTCCTGTCTCTTCATCTCTCTTTGTCAGCTATTGTTTTCTCTTTCCCTTTAAAGTAAAGGCTAGGGGTTGTATCAAAGAAATAACAGCCAGCACTCGAGCAGCGTTTATTAGGTGCCAAGCACTGTGTAAATACTGCATGTATATCATCTCATTTAATTCTCACAACAACCCTATGGCATGGACATCATTATCATCCTCATTTTTATGGCTGAGACAGAGAAATTAAATAACTTGTTCACAGCTAGGAGGGGTGGAGCCAGGACTCTAATCTGGGCATGTAGCTCAAATCCATGTGCTTAACACTTGCTATAGTGGATCAACATAGGGGAGATGTATGTAGGAGGAAAAGTAATCATTCTTAATGTTTTTCAGGTTTGGAATAAACAAGGACAGACATAATGTAGTAAGTGGGATTAGGTGAGACATCACGTAGAACTTCTGGTTTAAAGAATGAACAACAGGGCATGTGCTACATTTGTATGGTATAGTAGTTCTCTTGGGGTCTGCAGAAACCATGTGTCTCTTCGTGGAGGAGATGTAGCGTTAAGTGAAGAGTTGGGGCTGGAGAGATAACTTTTGGAAGGTGATTAGAGAACTAATCAGTTAAATGATATTTGTTGAATGTTATGTGTAAGGTAACTTAGTAAGAATTTGCTGATTTTCTTTTCTGGCTAAGGTGCTGTGCTAGGTACCAAAGGAGACTAGGTCAGGTCACTCCTTGGGCCCTTTCCATTTTCTGAAGACCAGAAAGCCTTAGAGTTTGGGCAGACGGACGGCAGACCCCAAAGCCTCTACTTCTCCCTCTTGTCCTGCCATGATGTGGTCCAGATCTCCGTGCATGCCTTCTCAGGTCCCCAAGCACCTTCTGTTGGGCAGGAACAGATCTACGATCTCGGAACTCCCTCCCCATCAGGGTTTGAGCAGAACCGCATCCTGGTCAGCAGGTCTATGAGGCTTTGTCCCCTAGGTCTCTCTAAGGGCTTGTCTGAACCTTGTCTGTTTCCTGTGGGATTAGTGTCAGTTCTTTCTGAACTGCCATTGAGCCATAAGTTTGTAGAAGAGTCCTTCACTTGCTTAGTTACCGTTCTCTTATTCTCCAAATGGATATTAACAGTCTCGCATGTGTGGAGCCCATTCTAGAGCCCAGGGATATGGAGATCAAAGAGTGCTGTCTGTTTCTACTCTCGGAGGCCTACTGTCTAGTGGGGAAGGCAGACAACTTCAGAACAGGTTGCAGCATGTCCCCAGATCCATCCTGGCTTAGGGGGACAACCTAGAAAATCCATGCCTTGATCAGCCTCCCCCCACCCCATACTGTATTTTTAGTATGGCTACACTTGTCATCTATCATACCAATTAATTAATTAATTGCATTTTATTTTATATTCTGGGAGTTTGGGTGTTTTGAAGGCAAAAATGCAAATATATGCAAATCAGCACACAAATTTATGCAAAGACAACATGGAAATGTGTCCCCAGATTTCCTGGGAAAAAAATCTGGAGGCCTCAGCCAGTCCCTCAGCAGGCTGTCTGTCCCCAGGCCTGTCCTGTCTTCCCTTTTGTTTGCGTTCTTAATCTGTGCTGGGCTCCCCGCCTGACCACTCTGAGGTCAGTAATGCAGGTGGGCAGGCAGCAGGCTGGCCATCCATTATCCCGAAACCTCTCAGCTTCCTGAGCCACCAGAAAACTCCCTCACTCCCAATAATCGGCTTTCATTTGAAACAATCAAGAGATTTCCTGCCACTTTCCCTATGACCAGGTCTCGTAAAACACCCAGATGCTGAGTTTCAGGTTTGGAGCTTGACTCGACGAAGGGATTTAATGGGGAAGGTTAGCAATGTCTGCTCGTGGTTATTGAAAAATAAATCCAAACCATTTTATTGACCAACTTCTGTGGGCATAGCCTTGGTTCCCTGGAGAGCTGGGAGACAATGGTTAGGGCTGGGGAAAGCCAGCTCTGGGAGGACTGCAGAAACTCTGTGGCTTTACAAGGTAGGGCTTCCCGGCAGGTGTCACAGTGATAAACAGCCTGTCTCCCGCTCTGGACAGGAAACCTCACGGAAGCCAGCCGCATGGTGGGAGGAGGGGTTACAAGGGCAGAGGCTGACAGAGCCAGCACAAGGCCAGGATCAGCCTGTCTCTTGCAGAGTGTCATCAGGAATAGGAGCTAGGTTGAGCAAGCACATGGCTCAGCCACGGTAGAAAAGACTCTGTGTGTTGGGGGTGGGGAGAGACCTAAGGGATGAACTGGCCACCTGCTCATAAAACCACCCCTCCCAGGAGTGCCTGGATAGGGGACTGTGGCCAGGTTCGGGCTTAGGCACATGCAAGCACACGTGCTGTCAGCCTGCCAGGCATGGCCAGACCCTCATGACAATGTGTGAGTGGAAGGCTGCCTGAAGGATTGAATTTAGGCTGGATGCGAGGAACTTCCGGAGGGTGGGCGTTCTGAGACACTAGAACAGGTGACTAAGAGAGGATGCAAAAACTCCTTCCCTTGGAGAGTCTTTGAAACAAATCTGAAACCCATTTGTTGTGTGGGAGACAAGGCATAGTTCTGTCTGGAGGCAGGCGGATGGACTAGAGGACTTCTTGAAGTCCAAGGATACCACAGAGAGATCCTCCCAAGTAGGTATGTGTGCAGCGTCAACTCGCCTGCTCGTGCGTGCATGGCCATGTCCAAAGACGCAGGGTTTAATTCCTCACTGTCTCCCTGCTCCTTCCCATGAGTGTCTCAAGAGATCAGTGATCAAGCCATTCCCTCCAGTGTGAGGTGGATCTCCGAGTCATCCAGCCGCCTGTGTCCTCTCGCTCCTCTGTGTGGCTGCAGCTCTCCTCCCCAGCCCGGGGATAGCGCCCCTGCAGGCCAGCAGCGCTGGGCAGCCACACTGCCATTGCAGCCAGAGCCGGGTGCTCAGCCCTCTGGAGGGGCACAGGGCAGCATGCTGGCGAGCAAGCATGTCAGAGCGGCTCTGGCGTTTCCCTAGAACAATTCAAATTGCTTTTTTTACACCTCACTGCACTATGCCAACCCTGATTCACATTATTTGTGCACTCGCTAAGTGTACATTATCTGATCCGTCACCCTGTAAAACGCTGCAAGAGGAATCCGTGGCTCCTGTCTGCAGCTGACTGTGGGTCAGACACAGAAGTCTCTGTACAAATATTTTTGCAAAATGGGAAAGAAGGAATAAACCCAATGCCACCACCACCAATAGCCCACCATGACTGTGCATTGGGAAAGAAAGTCCTTGCCTCTAGCCCCAGGAACTCACTGTCCTGGAAAAGGCAGTTCGACCAGAAAGCCCTGGCACCTTTTCTTCCATGGCCTCCTTTCTGTGTCACATTATTTAACAGGAAGAGACAAGCGGGAGGGGAAATAAGTCTTTGAACCCAGCTATGCAGATTTCCTATGACTGACGCTAAGGGTCTGGAGAGAGCTGGAGACAAGGAGAGTGGGGGTAGGGTGCCAAGAGAGAGCTGGAGGGACAAGTCTCTGTCTCCTGACTAGCTCAGCGTCTCCAGAGCTGAACAGGACTCCCTGTCCTGCTTGGCCCAAGGTACTCTGAAAATTGATCAAAAGCTCTGGAATCCTTCCATTCTGGGTCAGCTGAGAGCTCTGCTCACCAACCCCTAGAAGAAGCTGATCTGTAGGAAGTCTAAATATTCTAAAGTCACTAGAAAATTGATGGTTCATGCTTTTGACCAGATATCATTCTGCACTTCTGTTTATCTCTCCTATAAATCTGGACAAGTGGGACATTTTTTTTGTTCTTAGATATCTCACTTTATCTCAAATGGTCACTGAAATTTTGGTAGTTCCTCCCATTGGAGATCAGGGTCTTATCTCTAAGTGGGAACAGCTAGGATCTCCTGTAGGTTGAATGAAAGCCCCATCCAAATTTGCAAATGCATCCCTCTGAAGGGACAGCTTCAGATTCACCTTCACATTCAAGACAAATGACTTCCTCTGCAAGAGCCCAGGTTTCTGACACCATCTCAGCTCAAAGTTAAATCGACTGCATGCACAAGGAGAACACGCAGGGTACCGGAGCCTATCCCAGGCAGGGCCTGTGGGATGGAGGAAGCAGAACAAGAAAAAGACCAGGTCCCTGCCTGGGGTTGCTTATGATCTGGTTGGATTGACAAATAGCTATCTTTCCCAGCTGTTCCCGATTTGGCTCCAGCCCCAGGGCTCCTGAAGGGCATTTTGCAGCAGTGAAGCCCAGGGGTCGCCCAGCTGAGAACCACATTTTCTTTCTTTTGGCAGGAGCCAGCAGCTTCCACATGGGAGCTCACATCTCAATGAAAACAAGAAATCTGATGCCTCACTGACAACTCATTTTCTCAACCTTCATTCTAGGGAAGGCGACTTTGTGTTCCAGCTGCCATATTGTAGCCGCAACCCCTGATGCACCATCAATTAAAAACAGCAATAATTATGCATGGGAAAAAAGCCACAGATAATAGGCTTCCATTAGATTAAGTAGTTATATGAATAAAAAAAAATAAAACCTATACTTCGGCTAATTAAACCCACTCACCATCTGATTAAGATGTGTTGTGAGACCATGGAAAAGTACCAACCACTAACTGTAAGTAATCCGGCACAGATGGGAATTAATACTATATTCCCTGGCTTACAGATAATGGATTTCCATAGAGGCTAATCAGAATCATTAATAAGCTTCGACAGGATGGACAGTACCAAACAGCTGGTGCCTAATGTTGGGGTCAGGGCAGGCCATGCTTCCAATAAAAATGGCCTCTCACTTCCATTCCACCTACTGAGAGGCTGAGGAGGGATACATGTGCTGACCACTTGAGAGGCCATCCATTTGGAGGTTCTTCTGCAGTTAGGGGCTTTCTTGGGGGACAGGTGAGCTGAACAGGAATTCTGACCCCCACCAAAGAGGGTGGTGTGAAGCCCCTGTTCCTTGGCGTGGCAGGGATCTCTGCACCAGAGCAGAGCGGCAAAGGGTGACTAAGGACCAAAGCCTGGGTACCCTCTGAAGGCAGCATGCCCATCCCTGGGAACTGCACTGCCCTGTGGGCGTGGCTTGGGTTGCCATAGGAACCAGCTTTTAGGAGCCTGTTGGGCCATAGTGGGGCCTGGTTGACTTAATCCCAGGCTGTTGAACCCCAGGAATAATGCCTGGGGACAACCAAGAGCATGTCCCTTCGCTGTGTGGGGAGTGAAGCACAGAGGTGAGGGGCAGGAGTCAGCAGGGCTCTCTCTCTGAGTGTGTCCGATGCCCATTTAGCAGCTACTCTCCAGCCATTTCTGTCCTTCGGAGCAGCTGTGAGGAGAGCACCCCGGCCCTGCCTTCTAATTACCACTAATTAGGTAAATGCTGAGACGCCTCTCTCTCCCTTCCCTTCCGCTCCCTCCCCCACAAAGGCAACGGAGAGACACACAGAGAGGTCAAAAAGAGACTTTTCCAAATGGAGACAGGCAAGGATGACATGGTGTGAATACCAAGCAGCCACTGCCCAAGGGAAGGCCCAGGGGGTGAGGGCAGCAGGGCAGACTCTGGGGAGGTGCTGGAGAGAATCCGGGCCAAGCCAAGGGGAGGGGCCAAGCCAAGGGGAGGGGCCAAGCCAGGGGAGGGGCCAAGCCAAGGGGAGGGGCAAGCCAAGGGGAGGGGCCAATCCTCACCCTGTCTCCTCCTGCTTGGAGCAGCAGCTGGCTTGTTGAAGAGGGATGTAAGATCAATCCTGGGGGATGGAGCCTTCAGATAGTCTTGGCTCAGGATCCTTGAACTTGGGCTGTTCAGAGTCTGGATGGGAGGGCCTAGGCTTACTCAGGCTCTGGTAGTGTCAGATGCATCCTGAGCACCAACGGAGAGCCTCAGGGCAAACCAACAGTCACTTTTCCTTTCCTTAGGCTGTGGGTGAGAGCCTGAGAGGCCTAGAAGCTCTCGGATTTTAGGTTTAGGGGAGTAAGTTGGCTTCATAATGCTTTTTTCTCTTACTTTCATTTATTTTTAATAGGCATCATTCGTTTTCCCCATAGCCTTATAAAGCTGGGAGGTGAAAAGGGACTTAGCATCCCATTTCACTGATAGAAAAACAGAGGCCAAGAGTGGGGAAGAGGCTGGGTGCTTGTGCATTTTCAGGGTCAAGACAAAAAAACCAGTGTCTGAAGTTCTAGGTAATTTATTAATAATCTAGAAAGTTCAGGAAAATGTTGGTTTGCTTGTTACAGGAGGAAATCCAGTTTGTTTAAAAAAAAAAAAAATTCATTCACATACGATGGTAGTGCATAAGGTGAAAGGTAAAAGTCTCCAAACCCTTATTTTATCAGCTAGGTCCTACTAATTATTCTTTGAAAAATGTTACTGTCTGTATGGCATGCATATTTATTTATATATGTTTTCTTCAAATTAAAAGGAAACAACTAGGGCTGGGGTTGTGGCTCAGTGGTAGAGGAATCGCCCTGCATGTGTGAGTCACTGGGTTCAATTCTCAGCCCCACATAAAAATAAATGAATAAAATAAAGGTCCATCAACAACTAAAAGAAACATTTTAAAAAAGAGACAAACTACACAACTATTGTATTATACTTTTATTCTTTCATTTGCCCATTATGCTTTTATTATTCTTCACAGTTTACAAAGTACTTTGTCACCAGGGTCAGTGAGTGGGGTGGACATTATTAACCCTGGTTTTCAGGCAAGAAAACCTCAGAGAGTTAAGTCATCTGCTGCTGCTATGGAGCTGTGTATTGCTGGAGCCAGAATTCAAACTTGGGCTTTCTCTATCACAGCAGACACGGGCGTAACAAGGTGCATATGGAATATGGACCTTGTTATGGAGTAATGGAATAATGTCAGGGAGTGCTCATGTAGCACTCAGCCAGGGCCAGGTGCTTCTGTGTGCTCTGTATTTCCTCACTGAGTCCACAAGATGAGCACTATGGCTCCCCTCCTCAGGCCACAAATGGGGAAACCGAGTCACACAGAGCTGAAATAACTTGTTCAGGGTTACTGTTGTTACTGCTAGGAACAAAGGGCCCTAGGGTTCAAACGTGAGTGTGCCTTCGGTCTCCCTTCTCTGCTTCTATTCCCCTTCGTCACTTGCCCCTGCCAGGTGTTGCTAGGCGCTTTTTGGTTAGCTCATTTAATTCTCACAACAAGCCTGTATCGAGGACTAACAACAGCACTGGGTCATGGGGCACCGTCACCACACCCCACGCTCAGAAATGAGGCATCTCTCAGCAGCATGGGGTGACTTCCAGGAACACGTGACCATCTGAATGTCAAATAAATCAATCAGATCAACTGGTGGTTCAAAAGGAACACCCAAGTCAATCTTGGTTAATGATAATAATAACACTAATGATACCAGCACTAATAGTACCAGCTGTCATTGACCAGGTGCTTACTACACGGCAGGGCTGTGTGAAAGCTTCACGTGCACCTTGTTACAGTTTGGATGAGGTGTTCCCAGTCTCATGAGACGAGGCAGCAACAGGTGAAAGGATTAGATCATGAGAGTTGAAACCTAATGAGTGGATTAATCCATTTGGTGGGTTAATAATTTGAAAGAACTCTGCTGGCTGGTAACTATGGCAGGTGGGTGTGGCTGGAGGAAGTAGGTTATGGGGGTGTATCTTTAAGGTTTATATTTTGTCTGTCTCTCTCTCTCTCTCTCTCTCTCTCTCTCTCTCTCTCTCTCTCTCTCTCCCCTCACTTTCTGCTTCCCGGCTGCCATGAGCTGAGCACCTTTCCTCCACCATGCCCTTCTGCCATGATGTCTGCCTCAATTCAGACCCAGAGCAATGGAGTCAGCCAACCATGAACTGAGAACTCTGACACCATGAGCCAAAATAAACTTTTCCTCCTCCAAGTTGTTCATGTTGGGCATTTTGGTCACAGCATGAAGGGCTATCTAATACACATTTATTTTATCTTCATAACAGCTCTGAGATGGAAGTACTGTCAACCTCATAGATGAAGAACCTTAGGCTCAGAGAGGTTGACTATTGCCCCCAAGGTCATACACCTATGAAGTGGAAGAGTCAAGATTGGACCTAGACCTTTCTCATCCCTGACTGTTTCTTGCCTATATTGTGTCTTAGAGACTGCCTGGGGCATGGGGATCTTCCTTCTTTCCCATGCCAAGGCTCAGGATAGTCTCTGCTGCCTGCCTGTGCAGGAGTAGTCAGTCTGCAGCCACAGCCTCATCTATGTCATAAGAATAATGGTTCCCCTCACAGATTCAATCTGCTCCCAACTCTCTTGGAGATGCAGTTCCCAGGCTATTTTCGTTCACAGGCTAGCTGGCTGGAGGGTCCCAGAGTCTGAGCATTTTCTTTCCCCCTTGAACTCTTAGAGCATTTGGGATGCATTTCTTGACACTTTGATCTGCTCTGCATTCCAGTTAGTTGTCAGCTATCTCACTAGGTTGTAGGTACCACTGAAAATCCCAAACTGTATAGCCAAGAAAGTGCAAATAATAGGTGCTGGATAAACGAGCCCTCCAGTATCACGTTGACTTGAGCTGTTGGAGTCAGACCTTCCTGACCGGAGCTGCTCAGGTGAAGAGCTGCACTCCTCAAGATCAGCTGCACTTGTGGGATTATTCCCCAGCATCCTTTCTCCTCATGGCTTGTGCCGGAGAAGGGAAACTGACTTAACGCCAGGGTCTGTCGCTGGTGCTTCTGCAGAGGCTCACTTGCTTCCACCAGCACCTTGGCCAGCCACCATGGGGAGGCAGAGGATGTACACGAGGCAATCCTGGTAAGAGTTCAAGATTCAGAGCAAGGAAGCTGCTGTCATTTTGTTTTTTCCAGCTTTCTCAGGGGCCAAGGGCGTGGGGTGTACAAATCAAGGCAACCCAGAAATGCCGAGCTTGCAAGTTGACGAACAGCTGTACTTTTGTGCAAGTTAAGGAATAAAAATGTGTGTATGCATGTATCTTTCAAACCCTGTTCGGTGAGGTAGAGGCCAGATGGGACTTTTCACTGGTTACACTGGGCTAGAGGGAGCTCGAATGGCCGGGGGAGGGCCAGTCTGGAGCCAATCCCACTGGGATATGCTCAGGGATGTGGGATGATGGGCGACCTCATGTCTATAGCCACGGAGGGGGGGGACTTTGGGGGTACCTGAACGCTCCCCAGGAGTCTGGGCCCCCCAGGTTCCTCTGTGCCCCAGTGCAGCCTGAGCACACCTCCATCAGTTTGCAGAATCACAATATCCTGGGGTCTGTTTTCCCAACAGACCAGGGCACGTCCTCCTCACTGTCCTTCTCCATGTGCCTGCATGCAGGAAAGCCTCTGTGGCTCCTCTGGATCAGGGACTCAGACCTGGATTCCAGTCCAGGCTGCGACTGTCCAGTGTAATCGGGGGCAACGGAATGGGCCTCTCTGAGCCTTACCTTCTTCAGCTCTAAAGTCATAACGACTCTACTTCTCAGGGTTGCCATGGGAATCGAGCATCACAAACATCAATGGTAGGCGTTGCCTTCTCTCTCTTCACTTTCCGCAGAGGAAAGTGGAGGCATTGGCAGCATGGGGCAGACGTTACCTGAATGATCCATCCCTGCTCTTCCTTCCCCCATAGTCACCAAGTCCCTGGCAACTTGCTCTGTGAGGGTCTGACCTGCTTCATGCAAGGATGTTTCTAGAAAAGGCTGCCTCTGGGCTCCGGACCTGCTCTGCTCTCCCTGTGTGGTCCTGGCTTATTCTCTGCCTTAGAACTTGCCCTCTCCTCAAAAACAAGTGGGTCCAAAGTCCAAACAGTGTGGACCACAGCTGTCACGCTCTCTCTGGCACCACGGACACAAGGTGAAAAATATTTTTCATGTTTTTATTGTGACATAATACACATATAAAATGTCCCATCTTGACCACTTTTAAATGTGTAGCTCAGTGGTATTAAGCACATTAACGTTAGAAATTGTCACTATCATCCATCTTCAGAACTCTTCATCTTTCCAAACTGAAACTGTCCCCACTGAACACTCCATCCCCACTTCCTGCGGCCCAGCCCCTGGCCACCGCCATTCTACTTCCTGTCTCCCTGACTTTGAACTACTTTAGAGGCCTCAGATGTGTGCAATCACACACTCCTTACCCTTGTGTGTCTGGCTCACGTTCTCGTGGTTCAGCCATGCTGGAGCCGGGACCAGAATTTTCTTCTGAAAAGTCATCCACTGCGTGTGTGTATATCAGATCGTGCACGTCCACTCACCTGGGGGTGGACACATCGGTGTCGTTTTCTTTTCACCCACACACCGTCAATCACTCATCTGTTCGTGTGTTTACAAATTCAGTGAGAGCAGGTGGAGTCTGTGTGACAAGCCTTGCGGGTGACAAGAGGGCAAACAGTATTCTTGCTCTCTAAAGGCTCTCAGAGCCCCGGGGAGCTGCTTCTTCAATGAGGTGGGAGCAAGGGCTGTGTGGGAGATGGGTGCTTACCAGGGAGGGCTTCAGAGAGGAGGCCTCTGGAGCTGTGCCTGAAGGACGAGGAGGTTTGGCAGGCCAACAGGAAGTGCCTTCGAGGGAGGGGAGCAGCCAGGTGTGAGAGAGCAGCGTGGGCGAAGGGCAGCCAGAATGGGGAAGCAAGATGAGGCTCCAGGGGCAGATTCCTGCAGCACCTTGTTCACCCCATAGTGAGGGGCCATGTGCGGCTGTGCTCCGTGTGGGACGCCCTGTTATTTCAGCATGTAAGGTACCTGGACAAAATGATTTTCAAGGTTACCATACTTGCTGAAATTGGTGATGGAAATGTGGAAGAGCCCAGACTTGTGGAGAATTAACTAGCATGGGATTGAGTGAGCAGGTCTGAGAGGTGCGTGCTGCGTCTGTTGGGGGCTGGTGCTGTTGGGTGGGGAGGCCTAAGTACCAGCCGGCCACAAGCTGGGAAACCCATGAGCTCTGCCCACTTGGGTCAAAGTAGTTAAAGTCAGCTGTGGCTTTCCATGAGAGGGAAGCAGGAAACTCAGGGACACAGGTCACACTGAGCAACCTGGGAGGACCTGAAACTTCCCTAGGAGAAGGGGAGGGGACCTGGGGTTAAGTGGACATGGGCTCAGATTCTGTATCTCTCTGTGTAGTGTTCTTGACCTCTCTGAGCTCGTTTCTTCATCTGTAAAATAGGAATGACAAGACCCACTTTGCTTATTTTACGTTAGGAATTCAAGAGTGATCCAAATAAATAAAATAGTGCCGGTGATTTCAGCTCTGCGGCATGGCCATCGCTCTGAGCCCCCTTCCTCTGTGTGGACATGGGTTATCAGAGCAGAGGAGGGAGGACTGGGGAGGGAGACGAAGGAGCTGAACTAGGCCCCCGGGAGTGCAGCCACGGGTAGCATATCCCCAGTCCTTAGGCGTTGGGAGCAGCAATTTACTTGGAGGCTGTTCTCAATGTGCTGGTGACAGATGGAGCCTGGACTGAGACCCCCACAAGTGGTGAAAACAGTCACTCCATGACTTTGCCTCATCCTGAGGAGGACCCTGCTGGGAGCTGTCTCTGTGGCAGATGAGGCTGAGGTCACCAAGCATCAGTACCACGCCTGCTAGTCCATCCCAGGTGGAGAACCCAGGCTGGATCTCCAGAATGAAAGCTTACTTCTGAGTTCTGGCGCTGTCCTTCGACTGTGGCTCAGGAAGTGTACCTAGCTCACCTGGTGGACGCTAAGAGTTCTTTTAAATAAAGAACTGAGGAAATGCTCTTTTTTTTTTTTTTTTTGGTCTTGCCCCTCCCCATTCAGGGAGCTAAAAGATGTTGCTGTCTTCCTCGCAGCTGTTCCCACAATTCTGGGTCCAGGGGGCCCACCCATCCGCTCAAGGCACTTTGCTGCTCACCAGCCTCAGCCGCCCAGCACGCCTGTAAAAGCTAAGAATACGTTATAAAGCTGCTGTAAGGTTTTATGAGCCCTCTTTCCTAGGGACCAATCTTTGTGCTGTGAATCACACTGGTGTCTCTATGTGGGGCTCAGAGTGTGGGGCCAGGAGCAGGCGAGCAGATGGGGTGAGAAGAGGTGGCTTCCAAGGGGTATTTGAAGCAGCATGATTGTGCAGCCACAAAAGGGCTCCAGCTCTGGGTGACCTTGGCTGACTCTCCTGCCACCTTGGTTGGGCCATTTAGTTTGGTCTCAGAGACAGGAATGAAAAAAGAAAGGGAGAGAGGGACAACAGGATATAGTGGTACAGTAAAAGAGCTTGAATTCGAACAGCTTTGTGTGGGTCTCATCTCCTCCAATTTCTACTATGTAATTAGGGCAGATCATTTAACCTCTCTGAGCCTTACCTTTATCATCTGTAAAATAGAGGATAATAGAGAAACTAGGCTTAGTTGTTCAAATGAGATAAGGGATGTAAAGTGCTTAGCAAGATATCTGGAACAAAGTGGTCAATATTAATACATTAAGGTTAATATTCATTTTGTTCTGTTTGGTAATGATAATATTGTTTTTTGAGTAGTAAGTAACAGTATCCAATAACTATTTTCTAAGTGAATAAGTGAATGAATGAATGAACAAATTCATAAGCTGGAAGTATTGTAGAAAAGAAAAAAGAAAGAGGGTTGGAGGTGTAGCTCAGTGATAGAGCACTTGCCTAATATGTGTGAGGCTCTGGGTTCAATCCTTAGCAATACAAAAACAACAAAGGAAAAAGCAAAACAATAAAACCTCTCTGGCCTCCATTCTCACCACAAATTGATCATCAGTTTATCGGCAAAGTCTCTCCCAGCTCTCATATTTGGAGACTCTTGATTCATTATTTAAGTCATGAATTTACTCAATATTTATTGAGCATCTGCTACAAGCATGTTAGTGCTCTAGGTACTATGAACAAAACACCTGAACTTGACACTTGCTTTCCAGTGGTGATAGAGGTGAAACTCACACACCCCCCACCACCAACAAAACCCCATGATTAATAACTTAAGTTATTTACTCAAATAGATGTCATGTTCTCCATTATAGACAGTGTTAAAGAAGAAATTCATATTTCAATTCAATAACTTAAAGTTATCAATCCCTCTGCTGGGTGGAAATGAGCCCTCAAAACTCTGAGCAGGCAAGATGGAGTAGTAGCTGTTAATCATGCAGCAGAACCTACAAGAAAGGAGCAGGTGGGGAAGGCGGCAAAGGCTAGGAAGATGAGCTGCTCTGGCTAGGCCAAGAGACAGCCAGCCAGCACCTACTTAATTCTGCCTTGCTGTGGGAAGAGTCAGGACACCTGGTTCCAGACTAGGACTCTTCCACCAGTATGCTGAATAATGTCCCTCCAGTCATTTCACTCTCTGGCCTTCAGTTTCCTCCTCTTTGTAACTTGCGGGTGTTGAACTTGGAGGTATCTAATATTCTCCAGGTCTACTAGGCATGTGTCTATTTTCCCCCACAAGATTATAAACTCCTGGAAGGATAACTCTGATTTGTCTTTGTGTCCTCAGCATTTGTAGCACAGGTGTGTTGTCTGATGAATAAATGGAGGGTTTGAGTCTTTGGGAAGTTTCCCTACAGCCTGGGACCTTGTCAAGGAAGCTCTTGTCAAGAGATAGCCCTGAGCTATCACTCTTTGTCTGCACTAGCCTCAGATATCCTGCTTGACTGAGCATTGACCTTTTAGCCCAAGGGACCTCCTATCAAGGGGAGGTTGGTGGGAAGTATCCGTTTGTTTACTTTTCATTAACCTGTCTCCAGTGGGCTGTGTCAGGGGGAAAGAATGCTGGGAACTGGTCAGATGAGTGAATAGGCCCCTTCTCAGAGGTGAACCCTGTCATCCTCACTCATCTTTAGTCCAGAGACTTGGTTCCACAAATACCCTGTGCTGGTCTTACCTGGAGCCCAGCTGCCCTAATGAAGGGAACCTATGTTCCTGCATGCGGCTCCATGCACCTCTATCTAGAGTGAGTCCTGCTGGGTGTGCACAAGGCCCAGTATCACCCCGCTATTGATCTGTGGATGGTAATTCTGAAGCAACCATTGGTGCTCAGCAGGAGAGCGCATGGTGGGGATGTGGTGATTATGGAGTGATGGCTTAGACTGCCAAGGAGTCTCTGGACAGCTGCAATGGCCCTCAAATCTGCAGGGGATTCCCAAGGTTCATGGAGGGGGAGCCTCTGGACTTCTGCCTTCCCCAGTTGTGGCAGCTGGGAGGCTGGGGAATAAGGTTAGTCTCATTCCTAATCCTGATTGGTGACAGGGCAGGAGGCGGGGGGGGGGGGGAGACAGGAAGAAAAGTGGACTCTGCATCCAGGGCCTTCCAGTGGCTCTTCCTTCTATCAAGGAGCTGAGGTGTCGTTAGTGACCCGAAAATGACATTTCAGGCTGGTGCACCAAGTGAAGTGCCTTCCCGTGGGAAAATAGCTCCAGATGACTGGGCCACATCCAAGCGGAAAGAGAGCCGGAGCCACTGACCTACAAAAATAACGAGTGTAAAGAAAACCATGAAACCCAGCTTCAGTACCCTATTTACATGTCATCAGTTTTGTGTAGAGAAATCCCTCAAGATCAGGCTCTTTTCCCCCAGGAAGGCTCCCAGGTGCAAGGCAGGGCTGCCAGTCTTGGAACCTTGGGTGTTCCCGTGACAGGTCCTGAGACCTTGGGAATTCTTAACATTTTCTAAATCTTGGTTAAACTCATTTGAAAATGGGGAGAGCAACAGAACAGGGTAAGTAACAGAATCACAAGAGAAAGCAAATGGGAACACTTTATAAATCATAAAGCAGAAGGAAAAGTTAGCTGTTGCTGTTGGATTCACTTTTTTTTTTTTTGACATCAGAAATCAGGGCTTTATTCTGCAATATGGAGGAAACATGCTTTGTCCACCTGCCCCAGACATAAATTGTTATCACTCAGGAACTGGCCAGCAATGCCCCTTGTGGACCCCTTGCAGGGTTCTAATGACAAACCCGAAAATTTTTTCTTCCCTTAAAAATACACCCATATCATTATTTACAGAGTTCACTTTTATACTGGTATAAACAGTTATACTAAGGTAGCACTTCGATTCAAGATGCTGAATGCAAAGTGTATTTTTTTTCCCCTACTGGAGATTGAAGTGCGGAGTGCTCTACCACATAGCTACATTCCAAGCCCTTAATTTTTTTTTTTTTTTTTTTTTTTTTTAAATTTTGCAACAGGGTCTTGGGAAGTTGCTGAAGGTCTAAATTGCCCAGGCTAGTCTTGAAATTGTGACCACCCTGCCTCAGCCTCTGGGATAACAGGCATGCACCATTACATGCAGCTGAAGAGAGCTTTTTCTTTCTTTTTAAACTTGGCCATGGAAGCTGACCACAATCTCTGTCCCAAAAAGCCAGTGATAGTTTAGCAAGGAGCCCCGGTGTGACCAGCCCCCACCCTCTCCCCTCCAATACTGCCATCCTATCCACCCTTCCCAGCTCCTAAGCCTCTGAAGAGAAGACTTGACCCTTTCAGATGTCACCCCTTTCAGATGTCACTATGACATTGGGATAATGTTGGAATTAAGTAATCTCAATCCCTTTTAGCTCTGATATATATATATATATATATATATATATATATATATATATATATATATATATATATTCATAAGAATACCCATCTTCTGGCACCCTCTCTTGTCCACTCTTTGCCTTCCCATCCTGTCCCAATTTTGCCCTTCTTCCTTGGGGGTTGCATTTGATCCCCTGTACCTTCTCTTTGCTATATCCTCACCAACACATCTACTTTGCTCATATTCTTTGGTCTCTCCACGTTTTGACAAGAAAGATGTGTCTCTTCTCCAAGTGGCGACTCCCTGAGAATTCTTTAAGTGGCTGGGGGTGGGGGGCGCGGAGATCTCATGTATTTTTGGTACCAGAGATAATTAGATAATTGTGCAATTAGCAGTAATTTTATCCCTCCTGTAATTTCCTTCTAACAAGAGCCCCCTTTAAAAAAAAAATGAGGGATTTCTTTTTTTCCCCTTGTTGTTGTTTTGTCTGGAGTGTCTGTCATCAGAAATTTGGTCGGACACCCACGCGTTCCACGGGGAAGCGAGGGGGAGGGGGAGGGGAAGGATGCGGGAGGCAGAACTCCTGGGGGAGAGAATCTGCCAAGCGGGCAGCTCTTCTCCGCTCCCTGGCAGAGCACAGACTGTGGGAGGGGACGGTGCAGGAGGAGATTGCGCCAGTCTCCAGAGACAGTCTCCCGTTTCTACAACGACTCCCCCAGACCTTCCCCCACCCCTTGCCCTCTGGGCTGCTGGGGAGGGAGACTTGGGAAAGGCACCAGAGGCTGGGAGGGTGCAGCTGGACTCCTCAGGGACTCGGTGGTTTTTTTGCAATAGAGGCCTTCCTATTACGTGTCGCAGATGGGGTGCAGAGGGCAGCGCTCCAGGGCTCTTATGCCGGACTCTGTTTCCTTGGGCATAGGACACGGTACCACATCGCTCTCGCGCCCCCTCGCCACGTGGGCTGTGGCACAGAGGGGACAAACACCCTCAAGGCCTAGTGCCAGGTAATTACCAAGCAAATTCCCGGCGATTTCCTTTCCTCCCCCGGGCAGTGCCTGCTGCGTGTTCCCTGATTCGGGCCCCGGCTGTGCAATCAAGACCAGGTAACCTGCGGGGACCCGTAATTGCTCTGGAGTTGCCTGGGACTTTGCAAGGTAAGCACGTGCGAGGCTTCTCCCCCGCCCCAGTGCGCACGGGCTCGCCTGGCGCCACCCTCTCTCCGCCGGATGTAGGGGACCGGTGGACGCTGGGTGCTGCAAAGAGCCAGGTGGGACGAGATCCGATTCCGCGAGTGAAAGAGCAACTTTGCGCTAATGGAACTAGGTTAGGGAAAGCCCGGGCAGAGAGGAGAAAAGGAGGGGAGACTGGGCGACTTGGGGCAGGAGATGGGCCACCTTGCCCTGTCCCCTGGGAAAGGGGCCTTGGGGTACATGAGATCCTCCTGGCCCTTCCCTCCGGTGCAGAGGCGCCTCATTGATGAGCCTTGTCATCATCCTTCAAGTGTAATTTTTTTAAATTGCAAAAATCTTACAGAGCTATTAACCTCAAAAGAGTTTAACATATGGCAGACCGAGTCTCCCTCTTACCCTAATTATAAGGCTTGCAGTAATGGGGCTGTCTTTTAAGTTACAGCTGCTGCGCTTTTGGCTTTCGCTAACATTACATCCTATTAAAGAGCTACATTAAATGCATGCAAATTGCTGGAGCGACCGCACTCTCCCGACCAATGAGGGGGACGGATTGCAGCCGAGGCGGCGATATCGGGGTCAGACTCACCCTGCTGCGAACGCCATATGATCTATCAATCAAACTCCTCTCATTAATTAACTAATTCATTAAATATCTTTATATATGAAGGCCCGGCCAGGCGGAACATTGTGTTGACAGGGACGTCCCGTCAGCACTTAGCCCTGCGCTTCTGTCCCCTCCCACACAAATCACCCGGTGACTAAGGGAGGTCAATTTCCCAGTGTCTGCAGGCAAGGATGCAATCACCATGTGGCTCCTGGGGGCGCCCTCCTTGAGCTTCCTTCCGTGTGACCCCCATCTGTCCGGCCTCCCTAGGGTGCACCTGTCCTCTCTCACTAGAGCATTGTTCTAATAAGCACTGTGTGGATCTTTTGCCTCCGCTTTCATGGAAACCTTTAGAGGGTCAGACTGGGAAGGGTCTTGCTCATCCAGTGCTTCAGGGCCTAGCACAAGGCCGGTCCATGGCAGATGCTTTGAATGTTTGCTCTGAATTGAAGTGACTGCCTCTCTTCAGTACTTCCGGCACCCTTGAGGCCTTCTTTGCTTTTCAGGAAAACACTTCAGAAAGAAGAGGACAGCCAGGTGAGCTGATGACATCTGTGGAGAGGAGGAAGGTGGCTGATTGGGGCCACGGGAGGAGAGACAGAGATAGGCTGGGGGCGGGGTTGGAGGAACGTTTAAAGTTCAGAACTGGCCAAAAATGTAATCACAATATTCAGACTCTGAAGCAGACTCCTAAGAGAACCAGGCTGTGAACAATAGAGAAACATTTTAGAATGGATACTGGGTTGCTTTATAAGTGTGTGTATACTTTAACCTATACTATAGATATCAAACTCCTTTCATTAATTCATTAAATATATTTACATATTTGGGAACAGCTGGGTAGAACATTGTGTTGACAGGGACAATGTTGTATGTATATGTGAGTGTGTGTATAATTTGTTGAACACTATCTGTCATTTTCCTATATTATCTCGTTAAATGTTGGCAACTTTGTTAGGTGTTTATTTTTGTTTCTAGGTAATAGGAAAAGAAGCAAAGGCTTAGGGACTAGTAATAACTAATCCAAGGTTCAAGTGGCAGAGCCAGAAGTCATACTTGGGCTTTCTGAATACATGACCAGGGCCTCCTGCTATGTTATCAGAAAGGAGGAAAATATTACTGGTGAGATCAACAAATGGGCTTTCCTTGGACACCTACTGCCCACTCTGTCTACATAGTTGTCTTTCCTTTTTTCATGGTAGCCACTGTCACCACTGGCTTCTTGGCTAGGTTGGTAGATTTGGGAAGTGGAGGTGGTCGTAGCATCCAATGATTCAGGATGCTTTCTCTAGACTGTGTTTAGAATGGGTTGGAGTGATTTTCCATTTTTGTTGTGTGTTTTGTTGTTGTATGGTACTAGGGATTGAACCCAGGAATGCTCTACCAATGAGCCACATCCCCAGCCTTTTTCATTCCAAGGTCTCACTGAGTTGCCCAGGCTGGACTTGAACTTTGTGATCCTCCTGTCTCAGCTTCCCAGGTGTGATTTTCCATATGGAGCATCTGGAATGGACAAAACCAGATGCCTTATCCTTCTGGAACCAAAAGATGTGGGCCCTGTGCAGTTGGGTACATACATGGAGACCAGATGGGCGGTCTCTAAACCAGCTCCTGAAGGACATTCCTCCACCACGTAAGACTCTAGCCTCTGCTGGAGCGGGCAGTCTGGACAGAGATATCAGGTCAACGTGAAGAGGACCAGTGCAGGTGTCGGCCTTGTTTCCTGCTATTCAGCTCATGCAAGTTCCCACTCCATCTGTGTGAAGTGTGATGTGCAGGACAAACTGGCAGAGCCTAGAAATCCCTGGAAAAAAATTGCCAGACCCTTTTATGCTGCTTCTCTCCCTGTTTCCATCTCACTTGCTCTCATGCCCTTCTGAGACATGGGGCTAATGGACTTTGGCCGTTAGCACCCGTGATGTTGGGTACCAACCTCACCATGGGCCTCTGTAACTTCCTCTAGCCCCCTTGGTTCCCAAGAATAGTTTTGGAATGGGGCGTGCTGTGATAATGGGGGTTAATGGTAACCTTGGAATCAATTTTCCCTCCCAGAAGAAAATTCTCCAGGCTTAGGCTGCACACACTGTAATACTGAAAATGGCTCTAGATTTGAAAAATTGGCACGTTGTAGTCCAACAAGGCAATTTTTGAATTGTTCCATGCAGCTGTGCGCCTCTGGATGCTATGTTGCTTGTGTCCTAAAGCCATGGATAAAGAACATTTTCCAGCCAAAAACAGCTCAGAGGTTGTTTTTTCTTCTCCCACCCCAGCCTGAATTTGTTTTTTGTTCACCTGCCCAAAACCCTTGGAACTTTGGCCTCTACCTAAGCAGCTGCCAGAGCGGTTGGACAAAGTGAGAGTGTGTGGCTCTCTGCAGAATTTCCTTCCTGCAGGCCTGAGGGCAGAGGGCCTGGGAAAAAGGGTTTCCTGAAGAGCAGGGTCCATGCTGGGCAGCTAGGCAAGGCCAGAGCAGCTCAAGAATGCAGCTTCCAACCAGCTTTTCCTGGCTGGTGTCAGAGCCAGACCTTTCTTGGATGAAATGACAAGAACCCAGAAAAAGAAGCGTTTGATCATTGCGCAGGATACCTGATTTTGATGAGCTGTGTTTTCTCTATTATAAGATGAGCACATTTTTTTTCCCCTGGCTTTACAAACATTTAAAATACAAAATAAGTCATCTCAGAATAAAAATAACAAGGTATATACTTCAAGTAATGGAAGCACAGAATGTGAGGACCGCAAGGCAGTGTACCAATTACTTAGTAAATGTCCTGGTTGTGAAGGTGGGGATTGAGGTTGCCCAAGGTCACGTATCTGGTTGGTGCATGAGATCTTCATGTCCCCACATGGTGCTTCAGGCTCTTTGGGTAATGGCTCAGGTTGTCAGGGAAAGCCGTTGTTCTATCCCTCTTCTCCAGTGGGGTCACCGCTCTCTTTCAGCTTATTTCTCCTTCATGATTTCTCTGCATGGTGGGACTTATTTGGTGACTGAAGATGAGAACCAAATAACTGGATGAAATAGTACATGGGACAAGGGCTGAACCGGTGCCTGACCTACTGGCTGCTGGCCCCTCTAATGCAGTTCTCACAGCAGGGCCTGTGATCTCCACTTGTCCATGGATCATCCCTTCCTCCTCAGGCTCCTTTCCATGGCTCACCATGTCATTCGTGAGATGATCTGTGCCTGTTTCTCTTGTCCAAGGCCTCAGGACTACTGGCTTCTCTCCACTCTGTCCTTGCCCAATATTATGCAGGTGTCTCTGCATGCGGATGTTTTTTTCTTTCCTTAGATGCATCTTGCCTCCATTCCCTTTTGCATTTGTCATTCATCTTTGCACACTTGATTATTCCCTTTGTCTAGAAAATTCTTGACTGACCTGTCCCTTCATTCCTACTTCCCTTCACCTAGTGGACTTTGACTCACTCTTTGTTCTCAGTTGTAACACCAATTTCTTTTCACTAGGCCACAAAGTCTGGATGAGAGTATGGCCTCCCAAAGCACTTTCTCCTTCCCTATGCTGTTACCTTTCCCTATGGCATCAGCCCATTGGAATCTCCCATTTGAGTGTAAGCCTCAGAGGGCAGGGCTGTGTCAGGTTCATGTTCACTGTCTTATGAGAGGCACCCTGCAGACTGCGTGCCTCATAGGAGGCATTCCACGAGTACTATATAAAATGATGTCACTCCCACTATAATAAATAGTAACAGTCGGCATTTACTGAGTGCAGGCATGTACCAGAAACTACAATAAGTGCATATTATGCGCATCTTCTGGTTTGTATTAGTTTTTGTGTTAATGAAATGAGATAAGAGATCAGGGTTCTAGTTCTGGCTCTGTCAGCAGCTAATGCTGGCTCTCAACAGTTACCATGGTTTCCTCCTCTTTAGCATGAAGGAGAGAGAAAGGAGCTGCCGGACTTCACTTCTCTGTTCTTTTTCCCAGACAGAGAGGGAATCAAGAGTCAGTTGAAGTGGGCCTACAGGGAATCGAGGCTCAGGATTCAGAGAACCAGCAGACACAGAGGGTCATCCGGGAGCAGGAGAGGGATCTGGCAGAGGCTGGGAAGGGCAGCGGGTTGTTCTCCCATGCTGGGGTAGAGCTTCAAAATAGAGAAGCCCGCTGCTAGCTGAGTCATTAACGCTGGGCTCCTCGCTGCCACCTCGGGCATTGTCTGATTTAAGTGTAATAGCTTGTTTGGTGGATTTTGCCTTCTATAGAAATCCCCCCAAGAGTGAAGTGCTGCATTCATCCGGGAGAGCACGGGCCTTTGTGCACTGATGGCCCGGCCTCCGCTGAATGTGTTTGGAGTTGGTTATCAAAGGGGAGGATAAATTAGAGTGCAGGGCTGAAAAGAGAGGAAGAGGGGGCCCTTTCATGAGCAGGGCTGAGCACTTAGGCAGCTGACTTGGGGCTGTGAAGCCCAAGGCTGGCCCTCTTGCCTTTTGGCAAGGGGAGCGCTATAGGCAGGGATGGCTGTAGACTGTCAAGAGCCCAAATTCAGAGATCCAGCCAAGCCAGTGGGGGGCAGGCACTGGTCTCCAGTGCCTGGAGGGGGACTGCGAATGGGTCATTTTCTCTTCCTGTGCTACCTCTTTTTTTCTTTTGGGGTGGTTTAGATATCTGCATGAAGAGTAATACCCACTTGCACTTCCTGATTTATTGAATCTAGTTCAGATAGTGCTGCTGCGGGCTCTAAGGGGACTCTCTGATCTGGGAGACCCTATTCTGGGGCTTGGAACCTTCCCTTTATTAGCCCTCCCTGCATCTGCTGTTCTCCAGCCCTGCAACATAGACTTGCAAATTGGTTTCCAGGCCAGTTGTGTGAAGGGCACTGATCAGCCATGAGGATGGAGCTCCTAGAATAAGAGCTCTTGGGCACTTGCTGCTCTCTATGGACTTGGCTTCTGATGTCCAGATGCAGAGACCAAGTTGGGCACAGCTGTCAGCTGAATCACAGGCAGGGCTGCCTAAATATGGCTCTGACTGCCCAGATTTTCCCTGTGACAACACTCACTCTATTCTTCAGTGGTCTTTTATCCCCATCAGTGTTCCTAGCCCTCCCACCCATCCCCCATTGATAACAACTTACCATTTGGGATCCAGATCAACAAAGGGGTCATTCTGCCAGGACCCAGATATCTGCCTTTTGTTTGCCCATTATAACTGACCCTTAATACCAAGATCTTAGAAGCATATTGTTTTCCAGTTGAAAGGAACCCAGGACATCAAGCTCTAGACTTATTATTAAAACCTATCTTATGTTACACATATGTATGTGCATACACACACACACACATATATGCATATAATATTTATTTATTGTATTACTGGGGATGGAACCTTTTTTATTTTATTTGAGACAGGGTCTTGCTAAGTTGCCCAGGCTAGTCTCCCAACTTGCAATCCCCCTGCCACAGTATTCCAAGTAGATGGAATGAGAGGTATGCACTTCCACACCCAGCTGGTTGCAGATATTTTAAAGAATTGTCTAAAAGTTATGACTCTACAATGCAACAAAACACACATTGTTCTCAGTCATATGAAATTTACCTGCTGTGGAGTGTGGTGCTGGACACCTGTGATCCCAGTGACTCAGGAGACTGAGGATTGCAAGTTGCAAGACCCTGTCTCTAAAAAAAAAAAAAAATTACCTTCCATTTCAGAGGTATTACTCCAAATCTATACATCTATCTCACTCTAATTGCACATTCGAATTATCTGAAAGCTTTTAATGAAATTCCGAGGTCTGACCCTTACATACAGACTCTTGTTCAATTTGTCCTGTGTGGGGTGTTTTTCCTAAAATACTGTAGGTGAGTCTAATGCAGCCAGGGTTGAGAGTCATTGACCTAGGGGCTTGTAAAACCCCTGCCCTCCCTCCCAACTAGGACCCCAGCTGTGCAGAGTCAGGGACTGTATGGACAGGAGGGTTGGCAGGCCAGTACTGGGGGAGCTGCCAGGATAGGTTAGACGTCATGAGCAGATTCATCATTTCACCCACTGCGTTTAAATCTTCCCTTCTTTTCTTACCCCTTGAGGGGTGCTTTCTTGGTGTTCGCTTAAAATAATTTAAGCTCACCACAGTGGGAAAGGAGCTTGGTTGCCTTGATGTGCTCCTGTCATTTCAAGGAGCTCAATAAAAATTTAGTTTCGGTGTTCACTCAATGCAGCTTCTGCATAGAGGTCTTATGTTGCAAACCAGATTTCTCTTTTCATCTGGTCACCCCCAGGGAAATTGTGTATTTGAAATTCAAACAATATTTGGGCAAAAAGAATTTCTCATTATATGCAGTGGGGAAGGGCAAGGAGAGGAAAGCACTGAGAAATGATTGAGTGACATTTCTATTTGCCAGTTTGACTTCTCTACCAGTGGCAGCTGTGGTTTAGGGGCTGCCAGAGAACTTCAGTTTCCTGGTGTGGACTAGAAATGCCAGACCCCTGGAAAAAAATAATTGGGAGGAGAAAAATATGAGGGGCTAGAAATGGATGTGAAGAGTCCGTGTGACCTCAAGCTGATATTGTTGATAACAAAGAGTATATGATAAGCAGAGGGTTCTGTATTTGACTTTTTTAGGGGGTGGTGGTGAGTGGTGCTGGCAATTGAACCCAGGACCTTGTACATAGTAGGCAAGCACTCTACCAACTGAGCTATATCCCCAGCCCTGAAAGTTCTATATTTTGCACAACTTCATTATAGGGAAGAGGTGGTTCAAATTCTAGACTCTCAGGTTGAAGGGACCTGGATCCAGAAGTCATCTGGATTTGCCTTCTTGACAGGTAGATAGAGGAAGAATGCCCTCTACTGTGTTCTGACACTGATCAAGTACTTAAATAGATGCATACAAAATACATTTATTGAAGGATATTTGGTATGTGGCTAGTGTTTAGGGAACAGCAGAGACCAATGAGATATAACACCAGCCCTAGGTAACTTATAGTTGGGCTCCTGGAGGAGGAGCCCAACAATTAAAATGTAAGGGAGTGATCATTGCTATGCAGAGGAAAGATGAGTGGAAGAACATTCACCTTGACCAATGAGGATCCAGATGCCTTCCCAAAAGCCCTCTTTTGATCCTGACAACAACTCTTGTAAATAAGTACCTTTATTTCCAGGCAGTTACACTGATACGCAGAGGAGTTAAATTTGCCTTCTCAAGGTGACACAGTTGATAACCAGAGTGAGTTTGGGAACCCTGGATGTCCCAGGCTCATGGTTTGCCACCAGAACAAAGAGCTTTCCTAGGAGTGCTAAAGCACTAGCTTTAGCTGGGGTGGGACATGAGAAAGGGGACTTGGGGCAGGTATCAACAGGTGACAAAGGGCGTCTCTGGGAGAAGGAACATTGAAAACAAAGATATCAAGGTTGGTAGCATGTGGGGGAGAAAACGGCACGGGGGGCCACAATGCAGAGAGGAAGATAAGGTGGAGCAGGAAGGGGGTTAGAACAGATATTTGAAACATGAAATGCCAACGAATCAGGATTTATGATGGGATAGAGGTGGAAGGATCTTCAAATTTTTTGAGGGGAAAGCAAGTGTGATATGATCATTGTTAGGTTTAAAAATTTTTTTATTTGTTCTGAATAGTTATACGTGACAGAAGAATGCATTTTGATATGTCTTACATAAATGGAATATAGCTTCTCATTCTTCTGATTGTACATGATGTGGAGTCACACCGGTCATGTATGCTGTTCTTGACTTATGAGTAAGAGTGGAAATTGGGAATCCTGGCTCCATCTTTCCCTAGCTATGTAAATGTGGACAAATTATTTACTCTTTCAGTGCCTTTCAGTTGCCATTTGCAACTAAAATATATTTTTAAAAACATTACAAATGGATCTTTTATATTTATAGATGGTACTGAGGATCAAACCCAGGGCCTCACACATGCCAGGCAAGTGCTCTACCACCGAGCCACAACTCCAGTGGGTATAATTTTTTACCTTTTGGAAATTTAATTCTGATACTGGTTATATAAAAGCGGATAGGAGGGGGAGATAGAAGACCCAGATGTTAGTTAGGAGCCTATTGAAATAGTCTAGCAAGAGGGTAGAAGGGCATAATCCACTGTGGCAATGACAGTCCCCTGTAGAGGAGTACCTGGGGGATGGAATCGGAGTTGCTCGCCTTCTGCTTAGTGGTGGAGGTGGATTCACATGTTGCCCTAGATAACCCTCAGCTGGGGGGATAGCAGGGCCAGTCCCAGAGCTCTGGGAGCACTGGGAGCAGTTGCAGGTGAGAAGCTATGTTTAGCTACATGCTAAACAAGAGTGAGAAGCAACCAAGGGCCCAAAGATGACCCTGGGCAAGGCAATCCTGTACTTGTTTCTGTGCTTCTTTGCCCCCTCCCAAGTCCCAGGAAGTCCCATCTTCATGTGTCCTCTATGCAGCCCTGTACTTGCCCTTCCTCACGTGGTCAGGACCTTAGGACCTCAGGTCCCTGTCAAAGCAGATCCTGGGTTCTGCTGTTTCCTTGGGGAGGGCCAGGTGTGAGGGATGGGTGGACAGAATCCCCACACCATGTAGACTAAGGGACGAGAGGGAGGATTGGAGGATGGTGGTCAGTCCCTATAGAAAACAAGTATTATGTTTTGGGAGGAGAAAACTGATGAGTGACAAGCTTTGGGGCTGTCATAGATTTCCTGTTGCCATAGAACCCTTTGATGTGGGACCCAATGTGTTTCTGAACTCTCCACCCCTGTCTGATCCTGTGCATGTGGCATGTGGGGTATAGAGGATGGCAGCTCACTGCAGCGTGATGACTGTTGGTGAGCAGGCGGGGCAGCCTGGACCCTCCCTTCCCCGGTCCTCTATCCTCCATTCAATGCCACCCTGCCTGCTGGCTACATTTTGCTGCTGCCACTGCCACCATTGGCATAGAATCAGATGGTTCCCTGAGTTACGCATCAGGGATTCAGGCAAAAGGAGGCCTGCAAGTGAAGGGGTGAGTCTTAGAACAAAATTACCAGCCTGCTGTCAACCAGGCGCTCTGCCTCTGCAGAGCAGACTCCAGACAGGTTGCAGCATGTCAGGCCGGGGCCTGCCTGGGCTTGGCAGGGGTCCTATGGGCAGACAGAGTCAATTACCCAGAAAGGGTTCCACTTAACTTCCCCCGCTGCTTGCAGGCCCTGCCCCGGCCTCCGCAGCCTCGCTGGCTTCTGCCAAAACACCGTCAGCCTGTGCTGGAAGTGGCTGCCTGCCAACCCTGTCTTTGGGCATGTCCAGGGCCACCCATTCCAGGGGGCCTGCTTCCAGCCCTCATCAACTCTGGGGCTCCCTGTGCTGGCCCTTGGCCAGTGGATTTCCATTTCTCCTCCTGCAGACCCAGCAGGATCCTTCAGTGGGAGGGACATCAACAGGCTGCCTCATCTATGATGTCCATTGGTGGGTGGCCTCCCCCCTCTTGTGACATAGCATCCCACATGGTCCTAATCCTCCTCTGTCACTGTCCTAGGGCAGTGTGTGGTTACAGTTTGGGAGCTTTGAAGTCATACAGACATAGGTTTGAAGCCTGGGGTAGCCACATACTGCTGTGTGACCAGGCATATGACTTTAACCCCTTTGAATTTGAGTTTCACTACTGGCAAAATGAGAATAGTAATAGTATATATATCTCTTGCAGGATTATTCTGAGGATCAAAGAAGAAAATGGACATTAAGTACTCCTTGTGCTTAGCACTTGATAAATGCTCAACAAATATGCTTGCCTTCCCCTTCCCTCTCCTCTTCCTCCCCCTCTCCACCTTTCCCCTTCTCCCTCCTTCCAACCTCCTGTCCCTCCACTTATCAGGAAGTTTATTGTTTCTGTTCCTCTTTTCTGCTCTAGAGACCTGAAATGGGAGAAAGCCTGGCTTCTAGTCCACTCATATCTTCTAGTTCTCTTCATATTTAGTTTACGGTTCTGAAGCATATGGAATCTGGGTATAGTCCCCTTTAATTGGGTAATGCATACATTAAGGACCTTAGGTTCTTTTAAGTGCCATTGGCTGCTTCAGTGTGCTTGACCACTGCAGTTTCATATTTCACAGACATTTCCTTTTTGCACATTTCCTCAACAAGCCCAGTCATCTCCCAAATGTGTCCTGTTGACCTCAAATATCCAAAAGATGAGGCTCAGAGCTCTATAAGTATAAGGCTATGACAGGATTCCAGCTTCAACAGTACCCAAGGGATGGAAGGCAGAGTCTGCAGTCATTTAGCCATTAAGTCACTCAGAAAGCAATTATTGATAGCCAACTGTGTACTTAGGAACTCAAGTTGAAGGAAGGTCTCTGCCCTCCTCTAGTGGGGAGGGGGATGAGGAAACAGACATTACAATAGAATGGGTGTACACTCTGACAGAATAGTGCTCCTGGAGGAGACGGGTCGGAGAGGTTCCTGGGGCTCAGTGGAGAGCCACGTTCTTCAGGTCCTGGAGGATTTCACTGAGAAGCTGGAGACATGGAACCTGTTCTTTGCCTCCATCTTGGGAGGTGTGCTACCTAAGGATGGAATGACCTCTAGCCACCAGCCAGCCATCTTTCCCAATTTGTACTTTTGAAATCTATACATATGTTTCTCTCTCTGAGGGTGTTATTTCTGGGGCCAGGCCACACCTAGGACAGAGGGCACTGTCTGGAGGCATCCCAGGAGAGGGGCAGCAAGCCCCCATCTTTCTTTCTTGCCATAGAGGTGGGTTGGTGAGGTGGGACTGGTGGATTCTGTGAGTGGTGACTGTGCCCCAGTACTATACTAATTGTGCTAGACAGAGCTGTTTAAATACCACCAGACAGAATATTACTCAAATTAAAATAAGGCCTTAAATGTCATTATTTGTGTCATTATTAATAGCCCCTAATTGTGTTCTCTAATCATCATGAAATTATGTTAGTATTAATATTCACGTCAAAGCTGCCTAGGGAACTTGGAAGATTTAAAAAAAAATTATACCATATGTCAGTTCCCATGAATGTGAAGCAAATGCTGGCTTTAGTACTTCAGTCCGGGCTACACATGAGACAGCAGCCTGCAAAGGCTTGGGACTGGGCTAACCTCTGGTCCTTGTCCCAGTGACTGGCTCCTGGATGCTCTACCTGGCAAGCCCTTTCACAGCATCGGTAGGACCTGCTCCCCTGGACACCATGCATGTCTCAGCCAGCTGCTCTGGCTGGTGAGGGGACCAGATAGCATCCGGTACCCTGGGACATGACACCCCTTCCCCTCTCCTCCAGCTCTTGGGAGCTGCTTGTGTCTAGACACCATAGTCAAAACCACATGGTACTCCTGCCTGTCCTCTCTCTCCATGTACTCACAGCCCCACCTCAGTGGACTGTGGGACCTGCCCAAACTACTCTGTTGTGCTTGGGGAAGTGGCATGAAAGAAATAGAGTTGAGTCTCCTGGAAAAATGTATTATATATATATACAGAAAGAAATTTCAGACAATGTAGACTCAGAATTTCAAAGTATATACAGGGTGTCCATAAAATCTGGAAACAGGTGAATCTACTGTTCTCAAGGATAATCCTACACTTTAAGGAATAAAATAATTTTATCCTTGTTTCTGCATTTTATGGACATCCAGGCCTTTGCCCAGTGCTAACTTTGCCAGGGCATCTTTGGGGGAAACAGTGACTCCCAGTGTTTGTTTGGGGATTCATTTGCATACACAGAAGTGAGAGGAGCTGAGTTCTTCTTCCCCTTATGTCCCAGGACTCCCGTTCCTCATCCCCCCCCCCATGGAATCAGGTGTAAGAGGTGGGGTGGTGACAAGGCAGGCGATTTGCCAATTAGCACTCCCCTCTCTGGGGATGTGTGGGGTGAGTGCCCTGGGACACCCAGAGGCATCCGCCTCCTGCTGACATCACTCAGGGGCTCCTCTTCATCGTTTCTACAACATTCCTTTAGGCTGCCTGCTCAACGCCTCAGTCATCCACTAATGGAGTCCACGTGACCGCAATGTGTCAGACAAATCTGGGGCAAGCGCCTCACTCTCTTCCCAGAGCCCTTGGAATTCTCTGGAACTGAGAATATTCAAATGCCTTTCTTGGTGAAACAGCAGGCTTCCAACCCCCCAAATATTATGACTTGAGTTAAATATAACACAGGGTATGAAAATAACGGCAAAACATGGGAAGCAGAGAAGCCACGGAGTGAGCGATTCGTGCACATACTCTCACACACATAGAATGTCCCTCGGCATGTGACAGGGCATCCACAGACCCCATAGCCAGATAGGTAGAAAACCCACAAAATCACATAGAAATCGTGGTGCATTCTGGGCTGGTGAGCCGCCACTTCAGCCTGGAGAGGCCTAACTCTGCTGGTTTCTATATATATATACATACACATATACACATATATATATATATCAGATGTGGTTTGACTTAAAGGGTGGGAGGAAAAAGCTGCAGTGTAAAAGGAGACCTGCCTGCTCTCTCCACCATGAAGGGAGGCTGGGGTAGGACAGGCTGGGTCAGATGTGGCCAAGCATTAGGATACTTATTTCCCAGCCCAGAGGGCAAACAACATCACCCTCAGCCACTAGATTGCTTTTTAAGATAATCTAGAAGGAGCAGCCTTGACCTGTGAAAGGGAGGCTGGGGAGGTGTGTGCCTGAGACTGTGAGCCAGGTTCCAGAGCCTCTTTGCTTCCTTTGTAACTGCATGCATAAGTTTATGGTGAAAACTCAGTGGGTCATAGATAAGCGAAAGGTCTTTGAAAGTCAGTCGCTCTGAATTCCAAACCCAATGATTACAGTAATTGTTGGCCTAGGGCTGGATTTGAACCAGTGAACCCAGAACAGAAGCATTGAATAGGCCTCCTTTCAGAGGCATCCCCCCACCAGTTACCCAGCAACACAGCACGTGGCCACTCCTCTCCCCTGCTCTCTGGGCCAGACAGCAAGTAGCTCAGGCTATTCCAAAAGAGCAGATATATCCACATCTTTGTAATATGGAAACCTCTACATGTGGGAGGATTTATGGTATTTGTAACCTGCTTTTAGTTAAATGACCTCCTTTGATCCTTGAGAGGTAAGTGGGGCAGGTGGAATTATCCCCCACTGTACAGACAAGGGCATGGAGTCTCGGGACAGGTATTGGCCAAAGGCATATGGCTTATAAGGGACAGAAGTGGAGTTGACCCAAGCCTTCTCATTGCTAGTGCTATGTTTTGAATTGCCTTCTCTTAGAACGTACCTCACTTTCTGGCCCCCACCCCACTCAGAGGCAGCTTGGGAATATTAGTAAAATGTTGGGAACCAGCTAGACCATGAATTTATAAAGGCAGCATCAATAATGTCATTTATCGCCCCCCCCCCCCACCCATCTGTTCTGTTTTCCTGCGGTGATGTCTCAGGTGTACATGGGATGAAGTCCAGAGGGATGCGTGGGACGGTGCAACAGGAAGAGGGGAGAAGGAGTTTACCCTCCTGGGGTCTTTGCCTTTGTTCTCTGTGGTTCCATTCCTCTTACATCTGAAAACAAACCACAGAAGCAGCAACTCCCTTATCCCCCTCTCTAGGCACCAAGTCCCACTGAGGCTTCTTATTTGATGGAGGAGTTAGGTTGAGGAAGAGATTCCTGCTTCATTTCGTGGCTGATGGGAGGGTTTTAGGAAGAGGCAAGAGCAATACTGAGAATCCCTGTCCTGGACCCCCACCTAGAATGGCCACCTGCCTGCTGCTTGAGGAAGTAGACACAATGCTCTTCACAAAAACACCGGATTCCTCTGCCACCCACCGCCCCTTCCATCCTGAGACCCACCCGTCCAGCTTTCCACCTCTGTGCCCCATAACCTTCCCCACCCCCATCTTCCGCTCCACAAAGCCCCTGCTAGAAGTTGACAAAGCTGACTGGCTGCTTAATGTGCTACAGGTGTTGTTGCTAGGCAACCACCCCACTCTGCAGCTCAGACTCTGTCAGCCCAGATCAAACCCCTGGTAGCACTTAACCCCGTAACTGCTTAACACAAACACTAATTACCCAGGCCCACCAAACAGCACATTTATAAGCCATAATCAAGGGTGCGAGGGTGGATTCTCAGTCCTTCAACCAACACTTCCTACCACGATGTCGAGGCCCTTTGCTTGTAAGTGATGGCTCCTCTTTCCAGGCCACACCAGGTGGACATAGAATTTCTAGCACCGGCCATCCCTCCTCCCTGGACTGGGTTCCTCTGAAGTCAACTATTGCCTTCAGTTGCCTGCTTTCTGGAAAGAAAAAAGAGTTCGTAGCATCTATTTCTGCATTTTAAACTATTTTTAGGTTAAGATCCTTGAACTAAAATCTCACAGTTACATTTGAACTTCATTTCTTTGACGTCTGACTCAGTTGAGTTGGAGATGACTATCAATTTTGGACAATTCTTCTGACACTTGAATATTTTTATCTTGCTCTGATGGAAAAACTAAACTAAACTAAACTAAACTAAACATCTCTTTAGGGTGACAATGGACCACACAAAGCACAAGGCGTTTGTAGATAAACATTTATATTAGAATGTAGACAGGCCAATAGTAGAACTGCCCTGCCTTGAGTTGGCCTCCCCATTTTGGACGGTGATTACATTGCTCCGTTAAAGGGACATACTTAAAAACTATTGGCGAATGCATGAACACACAACCCTGTTTTAAATTTCTATTTCCTAAATCATAGTGTAGCTTTCACAAGGATGAGAGAAATCATTAAATGGCAGAGTAAACCTGTCTCTTCTTCTGACCTTTTTCTCATAAGACGAAACACTGCCTATAAACCAGATTATAGGAAATTCCCAGGTGGCACTGAACCTTCTTTCTCTGGGTTGTCCTAATGGTAATGTGCAAGGCCAGGCCTGATGGGCCACAGAAGTGGAAGCCTCTCCCCACCAGCTACCAGGCACCTCCCAGGATGCTAGGCGCTGAGTAGTATTTCAGGGACCCACTCCCACTTTCTTTCTCTGCTGCAAAAAATCATTGAACCTTTTTATTGGCAAATGCCTAGTTATTCAGACATAGAGGAACAGAGAGATCTTGTTTTCTTTGAGCATTTACATCCATTATTTATTTAGCAACGAATATTTCAACTTTAGAGCCACCTCAAAGTAAGTGTCATGCTCGCTCTGGGTGGCATGTGCCAGGAACAGTACTAGGTGCTTATGTATGTGTTCTTATTTAACTGTTACCTCAGCTGCATCATATGGATGTGAAAGTCTCTACCATGAATTGAGGTTCAAAGATGCTAAGTAACCTGCTCCCGTTTGCACAACTAGTAAACATTTGATTCCACTGCCACCCACTGCCCCTTCCAGGGCACAATTGGCATTCTGATGCCTAGGTCTCCCTAGTACCATACCATATGGAGCCTCCCAAGAGACTGAAAACCACAGCTCAAAGAGGTTAAGTGACTTTCCTGAGATCCTGCCGCCAGTGAGTGATGGGACAGAGATTTGAATGAGAATTGATTTGACTCTAAAGTCCTTTTCATATTTTGTCTTCTAAAGTACACCACCTTTCAGAGTTGTTTCTCCCAGATTGGGGATATAGGGACAATGGTCGAGCATTTGCCTAGCATGCACAAGGCCCTGGGTTTGCTCTCCAGTACTGTGCAAAAAGAAAAAAAAAATCCCAGAGTTTTTCCTCCAGTTTCTGTATTGGATGGTGCCTTCTTAGAGGTGAATTATCCATGAATCCAATATGAAAAAACAGGTTCTAAGGAGTAGCATAGATTGTGTACTGAACAGATTATGTCTTAAAGTAGGGGTCATCTGTCCATCCCCTCACACTTTCTTAAAGGTTCACATTGGAGAAGGAGAGAGAGGGATGGCGATGGGGGGAGGAGGAGGAAAGGGAGGGAGACAGAGGCAGAGAAAGGAGAGAGGCAGAAACACACACACACATGTTCCTGCAGCCCGTGGCTTCCTGCTTCCCTCCCACATCTTGAGTCAGTAATGCCTTGGCTTTGGGCTAAGCCACTGTTGCCAGCTGGTGGCATTAAGAGTTGGGATTGCCAGCTTGGTCACAGGTGACAGATTTGGGAACATCATCATGGCCCTGGCCCCTTCCCAGTAGACCTAATGGGTCATGGAAAACCCTAGTTGGGGAGCTAAACGGGGGCCAAAAGAGACTGTGTAGTATGGGTCTAAGTGGGGACAGGGACGAAAGGCTTGTCCCGTGAGTTTAACACTTTCATGCAAGTGGTTTCTCCATAAAGTATTAATAATGTTCCTATAATTGATACTTCAGGGCAATAACCTCTGACAAAATGGCCCTGATTAGCAGATAATTGAGTGTGTTGGATTGTGTCCTGAGAGAGCTGAACGCCAGGCAAGGCCCATTAGCCCATCATAATGACCCCTTTTGTCAGGTATTAGTGTCATTAAGAGCCTGCTCTCTGAAATCAGTCCCTTTATTTAACTCTTTTCCCTAATTATATGGATCATTTTACAAATCAAAGCAAATGTTTGCATACAGCCCCCAGGCATGCAGTGGAGCAAGAAGATGGAGGAGCAGGCTGGAGACTGCTGAGTGGAGAGTCCTTGGTACCCAGAACACTCTTTGTCACTGGGAGTTTTCTGGAGGTGACAGGTTCCCTAGGAAATCCAGCTGGCCTTCCACGAGGATATGGTGCACCTGGTTGTCTTAGGGGCCTGGGTGAGGAAATATCTGGATGGAGTGCTTTGCCAAGAGAGCTTGCAGGCCACACAAAGGTCAACACCTGAATGCATCTTGGCAAAACAGCTGGGCTCCTGGACTCAGAATAGCTGCATCCTTGCCACGGAGTGCATCAGGCTGGAACAGGTTGGCACCCGAGCCCAGCCACAGGGCACCTAGAAGACACAGAACACCCGAGCTAATCATTTGGGTTATGCCAGGAGCAGACTCCTGTCTCTGTCAGAAAGCACAAGCCTTTGGGAGTGGCTGGGGAGGATAAGTAGGCCCCAAGCCCTCCCTATCTGGGAAGATGTGGCCGAGGTGGACAGGTGTCCTCGCTTGGAGCTGCCAGCTAGGTAAGCAGTTAGTGCTCCTGGGACTCTCGGGAACTGAGCATGATCAGCCCCCAGGCCACACACACAGAAGTTGACACAACAGAAAGCTCTAGGGACAGAAAGCCAGTTTCTGACCTGCTCTCTCTAGCACACTCTCACTCATTAAAAAGTATAGACAGTTTGCCGTTTATTTGAATGCAGTCACTGCCTGACACCTTTTCCACCTTGCCCAGCTCTGTACAAAGCTTTTTTATCCCAGGGCAGGTTCAGTGTGGGTGAATCAGAAAGAGGTCTCATCTCCAGCATGAATTGCTTAGAGACAAGGGATGGATAGCATTTTGGCAGCTAAGAAGGATATATTTTTATATAAACCAAAGAGGAAGGTGAAAGGATATCATCCATTACAGCAAAGGCCCAGAGGTTGCTGAGCCGGGATAATTTACTTATCTGGCAAAGTGATAGGTGAGTTTCCCAAGAGGAGTTAGGACCTGTTATGGGTCCTGGGTGGTATCTGGACCATATTTCCTCTCTCTATCCTACTTCTGCACAGTAAATGCTCCTTGAGTTTGCTTTCCCTTGTTTTAATCACAGAGAGTCTTGTGCTTCCGTGATTTGCGTTGGGCCTGGTGAATTTCCCAGCATTGGCCTTGGGTGGAGAGCTGCCAGCCGTGCAGAGAAACTGCTGGGGTTTTTGCCGAGGTAGCAGAATTTTGGTGGTGGAGTGTGACATTCGCCTCTCAGAAATAATACCTTTCATTTAAGGTAGGAGAGGAGGTTTGACATCCCATGAAAATATGATTTTCAGCCCTGTTCTGCTTGGGGTACAGTTTTTCTGCAGGGCCTAGTTGCTGAACCAGGGAATGAAAATCCCTGACTAGGTGATGGTAGTCCACGGGCCACTATGGAGGACTCTTCCCATTCTGGGATTGCAGATGGGGAGATCCTACTCTCTGACTATAGCTCTCCTGGGGGGTCTAGTTTGATTTTGTTTGTTTGTTTGTTTTGATACTAGAAATTGAACCCAGGAGTGCTTAACCACTGAGCAACATCCATATCCCTTTTTAATTTTTTATTTTGAGTCAGGATCTTGCTAAGTTATTTAGGGCCTTCCAGTTTGGTTTCAACCTTAAAGTTTATTCCTTCTAGGGAACACAGTGTGCACCTCACCGTCCTGAACACTGAGACTAGAATGATATTATTGGTGTTTAGACAAACTGTTTGATAAATATTCAACACCATGTCAATTCCTAAGTTGTAATGTAGAATTCTATATTAATTCAACCAATAAATAGTTTTTAAACTTTGCACTGCCTAGGTCCTGAACCAGGCACTGAATGTAGGACGAACAAGACATGGAACCATAGCTGGATGCCGTGGTGCGCACTTGTAATCCCAGCGACTCAGGAAGCTGAGGCAGGAGGATAGCAAGTTGGGGGCCAGCTTCAGCAACTCAGTGAGGCCCTGTCTTAATATTAAAAATAAAAAAGGTTTGGGATGTGCCTCAGTGGTAAAGTGCCCCTAGGTACAAAAAAAAAAAAAAAAAAGAAGAAGAAGAAGAAGAAGAAGAAGAAGAAGAAGAAGAAGAAGAAGAAGAAAGAAAGAAAAAGAAAAAGATGTGGAAGAAAGAAAGAAAGAAAAAGAAAAAGAAAGAAGTGAAAGCTTCAAGGAGCTCAGTATCCTACATGTACGATTTTGTTTTTGTTGCAAGACTCTCAATCCAATCCATTTTAATGCTGCTGTAGTAAAAATGTAGACTGGACACCATAGGAATACATGGGAGAAATGACTAAGGACCTTTGCCCAAGAAAGAAGGTGGAGGGCTTTCCTGAAGATGCAATGCTTAAGCTGAGCTTTGAGAGTTTTGTCTGATAAAGGAATGAACTAACCCATCACCACAACAAAGAACAGCTATGATTTGTTAAGGATTCTAGTATAATAACCACAATACCTAACCTTATGGAGCAATTACCTTATACCAAATACTTTGCCTAATTTATCTCATTTGATTCTATAGTAACCTTGCAAGAGAATATATTTTGGGGGGTATTGAACTCAGGGTCACTTAACCTCTGAGCCACATCCCAAGCTCTATTTTGTATTTTATTTAGAGACAGGATCTCATCAAGTTGCTTAGTGCCTCGCTTTTGCTGAGACTGGCTTTGAACCTGTGATCCTCTTGTCTCAGCCTCCCAAGCTGCTGGGATTAGAGGCATGTGCCACTGTGCCTGGCTGTAAGAGGGATATTTTTGATACCTCCATTTTATTATTAAGGAAATAAAGATTTTGAGGAAGTTTATAAAGATACATACTCTGCTAGAGTCACATTATTATTAAATGATAGGTAATCAAAATTTGAACCCAGACTTTTAAAGCCAGAACATGAGTTCTTTTTCTTCCACTCTCCTACTTCCCAAAGCACTAGACAAATGTCAACTCATGAAATCCTCACAGTGGTCCAGAAAAATAGGTACACTTGTCCTCATTTTCAGGAGAGAAGATTGGTGGTGCCCTAGGGTGATCTATGGTGTGCAGAGGGATATATGAAGCAGAGCTTGTTCGGAAACTTTCAGAAGGAACTCTCATGTATTCCTGCAGATCCTCATTCTACCTTCCCAGCTCTTCAGAATAACTGCTCCAGGTCTCAAGTTCTCTGTGGTTAAGATGTAGAGTTTGGGGTGAGAAGTGGAAGGTAATGAGGTTGGTGGTAAGTAAATGTCCACGTCCTAATCCCCAGCACCTGTGACAGTGTTGGGATACAAGGCAAAGGGGTTGCTGATGGAATTGAGGTGACTCATCAGTTGACCTTGAGATGGGAGATTATTTTGGTTTGTCTGGGTGGACCCAGTGATATCACAGGGTTTGGGGCTGAGACTGTGACTCAGTGGTAGTGCACTTGCCGGGCACGTGTGAGGCACAGGATTTGATTCTTAGCACCACATAATAATAAATAAAATAAAGGTCTATCAACAACTAAAATATATATTAAAAAAAATAAAGAAATCGCAGGGTCCTTATAAATGTAAGAGGGAGGCAGAAGAGTAAGAACCAGAGAAGACCGTGTGAGAGGCACTCACCCTGATATTGCTGGCTTTGAGGACTGACAAAACTGAAGACAGCAAATGGCCTCCAGATGCCGGAGAAGACAAGAAAGAGGATGCTTCTTAGAGCCACCAGCAAGGAACACAGCCCAGCCAATGTCACTGTTTCAGTCCAGTGAAACTAACCTCAGACTCCAGAACTCCAGAACTATAAGAAAATAAATTTGTGTTATTTTAAGCCAGGAAGCAATGAGTTCTAGCAGCGAGAGTTGGAAAATAGGAAGAGTCAGCTTGCAAAAGATCTTGTGGACTGGACTAAAGAGTTTAGTCTTTAATTGATCAATCTTAAAAACCTAAGGACAGAGACCTCAACTATAAGGAGTCTGACCCAGATCAGCTTAGCCTTAGGAGATGAGGCTGAGTCTCCTCAGGAGTCAGGCTTAGCTAATTGTTCTAGGTCTCCCAGGTCCACGTGTTCTTTGGAGAATTAGGCAGTAGAAAATCACTGTGACTTGATCTTAAGAACACCGACAGGAAGCGAGAGGCTGCATCAGCTGATCCTTAAAGGCACATTCTGGGGCACGGGTTGCTTTTACGAGGGTTTATTCATTCAACAATGATTAACTATTGGCCTACTATAGATCAGGTTTTTTTCCCATATTTTTAATCAGTGCATTATAGTTGTACAAAACGGTGGGACTTGTTACATGTTCATATGTTCATGCTATGTAACAACATAATTTGGCCAACATCTTTCCTCAGGATTTCCCCTTTTCCTCCCCTCCCCCTCCTCCTGGGTTCCTTTCCTCTACTGCTTCTTTCTTTTCCTTTCCCCTCTTTATCTCCCACATATGAGAGAAAACAATCTTGACTTTCTGAGTTTGACTTATTTTGCTTAACCTACTGTAAGTTTCATCCATTTTTCTGCAAATGACATAATTTTATTCTTTATGGCTGAATAAAACTCCGTGTGTTTATATACCACATTGTCTTAATGCATTCATCCATTGGTGGACATATAGACTGGCTCCATAGTTTGGCTCCGGTGATTGTGCTGCTATAAACATGGGTAGATACTAGATACTATGGCAGGTATGATGGTGAACAAATATGTTTTCTACTATATCTACCATGGAGCTTATAGTTTCATGACAGTAAGATATCATATAAGAAGTCACAAAATAGGTGTGTAGTTACAAATTGCAGTTCAGTCTTATAAAGCAAAAGGGTAGGGTGTGCTGAGATAGTATACAAGGAAGACGTCATTTACACTGGGGTTTCATGGAAGGTCTCTCTTGGGAGATGACATTTGAAATGAGACCCATGCATGAGATCGACTTTGTTGGGAGATAGTTTTAAAGAGCAATTTCAAGGAATGGGAGCCGCATGTTTGAAGTTTTGTGTCTGGTAGGAGTGTGTGGTAATCAGGGAACTCAGAGAAAGTCTGTGATCCTGGAGAGTGGTGCTTGATGGAGAGATGGTACAGGATGTCGCTGGAGAGGCATTAGAGTGTGGGACTCTGTGGGCCCCTTTAAGGATCTTGGACCTAATCCTGAGCAATATGGACAATCACTGAGGGAGAACAAAGTGACATGACCTGGTATGGACTTTATGAAGATCAGTCTGGCTATAGTGTGGAGAATGTTCTAGAAGGGCATGGACAGCAAGTAAAGAGAACAGGGAGGAGGCCATGCAGTGGTCAAGACAAGAGATAATGGTGACTTAGATAAGAGTGATAGTGCTATCATAACTGGGTTGATTTAACATTATTTTGAAGATAGACTCCTCCAGAGTTGGGAATAAGTTTAATAAGGGAAGTTAGGAAAAGGGTCAGAAATAACCCCCAGATTGCTGGCAGAATGACTGACTGGATGGAGGTGTCATTTATTGATATGAAACAGGTTGGGGGAGGAGAGATTTTGATGGGGGAGAACTCCAAGGGTTTTTTTTTTTTTGAATACATTAAGGGACCTTTTAAGATACACTTTTAAAGAAGGTAAGCCATTAGACAGACAAGACTGGCACTCTGGGGGCTGGGGTTGTGGCTCAGCTGTAGAGCGCTCGCCTAGCATGTTTGAGACCCTGGGTTTGATCCTTAGCACCACATAAAAGTAAATTTTAAAAAATAAAAGTATCTTGTCCAACTACAATTAAAAAATAAATATTTAAAAAAGAAAGATTGAAACTCTGAAATAAGGCTGAGGTCTGGGCATATATATAAATTTGAGAAATTTTAGTATAGATACTAAAAAACTAGGGGAAAAAAAATGAGGGCCCAAGACCAAATCTGGAGGAACTCTAGCATTTGTATTCTAGTATTGTATATATAATACCTCAGCAAATATTCCATTTACTCCCTAATATTTTCGTTCCCCATTGCAATTAGGTGGGGCCCTGTGACTAGATCTAATTAAAGAAGTATGATGGAAATGACAGTTAAAAATTCTATATTTGATTTTCAGTCTGTCTTTCTCTCTCCCACCTTATCTCTCTCTCTCTCTACAGGTACAAGTTGTTGGAGCTTATGTTACCTGAGTCCCTGAATGACCATGTGGAGCAGATTGCCTGCAGGTACGTCCTGGCCATGTTGGATTAGGTGGGAACAACCTCATCTTATATTAAACTGCTGAGATTTAGGTTGTTTGCTATTGCAACCTCATCTATTCTATTCTTACTAATTCAGATAAAGAAACTGCATAACATAGTTTTGAACAGTATAGACACAAGGATCCAAGCTGTCTGTTCTACAGACAAAACTGTCTTTTGCAGTTACTAGCTAAGTCAGTCAGAAAAAAATTTCTCTGTGTTTCTTAGTTCTCTCATCTAGCAAAATGGAGAAAATAATAAGTCTACGTTATGGGTTTGTTTTGAGAACTAAAGTGATTGAAAAACAGAAAGCTCAGAATTGCACAGATAGTAAGTTTTGTTTAAGAAAGAAGAGGTTGCACAAAGCCAGCAAGAGGTTAGGAGAAAAGCAGGAGAAAGTGAGCTCACGGGAGCAGAAAGAGGGTTTCAAGAGGAGGGAAGCATTCGCTTGGCAAATGCTGCTGCAGAGTCAAGTAGATGGAGACACCAGAGCGCCTGTGAGACTTTGTAATCTGTGGGTCACTGATGCTCTGAGCAAAAGCAGTGTCAGTGGTGCGTGGGCGTGTGTGCAAAGGAGCAGCTGTGGAAGACACAGTGATGTGGGTCAAAATGGAGAAAGCATCTGTTTCCATGCCCTTGGGGCAGCTTGGCTGGGAATGAAGAATACAGAGATGAGGTGATTATTAGAAGTGGATATAAGACAGGAAGATTTTATTTGATTTTATTTAATTTTTTTGGGGGGCAGGATTGAACCCAGGGGCACTTTATCACTGAGCCACATCTGCAGCCCTTTATTTTATTTGAAGACAGGGTCTTGAGAAGTTGCTGAGTCTGACCTCAAACTTTAGATCCTCCTGCCTCAGCCTCCTGAGTTGCTAGGATTACAGGGCTGTACCACTGGCTTCCCACCAACACTTTGATTTTGAGATGGGAGATTCTACAGCATATTTAAAGAGTGAAGGGAAAGTTCAATCAGGGAGGGGAAGTTGAAAATAAGAAGACATTAATCATTGTCACAAGTCCTTGTAGTGCTTTGAGCAAGTGAGATCTGGAACACAGGTAGTGGAACTGGCCTCCACCTCCATTGGACTGGGAACGAGGGAGGGGTGGAGGGAGGATAGGGCAGGTGCAGAGAGGGTGATGAATTTGGGGGCAGGAAAAGGAGGAAGTGCTCTTTGATAAAGAGTGAGACTGACGTGGCTAAGTGGGAGGTGGGAGGCTCCGAGTGAGTGGAAAGCTGTCCCTAGGAGGGAGGCTGAACAGAGGCTCCACTGCCCACGTGGGCTTCCATTTGGAGGTGCCTGCCACAGCTCTGGATCTGAAGCTTATCCATCAGCTCAAAGCCAGAATCCTCTCTTCTCTCCATGAAGATGTAGGACATAGTTCTCTGCTAGAACAGGGTCCAGCTAGAGCTTACTGGTGGTGTTTGGTCCTCAGTTGGTATTTTCAAACTGGTTTCCCACCTCTCCTCCGCATGAGCATTCCTTTAGAAACTGTTCTGTTCCAACTTGTTCTCGCTCATGAGATTTTATTGGGTCCTTTTGAACAGATCCCCTGCCTCATCTGGAATGTTTTCTGCACCATCTCCTCTCAACTGAATCCAAATCACCTTTCTAGGCTGTGCTCAGACCTTGGTGAAGGGTCTCCATCCTGTCATCCCACAGTGACCTCCCCTGCGGTGTTCCCACATCACTTGGTGTCTACCTCCTCCTACTGAGGATAACAGGCTCATGGCCATCACCCCCCGGGCTGCTCTGTGTGCTCCTTATGAGCATCTTTCTCACCATTGTATGGTTCACATCTGAGTACCGGTACCAGTGCACCATGCATGGCCCACAAAGGAAGGTATACATTTCTTCAGTGTGGTCAAAGATGGTGACTTAGACATCTTTAAGTCTCCTGTGATGCCTCACTTGTAATAGGTGCTCACTAGATACTGGTTGATAGATTTGCTGGAGTGAGGAGGAGGGAAGAAGTTTAAAAGACAGGATGCCAAGGCTCCAGCTGGATTCATTTTTCTAACGGGCAGCATTTTCCTTAAGCCCCTAAGCCTAGATTGCAACATCTTCAAATCAGTGAGACAAAGAACTCCATTCACAACCCACCCTGCCCCCACTCCCCGGAGTGAGTCAGAGAAGGACTCCTGTCTATAGGATCCATGGTGACCTTTGGATATTGGGGAATATTGCCAGCGCTAATAAAGTCCTTGTATGTCAGTAGGGCTTGCTAATTCCCAGGAAAGAATGTTGACAGTGCTGGGCTTGGGCAGGCAGTCCCAGGCAGAAGATGAAACATGTTTGTGCAGAAGGAGGGGAAAAGATGTGGGTCCCCTGGGCTGTCAGCCTGAATCTACACCTCTCTGCTGGTTTCCCCTCCTGGACACTCCCAGGAGGCATGTGCTGTGTGGGCAGGCACTTTAAAACAGCAGTGTGTGCTCGCTTTGTTTGGCTTTGAATGCAGTGCCCTGCAGGTATGTAGTAGGTGTGCCCACCTGGGGCTTTGGGGGAACCTGGAATCATGCTCAGGTGTTTGAATGGAGGCAATTGTGCTGGAGGGAGCTGTCAAGCTCTTCCACACTTCAGCCCTCACCTTCGGGACCTTGGGGTCACCTAGTGCATGTGGGCGGTTAGGCGATAAGCTAATAATGCTGGGAACAAAACCAAGCCAGACAGGATCTGAAGATCAGTGAAGAGACCTGCCGTCCTCCACTCCATCCTTTGCTCCTGTTTCTATTCCTGCTTTTCCCTCCCTCTCCCCTTCCTTCATTATCCAGAGCCCTTGTTCTTCAGAAGTGGAATCCTATGCAAAGGGAAGTGGGCATTGTTCTAACAAGAGAAGAAGTCCTCATTGGCCAGGAGAAAGAAGAAAGCACAGTAGGTGCTCGGTGACTGCAGATGAACTGTGGAAGGAAAGAAGGGCTGGTGCCAACGAAGCCGTGCCCATTGGTTCCTTGAACGTGGGCTACTCTCTGGAAGGGGTGTCTTTAAAAAAGGAGCAAAAGGAATTGTTGAGGGGACTCACAAAGCCATGCTGTCAGTTCTTTCAAAGAAAGAATTTCATCCTTTGGGAGCCCACTTAGAGTGAGAAGGGCCATCTTGGTGAGGTAACCCGCTCTGTTGGTCCCTGGCCCATTCCCTCACTGGTGGCTTCATAGCCTGCCTCCCCACGTGGTTCCCTCTGCGCCCTGCATGCTCTCCGTGCCCCCTGTGCCCCAGTAGGTCAGCGGGCTGTCTCTTCCATTTTTGTCGGTTTCAGCTAACAGGTCTCCGACAGGCAGGCAGTTGTGGCTCAGCAGGGTCTTTCCCTTCCCAGGAAGATGGCCATGTCCACAGAGAGGCTGCCTCTATCCTCCCTGGAGGGTCCTGAGTGTATGAATCAGAGTCTGGGTCTGGAGACCATGTGGTCACACCCCAGGGTGCAGCTGACATGGAGCCTGCTCTGATTTAGGAGAGGAAGAAAGTGCTCTCAAAATCACAGATGGAAATTGCTTACGTCTCTGTCCTCCTTGATCCCTCACTTACTGGAAAGGAACAGAGAATTCTGAACACATCCTTTCTAAGAAGATGCTCCTGGCAAACTCTCTTCCAGAGTCTGAGAATTAGAGTCCATCTGAAGCTTGCAATTCAGTTGCTCCAATAGCAAGGGACCTTCGGGTAGGCTGGGGAGTTCACCCAGGGTTTATAGTCCATGCTTTCCTCTGATTTTTCATCCTTGCCAATCTGGGAGCCTGAAACGTGTTTTAATAATGGGGATCCTTTGTGTTCCGACTGTAGAGGTGATTTGTGGGTATCCTGACTTCACCTCTTCATTGGCAACCCCCAAAATGAAGCTGACGGCAGAGGAGAGGAAATGAGGGAGGAGGAGGGGAGTCGAGATGGGTGTGTTCAAGTGAGGCTGAGAGTCCCTATTTTCTCCATTCCTCCCACAAATGACCTCATTCATTATGGAAAAGGTTTAACTGATATTGAGTCATAACATGTGAGAGGGAGAAGGAGCTCAATCGATTCCTCTCTGGAGCACCTGGAGGCTGTGGATTGCAGGGGGTAGGTAGATGGGGAGGGAGTTGGGGGGGGGGGAGAGGAGATGAGTTAGAAGATGATCTGGCCTGAGAAGTGGCTCTGGAGCATCTGGGCTTTTGTCAGCCATGGAATATGCACATCCAATCTCAATTAACTTCTGCCACCATCTCCGATTCAGCTTCTCTGTTCATGCCGGTGACGAGACCTTAGCTGCAGGAGACAGGGGTGGGGGAGACCTCACATTACCTAGGTGAAAGAAGCAGATGGGCTCACCTTGCCAGGGCACTGGTGGTGGAGAAGAGGCCGAGGCAGCAGCTGGGTTATTTCCCCAAGCTCTTGCCGGCCAGCAGCTTTGTGAGTCCAAGCTTATGGGAGGAATGAAGCGAAGCCTCCTAACAAGTGCGGTTTATGCACAAGAAAAGTATTGTAGGAATGAGCCTCCAGGTTTTCCCTGTGAAGCCCAATGGATGAGCTTGCCTGGGGCCCAAGAGCTACTTTTAAGGGCTTTGGTTTCCTCTGCTGAACAAAGAATTTGATCAAGGACTCTACAATTGCATCATCCACATTTGGTAGCTATGAGTGACATGTGGCTATTTGAATCTGAATTAATTAAAATTAAATTTATTAAAAGATTCTGCCACTCACACTACCACATTTCAAATGCTCCACGGCCACATGTGGCTAGTGGCTACTAGGTCAGGCAGATTGAATAGAAAATTTAAAAAATATCATCCTAAGATTTGGTTGGACAGTGTTCACATATAAAGTTCTTACAGTGCTGCCACTGTGTTATTCTATCATTATCCATTATTAAGAGTCCCGCAGGATTAGTTCCTTTGGCTTTGTGAGCTTCCTCTTCCCACCAGCTCCTCTCAGCTGCCACCACATACGCAGCACACAGTACGCACACAGACAGGACACACGTGAGCACACGCACACTGCTGTCTTCCAATAGGGCAGTGTTGAGAAATCTGGTTGCCTGGCTTAGGAACAACCGAGAAGAGATATCTGCACTCTTGTTTTTATTGCGGTATTTTCACAACAGTCAAGTTATAAAAACAACTTCCATGCTCATTGGCAGATGAAGCAAAAGAGAAAATGGTGGTGAATATATTCAAGGGAAAACTATTCATCCTTAAACAAGAAGGAAACTTGGCCACTTGCAACAATGTGAATGAACCAGGAGGACATTATGCTAAGGTGAAATAAAGCAGACACAGACAAATATTGCATGATCTCACTTGTATGTGGAACCTAAAAATGTCAAATGCACTGAAACAATATGGTTACCAGGAACAGGGGAGAGGGAAAAGACGTGCTTGTCCACCAGTACAAACTTTTGGTTGTAAGTTCTGAAAAGCTAACATACGGCCTGGTGATTCTAGTTAAAGTAGTATAGACTTGAATATACTTTGATAAAAGATGGATATCAAAATGCCACAGTGCACACCCTAAATGCACACATTTTTATTTGGTAAATCTCAAAAAAACTGTCAGCTACAATGGCCCATGCCTGCAATCCCCAGAGCCTCAGGAAGTTGAGACAGGAGGATTGTCAATTTAAGGCCAGCCTCAGCAACTTAGCGAGACAACACTGCCTCAAAATAAAATTTACAAAATGGCTGAGGATAGAGCTCTGCCCCTGGGTTAAATCTACAGTGACAGCACCAGGGGGAGAAAAGAATAACTCTTGCGTGGGTGCAGCTCTTGACTTCTTAATGTTAGACTTTGCGCTTCCTATACTTGGTCCTTACAGATGTTTTCTGAGTGCCTACTATGTGTCAGGCATCATTCCCAGTGGACTGGGGTGTGGAGTTTGGAGGAGATCCTGTATTTTAGGTAGTTCTTTTGCAGTAGAGTCAGTGCTGGGAGTGTTGGCGGCCACTTGCTTGTAATGGCAGACAGCGGTGCAGGCACAGGCTTGGCCTCTGGGGGCTCGCTCTGTACAAACAACTCCTGACTCCGTAAACCCTTTACATAAACAACACGGAGGCTGCGCCACGCTGGTGGTTATAGAGTGTGATGAGCACCTTATTGGAGTCATGCCAGTGTGTCCTGCAGGGGCAGTTGAAAGAAAGGCACTGTCCCTCTGGGCCTCAGTTTCCCCATGCAAAGTGAGGTGGGGGCTTGGCGAGCGCTAGGATTCTCTTGCTAAGGTTCTCTCCTCTAGGACTGGAGGCGACTGAAAGCTCTATAGAGGAGAAGGCTTACTACCTGCGAGTTGCAGGTTACATAGGTTTTTCTCTATTTCCCAACAGTGCTGCCCTTTACTTCTGTGAAATCCTGAGGAGGCCTAGAGGCTCTTGCCTTTCTCCGGGCCTCCCTCCTCGCTTCCCTCCCTCCTCTCAGGTTGCACGGCCCCAGCCTAGTTCTTGTCATATTTCCTACCGGATCGGGCGTTTAATTAAAATCATAATTAAAATTGATCTCCTCATTAGCATGCACCTGCTCTGCCTCTCACATCCTAGCGTTCCATTATCCACTGAAGATGTCAGGACTGACAGGCGAGAGCCAGACCCCAGGCCAGCCCAGCCGGATGGGGCTGGCCGATGACAACATCTGGATGGAAGACTTCAGTGGAGAAGCTGCGTTTGCAGTCGAACACAAACAGTGACCACTGGGAGGGCTGTCTGGGGGGAGGTTGGGCTGTGTGGCGGACTGCCGGCAGCGGGCTGGATCCGGTGGTCCTACTGGAAGCAGAGCTCTCACTCCTTCCTCCTTACCCCTAACCCTGTGCACCTGCGCGCACACACGTGGACACATCCACCTTGGGTGATCTGTGACAAGCCAACAGACTTCTTGAACAGGCTCCCTGATTTCCTTGAGGCAGACCCTGATTGTGCCCTCAAAGAGCCTCCTGCAGGACTAGTTTGACCTCCATCATGATTGCCCTCCAGGGGGCGCCACTGATCGCAGGGCAGGCAACCAGGCTCATGGCTGGCCGGCCCCTCCTTCCCTGCTGAGAACAGTGCCGAGTGCAAAGTGCAGGGGTGTCAGGTCTGAGTGTGCAGAGCAGGAGAGTCCTGACAGGTTGTTGCCATCTTCCCTCCAGGGAAAGTGGAGGGACCCAGGTGGAGGAAACCAGCAAGGACGTAACCTAGTGGGCCTTCCAGCATGCAAGAAGGCAAGCTCCACGAGAGTGTGGGCATTTAGAAATACGTCAATTTAATTGTGGTAAAAAACACATTACATTTACTGTCTTAACCACGTCTAATGGCACACTTTGGTAGTGTTAAATATGTCATATTGTTGTGCAACCAATCTTCAGAACTTTTTAATTTTGCGAAGCTGAAACTCTGTTCCTGTTCTTCCTATCTCCCAAGTAACCACTGTTCTACTTTCTAAAGTTTTTATTAATTTGACTACTCTAGGTATACTTCATGTAGGTGGAATCACATAGTATTTATCTTTTTGTTTGTGTGTGACTGGCTTATGTTACTTAATTTAACATCCATAAGTTTCCTCCATGTTGTGGCATGTGCCAAAATTTCCTCTTTAAGGCTGTGTAATATTCCACTGTGTGTATACATATATATGTATGTATATATACATGTTGTGCATATGTATATGCACAACATTATATCTATATCTATTTCTGACATTTTCTTTAACCACTCATTTGTTGATGGACACTTGAGTAACTTCTACCTCTTGAATACTGGGATTAGGAAGATGGATGTGCAGTATTTCTTCAAGACCCTGTTTCCAGTTCTTTATCTGTATACCCAGAAGTGGGATTGCTGATTCATGTGGTAATTCTATTTTTAATTTTTTGAGGAACTGTTGTACTGTTTCCATAGCTGCTGCACCAGTTTTCATTATTACTAGCAGAGCACATGGTTCTCATTTTTCTCTCTTGTTGCCGACACTTGTTCTTGTTCTTCTCCGCCTGCCCCACTATGGCCATCGTATTGGATGTTAGGTGATATGTCATTGTGGTTTGGATTTGTCTTTCCCTGAGGCTTAGTGATATTAAGCATCTTTCCCACATGTTCCATCATGTTTTGCAAATCCTGTGTAAGATTTTTATTACCAATCGAAGCCAAATTGACCTCACATGGGGGTTGAAGGGAATTTAGGTTTGGGGTTGGAACTTCATTCATATCCCATAGCTCTGCCAGCTCATGGCTTGTGGTCCTGGGCAAATTACCTCTCTAAGCCTCAGTTTGTAAGTATGAGAAGTGGGAATCACAATATTTAACTAATAAGATGGTCTCAAGGAAGAAATGAGGAAACAGGCCCTATAATTGGTTATTCCTTTTCTTTTTCATCTTCCTAGTAACTCTGAAATTTTGATTATAGCATCCTACAAATGATAAGAACACAAGAACTTACTTTATCCCTTATGTAAAGCAAATGTGCCTATTGTACACATGTAAGGCACGGCCCTTCACCAGGGAAAAGGCTTGGGGTGACCAGGAGATGTGAGGCCAGAGCAAGGAGGGGACACCCAAAGCTGGAGCCTCCTGAGCTGGTAATCAGGATAGGCCAAGGGAGCACCTTGGTGCCAGGAGGGCAAGCCTTGACTGGGATTGGGTTTCCCACCCAGTGGGGGTGATCAAGAGGGTGGAGCAGGGCAGAACAAGATGAAAACCGGTGAGGACCAATTTCACTGCAGAAGGATACGTGAAATTTATCCAGGGATGCAAAGCCCTAGCACCAGGAGGAACATTTTCCTGTGGGCTACTTAAATTCCTTCTCCTGGAATTGAAATTTGTTTTCTCTCCTGCAGTCTTTGGGGAAGGAGAGAAATGCTAATTACCCTCCTCCATAACCCTTCATTGATTTAGGGCTGGGGAGCTCTGCCATGGCTGGGCTTCCTTCCCTCCCAACGCCACCCCCCCCCAACACTAACTAGGGCTCAGTCAGCGTCCAATAAGCAACAGGGCAGCTTTAGCTTACAGTGCTTCTCCAAAGTTCCTCCTCCCGCCCCTTCCACAGTCCCTCTCCTCCTTCACACCTCCTGTCTCCAGTGTCTGTCTTTGGGAGCTCAGGGCAGAGGTCACCCTCCAGGGAGAGATGATTACCCAATCCTGCCCAGGTGGGCTCACCTCTGCTCCTCCCTAGAGCAGCCAGCAGGCAGCCTGAGAGCCCTGGGAAGCCAGGTCAAGTGCAGACGTTGTAGGAGCAGGAGCCAGGGGGCCAGGTGTCCACCAGGGAGGTGATTAGCTCCGCGGTGCCTCCAATGATAATCTGCACCGTGAACACACAGCACAGTGGTGGAGGCGTCTGCAGGCCTGAGCGCTGGCTGTCTCTGTCCTTGTTAGGGTGAGAGGAGGAGGGAGACCTTGCTAATTGCCGACTTACCATGATTACCACCAGCTCCCAGCCCCGTGAGCTACAGGAGGCAACTCGAGGATCAGTGGAGAGACTTGGAGGGACCGAGGGATGGTGGACCTTGGGGACTCAACTTGCGAGAAAACCCTGGAATTCAAAAAGTCAGTTCATCCATCGATCCGTATTGACCAGCTGCAATGTCTTCTATAGAACATACAGAGCAGGCTTGAATCTCATTTTTTAAAAGATATGAGATGAGCCGACAGAGATGACTCTCAGCCTAACTCATCACAGGACCCCCCTGCAGGCTCACACACACACACACACACACACACACACTCACTCATACACACTTGGCTCTGAGCCCTCCATGTTAGACACTCTATAAATATCCATCTCATTGAACTAAAATGGAAATTGGACCTGGAGAGAGAGGCTGTGGCTGTTTTCGCTCCAGCTGTCCTGGCTCCTTTGCTGCTTGGTCCTATGGCTCTCTGGGAAGGTGGCGGATGCAGAGGTGAGGCCAGGAGGACCTGCCTTAGCCACCATGGGGGCAGCAGCAAAGGCCAAATCAGTGCAAGGCAGACAGGGCTTGGACAGATGCTCCGGCCAGCTTTAAAATGAAAGCAAGTGCTGAGCTTTAGGAGGATGGCAGGAGAACCCTGCTAACCACACAGGACACGCCCAGACCAAGCCCTGGGGACAGGAACCCAACAGCCTGGGTGGGGAGATGAGGTGTGGGCACCCAGGATCAATGAATGTTAATACAGGCAAATTTTAGCAATGCAGTCCTCTGAGGTTGGCCTCTGGTTAAGAATGAACTAATCTTAGCCCCGTGGATTATAATTTTAAGACCTCAGAGAGGTCCCTGGAAATAAGAAGCTTTTTGGAGGATACCGTAAAGGAATGTAGAATTTTTCTCCCTGTTTGGGGGAAGTGTGTCATGTAGCCATCTCCCTGCTGGTCATGTACAGTCTACTGTCTCTTACTTCTGGGAAGGGCATGGGGACAGCAGTCCTTGTTGCCGGCCCCAGGCCGCAATCAGGCTGGGACCTACCCCATCTTCTGCAACTACTTAGACTTTTCCTTAAACTCCCCCAGCCCCAATCCCCTCTGCCCTCACTTCTGTAAACTGCATTGCTGCCAACAATGGCTTAGAGCCCCACCCCTTCCCTAGGTCCCCAAGTCTGACATCCCCTAAGATCTGATCTATGGCAGTGGGCTAGTGGTAGTTCCACAGGAAAAAAAAAAAAAATCAATAGATGAATTATCATTTGTGACATTCCTAATATGAGTCAGGACCCTGAACTAAGCACTTAGTACATGAGATACTGTATTTCCTCTTAACAATCTCATGAAGGATTGCTTAATCACTTTATAAGGACTGATTTATAAATGAGGAAACGGAGGCTCAGAAAGGTGGCAGAACTTGCCCCAGGTCCCTCAGATGCCAAGTTGCAAACCTGGGATTTGAACTCCGAGGCGCAGGTTCTTCCTCCTACAGAGAGTGGGGAAGGTCCAGTTCCTGGGCTTGTCCTTCCTCCTACTTGTCACAGTAGTTCAGGGTCCGGCCTGGATCCATCATTCCTCGCACCCTCCCCCAGCCTGGTCTCTAGCCCGAGATGCCAGAAGCGTGGTTCTTCACCTGGTGGAAAGCACTTCACCTTCACTGTACCCAGAGACCCACCATTAGTGCTCGTAATGGGGCTTCTCTCTCCCTCTCTCTTTTTATAGTTTCATTATGAAACTAATGAAAAGAGACATTGAAGGAAGTCACTGTAATATCTTATTTTCTTCCCTTGTTTTTGGAGAAACAGAGTTAGACAACCTCAAAGCATTTTCCAAGCTGTCAGAGGGCAGTGGTGGTGCGGGGGGGATGCTGGTTCTCTTCTACAATTGGTGCCCAAGTGAGAAGTCCAGAGAGGTTTCTCTGGGGGGTTCTGTCCACAGGACGTCCCTTTCTCAGGGCTTCATGCCCTTCCCTGGGGACCTGTGTTCCTTCACTTTGCTCATCTTTTCCCAGCCTCTTCCCCTAGCAGCCCTGCCCTGAGCACACAAGTCAGAGGTGGGCTCCAACCTGGCCATCAGAGCTGGCCACTTGCCCACAGCACACTTCTGCCCCGAATGGGCTGGCCCTTAAAGTGTCCCCTTGGTGTCTGGTGCTCTTCTGAATGCCTTATCACATCCACCCATTCAATCCTCACGACAATCCTGCAGGGTATGTATTGTTCCCATTTTACTGTTGAGAAAATGGAGACACAGAAGAGTGAAGTGACTGTCCAGGGCCATGGCTGGCGGTAGGACCTGGGCCTTGACCGCCTTGGGTCACAGCTCAAACTTGGGACTGGTTGCTGGGGATGCTTAGAGATGATCTCTGTTTGTTTGTTTTGTTGGTTGGCAGGCTGGCCTAGGAAACTTTCTATTGTGAATAACGCGGCTCCACAGGCCAAGTTCCAAACAGCTGATGTATTAATGAGCAGAACTGTGGTCCTCCTGCTCTCCTGTGTCCCCCTCAGCACCTGAACAAAAGACAGGCTCCATGGGTGTTGGGTGGGTGGTGATTGAATTGAATTTTTACCCACAGGAAATTCCACGGGCTTCCACCACCGCTGAGGTTGGAAAAGGGGAGGGGGGACAGAGGTGTGGCGGTCTGTGAATGGGTGCTCCCCCTGGTGGGGCGTCCATCCTGGAGCACAGGCTATGCTTATTCCTTGGGGGTAGTACTATTTTTTTAAAAAATATTTTTTAGTTGCTGATGGGCCTTTATTTAATTTATTCATATGTGGTGCAGAGAATTGAACCCAGTGCCTCACTCATGCTAGGCAAGTGCTCTACCGCTGAGCCACAACCCCAGCCCCAATACTGTTCCTTTCTTGCAGTGCTGAGGGTGGAACCCAGGGCCCTGCACATGCCAGGCAAGCCCGTGCCACACCCCCAGTCCTCGGGTGGGTTTGAGGCAGGGGTGCATCTGACGTTGGTGAAGCCGAGGTGTACTCTCCTTCTCCACCTGGCACATCCTTCCTTCCTCTCCTTCAACCTAAGAACCTGGCCACTTCTGGAGAGAGCAGGTTTGCAGGATGAGCTGAACTGGCCTTGGGGCACACCAGCTTCTGTACTTGACTTTCCAGGTTGGAGCTCAGGGTCTCACTGAAGAGAGAAGAGCAAACCAAAGGAAGCTGAACTCTGTGCCCCACCTAGGAGGGAGGTCGGTCGTCTGCAGAGACACACAGGTTAGTTCTCACAGGAGGCCAGGCTGCCAGGCTCTAGGGGCCCACACCTGCTGTTGCTTGTCCAGGTACTGGGCCCACTGGATTCCCACAGGGGGAGATGGCGGATGTGGGTGGGATGGGTGGAGAGACAAGGAGGGGGACCTGCGGGAGGGGGAAGAAAGATGCAATGTACTGAACTGGGAGCACTCAGGGAAATAAAGGATCTATTTTTTTCCATTTGTTCTCAGCAAACATTTGTCATTTAATTTCTTCCTAATTACACAATTACGTAATTATGTAGTATTAGTAAAATAAAGCCTAAAGACGTTTGAGTAAAGAATTACTTAAGTAAATAATGTCTGACTGAAGTAATTATTTCCTGGGTTTTCTATTTTAAAGTAGAATTGGATGAAATTGGCTCAGGCATTGTTGCAGAGCTGAGTGGGGGTGGGGGCTGTACAGGCGCCGGTGGTCCCTGGGGTCTATCTCCCAGCGTCATAGCACCTTCCTCTCCCCTGTTGGCTAGGTGGCTTGGGAGCCAGCTTCTCTGTTGACTCCCTTGGCCCCTCAGAGAGGGCACTTCCTATTGCCAGGGGGACAAGAAGACTCTGAGCAGCAGTGTGCCTCTGCCACACCAGGTTTACAGAGCTACCCGAGAGGCCACTGGCCCATGAAGAGATCACGTAGCCACTGTACCGTATTGGTGGTGATGTGGCAGCAGGGACGGCAGCTCTGGGGTTAGGCTGCGGTCTGCCCAGGGGCACTCCAGAGGGAGCAGGCCTTCTGCCTTGCACACCTCGGGGAACATGGGGTAGGAGCCCAGGCTGGACCTAGCTCTCTGGTGGACTTGGACCTGGCAGTGATAGAGGGGAGGGAACTACTCCTCTCAGAGGGTCAGGCCAGGCATGAGGTTAAGGAAGCCTGGTCCGGAGGTGGGGGTGCTGCTGCCATATTGTCTCCTCCTCCATGCTCAGCCCAGGTGGCCCTTTGCATGCCCAAAGAGCTGCTCTCAGGCACACACAGGAGCCCGTCCCCACACTACAGAGGTCTGTAACAAATTGGCTCAGCAGTGTCTTGTAGAAGGTGATTCTTGGGAAAACAGGCTGACCTCAGTCCCCTAAATTGTTCCCCTAGTCTTTCTTCCACAGTGCTTGGTAATCCTTCATAACCAAGGATTATGACTCCTTTGTTCTTTGGATTTGGAAAGGGCTTCACAGTGTGAGAGTCTCGTATTTCGAAATAAGGAGACAGGGTAAATCCTTCAGTCTTACCAGCTCTCCTGAAGCCACTCTGGAGTTTCTGGAGACATCACGTTCCCTGCTTATTCCTGGAGAAACCTCAATTCCAGGTACTGGCTCTCTGTGGTCAGGGTGGGATTGGGCATTGGGCAGGACTTGGGGGGCTGGGCATTGTCAGGACTGCAAGTTTGAAAGCTCAGATGAGGAGGTGGTGGAGACAGGCTGGCCATGAAGCAGGCAGGTCTGTCAGTCTTTTCCTCGGGGCGGTGACTTTGGGCCTTTGGTGACTCACTGAGCCAATAGTAGCCTTTGAGAACACAAAGGAGGCTTCTAGAAAGTCACCGGAGCCGAAGGACATCACTGCAAAGGAATGCTGATCTGGTCCCCCAGGCCTAAACCCACAAGGTGTGTTAAAAAAGATCAGCTTTTCTTGTGGTGTTTATTCATTTCTCCTCTGAGTAGCAGAAGTTTGGCAACCCGTAGTAAAGTTGGAGATTTGTTCCCAGCAAACTTCACTCTTCGCCATAACTCCCATATAACATTGAGAGAGATACAACCAAAGGAATCAAAGCAGGAAGAAAAAAAAAAAAAAAAAAAAAAAAGGAAAGAAAGAATCTAAATTTCCATCAATAGGAGAATGGATAAATAAGTTGTCATTTCGTATTTATTCAATTGAATTCTTTACAGTAATAAAAATGAATGAAGTTGAGCTGTGTGTATGAACATGGATGACTCCTACAAACACAATGTGGAGCTAAAAAAACAAATTACTAAAGAATAGACAATATACATGGCAACACTGCTTATGAAAGTTGTAAATGATGCAAAATCATACTATGTGCATTTTAGGAATAATGCATAGGAATTTAAACACCAAATTGAAAAGAGTAAGAATAGGGGGCAGGAGGATTTAGGGGTTGGGAGGGAGGAAGGGAAGACAGTACTTGGGCATCCAATTTTTTTGAGGAATGTTTTCATTATGATACTATGAGGTGGACACAAAGGTATCTATCAGATTCTTTAAAATGTTTGAATGTTTGAATTGAAATACTTCATAATAAACAAAAATAAAAAAATCCAAACAATTAAGGGACCCTGTCAGCACTCCCCACAAGTATCAGAATGTGTATGTGCTTTTGTGTGTGTGTATGTGTGTGTGTGTGTGTGTGTGTGTATGTGTGTGTGTATGTTGGGTGTTGGAGGAGGGGCTGATATTTGGGCCAGGAGTGCTGGAGAAGACTTCAAATAGACAGTCCACAGCTGGCTCCTAAGAAGTTTCCTGTGTTAAATACTTATTCAACAAAGTTCTCCTCTTCACATAATATTTGCCTACGTAAGAAGCTAAATATTCATTGAGTAATTAGCCAGTTCAAATTTGTGGTATAAAAAGACAATTCCTTCTAATTATAGGGATGTCAGTTAAAAGATGCCACACTCAGATGCCATTCACTGCCAAGAGAGCTTTAATAAATTCTCTCTGTGATTCAGATTCAAAAAGGTAAAAAAGAAAAAAAAATACAGACACCATTATTTTTGATAATTAAATACTTACCAGAGCCGAGAAAATAAGTCACACTAATGTTCTAGGCTAATCAAAAGCTCTTTTTTTAAAAGGTCCCTGTAGAAATATTGCTGTGGCCACAGATTTGCTCTTAGTCCCAGCATCATGGCAGACTTTTCTGACTATCTGTAGCTGGCTCTGACCAGTCCTGACTCCAACCACAGACAGTCCTTAGGTATCCATTCCTCTTGGAGATGTCATTTAATTTGCAATTACTTTTTGTTTTGCCATTGTAAATAGTTCCCTTGTGTATTTTTTCCCTACCTTCTCAATTCAGTTCTCAGTGTCATGACTATAGAGCCTGGTCTTTTTTAGGTGATAGAGTTGGGAAACTCAGAGCTATGTCATTTTTACTCCAACTTGCTTTACCTAAAGAAAGCTCAAAAATGACTTAATTTGTGTGTTAGCTGGTGTGGTAGAAATTGCATGCTGACTGCAGTCCCAAATCTGGTACTTCTCACTCTCTCTCAGTCTCAGTTTTGCTGCATGGTCAGCATGGGAACCATTCTGTCTCCACCTCTCCTCCTGGCCTTTCCAGGGTACACGTCCAGGATCACAGTGGTTTGATCCAGGGATAGTACTTCATGCACACTGGGCCGATCTAAGAATTTCGTCATGACTGAGGAAGCCAGTCAGATTCCTGTCTAGTTAAAGATGCTATAGAATAAGAAGTTAAGAAACACCCTAATTGTAATGTGTCACTTCAGATTGGATTTGACTGTGTTTAAATACTCTGCTCCTCTCCCCGGTCTCCATGCCACAAAAAAACTAAACAGAAAGCAGTGGCTAAAGCAAAATAGATATGCATGTTGCTCTCATGTGATAGAAGTCCAGAGGTAGCAGTGACAGGCAGGGCAGAGAACTCCTTAGATCAGGCTCCTAACTTTCTGCTCTTCATCCTCAGTGTGCATTCCCAGCTTCAGTCACCTTGGGTTCTAATAAGGATGCAGGAACATCAATGATATCTTTGCATTCCAGGGAGCTGGAAGCACAAAAGGAATTAAAAGAACAAGCCTCTCCATTGTTTTTTTTTTTTTTTTTTTTTTTAAGTTTTAACTCTGCTTATACTTTATTGGACAGAACTGGGTCATGTGGTCAAGCCTAGCTGCAAAGAAAGCTGGGAAATGTAGTCTTTAAGCTGGGAACATTTACTGCCCTAAATAAAACAGACACTGTCACGAGGGAAGAAAAACTAAATATGTCTTGGATTAGGTTACTAATACTCTCTGCTACCTTGAGTAAGTCTGCTATATGGATGAAGCTGGTCTGTTGTGGCATGTTTGCATTTGCCACTATATTATAAAATATATTCAGGATCCTGTTAATAAATTTCTTCCTTATTTCCCTTCACATAAAAAAAGATGTCAGTTTCTTACAACTAAAGGTTGCCTTGATATTTCTCTCTAAGACCTCTTTACAGCTCCATGTCTCACTGGGCTTGGGAAATAGAGTGATTTACTGGTCTTCACAAGTGTTTTCCAGATTCCTCAATTCACTCACAGAGTCACATGAAAAGCTGATAGGGAGGGACCCTAACATATCTTATCGGCATACTAATGACTTAAATTAGAGAAAGGGCTTCTGTGTAGGTTATCTTTGCCTTCTTGCCCTATGAGCTATTTGCCTTCTTTTTCAGGTCCTAAAGCCAAGGCTCCTGGGCTCGCTCCTGGATCTGGAACATTGCAGAGAACTTGGAGTTGGTTTCCACTTCCTCATTTCTTCCAGTGTTGTCTAAAATTATTCTCCTTTTTCTTTTCCACCCAAAAGTGTTCAGAGAGGACTTGAGCTTCAGAGATTCAAGCTGGAAAACGGCTTCATTCCCTGCTGCCTGGCTCGACCTCAGGGGATATTTCTAGGTGATTAGACCACCTGCCTGGGTAGTGCCAGGCATCTGCACACCCTTTCCATCTGTCAGAGAGCATGGTGGGAAAAACGGGAGAGGCTTTCCTTTGGAGCTCTCTGGGGAGTCACCTCTGCCACAGCCCTGGTAACATCTAGTCTGGGGTTCAGTTGACTCTGGAGTCTTTGGGGAGGAGGAGCAGGCATTCTAATTATTAAAACAAACAAACAAACAAATAAATTCGATGTGTTAGTCCCTTTGGGTTGCTATTAAAAAAATGCCCATAGACTGGGTAGCTTATAAATAAAGAAAATGTATGTCTCACAGTTCTAGAGTCTGGGAAGTCCAAGACTGCCCGATTCAGTGTGTGGAGGGGGCTGCTGCCAGGTAAATGGACAGCTGCCTTCTCACTGTGTCCTCACCTGGCTGAAAGAGTGAGGAAGCTCTCTGAGGCTTCTTTTGTAAGGGAACAAATCCCCCTCATGAGGGCTCAGGCCTCATGACCTAATCACATCCAAAGGCCCCACCTCTGAATACATCACTTGGGGGATTTCAACATATGAATTTCAAAGGGGGACACAAATATTCAATCTGTAGCAGTCAGTAAGTGTATAAAAATAGCCAATCCTCATGCCCCATTCCAGGGAGGCTGGGGGTGGAGCTCAGAGCTGATCACGGGAAACATGCAAGGGCAGGTCATTGTGGTTAGTTGACAGACATTCGAGAATGCATTTCATGCTGAGCCTATGGGTAAAAAATACTTCCCTATGAGCTAATTTTATTACTGCAATGAACCTCATCTCTGTGAGTCAGAAGGTCACCCTCTGTAGCCATCATGTGGCTGGGAATCAGAGAAAAGTGGAATCAACAGGCCTCCAGAGGTGATTTTGTACACCTCCTGCCTCAATTCCATTAAATCCAATTGGTTAACACCTAACAATCATTGAGTACTTGTCATCTGCAAGCTCCATGCCAAGGGCACTCATTCCTTATGTAATCCTCCCAACAATCCTCTGAGTTTATTTCCATTCCATTTTAACAGACAGGAAAACCGAGGGCCAGAGCTACCCCAGTGAGTCGACAGAGCTGGGATTCCATTTCAGCTTTAGATTGATTCCCAAGGCTAGCCTCCCTTTTCTCAAGCTCTATGACCTTCTGCAATGTACTGGAGTCCACAGGGGCCTGGAACTTGTGGTTTCGAGATGCCACTGGCCCGACCAGCTTGGTCTGGAGGTGGCCATAACCATCTCTAGGGAGGCCTGCTTTATGCTTCCCTGGCTAATTAACTCTAGTGTGTCATCACCCAGAGTGAACAAAAAGTGATCCCATGGAAATATAATGTGACCCACATATATATTTTACAAATTCTAGTAGGCATGCTAAAAACCAAAAGAAAGAGAGAGAGAGAGAGAGAGAGAGAGAGAGAGAGAGAGAGAGAGAGAAACTGGTATCATTGTAACACAGGCTGTCTACATAAAATATTTAAGTAATCACATTACAGTGGTACATCAGCGCATAGAAAAAAATCACTCAAACTATATCAATTCATTGACACTGACATGGTCAGTGATTTTTTTTATGCGTTTTAATACTAGAAATGACATCTTTTCCTGACGTGTATTACAGCACAACAATAATATATTAGGGGGTGTGATGGTTACAGCAAAATGTATTCCTATCAAAACAATAAAGTTCTCCCTGATTCAAAAATGTTTTACACTGACTTCACTTTTTTTTTTTTTTTTTTAATACTAGCAATTGAACCCAGGGACATTTAACCACAGAGCTGCATTACCAGCCCTTTTTATTTTTGATTTTGAGACAGGATCTCTGTAAGTTATTCAGGTTGACCTCAAACTTGCAATCCTCCTGCCTCTGCCTCTCAAGTCTAGGGGATTACAGAAATATGCCACCACGACCAGCCTGGCTTTTTAATCAAAACTAAATAGAATTAAAAACTCAGTTCCCCAAGAGCATTGGCCATTTTTCCAAGTGCTTAGTACACACCTGTGGTTAGTGGCTACGGTATCCGGCGGTGTAGTTCGGGCATCTCACTGAAATTCTTCCTGATGGAAATGCACTTAATGTGTCCTGAGCAGAGAGAAGAGAATCTGTACAGGGGAGGAGTAGAGAATGAGCCCCGGTGGTGCGGGTGTCCATGGGAAAGGTCAACAAACCATTGTCAGTTTTCAAAACAGAGATCAGATAAGAGGAATGGTGCTTTAAGGAGCCCCATCTGGATGCACTGGACTGAATGGGTGGTGGGGACACGGATTAGAGACTGGGGGACCCCATTCTCGGAGAGGGGAAACAATGCAGCCCTGAAGTTCAGTGAGAGCAGACAGAAAAGGAAGAATATGTGGGAGAACCCAGCGCAGAGTCGCTCCGGGTCAGTGGCTGGAACACGCAAGGGGGAAGCGTTTGGACAACATCTAATGATGATCCACAGACGGAAAGAGGGAAGTCAGAGGGAAGCTTGCAGGACCGTGGGGAAGTGACACATGACAGCTCAGCTCACCACAGAGTTTGGTGGTGATCTCTCCCACGGTCTTGCCTCACCTTTTCTCCTCCTCCCTTATTTATTTGTCCTTCTTCCACTCTTCCCTCACTTCTCTTGCCTGCCCCTTTCTTCTCTTGAAGTCAAAAATACAAGAATGGAGCATCTGTCATACCCACAAGCTTAAGGGGGCACTTCCCAGGCCTGAGGAAGGACCACAGAGTTTGTGAGCACCTCTTCATCAAAGACAACAAAATAGATGCTCTCTTTGACACACGTCCTTCTGCGGTGCCTGGCCTCCCTGCTGGAATTTGGCCTGATGTGGAGAGTAGGGGTGGCTGGAGGGAGTGAAAGTGCCCCAGTTTCCTTTGGCGGATGGTATGTAGGAGCATAGTTCCACCTGGTTGTGACTAACATTCCACCCATGACCATTTCCCATTTCTCAGGTGAGGAAAGTAAGATACGGAGTCACCAAATAATTAAGCTGAGGAAACACCTCTGGTAAGTGTTGGGGCCGGATCTGACTCGTGCAGCCGTGCTGAATACCTAACACGGCTAGGTGAAAAGTGGCAGTCCCCTACCACTGTGAGCATTCCTGTCCTTTCTAGAACTTTCTCAAGGGCAGGCTCTTCACAGAGTGGGCAGCTCTTATGAGGCATCTGGGAGGTTTCTCCTTTCACAGGTGGAGTTGGTGGCCTGGTGGGATTGGTGGCACTGTGGGGTGGGAAGCAAAGGGACTGACTTCCTTCTTCCTCCTAGTGGACCGAAAGGCAGGAGGGGGACATGCTCCTTAAGTGTCTTTTCTCATTGTTCATCAAATGACTGCTCCTGGGGATCTGGTTTTCTGCGATAAATGCCTGTTTTGATAGTATTGTTCTAATATAGTCACCCACTTGCAACTACATAACAAAAAACAAAAAACAAACAAAAAAGCCCTCAAATAAAATAGAAGCTGGGGGGAGGCAATGGGGAGAAGAGGAGATGGGAAATATAGCACTGCTCCTCTACAACAGCTCAGGGGATTTACTCGGGGCTTTCAGAGCCAAGTGAATATTGCTTATTCATGTGCGATCTAATCCTCCTCTCAGCCCAGAGGCTGAGGGCGGCAGGGGTGACTTGGTTGCAGAGGGGCAAGGCAAAGGTGGAGCGTGGGCTTTATGTGGTGCAGCGGGTTTTACAAGCTCGGAAGGGCTGGAGTTGGAAGAAATTGGTCCTTGAATGGCTTGGATGGGTGCAGGGGGTAATGATGGGGAGGGAGTAATCCTGGAGTGGAGGTGGGTTAAGGAGCAGATATCGGATTCCTTGATGAGCCAACAAAGTGTTGTGGGGCTGTGGCTCAAACGTCTGGGGGACAGAAAGTCCAGGATCCTTCCACCATACCCTGCTTGGGAGGAGGCTGAGCCGCAGATTGATGTGCGTTTCCAGGCAGAGAATGTCTTAATAACCCAACTCACGGGTGATGGATGTCAGAGGAGGAGCAGCGGAGCTATGGCTTGGCCACCCCAAAGCTCCAACTCGATCACATGTGATAATTCACTCCAAGGCATGGGGAAGGAGAAGATTTCCCAACTGCGGCTAACCAATGTTGAAGACCTAAAAACAGCCACTTGGGACTGCTTTTATGTTCAGCTGTCGGCTTAGAAGCAAATGGCTAAGGGAACCTGGACACGGATCAAACAAATGTGCTGGGAACCGCATGCAAGGCACAGTGCTGCTATTATTTCCCGCTGAGGGCCTGTGTGCCCAGCCTGCTCCCCTCCAGCCGCACAGGAGGAGAGCATCAGAAGAGGGGGAGACCTCTCTGAAACATCTGATGGGGCCACACTGCAGCTGGCCTGGGTTGGGGGAACAATTCCAGCACAGAGACATCATGGAGTGGCAGGCTGTCACCTCTGTAGGGCACAATGACTGAGCAAGAGAGAAAAAGTGGCCCTTTCTTTGACCCCTTGGAAGCTCAGGGACTGGTGGCAGGAAGCCAGCTCTCTCCCCACTGGGCCTGGATTAGAGGAGAGCCTTGTTTTCTACAGGGAAGGGAAGGGTTCCCTCGGGTCACTGGGCAAGTGGAAGGAAGACCTCTTCCTTACCAATCCCTCAGTTTCGCCACCCCCAGCAGTGTTTTTGTTTAAATCAAAAGCTGAGTTGGTACAGAGGCTGGGATCCTGTGTTGGTTCTAACCCTGGAGAAGCGTACTGCCACCTTCCCCGGGACAGAAGGTGTAATGAGAGTAACAGAAATAGCAGCAGATATCCTTGGAAAATGTTTGCCATGCGCCAGGCATTGTACTGCCTGCTTTGGGAATGTTAGTCACATTTAATTCTCCAACCGTCCTGGGCATGGGCGTATTCCTCCTCTGATCTCACAAACACTCAAACACATTCCCCAGGATCAAAGTGTCTTGGAACGCTCACTCAAAATAAACTCAGGTAATTTCTGAGCAGGTGTGTTATTTTGGGTTGGCTCCAGGTGCATTATTAATTTATTGAAACCTTTATTGGCTGGCTAATGGCAGGTGGGGAGGAAAAACAGTCAAGCAACTGAACAGGTGAGAGGTGATATGACACCTGATGAGGAGTTTCAATACTGTAGCAACACCACGTATTTTATAAACAGTAGATGGTCCTTATGGAGACATTCTAGGCTGGCAGAAGCACATGAGTAGTAAACACTCTTAGATTTACTTTACATTTAAAGCAACTGAGCTTGAGAGAAGTGAAATGATTTTCCCAAAGCTACACAGTAAGTTGGTTGTAGAATCAGGATTTGAACCCATGTCTGTCTGAAACCAAAACCACACTTCTTTACCTCTAGGCCAAATCCCAGTTTGGTAGATGGTGTTAACAATTCCATCCTAAATACAAAGGAGACACCCAGAAAAATGCACACCTTTTTTAAAAATTGGAAATGAATAACAAGAGGGAAATATTCTATTACTTGTAATATGAAATGCCTTAATAGTGTTGGAGAGTTATTTCCTAAACCAATTGCTCTTTTCCTTGGCTTAAAGTCACAATTGTAGACTCTCAGAGATAGAAGGGAATTTGGATGACTTGTAATTCAAGCCTGTCTTTTTACATAAGAAAAAGAGAGAGGAACCAGGGTGCTCAAGTTAACACAGCTACTAGATATAGCCATGCATGCTGGAGTCTAGACTTAAGAAATTTGGACTCAGACCCAAGCTCTTTTCTCCACTCTATGTACTTCCTTATGTCTTTAGGGTCTACCTTCCATGAAGAACACAGACTTACCCCAATCTCATGTGGTCTAAAGATGAAACTTTCCTGATGTTTTCCTACACTTTTACCACTACTCCTTCACTCTTTCCCAGACGGCCAGGTGGACAGACGATTTGGCACAAGCATAGTCAATCTTAGGGATAGAAGAGTGCTAACGTTTGATTTTGTTGTAATTGTGTCCCCTCAAAGGCTTTGTCCCCCAGGTGGAGATAATGAGGTGGTGGAATGCTTAAGAAGGGAGACCTAGTGAAAAGTCCTGAGGTCATTAGGGATGAGCTCTCAGAAGGTAGTTCCATTGTTGTGGAAAGGATGGATTTTTTAATAACTGGTTCTAATAACTGGATATCTTTATATAAAGAGAAGAAAGAAGGAAAGAGAAAGAAAGAAAGGAAGGAAGAAAGTTAATCCTTACCTCACACCAGACAGATGAATTGTAAAGAGTAACATAATATGATAATATCTTTTGAAATAAATGCATAGGAGTAAATTGCCATGACCCAAGATAGGTAAGCTTTCTTCAGGATATGAGATGCCTAATCATAAGGGGAAAATTAACTAATTGAATTACATTAAAATTAATAACTTTGATCAATAAAAAAACTGAAAAAGCAAAAAGGCAAGCTACAGAGTAGAAGATATTTGCAAAACACCTATCAAAGGGACTCATATCCGGAAAATTAAAAGAATCTCACACATCAATAAGAAAAAAAGCAGACAACTCAATAGAGAAATGGGCTAAAGCTTCGATAGGCCTTTCTTAAAAGAAGACCTCCAGTACTCTACTAAACATGTGAAAAAGTGCTCAAATTATTTTTGTTAATTGGAGGTTTGTAAATTAAACCAGGGAAATATCTATTACATTTTAGCAGAATGGCTAAAATACAAAAGACGGACAATACCAAGTATTGGTGAGAATGTAGAAAAAAAGCAAAACTCTCAAATACTAGATGGGAATGTAAATTGGAACTGGCATTTTGGAAAATGATTTGGCAGTGTCTATTGATGCAGAACATATACATATCTTATAAACCAGCAATTGTACTGTTTATAGCCAACAGAAAAAAGCATATGCATATTTATCAAAACACTCAAGAACATTCAGAGCTGCATTTTAGTAAAAGCAAAATACTGGAAGCATCCCAAATGCTCATGAACAATAGAATGGATAAATAAATTGGGTATATCCATATTCACACACTGGGATACTGTACAGAAATGAGGATAAGTGAGCTATAGTCAATGCAGAAACATGGATGAATCTCAAAAGCATAATGTCTAGTAAAAGGAACCAGATATGACAGGGAACATGCTGCAAGAATCCACTAATATAAAGTCAGAAACAGGCACAACTAGCTTGCAGCATTAGAAATCAAGATAGAGTTTATTCTTGAAAGGACTTAGTGGTGGGGAGGGGCAGAAGGGGACCTCTGGAGGGGTAAGTGAAAACATTCTTTTGATCTGGTTTCTGGATATATGGATGTGTACAGTTTGTGAAATTCATTGAGTTGTATGCTTATGTTAAATTTCCACAAGATGTATTTTACATTTTTTTTTTCTTACAAAATGGAGAAACGTGAAGAGAAGTGACAATGACATCTGTTTATACCTACTGCAGGCCTGGCAATGTGCTTGATGTTGGGGAGGTACCAATTCATAGAATCCTATCAACCACCCTATGACAGGTGCTAGGTCCTCCATTTTACAGATGAGAAAAATGATAGGGTAATTGTCTGAGGTCCAGAGCTCATCTCTCTTTCACATTGCGTTGCTTTCAAGGAAACAGCACTGGCTTTGGAAACAGAAAGTCTGATTTTGAGTCCTGATGCTGTCTTTCACGATCTGGGGCAAATCTCTGTATCTAGCTAGTTTTTCATCTTCTCACTTGTAGTTTAGGCAACTTCAGTGGGGATGGAGGGGGTGACACTGATGGAGAGATCTGGAGGCATAGAGAAAGCACCCAACACAGAGACTTGTACTCAACAAGCGCACAAACCATTTCTTCCCCTGAGTGCGCTCCTTGCAGGGTCTGGAGTGCCAAGCGAAATTCACCAAGTTCCTCTCTCTGGTGTCATCTTTCTAGTAAAATCAGATGAAAAGGAACATCAAGGGCAACTTTGATAGGAAAAAGAGCAATGTTTAGCTGAGTGTGTGAAAGCAAGCAAAAAGCCTTGTTTTGGAGTCCAGTGAGCTAACGGGTATCTTATGCCAATGGATTTCAGGAGCATGGTTTCAACACCAGCTAACTAAGTGGAGTCCATTTTTCTCCTTTGAGTCAGTCTCTCTGACAGAAGAGAGTGGGAATGTGAGGCGAAAACTTGCAAAGCCTTCTAGAGTCACTCCCTTAAAGACAGGGTTCTGCAGCTTCCTTTCACAATAGAACAGAACTAAACTTTCTCCTCCCCCGCCCCCCCCCCCCCCCCCCCCCCCCCGCCCAGTCCTCTAAGAATAGTCAGGAAAATGGATGGAAGGTAAATAGCATCTGTATTTGTTCAACATGAAGTCACTTGTCCCCAAGTGACTGCTGAGGAATTGGGAACTCCTTGGGGTGAGAGGAGGGGCGGGGACACAGGAACTGTAGGTGTGCCCTTCAGGCCAGGATACAGATGGCATTTTATGTGAGTTTATGGTCACGGTCACGTTTTGAACGTGAGGCACATGAACAAGTAAGTACCCGTTACCAGCTTTACTCAGGTGAACTTGGAAGGCTTGTCCTTCTGTGTCCATGGTGGGTTTTTTCTTTTTCTTTTCTTTTTTTTTTCTTTTCTTTCTTTCATCTTTTTTCCTCTTAAAGATTCAGAGTTCAGTTCTGTAGGATGGGTGGGGGAAAGCCTGAGTTTTAGGTGGAGGGAATGGGGGCGGTGCGCAGGAACCAGGCCTCCCAGCTGCTGCCCCCACCCCTCGCAGAAGTCTTCATTTCTCTGTTCCTAAATTGCACACATTGATCTGCTGTGTACAAAGTTGCAGAGCAAGTTGGCAGGAGCACTGGAGTGTGTCGGGTCTACTAGGGAATACATATACTTGGGGTTTAGTTTAAATGAGCTGAGAGCTGGGGAAGGGCTTGACAGTCATGGAGAGACCATGTGTCTATTTCCCACCAAACAAGTCCCTTCGTGGGTTAGAGCTGTCAGTCAGTACGCCCTGGGAGTTCCTGCCCTGGGGACAGGTGTCCCCATCTACACTGCTGGCCTGCCACTGTGGAGAGGAGATGTGGGAGGGCTGGAGTGGGGCCAGGGAACTGGCTGCTGGGGGAGTGTTTTTGACACTGCTCTGTTCTCTGCCCCTTCAACGTCTGGAACCTATGAGCTTTTCTCAGGGGAAGGAGAGAGGCTAGATCCCCTGAAAGCAGACAATGGCCCAGGGCTCATCCTTGAACAGCCTGTCTCCTCTGTTACCTATTATATTAATATCTTGATTAATTCCAGAACAATTGTTCTTTAATGTTTTTAAAAATATTTCCTAGCCTTTGCAAACCACCTACTCTTCTCTGAGAGTGACTTTGATTGAAGTTTGAAGTTTTAAGGTTCAGCTGTTTTCTTGTTACTTGTTATTAGAAAAATGTAGCAATTTCCCCCAAGTAAAGAAGGAAAAGGTCCTTTCCTCCTCCCTGCGTCTCCTTCTCCCCGCCCCCTTCACTTCTCCTGGTGTGTCATAACTTTAAAAAGGCCTGCAAGATATAGTTATTTATTCTTCTCCTTCCTTCCTTCAACTCAGTTTTGGGCTAAGGTCAAAATTTGGGGGAAACAGAAGCAGCCATCCGAAGAATCTCCTTCAAAGCTCAAGTGTTGCTCCTGTGGCTGCTGCCTACCCCCCTCCCCCATTGCCATGCCCTGTCTGGGGGGATGGGGTGGTAAGGGGGGCAGGGGTGTGCTCAGCACCCACCCGTGCATGGGCCATCTCCAACCGTGGCCCAGCACTGAGTGGTTATGAACGACCCCCTTGTGTTGGAAGGCAGTTAGACCTGAGGGAGCCTCCTCCGAAGGTAATTGCCTACTCCCAGGGTCGGCCTTGCTGAAATTTATAGCTCCGCTCAATAAAGCTATTGTGCGGCTCCTTAGGAAGCCAAAGGGGTGGATTATTGCTTGGGAACCTAGAGACATGGAACCCAGGCAGACCTGGGGACCCCTGCTGGAACAGGCACAGGCAGAGCAGTGGGGGGGGGGTCCCCCTCTCCCCCCTCATCCTCCCGGCTGTGCCTCTTTTCAGGAGGCCAGGGTACTTTTGCATGCTTGGGAATGCTGATCATCTTGGCTCTAATTTTGATCCTACACCAAATGGAAAGGGGAAGCCCGGAAAGGAAGCACTTGCTTGCAAAGGATGGGTACAAGCAGCTGCTCCCCAAAAGAGAGCAAAAACTCTCCCAGGCACGCTGCACTTCATTAATGAGTCAAGCCAGAATTTCTTCCCAGTAAACTGCTGCTGTTTTTTTTTTTCCCTTTGATTTTGCTATTCTGAGAGGGAAACACACAGATACACATATAACACGCACACACATGTACACCACGTACACACACACACACACACTCTCTCTCTCTCTCTCTCTCTCTCTCTCTCTCACAGAAAGCAACTCAAAAGTGTAATGAAAAAGATTGGTTTCAGAAATCTGCGGAGATCAGAGCCCACGGGCCCCAGAGCCTAACCTGGAATTTCCCTGCAGGGCAGATTAAAAACAATCAAGCCCAGGGTGGGGACCACCCCAGCTCACCTGACTGATCCCTGGTCTCCAGCCCTCCCCAACCCTGCTCCAATCTTCTTAGGAGAGCAGAGCTGAGTTCAGGAGGCCACTGCCTAGAGCACGCAGCTGTGGGCAGACTAGGGTTGTTCTGGGAGAGGTTGGATGAGGGCCTGGCACAGCCCAAAGCTGGGGTAGAGAGGCAGTGGGAATCAGGGTGGGGACAGAAGATCCAGGCCGGCTCAGAGAAGAGACTCAGCTCAGGTGTTGGGTGGAGTCAAGACATCCCAGGCAGGACTGTAAGATCTCTTCAGACCATGGTTTTGGCGCAGGGATGGGGAATGGCCTGCAAGGGTATGTGTGGTGGTGGTGGGGGGGTGCATTGAGTTCGGAGTGGTTCTGGGAGGGCAGGAGCTCAACCCACTTACACATTTCCGTGATCATCATGATTGTCCCTTGCCTCAACGAGGTTCAGATGAATCACTCCTGCCTCAAAATTAAAAAGGAAAAACTATAAACAGTCCCACTGATTCATGAATTCTGCTCAGAGATACTGCAGCAGCTGCCCATGGGCAAGTCACAAGGCATCCCAGCTGGGAGTTCAGGCACAAGTGGCCTGTGCATGTGAACGGCATGTCCTGGGCCCATTTTGGTGTTGTAAGGGGTATATTTGTTAAATTCCAGTCAATATCCAAGGGGCTCTGTGTTTACTCCATTAGGAAACCAGATAGAGCTGATCAATGCAAGAAGGACTCTAGTTAACTCCTGAGGGAAGGCAAATATAAACAGCAGCATTCAAATCGATGTTAAAAATCCCCCCTCCCACACACACACTGCACATGGTTAGGTAACTGCCAGCAGATCTGTCAGCAGGAGCCAGGCTACTCCTTGCAGGGCAAGAGTGGACAGAGGACTTCTTGGAAGTCAGGGCCTAGCTGGATGCTGAGGCTGGTTCAGGTTCTACAATATCTGTGGGCCTTGGGCTAGTCAACCAGCCTCCCTGGCCCTCAGGCTCTTCTTCAGAAGGGTAATTGCTAATGTTGAAATGCATTGGACTTCCATCATTGTTTCCCTTAATATTCACCACCCTTTGTGGAAGGCATTATTATTAGCTCCTTGGTCGTGGGGTGCTGAGATGAGCCTCTGTTGGTTATATTTTCTGCTGTCCCATACCTTCGGGTTCAGAACTCTCTCTCTCTCTCTGGTCTGGGGGGGGATGATACTTCAAGAGCTGCATTCCTACAACTGTTCCACTTGGTGCATCTATGGAGGTCCCCTGCAGCACTCAGCTACCTGTTCCCTGGAATCCTCGTTCAATGCTGGGTGAGCACTATGTGGCCCAAGCTCCCCAGGGGTGGTGTCACCCATGTCACCAGATCCACGGGCGAGTACCCTGTAGAGCTAAACTGCACAACTAGGACTATTTTATCATTACTGAGATGGAGTCTTTTCTGTGCAGTGGTAGTTAGTTCAACTCAAGTCTCTGGGGACATCCTCCAAGATTTTACTTGACAGAAGATTTCTTGCCCGTCTTTAAAAAAAAATAAAAGTGGAACAGTGATAAAGATCTTTTTCCCCAGCATCATTTCCTAGCGTGCATTTTTGTACCCTGGATGGTAAGACTGGAAGAATTCTAGGGCTCCCTGATTATTATGAATAGTAATCCCTCACTTAAGATAACTTCGTATATATAGTTCACAAAAGCACTCGCCTACACTATCTCATCTAACACTCAAAACCAACAGGAGGTACAAGGTTACTTTAATTCTGTCCTATGGGTGAAGAAAATGTGTTTTAGAGAATCTGAGTGATTTGTCCGAGGTCAGGGATTAAAAAGGAGCAGAGCAAGAATAAATCTCAGGTTCCCAGCTCTTGGCCCAGACTTTATTTTGCCCCCACATCAGGGGGATGGGCCTTCGTGGCCCTTGGAAACCCTGTAAAGGTTCGACGTGGAGAGTTGTGTTCTTGGGACTGTGGTGCTCTGGAGGGCCACCTCTGTCCTATGAAAGAACCAGCTCTGGCTTGAGAAGTGAGAAGCTTTGAGGGTGTGTGTATTCCCAGGACGCAGGACAACACTGCTCACCAGGAGGTCCCCAGAGGAGCAGGCAGTGGATAAACTGGTGAGTGAATCATTAAGAGAGCTCAGCTTTCCCTTTTCCTAGTCAAACTGGCCTCCCACTACACTGCTCGGCTTTCCTGCACTTTCATCGATCTGCAAAAATCAGTTGTCAGATCTTAAAAAATACCAGTGGGCCTTTTACTGAGTGGAATCAGAAGTGGTTTGGGAAATAGGGAAAGGAAAGAGATTTTCTGGGGGGAGAAATCGAGGCAGGAACTTTCATGGCCCTGTGGCTGGAGGACACCCAGCCTAGGAGTTGTCCTTGATCGCTTCCCTGATTTCCTGATCTCTGGGGAGAGGGAGGGGGCAGCGATCCCATCCTTTCTGCCAGGACTGTTGGACACGTAGGACTTTGGCCTCCCGCCAGAACCCTTGCTTCAGAACAGAGGACCAGTAAGCAGGAAATGTGACTGCCTCATTCAGAACCTCTCCTGAATTTCATTTGTGACAAACTACTCTTCATAAACCCCAGAACGGCCCATCGTCACTGGGGTGAGGGAAGCAATGCTGCTGAGAGGGAAAAACAATTAGAAATACAATTAGTGTTATAAAAGCTGGTCATAAATATTTGAGTTCTCTCTCTGGAGAGGAGGGACAAGATGACAGCTCACAATTCCTTGTATTGACAAAAGAGGAAACAGTCCATGAAACTGGTCATTTGCCTGGGTATTTTTATCTATCAGATCCAAGAGTAGGAACAAGGGAAGCATGAATGATTGGATTAGCCGCCCAGCCTTCACGTGCTTTTGCAGCATCAGCAATATGCAGTTACTGCAGCCCTCACATGGGCACGTGCCCACAGACACGCAGACACACAGACACGCTCACAGGCCCATGTGGGAGGATGTCCTCCCGGCAGCTTGGCAGACACCAATGGACCCAGACACTCCCGTCTGATAATAGAGGAGGAAGAGCATCACAAGGGCCAGACTCAAAAAAAAAAAAAAAAAAAAAAAAAAAATCCCATCCTCTGAGTTGTTTCTCCTTCCTTCTTGGAAGAGAAGGACAGAGCAGAAGGCATCATGTAATTTCCCGCCTTTCTCAAGGACCCACACCCCTTGTGATGCCTCTTGAGTTGGTTATTGTTTGGGCTCTGGCCTTTCTTTCCAAGAGTCCATTTGGTGGTTCCTTGGGTGGTCTTGGCTTCACCACATGCTCAATGTGGCGAGGCCTGCTCATTTGGCAGCCCTGAACTCTCCAGTGCTTACCTTCTCTCTGACCACTTTTGGGCACTCCAGGGTGCCTCCATACTCCCTGGTGGAGGGGATGAGCAGGGTATGGGTGGGTGTGGGAATTGTGAGTGCCCTGTGCTGTTTGCGATGGAGATCCCTCTGCAGAAGTTTGCAACCACCTGGCACCAACGCCCACCAGCAGGAAGCAGAGCTCCTCTTGCTGGGGCATTGTGCCAACATGGCAGATGGGCATGTGTGTCAGCTGCCAAGGGACCTCAGATAGGATCCAAATAGGTCTGCGTTTTTGGAGGGCAGGACATTCTCTCCTTTGCTCTTCTTCTTAAATGCAGAACCAGGGAATAGAACCATTTGTCTTATATTGCCTTGGTTCCTGGGTGCATCTGATTCTGCTTACTTCCATTATTGTCTTCTTTTTCTCTAGTGGTAGGATTAAAGATGGATGCAGCCTGCTGGCCTCCTTCAACATTCCCATATACCTACAGACATCCTGAGGATGTACACCTCTACACTGAGAAGCACGGGCTCCTGAAACCTGCTTGTCGGGGCTTTCATTTAGCTCTTTCTACAAATGTTTGCAGAATTTCAGCTTGATTACTGGAAAATGGTGGGAAGCCCACACTCTCATGGGCAGCCCTTCCTTTGCTGGCTAATAGTATTTGTTGGACAATTTTATTCCATAATAACAAAATCTGCATCCAGCTTAATTCCAGCTCTGCCCTGGAGCAACTGAGAACAAATCTGCCTTCTCTTCCCATATGACAGCTCTTCAAATATTTTAAACCCATGCTCACGTCCCTGAAGAGTCTTTGCTTCTCTAGGCTAAGTATTTCCTGTCCTTTCAATTCCTATAGTCATACTTTGAGTGACACAGGATCCAAATTACTTGTTAGGATTGTGCAGTAGTGAATTTTTGAAAAAATAGGTGCTGAATCCAGAGAGACCTGAATTTGAATCACCTTCATCCAGTGGGGCTGACTGAAAGGAGACTTGGTGGTCACAGTCTAAGCTGCCATCAATTGCAATCACCCACACATTTGGATTAAGTAACATTTACTGAACCATTATTGTGTGGTAGGAGGTCTATTCTTATTTAAAATAAGTATTATTATTTCTATTTTAGAAATGGAAAAAAAAAAAACCTGGCATATAGAGTTTGACCTCATTTCCCTTGGATCAGACAGCTAGTTTTTGACAAAGCAAGGATATGAACCTGTGACTTCTGTTTCCAAGTCAAGTGCACGTCTATGACCAGAGAAGTCACTACATTGGAGGCTGGGCAAGGAACTGGAAGTGCATATGACTCACCTTTGTAACTGTGCACCTGTGCCACACAGAGTGGGAGGTGAGCCCACGATTGTCAACAGATTATTCCTAGAGTGCAGAAGGGACTGGGGCAGGAGAAATGGAAGGGGCGTTTCACTCTGTACTCTTTTATAGTTTGAATGGTTTTAAGAATATAGTGTATTCAAGTATTTGTGGTTTTGAAACACAAATAAGATGTTTAAAACTCAGACTGGACCTTCCATTCAGTTCAACTCCAATGGCTCAGCCAAAATATACTCGTGAATAAAGAAAAGTCTCAAATGTGAGAGGTGATATGGCCTGGTGGCTAAAATTCTGGGATCTGAAACTCCAGAGCCTACATTCCAGGCACAGCTATACCCCTTACTAACTCTATGACCATGAGCAAGTTAACTAATCTGTTTTCTTCTCTATTCCCTCATCTATAAATGTGGATAACAATTTTTACTACATATTTATGGAATATTTTTGTCCAGAACAAAGTTCCTTCAATTTCTAAAATTGAGGTATAACTTTAAAATCAATAAAATTAACCCTATGTAGTGCATAGTTTTGACAAATGTACAAAATCATGTAACTACTTCCAAATGACAATATAGAATAATCCCATCTACCCACCTTGTGTCCCTTCGTATTCAATAGCTCTCGCCTCCTTGGCCTCTGGATAGCAGTAATTAGCTTCTGTTACTATAGTTTGTCTTTCCCAGAATATCTCATAAGTGTTATATATATAACATTCATATGTTTATTTATACACACACACACACATATGGGCTTTCAGTCTGGCTTCTTTCACTTAGCATAATAAATTTGAGATTAATTCACATTGTTGTGCATGTCAGAAGTTCATTTCTTTTTATTGCTGAGTAGGATTCCATTGTATCATTTCCTATAACTTCTGTATCCATTCACTAGATGAAGGACATTGGAGTTTCAGGTTTTGGTAAAAATAAAAGAAGTTTCTATAAATATTGACATGTAGATTTTATATAAACATAAGTTCATTTCATATGGTCAACACTTAATCTGCTATTGCTCAATTATGTGATAAATATGGATTTTTAAGTAAGTCCAGAAGAGTTTTCTCAAATGGCTGCATCATTTTGCATTCTTACTTGCTAGGATAGAGAGTTCCAGCTCTTCCTCCCTAGTACTTTGTATTGTTATTTACTTATTTATTTTTAGTTTTAGCCATATTACGGGGTATGGCTATATCCCTTTGTGGTTATAATTTTTATTTCTTTAATTATTCGTATTAAAGAGCATATTTTCATGAGCTTGTTTGCTTGTGTAGCTTCGTTGATGAAACATCTATTGTTCATTTTTTTTTAAAGGGTTGATTGTTTTCTTATTATTGAGTTTTTGAAGTTATTTTTGTATTCTGGATTCAAGTCCTTTGTCAGATATGGGTTTTGGAAATATTTTCTCCCAGTCTGTGACTTGTTTAGTAATTCTTTCAAGAGTATCTTTTGAAGAGAAGTTCATAGTTTTGCTAAAATCCATTTTTTTTCCTTGTATGGATCAAGATTTTGGTGTCATATCTAAGAAATCTTTGCCTAACCTAAGGTCACCACACTTTTATATTTCCTTGTAGAAGTTTTATGGTTTTAGGTTTTTGTTCCATTTTGGGTTACATTCTGTATATGGTGTGAGGTAAGGGTGGAGATCTCTGATACAACCATTGCTGCTGAACTTCTTGGAGCCTCCATCTACCTCTTGGCCAGGCTGTTTATATTCTTTAAAGATCTTTCTCATAAAGCCTGAGCTAATATTTACATTTCTGCTTAACTAGGCTGGCCTCTGCTGCCCTGGGCATTTCTTCGACCCAAGCAGGATGGAGCTGCGATCTTTCCAAGCTACTCAGTAGCTATTTCCCCCTCAGAGCACCAGAGCATGCTAGGTCAGAGCTGCAAGTTGCTTAGTGTGCAGGCTGCCTGGAGGTTGGGACAGGGCCAGTGTGTGGTTTTAGCTTAATTGCATAGAATACATGGGCTTTGAGAGTTGGCTGGACACAGTGTGTGCTGACCTGAGCAGGACTAAGCTGCCCTAGGGTGCTGGGCCTCTGGGTGTGGCTATGTGAAGAGAGCTGCTGCCCTCTGAAGCTGAAGTTTTAAGAGGTGAGATGCATAGGCTATCTGAAATCATGGGTGCCAATGGGGTACCAACAGAAGAATCTGATCAGGATCCTGTTTTCACTCTCCTCTTTCCTCACTGTAAAGAAACACAGCGGACCTACAGATCCTGAGAAATGCCTGTGGTGCCACTCTTCCCTCTGCTTGTTCCACTGACCTCACCTGGTTACATATTTTCCTTCCTGGGAGTGTCTGCAGCAGGAGAGGTAGGGGCAGGTGAAGAAGGAATGGGTTGGGGCCGGTGTGCAAGTCAAAGCCCCAAGACTGTGAAGTGTGGACTCAGCAAGGGCTCCAGATGTTCTCATTTCTATCCGAGGTATCAAAACAAGATCTAGATGCCTACACGAGAAGACGTCAGGCTGAACAAGTCCTTGGAAAACTGCTTTCCTAATGGGCACTGCAATCACTGAGCTTCACAGAATACAGCAAAAAGCTCAGACTTGCAGGGCATGAGGGGCTCTGGGTTCTGAACCCAGAGCTTGCTCTAAGTGGTCCAGAAACTAGATTTGCTCTGTCTCGGCCTTTATTTCTTTTTTATTAAAATAAAGGGCCAGATGAGATGATTTCTTAGATTTTTTCAGGCACTGACTTTCTATGATTTTATGATTCTTAGTTTCTTTTCTGTGCCTTCAAATTCATAAAGAAGTTTTTGATTGGGCAAAGTTACCAGACACAGCCTTCGCTGGAAGAGAGAAAATGAGAAGATGCAGGTGATTACAATGAAAGGGATAGAATCTAGACCTGGACTACTTCTCCACTTCTTTCTGTCTTCCTATCTTACACATCTTTCAAAACTCTTAGCTCAAGGCCCATGTCGTCTGGGAGGACTTCATTGCCAGCTTGGAAATGCATTCCTTTGTAAATATAATCTCCGTGTGCAGCACAGTTTGAGCTGCATTAATTAATTCATTAGTGGACTTATTTTTACCTGCCTCGTGCCACAGTGGAGTCATGGTGGCTTACACAGATATGTAAAAAGCAGTGTGGTAACATACATTAGAAATAAACAGGAAAGGAAAATAGAAGAAAGGAAGAAAGGTCCCAGGAGATCAGGAATGAGGATAATACAGGGATGCTGGACTTGAAGCTCCTAAATATCTACCATGGGCAGGCCCTAAGTCATAATCTAAAGTTTCTGGCAGTCAATCTAGGCAAGATGACCCAATTAGTCTCAAAATTCTCAATGAATTTAAGATGGGGGGGAAGAAGAGAAGAGGAGAGGAGAGGAAAGAAAGACATGAGGAAAATGAGGAAAGGCAGGCAGGCAGGTGGGAAGGAAGAGAAAATAGAAGATAGAAGGAAGAAAGAAAAAGCCCAACTTTGCCTAGTGTAGTGCCTGGAAGAGCCTTTCCTGGGGACCTTCCTGAAGATGGCTCTGTGTCCCGTGTTGAACAATGTCCTCAATAATGTCCTGCCACTGGCTACTGCTCCCTGTGGCATTAGCCTTCAACACCAGTGGAACCCAACTAGAAAGTGGATCCACAGGGGATCAGAGGGGTGTGGTTCAGTAAACAGACTGCTCTCTGGGATCTGGCTTAATCCTGGGGCCATTCATACTTCCAGAGGGAAGGACGGACCGCACACCCTTCAGGCACTCCTTTATACATTTTCTTTCTCTCAGTTAGGTTTTTGATGGACATTGCATGGCAGTGAGTTCGAGACTATATTTCCTGCCAAATACCTGAAGTGCAGCTATTGGGTTGCCAATTAAATACAGACCCATATGCCTTACAAACACACAAGCGGTTGAAATCTGTCAACCTGAGGGTGGGGTTGTCACTCTCTTATGAAAATTGATGAGCCGAACTGCGACCTGGGCCTGATCAGAAGGCTACCTCCTTGGCTCTGAGCTGAGCTGAGGGAGTTTACAAGGTGTTTGATCCCTGCCAGCCCAGGAGTGTCTGTCCTATGGGGTGGAGTGATGGCTCTGGGAACAGAGACCCTTGGATCCTGCAATTCTTGAAGTGAGAGGCTTTGTCTATGGGATTTCTAAGTTCCCTTCCAGCATGAACATTGCTAATTTCAGAAGGAGAATGCTCCACGGGAGGAGGGCTGTTAAGCACTAGAAGAGTCTTCCATTGGAACGCTGAAATTGCCTGCCTTGGAGATGGAGAGACCCATGCTGTCTGGGGTAAATTGGAACAGATCTGCCTGGAGGTAGGGGGCTGGACAGGATGGCCTCTAGAATGCTTATCAAAATGTGCCAGGTGGTGCATATTTAGCTAGCTTATCTGTCTGTCTCTCAGTATGCATGACCTGGCTCTAGTTGAGGTCGCACGCGCCCCGCCTTGTGTGGGGACACACGTGTGGACACTCACTACGTTGATTCCACTCCACCCCAGTAGCAGCTGTGGCATCGGGAGCCCCCTTTGCAGAGGCTTTCCTGGGAAATGTATTAGGCAGCACAGCAATCCCCTCATAAAAATACAATAAACGGCCCTGCAAGCGGTCGGCACAGTAATGACTCTAACCCAGTGGCGTTCTTGGAAGGGCCTCTTCAGAAGCAAAGCCGAGAAGACGGAACGGAAATCTTTGGGGTAATTAGGTTTCTGAAGTGCAGAAACCTCTTAAATCATTGAGCGTCGGAGAGGACCAGGTCTCTAAATCATACATCAGCCCGACGGAACCCCTAGGGCTCCCTCCATGGTCCTTTGTTCCCCGTAGGGAGCGGCTGTTGGCCACAGGGTGGCCCTTCTCCTCACACGCAGGCATGGCACCCCTGGAGACTCCCCCTGACCCACATAAGAAAGCATTTGTTACTTAGGTGTGTAGGGGGGCTGAGTGAGGAGGTGGGTCTTCAGGATTTAGGGGTGGGGTCCCACTAGCTGAAGAATAGATGTGTCTGGAGAGCACAGGGTGGGAGTCCAAGGGTCTGGAAGGAGGACTGGGATGGCCAAAAAAATTCCCTTCAACTGGAGGTTCCTCTTCTAACCTGCTTCCTTCTGCTTCCCAGACTGTTCCTTTCCCCCATCTTCCGTCAGGTTTGGGGCCTGGAGACAGGTAGAAAGGCTGGCAGGGTCCAGCGGGGTGTGGAGTGTAAATGACAGGAGGGACAAGCCACCCTCTCCACCTTCCTCCTTCCTGGAAGATGGAGAGGGAAACAGGACCCTCCTGCGTTCTCCCGGATGCCCCAGAGGCCCAGCTCCCACCCCAGCTGTTCCCCTTGGGGGCTCAGTGGGAGGCCTGATTCCTGCCAGTGCTGCCAGCGAGCTGGGTCAGGTAGCAGGTATGGAGGAGAAAAGCAATCAGGGAACTCTGGGGCTGGGTGGCACGCAGACCTGCAGGGCATTTAGGGAAAGTAGATTAAGAAATCTTTCTCCAGATAAGAGAGGCCTGTAAAGAGGCCAAAGAAAGGGAAAAACACCCCCCTTTGATCACAAGGGATTGTAATTACTCAGATATTGATTGGGATAATAAGTTTGCCAAAACTCCAGAGAAGGAGAGAGATTCCTCCAGGTATTTTGCTTTTGCAGGATTTGCTGAGCTCTCCTGTGAAGTCAAAGTCAATTTGGAAGCTTAGGTTTGGCCCCGAAGCCCCAAAAATGGGAATCGGAGGACTTTTCTTCCTGGAAGGAGTGCAGTGCTCGCCCCAGCTCCCCACCCGCCCTCTGGGGGCCTCCCCACTATCATTATTAGCATGATCATTGCTATTATTAATAACCCTTGGGGCCTAATGGGGGCTGAGTCTGCAGTGAGGAGAAAGCAGCTGGCCTCAAAAAGAACTTACGCCCTCACCTGGACTTCAGAATCTTTCTCAGTCGTTTTCCTACCTGTTTTCATTCTTTCCTTCCTTTTTTTTTTTTTTTTTTTTGGTACCAATTGAATTGAACCCAGGGGTGCTAGACCACACACAGAACCACATCCTCAACCCTTTTATATTTTGAGACAGGGTCTCACTAAATTGCTCAGGGCCTCTCTAAGTTGTCATACTGGCTTTGAATTTGTGATTCTCCTGCCTCAGACTCCCGAGCCACTGGGATGACAGGTATGTTCCACCATACCCAACAAGCCTTCTTCCTCAAAATTCCTCTGCACTATACCCTTGTAGGGTGCATGTGTGAACACATGTTCATGCACACACAAATACATGTGTGTACATGTTCTACATATATTCTAGCAGCACTGGCCTTCCTCACAAGCCCCACATGGTCCCACCTGTCTCAAACAGTGATGGGACTTAGAGTTCTGACTGTGGTCAGACACACTAAACTCAAGTCCTGTTTGCTCTGCAACTCTGAGCAAATAACTTCCCCTTTCTGATGCTCAGCATCATTTGTAGAATGAAAATAATAGTAGCATCTATCTCATCTTGCATGATTGCAGAGAGGATGAAATGAGATGGTATAAGGCATTTTGCACAGTGCTGGCCTTGTAAGAAGCATTCAATTAAAGGATCAGTTATTGTTATTATTATCTTGCAACCTCTTTCCAATGTTTTGTGTAAATTATTATTCTGCAAAATTTTCTCTATCATAGCTGCAAACCAAGGCTCTTCTCAATCTTCTAGGCCCAGCTCAGAGCTCAACTCTGTCCCCACCAGAGCCACTTTTTTTTTTTCTCACATTGCAGTTATCTATATCTCTTATAGCTTTTATCATGGTTTGCTTTGAGTTCTGATTTTGAACTCGAGGAGGGCAGGGATTATGTCTTCTCCATCTTTTTATCTCCCTTACTCCAATCCTAGAGTTCAGCACTCTGCACATCTTATGAATAGTAGGTGTGCAATACGTTTTTACTGATTTTTTCCAGTAGTAGATACTGCTCACTGAGCAATCACTATATGCCTGTCTCTCTATATGCATTATCACATTTAATCCTCATACCAATCCTATGAAATATTATTACTTCCTTTTTATACATGCAGAAACTAAGACTCTGGAGAGATTAAATCATTTACTGGTCACAAAGCTGATGAGTAGCTCAGTGTTGTTCTAAACACAGGACTGTTTTCAAAGCCTGCATGTCTTCTACAACTAGGCTAAAGCTGTGCATCTTTCATTGGCCCTATCCCAACCCCCAGGCAGCCTGCACACTAAGCAACTTCCAGCTCTGACTTAGCATGCTTTGGTGCTCTGAGGGGGAAATAGCTACTGAGTAGCTTGGAAAGATCGTAGCTCCATTCTCTTTGAGTCGAAGAAATGCCCAGGGCAGCGGAGGCCAGCCTAGTTAAGCAGGGATGTAAATATTAGCACAGGCTTTACGTGAAAGGTCTTTAAAGAATATAAACAGCCTGGCCAAGGGATAGATGGAGGCTCCAAGAAGTCCAGCAGCAGCCCTGGAATCAGAGAGCTTTGAGGAACGTGGTGTGATGAGGAGCCAGGAGGACTTGCCTACCAAGGAAGTGGCTCCTTTAGGACACCCAGACTGACAGAAGGCAGGGGGACATTTGGTTCCAAAAGAAAAAAAAAAAATGGGGAACCAAGACTGAACAAATCGCAGAGAAAATTGGTTTAGAGTTGTAGAAGACAGGAAGGACAAGGTGAAAGGGCATATCCAAATAATTGATTGACAATGCTAATAATAATATGATGGTTTGATGATGTGCTAGCTATGTGCCCAGCTTTGTGGCCTATAAGCGGGTAAGCAGCTGCCTTCTCAGCACCATGGACACCATTACTTCCGAATTCAAGTTCCTCCTTTTTAATCTTCCTTGACAGTGACATCCAAGAAGACTTTCAACCTTCCCTGATTCTTTCAACAGGCTGTGTCCTGTGCCTACTCTGTGCATGCCATCAGAATGACCCTAGGAAGATTAATGAATCCCTTCAACCTGGAGAACTCACAGTTATAACCGTGACCCTAGAGAGGTCTATACATGGTGTTTGGGGAGGAAGACTTTAAGAAGAGACATTTAAGTGGAGAAGACTTTCAAGGATGGAGAATTAGACAGGTGGAGCCTGAGGGGAGCAGAAGTGATGGTTGTGTGAAGGCTTAGAGGCGCCAGGCTGGGTGGGCTGTTCAAGGTGGGCTAAACAGAGACCCTGTGTACATCTAGGATTGGGATTCATGAGAAATTGCGGAAGATAAAACCTGAAAGCTACAGTGGGACGAGATAGTGAGAAATCTTTAAAAGACATGTTAAATCAATTGGCACACTTATTTATTGAGCCTCTACATGTGCCAAGTATAGAACCTGGCACTAGGACTATAATGGAAAGCCAGTGTCAGTCTCTGCTTCCTGCATAAGATGACCGTGTGTCTCAATTTCCCTCTCTCCTTATTATTCCATTTGTGTGTGTTTGTGGGTGGGAGAGTACTAGGGATTAATTTCAGGGTGCTCTACCATTGAGCTTCATCCCTAGCCCTTTCTATTTTTTATGTTGAGTAGGGGTCTCGCTAAGTTACCCAGGTTGACCTTGAATTTGCAATCCTCCTGCCTCCTGAGCTGCTGGAGTTAAAAGTCATGCTGCCAGGCCTGGCTATTCCTTATATTAATAGTACCCCCTTTTACTCTCCAATGTATTCATGTTTACACAAATACATTATGTGGTCATGCTGCTTGTGAAGCTTTGGTCCAGTGCAGAAAGATAAACTCTAATCAAACCATCATTGGATTTTATAACTTCAAATGGGCTGGCTGCTCTGAAGGAGGGGCCAGACTGACGGCGGCACGCACTGGGGAGCAGCTCCAGGCTCCGAAGAAATTTAGACTTCTCTTCAGGCAAAACGAAGACACAGAGGATTTTGAGTTGGAGATCAGATCTCAGGTTTGGAAATCATGGGATTTCTATGTTTGTTGAAGATTTATCTCTCTCTCTCTTTTTCATGTCTCACATTTATTAACAATAAGAATTGGGGGAAAAAACAAGAATTGGGAAAAAAGCAGCACTCTTCATTGTCTAGCATTTTTCAGCCTATGTGAGCTTGCGCAGGTATGCCTTCTCATCGCTGTGGTGGAGCTGAAAGCGCAAAGCCACAGAGTCAGGTGGAGCGAGGTTTCTGTCCTTGCTCTGTCTCCGACTAGCTGCCTGACCCTGGGCAAGTTACTTCTCCTGACTGAGCGGTGGTTTCCTGGTCTATAGAGAGAGAGCGGTCACTCCCCTCTGCAGGGGTGATTGTGAGGATTAGAAATAATGGGACAGACACAGTGCCAGGCACATTGGAGGCCTTCAGCAAAGGAAGCCTTCTACTCTTAGCTTCTCTGAGCTTGGGGTCGTCTAGGAGTAGTCTTGTGACAGGTGGAGAAGCACTGGATGGGAAACGCAGTAACACTGGGGACAGAATGGAGGGCAGTGGGCAAGGAAGGGAAAGGAAATAGCTGATGAAATAGCCACTAGAAGGAAATTGGGCTGGAAAACAAGCACCCCCCTTGTCAGTTGAGCCTGTGCACCTGATGGGATAATCAGGGTGGTAAAAGGCGTTGAAGGAAAAAATTCCAAAACCCAAGCTGTCCTGCACAGCTGGACCTCACAGTGGAGGTTCCAGGAGGCCTCCACAGCATTTACTTGGCTCCCTTTTATTTTCTGGAGCTCTTCCCCATTCCCCAGGCTTGCATCTGACTTTCTCTGTGGGTGGAGACGGCTCCTGGGAGCAGCCATGGAGGCAGGCTCTGTATTGAGCAGCTTATGAAGACAGAGGATGAGCCGCCGGCCGGGGCCAACGGGACAAGTAGACAGGCAGCTCAGGACTGTGCGTGGGGGTGAGGCAGGGAGCAAATACGGAGCCCGGGTCATATTATTTCAGAGCTAGAAGTGTTTGGACCACTCTATCTCAGTCTGGAGGGTATCTTGACTGGGAGATCTGGAGTCAGCATCTTATTTTCTTTCCGATTTGCATCTGGCTTTGTTCGCAGTGTTTTCATCTTCTAAGATTGCCATAACCAAGGGCCAGAGGCTACAAGGCAGAAATAATAGAAATGTATCATCTCACTGTTCTGGAAGCTGAAAGTCCAGGCTCCAGATATTGGCAGGACTGTTTCTTCTGAGGCCTCTCCTCAGCCTGCAGATGGCCGTCCTCTCCCTCTGTTCTCGAATGGCCTCCCCTCTGTGTTCTTGCCTGTGTCCTCCTCTCCTGTTTTATAAGGATGCCAGTCATATTGAATTAGGGCCCACCCTCCTGACCTCATTTTTCCTTAATTACCTCTGTAGAGACTCTGTCTCCAAATACAGTCACATTCTGAGGCACGAGGGCGAGAGGACTTCAATATAAGAGTTTTGGGGAGGGAGGGGGGACACGGTTGAGCTCACGGCAGACAGCACCTTTGGTCTTCAGCCATGAGGGGGAAGGGGCTGGGTTGCATGAAGTGCTAGTTTCTCTAAGCACTGCAGATCCCTCCCAAAGACTCTGGGCTTTACCCAGAACCACTGGGTGATCCACTCTGGCTTTGGAGTTCCCAGGCCCTTCTTCCTGACTCTTCTAGCTTTCTTTTAGGATGCAGGATCTGCTTTTTAATTTCTGGCTAAGGGATAGGTGTCTATTCTGAGATTACCTTTCACTTGGGACTGTTCAAATGTATTTGCCTTTTGCAGACATTTCTTTATTGGAAAAGAGCTCACAGTCCTGAAGATCCAGAGCAGAACTCCCCCAGTGCAGGTAGAAAGGGCCAAGAAAGTGCCGCTGCTTTTATTCCTCTTACCCCTTCCTTCCTGTGCAGGGGAAGGCAGGGACCACACCTGTGTTTGGGATATCACAGGCGTGCTGCGATCTGCGAGCATGTCATTAGCCCACCAGGATGGCACAGAACGGCTGCATCTGAAGGTGATTTAACACAGGTAGAACCCCACTTAGAGATGGGCAGGGTTCCAAGGATTGTCTCCTAAGTTAGTTCTTACGAACTGGGAGTGTTTCTCTACTGTAGAAAAAGCATTTGGGCTGGGGATGTGGCTCAAGCGGTAGCGTGCTCGCCTGGCACGTGTGCGGCCCGGGTTGGATCCTCAGCACCACATACAAACAAAGATGTTGTGTCCGCCGAAAAAGTAAAAAAATAAATATTAAAAAATTCTCTCTCTCTCTCTCTCACTCTCTTAAAAAAAGAAAGAAAGAAAAAGCATTAAATGAAGGGGGATGTTCTCAGGGAATTCCTTATGTCTACCCAACACACACAGAACTGAAATACTTAATATGACCATTTTAGTCTCTAAGACAAAAATCTCACGTATGCCATTGTTTCAGTGTGGAAATGCCCTGTGGGTTCCAATTCTTCTCCCTCATTTTGTAGCTCACCTGACAATGGCTTTGTGTAAAGGGAGTGTTTTATAGCAGGAAAAGAAGGACAATATTGGTCCAGACACTTTAGAATACTAGTAAGCAATATGTAAAAAGTGTGAACTATTCATATCTTCAAAAGCAGGCTTACATGACTGATTCTATTTAAGAATCACAGTGACCCAGCAAGGTAAGTGTTATGATCTCTTTTGTAGAGAAATGGAGAATGATACTCAGAGATGTCAAGTGACTTCTTTAGGATCACACAGTAGAGACAGCTTTAAGCTCTCAGAGTGTAATGCATCTCACATCAGCATCCCACCTCCAGGTCAGCACCACTCCAGCTAACTTGGCAGATGTGAGGAGTGCAGGCTCTGGGTTTTAATGAATCCAGCAATCCCTAGCTGGTCCTTACCTCTTCTCCAGGAGTGACCATGACCCTGGGAACAGCTTCCACATGGCTGTTCGTGCTGCCATGTGAGGGCTGGGTAGAGGTTTGGAGATGATGGCAAGCCTTGCAGATTGCAGGGTTTTTAGGATAAATGGTGATTTTCCTCCTTGTTGATTTCCCAAGGCCACTGAGGCCTGACAATTCTGGCAGGGAAACCAAATTTAAATGAGTCCCTTTTTCCAGTCCGCCTGAGGGGCAGGCATTAGTCAGAGAACTAACGACCTTCCCTGACTGTTTCCTGTGTTCTGAACACCGTGTAAGGGGGTTGTGAAGAAGCACAGTCATTGTTCCAGAGGTGTTTTACACCTGCACAGGACAAGGCAAACAACAAACAAATAGAAGTGTGGAGCACACTGACAGATGCAGGAATCCTGGAAGCAGCTTGGGGAACTCTTCTGCCCTGGGAATGGAGCTGCAGTCACCTGTGGGCTTCAGACCTGGCGGGGGCTCCCTCTGAACCAGCTTCCAATATAGTCACAATGAATCCCGGAGAAGGTGGCGACTGGACAGGTATTTAGAGGTCTGGTTCAACCCCTAGATTTCCTTGCAGAGGAGAAGGCTGGGGCTCAGGAAGGTTAATGACTGGCCTAAGCTTTTGAGCTGGTGACTGGGAGAGACAGAATAGGAGAAGTGTTCCTCCTGGAGTGTCTAGCTGCTCCTGTAATCACAACAGAAGGGGGACCAGCCAGAAGCAATTGGAGAAGATTCCAGAGGAAGGGCGTAGAGAGGGTGGGTTTATGGACAGAAGTCTCTGTGCAGAAGAAGTGAGGAATCAGTGGGAACCAGGTGGACCAAGGCCTTGGAGGCTGAACAAATAAAATTTGGAGGTTTTCATGATTGGCAAAAGGGGGCAGTGGGATAGCCAGAGAGCCATGCTAATTCCCAGGGCATCTTCTGCTGACATAGTTCATAAAAAAGATCATTCTGATCTTTCTGCAAATACCACACTTTAAATCCAATGTTCCGACTTTCAGTCTCTCTAGTTCACCCAGTATGGTTATCTGGGATAGAAATTCTGAGCTCTCTGCTCCACATTCAAAGATAATGTATAAAATTTGGATCCTGCAAATTGAGCCTCTTGTTTCTTGGCTGGACTAGAAATTAGAACTTTTGTTGTAGAGAACTGAATTCCCGTTGGCCAGGTCCCAGGCCTGCCCTCCCTTCCCCACCTGTTCTCCGTAGGACCCCATAAGGCTTCTTAAAGAAGCAGCCTCACACGTGTGGAGGCAAGATGGGGACAGAAAGGACACGAGAGGGCAGGGAGCCTGCTGGGGAGGCCAGGAGGATACAAGGCTCGTAGCCGATGTGCTGCTCACTGCCATTGGCTCGTTGGTATTGCAGAAACATGGCTCCAGCACCAGGGGAGAATGTAAGGGTCAAGAACTGCAAATTGTAAACCACAGTGAAGTGAGATGAATCAATCTGCAGTGACCTAATAGACAGGAGGAGAGCCTGCTAACAGGAGGCTTAGAAAAGACTCCTGGATGTGCAGGGCTGCAGGAGATCATGGCCAGGCCAGCTCCGCCTACCTGGACAACCAGGCTTGGTCAGGCTGGTCATACGTTGTCAGGCTAGTGGGGCTCAGACAGCACCTTCCCTGCAATGCCCTCACAGGTCAGGGTTGAAGATGCTTCCCTGGGATGAGCCTAACTTTTCTGTAGTGGTCAAGGACACCGGAGATGAAAGCATCACTTTGGTTTACACAATTGTCACTCTTTTCCTATTATAATAAACATTTGGTCTAGCAAAGATGGGAAACCTAGAGAAGAAAGGAGGGTATCGATCACGTTTATACAACTAAAGGTAATCACGGCTCATACTTCAGGGATTTCATTGCAATCTTTTTTTTTTCTGCACATGTTTTTTAATAAATTTGGAATTTTATTTTATTTCCATTTGTATAGTCTTCTGCCACAGTCTGGTTGCAGCAAAATAACCTGGGGGTGACGAAAAACTTGTGTACGTTGATACAGCAGGAGTGGGAGCCGTTTATTGTAGAACAACAGAGGTATTTATACATTCCACACAGCTTATCTTAATTAACATAAACTAGATACAGCAGTCAACCAATAAGGAATCTCCACACTCAATGGCTCGCTGGTGTTACTTCACAAACCACTCCCTCTGGCATTTTGCCAGGCGCCATCCAGACTTGTTTACAGACTCTAACAGTCTTCTTTCTCACTTAAGATTATATGATGATAATTCCCATTCCTTAGATATCATTTTATAGCATCTTTTAAAAATAATTTCTAATATCTGATTCTGTGGGTATATATACCTGTGGTTAACCAATTCTCAATTATTGCATATTTGGATCATTTGCAAATTCGTACCATTGTAAATACTACTGCAATGAACATCTTTGTAACACAATAATCTTTGAAGATAATTTTGATTATTTTCTGAGGACACTCTCTTAAAAGAGGAATCACAGTTTCAAAGGGTCTATTTAATGTTGGTTAATTGCTCTCCCTACCTCCTCCCCACCAGAAATACTAGACTCACCTACACTTCCATCAATCACGGCCTGTGGCTGTGCCAACACTGAGTTATTAGAGTCTTTTAAGTGGAAGGTGGTCTTTCCAGAGTCATGCTCAGCTTACTGATAACATAAGCTTCAAATGTGGATGCTTCCTTGTGTTTATAAGCAGAGCTTAGAAGAACCACATGTGGGAAGAGTCAGAAAACCTGGAAAGGAAAGAAGGCTGAATTTGGTCCATAGGCAGGCAGAGATATGTACTAGGGAGGGAGAGGGGAACCCTTGAATGAGGAGCCACTTGATTCAGCCTTCTCCCAAACTCAGGGTGTTGAGCAGCCAGGCAAAACCCCTCCTCCTAGAGCTCTTGCCCAGGAATGCTTCCTGGCTGATCAGGAAATGAGAGAACAAAGCCAGCCTACACAAAGGCGGGCTTAGCGCTCTGGAAGGCCAGTGATGTGCAAAGCCCCTGACGCTAAGCAGAAATGAAAACGTTAATGGCAAGACACCCAAAGAAAATGTATTCCATATGCACAGGCCAGCGGGCGGCAGAGGAATACAAATGTAGTTACGGATGAGCCAGGAGGAGCAGGAGCGGCAGGGGATATCTTGGGCTTGCTTTCTAACACACTTAGGCCCCTTTTAGCTGAAGATGCTTGGGATGCTGAATTTAACCTTGTCCTGACTTGGACATGAAATCAACTTACCAGTATTGCAACCTGTTTTAAATAGTCACAAGAGCCACGTCGTATTGGGCAAGCCCTCTTAAGTATTGGATGTCTGCTGTGAGGTAGGCATCTATTATCCCCATTTCCTGGATGAGACAACTGATGTCCACTGAGGTTAAGTAACTTGCTCACCTCTTCAGAATATAGAGCCCGGTTCTTAAATGGGGACCGTCTGGTTTACCACCTGTATTTTCTCCACTGTGCCTATGTAGGGCCTGATTTCCAAGTTCTTGGAGGTGCAGAGCGGCCTGGGGAGTGCTTACAATCCTGCAAGGCTAGGCCTAGCTGCCATTCTAAGGGTTGGCTGCCCTGGCTGATAGAAGATGACAGGCTTCTTATTCTGGCCATTGCACACTGCCACGCTAGTGGTGACGTGGCAGGGATAAGAGTGAGACTTAGGGTGAAAAATGGCCAACAGATCTTGACATGTGCTTCCTTGAAGCCAGTGAGCTGAGTCCTTTTGGGCAGGACATTCCCAGAAAGCAGCTTGGTGGTGGGTGAGTGGTTGGTGATGTAACCCTTGTTCCCCTGCCACAAGCACAGACATCTGGAAGAGAGGCCCTCGAAGACTGTGTCCAAGGATGACCTTTCTGGTCATCAGACTCCAGGCTATGGCTGGAAGAAGTACTTTCTTATTTCTCATGGCTCTGGAGACCCCAGTTTGTCTTTCAGGGGGTTCCGAGGGTGGCAGGAAGTATAAAGTGAGCAGGAAGGAAAGGAGGTATTACTGCAGACTCTCTGGAGGACCTGGGAAATTGGCAGTGCCTGGCCAACCCCTCTCCTCTCTTCTTACTAGGGACTCTGCAAACTCCCCCCAGATCCCCCACTGAGCCGACATTTTGCTGACTAAGGAGAATGTTAGTGCTGACTTGCTGTTTTGCTGGAAAAACACTGGACAGACAGGAATAGGATTTTTTTTTCTTTTTCTATTTAAAAAACAAAACAAGACAAAAACCAAAGCCCAAAGTTTTTAACATAAGTGCTAGGGGATTGACTGCTCAGGGCAAAATGGGGAATGGTATTTGTCTAACTGAGAAACTCCAGGGTTCCCTACTTTGGGTTGGGGCCAGTCCCACCCATAGCAGAAGGTGACCCATATGACTTTGCTCAATCTCTGGTCCCAGATTCTGAGGCTCCCAGGATACATCACACTTAGAGGATGATAATGTAGCAGTTCCTGGGTCCTGTGTATGAGCCACAGGTGGCAAGTCCTGGTTGTGCATTACATTTCATTCTCTGGACATTGCCTCAGGGCCTCATGCCCATTTTGCAGATGTGGACCCTGAAGCTTTGACAGGTGGGTGCTTGCTCACAATCACCGAGCACGCATTTAGTCAGGGCTAGGATTCACATCGGGCAATTCAAGACCAGGGCCCCCCCATATTCTCAACCACTGTCCTCTATTATTCTGCTTCTCAGGGATCAAGGGCTTATGCTCTAAGAATGAATATATATATATTTTTTTTCCCTCTTGGTCCTTGAGTATTGCAAATAAATACTCATGACAAGGCCTCTGGGAGGGGTTTTTGTGTCGACTCAATATGATTAAAAAGGATCAATAAGACCCAACTGAACAGCTTGCTAGTTTTCTAGCCTATCCTCTAGTGGGACAGTGGTCAAAGGTACCGCCTGTCATCTGTCCCTGCTGAAATCACTCTTGCTCTTGATGAATACCAGCCTCAAGAGGCATTCCTCCAAATGGGTACAGTATCCCCCCTCTCACGCCCCACAGCCTAACTGAGTAGATTTGAGAGCAAAATCCTTGTTTGGCTGAAGTAGGAAGAATCACAGAAACACACTGGGCTTTAGAAATGTAAATATCTGCACAGCTAGATGGATGAGGACAATGGACAGATGCCAGAGGAAGCCTGGATGCAAGAATCTGGCAGACAGAGATGGATGGGAAGGAACAGAGGGAGTGAGAGAACAGCACAAGGCGAGAAGCTACACGCATGGGTGGAGAGAGAAGCTTGGGAGTGTCCGGAGACTGGAGCAGCAGGGCTGGGCTGCAGCGAATCCATAGGAAAGGGAAAGGCGCATCTGATTGGATTGTGACTGCAGGTAAGGGGAACATGGCCCCTGGGGAGACCCAAGGGACAGACAAGAATAGGATCGTCTCCAATACAGAAAGAAGCTTGCAAACGTGCCCAAGATTGCCTGGAGGAGTCGGTAAGCCTCACACCAGACAGAGTTCCCAAAGCATACATAATTTCTGAACAGCAGCATCTACATCACTCAGGAACTTGCTGGAAATGCACAATCTCAGGTCCCACCCCAGACCCTCCAAATCAGGAATTCTAGGGGCCAGTCTGACATTCTGGGTTTCAGTGAGCCCTTCAGTTGGTTTGGTTGTGTGCAAAAGTTTGAGAAGCACGGGTGACAAGGAATGGGGAGAAGGAGGAGACGGGAAAAAGAGGGATTAGAGTCTTTATGTGTCTGAGGGAGAAAAGAAACAACTATAGTGTTTTGTTTTAGTGTAACAAGTGGACACTATGGGGGGAGGGAGTTTGAGGCTCATCAAAGGAGGGTTAGATAAGGTGAGGAGCTATCCTGAATCACGGCTGGAGCAAGGTGGGACAAGGAAGAAGGAAGAGCAGAGGGTTAATGGGCCAACCCAGGAACAATGCAGCCTGTTAGAGGACCAATGAATGGTTTTGACAGTGTCAGAGCCTTAATCCTCGCCCCCCCCCCCCACACACACACATTGGACATCAGATTCAATCAATGTGTAGAAGAACACTTGAGCGCCCCAGAAATGCTAGCAGAAGGGATGCTGCAGAGAGCTGGGGTTCCAGTGGGCTTGGAGGAGTGGTCTCCTCTCCCATTCCTTGTTGAATGGCAGAAATTAAAATTCTACTAAGGACTAATATGCCCAGAGAGCCTTGTTTGAAGGTTGCCTTTTCTCTTCTCTTACCAAGGAAGACTCTAGCAATGGTTGGCAAGCTCTTTAAGGCAGGCCTGGGTCACCAGAAGAAGTGCCCAGGATGCACCCTGTGCTCAGTAAACGTGTCATTAGTGTGGCTTTGTGTTGGTTCTGAAGAGAGCAAAGGCAGAGGGGAGGCAGGAGGGCTGGATGACAGCAGCCCTCCCGGTCTCTGTTTCTACATCATCAGCTGATGAACATCTCCTCCATCTTCATCAGTTTTTATTTTTATTTTCCTTCTTTGTTCACAAAACTAATATTGAAAAGAGGTGGATAGGCTGACAGCCGGGGTCCTTTCTTCTGGACCTCACTGAAGGCCAAGGCCTAGATACCCCTCACAGACAGGGCTCCCTTGGCCTCCCCAGGCACCTCATCCTGGGCCCTCAGCAGCAGAAGGGCCTGGGCTCCAGCTGTTTCACTTATATCATTTGTTAGCACAAACACCTTGTAATGGTCCACGGAAACTTTTACCTGTGTAAATAACCATTACTGTGCTTACACTTCTGAAAATGTTCATTTTGGGCCTTTTAAATGTAGATTCAAATCTGCTCTGGAAATTGTACTTTAAGAAAAAGCACTTTTGTATAACTTTCCATTTGGATTAGCAGGCAGACCACCTGGAGGCCTCTTAAGGACCACACTTGGAGACTCACTGTGTTAGCGGCCAACCCGGGAGAGGGAAATGCCTGCTGCTCCTGTTAATAGAACAGGAGGAACCAGCTAATGAATTGGAGGGGGGATAAGGAAAAAAAAAAAAAAAAAAAAAAAACAACACCCAGTTGAAAGCAATATCCATTAGTGTAGCATACTCAACACAACCATGAATTATTGTGTTGATTGGAGGGGACAAGCCATAAATTTCTCCTATTAAAGTTCCTGACTCACAATATCAGGCAGAGACTAATGACTTAAAAATAATATGTGCAAATGTCATCAGCATACAGATGACCTGGGTTTTGGTCCCAGCAGGGGAAGTAAGTCTAGTGTCTTGGACAAAGCCAAGAATTCACTTAGGGGCAAGGACAGGATACACAGCACCTTGGGCTCAACAGGAATGTTATCTTTTTAATCAAAGGGTGGTAGCCCAGAGATGTCTATAGGGACAGTATTTCCTAGTGAGGCAGTTTCCAGATTGGGCTCAAGTGCCAAGAAAGGAGACTCAATATGACTCCTTTGTTCTGAGCTGGGGTCACCTGCAGGAGGGTTCAACCAGGCAAATTCAGGGAGGAAGGCAGTGAGCACAGTCTGAACACCTGATGGGTCCCAGCACCACCCTCTGCTTTAAATGCACCTTCTCAGTTTTGATAGCTGAAGGGTGTGGCTTCCCCTTATCACTGTCCTAACCAGACCCTGTCCTAACACCAAATTCTAGAGCTTCCTTCCTTCTCACATACCCTCAGCCAACCCACTAAGGTGGGAACCACCTTCACCACACAGTTCTCTATTTGTATAAATGTGTGTTTACTGCAAAATAACCCCTACATATTCTCTCTGCCAGCATGGACTGGCTGCATTTTTCTGATGGGAAGTTCTATCTGTTTTTCTGTTCAGTCTCCTCTTGGCTCCGTCCCACCCCATCCTGGCATCGGAGTGCTCACAGCTTCCAGTGACTCAGGTAGGGCCACTAACCAAAGCATCAGTGAGTGAGGTTCCGGAGGCATCTTGGGTGCACACTCCATGAGCAAGGAGGGAGCACAGCTTCTAGGGATTTGGTACCCAGGCTGGAGAAATTCCAAACTTTGATCATGCTTTTATTTCAAAGTAGTGAGGAGCCCAGGGAAGACATCTGGCTCTGGGAATGGACCTATTGGAGAATGAGGTCTTGCTTTGTGAATTTCAGTTTTGCCTTTTTCATGCCACCTCATCATACCATCTCACGGTACCCTACACGATGCAGTACCAAGTTTGTTTGGAAGGCAGTCATCAAATGCCATGCCATTAGCAATATTTTGAAAGCAAATCACACCACAGTTCACACTCACCTAAGCTGGCACAGTGCCAGGAAGGCCATGGGGGGAGGGATTTGCACTAATCCTACACCCATCTTCAAAGAGGTGGGGCTTTGACTTGGAGCCTGACCCTGGAGGTCACATTCTTGCTTCCTTTTTGCTCTGAGGCCTCATGCAGGAGGACAGAGCATCTAGAAATAGTCTGGGAGGTTCCATGAGATCATTTCTTCTCTTTCTTTCTTCCTTCCCCTCCCCCCCTCTACTTTTTTTTCAAAAATTTTTTATTAACAAGGATGAAAGTAAATGTGAACTCGAAACAATAAGGCATGGAAAATCACAGAAATAACTTAATTAAGTTTTTAAAGATTTCCATGCTTGAATAAATTAGCCTTCCTGCAAATGTCACAACATTCAGGGGGAAAAAAAATTGTAATCAATGGAGCACAATGCTTCCCTGCTCTTTATTTAAACGAAAGCTCCATTGGTGCGTTTCCTCTTACCCCTGCTCCTCCCCTGCAGCTGCTGCTCCCTGGCCCCTTTGGCTTTAGGCAAGGGTACCAGACTCTCACGTCAGCACATTCTGGCTGCTGCTGGGAAGGATGGAAGGGTGGGGTGGGGGCAGGGGGAGGCAGGGCCATGCAGGAGACTTATCTTGACTTCAGGGAAAGCTTGCTGTGGTTCTGGCTGTCTTTGGAAAGCAACGAAAGCTAACCTCTCTTTGGGGATTGGGGGTTCTCCTAGAGTCAGGGAGATCTCTCCTTTGGAACCAGGATGGGAGTGTGTGATCAAGCCTCACACTAAAGGATAGGGGCTGCTCCCCTGCACTCCTTCTGGTGATTGTCCCCTCTCTAGGCCTTTCCCCCCAACTAGACTGCCCATAGCTGGAAGCTCACAGAAAGGCAAGCAAGGGAAAAAGAAGAATGGAGAGGGAGGGAGAAGGCACCATTACCCTGGGCAGAGCCCTGCTGCAGCCACATGGTCAGATTTCCATGCCCATCAAAGGAGGGCAGATCACTAGGCTAATGAGTCCACGCGCTGCTGCTACTGCTGCTGCTGCTGCTGGCCTAGCAGTGAGTGATGTCATGCTGGCTGCCCAGCCCTGCTGTAATGCAGCTGTCAGGGCCCCGAGGGAAAACTTGGGGAGAAATACGAGAAGCCTAAAAAGCAGCAAAAGGCCCAGTCAAGTGAAGGGAAATGGAATTACAGTAATGCTGAAAGCAGGCACACTGGAGAATTAAAACACTTTGTTTTGGAATCAGATTCTACTCAACCTGAGTTATTAAATTATTTATTGTTTGCTTCTCCAGTAATGGGAGAGAGTAATGGTGAGGGGGAGCAATCAGCCAGGGCAGAAATAGTTTTAATTATCAGGCACATTTGGGGGCCACGCTGGATATAGCCTGGTGCCCCTGGAGCACAAGGCTGAGAGGGTGGAAATGGGATGTTCAGTGCTTAATTAGATTCCTCAGATCTAGTCACTGGAATAACCCTGGGAGGGATTGTGTCACGATCCCTCAGACTTCCATAGGGGTTGTCAGCCTGTTTCCCAAGGACATTTCATGACCCCAAACAGTTCTGCTTATATTGCACATTGATAGGTAGCTATCCCCAAATACTCCCATAGCTCACATCCTGCCAACACCTCTGGGTTTGGAGTGAGGTTGGTGAAGGGCCTATAAGAAGGGGGGATGGGGTCAAGGCAACTGACCCCTTTGGTAGCCTGCAGTATCAGGAAGAAGGGGAGAGGAAGGTCCATCCTGTCGATGAGGGAGGAGGCTGGGAGTTTGGCCTCAGTCTCAGTGGGTCCGAGGCAGGTTTTACCAGTGGCTTTGCCTGGCTCTGGAGCTTAGACTCTTTCCTCTATGCTATACTAATTCAGGGGCAGAGCAGAAGAGGGAAGGTAGGGAAATGAAATTGCCGAGGCTTTGACCTTCCTGGGTAACTCTCTGTAGGGGTGGGGGCTTCTTTGCAGAAGTCAGGTGCATTGGCTTAAGGAAGCTGTTGACTGATGGGTTGACTTAAGGTGACTTAAGAAGGGGTTGCCTTCTTGATTCCAGACCACCATGGAAGCTTGTTCTCAATCCATTTTGTGTGTGTGTGTGTGGGGGGGCGGGGGGGGATGCAGGAGAACCAAGGTCAGGAGTCAGTGTAGTTGCTCTGTCATAAGGTCACCTAACTCTTTACTTGGCTCTTCTTAAAGTCCAGTTATCTAGGCAAAGAGCCAGGAGTCCAAGCCTCTGCTTCCAGTCCTTGGCCTCTGACCTGAGGCCATGAGAAGTAATAATAATAATAATAATATCACCCTCAAGTCAAGTTGATTCCCTACGCGTGACATCCAGAGGCTCACGCAGTTTGCTGAGGGAAAGACTTGATCAGCCTGGCTGCTGTTTATCAAACAGCTGCAAAAGTCGGGGTGGAGGAAAACAAATTGCTATTACCATGCAAACTGTTGATGCAAAGGGCTGGCTGGAATGCTTGGCTTCTGTAATTAGAGCCGGTTTTCCTTTTCCTGCAAATTTAGGGACTCTTCTGTTATTAATGACCTTTTTGGATCCTTGCCCAGGACTTAGAGATATTGTCTTCGGATCCAGGTAATGAGGTCGCTACTGATCCTGAACAAATGGGGGAAGTTATTTAATAATTACTCCACACTGTCTGTGGGTGACCTTTCATTTGTGGAGATGAGAGGCATCTGTTTATCATCACCCCCATGTGGAAGATTTTGATTTTTCGGGATTAGTTTTCCTGGATGGAATCCATTTTGCTTTCTGCCTGTTTAGAAAAGTTTGCTGTTTAAAGGTACCATGTACTACAGCGTTTGAGGAAGCTGCCGCTGTGTGGACATGAGTTGGGCAGGCTAGAAACACAAATTCTTCTTGATCTGGGGTATAGGATCAGCTTCCGGGCTGGCAGACATGCTAGTGAGGCAGGTCAGGGGTTGCTGCAGGCAAAACTTTTGAGAGCTGATGTTAGAAATCAAGAAGCAAATTCCTATGCAAACTATTGACCGGAAGTAGGAGACCAGCCTTTCACCATTTCCCACTTACTGTGCAATGGGCTGGATGGTCCTGTGTTCTGTGGCAGGGACAGTGTGAGCTTGAGGATGCAGTACCAGAGCTCAGCAAGGCTCACTGAGCCCCTCCCTGGAGAATTCTCCTCCCTCTGGGTCTTCAGAAGCTTCCGGAGGGTCTGGCCAAGACATTCTAGGAGAGAGGAATGACAAAGATTGAAGGCTTGGGAGGGAAGGCGGCATGATCTGACTTGCACAGAGGCAGGATGTATCTCCAAGAACTTGGTCCTGCTCTTTACCTCATTCTTGTCTCCTTTTTAAAAACATCCCTGCTAAATGGCCTCTAAACCTCTGCTTATATTTCTCCCATGGACAATACACTATCTCTTAATTTCCAAAGCCTTCCACTTCATTTTCAGCAATTTTTACGAAATTCCTTTAAAAAAATTAAGATAAAATACCTGCTTTTTAAACTTTTGCCCTTTGCTCTCATTTTTGGGAATGGATCTGTTTGTTCTCTTCCTCAGGATAGTTCTCAGAGTTGAATAGAGTTGACCTGAACACTCTGTGTCCTCTGTAAAATCTTGCATGTTTTTCATTAGTCATGGATCTGTTTCTGTTTTTTTTTTTTTTTTTTTTTTCTTTTTTGCCACTCTAGTCACCTTGGAATAAGTCTTGTCTGGTGGACTTCTGAGTATGAGAATTGCATCCTATAGTGCTCAAGTCTGGTTTGATGACAGCTGAATAGAACAGTCCATCCATTTCTTTCTTCCAGGTGATGTTGTTTTATCAATGCAATCTCAGTAAGGGAATTTTTATAGAAAGGGAGGGGGATGTGTAGCTGGTAGGAGATCTTAAAATCCCTTCTGATGAGTTAGGTGGAAGGGACTCAAGGGTTCTCACCCTTTGGAGGCTTCCTTTCTCTTGGACGAACAGGGCTTGGGCAGGAGGTGATCAGATAGTAATTCTGGATCAGAGGACACAGGGTGACGCTGGTTTGGGCATCCCTCTGAACCTTCTTGTGCTGCCTTTGGAACCAGGTCTTTTCTCAGGGGAGAAGACCCAGGCTCCCAGTATCTCTGGATTACCTTCTCAGAATGGCCTGAACTTCCACTTCTATAATCTGCATCACACATGTGATTCTTTGTGCAGCTTCTGACATTCTCATTAGCCTGTGAGAGCTCAGTTGTCTGCTTGCCTGCTGAGTGATCCTTAATCCACAGTGCCTAGTCCAGTGTAGGCACTGACAAAAATGTGTTAGATAAATAACCCAGAACAAATCAACGAATTCCCTATAGTGCTTGCTCTGAGGTTTCTGCTGATGGCTTCTATCCATCACTCTATTTGAAAACCCCTGATATACGTACTTAGCCATCTGCAGTTGGCTATCTCCTACTTCGATGAATCCTCTGTTGTCCAGCCAGGTCAAGAGATAGAGAAGAACCATAAAACATAAAGTGGCAAAGGCTAAGAGAACTTCAGAAATCACCCACAGTTTATTGATAAAAGAAAAGACTTCCCTCATCCCCACTCTACTAAAGGTCCTCCCTCTTTTCCTTCTTTCCACGACCCATCTCTACAAAGTGACTTCCTTGCACACATCGTCACTTTACCTTTTCTGTCACCCTTTACCGTCTTCACCGGGTATTTTAGCCATCTTTGTGTCACTTTGATCAAATGCATGACAAAAACAACTTAGAGAAGGAAAAGTTTATTTGGGGCTCTCAGTCCATAGATGGCTGACTCTGGGCCCAAGGTGAGGGGAAGGGCCCAGTGGAGGAAGGCTGCTCAGTGCCTTGTTAGAAAGTAAAAAGGGGATGGGGCCACAGGGAGGATGAACACTTCCAGGTCAGGATCCAGTGATTCTCCTTCTCCAGCCATGCCTCACCTGCCTACAGTTATCACTCAGTCCATTCAAATGGAATGATTAGATTACAGCTCTCATAATCCAACCATTTCACTTCTAAATATTCCTGCAATCAACACAGGAGTTTTTGGGGAACACCTCATATACAAACCAAAACACCTGAAAACCTGCTCCACTTTGTACCTGCCCCAAAGAGGTTTAGTGTTGCTGGAGAAAATCATCTCTTTCCTTTTGAAAGAGAGCAGTTGAATACCAGAGAGACTCCCTGGTACTGCCCTACATTGGTCTCTACAAGTGCAGCTTTGGGGACCTGTTAGGTGAGACAACTGAGGATGTCCATTTTCTGCCTCTCTATCCATCTAGACTTGGAAACGATCCTAGGGATCTGTTGGTCTCCTACCTTTAGGCATTTTTATCTTTGAGCAGGAAAGTCCCTTTACCAGAATTCTTACCTAGGAACCTTATTTATAAAACAGTGGAGCTGAAGAGGTGCTGTGGGCTCTACTCCAATTTCTCCATAGCACTTGAGATGGTGCTTGTGCATCAGGGTCTCATGAGCCCATCGGGAGGCTCTAATTTAGCTTAGGAATCTTGTATGAGAAGTGAAATGACTTGTCTGAGGTCACACAACAGACCCAGCATGTTTAATCTGAGGTTCTTTCCATCAGAGTAGGGCACCTCTTGAGCTCTTAGGATCATGCTCTTTGGTCTCCCTCGCCCGACTCTGACCTTTGGTGAGCTGGGCTGATCACTGCCACCTCCTACGTGGACTGATGGCCCACTTCCCTGCAGACATACCAGCCCTCCTGGCGCCCTGTGCAGAGAGGCGCTGCTGAGCCTCCCACCTCCGTCCTATCTGGGGACTGAAGCCAAAGCTTCTTACAAAACTGTCTTCTGAGGGCCCCTTGGCTGTCCTGTTTGTAAAACCGTTCACAGTCAGCCTTGCCTTTCATTTCCTTAATCTTAAATTGCATCAAAAAGGGAGAGATTAGAGGTAAAACCTCAATAAAGGACTGAACAAAAGCCTTCTCCCCCATTGGATTCTCACACCTAGCTCTGCCTTTTTTCCCCTCCCTCTTGTCTGACAGACTGAGTGTATGAACCTCTTTTTCTTTCTTTCTAAAAAAAAAAAAAAAAAAAAAAACTTAGATTAAAACACTATTTAGAAAAGGCCCACAAGTTTGAAGTCACCTCTGGTTCATACATTAAACATCAAATGTACATTAACTGTGAATTATGGTCATGAAAAGGAAATCCTTTAATGCCGTTTTCTGTGTTCCACTGCCGAAGCTTAGCATTAATGGCTTCTTTGCAACTCCATGAATGGATGGACTTCTTATTTTCTAGCTCTCAACACCATGTAGGCTTCCCTCTCTGCACACTGTAAATACACAGCCATGTGAAAAGATTGTGGGGAAGTTTAAGCTCAGAAGCAGACCCACCTGGGTGGGATGAGCCATTTATCCCCAACAGGCAGGTGGCTACACCTTGTGCAGGGACATGACTGTAAGCTCTTTTATTAGCACCCCCACCCCCCTACCCCCAGGCTCAGTTTGTTAGCAAGGATAAGTTCTGAGGAACTGTAGTTGTTGGGGAGGTGTCTAACTGGTATCTAGATCAAGCTATTGTTCAAAAATCCTGACAACAAAGAAGCAAAGCTGCCCCTGAAAGGTTTCTGTACCCAAAGAAAAAGCAGGTTCCAAAGCCAGCTACTAGGGAACAGTGATGAATGGCCGTCACTGGGTTTTGGCACGGAAACCAAGATGAAGGATCTGACTTTTTTTTTTTTTTTTCCTCCTGCTGTACCAGGATGGGAGGCAAAGAGCAAGGGTGATATATATTCAAAATGTTTACTGTTATGAGAAGGACCTTTATCCTAAAAACGGCAGGAGCTCTCCCTCAGTGGAGCAAAGACGCCAATGGCATACAAAGGCTTTTGCTACAGTCTGCTCTAAAGCCTGGGAGGCCAGAAACATACTGGAGTTGTGGACAAGCCTTAGCATGTTTTGAGACAAAATTAGGAAAGTCAGAATGAATTACTTTTTCTCCAACTTGGGTTAAGAGATGATATTAGAGAGAGATAATAGTGGAAAACGATTTAAAAAGACATTGAATTGCATTTCAGTGTTTATGCACCTTTAAAGCTTGCAGTAAATTACACAAGTTATTTAAATACATTCTTTAATATTTATGCTTTGTTGTTTTAATAAAGACTTCTATTTTTAAATAAAAATGCATAATTAAGTGGAACAGAATATTTTCCTCTTTGACGTGCTTAATCATGCCTTTGGGAAGCTTAAGTTGTTCTGGTTATGAAGTCCAGATCTCTGCTCTGCTGTGTAGTGGCCTGCACTCAGTAGGGGCTCAATAGAGATCCTGAATGATCAACTATTATATGCTAGGCCCTGGAGTTTTAATGGAGAGAGAGAGAGAGAGAGAGAGAGAGAGAGAGAGAGAGAGAGAGAGAGAGAGAGAGGTCTCTGCTCTAATAGAGCTCACAATACAATAAGGAGCTAGACATTATTTACACGAATGAGCTAGCCTCCAAAGCCAGATCAGGAAGGAGAAATGGGAGCGTTGTTTGATGAGACAGTATCATAAAGGATTAGCAGCTACTAGGGAACCGTGATGAATGGTTGGAAACTGGGAAGATCAGGAAGGCTTCCCTGAGGATGTGATGTTTGTGCTGGGATCTGTGGGTTAAGTAGGAGATCACTGGATAAAAAGAGAGGGCTAGAATGTCCCAGGCTGAGCAAATAGTTTGAGCAAAAACCAAATGGCAGGAGGGAACATGGAGCATTTGGGGAGGACCTAAAAAAGACAGGGGGACTGGCATGGCTGCCATGGAGGCTGTGCTGTGGACAAAGGTGCACAGCTGGGCGGGAGAAGCAGAAGGAGCTGAAATCCAGCCCTGTTCCCTTGCCAAGCTGCAGCCCCAGGAGACACTGTATCAGCTTAGAGCAAAGGGCATCTTTTTCCAATTGGGCTGCCCAGATGGGGCACTGTTATCATCTCCTGCAGAGTACCCAAATTCTAACATGATGCTGGTGGCTGGAGGACAGCAAGACAGGGGCGGAATGAGGTTTGGCAAGGATGGAAAGTAGCCAGGGCCATATACTCAGGACTGGAGCTCCTGCTAAGGTTCTGGGCCTTCATCCTAAGAAGAATGAGAAGCTAATGAAGGGTTCGAAGTGTGTATGTGTGTGATGAACAGATTTGCATTTTGAAAAGATCACTCTGGTTGCAGTGTGGAAAACCGATTACAGGGGCATCAGGGTGGAATGGGGGTATGGTTTTGGGCAGAAGATAGTGGTTTGGTCTTGGACTACTGAATTTGATGTGTCTTGCAAGCATCCTAGTGGAAATGTTAAGTAAGTAGGTGAGCTCAGGCAAACTGCATGTATAACACTTGATTTTTAGTTGTCAAAACTTCCAGGCATTGGCCCCAGAGCATGTAGCATCTTAATCTATGGGTCAATAGAGAAAGAGAAGGAAGTTAACTACATACAGGATAAAGACTATTGGAGTCTACCTCGGTGATGAGGCTGGCTCTCAAGTGATGGTGTCCTGTGGTCCAAATCAGTGTCCTAGTGAATTAGAGAAAGCTGACAGATTCAGCTCAGCACAGGAGGACTCCAGTGAAGGTGATAGTCTTGGTAAAGGTTGGTGTGACATATTATTTCTGATATAGGTGTTGGTGGAACTTTGGACATTTCAAATATGATCCCAGCTGGGAATCAGGGAAGTGTTGGGTATTAAGAGAATGCTTCACTTATTTAGAAAAGAGACTAGTATTGGACAGATAAAATGGAAGTTTCTAAAATTAGTAGGGGTTGAGGGCCTGGTAACAGTGCAGAAGAGGATTAAAGGGCAAGTCTAGAACTGGGCAGAATGCAGCTGTGATAGAAAGGCTAAATTCAATGGGCCTTGAGGAGCCTCCCGAGGTTTAGCCCTGGCCCCCTGGGACTAAGCAAGACTAAAGACATGCTCTAACTGCACAAGGGTTTGGGCCCCAAATAATAGCCAAGCTTCATCAGGACAGGATAGGAAGTGGGCAACTTGAGCTTGCAGGTTGAAGGTCTTTAGTTCCCATAGGTAGGCAGGACTGGAGATGGCAGGGGTTCATAGCAACCCGATTAGGAGCCTTGAGTATATAAACCTATCAATTATAATAAAGCCTTTTCTCCCTCTAAGGTCAGTTAGTAGATGCTCTAATATCTCTATTAATTCTATGTGGAGGAGGAAAGTTGTGTGTGTATGTTTGTATATTTGTGTGTTTTCTCTTTCTTATCAGGCTTGGGTAAATTTTGCAGAGGTAAAGAAAAAGTTGGGGTCACCTAGTTCAAAGAAGAGAAGGCCAAGAAGGAGAATCTTAAGCATTCAGTCCAGCTCCTTATTAGCAAGCAGGGTTTAAATTAAGCTTATTACTATTAATAATAATTCCAGGCACTCCTCTAAACAATTTTTAATGAATCAACTAATTTAATCATCACAATAACCTTACTGTACCTCTGGGAGGTCAGTTGTTATTAACCACACTTTACAGATAAGGAAACTGACACACAGCTGAGAGGTTAAGTAACTTGCCCAAGGAAACAAGAGTCAGGTCCAGACAGTCTACTCCAGCCCCCATGCTTAATATCTATATCACACTGAAAATGATGAGAAAATCTGCAATTCTTAAGGGCTTGTTTAGAAAGCCTCCAGATTCTGGATTCTAGAATCCAGTGAACTCAATTCCATAGTTATTTCCTTCTGGCAAGACATACAGGTCTTGCTAGATGCAGGGTGTCGTAGAGATGATTATGCTGAAGTCTGAGAAGTGAGTCTCTGAAGGGCTGGGGCCTAGCCATCCTGGAGGAGAGTGGTGGGACAGCCAGTGATGGGCTTTGAGATCTCAGGGTTTCAGAAGCTGCATCTTACAGTAGGTCTTGTTATGGGATAGCTTCAAAGAGATTCCTCACTGTCAACCTCTCTAGTTTTCATAGACAGATGTGGTCCTGGCAGCTATACTCTTTGCTCAAGAGCTAAAAGATGGTGTATGTTGCATTCATCTCTTCAATTAACAACTTTGAACTTGTACCACTGCCTCTATTCTTTCCAGAAGCCTCTCTCCATAATGGATCACAGACTGCTTACACTTATTATGAGCAGTTCAGAATGAATGAATGGGCTACTTGGTGTAACTTAAACTAGTAGGCAGCTTACAGGTATATAGTGCAGTCACAACATGATTTTGTCTGGCTTAACACCCAGGCCTGCCTTCTCGGGTCCACCCTGGTTCACTTCAGGTGAGCAAGATGAATGTTTTGCCCATCTTGATTTTAGAGAGAAACCAGGTCCTTTTTGGTCCTGTGCACTCCTCAGGCAAGCCTGCTGGGCAGGTGGCTTCTGTTCAGCTGATCAGTCTTCCTTTGCATTTCCTGAGTTTTTCTCCTTTCTCTATCAAGTTAGCCATGGACAGCTGCATCAACACATCTCACCTTCATCTGAAGAATTCATAATGCTTTCCTTAAAATCTGGAACAAACAAGCATGCAATTGTGACAACCAGAAGACTTGGAAGAGGGACTAGTTTCTATGAGGCCACACCGAAGGACCGAATCAGTTGTATTGTGAAGGTTTTTGCCTATGTGGTATTTCTTTTTATTTTGAATTTGCTGCTTGGTTAGAAGGTAGAGATGAATGGTATAATAAAAGCACCTGGCTAGATCCAGCCTCATTTTCCTTATGAAATGTATTTGTTCCTCATGCTTCAAAAGAGAGATGAAATCTATCTAGCTACTTGGAAGTCCTCTATTGGAACCAAGAGCAAGAAGTCCAAGATAGCAAACAAGATCTAGGGTTACCCACTGAAAATCTTATTGAGGCTGGAAATCTCAGGCTGTGATGGGAACATGATGGTCATTTTTTCTTCCACACACCTCTTTCTTTTTTACCCTGGTATCTTTTTTCTTTTAGATGAACAGATTCAATTAAAGATTGAGAGGGATGTGTTAGGATTAGATACAATTTAGAATGCAGCTGACAAGACTAGTGCTGCCAACTTCATTCCTTTACTCCCAATATAAAAATCAAGAAAAATCCCAGGAATTGGGAAGGAATTCATTTGTCTCTTATATAAACAAAATACAAAGCACTCTGGGGAATGTGAAAAAAAAAAAATCTCTGAGAACATACAAGTGGGAGCAGTCACACTTATAGTACCCAGAACATTCCTTCTAAGTTTCCCTGTATCCTGTCATATCTGATATGATCTATGTGGGCTCAAGAAAGAAAGAAACAACAAAATTTCCTTCTCCCCCCACCTCTTCTAATTCCCTACAGAAAGACTTTTCATATTTTAAAGAGGCCACTCTAAAATTGAGAATAGTTAAAATGGAAATGAATAAAAAACCACGAAGCATTTGCAGGTACTTGTACAATAATGATACAAAATATTCGGCAGGGAGGCTCCTTTGTATTCCATAATCTGTGTTTGGGACCTGCCTAGAGACTCTTTGTTTCAGGTATGGAGCAGTTATTTTCCCAGTTCTGGGATGAAGACCTAGTTAAATGTCTAGAAGTCCTTTAGAGTGGAAAGGTGAGGTGCTAGTCCATGCCCAAGGGAAAGGGCACCCCTTAATTTCTTTCAGAACCCCTCTTGTGAGAAGTGGTTATGAACAGTCTGGAAACACCATCTGCTCACCGCAGGGCAGGGCCAAAGGGCTCTTTCTTCCTATAGACCCTCCACAAATTCTGGCAAAGTATCCACAACTCTGTAACACAAAACAAAAGTTCCACTTCATGCTGCTAGTTCAGTTTATTTCAGCATCTCCTTTTCTGCAGGCATCAGGTATATTGTGGACAGGGAAATTGGGTTTCAAAATAGCACCTGTTTGAGAATGGAAGGCACCACCCCCACCCCCGTCAGCACCAAATGGTCTTAATTAACTTTGGACACTTCCACACCTCACACTTTATTTCTGAATGTTATTGAAAGTTGTCAGAACTTGTCTCACTTTTTTCTTTTATTATTAATGTGTAAATACAATGCCTCAGGAGTGTTACTAAAACACAGAATCTAATCCCCGGAGATTAATTTATGAACGCAGCATAGGGTGAAGTTGCATCCTGGCGACTGCAAATTGATGTTGGTAAGAGCCACAAGCATCGGCCTCTTCAAACCCACAGGAATCCTGAAGGCCAAGGGGGCTGGAAGCAAGGAAGGACAAAGGGAGAGCCAAATTCTGCTGCTTCTGAGACACCCCCAGAACACAGGACCTAGAGTTCCCCAGTTAGGGCAGAGGAGAGACAAGGGCACCTTTCTCTCTGGATGTGGCAGACCTGCCCTGCGAGGCTGTCTATCCATTAGCCAAGTCCAAGAGCATTTATTGAGCACTTATGCTACATCAATCTATGCTCAGCTCTGTGGGAATCAAAACAAGAAAAGCAGTAGTTACTGCTTGTGATGACCTTGTCTTCATGGGGGGAGTCAAACATAGGCATTTGAAACCATTGGAGAACAAAGCCAGACTCTTCCAAGTATGGGATTGTGGGCAGCAGCTTTTAAGCGCACAGTTTCAGTGGAGAGGAAAGTCAGGGTTGACTGGAGTGATCAGGTAAGTCCTAGGGGTGGAGAGTTGCTGGGGTGTGGTGCACTGCTTTCAAGGATAAGGCAATGAAATTAAAGATGGAGTGCCCAGGGTCCTTCCCGGAGAGCAAGGGAGACCTGGTTTGGGTCACCTAGGTGACATTTTGATTCCTCAGAGGAGCTTACGCCAGCGGGGATAGCTCATTGGTTTAGAACCTGCCCTGTTCGCAAGCTTGAGGTAATATTTGTCCATTCTGGTCCAAAAGGGATAGCTAAGTACCCCTAGCCCAGTATCACCCATCTCCACCTGCTGGGCTCTCTGAGCACTGAGGAGGCAAGCCCACCAAATTTGAAGGATGGTTCTCCATAAGGACACAAGAGGCCACTGCTCAAGGCCAAGGGGAGGAGTTGGGGGCAGGGTTACAACTGGCTTGGGGGTTCAGCTGAGCCATCGGGGCCTGCGATGAGCATGTGGTGGGAGGGGGGCAGGGCCTTCGGTTCAGGAATTCCTGACGGTATTTTCAGTTGTGGTTTGCAGGGACTTACGCGGGGAAGGCTGGGGTTAGCTCCTTACCGCTCGCGGTGCAGGAGTGTGCTGCGGGTCCCCTGTCCATCTCCCTTTCTTCAGCCTTGCCTCCTCCCGCCCCCGATCTTCCCGCTTCTGCGTTGCGGTCGGCCGCTTCTAGCCTCTTCCTGGAGTGGGTTTGGGGTGGAACAGTGGCTCAGACCCTGAAGGAAGGCGGGAGCCACCCCGGGCTGCGGGAGCGCCTGGGAAGCAGGGTGGAGAGGGACTGGGTTGGGCTGCGCACATGCACCAAAGCGGCGGCGCGGTGCGGGCAGGGCGGGCCAGGCGAGGGTGGTGGTTAGGGGGACCCTCCCCGCTTCTCCTGCTTCCAGCGAAGGCGTCAGAAACGATGGCAGCCTCTAAACCGAGTGCTCATTAAGGCGGGAAGCAGCGGTGGCTGGCAGCGGCGGCTGCAGCGGGCTCTGGAACCGTGGGCCGGTGACCAGCGCGCCCCGCCCGCCGCCGCCATCCGAGGGTCCTGAGTGTCAGGCCGAGGGGTCCGGGGGAGCGGTTTCGGGACAGTCGGCCAGTGCCACCGCCCGGTTAGGAGAACGGGCGGAGCCGCCTTGGCTCGCGAGGGGCTGAGGAGCCGCTCGCTCTCTTCTCGCTCGCTCTCCGTCTCCCTTGTTTTCCAGCGCCTCTCTCCCTCGCTCGCTGAGGTCCGCAGGGACAGCCGCAGCAAACCGAGGCCGCTGGCTCCCAGCACCTCCACGCCCACACTCTGGCCGCCTCAGCCTGCCGGACCGTGTCCACATCCCGCTTTCCCGGCTCGGCAAGCCTTGCAGAGATTTACTGGGGTCCTCACCGGGGTCCAAAAATGCAAGGAAGGAAGGGCGGGAAGGGTTGGGGTAGAAGAGGTGGGAGGTGCTGCCGCCTGGCAACCGAGATCCTTCTCTTTCTAGAGATTCAGAACCCTAAGAAACCAGAGCCCAGCCCTGCTCTTTGGCAAACAGCGTATTTCCTTCTCAGTTCCTTCCCAGGGGGTTGGCCCTGAGTTCACGCCTTATCTACCAGGTAGGACTCCGTGCAGATTCCATTCTTCTGCTGCTCTAGGGCAGGAGAAAGCAGATTTAGGACCCCGGGCTTTGTGAAAAGACCAGGCCATGTCCGCTGCCCCTTGCCAATCTCCTGCTGGACATATATTCTGGGGTACCCCCACCAGGCACAGATACCAGCCCAAATCAGTAACCGGTCAAAGGGCTGTCTGAGCATGCTGGTGGGACTAGCAGGAGGCAGGGAATGGGGAGGTGTGATTCTGTGCGCATACTAGGTGCTGAACAAAAGTGCCAAGTACACTTAAACTAGGCAGAGTCCTTGGTCCTCCATTGCTGGGAAAGTGAGATTCAGAGCAGTAAACCATCAGCCTAGTAGACAGAGGTCGAGGCCCAGGCTGCTCAGCCCCATTAGCTGGGCTGGTGGGAGGCAGCCAGAGCTTTTGAGGGCTCAGACAATCAGGGCGATTGAAGGGCTGCTCTTTGGAGCTGCTGCCAAACTAATCTCAGGCCGGCAGTCTCGTGCCTTTCCTTTAGTCTTAGCCCACTTGCTGGCTCTGCCCTTCAGAGGAGGCCCACTGCCTCCTCCTGGGCCTGTGGATTAACCCCTAAAAACTGAGTTTTGTTTGCAGAGCTCTCTTCAAAGCTGAGGGAGCCTCCGGAGTCTGCTGCTCTTGCTGCTTGTTGGCGAGGGGATCCATGAGGTCAGATGGGGCTGGCAATGGCTCAGCCTTTGGCCTTAGATACACACTCAGCCTGGGAATCTGCCAAGAAATTTCGCTCACACGGCCCAGCCTTTTAACCCCCGCTTTTCTCACAAGCTCAGCCCCACCCAGTTGCAGATCTGCCTTAACTGGGGCTAGGAGGGCACTGGACTCCTACCTCTTACCAGTAGGAGGAATGCTGCACTCAGATGTTTGCCCACAGATGGGGGATCTAGTCTGTCTGCAGCAAACACCATTCCCTTAATCATTATGGAAGTGGTTTCGGTGGTCACACTACTGGGACTCTGACTTAGTTTCTTCATCAGTGTTCCAGCCCCAGAGCTGTGATCTTATCCACTGAGATACTGGCCTTCTCTTTGGCCTTTTCCCACTCCTATCCCAGCAAGCTACCCTATTCCTCTTGGCTTCCTTATACCATCAAGGTCATGCATTCTTTGTTGGGGCTTGTTGTCCGGAACCAGGAATATGTTGTCTATCTGCCTTTGAGGGTCTCTGCTGCCAGCCTCTGCTAATCATTTGTCTTCTTTTCTCCATGGGTAGCAACTGTTCCCTGAAGTTCCACTAACTCAAGTCTGCCTTCTGTAGATTGTCGGGCTTCCTGTATCATTTCTACATCTGCTCTGACTTGATAGAGAATAAGGAATAGCACTGAGCTTCCCTGTTCCTTCTATTTAAGTGTTTTTCATACCCCCTCTACTTCTCTAACCCCTCCCGTGGCTGGGTACCTTCCCTTTCTGTAGCTCTCATAGATGGGGATGTTTTTTGAGGATCTGGGGATGATCATGAGATCTAGAGCAGTTGCCTCGTGTTTTCTCTAACCCAAGTACTGTTCTAGGCACCAAAGATAACAAAGCTGAAAAGATAAGAACCCACTGTTCCCAGAGATTTCCTTTATGGTGGGGAATCAGGTAAACAAACTGTGATACAATATGACAGACCTCTAACAGAGGCAAATGCCAGCAGAAGCTTCAGGCAACATTTTACCTTAGTCTTCATCCAGTCCTCCAGCCTCTGCCAGTCTAGTCCCAAGCAAATAAAATGATCAGGGGAAGGGAAGGGCCAATCCAATAAGTTCCACTTTTATTTTACTTACTTTGATTAGAGTTTCCTTCTTCTTCTTCTTCTTCTTTTTTTTGTACTAGGAATTTAACCAAGGGGCACTTAACCACTGAGCCACATCCCCTGGCCCTTTTATTTTTTATTTTGACATAGAGTCTTAATAAGTTGTTCGGGTCTTGCTAAATTGCTGAGGCTGGCCTCAAATTTGCAGTCCTCCCACCTCAATCTCCTGAGTCACTTCCTTAACTGGGACTAGGAGGGCACTGGAGTCCTCCCTTTCACCAGTAGGGGAACTCTAGTGGAGCACCATCGTGCCTGGCTGGTTGGGGGGCTTTCTATTATTTGTAATTTGTAACCCAAAAAAGATGTCCCAGAACTGAGCTGGACACAAGGAGCCAGTGTGGATTTGGAATCACCTAGATTTTCCAGAAAGTCTTAGTGCCGTGCAGGATATGGAGGTAAGACCTGGGCTTCAGTTGGATGTGGTGGTGCACGTCAGTAATCCCATTGATTCTGGAGGCTGAGGCAGGAGGTTCACAAATTCATACCCACTTTCAGCAACTTAGCAAGGCTCTGTCTCAAAATAAAATGGGGATGTAGTTCAGCAGTAAAGCGCCCCTGGGTTCAATCTCCAGTACAACTCTCCCCTTCCCAACAAAATCAAAAACAAAAGCAAAAAATAGAACAAAACCCAGTCTTCAACCTTTAGGAGCTCAGTTGCAATGGAAATGACAGAGTTGTATAGTAAGTAATGCTAGTAGAACTATCATCATATTACTAACATGGTGAAGAGTGTAATTTGTAGAAAGGTTGTGGAGACTCTGTGTGAGCTTTTCTTGATTGAATATTGTCATTATACATAACTGTCAAATTACCCTTATCTTCCACAATCCTGGAAATAATTATTTGCAGCAGATGGTTCTATGTTTGGGTACCTAACCTCCTCCATGACCACTTTTATTTTTGTTGCATTGGCATTATACATTTCTTTTGGAGAAGCATCTTTTATGCAACTCTCAGTTCCTCTCTCCCTCCTTCCTTTCCAGGTAGAGTTTGAGACTCAGGGTTAAACCAAGCTATAGGCATGGTCATTGACTCAGGGGTGAGCATGTGACCCAACTCATCCAGTGAGCCTCTGGCTTAGGACCTAAGTGAATGGTGATGGGGAAGAACAACCCTGTTCTTTACTGGGCTTGAGATGTGAAGCTGTCATCGTGATGCAGGTGCTGCCATCTTGCTGCCACCAGGTCTTGCATGACATGGAGCCAGGACATAAGAAACCCAGCTAAGGGGTGGTGAGAAAGAAAGCTGGTCCTGGAGACAGTTTTGAGCCACACTATAGGTGTCCAAAGCCAGGCCTAGCCCAGGGGTTTGTCACTTGTCCAATCAATACATTTCCTCTTTATTTAGTCTCTTTGGTTGGGGTTTCTGTCACTGAAAAAGATGTAACTAGTATGTGCTTATTGAGTCCCTCCCATGTGCAAAGCCTGTGCTCTTTGCTTTTAACTGTAGCCTCTTATTTGATAAGTGGCTGTTATTCTCTCTGCCTTGCAGACGAAAAATCTGAGGCTTGAGTTAGGACTATGGGACAAAGATTTAGGGGGCTCAAACAGAGCCTTAAAGAACTCCAGTCTTCAGGGGCAAAAAAATTTCAGTTAAAAAAAAAAAAAAACCAACCAGGAAGTTTCTATAAAATGACAAGTTTGACAAGTTTCTCTTCTAAAGCCCCAGCCTTCTTCCTGCTGTGCTGGTAGCCTGTTGGCCCTCAAGGCGTGGGAAGAGGCAGACTCACAGTGTTGGTTGATATACAAATTCTGTGGGTTGATAGATTCGAGGCTCCATTTGCAAGGCTATACTGTAGTTATTTCTGCAAAACATCAGCGTAAGGAGACACCAGGGCACCTGATCTGGGTGAGGGGTAGTGATGGAGGATGGCAAGATGCCTGGAGTCGTCATGCCAGCCTGCTGAGGCTTGATGACGTAGGAGAGATTTCCAGTTCAATTCCTGAGCTGCCCTGTCCCTGCCAGGGGATGTTCTGGGCAGGGGAGAGTTAATGACCAACCTCCTTCAGAAAAGAAAAAGGCTTCAATAACAAAACCCAACAGCATGGAGGGGAGAGGCGCAAGTTACCAGCCACAGGAGCTTAAAAAGGAACCCACCCACAGCTCCTGCTACAAATGCTTTTAGCCTCACGTTAAATCTTCCCTCTAATGGCACCCCTGTTAAACCAGATATGTCACCCGACCTGAGGAGGCTGACTTGAAAGGCAAATAGTTGGAAGTGATTCCACACGTTATTAGTGAGAGCTGTTCTCACATTTCCGGCAAAAATAATGGAGCTGAGGTCTGAAGAGATGACTAATACCTCCCCATTACTGACCTGAGGCCGGACATTACATTGTAATCCTGGTCGCTCTGCTGTCCCTTCAAGCATATTTTTCGGGGCTTGTCCTCTGGGTGCTTTCTGCCAGATGGCTCTGTTCGTGTTAACCTGGACTGCCCAGCCTATTGAAATGAGGAGACTTTCTTCACAGGCCAGTTCTCGCCTCCATGGAGGCAGGGGAAGAAGGATGTGCGTCACCCAGAGCAGAGATGCCCCGCCCAGATGAGTGGGCGGGTCTCCTGCCTCCAGAAAGGGTGGCATCAAACTGTGCCAGGCATGCAGAAATCCTTCCTGATCTTATTTTTTTTCAGGGTTTGTCATCTTTCATAGCCTTTATGGACAATTTCCAGGCCTTTCTTTTAGATAAGTCTCTGAGTTTCATCTTAGGCTTTCCTGTTAAATGTTAGTCTGTATCTTCTTTTTTTTCTTCTTCAATAGAATGGAAGAATATGAGACTTACAGACTTTAAAAGAAAGTCTGCTGACGTTGTTGAGGGCTGACTATGTGCCAATCATTGTGCTTGGCATCTTACTATCATTAGCCCTTTGAATATTGCAATGGCTTGAGTCACTGGGGACCATGATATTGTTGTATCTATCACACATTTTTAATCCTCGTTTTCCTTAACCTCTCAGTGATATTCGACCCTCTTGACCACTCTCTGCAATTAAAATTCCCTCCTATTTGGGCTGGGGATATGGCTCAAGTGGTAGTGCGCTCGCCTGGCATGCGCGGGGCGCTGGGGTTCGATCCTCAGCACCACATAAAAATAAAATAAAGAGTTGTGTCCACCAAAAACTAAAAAATAAATATTAAAAAATTCTCTCTCTCTCTCTCTCTCTCTCAAAAAAAAAAAAAATACCCTCCTCGTGCCTGCTGTGATACCACACTCTCTGGATACCTCCCTTCTGTCTTACCATTCCTTTCTTCTTACCAGTCTTCTCTGCTACTAGACATCTGAATATTGCAATTCCTCCAGCTTTAATTTCTTCTTACTTTGTATTCCCCCCAGTGGTGACTTTCCCATGTGATTGGCCTCAAATATCATCCATATGTCAATGGCTCACTCATTTGTCTCCCATCCAGACCTTTCCTGTACCAATGGCATACTTGAAATCTTCACTTTTCTGTCTTGAACTTGCCTCTAACTCATCATTTGCAAAATCAAATTCACTGTGTTTTTTCCCCTCAGTCTTGGCCGTTTTCCTTGGTTCCCTTTCTCCAGGTACAGAAAGCCTGTGCTTCCATTTGTCTAAGCTGGAAACCTGGAAGGTTCCTTCTCTCTCTGCCCACTTATTCCAGTTGGTCACCAATCCCTGCTGACTTTATTTCCTAATGATTTCTTGGCTTTTTTCTTTATCCTTCAATCTCTGCCACCATCATAGACCACGGTGCCATCGTCTTCTGCTGTGACAGCGTCCTAACTGTCCTCGCACATGCCAGATCTCCAGTCTACTCTTCCCATGTCAGAGGGCTCTTTTCATAACTCGAATGCCTTTCCTGAAACCCTGCATTGGGTTTCCATTGCTCCTAAGGTGTAGACCCAGATCCCTTCCAAAGTGCTACATGATCTGGCTCTCCCATTTCTTTGGCCTCTTTTTATATTCTTCTCGCCTCACTTTCTGAGCTCCAGCATGTGGCCTTCCCCGGGTTCCTCAAGCGACACTACCACTTGCCTCAGGATTTTTGGATATTCTGCTTCTGAAATATTTTTTTTTCCTGTCTCCTTTGCGAAATTAACCTTCAATTCTCTCCGCAGCTCACAACTTCTGCCGTTCCTTTGCATCAACTTTCCATGAGTTTTCAAATCAGATGAGGTTTCTACACCATGCAGCTGGCTTTCTTCCAGTGCTTAGAATAGCACTGGCCCCTAAAGCCACGGCACAACTGTTTGCTGGATGGACTACTCTTTCATTCTACATTTGATCACCAGCTTTGGAGGTGGGTGCTCAGATCCTCCAATCATATTCCTATTTTCTTGGTTAGAAGGGGGAAGAAGTTCCCCTCTCAGTCATCAAGTGAAGAAAGCACCAGTAGAGTTCCCACTTCTAGCCCTATTTTGCAACTAGGGTCAGCGAAGCATCTAGGGTTTTCTCTGCCACCTTGGTCCCTTCATGAGTCTCGCAGTCTGTTCACCATGGGGTTCTGCAAGTGCTCCTAATACAATGAAGATTTCCTAGGCCACCCTAATGGTGGAGGAAATGTCAAGGAGTTGGCCCAGCCTGGGAAGCAGAGACAGGTCTGATACTAGCTGCTGATTCCTTGCTTTCCCTGGTTGGGTATGAAGTGTCCACTAGGCAGGCAGTGCCTCCCTGTGTCTTCCCCTTGCACCACCAATGCACTAGTCTCCCTTCAGGGAGGTGGGAAGCTTGGAGGTCCCCAGAACAATAGGCCACACATGCTCCTCCTGTTCCTCTGTATCCCTACCTTGGATCTGCTGGCTGGCGAAGTCCTCAAAGGACTGTGCTGGCTGCCAAATTCTCCTTTATGGCAAATCCCCTACACCTTTTGTAAGATCTAACCTGATTTATTTTTTCTCTTTAGAGCACTTACCTCCTTGTACATAAATATTGGGCAGTGGGATTAGAGCTTGCGTTCCATGCACAGAAGCAGTGATAGCTATGGCAGCAGGTTTATTTTTAAATAAAAATTGGAAAGTTACGAGGCTCCTGAGGTTTTCTGCATTTTTATTTTTCATTCCACAGGAAGAAAAAAAAAGTAAGGAGGAGAAAAAAAGAATGGGAGAAAATATAGCTCGTGTTTCTGCTTCCATTTTTCAAGGCTCCCTGTTTTCATCTCCTTTTCCTATTTCCCTTCCCTGGCATTTGGCATCTCTGTAAAGAAAGGGAAGGAGTGATTACTTCTAAGAAGGGAGTGGGGGACCTGTTCAAGCCGAGCATTAGGCATGCAGCCCCTGAGCAAGTCGCATGCATGGTAAAATATTACCTTAATAACATACTCACAGAGAGCTATGTGTAAATGGTAACAGCTGCTTTGTGATGACCGTGTTATAAATGATTGCAGCCCCGATCATTAATAATGCATTCGAACAATAACAACTTGATTCGAAGGAAGAAGTACAGCCTTTCATTTTTTCCTGGCATGCCAATTCACTCTTGCTGTTGTTTGAAGTGACTGGGCCCCAGGATCGAAGGCTCACACTGGGCCTTCAGAAACTGGAAGCGTTTCTGCCCATGCCAACCCTCAGCCTGGTGAAACGGATGCTGGTGCCCACTGCAGTGTGTTTCCTATGTCCAGCATTCGTTTTTCAGCTAGCCTGCTCCTTCAAAGCCTCTCCTCTTCCCCAGGGACCTGAATCATCAGAAACCTGCCAGTCCGAGGGTGATGTGAGGGTTGCTCCCCATGAGATCTCTGAATCCCAGAAATTTCTCAGGAGTTGGGTATTGATAACTCAGGAGTCATGACTTTTCTTTCCTGTGTATGAGGCTACTGTTCTGCTTGAAGGATGAAGTTCCAACTCTTTAGGATGCCATATTAGGAGTTTTCACAGTCCAGCTCTGTTATGGTTTGGATATAAGGTGTCCCCCTGAGGCTCAGGGTCAACGCAGAATGTTGAGAGGTGAAAGGATTGGATTCCAAGAGCTAGTCTGAATGGACTGACTGGGTGATAACTGGAAGCAGGTGGGGTGTGGCTGGAAGAGGTGGGTCACTGCTCCTCTGCCATTCCCTTCCCCCATGTTGTTCTTCCTTACCTTGGGCTCCCACCACTGAACTGGGCTGACCAGGAACTAAGCCTCTGAAATGATTAGCCCAAGCCAACTTTCCCTCCTTTAGGTTATTCTTGTCAGGAATTTTGATCACAAGCTGACCAACATTGGCCCCAAACATTTAGCTGTTTCTTTAGTTCTACCTTCAGAACTCCTACTCGTCTTTTAAAATCCTGGTCAAATATGCCGCTTTCCTTTACCCCAGGGCAGAGTGCACTGTGTAACCCTGGGATCCTCTCCGTACGGTAGCATTTTGCATCTGCCTCAACTATAGCATTACCCACACCATGCACTATAATACTTTATTTATATATTGATTTTCTCCCTGGACTTTGAGCTTATTAAGGGCAGTAAATGTGTGCTAGTATTTTTTATATTTCATTATATCTTTATATTTCCTAGCACAGTGCTCAGAAATCATTAAATATTCAATAAGTGTTGAATGAGCAAGTGAAGAAGTGCCCAATAAACACCTTTCTATTTTCTTATGTTTGATGATATCGTGGCCCTGGATCCTGAACAGGCCTCTGAGGCTGCTGTGAAGGCTGGTTCCTGCCCTCTGGTGTCCCCCTGGAAGCATTGAGGCCTTGAGTCGTGTCATCCTGAAGGACGCAGCATGTCTGTGTGTCAGTGGAAGCCCAGCTCCCTGGCCTAGCCATGTCTTGTGCTGCTTAGAGGCCAGTCCACCACCACCTGCCTCTCTGAAGTCAGGGGCTTCTCCCACTGCTTTGGCCCCTGCCCGTCTCCGTCTCTCCTCTGGTGCCAACACTCCACAGTTTATCACCACACCAAGAAAGGCCCTGGTACAGCAACGGCGTGCACCTTGGGAGGCTTCAGGTGTGTGCCCAGTGCCATTCAGGTCTCTTGACATGAATTCATGTATAGGACCAATGTTTATGGCTGTGTCTGGCTCCCCCTCTTATTTACTCATGCTTTCAACCTCTGATGCTGACTTTCCTTTGGTTTCCTTGGCCACGGGGGAGGTAAGACCTTTTCTCTGTGGGCTCTATAGTCAACTCCTCTATGCAGCTCTCTGAGCCCCTCTGGGCTCCTTCTGCATGGAGTCCTCAGAGCTGCCCCCAGACCCTCCCTCCTCAGGATGCAAAGACCCCAAGATGAGTTCCCCGAAACTGGCTCCGTTTTAACTACTTCTTCCTGCTCTAAAAGCTTTTTCTTGCTTTCTGCCTTTTACGACTACACTCTAAAACCACTCTAGCCTCTTCCTGTTCTAAAACTTCATCATCCTTTCTGAATCCATGTTTTCTCAAAAGTCCTAATTTTATTTAGTTTTTTACAACTCTGACCTCAGAGCATCACTTATTCTTATCTATTCTTCCTGGCCCTACTGTCCCTCGGAACGGCTGATCCAAGGACTCATTTTCCATACTAGTTTCTCTCCGCGGAATATAATATGATGATTAGAAAACATTTGCACATCCGCAGGTTCAACAGATTTATTTTATTTATTTATAACCTGCTGCCTTCTTACAAAAAAGAATTTAAAACCATTTGCAAAGATGCAAACAATATGGCAAGAGAAAGTAAAAAATGAGCTTAAAAAAGATGAGACGAGGCAAAGGGTGTGAGGAGGCGGCAGTGGGGGAGGGGTGCATGCAGGTGGACCTCAAGGACCACAGAATGCTAGCTATGTGCGAGTGGTGGCCACGGATTCCATTATTGGCCGCAGTGGTCAACACAAGAGGGAATGAGGCCAGTGACAGTACTCAGTAGCCAGTACAAAAATGCATCTAAATTCTTCAACTTTTTGTGGCAGCAACATTAAAGAAAAATTTCTGCTCTGAGCCTGAGGTCAGGTTCTCCCAATGGCACAGATTCTCCACAGAATTCTTCCACTAAACACTGATGAATGTTCTTTGTGTATACATCCTTCTAAGAAAAACTTTTAGCAGGTGTTAACTTCTTGGTTGTATTGAGTGGACACTGAAATTTGCATTTAGTGTTTTGTTGTTGTTGTTTGTTTGTTTTTGGTTTGGGTACCAGGGATTCAACCCAGGGTGCTTAACCACTGAGCTACATCCCCAACCCTTTTTACTTTTTATTTTGAGACAAGGTTTCTTTCAATAAATTACCTAGGACCTTGCTAAGTTGCTGAGGCTGGCCTTGAACTTGCAATCCACCTACCTCAGCCTCCTGAGCCACTAGGATTGTAGGTGCGCCTGGCACTTAGAGTTCTGGGGCTTCTTTGCAGGTGGAATTCCTATGTGTGCCGGTGGTTACAAAGTCGCACGATAAGTAGTCCATTCTCTCCTGGAACTTGCACTGTTGCAGCACCGCTGCTCTCAGGTCTGAATGCACAAGGCAATCCCCCAGAACACATGCATGCATGTTGGAAGCAGATTCCCTGGGCAGAACTCCGGAGCCTGCATTTGAAACAAGCACCCTTATGATTCTGATGCAGATGTTTCAGGTGAAACTATCGTGATGGCGATTCTTAGCATGGGTCTTCGATCCACGGTGCAGGGTGTCGTTGCTAGGTAGCACATAAATGCCCAAAATGAAGTGTTACAGGAGTCTAAAGTGATAGGAATTTCTCTTCACAGGTACATCAAGAGAAGGTGATAATGTTTGAGCTGAGCTCTGAGGCATGAGTGAGAGGAGGCACAGGATCAACCAGGAGCACTTTCATGCAGAAGAAATACACTATGCAAAAGCTCCGAGTTGAAAGTGCCATGCTTGTTCAAAGAGAAGCAAATAGATCAGATTGGCTGGAGTGTAAAGCCTAGGTAAAGGAAATACTAGGAGATAAGGCCAGAAAGGTAGATTGGGGACAAATTATGGAGGGCTTTGAATACTAGACTGATGAGTGTGAGCTCTGTTCAGTAGGCAATGGGGAGCCATTGAAGGCTTTAGAGCTCCTGAATGGTGTGATCCAAGCAGTACTTGAGGAAGATTAATTTGGTTGTGGTGTGTAGAATGGACTGGAGGAGAGGAACACCATGCAGAGTTCAGTACATAAAGGACCCTTATAAATGTTTGTTGAATAAAATGTTTGAATAGAGCCAAAAAAGAGGCCATTGCAAAAATCGAGGTGTAAGATGATAAAGGCCTTGGGAAGTAACAAGAAGGGATAAAGAGCAAGGGAAGAAGGCTTGTGACACTAATAAAGATGACATTACAGACCAAGATGGCCTGCTGTGCAGGATGAAGGAAAGAAAAAGTATTTGCTCTGAAGCTTGCAGCCTGAGCTAGCAGGGAGTTGTGGGTCACTTCCTGTCCCAAGGTCAGAGGAGTCTTTTAATAGGAATGCAAATTGGAGCTCTCCAGAGGCCTGGAGGGTGTGGTCTGGCTGGAGGGGGCTTCTGTGGGAATCTGAGTGGTCACCTATGATGTGTCATGGGATACCTTGCGTGTGATCTCCAGCAGTGTCCATGCTTCTGTGTTGGGAGAAGAAAAATAAGCTATCTCAGGAGACACCAGAGTGGGCAGAGAGGTGTGGGGACTGAGTTTAGGTCAGGGTCCGGAGTTCAAGGAAGAGGAGTGGTTAAAGAAGCACCGAGAACAGTGCTCTGGGCTGCAGACAAGTGGGGGACCCCAGCGTTGCGCACACCACTGACTCAGTGGTCAAGTCCTCACCACTGACTTTGGAAAAGGTAGTTTAAAGAGTGCGGTGGCAGGACCTGTGTGATCTGAAGGTCTGTATGTTAAAGGCTTGGTCCCCAGGATGGCACTGTTGGGGGTGTGCCCTTGAAGGGGATTGTGGACCCTGGTCTCTTCCTCTTCCTGTCTTGTTTCTGTTTCCTGGCTCATGGGATGAGTGATTTGTTCCACCACAAGCTCTTGCCATGATGGGCTGCCTTGCTGGAGGCCAACAGCAATGGGGCTTCTCCATCTCCCATGGAATTTCCCAAAGCTGTAAGCCAAAATAAACCTTTTCTCTTTGTAAGTTAATTGCCTCAGGTACTTCAGTATAGTGATGGAAAGCTGACTTACACAATCAGCAATGGGAATGTTGATGCAGTTCCCTTAGCAGGTGCCATATTAGACCAGGAATTCTCAATTTATGTGGATGCTTTTGGAATTTTTCTTTTCTTTCTTTTTTTGCCCTAATCCACCTGTTCCTTCCATGGCAAGCTCCTAGGCTAGAACTGCCTGTTTCCTCCTCCTCTTCCATATGGCTGAAAAGGACCCTTAAGAGCTAATTGGCCTTTGATAAAACTTCAATGACCGTGAAATTCCTTCACCCAAGTAATGGAAACATGCAGCCCAGAATCAGTTTCTTCTAGGCTGGCTGCCTGCTGTCCTTCTGGCCTGATTCCCTTTACATTCATGCCCTGAGTTCAATGCCAATTTAAGCAGCTTGTTTTATGTTTGAGGGTTGTCTCTGTAGTTATTCTTCTGTATTTATCAGGACTATTCAGTTGCAAGTAACAGAAACTCAATTTGAATTTTTTTTTTTTTTCAAAACGGGGAATGTATCATCACATGTAACTGGGAAACTCTGTTACCACTGCACTGAAGGACTCAGATGATGCCACCAAGATTCTTTCTCTCCACGTGCACATTTTGTGTATCTCTGTTAGCTTCATTGTTTCTTTCTGCAGAGAAGCTTTCTCCAACTGTCAGGGAAGTTTCACATCTGTAGCTTCCCTCAAACACACCAAGAGAAGAAGAAGGAGAAGAAAATCCCAGGGAAGAATCGGATTGGCCAATTATGGTTCTATGCCCATTCTCATACCAATTGCTATGGCCAAGGGCATGAGGAACGGCGATTAGATGGATCTGGATAGCATACTTCCTGCTGCTACCAGAGATGATTGGCATCTCATTAGAAGCACGTGACTGACATGCCAGAGAAGCAATTCTCCAAGGAATGGAGAAATGAGGATAGGCGGTAGTGGCAGGAGTCAGTTCAAAGTATCCAGTGGCACTCCGTCTACTTGGCCAACAGACTCTCTGTCTCTCTAGCCAGACTATACCTGTAGCTCTCACCCACATTTTCATCTCTGCCCCAAATTAGTGAGCTGAGAACTGAGCTCCAAGGTTTCCTCTCCTTCTCTCTGGGTTTACTCTGTGACAGCCGTCACCTACCTGTACAGGTGTCTCCTGATTTCCAGAGGCCCCAGGCTTGAGGGCAGGGGAGAGTTGGATCAGTGATGAGCTGGCTGAGGTGTGTGGGAGCAGAGTGCGAGCCAGCCCAGGCTGCTGAGCCAGGTGAGATGAAGGTGCATTGAGGCAGGAGCCCCAGGGCAGGCTGCCCAGTTGCTGCCTGAAGCTGGCAGGAGGACTGGGTGCTTTCTAAGGGCCTGTGTCGACTTGCTTTGTGACCCTAGGCTACACACTTAATTGCTCAGGGCTGCTTCCCCTCACTCTCATCTGGCAAGCAGGCAGAATGACATGACTGAGCCGGCAGAAACTGAATCTTTGGAAAGGAGACGCTGATTTGAAAGTTGGTGCTATGGAAAATGGCTCCCCATCCCTGCTATACCCCAAGAGGCTCCTGGGCCTGTGTCCTCGAACGCTCTTGGCAGGTTGCAAGACTGAAGATACGTGATTTAAGATTTTCTGACTTTGACTTCCTGAATCATTTCACTCCTATAGCTGAGCTGGAAATGAAGGACATTTTCATGCTAATGGCTGGGGGTGGGTGTGGGGTTTCCAAGGCACTTATAAACACTTGTTTTCAGAGCTGGGGTTTCCGTCACCACAGAGGCTCTAGGTGTGGTATAGGAGTTTTGGAGTTGGCAGGTTTTTATAACCCCTGTTCCTCCTAGTCCCCTCACACAGCAACCAGAATCAGAGAGATCGGTAAGACAGGTGGGGACACAGTCAAGCCAGTGGAACACTTTCCTGATATCAAGTCACACGTCAGTCTTTACATTCTGTCAGACCCTAGAAACATGGTACCAAACTTGCATGTGCTTTATCAAGAATGGTAGGGAAAAAAATTTAAAAAAGCATATCCCAGGACACCAACTCCAGAGAATATAAGTCAGTAGGTTGGTGGGTGGGTTTTGCATTTTCAATTGGCTGCTCAGGGAATTCTGTGTGAGGGAAGAGGGTGGGTCTCCGGGCCCTTCCACTGTGGGTGATCTGAACACAGGTCTATCTGCTCTGCATACGGAGGGTCTAGAGGCAAGAATACATCAGAAGAAAAAGTCGTATGGTCTAAGATTAAGTGGAAAACTTCCCAACAAAAGCAATCTAATCATTTGGGTGGATTTAGAGTCCAGGTTTCTTAGCTTCACATTTAAGGCATCCAGGATCTACATGGTTTTAGCTGGAGACTACTCTGAATCTCAAATGTACTCTTGGAACATCCTCGTCTCTCTGCTCGCGAAGTTTTTCCTGTGGGGAATATGAATTTTTCCTCTGTTTTTCAAAAATGTCTCTCTCCTTCAAAACCTCCTCTTGCATGAAGCCTTCCAGAACTATACCAGAAAGCCAGGGTTATTTGCTAGGAGGGCTGTGGAAGAAACCTGCTGGAGGGGAGGGGGCCCACTTCCTGGGTACCTTTCTCCAGCATGTGACCTTTTCGTGAAATGTGCAATGGAGTCTTCATAGGATAGAGGTTATGGATATGACCAGTGCCTGGAAGGAAATCATGAAAGAAGGCACTGTGAGACCGGAAGCCCAATGGTAGGAAGTCTTCTCCCTGTCCCACAGTCAGCTCGCCTGCCTCTGTCCCTCTGAATTAGAATCTCCTGGTGACTCTGGACTGTGGGAGTCAGAGGCTGGCCCAGTCAAACCCCACCAGGAGGGAGCAGATAGAGCCCCCTCCTCCTGGGCTCTGACACCACCCACTTCTCCCCAGCACAGGCCCTGCACTCCTGGTCTTTGGTCAGCAGGATCAAATGTGCCAGATTGGGCCCTGCTGCTCAAGGATGGCAGGCCCGCCCAGACTGCAGCAGCTCTATGCAGCTTCTTCTGTGTTGGGAGGTGGGAGGAGGGAGCGAGACGCTGAGTTCTCTCATCCTAGAACTGTCAGCCTGACCAGAATGGGCATTCATTTTCCGAATAAATAATCAGCTCAAAAAATGTACCAAATTCATTTTCAAATTGGCTTGTCAGACGTGCATTTGCCCAGGACAAGTCGGTTGAATAAAATGTATCTTGGGGACCAAGGTGAGCCAGCCTGTCTCATTCCCTTAGGGACATCTTGTAAATAAGGGCCATTCTTGAGGCCGGAAGCAGAGAATTCCCCAGCACAGATTGAATTCTGGCTTTGTCTTAATGAACGTCAATATTTATTACCAAAGGCGTTGTGCTCCTTGGAGTGATAGAGCATTTCCCCATTTCAGCTCGCGCCTGTTGCCTTCCCAGGTACCAAATGCTATGTAATTGCTGCTCATAAAAGCGGCAGACGATATTGCCAAGGAAACTCACTCCTGGCTGTAAATCTTCATAATCAAAACCAACAGAGCTTTGCTTCTGGTTTGGACAGTGTGCCCCTGAGGGCAGGGCCCACCCAGATTTTCTGGTTGTCCTTCTTTGGCAGGGAGACTCACAGCCACCTTTTGTCCAGGAAGGGCCCTCTTCTGGGACTCAGGGTAGAGGCTCAGTCAGGAAAGCTCAGAAAGACTGAGAGGTGACTGAAGACCCTGCCCCAACCCAGGGCTGAGAGACCCAATCATTCATCATAAATTTGGGAGGGTCCCATGTAGTCATCCAGTTCTGCCTTCTCACTCTGCAAATGTGGACCTTGAGGCTCAGATCAAGCAGGGCTTTGTCAAGGTCACTTGGCTCCCAGACCAGGCCTCTTCCTATTTGGCCATATCATCTCCTGGGGATTGAACAACAAGCTCAGAAGGACTCCCTGAGCTGGGTGCTGGCTCTGAAAGTTGGTGGCTCCCAGTTGGAGATTTTCCTGGACTCCTGGGCTCCTCCTGCTCACATGCCTGGCTTCCTGGAGTCTGTCCAGACGGGTTGCTCTCCTTAGCTGGGGTAAACCGATGACCTCCCTGGCCTTTCCTAGGGAAAATCTCCGGGAGCCAACGCTGAACTCTGCCCCCCAGCAAAACACTCCTGGAAGCAGCAATGCAAGCTGAAGAATTTGTACAAGGAAAGGGAGATTAACTCCAGCTTTTCCTCGGAGCAAATAATCCATTTGATACTTGTTGGTCCTGAGTAAAACCTCTACAAGAGGCGGGTTTAGAAGAGCAAAGGCAACCTGAATGCCTGAACACAGGATACCAGGCTGGGATGGTGTTTGGCTTCCAATCCAGCTTCCTTTCCTCCTGCCAACTTGCTAAGGACAGAGATGGCCCCGGGGCAGAGACACAAAATGGGTTTTGGAGAGTGATGTCATGTGGTTCTCAGACACCAGATCGCTCTGCAGAAACTGCCTGGCTGTTGTTAGGGGAGTTATGTTGGAGAGAATTATAACTTTTGACAATGGACATCTCATCTTGCACAGATGCGTCCTTTATAGAATCTGCCAGCAAGATTACAGTGGCATCAGAGTGTAATGGGGAGAGGAGTCAATAATTCTGGGGTTATTGATTGTAACTAGACCCATTCTTCTTTTTTAATTTATATTTTATCCACTTTTTTCAACCTGTTTTTTTAAAACCCATCCTGACAAAAGCCCCTGCTAGATCAAATGCAGTTGATTACATTTTTAAAAATGATAGGAGTAATTTGCTGCCCTTAGGATTGTCTGGGACAAGGCAGTATGTGGCTAGAGGGAGAGGGAAATGTACGCTTGGATCAAGCAGAAGGGAGAGGTGGGAAGGAGACGGGAAGACAAGGTGCAGGACAGGGCACAGAGCAAAGCAGGGGTGCCCCGCCAGAACCCCCCTGGTGAAGCAAAGCCTCCTCTCCCAGAGGATAAGGCCTGATGAAGACTCCATCAGAGATTCAGGTTTCCCCCTGCTTTGTAGCTACCCTGGGTCTTTGTGTATCCTGAGGGTATGTTCTCATCCCTCCGATTCTACTTCTTCTAGATCTTCCCAGATATGACAAATGGGGATTCCAGGTTAACTAGGGAAAGTGGAATGTGTACACACACACACACACACACACACACACACATTTGCACACTCAAGTGTGTGCCCACCTACAGTATGTTCATTTTGGAATGTTTATGCAGTTAACTTGACATACATTTTTAATTGTTGGGTGGGACTTCATGGGGCGAGTTAATAGCTTGTAAGCTCTTAAAATTTGATTATTATTGTTTATTTTTTTGGTACTGGAGATTGAACCCAGAGTCACTTAACCACTGAGCCACATCCCCAGCCCTTTTTGCTTTTTACTTTTTATTTTGAGACAGGATCTCTCTAAGTTGTTTAGGGTCTTGTAAGTTGCTGAGGCTGGCTTTGAACTTGTGATCCTCTTGTCTCAGCCTCGAGAGCCTCTGGGATTACAGGTGCGTATAATCCATGTGTAATCCTCTGTGCCCTGCTTGATTAGAGTTTTTGATGCTCCCAGTATCTCTTTTGTCTCTCACCCACTAGACATTTGCTGAGTAATTCTTGATGAGTTAGATGACGGTTTGCACACCGTTCTCCTTGTGAAGAAGTGGACAGGGACTTCTCCAGGCACTCTTTCAATATCGGACTCAGTTTCTAAGTTGTCCTATGGCTGCTTTTCCATTTGTCTTACTTCCAGCCAATAAGAACCCCCCGACTCTCTTTTCCATTATTATTGGTCCTAAACTAGGTCATGACCTGCCCAAGTTCAGAGAGAGAGGGGGCTGAGAGGGGTCACGTTTGAACCTCGTATTTTCCAGGAGAGGAAACTGAGTCCCAGGAGAGTAAAATAACCTTCCCCAAAGGCAACAGCTGGTTTGGGTTGAAATCAGCAGCTCTTCAGTGCAGTTTCTTAATGTAACATGTTTTTCTTCTGCTTTCTCCCTGGGTAAACAGCAGGGTCTGCTCACCTCTTTCTCCACGGACACTCCCAGCTCTCTCCTGAGCTTGCGGAGCTGCATTGCTGGAAGTTCTTCCTCTTCTCCTCTCCTTGGTTCTAGATGGACCTGAGAGCAGCAGGTAAGCAAAGAAGCCACGAGAAGTAGGTGGAGTTAGAAGGAGCTTCCTGGTCATCGGCTCACGTTTATGGACCTGCGTTACTTTCTTCCAGGTCTGGCTGATGTCGACAGTCTGTGGGGTCAGGTTTTAAGGTCATGTGAAGAGAGAAAGTAAACCTTCCTTTTATTATGCTTTACTGGGCAGGCGAAAATATTTCAAATGAATTCTGGATCATGTGTCCACAAGTATGATGTGAAGGGGATTTGGGGACAATGAGAAAGGGAAGCGGGGATGCTTATTTTTCATGCCAAGGCTTGAGCTTCTATGAGACCAAGGGGATGTGCAGGGAAGATCATGACCTCTGGACTGACCTTGACTTTGACCTCTATCTGTTCCCTTTAGTAGCCCCTACTGCCAACTGCTCTGGCTTTTAGCTGAAGTCTCACCCTGTCCTTTTTCTTCATCTCGTCCTCTCTGAGGTGACAACATTTGCTTTGATGAAACATACTTGCCTCTGAGCTAGAAGACCTGGGTCTGGTCCTAAGACTTGGTAGCTGTGTGACTTTGGACAAGTCACTTTCTCAAAACCTCAGCTGTGTTATTTATAAGAGAGATGTAGTGATGATCCCTGTTCTTTCTACCATCCCACTCAATACTGATGGTTTGTCTATTGACATAAATAGGAATGTGCACATTCGTATAAGAGCCTTTCTTTTCAAAGAAAATTTATTTATGTTAGAACAACTTTGGTTTATGGAAAAATCGTGGAGGTAGTTCTCCTCCACCTGGTGCTCAGTTACTTCAGTTATTAACATCTCACATTGGCATCGTGCAGTCATTACAATTAATGAGCCAATATTGACAAGCTATTATTATGAAGGTCATAGTTTGTTTAGATTTCCTTCCTGTGCACTGAATGTCCTTTTTCTGTTCCAGGATTCAATGCAGGACACGTGTAACTGTTAGATGTCCTATCTCCTTGGGCCACTCTTAGCTGTGATTATTTCTCAAACCTCCCTTGGTTTTGATGACCTTTTCCGTTCTGAAGAGTATGGCCAGGCATTTTGTAGAACAACCCTGTGATGTGATTACCTGATGTCTTTCTTGCTGTTAGACTGTGCTTAATGGGCTTGGGGAAGGGGACTGCATGAGAAAAATGCTGGATCCATCACATGATATCAAGTGTAAGTGTCTAGAAGAGTAGACGAGAAACAGAGAGGGTAAGTAACTGTCTCAAGAACACCCAGGAGTCAGAAGCCTCCTAAATGCATTGATGACATTTTAGAGTTCTACTTTGTCATTAAGAAAGAGCTGTGACCCCTGTGAGGTGGCTTCTGCTGTCTAGGTCACTGGGTCCCTTCCTGGCCCTGAAGTAAGAATCTTTAGGATGTTTTACCTGAAATACAGGAGGCCCTTTCCTTCCCTCACCTGAGTCTGACACTAATGAGCTGTTAACAACATGACCATTATCCATGCAAATGAAGGGAGCTGGGCTGGGCTGGGAGGTGTCCACAGCTTCCTTCAAGTGCTCAGCAATAAATCATGTTGCTGTGGTCATTAACCATCTCATCTGAGGTACCCCAGGAACTGACCCCCCGCCCCATGGGACTCTGTTTCCTGGTTTAGTTAAATCAACAGCCCATTTCTCAGGAGATGTTAGGGAGATAAAGATTTAATTCAGCTCAGATCTGTAATAGGGGGCAGTAGCCGGGGGCTAGTGTGAGGAGTCTAACTCTCTATTTGGCTTCTGACTCCTGTGTATTCTTGAGTCAGTTACTTACCCTCTCTGTTTCTCATCTACTCTTCTAGACACTTACAAATAATGGCTCTTGTGAAATCACCTTTTCCCTGCTCAAGTCATGGTCAGGAGAAAGATGGAATGGATGTGCGTGTTCTAATCTGCGCAGTCCTGCCATGATTGTATTGGTGCATCCCTTGGGGGACAGGGTGATCTACTGATATTTGGCAAAGACAGAGGTACAGAACAGTGGGCAGGATGGCTGGTGGTAAAGCATGACCATGGCCACATGAAGCCCGGAAGAGGTGGGGGAGTTCCCGGGTGCACAGAGTGTGGAGGAAGGGGACTTCGTACATTAAAGAACACTATAGGTGTCTTTAGGAGTTCCGTGCTCCCTGGGAAGCTGCCATAGAAGCTGTCACCTTTTCAAATTCAGGGTAAAACTGGAGATCCTCTTACAGCTACCAAGCAAGTGACACGTGTTGTACCAACCCGGGGGTCTCAGGCCTCAGCTGCCTGCAACTACCAACTGGCTCTCCACTCCCTTCAATACGCAGATTGTCAGGGCCTGGAGGAAACACCTCTTGGGGCGGCTGCCCAGCTGAGAATGCCCATCACTCCACGGGCACCAACGTCCGAACACTGGGTGGAGCGTGGGGTTCTAATTAGTCAGAACTCTCCCCAGTTCCCTTCTGAAGCAATTGGAAAATACAGGGATCAGGGGGGCTCCAGGTGTCAGGTTAGCAAGTGGGAAATGTGTGTTATGAAATAAATGAAGGGAGTTTTGCCTCTGAGACCACACAACCACCTCCCCTTCTGAACGGGATTTCCTGGTCCCAGGCAGAGGAGCTGGAGGTGGCTGGCCTGCCCTGGTAGGCAGGATGCCGCGGGCCCTGTGCAGGCAGAGGGGACAGGGAGAAATAGCGAGAGGAGAGTGTTGCCTGGCAGCCGGAGGAGGCCAGGTCTTACTAGCTGTAAGTCCCTGTGGCAGGGAGTACACTAGGCCCCCGTGGTCCCCACCCAGAACATCACATCCTAAATGATGCATTTCCTTAAGCACAAGTAGGACCGTGATTTGCCACTTATCAACAGAATATGGCAGAAGTGAAGGGTTTTGGAAGAGGTAACTAAGGTCATAAGCAGTTGATTCTGACTTAATAGAAAGGGAGGTTATCCTGAGTGAGCCTTCATCAGGCAAGACCTCTTGAGCGAGCCCACGTGGCCAGGGGTGGGGCAGCCTCTGGGAAGGCCCTCTGACTCCAGCTGAGGCCAGCCAAGTCAGGCACCTCAGCCATCCAGCGCCAGGGAAGGGAGGCTGCCAACAGCCAGAGAGACTGGAAGTGACTTCTTCCCTAGTGGAGCCTCCTGGTCAGAAGGCAGCCCAGCCAGAGCCTGGCCACAGCATCGGGCAGTGAGCCCGGCCTCACCTGAACTCCCTACCCCGGGGGAATGTGCATGATCACAGACGAAGGTGGGTTCAGAGGGCTCAGGTTTTGATTATTTGTTATGCCAGAAGAGAAAATGAGCACGGTCCTCCTGGAGACGGTGAGAAGGCAGGAGTAAATGGCGGGGAAACACAGGTGCGTCTGAGAAGGAGACCATTTTAGCTTTCCCATCTAAGCGTTGTGGGGAGAGGGAGGAAGGCTCATCCCGGCCCTGCCACGCAGCGAGAGGTCTCTGGCCTCCTTGCCCTGACTACAGCTGCTTCAAGCTCTTTCGTTGTTTCTGTTTGTTGGATTGAATTTTTGAAAAGGGGGGAAACAAGAGTTGATGGGAAAGCAGAGGTGAGCCAGATTAGCATCTGTACCCCACGTGGAGGGTGCGTCGACTGCCGTGGCCGAAGCCCTGACTTACCTGCACCATGTTCTCCAGTCCTTCCGTCGGTTCCACAAGATGTCTAACTAGCTTTCCAGTAGAGCCTCCATCCCTACTGCCCAAAGAAAAGCCTAATAAGTGAGGCAGAACTGACTGCTCTTGCTCGTAACCAAAAGAATTTTAATATATGATAAATTTTTCTACTAACCTGTTATCCCCCTTCAAATGGTCCTTCCCACTATTTCTCTGAAGAAAGTGCTCGGGCCCTTCTCTGGTCTCTCTGTTCCTCTACTCTTCCTGCCCTGAGACTTTGGGGCTGATGATCCTGCAGGCTGGCCTGCTTCCCTGTGGCAGGGGCCACATCTCTCCCATCTCTCCTGGTTCTAGGCCAATGATTCTAATCCCCTACATTGTAGGATAGGCATTTTTTTTTTCTCTTCCACTTTTGTTTCTGTCCCAAGATTAACCTTGCCCTAGGATGATTGATGGTGAGACTATCCATTACATCAGGGTAAACCTCAACCCACCCTCAGGTTGTGTCTGTCTGCATAACCTCAAACATCAATACGATGGTTCCACAAGGCATCGCCAGAGTTTATCTTCTTCAGGATTAATAGTGTCATGTGTTGACGTGAACAGTTTAGTGTGGGTTGTGCTGTGCTAGACAAAGTCCAGTTCTATCCCTCTCAAAGTCAGGGAAAGGTCTACACATCCCTTCTTCCCATTTCCATAAGCGATTTTGGGAGAGCAAATCATTGGATAAGGCAATAGACACATGAGCACTTCTCTCAAACACTAGGCATATCTCTCTGAAATTCAGATTTAGAAAGAGAAAAAATTTCAACCAAATATATAGCACAATAGCTAGTATAAATTACTCTAAATGTATAGTGTTAATCAGGAAACTTGAAGGTTAGGTTTGAAATTAGAATTTGTACTATCTCATTCATAGCTCCTAGGTCAGTCTTCTTCAAGAATTTTAGTGAGCACTAGTCTTAGATTTACATTGGTAAAATGTTTCTTATGATTTTTTTCTTTTTTTTTTTTTATACAAAGGAGCAGTTTTTGCCACAAGTTAGATTCTAGTCTCCGGGGACTCCCGTCACCTATGGCTGTCTATCTGCTGGAGTGGGGAGGATCTTCTCCTGGATACTGGAACAATGAACTCCAGTTCTGTCTGGGCCACAGACTGGTCATGTTGGCTGGAGCAGTCCCTTAACCTCTCCACAAACTGTTCAGTCTGTAGAAAGAGGGGGCAGACGAATTCAGCGGTGCCTCCTATGGCTGAGGTTCCATGCTCACTGGGAGTCAGCGGACAGGGTGGAATGGGACAGGGACACCAGCACAAGAAACCCATGCCATTTGATTCCAAGCTGTAAGGCAGTGGGAGTCAAAAGCCATTTGGCCCCGTTGTTCCTCCAGTCCCTGTGGGGATCTGGATGGGGACTGCCCCATGGGACTTCCTGCCATGTTTGTAAAGGGAGGGACCTGCCTTTGCCACCTTTCTTCCCTTTCTCCACTCCTCTGGCCACTTTTCTTGTGCTCACTGGCCACTCTGTCTGCCCAGCCCTCCCACTGCAGGCCAGCTTTCCTAGCCGGTGCTTCTTGCTCTCTCCACGTTGCTCCCCAGGCAGCCACTTCCAACCTGGGAACAGGGCCACCTGCGTTAGGGCCAGAAACTGGGGATCCCAGATGAACTGTTGTCCCTGTGCCACCTGCTTCCCATGGGAGGGAAATACTAAGCCCAGGGCTTCTGACAAGAGCGGGGTCCCCAGTGCCATGGGCCACGTTGGCACAGGCTGCTCGCCATGGCACATACTCCCTACCTGCCTGTCCAGCTGTATTTGCCTGTACACATCATGTGGTGCCAGACAAGCTAGTTAGCAGCCACTTAGGGGATGATTAGATCCTTTGGTGTGTTTGTCTTAGAGTCTGTCAGGGACACTGGTATCAACTAGAGGGGTTTTCCACTCCCCACCATATGGCTTAGCATCTACCCAGGTCATTAAAAGAGAATAGCAATGGGAAGAAATAAGATGCGGGAACACTTAGGATGTATTCAATATTTCCCTCTGTTCTCTAATTGCTGGATGTCCATACAGAAGGTATAAGTTGAAGGCCTACTATGCGTCAGGTTCTCTACTGCATTATTCCTCATTGACCACTTCCCCTCTTGGTTTATGATACTTTCATTTATCCAACTTATGTCAGCTTCATCGCTGTATCTCCTACACCTCCTCTTTCCTCATTTTGTTCATCTGTTTATCTTCATTCTGTTCTTGTAGGGTTATCATAATGATCGTTGTCTTACAGATAAGGAATGAAGTTCAGAGGCACAGAACTCTTGCTGAGGTCACAGAGCAAGGAGCTAGCTGGATTTGTTTTTCTCCAAGGTCTTATGGTATCAGTGACTCAGCAAACATTCAGGTTGGTAATAGCTGCTGGAGAAGAAGCCATGGTCTTTACTTAAGGACCCTGTAGTCCAGCAAGAGGAAAATGTTAAAACAAAAACACACAAACAAAAAAGACAGAATACAATGGAAGAATCGCATGTTTCCTTGAGAGCACAGGGAAGAGATAGGCTAACTTCTGGGGGTCATCAGGGAAAGCATCACAGAGGAGGTGAAGCTAATTAGACCAGAAGGAAAAAGGAATAACGGGATATAATAAATAATATTAACAGGATATAATCGATAATAATAAATAATTATTTATTAATAATAAATGGGGGGAAAAGGCATGGATACAAGAAAGAGCATGTGAGAGGAACTGTGGACTCCTCTGCTGGCCAAGGGAAGGGTGTTGGGGGACCTTGGGGAATCGTGCAGCAGGTGCACCAGGTGAGGTGTCTTCTTAGCTCCCTCCCAAAGCAACAGGGAGCTGCTGAAGCATGAACGGGAAAGAGATGCAATCGTGACCGAGCCTTAAAACACAAATTGGCAGGAGCCTGGAGTCGGTGAGGGTGTCCCTGTGAGCATGGGTGTATGTGTGAGTGAGAGTGGCCATGAGTGGGTGTGTGTGAATTGTGTGAGTGGGTGTGGGTGAGCGTGTGTGTGCAAACACCAAAGCTATGGAAAATAGTTAAGAGGCTTTTTCGATTGATTCCAGAAAATGTGGTGAGGACCTGGACAGAGGCAATAGCAGGGGGGTCGGTAAGGAGGCAACAGATGTGACAAATAATTGTGTTAGACAATCGACCAGACTCGGAGACAAATGAATTGTCGGGGGAGGTGAGGAAAGGGGAGGTGTTTGGGACAATAATGATGAGGTTTCTAGTTAAATGCGTTGGGTGAACGATGGTGCCATTAACTCAGATAAAGAATGCCAGAGAAAAATGAGGTCAGTTTTGGACATATTCGAGGAGAGCAGGGTGGGTGCCGGGGATGGATTCAGCTGTTTTTTGAGCAAGGAGGGGAGGAAGGGTATTGGAGGGGCAGTGGTCAGAAAAGAAGGGTATCCCAGGACAGGGTCAGGACCTGTGCTAATATTCCTGGCCATCGAGTTAAGGCTTGCGTTGGAGAGGCCCCAGCTCCATCTGCAAAGTGGGTCCTTGTTCCCAGTTCTCTTGTCATGTTGACACCCCTCTCTGTTTGTCATGAGTCAGACGCTGACAGCCTCAATGGTGCTGGCAATTTATCAGTGAGTGGAAAAAGATAATTGACCATCATCTCACCTCACCTCGCCTCGCCTCGGCTGATAGAGAGAAATTTAACTGCTTCATTCCACTATAATTTCATATAATTCTCCATCTTTTTCTCCCTCGTTTTTACTTGGAAGTTTACAAAAGTGATTGATGATTTGCTATCAAATATAAAAAAAAGAAGCTAAAATATCATTGGACAGTTTAACAGCCTTTAAAATATAATGGTCTCTCTGGCTGGACATCCCCAATCACTGTAGAAGCCCGGAAGGTCAAGCTTTAATGAACTGGTGAGAATTAGAGGAGGAAAGTGAAAGTGATCAATGCTCAGGGCTGGCTCCACAGTCCACTGACCTTGGGGGAAGAAGAGACGCCATTATTTATGGAACCCCTCTGGGAATGTTCATGGGACTGTAATAAGCCACTGGAGAGGGTGGTTGGTTGGATGGATCAGGGGCTGAGGGTCCTGGGTCACAGCAAATAGATGAGGCTGCTGCTCTTACCCTGGTCTTTGTTTATACCCTCCTGACAAAATCCAGGATAGCGCTGAGGTCCTGCCCCTCCTAATAGGACTCTCTTCAACTACTTCCTCAGAGCCGTCCTGCCTTGCCTAGATTCACACCAGCGTACTCAAATTCTCCCCTTCACATCATTTTTGGTCCCTGCGACACTGAACTGTTCCCTTGCCTCACTGTTGGAGGTGGAGACTAACTTTGTAACCTTATTTGTATATAAACTCCTGAACTCATCAGTGTGCATGACAAGATGAGGGAGGTGTGAGGCATTATCTTCTATATATAACCTATAATATGCCATGCATTCTTTTGGTACTAATCTACATACTCTCGTGGGGCTCTTTCTCTAACCCTTGAGGTAGTTATTATAACTGCCTCACATATAGATGAAGAATATGAGGTTCAGAAGTTGTGGCAGGCAGCTGCTCTCATGGCTTCCAATGATTCCTGCTTCCTGTTGTTCATGTCCTTATGTCATCCCTTTCCCTGTAGAGTGGGCAGGACCCAGTGGCTTACTTCTAACAAACAGAAGATGGCCAACTGATGGGATGCCATTTCTGAAGTTAGGTTATAAAAAGACTGCGACTTGCATCTCACTCTCTGTTGGCTCATGCTAGTGGAAAACCTCTGCCATGATGTGAGCTCACTCATGGAAAGGTATGTAGGCAAGGAACTAAGGGAGGCCTTCAGCCAATCGTCTGGGCTGAACTGGATGCTGGCGATAATCCCATGAGTGAGCTCAGTCAATCTTTGAGTGAGATGGCGACCCTAGTCAACACACAGATTGCAGTTGGTGAGACCTTGAGCAGAAGACCTAGTCAGAGTGCATCTGGACCCCACCTGTACAAGCTGTAAGATAATTACATGCATGTCATTTTCAGCCATCATGATCTGTTGTGTTTTGCTATTTGACAATAAATGAATGATTCAAAATGGTTAAATTAGTTGTGAAGAACAGTTAAGTTCATAAATTGCAGAGTCCAGACTCAAAATTGGGACTGCTTGACTTTAAAGTATTATGATGTTTTCATGATATTATTTTTATTAAAAAAATAAAAGATTGGCATGTGTATGTACCTCCCAGGGATACGTGTTGAGCAGTCAGTGGGACCTTGAGATGTGCAGAGGGTCAGGGTCTCATGGAGAAGCTGTGAGGGCTATCTTTGCCCAGCTGGCAGGTCTTCTTGGGGGGCTACAGTGTGGAGGCCTGTGCTGACCTTCCCCCGAGAGCTCTTTCCCATTAGACAGATTACACTTGAGAACATCTGCCCAAGAGCACTCCAGTTGATTTAAGAATCTTTGCTTTTAATTTTTGGTACCTTTCAGAGGGGAAGAGAAAAATAAGGTTAGTTTCCTGAAGTGTAATTGTTTCGGGCAGTTATTTATTAATGAAAAGAACAACATGTCAACAAGGCCCGAGTTTCGCTGTAGAACTAATGTTAGCCAAGGCGCAGGTTATAAGAAAGGTAAGCCCGCTGTCAGTCTGCATTTGTCCAGCTCCATGGTCATCCATTAATTACCTGTGCTCTGGGCCCTGGCTGGGGGACAGTCTTTACTCCCCACACTCAGGGCTGCTGAGCTCTCTCCCACACAATCCTTGTCAAGGAGTTTTATGGACCTTGGATCTTTCACCAAGATTTTGAAGACTCTCTCTCTGCCTGAGTCCCAAGATGAGGAAAGGAGAGGGATCCTTGATTTCTGTTGTTATTACGTTTTGTGAACATAACATATTTGGAGTCAATGAGATTATAGGAACTTGCTTTAAGTTTCCTCTTACATAAAACAGGGAGCATCATAACGCATACCTCAGAGAGTTGATAGAAGGATCAAATGTAATAATGCACATGGAAACTTGTATGATATAAAGCACTCTACAAATTGTGTGTGTGTGTGTGTGTGTGTGTGTGTGTGTGTGTTCCTATGAGTTTCATCAAGTTGAGGTTAGGTTCATGGAGTGAATCCAAGGAAATAAAGTGATTTATCTGATGAACCCACTTGACTAAATTGGAAAGGGTGTGTCAGAGGTGCTTTCAGCCACAATTAACGTAATTCTTGCTAATAGTAGTTTCAACCCATGAAGGCACTAACGATTCCTTGACTGAGATGGCTCCACAGCTCTCTGATGTCACCAAAGAGTCAGACACACTACCATCCTTGGATTGTCACCTTTTTCCTCATGCATACCACCCCATTATCATAAGATGGCTAATAGCTCTTCAGTCAAGGTAAGGGCATTGTAAGCTGTTATCTGTCCATTTTATCTTGGAAGACAAAAATTTCCCCGGGAGCCTCTGAGCTGAATTACTCTCCTGTTCAGAACTGGTCACATGGCTATTTATGTTGTAAGGAGACATGAGAAAACAAATATGTCTTTTGTTTGTTTTCCATTATAATAGTGGGGGTGTGGGCAAGAGTGAAGGGAGTAATACATGATTAATTTAGCTAATTCAAGGGCATCAGAAGCACATGGAAAAAGTCAGAGAAGGAAGGAAGCCTGAAAATGATCCGATTTAACCAAAAAGAAATGTGAGGCCTAGAGAGGTTAATTTGTAAATATAAATTCACAAATTCAGTGGGTAGTACCTACTTTACATAGAGGGGACATAAGTGGATTACTTCCATGTTTCACATGGATTATGGGGATTTGAAGAACACACACATTTACACACACACATATACATAGACACACGTAGGCATACATATATCAATATCTGGAAACAGGGTTTCAAAACATGTCTGTTGTTTCTTTCTAAATAGGTGATTTCCTAGATTATAGAGGCAAATTAAGTTGCAGAGATAAAAGGGGTCATAATGAGAATTGTCGTATTAGGCATATGTTTAACGGCCAGAAAGATTTTGGGTGAGAAAACTTATTAAAGTCCAGAAAACCACGTATTTCTTCACTTCACCGTCATAAAATATTAGCATAATGTTAGGTGGCTGCCAGGACTGCCAGGCCTGGGGGAGTTAATTGAGACTTAACTGCAAATATTTGGTGAATGCCCAGACCTTGCCTAGCACCAAATCAGGTCCTGGGGTGGGTAGATAACAAGTACAATTCACTTCAATTCAACTTGACCAACAAACATGTATTGAGTGCTCTTGTCCCAGGCATGATAAATATACAAAGATAAATAGACCATGTGTTCTCACCAATGCTCACCGATAGAATGGACAATGCTATAACTGGGATCCTGAATGTCCTCCAAAGACTTATGTGTTAAAGGCTTGGTTCCTCAGGTGGTGCTATTGGAAGGTGGAGCCTAGTGAAGGATCTTTAGATTATTGAGAATGTGCCCTTGAAAGAAATGGTGAGATTCTGACCTCTTCCTCTTCCTCTTTTTCTTCCTGGCTGTGAGGTAAGTGCATTTGCTCTGCTGTGTGCTCCCGCCACAGGCATAAAGTGACAGGGCCAATCAATCATGAATTGGCACCTCCAAAAGTAGGAGCCAAAATAAACCCTTTCTTTTTACAAGTTAATTATCAGGTAATTAGTTATAGTGACAGAAAGGTGACTAACATAGGCAACAACACGAACAACTCTCTAAAACACTATAAATTACTTGCTGTAATGTGGACGTGAACAAAAGGCAATGGGAGCTCAGAGGACCTAAGCAGAGGGACGCTTTTTAACCACCATCGTAGAGCCCAACAGAACAGAGTGGAGATTTGCATCATGATGCTGCCAAGTTCTCTAGCAAGAAGAAACTGGAAAATCCAGGGTGCTAAATGTGGGAATCAGGTGACGTTATGGACATTTACAGGAGGATAACCTCAGCAAGGACTGGGCCTACTCAGAGAAGACTTCTTGGTACCTTGCACTGGATCCTGAAAGATGCCACTTGAAAGAGGAATACAAGGAGGGATAAGTGGTTGGTGGAATTTAGCCAAGACAAGGAGGTAAGAACATGTAGGAGATGTCTGGAAGTCCAGCCTGGTCCCTAGACAACCCCTATTCCACTTCTTTTTATTTTTACCTCCAATTTATCAAGCAGCAAAGAATGTTCTTTTATGGTACTAATCTGGGACGTTCCTCTTGATCTGTGGGCAAAGGAACCCACTCTTTGTGTTCATTCCTTAGAAAGAGACAGGATTATCAGAGCCCCTGCAGAGAGATTTGACTCCTAGATGTCCCTCTTGCACTTTGGTCTTAAGTCTGGAAAGTAAAACCCTGATTCTCACCTCCAGAAGGGAGGATTAAAAGACAGAAAGTAAAAAAAATTGCCAAATAAGAAAAAATGCTTTTGCCATTCAATGTGTCAATCTACCTCTAAAGAATTATTCAACATTCGATATTCATGTCCTCCCCTATGTTATCTCTAGATGTCTCCTTTCAGGGCATCTCAAGGTATTGAGAGCTCATGAAAAGTTCCAGATAAAGATGCAAGATGCTGGGGAATCAATAACATGTATTGAGTGCCTACTAAATGCCAGGCACTATTCTAAATGCTTTGCTTTACATGCACAACTCAGTTAACAGGGAAACGGCCCTGTTGCTGTGACTATTGAGTTTGCACTGACTGCGGCATGGAAACTGTGGGCTGGCAAAAGTTAAGAAGCTATGTGTGCAAACAACTTTTTATAACGGTCAGGAAGAGACATGACTACTGGCCCATTTTAATTATTTTATTCTGCTCACCCTCCCCTCCTGGCTCCATTCCACATTCTTCCATATTCAGGCCAAGCTCTCCTGTTCCCATTCCACTAACTCCCTCCCTGGAGGATGTAGCTTGATAAAGTGTCACTCACACCCACTACCTGGAAGCTCCTCCTTGGGTAAGTGGCACTGCTGGTTGAATTCCTGAACGTAGCTGTTATTGGACCACAGTGTGGTCCTGGGAAGAAACCCAGTGCCAAGTGCAGAATGGGAGCCTCCAGAACAATGTCTGGTTGTCATGATGGCATGTTGGAAATTTGATCATTTTACTCTGCCTAAAGAGAAACCTCCGCATGTCACCACCAATCATGCAAACTAGACTCTTAAAATGAGATTAGGCTGAAACATAACCAATCAAAGTTAGAGTCTCAATTGCTCTATGACTTCATTTAAAGTTTCAGTGCCAGCAGGAAGAAAAAAGAAATCAATAGTACATTTTCTTCGTCATCAATTTTGCTTTTTGCTAAATGAAAATGCTTATATTCCCTCCCTGTTGCCTCCAACCACGGAAGACGTTACTTCTCCGCACCTTCCAATCTTTATCCCCCTCCTGTGGAGACAGCTAAACTCATGCAAAGAGCGTTCTGTAGGACACAGTTGTGCTTGTGGCCTCTTTGTACGAAGCACTTGAAAGTATTGCAGAGGATGACTTCTCAGTTAACCAAATATTTTTGAGTACAGCATCCTTGCCTGGAAGCCTTTCCCACTGCAGCAGCAGGCCCCTGGCCATGCTCTGTGCTGTACTGGCTGCTGCAGTCCTTGTAGCTGGAGAGTCAAGGGTGCCAAGGGCTCTCAAGGCCCCAGAGGCACATCCCAGCTTCATGCCCTGTGCCAGGCTGGAGATCCGCCCTTGCAGTAGGGAATCTAATAGAGGAGGTGGGCCCATTGGGAACCCATTCGGGGGCTTTGGTTACAGAAGTAGCAAAGGGACCTCATCATAAGATGTTCCCACTCTTTCAGGTATAGAAGCACTGGAAGGGTTTTGCTGAACAATAGAGAGGCCTCACTCTCTGCTTCCAAAGCAATCCCTCAGTAGTGACCTTTAAGAGCTCTTAGGGAGCACCTGTTTATTTTGGCTCCTAGATGGTCCCCTTCTAGGACTTTACTCACTTGGCCACATTTGGAAAGAAAGAAACAGAAAAATTTGTAATATAGGGAAGAAAAAACAGAGGTACGTGGGCTGGAAACTCATTTCCTGAGGAGCAGGAGCCCAGCGCCTTGCTCTCTGGGACTCACCGAGCTCCAGGAAGCTCGACCAGTCACTTAATAAGTCATTGAGGACGTGTGGTTTAATTAACTCGCCCAAAATTCCTCCTTTCCCTTTCTCACTTTTGCTATTAATATTTTTCGATATCTGATAATGCAGTGTAGTTAATTCTTTCTGGCTTTATAATGAACACTGCCATAATGAAAACGGTTAGCAGTGCTTCAGGCAGCTTTTAATTATCCAGCCGAGCAGGTAAAAGCACTTTATTCTTCTCTTTTTTTCCCCTTACTTAGCAATTAATGGAGGAGCTCCATGGCACTTACTGTACCTTTTTTTGTTTTCTAATGGCTGATGTTGCACGGAGCAGGAAGGCCTTACTGTACCCCTGTTACTACCAAGTGAAAACTTTGAGGCTGCATGGCTGTGTTGCAGGCCTCTGGCCTGTGGAGTGGAAGTGCTTCTGTGCTGGCTGCAGGTTTATCTAATTAAAAAGCTGAGTTACCTAGAGTTTTGTTACTGATTCCCTGGCTTGCATTTTTCTGTCTTAGCATCTGCGTCCAGAGACCCCCAAAATGCTTTTATAGCCCAGCTGGCCTTGCTTGAGAGTAGGCAGTTTCCTAGTTCTATCTAATAGAGCCATCGTCCTTCTGTTCTCCAGGATAACAGCAGCCCTGGGGCTGTTCTCCTAACTTTACAGGCAGGGAAACTGAGGCCCAGAGAGATCGTTTTCCTGGCTGAAAGTCCTTTCTCTAGTCTTGATGATGATGTCATTGCAGATATGAAGAATGACATCACCAACCTGACTGTAAAACTACCTTACAGGAGGGATGTGGGGTGAGGGAGGAGTTTAAAATTATGTGAACCCCTTCCAAGTCTATTGATCAATAAAGTTACTGGGAGAATATTTTTACTGAGGGTAGAATTATTTGTACAATTCCTCCTTGTTTTGCAAATATAATACCAAAAAAAAAAAATTGTTCTGGGAGTGTACAGCATATGTGTGTGTGTGTGTGTGTGTGTGTGTGTGTGTGTGTGAGAGTATGTGTGAGTGTGTGTGTGTGTGTGAGTATGTGTGAGTGTGTGTGTGTGTGAGTGTGTGTGTGTGTGTGTGTTTTCATGGCTTGATAAAATCTGAATCTTTCTTAGACTCTGTTTGCAGATCTCTGGAAAGGGGGTAAGACCCCAGGGTCTTCTGAGAAGGAAGACATGGAGGTGACAAGCTGATGAACATTCAGATTTGGGGATGGTCTCAAGTTGTATGGAATGGACCTGTGCAGAGCCTACCAAAAGGAAAAGACACGGGAAGCATAAGATGGGAACTTCCACTCTCCTGGGCTCCTGGAGCAGGCCTGTCCATCATCACCCTTGCCCAGGGATAGATGTATCAGGAATGAGGACTTGGCATCTAAGAATAAAAAGGGATCACTATTAGGACTGGAGTCCTTCTGAAGGTGGTTCACCACGTGATGTTCCCCACTCAGGGGTGCTTCTCTGAGCATCTCTGTTCTTTAATATCCTCTCATAGTACAAACTTCATGAAAAGTGGAGATAAAGAACCAGTTCTGTTGCAGACATTTGTGCCAAACATTTGGTGCCTTTTCACTGTGTATGAGGGTTAGGAAATTCTGGCTGGAGAAAGATCACTAATGCCTCTGTGACTTGAGCTTGGAACTTTGCAGATCCTTGGTACACACTTTGAAGCTTTGGTTTCCTGAGGCCCTGTAATGTGATCTTAAGTTGAGGTTAAAATAATAACGAGGCATTTTTATTGCCAGCACAAACTTTAGCAGTAGCAACACCAGAGTTGGATGTGGAAAGCTCCTGCAGGAGCAGCAAGAGATGCCCAAGCCTTTAAATTTCCCAGAGATTCAGGGAGAATTCTAGAATACTACTTTGCAGGTACCTCTGTGACCTTAGGTTGATGGGACTGTGCAAGACTGTCTTCAGCTGTGACCCCACAGCTGCTACAACCACAAGGATGCTGGTAGAGTGGTCTTCCATTCCACTTGGCCTTCGGGGACAGGATTGCCTGCAGAGCCCAAGAGTCTCAGAAGTCCTAGGACAATTGGGGAAGGGAGGTAGGGTGTTACACAGGCTCTTCTGCTCCGTGTGCAAGTTGATGAAATCTGTCACAACAGTTATCTGAGATTTGAACAGCACTTTGACGGCTTCAAAACAACAGCACATCCATTCTCACACCTGATTCAAATAACACTTCCAAATGTCAGTCAGGAAAACATTTCATTCTCCCCATTTTACTGACAAAAAAGCCAAAGCCACATGAGGTTACCTCCCTCGAATGAGGAAGATTCTCAGATGGAGCCATTTTGCTCCCTGGCGGAGATTTGGCCACATCTGGAGACACCTTTGTTATTGTACTGGGGCAAGGAGTGGGTGTAAATGGAATCTAGTGTGTGGAGGCCAGGGGTTCTGCTGAACACACAATAATGCATGGCACAGGCCCCATGGCAAAGAATTATCTAGCCTCAGATATCCAACATGCAGAGGCTAAGAAGTCCTGATTGAAAGGCATAGAGCTGATCAGAGGAAGACCTGTGGTTTTAACATATTTGTTAAATATTTGTGGGGATCAAGAGCTGTTCTAAGTGCTTTGCCCTCATCAACTCAATCCTCAAAACAGCCCTGGGTGCTTCACTTCACTTTGCAATTAGAATGCTGAAACTGAAAGTTTTTCCAGTGATAACTTTCCAAAAGGCATGTAGAAGAATTGGTAGTTGAATCCATGTCACCTTGTCCCCCGCCCTCTCCTATTGCTACCTCCCCATATGGCTCCCTGCATCTTAACATAGAGACGAGAGTGCTGGGCTTGGCCAGTACCACGCATGGAATAGATCCTGGTGGACCATGTGATCAACTGCTTCAGGTCTCACCATCACAAACCAGAAAACCAATTGCAAAACATTGTTCCCTTCTCATTCTTTTCACAATACAAATTCAAGTTTTAGGGAGCCCAGGGGCCTCCACATTTTCTATTCATTCCTCTCTTTTTATACCTATGACACAAAGAATGCATGTGTGTCATTCATTCACTAATTCACATACTCACTCAAAAAATAATTTTTACCAAGGATTGACAATACAAAGAGGAGAGAAATGTATACAGCCTGTCATTCTCAAGTTACTGGCAGTTTATTGGCACAAACAAGCCTTTAAAATAATTATATTACAATGTTCTCACTTCAGTGATAGGCAGATGGTCACAGGAGCATAGAAAAGGGGTCCCTCCCAGCCTCTGGGAGGTGGAGAATCAGACAAAGCTCCTGGGAGATAACTGAGTTTTAAAGTCTGAGATAGAATTAGCCAAAATAGAAAAGGGGAGTGGGGTAACATGAAATAAGTGCAATCTGCTGAGCGTAGTTGCCAGTCCAGTGTTGCTGTTTTGTAGAGAACAAAAGCTGGGGTTAGTGGGGGATGAAGGCAGAGAAGCAGGATGAAGTCTGAACTGGGGGCCTGCCAACGCCAGCAGTACATTGAAGGGGGAAATGGGTTTTAATGTTTGGGATACAAAATCTCAGAAAGAGTCACCTTTTTAGATTCAGTTGTGCTCAATCCATGTGAGAGACAAGGTTGGAGGCAGGGAGACCAGATGGCAGGTTGTAGCAGGAGTCCAGGCCAAGAGCCCGAACTAGGAGTTGAAGAAAGAGGGAATGGATTCCAAGGTACCTGGAGGCAACATCAGCATAACTAGGTACCCAGCTTTGGGAAGCAAAGAAGTTATATTTGGACTTGTTGCATGAAGTATCTATGGTTCACTGGAATAGCTTTGTTTGTCCGGTGGACAATTGGATCCAAGCCTGACCGGTAGGGTGCAAGATGGCCAGGAGATAGGATTTGGGGATTATCAGCTGAGAGGTGGGAGCTACCACAGTGGAAATCACCTGAGCAAATTGGCCCAGGTGTCCATTCAAATCCAATTATCTGTGATCAAAGTGCTGGACAGATAAATAAATGTGGCTGTTGGGAGATGGCAGGAGGTATTTAAAGAAGCTATTGAAGCTGAACAAGCAGCCCCAAATAAGGCAGTTATAACCTGGCAATCTAGCTTGATGTTGCTACACTGGCTAAACACTATGTAGAGCAGGAAAGGTCCTGTTTCCTCCCACTGGGAAGAGAACGGCTGTTCAACGTTCTTCAACTCTACAGCTTATGCCAGGTTAGCCTTGATCTACTCTTCATGAACCATGGAAGATCCTATCTGGAATCTAGACTCCTGTCCCAGGCCTGAAGGTCAGTAGATTTCCCATCTCATTCCCCTTTCTTCATCATGGTCATGGTCCTTCCTAAATAGCAGGGTATAGGCAGATATGTAGTCACAAGCTCACACATGATTGCAAACATGCAAACAAATGCAGACATCCCTCTCCTACCCTCGTTCATGCACATGCTTTGAGTTAGAAAAACATGTCTTTCCATATTAACACCTGGCACCTGGTATAAAATAAATCCAGCCTGGTAATTATTGTAGAGCTTTGCAGCGTCTTTCTTCTGACCAGTGTTGAAGGCTGGTGCCAGTCACCATAACTAGGTGTGAATTAACGCAACAGCATCCGTGCCGCAGAGCCTCCTGGGCTTGTGTTTGAAACACAGGGCTGTGTTATAGAGCCGTGGATAAAGTTCATTAATAGGTGCGAGCACAGTTCTCAAAGGGCAGTTCTGCCATATTTCCAGTCACTGTTCAGAATTCTCATTAGTCAATTACCCTGCTCCTGTCCGCCTGGTTCCTGCGGTAATGTGTATTTTAAAGCCCCTGATAAGACACAGCATGTTTTAAATATACCTTAATGTATTGGAAATGCACGAGCCCCCTTCGGGTTTATATATCTTAACCACTGGCCAATTTTGCAAAGTTATAAATAAATGTTACAGGCATCAGCGGCAGTAGTAGAATCAGCTGGGGATATTTAAAAGCCAGTCTAAAGTCTAGCTTACCTTTAAATCTGAGATATCAAGCATGGTGAGCAAAGCAGGTAGGAATATGCAGATGATTTCTTGGTAATAAAATCAACAACCTTGACACATGAAGTGAGATTGAGTGGGAATAGGGTTGGTGGGGAAGCAGCTTGGTTGAATTAACAGGTATTTATGTGCACGCGACTGTGCTGGGCATTGTGGGGCTGCAGAATGGTTCTGCCCATCAAGGAGTTTCTGAACATGCACAGGGTGAAGGGAGATGAGACAAGGACACAGGTGAGACCACTCCGAGAAGGACAGAATGTTTGGGGGACCAAATGGGGAGGTTTCCGGAAAGGTTTCTTTGAGGAAGTGGCAATTGAACTGAACTTTGAAAAACGGGTCAGATTTTATAAAAATGTTGGGGCAGTGGGGGGTAAGCAGAGGATGGGAGGTGGGAGCACAATTCATTCCAAGGCGCTGCCGACAGTCCAGCTGGGTGAGAGTGTTGGTGCATGCAGGGCAGCAATGGCAAATAAGGCTGGAGGGCAGCCAGGGGCCAAGCTGTGGAAGGCCTTGAATGCTAACGCAAGGAGTTTTTAAATAACTCAGTAAGACATGGACAGATAATTAAAAGCTTTTGAGCAGGGGAACAATAGGAGCTACCTTGCAGGAGGACTAATTGGCAGCAAGGTATATAGAGGACAAGAATGGGGAGATACAGGAAATGAGGAGAACGGTTGGTTCTGTGGTTTGATTGTGTTCCCCAAAGTTCATGTGTGCAAACTTGATCCCCAATACAGCAGTGTTAGGAGATGGGGCCTGGAGAATGGATTCATGCCTTTATTGTGGGAGTAGGTTCCTGATAAAAGGATGAGTTGGGCCTGCTTTACTCTCAGTTTCTGGGCCATGCGATGCCTTCTGCCATGTTCTGATGCAAAAGGAGGGCCCTTGTCAGGTGCTGGTGCCTTGTTCTTGGACTTTCTAGTCTCTGGAACTGTGAGGCAATTAATTTCTGTTCTTCATAAATTACTCCATCTCCAGGCAGCGCAAAACAGACTCAGCCAGCCAGCTATTGACATAAAACACAAGAGGAAGATCTGAACTAGGGTTTGAACAGTGGATTAGAGAAGCGGCAGCTCCTCTGAGAGTTGTATTAGGAAGGAAGAAGATGAACATGAAGGAAGTGTGAGTGTGTTTGTGTGTGTGTGTGTGTGTGTGTGTGTGCAGTCCAATTCCTGTAACAAATCACTTTGGAAGGCAGATAGGCAGGGAAATAGAGATGTGTAGATATAACGAGCACATGTGTATGTGTGCATATGTGTGGATATTTATATGTGTAATTTAAGTATATGATACACACGTGCATATATGCATGTGCTCAGTCCTCTGTATCCATGGGTTCCACATCCATGAAGTCAATCAGCCATGGATTAAAATTTTTTTTTTTTAAATTTTGTCTGTACTTGCATTAGTCAGCTTTTTGTTGCTGTGACAAACACCTGAGAAAAACTACTTAGAGGAGGAAAGATTTCTTTTGGCTCATGGTCTCAGAGGTTTCTGTCCATGTTTGGCTGGCTCCATTGCTTTGGACCTGAGGTGAGGCAGAACATCATGGCAGAAGGTATGGCAGAGGAAAGGTGCTCAGCTCATGGCAGCCAGGAAGCAGAGCGATCAAGACAGACCCTTCCAGGGCATGCCACCAGTGTCTAACTTCCTCCAACAATGCCCCCAAAACCTAGAGTCTCCCCCTCCTCCAGGAGTTCACTGGGATTTCAGTGGATTGATCCACTGTTGAGGTCATAGCCCTATGATTTAATCACTTTGCAAAGCCCTACCTCCGAGCATTGTTACACGTGAGCTTTTGGGGTAAATTTTAGATTCAAACTATCACAGTACTGAGCATATACAGACTTTTCTTTCTTGTCATTATTTCCTAAAAAAATACAGTGTAACAGCTATTTATATCACATTTACATGGTGATTTAAAATATAGGGCTAGATTTGTGTTGGTTACATGCAAATACTATGCCATTTTATACAGAGGACTTGAACATCCATGGATTTTGATATCTAAGGGGAATCCTGGATCCAATTCCCCATGGATATCAAGGGATTCCTGTACACATCCACATGCATACATACATTTATCTGTCTGCCTAAGTGACTTGCTATAGGAATTAGACTGTACACAATTGTAGAGAAGGCTTAAACAGTCTTTGAGAGACGGTTGTCTCTTATGTGGTACTGGAGTCTGCAGTCTATAGGGCAGGCAGTCAAGAAGAGAAGAAAAATCTATCTGTCCTATTCTGGGTGACCAAGGATGAGCTGAATCCCCCAAAGATCTGGGACCCATGAGGGCAGAGAAATCTGCACCAGTTCTCACTGCCTGCAACCTTGGCAGACCTGGCAGCCTAGTTTGCTGGGGAAGGTGGTACTCTCATCATGGAGCTGAAGGAATGCCTGACAGGAAGCAGCAAAGGTGAGGGAGGATCCATAGCCAGTTATGTAGCCATGTGGAGCAAATACACAGCCTGAACGTATGTGACACCAAAGAGAGGTGATGGCAGAAGAGTGACAACATGCATGAGCAAAACCAGCTCCTGCCCCAAACCACTGAGGGTCAAAACCAGGTGACTGCAGCTTCCCTTCTGCCCTCTGATTCTTGCAGGAAACTGTCTCTTGTGGCTCTCCCTAGCCAGAGACCTACAGGGAGGGAGTTCTGGGAACTGTAGTTTATTTGGCTGATTTTGCACTTATGAAGCCAGGACAGCCAGTGATGATGAAGGGAACAGAGTAGATGAGGAAGAGAAGGGTGAGCTGGAAGATAAATACACTGGAAATCTGTTTTCCTTAGTGGGAAGTGAGAAGGCTCCAATCCACCAGGTGAGCAGACCCTGGGTTTGACTGTAAGCTCCCTGAGTTCAGCATTTACTTGTTTTGTTCTCTTCTGTAGCTCTTAAGAATAATCTATTAAGAATATGTTAGCATCCATGCTCTGGATGGATGTATATATTTGTATTGATTATTCAGCACAATCTCAAATAGAGAATGAGGCCAGCTCTTTTACACACAGGGAAACTGGATCCTTAGGAGATAAGTAATGGGTTTAAGGCCACACAGCTAAAAAGGGCAGAGTGTGTATTGTACTTCAGTTAGTCTGACTCCAAAGCTTCTGCTTCTGACCATTGCTAGATCTGAATCATCTTCAGTTCCCAGCAGAGGGTCTGGTACACGATTGAATAAATTACTGGATTTATGGATGAGTGATGTATGCATGGAGGATGCGTAGACAAATGGTGGCTGGATGAGTAAATGGTAGAACTGAGGTGACTAGGGGAAGCTGAGAGTTTAGCTGGGACAAAGTCCGGGAGCATGAGTGGCACTTACAAAGGCAACGTTGACTCTGGTGTGCTAACCTTTCATCGGGTAGGGGAGAGAATGAGAGAGAATGCCAGCTGAATGCTGAGTTTGGCTTTCTTTTGCTACTGAATTAGTCCACAGGCTCTTCTGTGAAAAGTTGTGCTTCCAGTGGATCATCATTTGTATTATTTACGGGGGTCTATGTAAGCAGTAAACCAAGGATCAGGTGTCTGATGCCTAATTCTGCCTCCACAAGCAACTTGCTGGTGAACTTGAGAGCCTAATTCACCATCTGCCCCGTGCAATGAGAATGCTTGCCAGGACATTTTGCAGGGATCTGTTCTTTACCCTGTGCTTGAGATTCAACCAGGGGAAAATGAGACCAGCTCTTTGCTTCTCAGTTAACTCAGAATGATTAGCCCTGAATACAGGCATTGTACCCCTTAGAAGTAGGAATAACCCCTGAGTCCTTCAGGGTTGTCACTGGAAATGTGATTAGTTGACCAGACCCCCTCCTGGCAGCCTGCCTCTTCTGGTTGGGGAGGCGGTTTCTTAGAGTGGGAGCTTGTCTCAGAGATAGTGTGTCTGTCTTTTCTCCAAAGCTTCCTGTATGATGGGAAATGACAGCTTCCATCCACACCCTCTCTGCTCCTTGGCAGGCTGATCCCTGCCCCCTCGTGAGGTTCCAGGAGCCTGCGACATTATCTGCCAACTCCCAGGAAAGGCTCTGGACCATGGTTGTGAACCTTGAGATGATGAATATGCAGAAGGATAGTGCGCCAGACAGGGGAGCTACGGTGCTGGTGGAATTGGCTGGGCTGGGCCAGCTGGGCAGGGTAGGGCGAGCCAGGACCTGCATGTGGTGGTGGTTGTGGGGTGGGGGTATGCTCTTAGGCCTGAGCACCATCAGTGAGGGCCCCAGTGTACACTGGCCTGTGTACCATCCCTAGGAGTTAGGAGCTGTCATTTGTATGTCTGCCTTCTCTAGGGCTGTGGACTCAAGAGTCTTAGAAATACTCCTGGCACCTGAGCATTGCACTGGCCACAGTTAACTTGTTCAATACTAGGTCAGCAATTTTACAGAGGATGTTTGCAGATAGCATGCTACTGGGTATACTGGGACTGTTGACTCTGGCTCACAAAAAGCCTGACATGTCCCTGGAGCAAAAGAAAGCTGGGAGCAAATTCCACCTGCATCACAGAATCTAGACTGAGTAGGACATTTAGAAGTCACCTGGACCATCCATTCGCCTGCAGGCAGATCTGGACATAAACCAGCCTGGACAGATGAGAATCTGTTCTCTTTCTTGGTCTGCAAAAACCTTCATTCATAGCACTATACCCATAGTACTCATCTTCCTAAACCCTGAGACGGTTCTCCCTTAAAGCTCCTTCATATTCCTCTAGCTCCCAATGGTTTTCTGATTTGTATTTCAAGGGAGTTGGAGGGAAGAACCTGTCATGTATTTTATGTAACAGGATGCTGGAGCCTGTCACCTGGGTTTCTCCAGAGCCCACTGCAATTTCTCTTCCAGCTCTGGGTTTAGAGATATCACATTGGTAGCTTCCAATCAGCCATGTTATGACTATTTACACCATGGAAATAAGCAAACACTATAAATCAGAGTTCCTCTCACCTCCTTCCCCTGAAAACCTGTGGTTCCACCTTTACTAACACAAAACTGGCCATGCATAACAATATTCTTTCACAGAACTTAGGTAACAATTATCCTTTGTACATTTCCCTTTAGGAACTTCAGGTATCACTTCAAGTGTCAGACAGGGGAGCTACAGTACTGGTGGAATTGGCTGGGCTGGGCCAGCTGAGCAGGGTAGGGTGAACCAGGGGTCTGGGGGATGCTTCTTAGGCCTGAGCACCATTGGTGAGGGATCCAGTAAACATTGGCATAAATAAAGTGTATTAACAGGACTATAATCTCCCAGAAAGCAGAGACTGTGACCTGCGCTGCCCCACCTCATAGGGCTTTGCAGATAGCAGTTGTATGTTGACCATATGCTGAAGGAATGAAGGACACATATCAAATCAGGCTGAATGACTCTGGGTTTTCATCCTAAGGCAATCTCACTGTTGGAGTCAGATTTGCCAAACAGGAGATGTGTTCATCTGAGTTGACTTCAGGGCTGTACGATTCAATTCAAGGCAGATTTATGGAACATCTACTCAATGTCCACCCTATTCTAGGCTCCAGAGCCAGAGAGAAGCGGGTGTTTATGGGTAGCAGCAGCCCATCACTTCTATTCTCAAATAACTTACAATTTAATTTGGAAGATATGCACGCAAGCGGAGAGTTAGATCAATATGAATGCTCTGTGCTTGAAGGATTTTGAGTGATTACAAAACACAGTGGTTATAATATGGGACTCTGGGTCAGATTGTCTGCATTCAAACTCGAGACCACAGCTTAGTGGCTATGTGACCTGGGAAGAATTGCTTTATAACCCCCACTATCCCACCCCCATCCTTAAGAGATAATGAAATCTACCTCACAGAGTAGTTGTCTGACTCAATGTGCATTAATGTTTATAAAGCACTTAGCACATTGCCTGGAATATAGGATCCATAAAATATATGGTTGCTATTATTTTTATCATATAATCTAATGGCCACATTTTGAAAATAAGAAAACAGAGGGCTAGAAGTGGGAAAATGACTATTTACCACTTAGGGGCATGCCTGAGATTAGCAGCATTACCCAATTTTATTCATCAGTTTGGTGAAGGCACATTCTACAACAGCAAATAAATCCCCCAATCGTAAATCTCAAGGTCTTGACACGATAGATGTTATTTACTACTTATACGAAGTTTGATGCAGATCAGGTGATCCTATTCCATTTTGCATCTACACCATCTGGATTGCATGGTCTCTAAGGCCACCACCTTGGTGCAGATAGAGATGGAGGAGGTGTGACAACTCCTAACTGCTTTGGCTGATCTGGTCAGAAATGGTGACCTAGCCCCTGCCCAAGACAGGCTGAGAGTAGCAGCTGTCATAAGACTATTCGACGAGCAGTGTCTGCCCCAGGAACAATACAGAAGATACCACAAGACAGCATACGAGTCAGTACTTAATCATAGGACAGATCCTATATGTGACAGTTGGTGATTAAGTGGCCTAGTGAGGGGTATAGGCAGGTGCTGTAGGAGATTAGAAAAGGGGTGGATAAGGAAGGAAAAGGGGGGCAAATGATACTTGTTGAGGGGCAGTGCTACTGAGGACCCAGGGCTGAAACAAGGAGAGAATGGTGGGTAGAAGAGGAGATAGGGGGAGGACCTCTTAAAATAGCTCGGACCAGGAGAGGGCCCTGTCGTGGAGTTCTTGAGTATGAGGACCTTGGGCCACCCTCACCAGGGTCAGGGTGGAGGGCAGAAGGAGGTGCCACTGTGGACACTGCTCCTGCCTCTCCCTCTTGCCTTCAGTTGGAGCGACGTCCATGGCACCGAGCTTTCCTCTTGGCCCTGAAACAAATGCTTCACCACAAAGCACGGTGTGGTAGGAAAAGCACTGGATGCAAAACGGATAAGTGCAATTTCCTGTTCCCACTCTGTTCCTGACAACCTGTGTGACTTTGAGCAAGCCTCTCTGCTTTTCTGGGCTGCAGTTCTCCTTGGTAAAATCAGGAGTTCCCTAAGCTCCTTTACAGATCTGATTCTCTGTCGCTAAGCCTCTCACAGCCGTCATTCATAGCACGGGGTAAAATCTTTGAAGGGATAGTCTGGGACTCTCATGTGGGTACAGATCCAGGGGAGGATAGGATTTGACTAGGGATAGAGCAGCTTAGAGGGCCAACAGCATTGAGCATGGCATATGCAAATCTTTGGTGTGGGGCCCGGCTTGCATCAGAACAGAGACAGGATAAAGAGGCAGCCCGGGAAGCTGGGCCCAGCCTCATCAATCTCAGCACTGACATATCAATCAGTCAGTTCAATCAGTTGCAACATTTTTTCTTTTGGAAATAAATAAAGATGAAGGCAGTAGATACCACACAGAGGAGCCTCAGAGCAGCATGGACAGGCACACTGCCACTGGGTCCTGGAGCTGGGTTCTGATTTATGGAGTAGGCTGAATTTGATAAATCAGGGGCCTCAAATCAGTGGGTTTAGGCTCTTGTTTCCTAAATGGGAACTTAATGTTGTTCATTCATTCATAGGTAGGATGCTGCATCGGAGAGTTACTATATAAATCTGCTATTTACAAGGGTCTCTGTGTTTGTTTTTTGAAAAACAAACTTATAAATCATACCCATCTCAGATGGAAACTTTTCCGGTGTAAACTGCCACCCTCTTATAAATCTCACATTCAGAATTCTTCTTGGTCGATCAGACCTCACACATTTGGGGCGGGAGAGCTGGTAGTAAAAACACCCCGTCTGATTGGGAATGTTGGGAGTTGCTAGAGATAATGGGAGGGGTGGGGTGGGGGGTAGGGGGAGCACAGAAGTAATTTGTTCCTCATTTAGCCTTGGATCCTTTTATTTATTTATTTTATAGCCTATCTGGCTTTGAGAGTCCACTGATTAAAAAGAAGCTTCAAGTCAATAAAATATGCAACTAGAGATGAATTCTGGAGCTAGTTTATTAGGCAATTTCCTGTATGGCTCCCTGGGCGGGGGACACAGTTCCCCACACCCTGCTACTGGAGCTGGGATCTCATCCTGCCAGCATTAATCCTTGGAGGTCTTGAGCCAACCTCACAGGGCATTGGAGCCTCATGCTCCTCTCAGGTCCTGGGCTTCTGAGTCTACTTTTTGCTCAGGGGGAGCTCTTTCTCCCCATGCCAGAGGCTTCTGAAGGACCCCTGAAGCCCAGAAACACCCCTGCTGCGGTCTCCACTATCTGCTCCCTTCTGACCTCTGTTTCTTTAGGGATAAATCTCCTCCTCCAGGAAGTCCTCTCTAAGTAACCGCACATATTGGTGAGCACATTTGCATTTATGTCAGCAAATGGCATCAAGAAGTAGACATTGTGTCAGGGGATGAGATCATAAAGGAATCACTTGTGTTTTGGGAGTGACTCCAGATTGTGTGTAGATGGAGAAGTCTGGGGCAGTGTGGAGTGAGCTGTGGCCAGGAATGCTGAGCTCTCTCTTGGGATGGCTCCCTTTTTTGCTCCCCACAAGAATAGACAGTTTTTCCTAATTGCCCCCCCCGCCCACCAAATGTTTTTATCTTCTCTTCTACAGCCTATCAGTTCTCTGAGCCACCTCCCCCTCAGCCACCAACTCTGGGAAGGACACTTTCTCTGGAGTCCTTTAGGCCCTGGCTCATTTTTCAAGAGGAGATTAGTCTGGAAGGATGTCTTCATTGCAGAACTGAAGAGGTTCCATTTGAACTACAGGGCACCTCACTTGACACACTAAATAGATTTCTGAAAGGTTGCAAGGAAAATGAGGGGAGGGGATCCTCTTTTTAAAGCATTGGTAGAGTTTCTACAAAGAATTGCTCTGGTCCTGAGCAGTGGATTTGCAATTCTGTCTTCCTACTGGACATTTCCACCTAGATCATAAAAAATGCAAATAGAATATCAACTGGCTGCTATCACAGGCCAGGCATGAACTTGTGGGTTTTTTTCTGTGTGTGTGTGTGTGTGTATAATTCCCCTCATCCTCTAATATAGGTCCCCCAAAACCCCCACTTATCAAATTAAAAAATTGAGGCATAGAGAAACAGAGCTCGCACACCTACCAAGTGACAAAGTCAGGACGACTTATTAGCCCTACCCCAAACCACACTATTTCTACCGTAGTCTGTTTAGAGTTGCATTTTACTTTACCTTTGTGTCTACCAACACTATTTCCCAGTTAGTGGGTAGGACTAACCCTTAGAGCATCATTCTTCTGTCCCCAGTCCTTTTTTCCCTATCTGCCCCTTGGTGACTGCTGAGCCCCCCCGATGATGTGCTCAGTTGTGCTTCTGCCTCTCCCATGCTTCCTGGCCTCCTCTCGTCCTCCTTTCTCCTCCATGTCTTCTCTTGCACTCCACTGCAGTGGCTCCCCAACCGGTGTCCCCACCCAGTCTCTCGGGATGTCCCACCCTTCCTGCTGTTTGTCAGAGTGCCCCACCTAAAGCCACCTGTCAGGCTTTCTCCTTGCTTAACTTTAAATTGGTGGTCAGAAATGGCCTTTGGCAAAAGTGACATTTGACAAAAGTCCAGCAGAGTGCGAAGCAGCACAATGTGGAGATGTCTGAGGGAAGAGTGTTTAAGCGGATGGAGCGGCAATGCAGAGGCTCACAGTGGGCCTGGGGTGTGCGGGGAACCGCGGAAGGCCCAGGGCAGCCCAGCCTCCTCGTCCTGGCAGTCAGGGTCTAACTCAACCTCCTTCTCCACTGCCTGTTCTACTGCTCTCCTCTGTGACCTCCCGGTGCCATCTGCTCCTGCCTCACCCTGCTTCAACCCTTCTCTCTGTCAGGCAGTGGTAGCTGTTGCTCTCCACTCTTGACACCTGGGCTTCCAGAGAACTAGCTATCTGGAAGAACCATCTCTTTCAGCCCTAAATAATAACCTTGGTTTACATTTTGTTTCTTCTCGCAGCTGCTTGGAGGTTGAGGCCTGACTTGTTGGTTTGTGCTTTGTACAGACCAACTGGCGGTTGGTCCTGGGAATACAGGGGCACAGGAGACACCATCTCTACCCTGAAGGATGAAGTGCTCATGGGGGAGAGAGGCATGTTGGTGGGGAACTGGCAGCTTTCATGTGGAGTTGGAGGAACAAAGGACAGAGGGCTCTGTAATCTTGGTGTCTTTCCTACCTTATAATGTAGAGCAAGACGCTATACCCAGAGTGAGGCCTCAAGGAATGCTTATTTAATAATCTGTCAGTGACTCTTTTATTTATTAAAGAGATTTTAAAATATTTTGTTGGTTTAACTCATTGTGAGATAATGAGTGACTGTTGATGTATTGTTCTGGAAATATTCTCAAGGGTACTAGTGTGTTCCACATGTGCATTTTAAACTCCTCAGGGGTTTCTCTATTCTACTCTTTTATTTTCCAGGGAACAGGGAAGCTTCAAACTAAAATCCCACTCATATTTACACATCACAGTAAGGGGCCAGCCTTCACTTTATCCTCTCACCTAAGCATGAACCATTTTTAGTTAATTTTCCCCACTTTGTAGAATGAAAGGTTGGAGAGAGAATTAAATCTTACTTTCTTTAAGATCTTTTCAAAGTCAACGTGTAGATGATGTTAATCACTCATTTGTGACCTTGGGTTGGTCCACCAAAGCTTCCTGAACTCAGTTTCTTTATCTAGAAACTAACAAGTGTCCTTGAAGATTAATAGGAGAATACAGTGAAGCGATGTGTGTTCCATGCCTAGCCTGGTACCCGGCACATGGCCAGCATCTAGCGACTGGCAGCCTTGGTGGCAAGCTTCACCTCACTCGCTGAACCGGTCTTTGGAAGGTAGAGATAGTTAGAACAAATTTATTTATTTACTTGCTGTGCAAAGATCATAATCTAGTCAGGGAGACTCGAGGAAACAGATGACTCTAGAGCAATACCAGGACGAGTCCGTAGGAGAGGGTAAATGGAGAACCAGGGTGCACCTGAAAGGCTTCCTTGGAGGAAGGGGCAGTTTATGCTGAGAGTTAGGGAATGTGGAGAAGTTAGCCGGTGAAGATGGCAGGAGGAGGTAGAGGGAGGTGTTCCGGACCAGAGGAATGGCTGCTTTCCAGCAAACTCTAGCTAGCATCTTGCACAGCATAAGAGACACAGGTTAAGCTGTGGACCAGATGGAGAAACAATGGAATTAACAATGAAGAGAAATTAAGACATTTCTTCCTAGAGGCCGTTCAGCAAAGGGATGAGGTAGCTGATACACCGTGACTGATTATGCACAAAAAAGTTGGAGTAGGAATATTTAGCTCAGTAGTTTTCAAACTATTTCCAGGTAACTTTCTCTTCTAAGAAAACTTCCTCAGAAGTTCAAAATATGGAGCAGTGTTGCTCTAGAAGGAGCAATCTTGTCTCCAAGGTCCCTGCTGATGGCCTGTCCTGGAGCCCCTGGGAGCCCTTGGGCACTGCTCATGGCTCCTTTCTGGGCTCTAGGAGAAGAGCTTGAAAGGCATTATTTTAAAGACAAAGGAGATCGATGGCCAGAGATTGAAATGATTTTCTCAAGGTTCTCAAACTAGTTCTGGGCTAAAGCCAGTCCCTCTCAGGCCACTGCGTGTTCCTCTACTAAATGGCAGATTCCTCAGTGTGTCCTGTGGCCAGGTGGGCTATACTTTCCTGTGACTCTGTGGGATCACTAGTCTTCTTTCTACTGTGGTTGACCTAGTTATCTTCCATCAGGATCTGTCCTCACCCCAGCAGGAAAGAAAAGCAGATAATCTGGGGATTATAGTGGTCTCCTGTAGTAAGGGCTACCTGGCAAAAGATGAACCAGAAGCAAAAACTCCCTTTCATTAGCAGAAGGGCTGGGTTTCAACTCAATTTCCCCTGGCACTGGGCGCCCTTCTCCCAGCAGCTCCACTCTACCTTCTTGCAAGGTCTCCAGATACTGACAGGTGGCCCTATCAGATCTCGGCCTCCACAGCTGGCATCACACACGGGCTGCCTGCTCCTGGCTCTGGCCTGTTCACCTCCTGCCCTGGGCTCTTCTGCTTCCTCTGTACATAGAGTCCTTGTGGAGATGACTTCACTGGCTGACCCACAGCCTTCGACCCACAGGAACCGAGAACTTTTGCTGGCTTTGAGGTCTGTGTTTCTCCAGTGGTGGCCACCCTTCCACCCCAGGGCACCATGTTACAGAGTTAGCCTTTGTCTCTGACCCTGCCTCCCCTCACTGTCCCCTTATTGCCTTTCCAGCTGGCATTTCCAGTAGACTAGGGTGAGAGGCAAGCAGCAGGTCCTCACTGGAGCCTGAGTCCTTGTGTCCCTCTCAGAGTCATGGCATAAGTCCCTCCCTTTCCTCCTTCATCTTGCCCATCTCTAACAGGACACTTTGCCTTCCTGGCTGCCTCCTACAGGCCTCTTTCTAGGCACTACCCCCAGATAACCAAAGGTCAGCTTACCAGGGAGATGGTGGAGTGGGTGGGAAGAAGTCACACACCCCGGTCTGAAGCGCCCTGGCAGGGTTTCCCCCTTCCTCCCTTTCTGAAGTTGGCTACTTCAGTCTCTGCAGTCACAATCATCATATAAACTGAAAGGGCAGGGACAATATTTGTTTTGTCCATTACTATACAGAAGACCTAGAGTGGTCAAAGGTTATTACAGTGGCCTGCAAGGCCCTTCCACTTTGGCCACCTGCCCCACCTTCATGGCCTTGCTCCTGTCCACTGTCTTTTGCTCACCTGCTCTCCACCCTAGCCTTCTATTGTTTCCAGGCCCACCCCTGCTTCATGGGCTCTGCGTTGCTATTCTGTCTACTTAAATGCAGTTCCCCTGACATCCCCAGGGTCTGCTGCCTGGATGCCTACCAGACTTGTCAATTGCCCCACTCATCATTTCTGACCACCCATTTAAAACATCCTCCCTATCCCAGAGACTTTATTTATTTTTCTCAGTTCAGTTGTCAGCTGTGGCTATGCTATGCATTTTATTTGTTTGCTTATTATCTTTTTTGTCTGTTTTTTCTTTTTTCTTTTTTTTTTTTTTTTTGTTGTTGTTGTTAACTGTCCAACCCCTGATGCCCAGAGCAGGGCCTGGCACAGGGTAGGTATGGAATGAACATCTGCTAAATGGAAGCAGGAACCACACTGAGCATGAGCATGGGCTCCAGACTTCCTTTCCACCTCTGTCTCTATATTCCAGGGCTTCCGGAACTCCATGGGTAAGACCTGTCATGGGAGTCCAGAGTCAACATGTTTATTCTTCTTCATGTTGGTTTCCTTTCATTTCTTACTCAACCACTTAAAGAGCTCTATGTTTAAGAAGTGCCTTCCTTCCCAGCATCACTCAGTGAAGAAAAATATTTATTTGGGTTTGATGTTGGCAATACATCAAAATCCAATAATCATACCATAGCGCAAGTGCATTGAGGGGTGTGAGATCCATAATGTAATAACATGTAATCTGCACATCAGGATCACAAAGGCGAATCTATAATTTCATTTGATTTATTTTCTTAAAATGCGACAATCCCACATGTTGCTTGAAATGATGGAAGTTGGGGCAAACAGAAAAGCGGGAGATTTATGAGAGCATCAGCCCAGTCTTGGGGATCCCTCCTCCTCCGTGCCTGGAAGATAGGCCTGGGCAATTTCCCCTTTTACTGCAGCAATATCTTGTCTGCATTCAGGAGAAAGACCCCCGACCTGTAAACATATTAGCAGGCGTGTTCTCTTTACGAGTGTGTAAATTTCCCCGCAGTGTGTGCCTCCTGGGTCTTGAGGCCCTATTTATTGGCATGAGCAGCCTGTGTGGGAGAAAGCTCCTGTGTGGTCTAGATTTGTGCCACGTGGCGGGTGGTCGACAGGCTGGGAGATTTGAAAAAGCAGCAGCAGACATTTTCTCTGAACAGTAGGCAGGAATCTGCCCAAATGAAAATAACACAAAACAATTTCCAAGGTCTGCAAGCTGTGGTTCAAGGGCGAGGGTGGACAGAGTCAGGCCTATAGAAACCACTCAAGAGGGTCTTCAAGCTGCAAAGAATCTTAACTTCCCTTTCACTGACCTGGACCACTTCTCCCTCTCCTGAGGGCCTGCTCTGCTCTGTCACCACTATGATGGCTCTCCCCTGATAGTTGACCTTGTGATAAAGGCAGTGGTGACTCTGGTTATTGAAGGCTGCTATATGGCAGAGGTTTGCTGTATACCCTCTGACTACCTACAAGGCAGGGGGGCACATTTCAGATTTGTGTAGGGGGAACCTGAGGCTCAGAGAGGTCAATGAAGTTATGATTTGAGCCCACACCTGTGTTCCAGAGGCTGTGCCCCTTCCACACCACTCAATTAGAATCATGGCACTTATCATCAGTACTGTCCTTAGTCTCATGCCACCAGGGCCTTTGCTCTGAGATCTATGCTTAGGAGGTCTCAGAAATGGACTTTCTCTTTTGTCCCACCCCTCCTCACATCTTGGGTGGTCACAGGTCACATAGCAGGAGGAGTGTGAGATCCTCCAATGAATGGACCTTAGACGGGTGGCCTGGAGTCCTGCATGCATGCACCTCTCATCAGATAGGGTGGAGCCAGATATGGGAAGAGTAGGTGGGGTCTCTCTTGCTGCCTTCCCTGCACTCTGCTGCAGGACCTGCAGATGCCACACTTGCCACTTTCACACTCATGTCCTGAGCATGCATATTCTCCACAGAGCTGTTATTGCATTGTTCCTTCAATATTTGCAACAGCTCCACAAAACTGGAGGAATTTGAGGAGTCTGAAAGAATTCAAAGGTAGTAACTAGGTGGTGCAGTCCATCCTGACTCCACCTTTGCCCTGGTCCTTCATGTTCCTTCATCTTTCCCAGCATCCTCTCCACACATGACATCCATTTATATGTCAAGGTCAAGTTCTTTGTGAATTTTGCACCTACTGCTCCATCTTCAGTTCAGCTAACTTGAAAAACAAATTCCACAGACATGGAAGAGAGACCTCTTGGAGTCTTGCTCCCACAGCTGGTGCATATCACCTGCTGGTCAGATCATGGGGAAACATGGCAGCCAAAGGAAAGACCTTCTGCAGAACCAAACACCAAGTCCCTTTCCATTGTGCCATTCTCCCTGGCTGTGCCCCAGACGGGGCATGGGACTTGGGCTCCCAATGAGCAGTAGCACCTGGCTATAAAGAGCCCCCTGAGTCCCAGACCAAACTCCTCTTGGGATGAAAGAGAGTGCTAAGTATGTGGGTGTGGAACTGCAGACAGACTCAGCCCACAGATCAAAGATTTCCCCAGGCGGCCTCTTCCTCCTTCTCTACCTGCATCTCCCTCCAATTCCCCAGGTAAACTCAGCCCCAGTTGGACTGTTTTTTTATTGACATTTGAAATGTGATTGTGAAAACTATAGTTGCTTACTCAGGAAAAGACAAACAGGAAGAAAAGTGTCAAAGCCGACTTTAAATTTGAAGGATCCCCATGTGGCAGAGACAGCAGATCTGGTGCCTGTGGCCTCAAGAAGGCAAAACGGAGCCACTAGGGAAACCCAGTGCCGCTCAGCCAATGTGAGAAAGAACCTTCGCATAGCAGGAGAGACTCACATATGGAATGGACCAACTTGGACAAACAAGTTGGGGGGTCATCAGTGGGGCTGATGAAGACAGGATTTAAGTACCAAGTGTAGGCTTGGTCTGAGTGATTGAAAGTCTCTCACACCTGGACATCTCAACTCTTCTAGTTTCACCTCCTCTGGATGGTCATGTTTACCCACTGCTACCTACAGAAATATTTCTCTGGACAACTTAAAACCAGGACCTCTATATTTAGTTTTTATTATTAGTTTTATTATTAGTGACTCCATGTAGATTGAAAATTATCAAGTTGTGTACCACATCTTAGAAAATTTTCCTTGCTGAGTATAGTAAGGAGGTTCAATAAATGTGCCTTTTAAGAACCAAAACTTTTCTACCTGGCACAGTGGTACACCTTGTAATCCCGGTTATTCAGGAGGCTGAGGCAGGAGGATCACAAGTTTGAAGCCAGCCTCAGCAATTTGGAGAGACCCTGTGTCAAAAATAAATAAATAAATAAATAAATAAATAAATAAATAAATAAATAAAAAGGGCTGCAGATGTAGTTCAATGGTAAAGCACCTCTGGTTTCAATACCCAGTACCAAAACAAACAAACAAACAAAACAAAACAAACAAAAAAAGTAATTATTTCTCTATTTCTGATTATAGAATTTATACTTATTAAGGAAAGTTCAGAAACTCCCAGAAAGTATCAGAGATAATATAAAAATCAACTGTAATCATATCATCTAGGAATAACTATGGATAAATATGTTCATATATTTCTTCCAGTTATCAATAAATATTTACTTTTTTCAAAGAATGAGAGCGAACTTAAGGTGGAAATTTGTACTTTTTAAACTTAGAAGCAAATGGGTAAGAAGCTCAATCAGCCCCCTGGGATGCTACAGCTTTGTCCTGAGCCTCTTCCTGCTACTGGTGCCTCCTTGGGAGTAGGGAAGGGAGGGGCTCTCAAATCACCATGGGCTACTAGTTAGTCCAGTGAACTACCCAAGAATCACCTAAGCAGGTGTCTTTTTTTTTTTTCAGACTGTTTTCCTTCTCAACCTAAAAATTTACTCATGGTCAAAGGTGCTCTCATTCCCTTCAGTTACCAGGGGTTCTCCTCAGGGAGGATCAGGCTGGCTGGAGATGTGTGTGTGTGTGTGTGTGTGTGTGTGTGTGTGTGTGTGTGTGTTTTCCTTTCTAACTCACTGAGAGCTTGGCAAGGCCAGGAGAGAGGCAGCTGATTATTTTTAGCCCCTTGTTCCTCCGAATGGATTGTGCATAACAAAAGAATGCTAATGCTCAGTGTCTTTATGAAAGCACTCGAGTTCATCAGCTTTGCAAAGAAGTGAAATTAAATCAAGATTTAATTGGGATATGCATGTTTTATTCATGCTACTAACCACAGGAGAAGCCAGCAAGCTGAAGGTAAAAAAGAGGGGAAAAAATCTTTTGAAAAGTTGTTTCTCTCTGATTAAATAGAGATAGTTTCCAACTTCAAAGGGAGCAGGCCTTTAATGTATTTTAAATGCTCAACTATGCTTAGCTTGGCCAACTCTGCTGCTAGTGGGCAACAGCGACCCAGGCATGCACTGCACCTAACTTCATGTCCTGGCTTCCAAAAACAGTTGCATAGCTCCTGGGCCTTCCTTCTGTGCGTCAGTATGGGGCCTTCCAACAACTGTCCTGGGACCCTGGAGATGGGTGGAGGCAGCTCAGAGGCTCTACAGTTATCTTTTGGAATCCAGGAAGCCCCTGCTGCCACAATTGAAAAGATTGATCACATTAAGGAATGGGACTTTTCTCCTTCATCAGACATTTCTCCCTTGGAAGGGGAGCTATGTTAGGTATAGAGATAAAGCATTCCCTGCCTGAGCCTCTTTCTCCTAACAGGTTAGGACAAGAAATCAAAGACCCAAACAACACGGACAAAAGAGAGATAAGCAAAGGTTGCTAAAAGGGTTTAAGGTGCTCTGAGAGATCAAGGCAAGGAACAATCCAGTAAGGAGGAAGACAAAGAAAGCTTTATGAGGAGGTGACACAGCAGCCTGGTTGGAAGGAAGTCTAGAATTTCTGTGTGTAGACGGGGAGCATGTGTTCCAAATAGTGAAAGTGGAGGCAGGATGCTGGAGGTGGAAATAGTGGAGAATGTTTAGAGGAAGAGAGCTTGGTTGGTTATGCCTTGGTCTGCCGTGTGGTACAGCAATGAGGGTGTCTGGAATAGAGGGTGGGGAAAGAACATGAAGAACCTTAAATTCAGGTCGAGTAGGGTATCCACTGAGAATACTGGCTAAAGTTTAAGAGTAAGTGGCTTTTTATAAATTCGATGACCCATTGAACTGAAAAAGATTTTTCAAATCATCCGGTCCAAGAATTGCACCCTCTAGGTACACCACCACCTGTGACCATGACAAACATTATTCACCACCCAGGCACTCTAAGTCTGAGGGAAACTCACAGTATCTTTGAGCAAAGCAAACCAATAACCATTGTTAGGTTCTGACTATCTGAATCCTTTTCCTGCCTCATGTGGATATTTTATGCATGATGCAGATGGGGCAGTTTTCCATAATAGAGGCTAGGTTATCTGGATCTGCTTATCTATTGAGAAAAAAAAAATTACATGTCCTCTTAAAAGCATAAAAACATAAAAGAAAATAGTAAAATTACCAGGCATATTAATTAAGGGAAACCATAAGAGGTAAAGGCAATGCAGACATTTTTTTCCAAAGGACATTGGTCAATTTGGGAAATTTTAAACTTTTAAGAATTTCTTATGAATGAAGGATCATGGACATCACAATTGGTCAATGTTCTTAGTTCCAAAGAGACTATCAGGTAATAAAATTTTCATAGTTGGAGTTCTACAAGACCTTTAAAGAAGAACTAATATCAATATTTCTCAAATTATTTCCTGAAATAGAAAAAGAGGGAACACTTCCAAAGTTATTCTATGAGGCCAATATCATCCTGATTCCAAAACCAAACAAAGACACATCAAAGAAAGAAAAATTCAGACTAATATCTTTAATGAACATAGATGCAAAAATTCTCAATAATATAATAACAGCAAATCAAATAAAAAAATACCAAAAAGATAGTACACCACAATCAAGTGGGGCTCATCCCAGGGATGCAAGTTTGGTTCAACATGTGGAAATCAATACATGTAATTTGTCAAATTCAACAAAATATATCACCCATTCATATCCAAAAACTAGAAAAACTAGGGATAACATATAAACTAGGGAACATATCTCAACATCGTAAAAACTATCTATATTAAGCTCAAGGCCAATATCATTTTAAATGGAGAAAAATTGAAAGCATTCCCTCTAAAAACTGGAATAAGACAGGGATGCCCTCTTTCACTACTTCTATTTAATATAGTTCTTGAAACTCTAGCCAGAGCAATTAGACAGGTGAAAGAAATTAAAGGGATACAGATAAGAAAAGAAGAACTCAAATTATCACTATTAGCTGGCGATATGATTCTATACCTAGAACATCCAAAACTAATAAATGAATTCAGCAAAGTAGCAGGATAAAAAATCAACACCCACAAATCAAAGGCATTTCTGCACATCAGTGAAAAATTCTCTGAAAGAGAAACTAGGAAAACTACCCCATTTACAATAGCCTCAAAAAAAAAAATTCTTGGGAATCAACTTAATGAAAAAGGTGAAATACCTCTACAATGAAAACTACAGAATGCTAAAGGAAGAAATTAAACAAGACCTTAGAAGATGGAAAAATCTCCCTTGTTCTTGCATAGGCAGAATTAATATTGTCAAAATTACCATACTACCAAAAGCACTATACAGATTTAATGCAATTCCAATCAAAATCCCAATGACATTTCTCATAGAAATAGAAAAAGGAGTCATGAAATTCATTTGGAAAAAATAAGAGACTCAGAACAGCTAAAGCAATTCTTAACAATAAGAATGAAGCAGGTGGCATCACTATACCAACCTTAAACTATGCTTCAGAGCATTAGTAACAAAAATAACATGGTATTAGCACCAAAATAGACTGGTAGACCAATGGTATAGAATAGAGGACACAGAGACAAACCCACATAATTACAGTTATCTTATATTAGACAAAGGTGCCAAAAACATACATTGGAGAAAAGATAGCCTCTTTAACAAATGGTGCTGGGAAAACTGGAAATCCATATGCAACAAAATGAAATTAAACCCCTATCTCTCATCATGCACAAAACTCAACTCAAAGTGGATCAAGGATCTAGGAATTAAACCAGAGACACTGTACCTAGTTGAAGAAAAAGTAGACCCAAATCTCCATCGCATTGGATAAGGCTCCAACTTCCTCAATAAGACTCCTATATTGCAAGAAATAAAATCAAGAATCAAAAATGGGATGGATTCAAACTAAAAAGTTTCTTCTCAGCAAAAGAATCAATCAGTGAGATGAATGGAGAGCATACAGAATGGGAGCAAATTTTTACCATACGCACTTATCTCTAGGATATATAAAGATCTCAAAAATCTTGACACCACCCCCCAAAAAAACCCCACAAATAACCCAATCAATAAATGGGTCAAGGAACTGAACAGACACTACTCAGAAGATTATATCCAATCCATCAATTATTTTATATAAAAAGTTCAACATCTGTAGTAATTAGAGAAATGCAAATCAAAACTACTCTAAGATTTCATCTCACTCTAGTCAGAATAACAGCTATCAAGAACACAAACAATAATAAGTGTTAACAAGGATGTGGGGGAAAAAGGCACTCATACATTGTTTGTGGGACTGCACATTGGTGCAGCTAATGTGGAAAACAGTATAGATATTCCTTGGAAAGGTGGGAATAGAACCACCATTTGACCCAGCTAACCCACTCCTCAGTTTATACCCAAAGGACTTAAAAACAGCATACTACAGGGACACAGCCACATCAATGTTTATAGCAGCACAATTCACAATAGCTGAACTGTGGAACCAACTTAGATGCCCTTCAGTAGATGAATGGATAAAGAAAATGTGGTATATATACACAATGGAAGATTATTCAGCATTAAAATAGAATAAAATCATGGCATTTGCAGGTAAATGGATGGAGTTGAAGAATACTATGCTAAGTGAAGTAAGCCAATCCCCAAAACCAAAGGCCAAATGTTTTCTCTGAAATGTGGATGCTGATCTATAATAGGGGTGGCGGTGGGGAGCACGGGAGGAATGGAGGACCTTTAGATAAGGCGAAGGGGAGGGAAAGGAAGTGGGAAGGGATGGGGTTAATGAAGGCAGTGGAATGAGATGTATGTACATCATATCCTAAGTACATGTATGAAGATGTGAATGATGTGACTCTACTTTGTGTACAACCAGAGACATGAAAAATTGTGCTCTGTAAGTGTACTATGAATTGAAAATATTCTGATGGCAAATATACAAATTAGAATAAATAAATAAATTTTTAAAATTCCCATAGCTGGATAATAAAGTTCCTTATTCATGAAAGGGAGATGGTAGTTTGGCAAAGCATCCCTGACACTATGTTTAAAGAAATGAGAAAAAGGTGGAAATAAATCTGCAAGAGCAAGATTGAAATATCAGATTTTTAAAACATAGAACTTGTGAAAATAAAATTCCAATTACTAAAATTTGAAAACCTATTATAAATTTAACTGCCACAGATTAAACACAACTGAGAAGAGAATTAATAAACTGGAACATATGACAGAAGAAATTTGTCTAGGCATGTCATGAAGAGACAGAAAGTTAGAAAATACAGAAAAGTCAAGTGGTGTACAGGATACAGTTAGAAAGTCTAAAATATGTTTGTTTAGACTCCTAGGAAAGGAGAAAGAATATTTAAAAAGAAGCAATATTTGAGCAATTAGAGGATAAGATTTTTCAGAATCAATGACACAAATCTGTAGACCAAGAAGACTTTTAAATCTCCACTAGGATACAGAAAACAACCAGGTACATCATAGTGACACCAGAGAACACCAAAGACAAAGAGGAGATAATAATAGTAGTCACAAGGGAAAGACAGATTGGATTGTCTTTAAATAAATGAGAGACAAATTGCTGACTTCTTAAAAATATTAAGGAAAGTCAGTAGGCAGAGAATAATGTCTTCAATATGTTGACAAAAGTTAATAGACAGTGAGCAATGCTATGTCCACTGAAAATGTTTTTAAGAATGAGGACAAGATGAAGATTTTTTAGGTAAACAAAATGGAATTTATCATCAATACAGCCTCAGTAAAAGAAATTGTAAGTGGTGTGCTTGAATCAGAAAGAGAACGATTCCAGATGAAAGGTTTGAAATACAGAAAAACAACAACAACAACAAAAAAAAAAAAAAACAAGAGAAAGAAAGGTTGTAAATAAGTGGGTAAATCCAAACGAACATTGAGTGTATATAACAATAATAATAATGTCTTGAGACTCAAATTTAAAAGTCTAATGGATTTGAAGTGTTCTAAGATTCTGATTGATATGCAACTTAGGGTACTAACTTTAGGCTTTGATAATTTAAATATGTCTTATAATTTTGAGAATGTATTGATCGTGGTTCAGTGCAGGAAATAGAAACAAAGGACTTAAAAGTGAAAGTAATAGAAAGAATCAGTAGCTTACAAAATCACTGGGAGAACTGGAAAAGCAAACTTCAGAGGGCTGTCACTGCTGCAATCCAGAGGTCAAGAAACTGCTGTTGCCTCTCAGAGAAGAGCAAGCTACAGGAAAGGGTGGTGATATTAAGATAATTCCACATTTTGAAGCAGGCTACTGGTAATGGAATACACTGGCTTACCACTGTTCATATCCATGCCTTCCACAACTCACACATTGACCATCACCACTAACAAAGAAAAAAGATAATTTCTTCCTTCCTGTTCTCCATATCATCCATGAGTATGTTTCATTGGCATAACATAAATTGCATTTCAAAATATGCTATCAAGGAGCGTGAGAAATGGAGTTTCCAGCTCCTAAGATACAAGGCAGAGCAGAGGAGAATAAACACGATTCAGCCAAAATAAAAAATAACATATATTATCCAAAGAAGTAGACTTCCTTCTGTTTTATTCTAGAATTTTTATATCAAGTTTTATATTTAGGTTTACAATCTATTAGGAGTTAATTTTTGCATTTGAATTAAAATTCATTTTTTTTTGCATATGGATACTATTGTTCCAGCACCATTTGTTGATTAGACTCTCCTTCCTCCATTATTTCTTCCTGAATTGTCTTTGTATCTAATCCAAATCACTTGTATGTGTGCATGTGAAGTTCTTTTGTTTTTGTGGGTTTTTGTCTTGTGGGAGGCGGTGGGGGGGGTACCAGGGATTGAACTCAGGGGCACTTGACCACTGAGCCATATCCCCAGCCCTATTTTGTATTTTATTTAAAGACAGGGTCTCGCTGAGTTGCTTAGTGCTTTGCTGTTGGTGAGGCTGGCTTTGAACGTGCAATCCTCCTGTCTCAGGCTCCAGAGCTGCTGGAATTACAAGTGCATGTGTAGTTTTGATACTCTTTATTGTGTTTCATTGATCTATTCAATCTATTTATCTGCCCTAATACCAATACCACACTATCTTTATTACTGTAGGTTTCTCATGAGTCTTGGAACAGGTAGTTTTAGCTCTTCAACTTTGTTCTTCTTTTTAAATTCTGTTTTGGTTATTTCACATTTTTTACCTTTTTATGTGATATTTATAGTCAGTTTGTCTATATCTACAAATAAAAATCATGCTGGGATTTAAAATAGGGATTGTTGTGAATCTATTTGAAGAGAATTGGTTTTAACAATGCAGAACCTTTCAACTCATGCCAAGGATACATCTCTTTTTTATTTTGTCCATCTTTTTAGTTTTCATGTTTGCATATTTTTTGGCAACTTTATTCTTAAGTGTTTCATTTTTTAATTGTTGATTGTAAGTATGCATTGAATTTTGTATGTTGGTTTCATATCTTCAGCCTTTAGAAAACTCACTTATTAGTTCTAATACTTTTTTTTTGCAAATTATCCCTTTTTTTTATAGATCATATTTTATATGAACAAGAGATTTCTTCTTCCTTAGCACCTGGATGCCTTTTATTTCTTTTTCTTGCCTTACTGTATTGACTAGAAATTGTAAGATGATATATGATTAAAGAAGTAAAAATGAATATCTTTATCTTATTTCTGATCATAGGAGGGAAAAAAATCAGTTGTTCATTATTATGATTTTAATTGGAAATTATTGTAAATGATATTTATCTGACTAAGGAAGTTACCTTCTCATTATCTATTGCTGAGGTTTTCTTTTTTTTTAATCAGAAATAAATGCTGAATTTTATAAAATGCTTTTTATGCATCTATTGAGGCAAACAGATGATTTTTCCATTTTGGTTTATTCTTATAGTGAATTACATTGATTTCTTTTAAATTGTTAAATTAACTTTGTGTTTATGAGATATGTCCTGTTTGGTCTGAATTTATTATTGCTGATTTATTAAAATATTGTTTATAATTATAACACCTTTGTTTATGAGGGATAGCATCCTATAGTTTCCTTTCCTTGGAATGCTTTAGTCCAGATTTAGTGTCGGGGCACTGCTGGATTTATAGAATGAGTTTGGAAGTGTGCCTTCTTTTTCAATATCCTGGAACAGTTTGAACAAAATTCATCTTTTGTCTCCTTTAATGTTTGAAAGAAGCCACAGATGCAACCACTTGGGTGGGAGTTTTCTTTGTTGAAAGATTTTATTTGTAAATTTAATTTCTATAACAGAAAAAGGGCACTTTGGGTTATTTCATCTTGGATGAATATTGATAGTTTGTGATTTTAAGGAATTTTGCATTTTGTCTGCTATCAGATTTATTACTGTAAATTTGTTCCAAATAGTCCCTATTATCCTTCTAACATCTGTAGACTCTGTAGTAATGTCACCTTTTCATGTCTGACATGGTAACTTTTGTCTTCTTTTTCTGGTTTTACCTGATTAGTCTGGCTTCATCAATTTAATCATTATTAAATAATAGTATTTTATTATATATAAACTTAAAGAGGGCTGGGGTTTGGCTCACAGGTAGAGCGCTCACCTAGCATGTGTGAGGAACTAGGTTTGATCATCAGCACCACATAAAAATAAAAGTACTGTGTCTACCTACAACTAAAAAATAAATGTTAAAAAAAAACAACTTAAAGAAGCAGCTGTTTGTCTCATTGATTTTTTTCTTTAAATTTTGTTTCATTAATATCTAGTAGGACCTCTGGACCTTTATTATTTCCTTTTTTTCTGCCTTTTTTTTTTTTCATGTTTCTTAAGATGGAAAACTGAGGTCATGGATTTGAGAACTTCTTATTTCTTAAAATAAACATTTAGTGGTATAAAATTTCCTTTAAATATTGCTTCAGTGTTAGCTCATAAATTTTGATATATTATAATCTTATTTTCATTTAGTTCAAAATGCTTTTGATTTTCTGTTTTCCGTTGTTATCTCTAGTTTACTTCAACTTTGATCAAAGAACATACTTTGTATGACTTGTTTTTTAAAAAAATATGTTAGACTCATTTTTGGTCTGGAATATGATTTATCTAAATGGGCTATATGCATTTAATTGGAAAGAATGTATATTCTGCTGCTTTTGGGTAGAATATTCTATAGATATCAATTAGGTCAAATAGATAGTTTTATTTAAGACTTTTAAATCATTCCTGATTATTTTTTGTTACTTGTTTTGTCAAGTATTAATAGAAGGGCATTGAGATTTCCAAAATTTCCAATTATTTTTTATGGATTTTGTTTTTTTCTCATCTCAGTTCTTCTTCTTCTTTTTTTTTTTAAGACAACTTTATTTTATTTGCTTATTTTTTATGTGATGCTGAGAATTGAACTCAGTGCCTCACATGTGCTAGGCAAGTGCTCTACCAATGAGCCACAGCTATAGCCCCTTAGTTCTATCTTTTCCTCATGTATTTTTATTTTATTTTTCCCACATTTTAATGGTGCATTATAATTATACATAAATGGAGGGATTTATTATTACATACTTCTATATGCACAAAATATAATGACATAATTTGGCCAATGTCATTCCTTAGTATTTTCCCTTTACCTTCTCTCCTTCCCCCCAACTCCTTTCTCTTTCTTTCTTTTCTTTTCTTCTTTTAATTTTCATGAGATTTCTCCTCACAACCACCTTTCTTTTCCCTTTTTTTTCTCTAGCTTCCACATATGCGAGCAAACATGTAACCCTTGAGTTTCTGAATTTGGCTTATTTTGCTTAACATAATGTTATGAAGTTCCATCCATTTTCCTGCAAATGATGTAATTTCATTGTTCTTTATGGTTGAATAAAATTCCATTTTGTATATATACCACATTTTCTCTCTCCATTCAACCATTAACATGTATTTTAAAGCTCTATTATTAGGTGCATGAATATTTAAGATTGTTATATACTATTGATAAATTCACCCTTTAATCATTATGACAAAATGGTTTTTATTCTTTACTATGAAGTCTACTTTGTCTTTTATTAATAAAAGCACTTTGGTTTTCTTTTGACTAGTGTTAGTGCAGTATGTCTTTTTATATCTTTTCAAAAAATAAAATTTGCTATCCATTCATGACAAAAAGAAAACACTTGAAAGTAGGAATAGGATGAAACCTCTTTAATATTATAAAATATATTTACCCAAACCTATAGCAAACATTAAACTTAATGGAAGCTCTGGAAAACTTTCTTTTGAGAGCAAGAATGAGACAAAGAATCACAACTACCCTCACTTCTATCAATTCAACATTGTACTGGAGATTTTGTCTGGCACAGAAAGAATCTTTTCAACTCCTGAAAAAAATAGTGAGCAGGGGAAAAAAATTCATCAGTTAAAAATGATATATCTGTGGGCTGGGGCTGGGGCTCAGCGGTAGTGCACTTGCCTGGCATGTAAGAGGCACTGGGTTCGGTTCTCAGCACCGCATATAGATAAATAAAATAAAGGTCTATCAACAACTAAGCAAACAAACAAACAACAACAACAACAACAAATGAAAAGGAATCCAAGATGGCGGGCCAGAGAGAGGCAGCATTCTGTGTCACTCTGTGAACTGGGACTCAAGAAGTGTGAACACTGCTTCCCTATGAGCAACATTCCTGCTTCAGTACAGGAATCACAACCACCGTGCCCATTCAGGGCTCCAGGCCTCAGCGTCAGAGTAGGTCTCCCAACTACTCACCCACACAGGACTACCTGGTGCCCCAGTGGGACTGTAGGCATCAGCACCTGCCCAAAACTTTTGGCCACCCACCTGAGCAGAAATCCCGGTCACAGCTCCCATGCAGGACACCTGGCAGCTGCCCACATGCAGGATCTCCAGCTGCCACTCCTGTGTGGACCCCCATCAACCAACATGGGGCTCCACTGGTAGCCTCCATTTAGGACTCTGTAGCAATGGAGATAGTCCCTGATGCACCGTAGCCCGCTTGTACCGGGGAACTTCACACAGGCTCTGAAGACAGCCACAGCCACACACTGTATGCCACAGAATCAGTCTCTGAACTCATCATCCAATGCCACGCCCTGGATCCCCGCATCTGACCCGACACCCCATCGCCTCCATCTTTGGTCACCTTCATCACCATCTTTAGTGGGGGCAATTCCCAGTTTGGAACTCTGGCTGCCCAGGTACCCAGTTTCTAGTTCCCCTCTCTCCCTAGCAACCACTTATCCAGCTTAGTGACTGCCCAACAGCAACAACAACAAAAATATCTCTCAGCAGGGCTTTTGCAAAGTGTGCCCAAAGTGCCACACACAAGAGCTCCAGAGAGAAAAGTCCCTTATTAGGGAGCGGGTGAGTGTGACACAGTTCAGACTAACAGAGACCAGGAATTGGGAGGTCTTCAGGAGAGATAAGGAGATAAGATCAGGCACTCACATCACTGAAGCAGGTCCAAAAAGAGATCTCTGAGGGGCAATCTCCCTTCAGGGACAGTTGGGTGCCACACCCCACTTTCAGGTGCCCTCCACCCAGGACCAACCCTCCCTCCCTGATTACCTTCACCATCCTGAGGGTGGAGATACAGCTAACAACAGATGACCCCACCTATTGGATGAGAAGGGAAGCAGGAAAGATCCTGATCTCCAACCACAAGAATCCTTGTTTCTTCCTTTGAGTTTTTTCTTTTTTTTTCTTTCTTTTTCCTCTCTACTCTCCTGCACTCACATCCCCAACATATGTGAAACCAAGTACTTTGCATGAATTAGGATATTGGGGTCTGAGACAACTGGACAGTATATTACACTTGTATTGTATATTCTTTTCTTTCTTTTTTGTTTGTGTTTTCTCTAATTTTTACTATTTTAACATTTTTATTTTTCTTAATATATATGTGTGCTTGTTTTATGTACTCTACCATCTTCCCTCTTACTAGTCTACCCAAAATTACTTCTCCTGCTACTAACCTTCTTCTTTAGATTTCCCTTTCACAGTTCCTAAGATATAATAACTCTATATCCTCACCTCCTACCTCCTCAGCATATCTTCCTACACCTCACCTCCGGTTCTTTGTACACCATCAGAAACTGTACACCTTTTTACAAACCTACTGATTATATTGAAGATAATAATTGAATTCACCATTTCTGTACATTGTGACCAAACTGTAAATGTCTATTAGCAATTGTTTGTTTTTAGGTGGTATATTGTTTATATTGGGATCTGTTAACATTGTCCTACCCCTCAAAGGAGAGGTATTGGATCCCTACAGGGGCACTGTAAGCCTATAGGGTAAAAACGGTAATGCCTCAAATCCACAGTGCAAGAAGGGAAGACACATGAGAAACATTAAATGACAAGGGAAAAAAGTGCCCAAACACATCAAGATACCACATTATTAGAATCCATGGCCAGCACATCAGAAGAAATGACAAATAAGGAGCTCAGGATATACATAATTAAAATGTTCTGTGAATTAAAGGATGATATAAGTGAGCAGATACCGGGAGCAAAAGATCATTTTAACAAAGAGCTACATAAACAAATACAGGAAGCAAAGGATGACTTCAATAAGGAGATAGAGGTTCTAAAGAAAAACCAAACAGAATTTCTTGAAATGGAAAAAATAATAAACCAAATTAAAAGTTCAATTGAAAGCATCACCAACAGATTAGACCACTTGGAAGACAAGACCTCAGACAATGAAGACAAAATATATAATCTTGAAAAGAATGTAGACAACAGTGAAAATGGTAAGAAACCATGAGCAGAACATTCGAGAAATATGGGATAGCATAAAAAGACCAAATTTAAGAGTTACTGGGATAAAGGAAGGCATAGAGTTTTGAACCAAAAGAAAGAACAATCTATTCAATGAAATAATATCATAAAAATTTCCAAAAATGAAGAACAAATTGGAAAACCAAATTCAAGAGGATTACAGGATGCCAAATGTACAAAATCACAACAGAGCTACACAAAGCCATATTATAATAAAAATGCCTAACATACAGAATAAGGAGAGAATATTGACAGCCATGAAAGAAAGGAATCAGATTACATATGAGGGGAACCAATTAGGTTAAGTTATTAGATTTTTCAACTCAGACCCTGAAAGCTAGAAGATCCTGGAACAACATATATCAATCTTTAAAAGAAAATGAATGCCAACCAAGAATCTTGTATCCAGTAAAATTAAGTTTTAGATTTGATGATCAAATAATAATCTCCCTCAATAAACAAAAGTTAAAAGAATTTACAGATAGAAAACCTGCATTATAGAACATCCTTGGCAAAATAGTCTATGAAGAGGAAATGAAAACAACAATGAAAATCATCAGAGGGAGGTATTACACTAAAGGCAAAACTAATCAAAGGAGAAACGAAGTAAGTTAAATAACAAAAATAAATAAAAATGGCTGGGAATACAAATCATGTCTCAATGATAACCCTGAATGTTAATGGCCTAAACTCACAAATAAAAAGACATAGACTATCAGATTGGGTCAAAGAAAAAATCAACAATATTCTGCCTCCAAGAGACTCATCTGATAGTAAAAGACATCCACAGACTGAAGGGGAAAGGTTGGGAAAAACCATACCACTCACATGGACTGTGGGATCAAGCAGGGGTTTCCATCCTCATATCAAATAAAGTAGACTTTAAGCTAAAGTTAACCAAAAGGGATAAAGAAGGACATTTCATACTGCTCAAGGGAACCATGCACCAACAAGACATAACAATTATAAATATATATGCCCCAAACAATGGAGCGTCTATGTTCATCAAACAAACTCTTCTCAAGTTCAAGAGTCAAATTGACCACAACACAATAATTCTCGGTTACTTTAACACACCTCTTTCACCTCTAGATAGATCTTCCAAACAAAAGTTCTGAAACTACAGAACTCAATAATACAATCAATAACTTAGACGTAAATGATATATATAGACTATTTCATGTATTAGAATGCTAATACATTCTTCTTAGCAGCACATGGATCATTCTTTAAAATATACCATATATTATTCCTCACAGCAACTCTTAACAAATACAAAAAAGTAGAGACACTACTCTGCATTCTATCAGATCACAATGGAATGAAATTAGAAATCAATGATAAAATAAAAAGTAAAAACTACTCCAACACCTGGAGACTATAATATGCTACTGAATGAACAATGGGTTGCAAAAGACATCAAGGAGGAGATAAAAAATTTCTTAGAGTTAAATGAGAACACTGATACAATATATCGAAATCTCTGGGACACTGGGAAGGCAGTACTAAGAGGAAAGTTCATTGCATGGAGTTAATTCCTTAAAAGAAGAAAAAGTCAACAAATAAATGACCTAATATTACATCTCAAAGCCCTAGAAAAAGAACAAATCAACACCAACACTACTCAAAGGAAAAACTAAGTAGTAGAAGAAAGAAAGAAAGTAATTAAAATCAGAGCTGAAATCAATGAAATCAAAACAAAAGACATGATTGAAAAAATTGACAAAAAAGTTGGTTCTTGAAAAAAATAAATAAAATTTCCAAACCCTTAGCCATGCTAATAAAGAGAAGGAGAGAAAAAACTCAAATTACTAGCAAACATGATGAAAAGGAAATATCACAACAGACACTACAGAAATTCAGAAGATAATAAGAATTATTTTGAAACTTGTACTCCAGTAAAATAGAGAATATCAAAGGCATTGACAAATTTATAGAGTCAAATGATTTGCACAAATTGAATAAGGATGATATAAACACTTTAAACAGAACAATTTCAAGCAAAAAATAGAAGATGCCATCCGAAGCCTAACAACCAAGAAAAGCCCAGGACCAGATGGATACATAGCTGAATTCTATAAGACTTATAAAGAAGAATAATACCTACAATCTTCAAATTTTTATGTGAAATAGAAAAAGAGGGAACACTTTAAAACTTATTTTTTTGAGGCCAATATCACCCCGATTCCAAAACCAGACTAAGAAATATCAAAGAAATAAAAATTCCGACCAATATTTCTAATGAATGTAGATGCAAAAATGCTCAATAAAATTCTGTCAAATCAAACACAAAAAATATCAAAAAGAGTGCACCATGATCAAGTGGGGTTCATCCCAGGGATGCAAGGTTGGCTCAACATGCAGAAATCAATAAATGTAATTCATCACATCAATAGACTTAAAAATAAGATTCATATGATCATTTCAATGGATGCAGAAAAAGCATTTGAAAAATACAGCACCCATTCATGTTTAAAACAATAGAAAAACTAGGGATAACAGGAGCATATCTCAACATTGTAAAAGCTATCTATGTTAAGCCCAAGGCCAACATCATTCTAAATGGAGAAAAATTGAAAGCATTTCCTCTAAAAACTGGAATAAGACAGGGATGCCCTCTTTCACCACTTCTATTTAACATAGTTCTTGAAACTCTAGCCAGAGCAATTAGACAGATGAAAGAAATTAAAGGGATATAGTTAAGAAAAAAGAACTCAAATTATCACTATTTGCAGATGATATGATTCTATACCTAGAAGATCCAAAAAATTCCACCAGAAAACTTATAAAACTAATAAATAAATTCAGGAAATTAGCAGGATAAAAATCAAATGCATTTCTGCACATCAGTGAAAAATCCTCTGAAAGAGAAACTAGGAAAACTACCTCATTTATAATAGCCTCAAAAAAATTTATTGGGAATCAACTTAATGAAAAAGGTGAACTACGTCTACAATGAAAACTACAGAATGCTAAAGAAAGAAATTAAACAAGACCTTAGAAGATGGAAAGATCTCTCTTGTTCTTGCATAGGCAGAATTAATATTGTCAAAATGACCATACTACCAAAAGCACTATACAGATTTAATGCAATTTCAATCAAAATCCCAATAACATGTCTCATAGAAATAGAAAAAGCAGTTATAAAATTCATCTGGAAAAATAAGAGACCCAGAATAGCTAAAGAAATTCTTAACAATAAGAATGAAGCAGGTGGCATCACTATACTGACTTTAAACTATACTACAGAGCAACAGTAACAAAAACAGCATGGTATTGTCACCAAAATAGAGTGATAGACCAATGGTACAGAATAGAGGACACAGAGACAAACCCACATAATTACAGTTATCTTATATTAGACAAAGTTGCCAAAAACATACAATGGAGAAAAGATAGCCTCTTCAACAAATGGTGCTGAGAAAACTGGAAATCCATATGCAACAAAATGAAATTAAACTCCTATCTCTCACCATGCACAAAAATCAGCTCAAAATGGATCAAGGATCTAGGAATAAACCAGAGACACTGTACCTAATTGAAGAAAAAGTAGACCTAAATCTCCATCACATCGGATAAGGCCCCAACTTCCTCAACAAGACTCCTATAGCACAAGAAATAAAATCAAGAATCAAAAATTCAAACTAAAAAGTTTCTTCTCAGAAAAAGAATCAATCAGTGAGGTGAATAGAGAGCCTAGATCTTGGGAACAAATTTTTACCACTTGCACATCAGAGCACTGATCTCTAGGGTATACAAAGATCTCAAAAAGCTAAACACCAAAAAACCAAATAGCCCAATCAATACATGGGCCAAGGAACTGAACACCTCTCCAAAGATGATATCCAATCAATCAACAAATATATGAAAAAATGTTCAACACCTCTAGCAATTAGAGAATTGCAAATCAAAACTAATCTAAGATTTTGTCTCATTCCAGTGGAATGGCAGCTATTAAGAACACAAACAACTATAAGTGTTGACAAGGATGTGGGGGAAAAGGCACACTCTTTGACTGCTGGTTGGACAGCAAATTGGTGCAGCCAATATGGAAAGCAGTATGGAGATTTCTTGGAAAGCTGGGAATGGAACCACTATTTGACCCAGATATCCCACTCCTCGGTCTATACCCAAAGGTAAAAACAGCATACTACAGGGACACAGCCATATCAAAGTTTTTTTTAAATTAATTTATTTTTTTATTTATATATGAGAGCAGAATGCATTACAATTCTTATTACACATACAGAGCACAATTTTTTGTATCTCTGGTTGTACATACAGTATATTCACACCAATCCATGTCTTCATACCTGTACTTTGGATAATAATGATCATCACATTCCACCATCATTAATAACCCCATGCCCCCTCCCTTCTCCTCCCACCCCTCTGCCCTATCTAGAGTTCCTCTATTCCTCCCATGCTCCCACTCCCTATCCCACTATGAATCAGCCTCCTTATATCAAAGAAAATATTCAGCATTTGTTTTTTGGTTATTGGCTAACTTCACTTAGCATTATCTTCTCTAAATCCATCCATTTACCTAAAAATGCCATGATTTTATTTTCTTTTATTGCTGAGTAATATTCCATTGTGTATATCTGCCACATTTTCTTTATCCATTCATCTATTGCAGGGCATCTAGGTTGGTTCCACAGTTTAGCTACTGTGAATTGTGCTGCTATAAACACTGCCACATCAATGAAAAAGTAGACCCAAATCTCCATCACGTCGGATTAGGCCACATCAATGTTTATAGCAGCACAATTCACAACAAATAAACTGTAAAACCAACCTAGATGCCCTTCAGTAGATGAATGGATAAAGAAAATGTGGCATATATACACAATAGAATATTATTCAGCAATAAAAGACAATAAAATCATGGCATTTGCAGGTAAATAGATGGAGTTGTTGAATATAATGCTAAGTGAAGTTAGCCAATCCCCAAAAAACCAAATGCTGAATGTTTTCTCTGATATAAGGAGGCTGATTCATAGGGTGGTAGGGAGGGGGAGCATGGGAGGAATAGAGGAACTCTAGATAGGGCAGAGGGGTGGGAGGGGAAGGGAGGGGACATGGGGGTTAAAAAGACATGGAATGAGATGGACATCATTACCCTTAGTACATGTATGAAGACACGAATTTGTGTGAATATACTTTGTATACAACCAGAGATATGAAAAATTTTGCACTATAAGTATAATATGAATTGTAATGTATTCTGCTGACATATAAAAAATTAGAATAAAAAATTGATGGAAGATGATATATCTGTGCATTTAGAAAATTCAAAAAGATTCTATAGATGAATTTTTATATTTATAAGCGAGTTTAACAAGTTTTCTGGATGCAAAACAAAAATAAAAATCGTGTGAATATTTGTATTACCATATCATGATTCACTATAAAGATATTATGATAAATCAGTATTGTGTTGGCGTAGTGATAGGAACATAGAGAGATTATAACGGTATAGTAAGCAAGGCAGTCAAAGGTGAGCCCTGCAGAATACTGGAGGAAAGGCAGACTTCAAAAATGGTGCCAAGAGAATTTGATATCCAGATGGGAAAAAAAGAAATTAGATTTCTGTCTCACATCATACAGTAAAATCAATTTTGGATGGATTAAAGATCTGATTGTGAAGTTAAAATTATATTGCTTTCTGGAATTTCAGTTCCAGAGCAAGATGATATAGATTCACTTCTCCCTGCTCCTCCTCTCCACGTATAACTAAATAGTAATTATTGGACACATACTGATAAAAGGATTCTGTAAGCTGGAAAGATAAAGGGCAAACTGGCTAGAGACCTCAGGACTTGAGGAATGATAATATGGGGAGTTCCTTGGGTTTGCTTTTTATCTCCCCCATGCCACTGAACTGGGCACTGGAGAGGCTTATAACCAAGAACCAATAGGAACAGTCAAGGAAAACAATACCGACAAAAGGAACGCCAGTTACTCTGTCCAAAGGAACAAGAAAGTGTAACCCCAACAGGAACAAGAGAGACCTTGTGGGGAAACTCAGTCCCCCTCCATAACTGGGATCCTATTAGACTCAATCACTGGCAGCAGTGACGGTGATGAAGACTCAGCCACCTCAGCCCTGCTGTGTGAGCAGGTCCCTCTAGTGGAAGGTGCCATCTGCTTATAGTAGATGCCTCTAACCCCTGGACCACGAGCCAGGCCAGGTGGTGACCCACTGATAGCAGCGGAGCCCTTGGGTGTCCTTGTCACTGGAACCCACTGAGGCATTGTGGGCCATCCTGTTCACCACCAGCAGCAATCATAATGAAGCCTTGTTACAGGCACGGGGAGATCAGTGGCACAGGGAGATCCAAGTGTTCCTCTCCTTTCCTCCACCAAAGCTCTTCTAGTGACAGCAAGTGGCCTAATGTAGTACCTTCTGCACTGCAGGCACTGGTTGCAGGAATTGAGACAGGGTCACACTAACAACAACAACAACAAAAGCAGCAACAAAGGGACAAAGCAGGCCAGAAAACATTGCAAAGGCACAGAAAACTAAATTTTCATCAGGACTAAAGTCACAAAAGTAGGGCATAACCTATGTGCTAACCTTTACAATGGAATATGACTCAGCCATAAAGAATAACTGTATGACATTTGCCAGTAAATGGATGGATCTGGAGACTATCAGGTAATTGAAATAAGTCAATCTCAAAGAGGGAATTTCTCGATATGTGGAAGCTAACCCACAATAAGGGGGGCGGGGGGTGCCGGGAGAATAGAAGGGTTAGGCAAAGCAGAATGATGGGAAGGGAGGGGGGATTGGAATAGGGAAGACAGTGGAAAGCATCTGACATAACTTTCCTGTGTACATAAATGAGTACACCATAGAGAATCCCACCATCTTGTATATCCACTAGACTGGGGGTCCTCATTAGAACAAGATATATTTTGTGCATGTATAATTATATCAAAATGAACTCTACTGTCGTGTATAACTGAGAAGAACCAATAAAAAGGGGGCAACTTCCTGCTAAAATAGATTTAGGTAGAATCAGGAATCTCACAAAATAACCAAATGTTGAAGATACAATTTAAAAAATCATCCTTTAAACTCAGAGCCAGATAAAACACATGTGAAAGAGAAAAGACAATCCACAGATGCTAATGCTGAGATGAATCAGATGTTGGAAATATCTGACAAGAATTTTAAAGTACTTCTCATAAAATGCTTCAATAATCAATTACAAATTCTCTTGAAATAATGAAAGGATAGAAGATCTCAGCAAAAAATAGAAGTTATTAAAAAGAACCCAACAAAATTTATAGACCTCAAAAATACAATAATTTAAATTAAAAAATTGTTGGATGGAATTAACAGCAGAGTGGAGATGACACTGCACAGAATCTATGAAGTTGATGGCAGTCAATGGAATTTATTTATTCTGGACAATAGAGAGAAAATAGACTGAAAAAAATGTTTTCCAGGATTTATATACCAAATATCTAATATTCATATTCCTGGAGTCCCAGAATGAATAATGGTTGAAAACTTTCCAAATTTTGAATCACACAAAACATATAGATCCCCGAAAGTGAGTGAACCACAAATAAGATAAAACAAAAGAAACCCAAATTGAGAAACATAATTAACCATATGAAAACTAAGAAGAAAAGTCAGCCAGGTAGAAATGATTTTATATATCTATATATCTATATCTATATGTATCTCTACCATTTTGAATGATAGCTGATTTCTCATATGAAACCATATGGCCAAAAAAACCCCAACATTGTTTTCAGATCTGAAAGAATACAAGTTTCAACCCTGCATCTTGGTGAAATAGACATTGAAATTAAGAAATCTCTTTTTAGAAATTAATGGAAAATAAAGATACTCTCATAGGAAAAAAACAACAACAAAAAAAAAAAAAAAAAAACAAGAGAATTTGTTGCCAGAAAATCCAGCCTTAAGGAATAGTTGAAGAAGGCTCTCCAAGCACAAGAAAATAATATCTGAAGGTTTGGATTTTCAGAAAGAAAAGAAAAAAAAAACAGAATGTGTAAAAATAGAAGGAAACATAATATAGTACTCTTCACGCTATGATTTCTTTAATTATATTTTGGGACAAAGCAGGCTGGAAAACATTGCAAAGGCACAGAAAACTAAATTTTCATCAGGACTAAAGTCACAAAAGTAGGGCATAACCTATGTGCTAACCTTTACAATGGAATATGACTCAGCCATAAAGAATAATTTTATGACATTTGCCAGTAAATGGATGGATCTGGTGACTATCAGGTAATTGAAGCGGTCATAAAAGTTACAACATCATCTGCTGTGGTACTCGGTATGTGTATAGAATACACTTAAGACAGTTATACATTTTTAAATTGGGGAGGGTTAAAGAATTTAAGTAGAAGTAAGACTTCTGTACTTTCCTTGAAGTAGTAGAACACTGACTCTAGGACACTGTGCTGGTCTGTCCCTCCATCTAGAGTAAGATCCAGAGAAACCATGAACAAGCCCATATGGAGTGAGAGTCTTAGAATAACTTAACACTGAAAAGTGTTCATATAACTCACAAGAAAGTAGGAAACAAAGAAGCAGAGGAGGTAGAAATAGAGAGAAAAAACAGAAAATAATAAAATAACAGGTTTAAATCTCAATATATCAATACAGGTTCTTTATATATCAATTAAAAGCCAGAGACTGGTGGAGTAATAAAAAATATCAGCCCAACTATATGCTGTCTGTTCAAATTCACTCTAAACAAACCGACATAGGTAGTTTGAAAGTAAAAGAAAGATTATTGAAAGATTATTAAAATCATATAGTGTGTTTTTCAACCACAATGGAATTAAAGTTAACATCAGTAACAGAAAAACTGACGGAAATTGGATTTGGAATTTGAAAACTTGCAAAAAAGAAATCTGTAGGTCCATATGGCTTCATTGGAGAATTTTACTAAATATTTAAAGGATAAACACCAATTTTATGTAATATCGTCCAGAAAACTAAAAGGGACTACTTTTAAACTCATTTTATAAATTTGGTATATAACTATGATAACAAACCATGCAAAGACAGCACAATTGGGCGGGGGAGGGGGGAGAAAGAAAGAAAAAGAGAAAACACTTTCCCATAAACATAGCTCCTCAACAAAATTCTTCAGCAAAAATCTTTAACAAAATCCTAGTGAATCCGATCCAACAATGTATAAAAAGAAGAATAAGCCAAGTGAGATTTGTTCTTGGTATGTAAGGCTAGTTCAGTTCTTGAAAATCAATGTAACCCAACTGCATCAACAGGCTAGAGAATCAAAACCATATGGTTGTAGCAACGGATGTAAAAAATTTGACAAATTCAATGCCCATTCACAACAAAAACTCTCTTACTGTGGGAAAAGGAACCTCCTCAACGTCATAGGAATGTCTTCAAAGAGCCTGCAGCTAACATCCTAACAATGGTGAAACACAAATGGTCTCCCTCTCTGATCAGGAGCAAGGCTAGGTCTCTGCCTTCACCCTCTTATTCACCAAAGTACTGAGAGTTCTAGCTACGGCTACAGAACAAAGAAAAGAGCTGAAAGAGACTGGATTGGAAAAGAAGAAATGAAATGTTCATATTTGCAGAAGACATGATTTCCTTTCTCACGCAAGATCTGACACAAACTAGTAACAACAAAACCCACATAAAAATCCTAGAATTAATAAGTGCATTTAATAAAGTAACAGGATATAAGATCAATAAAAAGCATTACATTTCTTCATACTGACAATAAATAAGTGGAAAACAAAGTATAAAAATGCAAACCCACTAATCATTGCTCTGAAGAAAATGAAATACTTAGCTCTAAATCTAATAATACATGCACGGAATCTGAATAATAAAATTACAAAATGTTGATGGAAAAAATCAAAGATATCAGTGTTTGAGACACATACCATGTTCATGAATTAAATAACTCAATATAGTAAAGATGGCAATTTTTCCCTGATTGGTCTATAAGTTTGATATAATTCCTACCAAAATCTCAGTCTGATTCTATTTATTTATCATTCATAAATTGTGGAGATTGAGAACAAACTAGTGGTTGCCCAGAGACAAAGATTGGCAGGACTAGCTTTCAAAGTTAGCATGAGGGAGTCCTGTGATTGTGGCATAGTCAAATATATTTATTATAATAGTGGTTCCATGAAGTTATATTACAAAATTGCACAGGGCTACACAAATGCACCCCCCACACATGTAAAAATGCATGTATGTGAATACAAGTGTTTTAGTGAAAAGTGATATGCTCTATGGATTGTACCAATATTAATTTTCTGGTGTACTATAGTTATACATGGTATTATAGGTTGGGTGAATGATGTAGGAAAATTCGTATAGATTTTTTAAAGCCTCTTTCTGTGACTATTTATTTCAAGATACAACTAATTTAAAAATACTTCTTTTAGACAATAAGATGGAACAGTCTCACAACCTCAGGGTAAATATTACAGATAAGAGATATTTTTTTCGGTTTTCAACCCTATTCAGACTTTCTGGGACACTTATTACTTATCCTGAACTCTCATTTTGAAATTATTTTTTTAGCTTGGCCTCTATGACTCTTGTCTCTAAATTTTCCCTCTATTCCTTGGAATTCTTAGTTCATTCATTAAAGAAATGCTTACTGAGCACCTACTATGAGCCAGGAACTCTTTGAGGTGTGGGATATGGTAATGAGCTGATTTTTCAAAATAGATAAGCTACCTGTTCTAACAGAGTTCCAGTTTAGTGATAGTGGTTTTTTGTTCATTTGTTTTTGTTTTTTTTTTACAGGAAGGATGAGTAAATAGTGAAGTATAGTAGAATAGTAGGTTGGTCGATGCTGAGTGTTATGGAGGTAGGGGAAATAAGCCAATGGAAAGGGAATAAGGATTCTGGAGAAGTATCAAGTGTCCAGTTTTAAATAGGATAGTTAGGGGAGTTCTCTGGAGGGGTCTTCTGAGCAAAGATCAGAAGGAGGTGGAGAGTGTGTCATTAGGCTACCTGTGGGGGACAGTGATCAAGAAAGAGGGATGAGCAAAGAAAGACCCCATGGTGAGTGTGAGCATGACCTATTCAGGACAAGCCAGGGGCCAATGTGACTGGAACAGAGGAGGGAAGCAGTAAGGAAACGTGGCTGGAGCTGTGATGAGACCAGATCCCTGTGGTAGATGTAGCCTCATGAGCAGTGGGCGCTTTGTCCTACATCAGTGGTCTGGCCAGCATCAGCATCCCCTGGGAATGTATTAGGAAGGCAAGTTCCCGGCCCCACCTGCTGGATTAGAAACTCTCCAAGTGCAGCTGGCAATCCATTTTACATGATTTCTAGATGACTCAGACATACTCCAAGTTTGCAAGACACTGCTCTAAATGACATGGAAACCATTGAGAGCCTTAAGCAGAGGACTAACGGATCCACCTTCTGGCATCTGTGTTGAATATAGTCTGCAGCAGGGGCAGGGGCAGGGGCAGGGGAGAGCAGATAGCAGGCTACTGTAAGGATTCATGGGGGAGATGATGGTAACCTGATCTAGGGTCTCAGAAGGGAGATGGAGAGGAGGCAACAATCACTGACACCCCATGTCTCTTCTCTCCGTATGTACTATTTTCTTAAAGAGCTTGGCTATATGGTTTTACCCTTAACTTCTAGAGAAGATTTCAGACTCATGTGCACTCTGCAGAGTTCGATCCCCTGTACTCAACCCTTTTTCTATTCATTCTCTTTAGTTACACACATCAGTAGAATGTATTTTGACATATTATACACACATGGAGTATAATTTCCCATTCTTGTGCTTGTACATGTTGTAGAGTTACACTGACCATGTATTCATATATGAACGTAGTAAAGTTATGTCCGATTTCTTCCACCGTCTTTCCCATTCCTTCCCCCTTCTCTTCCCCTCATTTCCCCCTGTCCAATCTGATGAACCTCTGCTCCTCCTTCCCTCCTGCCTATTGTAAGTCGACATCTGCATATCAGAGAAAACATTAGCCTTTGGTTTGGGGGGATTGGCTTTTTTTTTACTTAACATGACAGTCTCCAGTTCCATCCATTTACTGGCAAATGCCATTCATTGTTTTTTATGACTGAGTAATATTCAATTGTGTATATGTACAACATTATCTTTATCTATTCATCTATTGAAGGGCACATAGCTTAGTTCCATAGGTTAGCTATTGTGAATTCAGCTTCTATGAACATTGATGTGGTTGTGTCACTATAGTATGCTGATTTTAAGTCCTTTGGGTATATATTAAGGAATAAGATAATTGGATCAAATTGTGGTTCTGTTCAAAGTTTTCTAGGGAATCTCTACATTGCTTTCTAGACTGGTTGCACCAATTTACAGTCCCACCAGCAATGTATGAGTGTACCCCCCCACTCCCCAACCACATCCTCACCAACATGTATTGTTACTTGTGTTCTTGATAATTGCCATTCTGACTGGAGTGAGATGAAACCTCTGTGTAGTTTTAATTTGCATTTCTTTAATTGCTAGTGATGTTGAACATTTCTTCAAATATTTGTTGACTATTTGCATTTCTTCTTCTGTGAAGTGTCTGTTTAGTTCCTTTGCCCATTTATTGATTAGGTTATTTGTTTTTTGGTGTTAAGTTTTTTTGAGTTCTTTATATATCCTGGAGATTAATACTCTATCTGAGATGCAGGTGTCAAAGATTTTCTTCCATTCTGTTCTTTTTTTTTTTTTTTTTTTTTTTTTAGTGCACAGAAGTAGCTATATTCACATCAGATAAAGCAGAGCCTGTATCGATAACTGTACAAGGAGACAAAGGTATCAATTCAACATGAAAATTTAACAATATTCAACATATGTGCACGCAAGGTGGGACCACACCTTTCCATATTCTTAATTGTTTCCTTTGCTGTGAAGAAGCTTTTTTTTTATTCCATGCCATTTATTGATTTTTCATTTTACTTCTTTCTTGCACTTTAAGTTTCTTGTTGAGGAATTATGTTCCTAAGCTTATGTGATGGAGAGTTGTGCCAACTTTTTATTCTAGTAGGTGCAGGGGCTCTGGTCTAATACCTAGGTCATTGCAGGGTGAAAAATAGGGTATAATTTTATTTTATTACATATGGATTTCCAGATTTCCCAGCACCACCTGTTGAAGAGACTATCTTTTCTCCAATGCGTGTTTGTGGTGCCTTTGTCTAGTATGACATAACTGTATTTATGTGGGTTTGTCTCTGTGTTTTCTATTCTGTACCATTGTGCTTCATGTCTATTTGGTGCCAATTCCATGCCACTTTTGTTACTATTGCTCTGTAGTATAATTTAAGTTCTGGTATTGTGAATGCTCCTTCTTCACTTTTCTTACTGAGGATTGCTTTGGCTATTCTGGGCTTCTTATTTTTCCAAATGAATTTTATGATTGCTTTTTCTATTTCTATGGAGAACATCATTGGAAACTTAATAGGAATTGCATTAAATCTATATAGCACTTTTGGTAGTATAGCCATTTTGATAATATTAATTCTGCATATCCAGGAGCATGGGGGATCTTTCTATCTTCTAAGGTCTTTTTTAGTCTTTTTTATTTAGTGTTCAGTCTTTCATCTGTTTTGTTAGATTGATTCCCAAATATTTTATTTTCTTCAGGGCTATTTTGAAAGGGGTCATTTTTTCTAATTTCTCTTTTAGTTGATTCCTCACTGATATATAGGAATGCAACTGATTTATGGGTGTTAATTTTATATCTTGATACTTTGTTGAATTTATTTATGAGTTCTAGAAGTTTTCTGGTGGAGTTTTTTTGGGTCTTATAAACATAAAATCATGTCATCAACAAGTAGGGATAGTTTTGAGTTCTTCTTTTCCTATTGTATCCTTTAATTTCTTTTTTCTGTCTAACTGCTCTGCCTAGAGTTTCCAGGACAATATTGAATAAAAGTGGTAAAAGAGGGCATCCCTGTCTTGTTCCAGTTTTTAGAGGGAATGCTTTAAATTTTGCTCCATTTAGATGATGTGGGTCTTGGGTTTAGCATATATAGCTCTTACAATGATGAGATATGTTCTTATTATCCCTAGATTTTCTAGTGTTTTGAACTAGAATGAACATGAATGGATGCTATATTTTGTCAAATGCTATTTTTTTTGCACCTATTGAGACAATCATGTGATTCTTGTCTTTAAGTCTATTGACATGATGAATTACATTTATTGATTTCCATATGTTGAACCAAACTTGCAACCCTGGATGAACCCTGCTTGATCATGGTGAACTATCTTTTAAATATGTTTTGTGTACAATTTGCCAGTATTTTATTAAGAATTTTTGCATCTATGTTCATCAGGGATATTGGTCTGAAATTCTCTTTCCTTGGTATGTCTTTGTCTCACTTTGGTATCAGAGTGATACTAGTTTTATAGAATGAGTTTGGAAGTGTTCCTTCCTTTTTTATTTCATGGAATGATTTGAGGAGGATTCGTGTTAGTTCTTTCTTTGAAGGTCTGGTAGAACTCAGCTGAGAATTCATCTGGTCCTGGGCTTTCCTTGGTTGGTAGCCTTTTGATGGTGTCTTCAAGTTCATTGCTTGAAATTGATCTGTTTCAAATTTTCTATGTCTTCTTCTTTCAATTCGGGTAGATCATATGTCTCTAGAAATTTGTCAGTGTCTCCAAGATTTTCTGTTTTATTAGAGTATGAATTTTCAAAAGAGGTTCTGATTATTGTCTGTATTTCATAGTGTCCATTGTGATATTTCCTTTTTCATCATGAATTTTAGTAATTTGAGTTTTCTCTTTGTGTTTATTAGCTTGGCTAAAGGTTTATCAATTTTATTGATTTTTTCAAAGAACCAACTTTTTGTTTTGTCAGGGTTTTTTTTTGTGGGGGCGGTTGTTCCTTTTGTTTTAATTTCAGCTCTGATTTCAATTGTTTCCTGTCTTCTACTGCTTTTGGTGTTAATTTGCTCTTCTTATTCTAGGGCTTTGAGATGTAGTGTTAGGTTATTTATTTGTTGATTTTCTATTCTTTTAATGATTGAGCTCAATGCAATGAACTTTCCTCTTAGCCTTGCCTTCACAGTGTCCCAGTGATTTTGATATATTATATCACTATTCTCATTTACCTCTAAGTATTTTTTAATTCCATCCCTGATTTCTTCTGCTATCCATTTGTCACTCAAGAGCATATTATTTAGTCTCCAGGTGTTAGAGTAGCTTCTGTTTTTTTTTTTTTAAATTTTATCATTGATTCCATCTTATTATAATCTGATAGGATGCAAGGTATTATCTCTAATTTTTGTATTTGCTAAGAGATGCTTTGTGGCCTAAGATATGGTCTATTTTAGAGAAGGATCCATGTACTGCTGAGAAGAAAGTATGTTCAGTCATTGATGGATGAGTTATTCTAAATATGTCTATTAAGTCTAAATTATTAATTGTATTTTTTATTTTATAGCTTCTTTATTTAGTTTTTGTTTGGCAGATCTATCCAGTGGTGAGAGATGTATGTTAAAGTCACCCAGGATTGTTGCATTATGGTCAATTTGCTTCCCAAAATTGAGAAGGGTTTTTTTGATGTAGTAGATCCATTGAGTATGTTTTGTAGTGCATTGTTTGGGGCATAAATATCTTTAATTATTATGCCTTGTTGGTGTATAATTCCCTTAACCAGTATGAAATGTCCTTCTTTTTCTTTTCTGAAACTTGAAATCCACTTTATCTGAGATGAGGACAGAAACCTTGCTTGTTTATGAGATCTATGTGAATGATATGTTTTTTCCATCCTTTTACCTTCAATCTATGAAATGAGTTTCTTGGAGACAGTGTATTGTTGAGTCTTGCTTTTTAATCCAATCTGTCAGTCTATGTCTTTTGATTGATGAGTTTAGGCCACTTACATTCAATGTTATTATCGAGATATGACTTTATTACCTGTTATTTTTATTTACTTCTGGTTTTTAATTTGAATTAGTTTCTCCGTTGATTCTCTATTCTTTTAGTATATTTCCTCCCTTTCCTGGTTTTCACTTTAATTTTTCATTTCTTCTTCATGAAGTATCTTATTGAGTATGTTTTGTAGTGCAGGCTTTCTGGTTATGAATTCTTTTTAACTTTTGTTTATCATGGAAGGATTTTATTTCATCATCAATTCTGAAGCTTAATTTTTCTGGGTATAGTATACTTGGCTGGCATCCAGTTTCTTTCAGAGCTTCCTATAAATTATTCTAAGACCTATCTTTGAGGGTCTGTGTTAAGAGATCAGCTGAAACCTGGATTGATTTCCCTCTAAATGTTATCAGCCATTTTTCTCTGGAAATCTTTAAAATTCTATCTCATTCTCTATGTTAGGCATTTTCATAATAATGTGACTTGGTGTGAGTTTGTTGTAATTTTGTATTTTTAGGGTCCTGAAAGCCTCCTGTATTTAATTTTCCATTTTATTCTTTAGGTTTGGGAAATTTTCCAATATGATTTCATTGAAAAGATTGTGCATTTCTTTCATTTGTATGTCTGAGCCTTCATCTATACAATGAATCTTAAATTTGGTCATTTCAGGTTATCCCACATTTCTTGGAAGTTCTGTTCATGATCTCTTAAATTTTTTTCTCTTCAGTTAACTTTGTTTTCAAGATTATATATTTTGTCTTCATTGTCTAAAACTCTCTCTTCCAAAAGATCTAGTCTGTTGGTAATGTTTTCCAATGAATTTTTAATTTGGTTTCTTGATTCCTTCATTTCAAGGATTTCTGCTTGTTTTTGATTTGTTTGTTTTCAGAATTTCCATCTTTTGTTGAAGTGATCTTTCACTTTCTGTATTTTCTCTCTAATTTCACTCCTTATGCCATTCTTTGCTTTGTGGATCAGTTTAACTATGTACATTCTAAACTCCTTCTCTGATGTTTTTTCCACTGTGGTGTGTCAATGGATCCTATTATTGGAGTATTTGGTTTGGTTGGGGTAATTTGTTCCCTTGCTTTTTCATACTGATTGTGTGTCTGCCCCTATAATAGTATGGATCTGAGGCAGCAGAGTTCCTACACTGTGGACTCATAGTGTATATCCTGAAGGTTACCAGTACTTCACTGTTTAGGGTGAGACAAATAATAACAAAAATCAATGCAAACAATATACAGCATTAAACCAAATAATTGCTACAATGACATCTACAATGTTAATTACCACAATAAACAGAAATGGTATGATTAGTTATTGCCTGCAATAAAAACAGCAAATTTACAAAAGGGTTTACAATTTCAAATGGTGGATAGGGAGAGAACAGGGTGTGATGATTATGAATGAATAGAAGAGAAGATAGAAGTGAAACATTAAAGGAAGAGTAAAAGAGAGAATACTAGAGATGGGATGTTAGCAGAAGAAAAGAGAAAGAGAATAAGAGAAACTGGTAGATTTTAAGTATATATATATATATATATATATATATATATATATATATATATATATAAATTTTTAAAGTAAAATAAAAATATATATAAAAGAATACAAACAAAATTAAAATATACTAATCAAATATCCTAGTCCTCAAAAAATTGATCCATGAAAAATAACTGGCTTCAAAAATTCTAGAAATGAAAAATAAAAAATAAATATGAGTATGTATAAATGTCCATGTACCATTAAGATCACAATTATACAGAGAAAAGAAAAATAAAAGAAATGAGAGAGAGAGAGAGAGAGAGAGAGAGAGAGAGAGAGAGGGAGAGAATCTCAATGAAAAGTTAAAGAATTATTTCTATTGAAATTCAAAATATTCTCAGCTTCTCAACAGTGTTATGTGTGGTGGTTTGGAGCCTGATGCTCCACCCTCTGGATTGCAGGAGTGAGAGAGGTAATCATTTAGGCAGAATTCCTGAATTCCTGGAGGTGGGGTTTAGGCTCAGGTGGGCAGCAGACTCTTTGCTGAATGCCAATTGGTCTGGAGATTTTAAATCAGCACATCTCAGCAATTGGCAGTCCTCACTGAAAGACTGTACCCCAGGGATCTCCTGTGGTTCCACTCATGTTGGGGAGGGGCCAATTTTTATTCCCCTATATCACCTGCGGACCCTATGTTTCCTGGTCTTATTTTCACTCTCTAAACTCAATTTCTCTCACTTCTGCCCTTCCTGGCCAGATGAGTGTGTCCCAGCCTGTCTTGAAAGTAGCCAGATTGGAGAAGGGGTAGAGCCTGAGGTAGGAGTGTTCCACAACCAGTTGTCTCCTGTGTAAACCTCTCTTCACATTTGATTTTCTTCTGGTCACTGAAGTACACTCTATGTTGTGCAGTGTGTGTTTATGGGGCCTGTATTTTGGGCCAGAGTTGGGTTTGCCAGAAATTGTGTCCCTCAACTGCTGGACCCTGCACTGCAGCTGCAAAATGCTTCCTTCCTTGGTCCTCTACACACTGCCTGGAGAGAGACGGCGGTGGCTTCTCTCCTGCACAGGGATGTTGTGCAGAGCCCCTTTTAGTTTAGTTTAGGCAATGTCCTTGATCTCTAAATGCTCCATACCCAGGCACACTTCAGGCTTCCTAAAAATTCAGATTCCTTTAATTCCCTGATCTCTTCGCTTTGCTAGAGGAAAGATGGCCCTGGCTGGTGTTTCTGGCCCAGCTGTTGCAATGGCTGTGCTGCTGGGGAATTCTTTCTTATTTTATTATATCTAATCTTCTGAGTCCCTGATCTACTTTGAATGTCAAGGTTTAAATTTCAGTAAAGTCCCACCCCCACACGTGATTTTTTGTTCACCCACTTTGCCGAGAAACTTCCTGTCTGCTTTCTTGATGCCACACCACTAAGTAGCCAGGAAAGAGTGACATCCTCTATTCTGCCATCTTGAAACCTGTACTCAGCCCTTTCCGGGACATTATGTAGGGAAATATTGCCACACTTTCACTTAGCGAGGATACTTTGCACACTTTGATATCTGCATTATATACTCTGCCTCTGATATGTTACTGAAGAAATATAAAGTGCCTATTTCTGGATTCCTTTATCCCTTATGTGATCCATCAACCCCTTTCACACCTAGAATCAGGTCAGTCTGATTCCAAAATGGTTTTTGTTATCTATTATTCAAGAACTGAAGCCCAGACTAGGATGAGAAGTCTGTTTTTTTTTGAGATGGTGAGTGGGGTTGGTTTTAATAAGATAACTACAGCCAATGAACTTGCAAGCCTCTAGTTGGTTCATTTATTAATGTGACAGGTGATGAGAAAGAAATGAATGTTTGGAAGAATTACATGCATCTGTTTATTTGATCTCTTTGAAATTAATCTTAGAGTTTCTACATCATGTAATGCTAAACACATATCATTTGTTTTGAACTTAATACAGCACATGGAAATGTTTATAAGAATTAGAGGCACTTCAGAGTCCATCACGGAGATAGGACTATTGACACAATCTGCTTGTGCCTTCCGAAACCTGTATTTAGTCACGACAACTGTATGTTGCTCTCTTAAGAGTCCAGCCACTGAAATCATTATTGTTGTGTCTGAGACGAATGAGATTGTTAATTGTGTTTACAATAAAATATGTGAATAAATAAATAAAATACTTTAATATTTTATTATAATTGTTAGGATTTGCTGGAACAGCATTTATTACACTGGGTATAACTACTAGGTTTTATGTCTCATGCCAAGTCCTATTGATTGTTAATGACTGCTTGGAGCTGTGTGAGAAGAATTCTGAGACAGTCTGGTTTCAGTAAGAAAAAGGGTCATGTAGTGAGACCTGTCTGCCTGGTGGGTGGGTGATAGGGTTGTGGCTCAAGAGCCTCATGGTGCCTAACTTTTCCATAGAAGGAAAAAAAAAAACTCACAAAACCAAACATAAGTTTTCAGCTTTATTGGTATATTGAATAATCGCTTAAAATTTCCAAGACTGTCTTTCTCAGCTCCCCACAATGAACATGCTCCTCTTTCTCCACTTCACATTCTTCTCATGCTTCCCCCTCTTCTCATTGCCATTCCGTCTTCTCTGGGGTAACATTCTCTATTTGGTTTTTATGCTCTCCCCTCAACCTCCATACACTACACATATCCCATAGCTCCCTGAAGCAGATCCCTTGTTCAGGAGTCTAGTGTACTCATTGTCCCTCATGAACATATTGATAATTTTGTCTCTGAGCCTTTGCTTACAGCTGCCATTCCAGTCTGAATTGCCCACCCTCGTCCTTCCTGTCTACTCAATCTCTATCGCACTGCAAGAAGTGGTACAAGTCCTCCATAGATGATGGAGTCTTTCCTGGCAACTCTGGTTGACTCTCCCAAGACCCTACAATTCTTGATTTCCTAGAACCCTTGAATTATCTTTAGAAGACAAAAACATGATAACTTTACCATAGCAAAAATAGACAAGATATAGAGAACTGGGTAATATTGGAGCATGCTCTAGGCTGTGCTTCTAGAAAGATTTGCAAAATGCCACAGAATTCATTCTGGCAAATATCTCCCTATGCCTCCTCAGAAAGATGAGAAATCAGGAAAAAAACTGTAAGAACACTTTGTTCATTTTAGGCAAAGTCCAGTGGTCAGGGTACTACTACAATTCTAACTTGTCTCAAGAATTGCAATATTTCTGCTAGATCATGCTTGAGGAAAAAATGGACACCTGGTTCCCAGCTTTCTGGCATCCAAGAAGCCAAGGAGAAGATTCTGGAACATGCTGCACAAACCCCATGGCTCTTGGTCATGCCTGCTGGCAGAAAACAGAAAACACCTGAAAGTGGCCTCATCCCTGCCTTCCAAATCTTGCACAAGTGGACCTCATTGCCTGAACCTAAATCTCAAAACCCAGCTGAAAGGGCCTTATAAATATAGGTTTTATCTTTCTAACATCTGCCATATAGAAAGGTGCACCAGAAAAAGCACACGGAGGACGTGGGTACCTATTCATGGTATTTGTCATACCTATCACAACTTGTTACCTTTCAAAGTCATAAATCTACTCCAGTCATTTTCCTTTTTAAAACCATTCATGCTGTTAACCTGCAGCATGAAGCCCTAATTCCCTAGCACGGCATATAAGGCCCTCTGCTGTGCAAGCCAGTGTGGACAATTGCCCCCCAGCTGTCCTGCCCTGCAACATAGGGTTTCTTAGAGAGTGGCAGCCAGGATAACTTTCCTACCTATAGACTAGTGGAGTGCTGTTGTTTTACCAGGTGATAAAAATATGGCTTTCTGATAGTGTACTTTCTCCAAGTAGACTCTCTGAATCCTTTCCTCACTTGTATCTGAAGCTTTTGTCCTGGTTCTGCCTAATTTCTAATTTTGATGTTTCTCCTCAGTGTGATTTTTTTTGGGGGAGGGAGACCAAGAATTGAACCCAGGGGTGCTTAACCACTGACCCACATCCCCAGCCCTTTCTATTTTTTATTTTGAAATAGGATCTGGCTAAGTTGCTTAGGGTCTCACTAATTTGCCCAGGTTGGTCTTGAACTTGCAATCCTCCTGCCTCAGCCTCCTGAGCCGCTGGGATTAAAAGCCTGCACCAACACACCCAGCTCTCTCCGTGTGATGTTCTGTCTTAGCAGTGAGTTTTAGTTTCAAGAGATTTTAAGCTGGTTCTGTACCATCTTCTAGTGCACCACTATTCCTTTGCTCTTGGCCACAGACCAGATCCTGCTGAGTCCCTTCTAATTTGGGGCCGCTGTCCTCAAGTTGGGCCTCCACATTCCAGTGGATGCCTATTGACATTTGGGGTTCTCCTATTCCAGGGGCTTTCGTGGCCAAGTTGCCTTTCCCTCCTTCCTCCAGCACAGATGCTAACAGCTTGTGAGTCACAAACTATTCGTGGTCTGTGCCTACATATTTGGGTGCTCATTAGGATGCCAGGGTTTCTGCTTTCAATGTAGGTGTTTCCCATGAGCCTGGCTTCTGAAATACCAGTTGCTAGATCATTTTTTTCAAATGTGAGAATTAAGGGAAGAATAAAAACAGTTTAACTTTCGTCACCATCTTATGTAAAAATACATGAATAAAGAGAAAATCACTTACAACCTTGCATTCACCCCTAGTCATGTTAGAAAAAAGGAACTTGGTAAGTGTGGATGTCATGAAGGGATCCCTCCCACAACCAGTGGGCACCCTCACTAAGTTGGCATTTTGGGCTTGTGTCTTGCTCCACCCACAGGTTCCTAAGTTGGGCAAAACATAGCTCTTCTCCACCTACTACCCTTTTCCTGGGAGAAACAAATGCAACTTTAGTTATCAAAAAAAAAAAAAAAAGAATAAAATAGGGTTTTCAGGTTATATCATTGAAGACAGTTGTTAGATACCATCATCAATGATGTAAATTAATTCTGACCATCTTTGCATCACTCACTCAATACTTAAAGGTCTGGGGTTGGGGAGGATTGGATGCAACTTACTGGTTGAGTCTAGGGTCATTCCTATGATTTATTTGCCAGGAAACAGATGAAACTAATGTTTCACCATTAGCAGTGTATATGCTAATACTAAATAATGGGGTATTATGGTTTGGATCCAGATTGTCTCCCAAAAGCTTGTGTGTGGAGAGCATGGTCTCCAATGCAGCAAGATTCAGAGGTAGGACTTTGGGGCAATGAATGGATCATGAGGAACCTCCATTAATCAAGATGGATTAATCCATTAATAGCTGGATGGACTACTGAAGGACTTAGGTCACTCTTGGCGCACCTTTGAAGGGTTTATCTTCTCCCCAGCTCCACCTCCCTTCCTCTCTCCTTTCCTCCCTCCCTCTTTTTCTAATTCCTGGATGCCACGAACTGTGAAGCTTTCTCTGCCATGCCCTCCCGCCATGATGTTCCCCTTCACCTTGGGCCCAGAGCAATGAAGCAGGCCAACTGTGGTCTGAGACCTCTGAAACCATGAACCAAAATAAATTTTTCCTCCCCTGAGTGGTTCTCGTTAGGTATCTTGGTCATGGAAATGAACAGTTGATGAATACATGGTGATGGTTCCATAATAAAAAGAGGAGTTAGATATTGGAAAGAGGAAGGGAAAAGGCAAATTTCTACTGTAATCTCTCCTTTTGGCTGACCAAACTCCACATATTCTTTCTTAAATACAAATCAAACAAACAAACAAGGACAGAAGGGAGGAAAAGGGATGACAAGAAGGAAGAAGGAAAAGAAGAAAGGAAGGGAGCGAGGAAACCTGAGCACAATGCACTATTCTTCATGCATCACAAACCCACATCCTCTTTCACCAAAAGGGGGGCACCCGAGACCCTGTAGTTCTTGCTCCAGCTACAGGTAAGGATTTCTGACAGTGTTGTTTTAATATTAGGTAGTTCATTTTGTGAAGTTCAGCACCACCAAAGCATATTATATAAAAATCATCACAGAAAAGAGAGAGAAAGGAGGAGAAATTTATCACACCACCAGGAAAGAAATACAGAGTCATTTCCATTATTTCCTACAGCTGGTTATGCCACTGCAGTTAATTTTTATGACTTCCTTCTCTATTACCCATTTCATGCTTCCTTGGACTTTGGGTAGCATCTCCACTAGTTGGTATTCTTTCCTGGGTGAGGGCACACACATGACCCTAAACTTCACGTGTGAGGGAACCGAGGTGGTGATGATCTGCCTAGTCATCATGAACTATTACCACTGCAAATGACTCTAGGAGGTGTCTTAGGAGAGCCCTTGAATTCATTCCTTTCTCTTTCTGACTCTTCCTTCACAGCAACAACATGGGTTGTTGTTGTTGTGCCTCATGATACTATAGAATCTTCTTCTTTTTTTTTTTTTTTTTTGCATGTTCTTCTAGAAGTATGAGAAACCCAAAAACATCCAGGAGGCAATTACAATTCCCAATCCAGTGGAATAATTTGTGTTTCCATGAGGTAATGGAATATAATGGTTAAGGGCATGGGCACTGAACTTAAACGCTCTGTGTTCATTTTTTAGGTCTACCACTTACCAGTTCTCTGAGCTCAGTTTCCTAATGTGAAAAATGTGAACAATAAAATACATAATACTAAATATATATTATATTTGCTATTATGATGACCAAGTGAATTATTACATGTGTATCATGTAAAACAGTATCTGGCACCTAAGTGTTTGTTGGATATTAACTTTTATCACTAACTGCCAAATAAGAGAGCACAGTTACAGGGACAGGAAACAAACAAAACACCATTAAGAGATTCACAATATTACTGTGAACCTTGTACAACCCCCTCACTATTCCATGTGTATGCACACACAGTCACATTTTCTGAACCAAGGGTTATGTAAGTAGGAGAAATAACATCATGTTCATTGCTTATTCAAGGCATACAACCTTTTTCCAGTCTAAACATCAGTTTTACATTTTTAAAAAATATGTTTATTTTTGGTTATACATGACAGTAGAATGTATTTTGGCAGAATATATATATAAAGTATAACTTATTCTATTTAGGTTCCCACTCTGTGGTCATACATGATGTGGAGTTACCCTGGTAGTGTAAACAAATACAAGGCCAGGAAAGTTAGGTCCAATTAATTCTACCCTATTCCCCTCTCCCCTTCCTTTCATTTATTTCCCTTTGCCTAGTCCAATGGATTTCTATTATTCCCTTCCCCAATCTCTCTTGTTTGGGGTTAGCATCCACAAATCAGAGAGAACATTTGGCTTTTCAGTTTTGGGGATTGGCTTATTTCACTTAGCGTGATATTTTCTGGTTCCATCCATTTACTAGCAGATGCCATAATTTCCTTCTTCTTTAAAGCTGAGTAATATTCCATTTTTTTGTATATATATCTCACATTTTCTTTATTCATTCATCCATCGAAGGACACCTAGGTTGTTTCCATAGCTTGGCTATTGTGAGTTGAGCTACTATAAACATGAATGTGGCTGCGTCACTGTAGTATGCTGTTTTTAATTCCTGTGGATATATGCCAATGAGTGGAATACTCGTTTCCATTCCAAGTTTTCTAAGAAATCTCTATACTGATTTCCAGAGTGGTTGCACCAATTTGCAGTACCACCAACAATGCACAAGTGTATCTTTTTCCCAACATCCTTGCCAACAATTACTGTTTCTTATATTCTTTATAACTGCAATTCTGATTGGAATGAGATGGAACCTCAATGTAGTTTTAATTTACATTTCTCTAATTGCTAGAGATGTTGAACAGTTTTCATATATGTTTTGACCATTTATATTTCTTCTTCTGTGAAGTTTGTTCAGTTCTCAAGGCATACAATTTTTACCCTACCCAAAGTACTTCAGTATCACAAGACTATCCCATCACTGTACTTTTTTTTTTTTTTTTTTTTTTTTTTTTTTACAAAGGTCTGTGTCCCTGTTCTATAAGGTGATTTATTTCTGGATGATGGACATATAATATGTCAATGAGTCCCATGGGTAATGACCCATTGTCTTAAATATTTTTTGCAAAGTGAATTATTTGGTAAGAAACACTGTTGTGAGGGCTGTCATATGATGTAAAAACATCTGCTTAGACATTCAGATAAAATGTAACAAAATTATATTAGGAAGGAAAGAAATCCAGAATATCTTTCTCTTCCAAGAGGTAAATCATTGCCTGCATGATGGAAAGTTTCAATGGAATTTACCTTCCATCATAAAGCCAGCACTACCTTTAAATGTATGTGATAATATATCAGGGACTAAGGTCATTAGCTATCAATTATTCAAATTTACGAGGAAAAGTCTCCATTCTTGTCAGCTCTTGCTTACAAGGCTTTATTGTTCTATCTGCAAAATAGTACTACATCTTGTCCACTTATTCAGAACACAGAATAAGTATTCCGAAGAATAGAATTCAAACACCAACTTAGCTTTGTTCATGAGAATGTTGAGCAATGTCTTAGTCTTCTATTGCTGCAAATAAAAATGGTCATAACTTTGGTGATAAAACAACCCAATTTATTATCTCACTGTTGTGAAGGTCAGAAGTCTGGTGTGGGTCTCTTCTGACTAAAATCAAAGTGTTGGCAAGGCGGTGTCTCTTTTGAGAGGCTCTAGGAATAATCTGTTTTCTTGCTCTCTCTAGGTATTGACAGAATTCAGTTCATTGAAGATTGGTAGCATCGAGTGTCACTTCCTTGTTGGTTGTCAGCTGAGGGCTGTTTGCAGCATTTCGAGGACACTGCTCCTCTTAACCCATGGCCCTCTTTGTACAGCTCCAAAGCCAGCAGTCATGGGTTGAGTTCCAGTCACACTTTGAACCCCTCCTGGTTGCAGGTCCACTTTTAAAAACTCATGTGATTAGATTGGGCCACTGGGACAATACAGGATAATGTTTCCATCTCAAGATTCAGACAGTTAATCACATCTGCAAAATTTATTTTGGAAAGCAACATAACACTACAGGCTCCAGGGACTGGGGCATGGTCATCTCTGGAGGAGCAGCCACAAGCAATACTGCCATGTCTGAAGAAGCCTGGCTCATTTACCTATTTCTCTGTAGTAGGAAACTTTTAATGATTATTCAGTTTCCTAATGTGAAAAATTAGGATATGGTACACAATATTATCACACCCATCCTCAAAGTGTGCTCTTTCCAAATCCCTAACCATTTTGCTAAATCACTAGCACCCAGCTAGACTTTTAATCATTTCATCTCTTTTTCTAGAAAGAGTGAAAAAAAAAAAAAGATACAGTGGTCAAAAGAGAGTTAAGATGTCTCCAAGAAAACCGCAGAGGTGTAAACTTGTTCCACCAAGCAAAAGTTGCATCTGTTATCCTCTAGTTGTTGGAAACTGAAAGGAGTGAAAAACGTTTGTCAGATTAATAGCTCCATAATCAACATCAAGGGCTTCACGGATTTGTTCTAATGAGGAGACGAGAGAAGAAAAGCACCTGCAGTTAAATTCCCAGATTATTAAGCTCACAATAATCCAATGCCATTTTCAAGGAAAATCTATCTGTGGCAGCAGCTAAATCAAAGAACAAAACTGTCCTGTGAATTGGAATCATTGCCCTTGTATATATTTTTTTCAAGTATTTGATGCGCATCACTGATTTCCATGATTTCCATAAGGCTGTGGTTTCTATTTTGACTTCTTACTTGTCCCTTCTCACCATTATATCTCTTCTTCTATTGGTAAAGGGGACTAGGAGAAGATTTTTCCTAGGTATATCGATTCCATTAATTGAGACATACTCGGGAGTTCCATTGACCTACCACCATTCAGTGACATAGGTCAAAACTCCAATTGTCACCACTCTAGCATAAATCTTCATTTGACTGTTAGATCACAGTGTGACTCTGGGTACCCCAGCAGTAGTCTCAGTTTAGAATTGAAATCCAATATACATAAAAGATTTAGATGCTAACAGTTCTCAGAGGGTAAATACCACAGATACCTTAGAATCTAAGTATGCAGTTGGGAATTTTTGCAGAATATTTTCTCAAGCATACCCATCTTCCCCTCTTCTAAGAGTTTTTGTGTCTTTGAACTTGGGTCTAGACATTGGGTCTGGGGATAGGACCATCCTAATGTGCTAGCAGCTGAAGTTAGATTACTGCTTATCCAGTTATATACATCAAGTGGACTTTAATAGATATTACAGGAAAAGTAAAGTTCATAAATATTCCACCTGGTCCATCCATTTCCCTGCTTCCTTAACAGTTAAGTGGTGACACGTGACTAGCTCTGCTCAATGGGCTATGCAAAGAAATAATGTGTCACTTCTGGACTGAAGCCTAGAAGAGCAGGAATGAGATCCCCAAGTGGTCTCTTCCCCTGCCATGGCAACAGTGAGTCAGATCACAAGAATAAAACAGAGAAGGTCTCTAAGTCACTGCATGATCAATAGCCCTAGGGAGTCACTCAGACCAGGACAGTCTTTGTGTAAATGAGAAATAAACTTTTAAGTGCTAAGCCACTGAGACTCGGGATAATTTCATTAGCACAACATAAACCATCCTATCCTGACTAATTCAGTGAGGATCCCATCCTTACAGTCAAAGGATGACCCTGTGAGCAATCAGCCACCACCAATGATCTCATGGGTTAGACCATTCTATCTGCCACATTCATACTTCTTCCTCTATGGTAGTTGAGTTCATTCGGCCTCTGCTAAGTTCCCCTGCTTGGCTGTTTTCCATTCTGGAATCTTTCCACAACATTAAGTCAAGGAGCCCATTAATCTGTGGCATTTTCTGTCAAGAAGTCTGGACGACATAGGGAGCCATCAAAGTGTTTCTCAAAGATGTTTCTACTTCCTTTATCAAGGTCTGCCTCAAGGCTTCAGTGGAGGGAGATTTTTCTGGGCCCTTCCTAGGGAGTGGGTAAGTGCATGGAGTTTCCCCCAATTCAAATTCCTTTATATCAAAATGCCTCCAATATTATAATTTTATTTAGTGAGGATCAGCATTGAACACAGGTGTCTATTAACTGCTGTACCCCACATCAAAAAGCACATAGAAACTGAGATCTCTGGCGAGTTTATTCCATCCATGTAGTTTGGACTGATCTAATCTAAAGTTATGTTTCTTCCAATTTGGTGAGAATGCTCTAAATTAATTCTCACATACTTTCCAAGGACTTTTGTAGATATAAATGAACAAAGTCTTTCGATTCTTTTGGGATAAGGTCCTCTCTTCCTTGATTTATTGTTTTCTCCTTGGAGTATAATGAGATCTAATTTAATTACAGATTTAGAGAAAAGAAAGATTGGAATAGAAGTAGGTAAAGGGTAGATCAAAAGGGAAATTGACTTGTTAGTGTAGGATAGCTCCCTCAGATATGGGCAGGGGAAGGTTGTTTCTAAGAGCTTGGGAGAGTCAGTGAAGGGCAGGGTTCCAGATACCAAGGTCCCCCAAATTCCAGTTATGTATGTTCGATCCAATGTTTCAAATTCTCTTTTTTTCTTGAACAGGAGTCCAACCGAAAAGACATCACAAGTTGATTATTTTGACAGATGTCATAATTTGGTAATCTTCATAGGAAAAAATAATCTCTGGTAAATTTGGCTTTTAGTTATCTGAATCCTAAATATGTGTACTGAGAAGACAGAGATTCATACTGTTTGTACAAAATTTGTTCATCATCTTATTTTTAAAAATTTCCTAATGCTAAGATAAGTAGCTCCCTTACCCTGTAGACCCTGAATTGCCAGCAACCACAGTCTCCAAGCTTTGCCTAATTGAGCACTTTCTTCCAGATGACCTAAGACTGTAACAACTCAATGATCTTGTTACTGTGTGCCATGACTAGCATTTTCCCATGGAATAGCCATGGAATATTCTTGCTTTCTACTTTATCTAAACTAAATAATCAATCTTAGGTTTTCTGTATTTTACTAAAGATCTGTTAATTGCAATGTGATTCCTGTTTATCATACAGTTCTGCGTGGTTTTGATATAAATACTCTTTAAATATTTAAACTGCCCAATGAGAGTGGCACTATTACTATCCACATTTAAAATGAGGAATTGACACAGGGGCTTGTTCTTATAGCTTTAAGTGGCAAAGTTGAAGATTCAAATCCAAGCCGTCTGGCCCCCCAAGTCCACGTTTGTAACCACTGTGCTGTGCTTCCTCTTAATATGAAAGTAAATACCAATCAGTTGGTAGGCTTTTTTTTAAGTAATGGAATCTATTTTTCACTGTCTTAACAAGATGGTGTTTCATCAGAAGACTTTCAGAATTGGCAGAAGCAGGCTGGAAGAGGGGTCTCGGATAACAACAGGAACTAAGGTCCTGTAGTGGGGCGAGGAGACAGAAGCACAGTGAACTTTCTGTAGGTGCCAGGACTTCGCTCTAGGCACCACTGCGGCCATCACCAACTAAGTTCGTGACAGATTCTAACCACTCCGTCATCGTGTTGACACTCGCTCAAATGTGGGTGCCAGGTAGGAGCCTCTCATTCCCTGAGTCTCTTCACCTGCCTGTGCTGTGGCTGCCAAGGAGCAGGGGGAGGGATGGTTGGGCATTTGGAGAGTCCCTTGTGGGAGGGAGGTGAAGCCCAGCTTCACACTGAGACTAAATACAGTGAGGGAATTTCACAAAATAGGGGATGGCAGCCTCTAAAGATCTAAAAGAATTATGACTCTATAATTTCATTTGTGCCCAAATAGGCAAGGAAACGAGGATTAGAGGCTGCTCAGTCTTCCCATCCTCCATATCTCCCCCCAACTCCACTATGTAGTCTATATAGTCGAATGGACTTTAGTCAAGAGAAGTAAATCAACTGCCCCTGCCCCGTCCCTGACACATAACAGGCTCAATGCAAATTCTAAGCTCTATCCACTTGATAAAACTATTGTTTTTCAGATGACTTTGCAAACCCAGGACACATCCTAGACTATTTTAGGCTTGGTGCTATTTCTTACACCCTTTTGTGGTATTGGTTACCCACAATCACAGTGGTCCCTGCCCAAGGCCAAAACCACTGAACTCAGCCCATCTGGCTTTCAGATAAAATCTGATGCATTACAGTCAGCAACTGGCTCTTAAGAAGCTCTGAGCTGTCCAAGAGGTCAAAAGAGGCCAATTGCCTATATTCCTTGCACCCTCTTCCCGTCATTCCATGCAGCACTATGAAAGGAAACATCAAGAGAGGAGTAAAGTGAGGCTGTAAGCAAATGAAATAGGAAAATAACTAAGAGACCTTGTGCATTTTTTTCCTGCCTGTGATTGCTCATAGCTCTGGTCCTTAAGAGTAAAATCAGGAGAGTGTAGAAACTTGACCTGTGAGAAGCTGATGTCAACAAGTGTGGACCCAAACTTTGGGCTTGTGCTTCCCCACCCTTTCCATCCTTGCACTTTCCCAATGTTGCCTCGCAGTGTGAGCAATGGACTAAATCCTAAACAGATCCCCGGCTTTTGTTGTGGGGTGAGGAGTTATTAACAGTTTTTTCCAATGCTTGGACTCTTCACCCCTGGGCCTCATCTACCTCCCACAAATTCACTGGGATTTCCACAAACTGGGTAATCTCACAAAACATTGCTTGCCAGGGTAACTGAAACACCACTGGGATCTAGGGGCCTCTTGGTGAGGGCATTTGAACTTGAATATGAAACACAGCAAATCATGAATTGGGAGAAAGAAAGGCAGCTACACTTAAGAGAAGAAGTCTTCTTCCCCAGCAGAGACCCCCTCTTCTGGCACGCTACACCATCTCCAACACGCCTACCGGCTTGCTCTTTACTCACACGCTCTGTAAGAACCCTACTGGTGAACATCTAGCTGACACAGTTTCTAGTGCCTGGTTTTAGGTATGAAGATTGGGCAGATGAAACCTACACTAGCTTACTAAGTTAAGAGCCAGATAAATTGTAGATAAATGAGTAAAACCTCTGAAGATCCAACGTGTACACATGGAACTGACTATAGAGATGGAGAGAAAAAAGAGGAAGCAGAGTAGAATTCTACACATGACTGAGAGATACTACAAGCATCTAAAGATACAATCAAAAAACATAAAAAGAACATTAAAAAATGTTTTACATAATTATGGTTAGCTTAAAACAAATCAATGAACCAGTTAATAATAAAATGGCCATGACTGAAGACAAAGTTGATTACCTGAAAAATAAAAATCAAGGGAACAAACTCCAATCTAGAAGAACAAAAAGAAAGGGATGGGAAAATCTGAAAGAAAATTTTGAGAGATATGGTAAATAAAACTCTAGTGTCTGAATAAAAGGATTTCCAGTGGAATTTCTTGGTCCTAGGGTTGGTGTGGGTTTAACTAGACAAGAAACACCTAGATTGTTCTTTGAAGTAATTGTACCATTTTACATTCCCACTAGAAATGTGTGAGAATTCAAGATGTTCCCCATGCTTGTCAACTCTTAATAGCATCAGACTTTTACATTTTAGACACTTTGATGGATGGAAAATACCACCCCATTCAGTGTTTACATTTCCCTGATGGTTGACGATATTGAATATTTTTCAAGTGTTACTGACCATTGTGTATCCTTTGTGAAGGTTTATCCAAACATTTCATTCATGCTCTAAAATTGAGTTGTTTGTATTCTTGTTATTGAGTTATCAGAATTCATAATATACTCTGCATTAAGTCCTTTGTCAGCTGTATTTATTGCAAATATCTTTTTTCAGCCTGTGACATATCTTCAAATTTTCTTTCGGTTTGAGCCAAGAAATCTTTTTTAAAAAGTGTTTTTATTAGTGTGTTATAATTATACATTAGAGTGGAGTTCATTTTGACATATTCATAACATAATTTGCTTTATTTCAATTCTCAGTACTTCTCCTTACCCTCCCCTCCTCTTTCCTCCTGATCTTCTTCCTCTACTCTACTGATATTTCTTCTATTTATTTTTAAATCAGTGCATCATAATTATATATAAAAGTGGAATTCATTGTGATATATTCATACATGCACACAGCATAATTTGATTGATTTCATTCTGCAGTTCCTCCCCTTTGCTATCCCTTCTATCTCCCCCTCAATCCCTTCTACCTCCCCCTCAATCTCTTCCTCTTCTCCCTCCCCCTCAATCCCTTCCTCTTCTCTACTGTTTTCCTAACTATGTTCATAATCCCATTTTTTAATTCTTTATTTCTCTCTAGCTTCCGCATATGAGAGAAAGCATTTGACCCTTGACTTTCTGAGTCTGGCCTATTGCGTTTTGCATGATGGTCTCCACTTCTATCCACCTACCAACAAATGATGGTCTAAAGATGAGTAAAACTGCATTGCGTATATATGTCACATTTTCTTTATCCATTCATCTGTTGCGGCACACCTAGTCTGGTTCCATAACCTGTTAATTGTGAACTACACTACTATATACATTGGAAAGCAGGTATCATGATAGTATGCTGATTTCAGTGTTTTTATTGAGGAATAGAATAGCGAAGTCATATGGTGGTTCCATTAATAGTCTTTTGAGAAACCTCCATACTGCTTTTCAAAGTGGTCATACTAATTTGGAGTCCCACTAAAAATGTCCTAGTGTTCTTTCCTTGCTACAACCTAGCCAGCATTTATTAGTTATATTCTTGATGGTTGCCACTCAAACCAGGGTGAGGTGAAATCTCTGTGTAGTTCTGATTTGCATTAGCCTCACTGCTAAGGATGTTGAACATTTTTTCAATATTTGAAGAAATCATGAGGGGAATTTTTCCAAATCTAATGGGAGACATCAACTTGTAGATTTTCTTAGAAGAAGAAAGAAAGAGACTCAAGAAGAATAAATTTTTTAAAAAGTTGTCCATATAGAGGTACCCAATAATCAAAATGCTTGAAAATGAAAGGCAAAGGGAATACTTTTAAAACCCATAGGAAAAAAGACATGTTACTTTTAAAGGAACAACAATAATACTGCTGATTTTCTGACCCATAATAGGAGCCAGAAGATAGTGGAATGACTTCAAGATTTAAAATAAATAAATAAAACTGCCAAGCAGAAATCTTACAGCCCATCAAAAATTTTCATTTAGAATTTTTTAAAATGAGCAAAATAAAGATGTTTTAATATAAAATACTGAAATAATTAATTCTCATCAGGTATATTCTAGAATAAACACTGGCTAAAGGAAAGCATGCAGAAGGGAACGCAAGACACTAGGAAGGGATCAAGGGACTAGGACCGGTAGACAGTTGGGAAATATGAGTAAACATTAGCCTCTAAAACAGCAGCAATAAAAATGTCTTGTCATAACTTAAAACATATGAAAGAAACGATATAACAGCAGAAGCTAAAAGAGAACAAAGGGGAATCATAGAGTTCAATTGTCATAAATTTGTTGCATTGTTTGAGAAGGGATATCTTTTAATTTAAACATACTATTACAAATCAAAGATGAACATGCAATCTTCAGTGTTTAAAAGAATAGAAAATAATTTTTCAATCTTCACATAAAGAACAATAAAAAGGACAAAGCAAAAAAAGGGAAAAATTGAAATATAAATAAATGATTGAATAAATATACAATAAATAAATAAAAATATGTGATTACAAAAATAAAAATAAAAGAGAGAAAGAAAATAAGAACAAAACTGAAAAATATATGGAACAAGTAGAACACAAACAAAATGGGAATACTTCAGTCATTATTTAAATACAACATTTAAATAATAATACTGTAAATGAAAATCATCAAATAGTATAATTAAAAGACACAGCTTGTCATAATGAACAAAGAAACCTCAAATATGTGTTATTTATAAATAATACTCTTCCATTAAGAACCACTGAAAAATGAAAATTAAAAAATGGGAAAGAATATTCTATATAAATGCTAGCTCAGAGAAAGTCAGAATTAGTGTACTACTGACTGAGGGTTCTCTAGAGGAACAGAACCAATGGTATATGTACATGCATATATCCTGCCAGTAAATATGGAGGTGTGATTATAAAAGGGGATTTGTTAGACTGGCTTCCATGACCAGAAGCTGGAGAGTCCACAATGGCCGACTCAGGCTGAGAGCTGGGGGAACCAATAGCTGCTCAGTTCAAGAAGCTGGAACCTCAGAACAAGAGGAGCCAATGATGCAGCCCCAGTCCAGGACTGAAGGCCTGGAAACTCCCCAGGAAGTTGCTGTCAGAGTCTGTTTTGGAAGAGCAAAGGAGCTTTGCTGCTTTGCAAGTCCTCAGGAGACCACAGGCAACTGAAGCACTGCTCTTGCTTCCTCACTCTTCCAACGTTTGGTTCCATCCAGGCTCCCAAACTATTAGACTGTGCTGCTCACGTTCAGGGTGGTCTCTGCCTCAGTTTGCTGTCCCCTGTGCCGGTCATTCCTAGAAACACCTTCACTGACACACCCAGAAGCCTCTTAATTGTAGGCCTATTATGAGATACAAGTTGACAATTCAGATTAACCATCACAATTACTATCAGGTAAAGCAGACCTTATGATAAGAAGAACTATGCATGACCAATGTGATTCTGCAACCTGCACACTCAGAAAAATGAGAAATTATACCCCATCTGATTCAAATGTATGATATGTCAAGATCATTGAACTGTTGTGTGGAATTAATTAAAACAAATTAAAAAAAAGATATAAAAAGATTCAACTTTGTAGTAACAATGTAGAATGGAAAAAATACTGCTTAATTTGTGTACACTCAATAATATAGTTTTAAAATATATATATATAGATGAAGTTGATGAAACTAGAAGAGAGGTAAAAGATGGCTGGAGAGTTCCACCCACCTTTCTCAGTAACTCTAAAAAAATTCAAATAGCACAGTAGGTCCTAGATGATAGTACAGACACACTACACTGGATAACAGGAAAAGATACATTTTTTTCAATTAACTTTGTATATTTAATTAAATAAGCTATATCCTGGGACAAATGCAGATATTGTTATCCTCTGACCAAAGGGGTCAATTAGAAATCAATAACATAACAAAACATACAAAATCTTCAAATGCTGGGAATTTTTAAGGAGTAGGTCACATACTTTGATCCCTATTGGATCGAAGAAGAATCACAATAAAAATTTTAAAATTACAAACTTTCAAGCCAGATGACTTCACTAGTGAGTTCTATCAATAGTTAAAGAAATATATGGATTCTACAAGCTTTTCCAGAGAACAGAGAAAGAATGAACACTTTTCAACTCATTTTATCAGTAACCTTTACATAAAAGCCTGAAAAAAAGACACCTCAAGAAAGAAAAATTATAGAAGAATGTATCTGAAGAGCATAGAATTAAACATCTGAAAAGAAATAGTAAATAAATTCCATTAATATATAAAAATAAAAAATATTCTTTACTATATGTAAGTCATACTTTAATTTCAAAAAAGGGGAAGGCCCATCCCCTAATACCTGATGAAATTTTAGTATACTATGGCTAAGGGGGGAAAAATACTAAAACCATATACAGAAAAGATGAAATTAATCAAATGGGAATTAGAAACATATTGATATTAGATTTCTCCTCAGCAACAATGGATGTGAGAATACCTTCATGGAACCTCTGAGGGGGAAGAGCTGAATATTTTGAAATCTTGGAACTTCTGAAGGGAAAACTTTTGAATCTAATGTTCTATAACCAGCCAAACCCACTCAAATTTAAAGGCAAAATACAGCCTTTTTGGATAGGCAATATTACTTGTGCTTAATGAAAATAATTTCTCAACAATTAGCAACATAAAAAATTGCCACCATCTGGTAAAGAAATAATGGGGTTATTCTCAGAAGTGACAGAATTCTGACTCAGAGAAGTAAAAAAGAAAGAGAACAGAATCCATTAGATCTTGACATTCTGTGGTATTTCCTACTCTGTGGTTCCAATGATCCTATTTGGTTCTGTTTTTATAATCATAATGTTGTAAGTGTGACCTACCAATTTCAATTGTAGAACCAGTCTATTTAATAAAAGAACAAATGGTGAGTAATCAAGAATGAAGCACAGCGATAGAATAGAATGTCATTGTCATTTATCTTGATAACTAAAAATAATAATTAACAAAATGTGGGAAGTGGAGGAAAAAGAAAAAGCAGGAAAGTAAGTGAGTTATTATCCTTATCTTTCATAATGCAGACTCAATAAATGATGTCTACTTTAATCAATTGAGAATGAGATGTTTAAATACATTAGTTAGTCAGAAAAATTAGCCAGTAGAAAGAAAAAAAAGTATGTAACCAATAAAAGTTGGGAGGTGGCGTGGGAGAAAGGAGATGGATAGTTTAGGAATGATAAAACCTTTATCTTTAGTATTAGGGAGTGATCAATCGGTAGTCTTTAAATGTCATAAATCAAACATTTAAAATATACTATTTACTGGGACAATGGTAACCAAGAAAGGAAGAAATGTCATTCTTCCAGAATTTACTGGAAGATCCAGGAGGATCTAAAACAGACCTAGAGAAAAGCAGGCAGAGAGGGCAGGAGGGAGTTAGTGGTGAGAGTTTGGGTACAGAGCTTCACACCAGCCTCGGACCTGTGGGGACCAATCCTGGAGGTGAGGGTGCAACATGGAAACCTTACAGAGGTTCAGGGGACCTGTGAGAGAGAGAACTGGGGCAGTCCACCACGTGTAGAGGAAAGTTTCCAGCCAGCATGGTGGCTAGGTAGACTGGAGGGCTGGCCCAAGCCTGGGAGAAGGCTGGCAGCCTTCTGACTCAGAGAAATAAAGAAGCCAGCGCTGGAGAGCATGGGAAGCCCGAGGGGCAGCACAAGGGATGATAGCAGAGCTGTAGACGGCATGGCAGCTATTGGTGGGTGAGATGTTGATGACCAACCCCAGGGGGATAAGATGGTAGAACCAAGGCTGGCCAAGGCCCAGAGGCTCCAGGCCTACTACCATGCCTCAGAGATCCAGAATACAGACGCCACTCTGGAGAGAAGGTCTCCAAAGGAACAAATGCCAGCTGACTGAGCTGACGTTTGACATGCCTAAGCCAACAACCCTGGGGTGAGTTGACCAACAACTGACGAGATCATGTCTTCTGTTGCCAGACAAAATGGGAAACTGAAGTGCAGATTAATTTGAGCTAAAGGGGCTGTGGCTGTGGCTCAGTGGTAGTGCACTTGCCTAACATGTGTATGGCACTGGGTCTGATTCTCAGCACAACATATAAATAAATAAATAAATAAATAAATAAATAAATAAATAAATAAAGTTCTATCAACAATAAAACAAAAAATTAAACTAACTTGAGCTAAAAAAAAAAAAAAAAAAAAAAAAAAAACCTTTTTTTTTTTTTTTTTTTTAGCCTAATCCAGTATAATCCAGATTGTGAAATCTGGAGCCCAATTTGAAATGATAACTATGATAGATTAACCAAAAGGAATAATACACAATAGTTAAAAGAATGAAATAGATTTATGGGTACTGTCACAGAAGGATGTTGACATTCGTTTTGAAAAATTTGCAGAGTAGTATGTATGATATCAATTATCTAAAACACAATTGTATGAATATAAACATACATAGATGTATACACAATATGTGTGTATACATATATATATACATATGCACATGCATGTAGAGTTAAAAGGTTATATATAATATATACCAAAAGCACATTTATTGCTAAAAGCATATGAATGTACATGTGTGTATGGATGTATACATATGTAATTTTCTTAAGCTTTCCCTGAGGAGTGCTACTAGGCAGAGTTTGCAAAAAGTAAAAGCATTTACATTGTAATTATAAATTTTTGTCCTATCAATTTATTCTTTTTACTGTTCACATGCATTATGCATACTTCAAAAAAAAATTTAGGAAATGCGCATGGAACAGAGTAGGCAATCAACAGAAGAGCACTACTGCTGGGAGAAGATAGCCCTTACTGTCTTACCATGTGTCAAGTTAGGTCAGGTGACTTCACATAAGTTTTCTCATCTAACACTATCCTGCTGCTAAGTGCAGGAGCCAACCAGAACCCCATCTTGGCCCTTGGCTGAGTCCTCTTTCTACCACCCGGGCTGTGTGGTCCCTTCTTCCCTGCATTCGCGCGCCTCTCCCTGCAACACGCACCAGATGCCTGGCGCTGCTCTAACTCTGCTCTGGCAATAAAAGCCACTTTGGCGTTGGCCAACTCCAGGCGGGAGCGCAACAGAGGAGCATGGGAGGACAGAGGTGTGCAGGCGGTGTGCCCAGCGCAATTAGAGGCGGATTAAGACGGAAACAGTGTGGGGCCAGGGCGTGATGTGTTTTTGTCGTCTTGTCTGGGATTAGTAGTAATGTATCTGCTGGCGTGATGGACACATCTGCTTTCGTTTATTCTGAGCCCTGTCAAGCTCGCAGGCTGGATTAAAGCAAAATCACGCTGAGTGAACATTGCTAATTTAGCTACTTTTCCCCGTCTCTTTTTCTTCCTAATTTTCAAATTTTAATGTGGATGCAGTTAAGAAAACAGCTCCTTTCAACATGATGACTTGGAAAAAAAAGACACTGATTCTTACATCCTGAACAAGAATGTGGGGCGTGGGAGGTCAGGTGTACTTTTGGATGGGAAGAAAAAGGAGAGAGTGTGTGTATTGTAGAGAAAATGAACATCCAAGAGTAATTCTGGGATGAATAGATCTGGAACTCCCCCCCTCCCTTCATTTAAACATCCAACGGCCACCTGGTCCAACAACATAGACAGCTCCCAGTCTTACACAGCCCATATCTTCCTCTCTGAAGGATCAGGCTTTCCCTGTCTTTTGCCCCCAGGCCTGGCAAGGCTCCAGGCCTCTCTGCCCACATAAGACAGCCTCTCAAGGCCTGGCCATGCTCAGCCAACCACTTCTACTGCAAAATGACTTCCTCCAGCCTGGGCTTTTCTTCAGGCTCACCTGCCATCAAGGGGATCAGGTACAGGTGTGCTGTCTCATTTCCAAAGCCAAGCACTGAACAAATTCATGCACCTTATTTCACACCTTACCCTTTCCTTTAGTTGGGTTTGGTTAACTCAGTCATTTCTTGCTGGCTACTTAAGCTCTGCCTTTTCGTGCTGAGCCCAGCGGGGTCCTAGGCAGCCACCTGAATCCCATCATAGAGATTCTGCCTGCCTTTGGTTTCAGCCCAGAGCCTATTTATCAAAGTCATGTCTTCAGGCACTTTTTGTTGGTCTAGGAGGTCTTGGGAGTTCCCCTGTTCCACCCTAGTTGATTCTCCTAGTCAGACAATTTGCTCTTTCCACTGTCATGTACTTAGCAATTTGCACCAATCCATTCTGCTGGTTCCTCTTCTGTTTCTATATTTTTCTCGACTTTCTTTTTCTCTAAACATATTCAGGGCTGCCACATTTTTGTGAAGCAAGAAGAAACATCACAAAACCACATTTTTTTTTTCCTTTTGAAACCTTATATCTAGACATAGAACTAATAAATAGGGTCTAGGAGTAGAGGCCAGGATGCCCCGGGAGGGAGATCAAGGTAGGTACAATTTTTAAGACTGAAATAAAATGGATCTGAAAGTCCTCAAGGTGTCTTGGGACACAGAGTGACAAGGATTAGGTAGAGCTTAGGAGAACTGGAGGAGACAGCAGAGCTGAGCTCAAAGCACAAGAGGTGCCAGAGGAGGCCAGAGGACAGGGCTGCCACTGACCTCCTCTGAGTCAGGCAGGCTTTTTTGGGTCCCCAAATTAGTTGTGCTTTTTCTTTTCTTTTTTTTCTTTTCCTAAACCTCTCCACGGCTTATATTTCAGCAATCTCAGATGCCTGCTTGCTTTCTCCTTGCTCCAATCTAGGAGAGCAGGAACCAGTTAGTGGGGGCAGTCCCTCTGATGACACTCCATCTCCAGCAAAATAAAAGGCGCTTGAAAAGGGCTAAATCAAATTCACCTTCAGAACCAGCAGAATCTGGCTAATGCGATTTCAGGCTCCCCTTCTCCTCCCCCAGAGCTCTCCACCTTCTTGCTGATGTCTCAAATTCTTTTAACAAGGGAAAAAGTCTTTCATGCCACAATTAGGGATAAAAGGCATAAAATGCAAACGGCTGGCTGAGCTCCAGTTGGAGAATAATCAATCAATCCTTGGAATATAAATTACTGATATCAGATTCTTTCCTACTATGGTAGAGGGGGAAGGGTTAAAAGAGCAGGGTGCTATTGAGACCTGAAGGAGATGGGAGTGGAGTGGGGCACCTTGGAGGTATACAACACCTTAAGATTTGGAGTGTGTGTGTGTGTGTGTGTGTGAATATTTTGCATCACTTACTGCCCACAATTCTGGGAGGCAAGAATTTGTGTTCTCCCTGTTGTGCAGAAGAGGAACCTGAGACTGAGAGATGGCAAGTAACCATTCCCAAGACCAGTGACTGCTAAACGACAGATCTTTGGTTTGCACTTGAACTTGAAGTTCTGACTACAAGCCCAGGGAGTGTTAAAATTTACCCAAACAGCAGAAAGCAATTGGAAACAAAAAGAAATATCCTATAAACTTTTACAATTCTTCCTCAGCTGAGGCTCGTTTGCCCTCCAGTGGGGGAGGAGACAAGAATCTGTGCGTGGAGTAATTTTAGTATGGAACTGCCAACGCAGGCAGCCTGCTTTGCATGAATTATGAAGACTTAAAAAAAAAAAAAAAAGGAAGTTCATTGTTGACTTTGAAAAAAAAAAGGAGTTTCAGTTTCTGTGAATTTGCTATTTGAACTACTCTTATATTTTTATTAATTTACCATTCCTCACAAAATCTCATTGACCTTTCCTTCTCAAACTACCTAGGCAGACCAGGTCTTAAACTATTTCTGATGTGTTTGGACATTTATGCTTATTTTTCTTTGAAAACATGTTTTTATTGAAGTATAACACTCATACGGAAATATGCACAAAACATGAAACTATATATAGCTCCACAAATTACCATAAAACAATCACCTGTGAAACCATCCCCCAGGCTGGGGAAAAAAGCTTCTCTAGCACCCAAATGTCCCCTCTTGTCCCTTCCTTATCACTACTCTTTTTCTCCTTCCCAAAGCTTACTTTTATTCAGAGGTTACTGCTATTTTGACTTCCTGAGATTATAGATTAGTATTGCTTAGTTGTGGACTTTATATAATGAATCTCTACTATATATTATTTTGCATGTGGCTTATTTTGATCAATATTACATATACGAGCAACAACCATTACTGTATGCAGCTATAGTTTATTTTAATTGCTGTATTGGGTACCCTTGTAAAAATATACCACAATCATTTATCTGTTCTACTATTGGTGAAATTTGGAATGCTCCCAGTTTGGGGCTATTATGAATAACGTTGCTTTGAACACTCTTGTACATGCCTTTTGATATATACGTGTATATTTCTACTAGGTATATATTTGGAAACTTCTGGGCCATAGGGTATGTATAACTTTAAGTTTAGTAGATAAAATCAAGCTGTTTCCCAAGTAATTGCACCAAAGCAAATTCCCACCAACAAGTGATGGGGCCCTCTGTAGCTGCAGGTCCTCAACGACACTCGTTACCTCCAGTCTTGTTTATTTTAGTGGGTGTGTGGTAGCATTTCATTGTAGTTTTAGTTTTCATTTCCTTGATTACTAGTAAGGTTGATCATTTTCATATGTCTACTAGCACCTGAAATATTCTCTGTTATGAAGTACCATTGTCACCTAGTTTTCTATTGGATCATCTATCTTTTATTGATTTGCAAGGGCTTTTTAAAAATTTTGGATTGAGTACTTTGTCAGACTACATGGACTGCAAATACCTTCTTTGACTCTACTTTTGCTTTGTTCTTCTCAGTTGTATCTTTTGATGAGAAGAAGTCTGTAATTTTAGTGTAGTCCCGTTTATTAGTCTTTTCTTTCAAGATCAGTACTTTGTGTCCTTTTAAAGAAATCTTTCCTCCTCCCCAATTCCAGAGCTAGTGCTCCATGTTGCCATATAGAAACTTTATGATGTTGTCTTTCACTTTAAGATATGCAAACCACCTGAAATTAGCTTTTATATATGCTTTCATGCCACAAGGTCAAGTTTTCATGGTGTAAAGGTCAAATTTTATTTTTTTACTCAGATATTCAAATGTTCCGATACTATTTATAGAAAGGATTGCCCTCTTCCCATTCTTCTCCAGTGTCAAAAAACAATGCCCTTACATACGTGGTAGTTTTCTTTACTCTTCTCTGTTCCATTGGTCTAACTATCTTTGTTCTACTATCACACTGTCATAATGATTGCAGGTTAATGATTTGTGCTTCTGCCTTTTTGTTCTCCAGGAATGCCTCGGTTTCTTGACTTTTTTTATAAATATATATGAATTTATAATAATATTGAATTTTAGAATATGAACTTTAGAATAATATTTTCAATTTCAAAAAGAAAAAAAAGAAGGAAGGAGAACTCACAGACCTTTAGATTGAGATAGAAGTGAATATACAGCTAAATTTGGAAATGGATTATTTGAAACAGTCATAAATACCTGGGAATAATTTATATTTGCTGATGCTGTTATGAATAGGTTATAATAACCTAAAGAATAATTCATAGGCTATAATAATCTAAAGAATAATTCATATTCTAACTCTGTTAATATTATACAAACATATACTTGATTTTTTATATTGACCTTGTATCCAGCAACCTAGCTAAATTTTAAAAATTCCTATTGTTTGTATATTCTTTTGTATTTTACATGTATAAAATAATATCATATGCAAATATTGACTGTTTTAGTTCCCTCTTTATAATGTTTAGAGTTTGGTTTTCTTCTTGCACTGGCTGCAGTACATCTTTGGACAGAAGTGCGTCCTTGGCTTGTTTCCCTCTCTAGAGGTTGCAAAGGGAAAACTTTCACTATTTCCCATTAAGAATGATTTTTGCTATTTTTAATGGCCATTGTTTTTCATAAAATAATTAGCCTCTGTTTTGCTTAGAGCTTTTAATGTGAGTGAATGTTGGATTTTTTTTATTTTTCCTGTTTCAGTTAAGAGAATCATATTGGTTACTTTCTTTATTCTGTTAGTGTAATGAATTACATTGTTTTCAAATATTAAACCAACCTTGTATTTTTGTAATGAACTTCTTAGTCTTGATGGTCTTTCTCTCTTTTAAAAAACATATATTCCTGAATTCCATTTGATGATACCATGTTTAAGCTTTTTGTATCTAGGTTTGTGGATGAAATTGATTTATATATTTTCCTTCTGATAGTACTTCTGTAAGATTTTGATAGTAAGGTTTCCTAATATTTCTACTACTGTACTGAGTTCATTCCTCTTACATGAATTGAGGAATATCCCATCTTTTAAAAGATTTTGGGAAAGTTTTTGTAAAATTGTTGCTATCTCTAACTTAAGTTTAGGAGATTTCACTTCAGAAGCCATCTAGGCCTAAGGTATTTGTGGTGAGAGTGTGTGTGAGTGTGTGTGTGTGTGTGTATGTGTATGTGTATGAGAAAACTTTTAACTATACCTCAGGTTTCTCCAGTAGAGAAACTGTTAAGATGATCTCTTCTTGTAACCATTTTTGGTAAGTTGGATGTTTTTAGGAAAATGTCCATTATATCTACAGTTTCAAAGGTCTGGGTGTGAAACAATCTAAAACATCTTTTTGTTCTTTTTAATTCAGTAGGATGTATAGTAATAGCATTGTTTCATTCCTAGTATCAGACACTTGTTCTTCTACTTGATCTGAAGAAATAGATTTTTTTTTTCAGACCCTGGGGCTTAATGATTGTAGAAATGACGGTGTAGTTCTTTTCTTTTTCTTTTTTTTTTAACTTCTGTGTTGCATTTCCTAGCACCTATTTCTGATCTCTTACCATCACCTTTAGACACCAACTCCAGATAGGAAAGACAGAGGAAGTCTCCCTGTTACTCCTGTTATCAACAATCTCTTATTTCTGCAACTGTGTTTTAGTTTTAGACTATCATTTATGAATTTTAACTCTTAGCTGAAGTATAATATTCACTCAACATGTCATACAGCTCAGTACATCTTCAGGAACACCCCTGTATAGCCAGCACACATGTTATTCAGTAGAACTGCGGGAGCCTCCTTAAGCTCCTTCTAGTTACACCTCTGTTTTACTCAGATTTCTTTTTACTGTTGTGACTAAAAAGACCTGACAAGAACAAATGTAGAGGAGGAAAAGTTTATTTGGGGCTCATGGTTCCATAGGTCTGGGTCCACAGACAGCCAGCTCCATTCCTTAGGGCTCAAGGTGAGGCAGAACATCATGGTGGAAGAGTGTGGCAAAGGGAAGCGGTTCACAGGATAATCAGAAAACAGACTCCACTCAACAGATACAAAATATATATACCCTAAAGCCATGTCCCCAATGACCCACTTCCCTCAGCCACACCCCACCTGTCATCGATTACCACTCAGTTAATCCCTATCTGGATCAATTCAATGATTGGGTTAAGGCTCTCATAAACCAATTATTTCACCTTTGAGCTTTCTTGCATTGCCTCACACATGAGCTTTTAGGGAACATCTCGTATCCAAACCATGACAACTTTCCACAAGGGCACCCACCATCTAGTTCTCAAATGGTGCAGGTTGACTTTGACTTCATGTGGTCATCTATCTTTTCTCAAAACAGTGACCCTGAGAATCCTTCTTACTATTGCACATAGTTACAATGCTCATATTCATTGCTATATAATATTTATTATGTTAATATATAATCATTTAGTTATTCTACTACTGATGGGCATTAAGAGAGTATCCAGACTTGGTATGATTACAAATTGTTCTATTTTGAAGACATGCATCTGTGTGTGGGCACATGTGTGCACGCACAGGTACACACACACACACACACACACACACACACATCTTAGTGAGCATACCTACTCATTTCTCTTGGCTATATTCTTAAAAATTCTAGATCATAGTGTTGGCATTTATTCAATGCACAGTGTTTGTTTGTTTTGGGGGGGGATACTGGGGATTGAACCCAGGGGCGCTTTACCACAGAGCCACATCCCCAGCCCATTTTATTTATTTATTTTTTATTTTAAGACAAGGTCTCACTAAATTGCTTAGGGCCTCTCTAAGTTGCTGAGACTGATCTTAAACTTGCCATCCACCTGCCTCAGCCTCCCAAGCCACTAGGATTACAGGTGTATGTAACCGAACCTGGCACAGTATTTTTACAGTCTGACTTACATAGGCTAAAAGTTTTAAAAAATGATCCTATGAATTTATAATCCTTGTTAGCATTGCATTGGAGTTCCATTTGTTCTGCGTTCATGCCAACACTTGATATTCTCCATTTTTTCATTTTACCCTTCAGCTGCTTGTGTAGTACCATTGCATTGTAATTTTACATACAATACCATTTTCCTGATGTCTGGTGAGTTGAACATTTTTTCACATGTTTATGACTACCTCTATATCTTGCTCTGTGTTTCTTCAAGTATTTTTCATGCTTTATTCTATTAGATTAGTATATATTTTGGCCATACAATATAATTTATGTTTAGAATAGAATATTTTTTAAAAAACACACAAAAGAGTATAAAAAGAGAATAAAACTCACCTATGGTTCCATGAATATTGAATCACTGAACATTCATAATTCTGCCACATTAACTCTTTTATATAATAATTACAGTTGTGAGCAGTTATGTTTATACAGACCAAAATAATCACACTGGCCCTGTTTTATTTAGGCCGTCTTAAACACACAAACAAATTGAACATGAGGCAAGTCCTTTTTTCTCTCTGTCCTAAAGTGAGTTGAGGCTTTTAGCCCCTTCCTCTAGTTTGGTCATTGGGTTCCCTCTTGGGGGCCACAGGGCCAACCCTACTCCCTATTTCTCTGTCTTCTGAGGAAGGCAGAGCTGGGAATCATTTGGGTCCATATTGCTCCTTCCCTGTTTCCCAAATCAGATACCCAGGTCAACTCCAAGTCCTTATTTCATGCAGCTGAAATTTCACCCAATTTATAGCCTTTTCTTCCCCATTGCAGTTGCCTGGTTTAGCCTCACCTGTCTTCTGGATTATTTTTATCCTTCTTAACGATTTTCTGCCTCCATTCTTCCTTAGCCCTTCCTTCCACTCCACTCCTGGCCCTCTTCACACCTCTGGCACCTCTCTAAGATGCACAAATAACCAAGCCCTTTCCCCACATACAGTGTCTCCCATGCCCTCAAGTAAGGCCATTCCTCACATGGTTTGTGTGGGTCCTCCAATCTGGCCCAGGTCCTCCGGCCTGGCCCTCGTCCTCCAGCCTTGTCACCTGCCATTGGGAGACCATAAACTTCATTGCTTCAGAGCCTTTGCTCAATGTCCTTCTGTTGGAAATGCCCTCACCTGGCTTCTTTGCCTGACAAAAATCCTGTGCACATTTTTAAGTCCTGGTTCAAGTGTCATCCTGAGCTCCTAGAAAGAAATTAATCTGCTCTCTCCCAATTTGCTGTACAAACCACTTAGCCTACTGAATTGCTGTCTTTTCTTTATCCCCTGGCTACACAATGCATTTATCAAATCTTTATCTCTTGCATTCTGAGCACTTGACACAGGTCTGGTATATAATAGGTGTTTAATAAACATGGAAGGGATGCCTAGAGAAATTCACAAAAGGTAAGAAGAAAAGGGAATGAACATTTGTTAAGTGCCTATTTCAGGCACTTTACCTACATTATCTCTTTTAAACCTCCCCAAAGTCCTATAAATTTGGTCTTATTCTGGTCCCATTTTGTGAGTTAGAAAACTAAGGAACAGAGACATTTACAACGAATAAATGGCAGACCCAAGATTTATATCTAAGACTAGAAACAAATGTGGTTATTTACCATTAAACAGACTACCCACAGATTATTGCAATAATGATAATGACAATCACCAGAATTATTGTAATAATAAAATGGTCACCAGCCCTTGACACTTGAATATCACTTGCCAGTTCAGAAAGCAGCTACTTTCCCATCCAGTTTTGTTCCTCCAGTCTCATCACAAGCATGAGCATGAAGGAGGTAGAATTATCTACCAACTCTAACTGATTAAGGAAATGAAGTTTGAGGATTAACATGCCTCGCCTAAGGTCACAGGCTTAGTGAGCAGCCCCAGCTGTTGCTTAAATCCAGGTCTTCTTGCTCTAAGTCCAGCAGGGGATGGAGGGGAAGACAGGATCCCAAAGGAAGAAGTGCTTTTGAAATAATAAGCTGGCTGTTACCTCTGGCAGCCATCCTGTCCATTCCCCTTGCAGGTCTACTGGAGCCATAGCAGCTTCTAGGAGGTGGAAAGAAATCACAGGCTGAAGGTTTCCACCATTTCTGGAGGGTGGGGAATTCTTTGAGTAAGCACCATTGTTTGACTTGGCAGGAAAAAAAAAAATTTTTTTTTTTTTTTTAAATGAAAGGAAGAGAAACCAGAACATAAAAATATTTAAAAGCCCCGAGGAGCCCAGACTAACACAGCAAACAAAAAGCTCTCTTGGGCTGCTGCCCAGTGTGAGGCACCCCAGGTAACCCCCTGTAGGCACTGCCCACCTGGCCTGCCTAGGGAATCTCCAATCTCCAGGAAGAAAGGGATAAAACAACACAAATTCTCTAGGAGCCTCATTATTCAAACAGTTCCAGAAGCCGCGAGAGGACAGCGGTGACTTCTAGAGAAGCACAATCTTATCTCCAGGGTGAAAAGGACCATTTGTTGTTTATGTCCAGGAAAGCAGGGCGGCACAAAGGCAACCGGAGAACGTGCAGGAGAAGGGGCCGGGAGCCAGCAGCTGATCGAAAAATCCGCTGCAGAAACAATGGCTTCTCCCGGATGAGCTGCAGCCCCTTCTAAAACAAAAGCGCTCTCTGGGATGAAATTGGTCTTTTGTGGTTCTAGCAAGAAGGAAGCCAGATAAAGGCGGCCTGGCCTGACCCTTTCCCCTCTTGCAAAGGAGATGCAGAACTTTGTCGAAAAGTGGGGGAAGTTTGATGTTGCTTCCCAAACCGCCATGGGACCTTCAGTGCCCGAGTCCTCCACAGAGGCCACCACTCTCCTTTTGTGCAGGCTCCAGGACATTTTAGGGACTGAGGCTCCTGTCAGTGTTCCTCTGTGACCTGTGGTATGCTCCTTTTTTTCTTCCAGGCCAAACCAAAAGCTGCTGTTGGACTGGAGGCCTCTGAGGTTTTCCTGACAATTTTTGAACTTGGGTTAAAAATAAAAACTGGCCAGTGACTTTGAAGCAGGCCTGAGCCTTGCCCTTGCTTGAACTGCTTTGGCCCTTCTCACCCTGCCAGCAAAACCTCCAGATTTCAGAGTGCACAGCTCAACAGAGAGCAACCAGGCTGCCAGCCAGCAGCTGCCCCTCCTGCCAGATCACCATGGGTCCCTCAGATGGCCCCATGGGACCTGTGCTGGGCCCACAATTTAAGCTGACTTTGCAAAGAGTTGCTTTTCTGGCAGCTCCCAAGTTTGTATTTAGAAAGGATTTGGGAGAGATAATTTGGTTAGAAGGGGTTTGGGGGGGATCTTGTTTTGAAAATGTTTGCAGAGCCCAGGAGGTGTTTATATTGAAAGGCAGGCTTAATTGATGTGGTCTGTAGGAGACAACTACTGGAGATTGCTAGAGGGTGGAGGCACCAAAGCCTCTCCAAGCCACCCCTCTGTAGTTTCTATTAGTGAACACATGGGTGGCAGGCAAGAGGGACCACACCCAGAAGCAGAGCAGAATTAACTCTACCCACAATCTGGCAGGAGTAAAAAAAAAAACAAAAAAAAAAAAACCAGACAATTCTCAAGGCTTCCTTCCAGAAAGGCTCGGGTCTTCCTGCATAAGATGATCTGTGGCACTTAGGCCAGACTTGGAGAAGGCAGAAGGACTAATTTCCTAGAACAGAACATGGGGATCCCTCTCTGCACTGGTGATGAGGAGAGGAAGCCACAACTGGGAGAGCAGCTCCACACGTCTGGCCTGTGCACAAACAGTGAGATGTTCCAGGAGCAAATGATCAGTGTTTGTGGGTGATAATAACCGACACATGTCTTGTGATTTGGAGCTAACCAAGCTAACCAAGCAACCAACCAGACCTCACCAACAAGAAAAGGAATTATTGGCTGTGTTAATAAAAGCTATCTCTTAGCAAGAATCTACTATGTGCCAAGCAAAGTGCTCAGAGCCTTATGCCACAGGAATTTTCTAGCAGAGAGGTCTATAGATCCTGCACAGAAGTGTAATGAAGTCTGCATTCTCCAAGGGCTGAAATTCCAGGAACAATTTTGCACATATGCATGAATGAGCTTGTTCCTGGATTAAAAGACCATGACTTTCATCCAGTTCTAATAGACATTTAGGAACTATAAAGTGTTTAAAAACCACCACTTTGAAAGTAGGATTTCAGGTTCTGGCTCCATGCTGTTTTGATACTGGAATCATTCTCCAGTGTGAAAGGCTTAGATACCCCATGCCTGTCTTCACACTGTACCATGTGAATGCCTTCACTGGACTATAAAATTCTACCATAATGTAGAGGGTTCTTCAAACACTTTCCCCCCTTCATTCACTAGTTTATAGACTCTTTGAAGACAGGTATTATGTCCTTTTAAAGAGTTTTATTTTTAATTGACAAGTAACAATTATATATATATTTGTTGAGTATAATGTTTCGATACACATATACATTGTGGAATGAGCATAACAAAGCAATTAGCATATTCATTGCATCAAAATTTTATCATTTCTTTACTATAAGAACATTTAAAATCTTTTTAGCTATTGAACTATATATTAATCAGTTGCCTTGCCATGCAATCGAACACCAGAACTTATTTCCTCTACCTGCACCTATGCACCTGCTGACCAACACCTCCCATTTCCCTATCCACACGCTGCTTCCCAGCCCCTGCTAACCAGCCTTCTAGTCTGGGTTTTTATGAGTCAGGCTTTTTGGCATTCCACATATAAGTGAGACGATGTGGTATTTGTATCTATGCCTGGCTTGTTTTACTTAACATGATGTCCTCTAGGCTCATCCTTGTTGTCACCAATGACAGAATTTCCTGTGTTTTGAAGGCAGAATTTCATTCCATGGTATAGATATGGCCCATTTAAAAAATCCAGTCATCTGTTGACGGACACCAGGTTATTTCCATATCTTGGCTATTGTGAATCTGCTACAATTTGAGAAAAGAGGAGTGAAAACAGATCCCTACCTCACCCCCTTATATAAGGATCAACTCAACACGAATTAAAGACTTAAGCACCACACCTCAAAGTTCCATGATATCAGTCCGGGTAGGTTCCTTGGGTATGACCTCAAGGGCACAGAGGCTGAAAGCAGAAATAAGCAAATGGGATTACATGGAACTTACACGCTTCCACAAGGCAAAGGTATCGCGTCGTCTTCACTTTTTATCTCTGGTGTCTTGAGTAAGTTTTAGTACTTAGTAGATCTTCAGTAAAATTTTGTTGCAAGAAGAAATGAACTGTAAGGCCTCTTATAATGAAACTGATTCTCTTTTAAGTATGTGTTTCAGAGCAAGAAAGCGAGGGCCCGTATGTGTGTGTGTGTGTGTGTGTGTGTGTGTGTGTGTGTGTAGAAGGTGAGGTTCTCTCAGCATGGAAGAGAGAAGATGTGTATGTTGGGAAACTCAGGGCTAGTTTGCAGGAAGGCAGAGGCAGCAGCATTTGGGCACAGAGCCAAGGAAGCCATGTCCTCGCATCCTGGTGGCACTTGGATTTGGCTCTGGACCGGAACATCTCCTGTGAGCCTGTCTCTGCCAGCACCCCTGTGCCTTCACTTTCCATGGCATCTATTAATGATAAAAGTCCCTGTGGTTTATAATTACCAGTTTGACAAGTTCAGGAGTTCTCTGTTAATTATTATAATTAGCTTTCCTCTCAGTGCAGCATCAGGAGTTTAACAACAATATTAACAACGGGAGGACAACGATCAGGAATTGACTACAAAGAATTGACTGGAAAGACTTCCTTCTGCTGTCAGGAAAACTTATTAACGAAGGCAAAACCTGCACAGTGGCTCCCCTCTGTCTGCCTTAACTCAACGATTGGTTCTAAATTTGCCTTGGGGAATTGAAAACAACTGTTGCAGCCTATACTTGCAAACCCCAAGTTTAAAAGCAACCAGGGAAGAAAGGAGCCACTAAGCTGACAGACATGGGCCTTCCTTGACCAGAAATCAGGCAGAAGCATTAGCAAAGGAGGAAACCACTTACCAAAGCCACCGGCTGTGGCCTCAGCCTGGGTTCTTAAGGAGTGCAGGCATGCAAGAGGGGTTGGGAGCACAGAGGCAAGAGAAGCCTGGCTGTCACTGGGAGTGGCCAGCCCACACAGAAACCATAAAGCTGACTCGAACTTTTTTCCTGCATATCTCTCAATATCATTCAGTCCCATGTTGTTCCCTGAGTCGTGACCCTCAGTGTGTCCTACTTAACACTGCTGGACTTATGTGCCCTTTTCGCCCCTACTCAACTCCACACTCACCTACCTGCCAGATTCCCCTTCCTAATGGACAGCTCCCATGATCCTTCACCTCATCTCAGATCCCCTCAGGGGTTCCCCAGTGCTTACCAAATACAGTCCAGAGTTCTCATATTGTCATACAGGTCCACTCAGTATGGGACCAACTTGTCTTTCCAATCTTGCCTTCTGGTCACTCTTTAGCTAATTCACTCAGATGATAAACGGATAAATATGCACTGACCACTGAATACCAGATGTTGCTTCAAATGCTACAGCATCAGGAATCAAGACACAAGATTCCTGCCTTCAAAGGGGTCTCTCTCTCTTTTTTTTTTTGGAGGGGGGGCGTCTACAGGGCATTGAGCCCAGTGGCTCTTTGTCACTGAGTAACATCTCATGTCCTTTTCTTTATTTTTTTTTTTATTTTGAGATTGGGTCTTGCCAAGTTGCTGAGGCTGACCTTGAATTTGTGATTCTCCTGTCTCAGACTCCAGAGTTGCTGGGATTATAGGTGTGTACCAGTGCATCCAGCCAAAGGACTCCAACTCTAATGGAGAAAATCAGAAAATAAACTTATAGGCTAATAAATAACATCATCAAAGGAGCTATGAATTCTCTATTGTCATCAGAATCCCAAACAGGCTAGAGGCATAGAGAAGGAGGGCAAAACCTACCCAGGAGGTAATCTGACATGAGAACTGCATGCTGAGAGCTAGTCTCCAGAAAATCAGGCCAATCAGAAGGAATAGCAGGTGCAGAGCTGCAGGTGGGGATGGCTTGATACAGGTGAGGCACAGGAGGAAGGCCAGATGGTGGCCACATGACAAGGGCAAAGAGGTTGATTCTCAATGTTGTTGGAAGCCACTGGAGAGGTCAGTGTGGATTCTTCTCTTTCAGGAATGATGTCCTACCAAGCTGAGCATCCCAATCCTATGGTCTCCTACCTGGAAGGATTTTCCGCAGTGAAGATAAGGCTCTGGATCTTTAGAGGTTCTGCGGGTATGCTCCTTCAGTGTATTTTCCTTTCAATCAGTTCCTAGATCTTTAATAAGCTTATTTGTGCTCATGGATATTATGAGATAATCTTGGCTGGACTTACCTGGGCTCACTTGGACTTCATAATTCAGGTTAGCTCAGGGTTACTCCACATGTCTTCATCTTGGGACCCAACAGAAGGGCAGCTCTTTCAGGAAAAATGCTCTTTTTAGGAACCATAGATTCACGAGGACAAGCCAAGCCTCTCTAGACCCTAAATCTCCCAAACCGTCTTTCCCAATGTTCCCTCCAGCCAAGCAAGTCATGATCCCAAGCTGAAAATCAAGATACACTGTCTCAGTGGAATCACTGCAAGGGAAAAGATAAACTATTCTATTACAGGAGAGTGAGAGTTGGGGCCAAGATCTAGTCTTCCATAGTCTACCATATTTGCATTTTCCAGACCTCTTGACAGTATTGTCTGAAGTGACTCCTTCAGTGGGAATTCTAAGCACCAGTTGGGGCTATCCTAGTCCTCATGAAAGACATTTTATGTCACTCTGAACCTTATCTTGGGTAGCCAGAGATGCACAGAGCAATTCCTGCTTGGTAGTGAGAAAAAGGACTGCTCGAGAAAGACAACTAACATTTATTTATCAAGTACCTATTATATGTGCCAGGTATTTTGCTGGCCTTTGGGAAAGTCATATTCAGTTTAGGCTAGACAGGTGCTTTTCTATCTGCTGCTTTCTAACACCCTCCCAAACCACACTCAAATGACCATCAACAGTAAACTCATGAGATCACAGGGAGTGGAGCCAGAGGCAACAAAGATGAGAGGTATCAACAAATATTTGGAGAATGAAAAACAGATTGAAGTGTTAATGGTGCAGCTGAAGCCAAAGTGCCTGCCGGAGGGGTGTTTGCCAATGAGGAGCAAGGGGCAGACTTTGGAAGCCTTCAAGATCGGCGGGTACCAGGGTCTCCAGTGTCATGCCCTGGGAATGAGGATGCAAAGAAGAAGACTGGTAGGAAGTCTGTTGAAAGAGAACTTAGATTTCCAGATTTCTCTTCATCCTAAATAGTGAAAAGATTAATCCTCTCCCAACCTGGCAGGAATGTTTATTTTCTGGAGAAATTAATTGAGCGAGGCCTATGTTCAGTAACATCGGGCCAAGGAGAGGATGAAGATAAGGAGATGCACTGGGAAAAAAGATCTTAGGAGACTGCCTGCATTGGGAATTCTTCTCATTGGAAAGTTGTTCTCTGGAGAAAATTATCACAGAGAAAAGACCTGCAGATCTTGACCTTTGCAGATCCCTGTGGACATGGCTGAGCCCTTCCCACAGGCTGGTCCATGCTGTCAGTTGGTAAGCCCTTACATGGCATTCCCAGTCTGGTTTTTGTGCCTTGTCCCAAAGGATCACCAGATATTTTGGAAAAGCATGAAAGCTGTGTCCAGAGATCAGGGAGGAAATTCCAGAGGAAGGGAAAGCAACACAAGGACCAGGAGAAGATGAGATAGAAAGATCCCTCTAACATCTGTAAAGCAATAAGAGATTTGCACTCATGATATAAGAACAGGATGTTATTTATTTATTTTTGTTAAAAAGAACAAAGAGAAAACAAGAAAGAGCTCTTGGAAGTTGAAAATATTGTCATTGTTTGGATATGAGCCCCTGTGTTAATGCAGGAGGTAAAATTCATTATGAGAGCTGTAACCTCATCAGTGGATTAATCCATTTGATGGGCTAATAATTTAAACGGATTACTGGGTGGTAACTGTAAGTGGATGAGCCTGGCTGGCAGAAGTATGTCCCAGGTAGTGTGTGTCTGGAGGAATGTATATTTTATCACTGGCTCCTTAAACTCTGTTTTCTGGCCACAATGAGCTGATCACCTTTTCTCTGCCACACCCTTCAGCCATGATGTTCTGCCTCACCTCAGGCCCAAAGTAGTAGAGTTGGCCGACCATGGGTTGAGAACTCGAAAACCACGAGCCCCAAATAAACTTTTCTCCTCTGAATTGTTGTTGTCAAGTATTTTGGTCACAGTGATGAAAAATTGACTAATACAGTTATGGTGGTCGGTATTTATTTTAAATCAATCAATGAAAGATTTGTGAACAAAGGAGAGTGGATCTTCAAAAGAGTGAAAGCAAAAGAAAAAAATATCTGAAGGGACAGGACAAACACATTTAAAATAAGTTACTGTGTTTTATTGAATCGTTAAAATAGTGACGTGAGATGACTTTTTCCTAGTTTACCAAAGAGAAACTGAGGCTCCAGAGAGCTCAAGTAATCTCTCCAAGATCATGTTTGATAGAAAAGCAGAGCTTGGAGTTGAACCCCCATCGATGTGACTTCAAAGCTCTGAGAAAAGCAGACTCAGCAGAGCTTTGCTGAGAGGAGGTGGCGGGGGCAGGGGAGCTGAGAAGGCAGGGGGCTTTGGGGGCATCATATTTTCACCTTCCTGGCATGTGAGTAACTACGATGCTCACGCTCCCATCGCCAAAAGCTTTTTGTGATGATATATAAGAAAGACCTCACCGGTGCTGAACTGAGCCTCCAAACAGGGTTCTGTCCTCTCCTCATCTGGAATGGGCCTGAAATCCTAGTAATTCTTTGTACTGGGATTTTATCTGATAAAGTCATACAGATTCAAAACATCATATTGTCTTTTTATCAGGCTTAGCGGGCGCATTTTCATAAGGTGGCAGTGGGATTGAGGAGACTGGTATACATCAGACCATTCATCCCCGGGCATTAAGCCTTGACATGTATTTCAAGTCAGGGGAAAATGTAGTGTCAGAAGAAACATAACCAACAACAACTGGGACTGGCAGAGCTTCTGATTAATGGGCTGCGGCTCAGCTGTTGGTTATGGACAGTGGAGGAGACAAGACCCCTTGCTGACCTGGCTCCTGTTCCAGTTTTCACTCTCCTCCCTCCCTCTCTCCCTTCATCCGTTCCTTCCTTCCTCCCTCCCTCCCTCCCTCCCTCCCTCCCTCCCTCCCTTCCTTCCTTCCTCCTTCCTGCCCCTTCTCTTTCCCTCCCTCCCTTCCCTCCTTCCTTCCCTGAGGCAGAAGGCAGAGGTCAACCTTGATGGATAGGGTTTAGTTTGGGGACAGGACTCAATCCTGTGAAGTCATTGGGCTTCCAGACATGGAGCTAGAATCACAAAGACTTGATCCTCCCTCGCAGTCAGAGCTGGGGGGAGTCCCTGCTTGGCTCCAGAGCAGAGCCTTTTAAAAACTGCCCCCCTTACATCCAGACTGAAGGCAGGATGGAGCACAGGGCTCCACAGGCAAGCTCACTGAGAAAAGCTAGAAGAAAGAGGGAGGGGCTGAGCTTCACAGAGCTGGTTCCTCTCTAAACTCACCAAGATGAAGAGTGGCTCAGCCCTCTGGGAACAGTGGGTGGAATGGAGGGGTCCCGGGGTGTTGTGCTAACAGACACCCAACAGAGAAGGAAGCAAGTTCTGGCCGAAAGGGTATTTTCATGGGTGGGAGTGGCACTAGATTTTGATAAACATTTGGCAAATCGGGAGTGATCCATTCCTAGTTCTTCCTACTAGTATCTGGGAACCTTGGGGCTTGAAGATGTCACTGTGTCATCCCCAGCAGTGCCGTCATGTTCTTGGGTCTCAGCTTGTCTGTCAGTGAGCCAGGCACAGAACCAACTGCTCTATTCACTTCCAGGATCACTTTAGGATCAAAGTGCTGTTATACAAAAATGAAAGCACCAAATATTGCAGAGGATTGTCCCAGTGATGCCTGTGGCAACTATTTGATCATGGGGAACCTCTTCTCCACCGATAGGACTCTCCACTGGGTGCCTCTTTGTCTCTGATCCACAGAGATGTTCAGCACAGAGCTTGCATGGCTTCCTCGATGGCAGGCCTGCCCTCCCCTGTCTTCTCTCCTGCCCTGACTGTCGTGCCTCTACTCTGGGTTATAGGGAGCCCCTGCCCAGTTACAACCCCGAAGACAAAGATCTTTTAAAAAAGAAAAAAAAAAAAAGAAAGAAAGAAAGAAAAAAAATTCTACACCTTTTGCTCAGAAATGGCACAGCCAAAGAGGTCTTAAGACACAGTGATTAACTTTCTCCGAAAGCCAGTGCACCTGGGAATACACAGCGAGACACAATAGGCTGAGCAAATATTAGACAAATATCACTTTTCTGCATTGCCCACTTTGCTGGAGATGAATGGATTGACTTTTCAAACACTGCAAGAGTGAACCAGTCAGCCTGGATTTGAGATTAACGGTGCATGCCTTTCTTTTCTTTTCTATCCCTACCCCCTTTTTATAATTTCTAGAGCAAATGTATACAAAATATTTACCTAAAATAGAGGCACTCAGAAAAGCAAGCTGTATGAATAATTAATGATCTGCAGCCATTGTGTGCCTGATGTGGGTGATTCTGGTCCCTTTCATTTTGTGGCTCAGAGCCCCTGTTAGTCCCATTGGCCTTTTGAACCAGGAACACCTGGGGAAGGCTCTGGAGCTGCTCTGGCACAAAGATGGTGGTATTCACAGGTATCGCCTCTCTGGCCAGTGCTGGGGTGGAAGAGGGTGGGCAAGATCCTGGAGACTGCCGATGCCAGAGGGCCTGGAGGTGCCTGCACGTCCTCAAGAAAGAGCCAGGTATCTGTCAGTGCACTTAGATTAGATGTGAGAAAGCATTTTAGAGTGGATTCTGTCTGAACTGGAAATAAAGGGGATAAAGAAGGCTGTGGAATTACTCCCCGAGGTGCCATAGGAAAAAGCAGAGTGAAGTGGGGCGGATCAAGGTGTCGCCCACAAAGGAGGGGAAATCTGTCTGGAAGCAGGGACATGCCCTATGTGATCTTTCATTGTCCCTGCCTGCTCAAACTAGAATCCTAGAGTTCAGCGTCAGATGGCACTTCTGAGGTCCCGGTACTTCATCAGCGGTTGAGGAAACGAAGTCCAGAGATGTGAAGGGGCTTTCCAGGTGTCCCACAGGAAGGCGGTGGCGAAGCTGGTCTTGCGTGCTTGTCCTGGCTTAGATTGCTCGGCTGCGTCTCTGTCTTTCATGCTTCCTGGACTCAGCTCTGTCTGTCTCCAGCACAGGCTGCCCATGCCCTGAACAGAGTAATGCCCGGTCAGGCTCTGCCTGCCGTCCTACTGGGAGCACTGCTGTGACCTGGACCACCCCCACTGAGGCTGTGCATCGCAGCCTGATGTCACTCTCAGTATGTGTATCCCCTCCTGTACTAAGACGCTAGGGACACCCATGTCTTGGCTCATTGCTCCCAGTCCTGGCCCCACTGTCTAAGCAAAGGTCCCACGTGGCTTTTTAAAAATCATTATTACAAATTTTAACTTGTATTACTTGTACAAATTAATGGGTTTCATTGTGACATTTCCATACATCCAGCACGTCTTTCGGAGGAGTCGCTTGCATTAGCAATGATGTGGGTAGAAGCAGGATTTCCTCATTGCTCCAGGCCCCGTTTGATGGTGGTCACCAGGATCTGACATTCTCATTTTTCCTGCCCGTGGAAGAGGGATTTTTATCTTGTCTCTGGAAGAGGGAATGACAGGAGAGCCACAGCAGCCAGGGCTGGAAGACAGACTGTGGTTTCTCATCATTAGAAAAATTAAAGTATACAGACAGAAATGTGGTTTTGCTTCATAACTGTATCCTGTCAACTAAATATTTCATTTAGACCTAATGCCTGAGCCAAATGAGAATCTCGAGCAAAACTGCACTATTAGAATACACTTAATTATTGATTCAGCCAGGCAAAAAATAAAAAATAAAGAAACCGGGTGGTACTCTAATTCCTCTTATCAAGCATCTCGAGTGCTAATATGCACTTGAACAGCTGCTATTATCCTGGGGAGCCCACAGCCTTCAGCTGCAAAATGTACAACTTCACACCAGCCACATGGAGCCAGACTGAAGGAAATGACGGAAATATCCTCTTTCTTCAGCTCGGGGAGGGCTGGGCACAGGCCCCGTGGCTGGCACCAAGAGGAGAGCCTCCCCCAGACTACTTTCCAACTTCCTTTCTTTCTTTTGTGTGAGGAAAAAAAAAAAAAGGTCATCATAAGTCTAGAAGGTACTACTCGATTATCATATGGGTTTCTAGCATGGAAATTTTAGGTATTTCCAAAATGTTTTTATTTTGTGCTGTCTTATATTTCTTCACTTTTTAAAAATAATGAAGTAATGATCCTAGCATTATAAGAACTCCAGGGGTCTCTAAACCAACCTCTCATTTATACAGCCCAAGTTACTAAGGTGGCTGAAGTGACTTGCCAATGGTCACTTGGAATTAGTGGGAGCGACAGAATTAAAACTCAAGTTTCTTCTAAAAAGTTGTTTTGAGGGGAGGCAAGAGGGTAGAGGAGTCTGGGGGGAGGGGAGCTTTGGTAACCACGGTGTGTGTGACAGGGAGATGCAGTGTCATTATATAATATGTCTGTAGGAAGACAATATTCAAATGTCAGACTCAAAAATGTATTGAAAATGCAACTTTATTTTATACCTATTTTTGCTATTCATATTATATCATTTCCCCTTTTACATGTTTATTGTTTTAATCACTAAAATTCATATATAGTTCTTCTATCCATTTACCTATTCTTCATTCCACTCAGCAAACCACTCTATCATTTCATTTTTCTTTTCATCCACCCGTCCTCCTATTATGTTTCCTTCCTTTTTTCCAGTCCTCCATATTTCCATTTCTCATCTCTCCCTTTCCATCCATTCTTCCATATATCCAAGAAACACTCACTGAGGTCCTACTATATGCAAGATGTTGAAAAGTAAATGTTCTTAAGTAAAATTGTGGGGTAAGGACAGTCTTTCTACAAGTTGTCTGGGGAAAGAGGCTTTTGAGTCATCTAACAGAACCAAATTGTGGATTTTTATGACCAAATGTTTTCAGTGATGTATTTATGACCAAATATATGAAGAAAATATAAGACTTAAGAAAACTTAAGATTTTTGGAGACAAAGGTGACAGAATTTGCAAGTTGAAGGAGTCATCAGAAGCTACCTGTCCCTTTCTTCCTCTCAAGGTAGCCCTTGACCTAAATCCTACTGTGTGGCCTCTTCAGTGGCCCCACAAATGATGCTGATTCCTGGCTCTTTTCCTCTTGTCAGTTAGCCCAGGGCTAAGATTCCCCAGCGCACTGGGACAAGCGGCTCACCTTGATCCTTTTGTTCTCGCAGATCCTTCAATCTGGATTGTAACCTTCTTGTTTCTGTCTGTACAAATTCTTCTTAGCTTAAATCCTACCCCTTCTAAAAAGATTTACCTAGCTATTTATCCCTTAAAATTTCATTGCAATTAGAGTCACTGTCAGATCACTTGCGTGTGTACAGTGAGGTTGTATCGTTTGTATTAGTCAATCTGCTTTAGTAGATTATGCACATCACTTTGGAATCTCTGTTTTAGTCAGTTTTTCATTGCTGTGACCAAAAGACCTGACAAGAACATCTTAGAGAAGGAAAAGTTTATTCTGGCTCATGGTTTCAGAGTTTCAGTCCATGGTCAGGTGACCATAGCTCTGGACCTATGGTGAGGGGAACATCATGGGGGAAGGGCAGGGCAGAGGAAAGCTGCTCAGTTCCCGAGAGCCAGGAAGTAGAGAGAGCTCACGGGCAAGGAGCCAGTCAGGGATAATATAATCCTCCATGGGCACCTCCCGTGACCCACCTCCTCCAGCCATACCTCACTTGCCTATAGTTACCACCCATTAATTCATTCAAAGTATGAATCCATCAAATGGATTAATCCACTGATTAGGTCAGAGCTCTCCTAATCTAATCTTTTCACCTCTGAATATTCCTGCCTTGTGTCCCACATGAGCATTCAGGAGACACTTCATATTCAAACCATACTACTCTAACAGTACTGGAAACTTCCTGAGGGCAGAGACTGGGCCTAACTGCTGTCTTATATCCTTATTTAACTGCTGTCTTAGTACAGCTCCTGCAGACAGAAAGTTCTCTATTCTGTCTAACCTGATTTCCTCCTCTAAATTTTAAGCCTTGTACTTCCTCAGGAAAGATTGACAGGGAGTCACTTTCCCTCTAGTACTGGTCTTTCCAAAACATGAAGTCAATGTCTAAAATCCCACCAGCCCATTCTTTTTTTATTTTTATTTTTTCCTTGTAAGTGTCTTGCCTTTCTTCTGTCCTCCACAGCACCATTTACCTTTCATATTGTCCCTTGATTTCCTTCTCACTGTTCTTCAACACAGAGTCCAGACAGGACTTGTTACCTGAAGGGACACTGCCCATACACACCGTCCATGTCTGGTTTGAAGAGTTCTGTGGTTGCTGTGAGACTGGGAGGCCCATTGGCCAGGTGCTGATGAGCCTCATCACACAGGCCTGTGAAGGGGGAGACCTGGGGAGGTCCTAGAGACAGCATTCTGTCTTTGAAAAGGACTGGCATGCAAGGACCCAGCTTCTCTTTGGAAATCTCCACTTCTCGTCACCAGCAGGGCCTGTGATCACTGGCTCTGCCCTGACACTCACCGTGGCTGCCTGGGGGAGTGCTGCAGCTTCTTTGTGTGCTGATGTAAAAGAAAATGCTCACAGAGGCCTAGGGAATGCACAAAGCAACCAGCAGTTGTGTTAAGGAAAACAACTTTAGAGAGTCAGAGGATGGAAAATAGGAAATCGATGGCATGTGAAGACTGGGCAGAACAGTTAGGACTGGGAACCTGGCTCTTGCCTGTAGCTGGTTGGTTAGTATGAGTGGTGGTGGCCTGGATTTGTGTTCTCTCTTCTCCTGGAAGATGGTATGCTCCTGAGCACCCTCATACTTTCAAACCATGAGAAGAAACTACAGAAACCGGGTTATGCAAGTGTGGTTGGTTGAGTAAAAAAATGGCTGCATAAATTTTGCCTCCCTATGTCCATGTTACTAAGCCACTCCTCCCAGCATTGGGAAGAGTCTGATTTTCTATCCCCTAGAACTGGTCTGATTTTTTAAAAAAACTTGTTTTAGCAATAAAATGCCATCAAAATGATAGGTGTCAACTCCAAGCCTAGACCCTGAGAGTTTCTGTATGCTTCTGCTCTCTTTCCTGAGGAAGATATTACCATCTGGAAATCCTGAGCTAGCCTGCAGGATGATGGGACATATGTGGCCCAGTCACTTGCTGCCACTGCTGACCACCAATCACTAGGTATGGGAGTGAGACCTCCTCCACCAGCCAGCCCTGATCTTACCCACCCACTGACCACAATCACATGAGGGAGCCCCATCAAGACCAGCCAAGCCTGGCCCAAACCAGCAAGACCTGTCGGCTGACTTTGTGGGCTTGTCAGCAATAATACTTGTTGACTGTTTTATGCCATTGGGTTTGGGGTAGTTTGCAGAGGTTCAGGAGGTGGAAGAAAGTGGTATTGCTTCTGCTATGGTTTAGACCCCCAAGACCCACACGCTGGAGGCTTGCTCACCAGCCTAGGGTGCTACTGGGAGGTGGTGGCACCTTTGTGAAGGGGGCCTCAGGGGAGGAAGTGAGGTCATCGGAGGCAGGCCTTGAAGGCACCTTCTTGTTTTTCTTTCTTTGCTTCCCATCTCCATAAGTTGAGCAGTTTCCTCTGCCACAGGCTCCTACCATGATGGACCGTGCCACCACAGCTCAGCTGTCACTTCCTCCTTCCCTTACTTTCTCTCTTCTCTTTAGTTCCCTTAATTTTTGTCTATCACTTACCACATATTATTGAGATTTGAATGTCCCTTTCAAGGATCAGGCCCTCTAGTTCAAAAAATACCCATGTCCGGGCCTTCACTCAGAAAAATTAAACCCTGGGCATCCATATATTTTAAAGTACCCAAGTGAGCCTCATGGGGAGTCAGAGGTGAACCACGCCAGGTCTCGTCTCTTTGGACAAAGGTGAGTGTGAGATGTCCCCCACCTACACACACCTCTGTAGCCTCAGCTCTCACTGGGCCTCTGCTCTCGTTGGTGCTAACTGCTGCCTGGAGCCCCAGGGTGACTCCCTCTTAGTGCCATGTTCTACTGTCACTCTGGTCTCCACAGAAAAGTAGAGTGAAAAACATGTTTCTCCTTGTTGTCCTGTCCAACAACGTCCACAAAACCTCCGACAAGGCTGTTTCCTGTAATATATTTTACAGAAGGGACATAGAGAAATGCAGAGGGTAGCATATGGCAAAGCGCTGAAAATGAACATTGGCTTGTTCTTAAAAGACTTTTGGATGTTTCCACCAACATTAGCTTCTCACATTTTGGACTCTTCTGAGTAATGACTTCTCTTCTCCTAATACACTTGGCTTTCCCCAATTATTTCCGTTCCTGCCTCTTGAATCTTCCCACCAGGGCTACTTATATGGACAAAAAATTCTCTCTTTATATCACAGAGCAATTCCTTGATTCACTCCCCCTCCTGGCAGGCCAGGCCCTGGGGACTGTCTTTTCATCACTTATAGCCCCTTGAGGTAAGTTGCTAAATAGAAGACAGTTCTCCAGTTTCAGGAGTTCTGCCTCAAGCTTTAACACAAGTGATTTTTACCCCTGATACCATGATATTTCACTCCTGATACTCCATGATGTTTGCCTGTGTCTGTCCCTGAACAGATAGCAAAAGACTTGAGAGCTGCTTCCATGTTATTCATGCCCACCAATGTGTTCTAGGGCTGAACAGAGACACATAGTAGTGCTGAGAAGGTGCCTGTTGGGCAAAGGATTCATGAATGAAAGAATGCAGGGATCCACTGACCAGTAGGAAGCTGGGGCAAATGTGCTTAAACATGCAGGAGGGACAAACCTTCATGAAGGAGTCCTTGGAGAATGCCAAAGGTCAAAAAGTAGGAAAGTCCTGCTTCGTTGTCAAATCTACAGAGACCAAGGTCAGTTAGAAACAAGACAGGCTAAAGTGTCACAAATGGAATTGCTTAGAATGAAGTGAGAGAAAAAGGAGGGGTGACAGTGGGTCATAGTGTCAGACAGGAAGGGGGGCATGGGAGTCCTTGGGCTTTGTGCCACATAGTATGAGACTAGATCAGGGGGTTTAATAAAGCAGAGCTGAGGAGGGAAAGTGGAATCCAGTTTAGACATTTCAGAAAAATTTATCTCTCTCTTAGTAAGACCTCAGATGTGTGCATAGTCACCCCCACCCCGCCAATCATGCATATTTAAGTATAGACCACACACACACAATCACAGAGGCTTATGTATGGACTGTTTGGATCAGACTTTTAGGAGCAGGTGTAAAAATGTCAGTAGCTTCAAGACTTAGCTGATGGTAAGTCCAACTTTCTTCTTGTAGGGAAGTCCTGTGATGTGGTACTTCAGAGACTGGGCTTGGAGTCAGACCATCTACTCTGCTGCTTCCTCCTCTCAGTAGTTGTGCAACCATAGGATGAGAAAACTGTAGGAGCTCTGATTTCCTCAATTCTACCTAATGCATAGGTTTACTATGCATTAAGGACAAGTGTTCAGATATATTTTTCTTGTGCCTTTGATGCTGATGATCTTCAAGGAATGTAGAAACAAGGTGTTTTAGGGCTGAACAGAGATACATAGTAGTGCTTAGAAATTACTAGAAGCATTAATTGCATGTACTTAGCATAGTCTTTGGCACTCAAGAAAATAATGCAATTATTAGTGGGAGTATTCAACAGATAATTCCTGACTGGCAACACTGGGCCCAGTGCTTTGCTAGGCTGATGGACGTGAAGAACACCATCTTAGTCACAGGTGTTTGCAACTAAAGAAACCCCTCATATATATACATATATACTGCCTCAGGTCAGGAGGTGGTGGCAATTGGGGTGCATCCTAAGTGTCCCATCCAGGTGTTTAAAAACTCACTCTTTCAATTGCATTGCTGACTCTGGACTGGGAGAAGAAAAAGACACTGCCTTGCAGGAGGGAGAATCATCTGCAGAACAGTCCATTCGGCCACAGCCCATTCGGCCGCATCCCAGGTTTTCCTAGGAGATTTCCCCACCATCCAAAAACCGATGAGGTCTGACCTTGCAAGATGGGATGAGCTCCCAGCCTGGAGCAGTGTGACTGTAGCTGAGGACGGGCCCATTCATAACCCAGGCACAGACAGACCCGTTAGCGACATTGCTGCGGGCGGGCTATTACTTACAATGTAGTTAGTGTCGCTTAACCAGAATGGATGGGCCGCAGCATTTGAGAGAAGAGCCCTAAATCTGATGGAGAGGAAAATAAGTTACAGCCATGGTGGGCTGGTCTAGGGAAGCAGGGGGCAGAGACAGGGGTGACGACCAAAGACAGGTCCTCCCTACTCAAAGCAATTGTTTTTCTCTTTTGCTAAAATGTTCAAGATTAAAGCCCCCAGGGAGGACTCTAAGGTGAGATTAAATCATTGCTCAGGGAAAAGTGGACAAGGCTGCAATGAAAATAAGAACTCTGGGAAAAACAGCAACAGGGGCTAAGGACAGTGAGAAGAATGTCCATGGGGAGGTGGCACTGGAAACTGGAACTGGACATTTTTCTAAGGTGTCCATGCAGCTAGTGGAGTTCTGCCATCTTAAGGGTCTTCTCTGCAGTCTTCAAAGTTCAAAACAAGCCTTTCCTAAAAACCATCAAAGCTTTCCTGACCATCGGCTGAAAAAAAAAAAATTTTTTTTTTACACTGTCAAGTTCTAAGACCCACCATGATTTCTTTTCTCTCATGAAGTTCTTTTGCTGATGGAGACCACCCAGAAAGATATGGGTAGATAAATTTTCTAGTCTCCCCTGATCTTGTTTCTACGTTCCTTGGAGATCATCAGCAATGTCAAAGGCACAAGAAAAATATATCTGAACACTTGTCCTTAGAAACATTTTGCAGCCAGATCCCTGATAGGACGCCCCAGTGGACCCTAGACCACCAGCCCCCAGCTCAAGTCCCATCTCCCCAGGAAAGTCTTTCGGAGTTCCCAGACCCACAGTGCTTTCTTCTGCACTTGGTGGGGAGTTGATTTGGCTCCAGTCTAAAAATCTACAATCTTTGAGCCGTCAAACTTACCCCTACGTCTCTGATTCTTTCTATACAATGTATTCACCATAATACCTACTTCACAAAGTGATTGTGATTATTGAGAAAATATGTGTGAAGTACTGAGCCCCATGCACATTCAATAAAGAGTGTTTCCTTACATTCTCTCTTTTTCTAGACTTGCAAATCAATAGAGAATTCTGTCCCAGGAGTCAAGTGATTAAATTTTTTGTTTCAGCTTCACTACTAAATAGCAAGCTGAACTTGGATGGGTCATTTTATCTTAACCCCTCATTTTCTTTAACTTATAAAAACGGGATGATAATTTCACAGAATTCTTATAAGGATCAAGAGAGAAAAAAAAATGGATGGAAAAGTTTTTGCAAGGTGTTAAGATGCAAGATTAAAAGAGGGAGATCTGTTGAGAAGTTTTCTAGCCCAGTCTTCTACCAGGCATTTACCAAGGCTCTAGAACTTGCGGGAATGGAAAAAATCACAATGTTCCATTATTGGCAGCCACAAAAATGTAAAAATTACATTTAAAATTTACTTAACAAATATTGTGGAGTTCCAATTATTTTCCCAGTCACCATGTTTTCCTGTAATATGGCAATAAACCAGCAAAAATGGTGCCTCCCCCATGAACGTACATTGGGTGTAAATGCAGCCCCCTAGGTCAATAAGCACTAGTATACACACACACACACACACACACACACACACACACACACACACAGCTCCTCAATCTCAGCTTTCTTCAAAGGTTCCCCATGAGCTGCATAAGTGGGATGAGTGCAGTGTCTTTCTTCTTCATCCATCCCCTAGATATTAAAGAGGCAAAAAACGTGCACCTGGTTCTGGAGTTAGGCTTTTCAAAGATATTAGAGCAACACTATCTGCTCTAACAAATAAGTACTCTCCTATCTGGCTGAATACAATAGATATTTGTTTTCTCATTCTCTTAATGGTCACTGCTGGAAGCCCTTCCACATGGTAATTAGGGTCCAGAACTCTTCAATATTGTGTCTCTGTTATTTCTTAGGGATATGGAATCCTCTGCATTCAGCTGGCGAATGGGAAGAGAGAGGCTCTTAAGCTCCAGGACTTGAAAGTGGTGCACACCACTTCTGCTCACATCCCATTGGCAAGAATTCTAGCCATATGGCCTTTCCTAGCTTCAAGAGAGGCTAAGAAATTAGAATCCACAGTTGGGCAGCTCTTTGTATCATCATCTCCAGTAAAGAAGCTAGCTATCTCTGCCATTAAAAGGGTCAAGTCCATGGTAGTAAGAGTAATGTGCATTTGAAGGTGATATGGGTGGTCTTTGGAAGGAAATTGTCATTGGGATACCTTTTTTTCATTTTAGGGATCTCGTCCCAGGCTTTTTTCCCACCAAATTTGCAGCCATGAGTTTATCTTTCTCTCCATATTGTGGAGACAGCTGAAACTGAGCAGAGGGAATGTCTGAGGCAGCAGAATTTGAGAGCCAAGAGTGAAACCGGGACTGACCCTTTTTTAATTCTGGCCTCTAAGATAGGCATATGGGAAAGAAACGCCTGGTCAGGGAGGAATTAAAGAACAAGGACTTTAAGAAAGAAGATGAGTAAAGAGATAAATTTAGGAAACTTAGAACATCCAGGTGGGATGCATAGGGTACCACATTTCAGTGTAGTGCTAGGGACTAGGTAACTTAGAAGAATCTATAGTTTTATAAGTCTTCCCTTTTCTTCTCCACTCCTTCCCTTTTTGCTCTGTGGCCTTGAGCAGATCAGGGGTAGCCTGTTCTTTGGTTTTAGGATAAACGTTAGCCAACACCTTCAATTTGAAACAACCATAAGTAAAAAAGAGCCACTAGCAGATAATGTCAGAGCCTGAGAGATATAAACCCAGTTCTCCCAATGCTTATGTCCTCAAAGCAATAATAAGATACATCCTGAAAGGTGTGGGTTTAGAGCTCCCTGTGTTCTAACTGTGCTCACTATTATTTCAGATGTGGCACTGGAGAAGAGGAGCACCATTATCTCAATGTGTGTGGACAGTTCAGTGCACAATAGGTTGGGATTATTAACTCTCTTATTCAGGACACTACATTTCTAATAATGTTACATTAGTTTTGTTGAAAGTCATGTACCATGCTATTACATAATGAGCTTACAGTCAACTAATCCCCTATGGCTTTGTTTTACATGAATTTCTGGAAAACCAAGACTTTTCTTATTGTATTTACACAGTTAATTTTGGATCTAAGAGTGGGACCTTAAGTATATCTGATGAGTTTAATCTTGTATATTCCCCCCTATCTTTCTAATCTGTCTTTTGAATCTAGATTTGCCACTCAAAGTCATTAGCTATCCCTCCCAGCTGGGTGCCATCTGCAACCTTGATAAGCAAGCTTTCTACCAGGCTTAGACAGACATCAGTGATGGTCAAGTTTCAGCAGACCACTATTTTGCATAGACTATTGTTAAAATGAGCTTGTATCTCTTTGCATGTATTATTCAATGAAAGGAAAATTAGTAGGCCAGTCAATTTATGGATGAGCTCCTGCCTACTGACAAGGTGACATAAAATTTTAGAAATGTGTCTATTTTACTTTTGTATTTCTCCTGAAAGGTGGAAGGAAATAGCAGAAGAATGCTTTTTGGTGCTGGTTAATTTTTTTCTTCTTGTTTGGAGGCTAATTGATATCTAATAGGCAACATAATCTGCAGATATTCAGAGAAAACTCCTGTTTTCCCATCCAAGTCAGCTTCATCTCAGAAAATGAAAACTTCATTCTTTCAATTGCTCAGTCCATAAACCCTTGGTGTCATCTTAACTCTTATTTTTCTCTTCTGTCTCAAATTCCAACCACCAACAAATATTTTTGGCTCAAACTTTCTTTACTACAAGCGCCACAACCCTGGTCCAAGCCACCATCGTCTCTTGGCTGGATGATTGCCAGAGCCTCTTTCCTCTTCTCCAACTACATTCTCTTCTCAGTAGCAAATGCAATTCTTTAGGAAACTAGCCAGATCATGCCACTCCTCTGCCCAAACCCTCCACTAGCCCCCAGTTCACTCAGAATAAAGTCCAAATGACCTGTGACCATCTACAGCATCCCCTCGGGTCCCACCTCTCCCTATGCTCCCCTTGCTGGCGAATCTCAGACACAGGGCTCATTGTCCCTGGATCATCCCAGACAAGAGCTCACTTCCCACAGGTCATTTTTTGCTAGGGCTGTCTCTGACCATCCTGGATAGAATCGCACACCTCTCCCCCTCCCCAATCTTTCCCCCTCCTTATTATTCTATTTTATTTTTCCCTTAGCATTTAGTACTACATGGCATAATACATTGAATTCTGGTTTATTGTCTGTCTAGAATATAAACTGCATGAGGGCAAGGGCTTTGTTCTGCTTGCTACTGTACTCCAGAGTCTAGAACATTGCCTCACACATAGAAAGCTCCCAGTAAATACTTGTGGAGCGAATGAGCAGATGGCACTGGGCTAGACTCCAAGTTACCCATCTGGGCTCAGTTTCCCCAGTTATAACATATTAGTTCAGTGAATTTCAAACTTATTTTCCCCTAACACTGGAGAATGCTTCCTTTAAGTGAATGTATACTGACACAGATTATCAAATAGATAATTTCAACCAGAAAATCCCCACTTTTAATTACATTATTTAATTATAGTGAGTTTTTCTGGTTGAAATGAGGGAAGAAAATAAAATGAAGACCTACCCCCTCATCAATGTCTCTGCTTCAGTTTCCTCACAGAGATAATTTTAAAACCACAAGACCAAACCATTTTATAACCTGGTCACCATGCCTAGGAGTTACCAGAATTCATTACTAAGAATAACTGTGGTAGATCATCATTTAGGAGATTTTTTTTTTTTTTTTTTTTTTTTTTAAGGGGGAAGCAGTCATCTTTTAAACAGCGCTGGAGCTCAGTTCTCACTTCCTCTTTTTTCTCCCCCCCCCCGCCAGCACTGAGGGAGTGGGATGGATTAGATGATCTCTGAAGGTCTTGTTTCAGGATGAAGATTATATGATGAAACATGAGCAGTGGGCGCTGTCCTAATGGGCCTTCCTGCCTGAGATGGGATAAAGGAGCTGTGGGTTTTAGGAGAAGATGAAACTGAAAATTTTAATGGGACTCAACCCATTGCTGAAATGGAGGAACATCAAGCCTCCCAAATTAAATGTGGATTCAATTAGAAATTTCACTGAAATTTCAAATTACAACCATTTTTCCCCCTAAACGACAGAATTATATGGCGTTGCGGAGGAACTGACAGGTAATTTGGGAAACTAAAGGTTCCTTGGACTCTGTAGTTAATGGAGAGTTTAGCACCAATTCCTGTGTAATTTGCACTTCTGAGAAGCAGAATTATTATAAAGTCAGACATCTCCAGCACTTTCAACTCTTGGATCTGCTGGGCTCTAAGATGACCAGGAATGTAGAAGGACCAAGGTCAGAGGTTGCCATTTCAATATCTGAGGCTGCCCGGCTCCCCCAAACTGGCATTTGAACTGAAGAGTTGAAAATTGGAGGTGACATTCAGAAGTCTCTGAAAATTATAACCCTGACTTCCTCCTTGAAAAGCTTATCTGAATCCTAGCTTATCCTTTGATGAGGTTACTGAAAAAGCACTCTGCTCTGAGCTCTTGAAAGATAACAGTGAGCGCAAGTGAGGCCTGGCAGTATCCCTTGGGGGAAAACAGTGGCGGATGTAACAAGCAGGGGACATTAATTAAAGAGTCTGGGCAACTTTCTGGGGATGAGGGAGTCTGCCCCTTAAACCTCTTCTCCCTGGGCTCCTCCTGGGAGTGGCGCCCTGAGCCATGGGCCCCGGTAATAGATGCTCCCTCCCACCACCGCTGCCGCAGGGAGCAGCATTTGTGCCTAGAATGGGGTCACTCGGGAGGGCATGGCCTCCCCTGCTCCTCAGCTGGCTGCTCTGCTTGTCTTTCTGTCCCACAGGGATGGAAGCGAGGCGGTGCAGGGCTGAAGAGGCCTCCTTCCCAGGGCATGCCACCTGTCCCAGCAGTCCTGCCACTCCGGCCCCCATCAGCGCAGGAACAAAAACTCCCTCTGCTTTTGAGATGCCACTAGAGTTGTCCCTGACTATTGTCCTCTATGCTGGCTTCCCCTTTTTCTGAACGCCACACTGCTTAAGGTCTCTTCGCTATTTTGGCCCTTTCCAAAATGGCTTGTTGGCTTCAGAACTTTCCAGCTAGGTGTTAGGGCCCACGAAAGCAGGGACCATGTCTTAAACCTTTACTGCCTCCCAAGCTCCTTACATGTTACTGAATACATGAAAGTCCCCGGAAATACCTTGTTCATGAGGCGAGGGTGCAGGGAGGGTGTTCTTTCTGTAAGTGTGGCCTGGTCAGGAGGATCCCCTGAGCAGTCCTGGTTCCTCTGCTCCTGCTGGCTCTGTGACTACGGACCAGTGAATTTATCTTTGTCACCCTCATTTTCTTTACCTGTCATGAGAGGTAGAAAAACCAGGCTTACTTATTTTACAGCATAGTTTTAGTGGTTAAAAGGCAAAATAAGTATCTTTGGTTATTGGTCAAAATTATGATTTTCTTTTTGGTTTATAAATACATAGGATTTAGGTGAGATTTTAAGACAGTTCTGGGGTCCTGTTTTTAAAGATAATATTTATGATTTTTAATATTATTCATTGTTCAATCAGTATGCAATGCGTACTCTCTGTATGCAGAGTATTGTGTTACCTGTAAGGGATAAAAGGATCAATCTCAGCCTGCTCCTGCCCCATGATCCTACACTTCAATGAGAACAATAAGGCTGGCAGACAACTAAGAGGTGAAATAAAAGCTTTTTTTATGTAAGAAAAATTATTATATTGTAATGTCTATTATTATGTATCTTATTCTAGTTGTACTAATTCTGAAAATATGTACCTATATGATTCCCAAAGTGTCAAGCCACAGAAAAAAATCTGTTTCTGTTCCTTATAAAACAAATTCACTTGATCTATAGGTTGTTTTACTGTATTAAAACAAGCAGTTATTTGGGGAAGAAACAAACATCTTTACTCTGTGAGAATCTGAAGGGGGAAGGATGAGTTTTAGAAATTCACTACCAAGTGCACAGGTCTGTGGGCAGCTAAAGTAACACCCTCAGACCCGTTACCAACCTTCAAACAAATCCTCAGGAGGCCAAGAAACATCTGCAGTAGAAGCAGGGCCAGGCAAGCAGCCAGGGAGGGCTCAGTGCTAAGGAAGGGGTGCAGAAGAGCAGGAGGCACCACAGGGGCTGTACGGAAGCAAAGACTTCTTGGATCCGGGAGTCCAAGTTGAGCAGTAAACAATCATTGACTTTGCAAACAGTGCGTTCTTTCCCAAACCAAAGAGTAATCTTCTTATGTGCACAGTGTGGAAAGGACAGTTGGTCCCAGGATGGTCTTTTCAGCCACGGCCGCACACACAGATAACAGTTATTGTAGTACCACCATTCTCTAAAATAAATGACAGATAAATACGAATCTGGGTAGCTCACACATGGACGCACTGTCTTCATAAAGTCCTTGTGGAATATAAAACTTTAATAACCCTGGTCTTAGGGATGGTAGGAAAAATCTGTAAATAGTGTTTTAAAACAAATGTGCTAAAGTTTATGAAAACTGTACTATTCATTGATACTGTATAAAATTTGATGTGTTTATATAGAGAGACAGTCTTGTTCTACCTAAAAATGCCTGGAAAAGTGTCTGGAAATAGCAGGTGTCAACAAATTAATTTTATAAAGCTGTATCTAAATGTTGTTAAAATGGCGAGATCAGCAATGAAATATTCAGTCATTTTATTCTATTAAACACGACTCTGTGGGATTGACCATTTGTTTTTCCTTCATCAGAAGCTTAGCTCCATGAGATTGGATTTCATCTGTTTTGTCCATTTATGTATGTTCAGTGCCTAGAACAGTGTTGTTTGGCACAAAGTAGGCTCCTCATAAATATTTACTTAGCGAATGACTGAATGGATAAATTTGTTGACTGAGAGAATTGATTTCAAGTCACTATTAACAACTAAGGCAGCTTCTGTACTAGTTGAACGGAGATGCATATTAGCTATGCAAGGAAAGTTCATTCTTTTATTCATTTATTCTCCATTTATTTAGTTATTTATTCATTCATTCAAAAAACAGCTATTTAGCATTGACAATGTGCAAGTCACTGTGGTGGAAGACACAAAGTCGCATTATGGGAGACACAAAGATGGACAAGAAACATTTTCCTCCATTAGAGAAGGTATAAGTGTGTTTATGTTGTGGAGAAGCCGTGACCAAATGGAACAATTGGATAAGGGCTGAATTAGAAAGATAGCCTCTCAAGCTTCCTTAATTCTGAGATTCCAGGATATCATGATTAAAGTGCTGATTTCAGATAATTTCTATGCTACATACAGCCTGATGTTATTGAGACTTCAAAGTGAAATACTTTCAGTTGCAGGGGCTTTATAAGAATGCATATTTTGATTAAATTGGTATTTGGAAACAAGTTGATCAACAGACTGTGCTGGGTTCTAAGTGGCCCCATGTCACTTTGTCAGATAATGCACCCTCTGCTCCTTCCACAGAGTGGTCCAGTGGACAGCCCAGATCCAGGCTGGACCCAGCTGGTGGCCATCCTGAAGAGCAAGTCACCATATTGTGTATCTTCCCTGGGCTGAATCACCATGCTCCTACTACTAACACAGAAAGGGGATGTTAATAAGAATAAACTTAAGGAGGATGACAGATACAACCCCAAAGCACACAGAAATTAGCTTCAGGTAGAATCAACCCTTCCATGATATGGGCCTTAGTGTCCAATAGGTTTTCTCAGACATCAGCTCATGGACTCTTTTAAGGTAACTATTTTTTCTCTACCCATTTAAGGCCACAGAGCCTTAAAGTGAGAATGTCTTTTGTCCAAGTTAACACAATCAACCAGTAGTAGAAACTGAGATATGTTTTTTCCTCAGTACCACAAAGCATCCCATGCTGCATGCTATGACTCTGTGGGAGAACAAAAGTCCTTTCTCGGCACAGCAAGAGACTCTGTCTGCCAGAAGGTGGGGATATCAAATAGTGTAGTCTTCATCCCCTAAGACTAGGCAATATCTCTCTGCATCTCTGGTGTGGCATGACCCTCTGGGCCCCACAGTCCAGTCAGCTGGCAGCTGTAGGAGAGGTGCCCTATCCTTTATGCTTGTCAAATTCATGAATGTATTAAGGTGTCAAGAGAAGACAGCTCCAGGGAGATTTTGGACCACATCCAAGACCCAAGATGACTGGGTTGGCAGAGAAACTCTCTGCCTCAGTTTTCTAGGGGAACTAACAAGTGTACTTCTGCCCCGAATCATGACAGGTGAGCTAGTTTGAGATCATTATGTCTATTGATGCCATTTATCTTTTCAAGCCACCACCATAAAGGGTCACTTCAAAGGACATTGGGGCCATGTATGTGGAGGCTTTTGCAGCAGAATCAGAAACCCTGGATTCAAGTCCTACTTCTATCCTTCACAGTATATGTGGTTTGGGGCAGGATACCAGAAAGTACCTATAAAATGGAGGAAAAAAATGATATACCCCCACTAGACAACAAGCTTTATAAGAAGATCAAATAAAATACCATTTATGAACATTCCTTGGAAATGTGCATATAATGCACAAACAGGAGTATTTTCCCTGAGTCTGAAGGGTGTGATGAGTCATCCTCAACCAATCCTCCACCCTTCAGGGTCTGGTGTCCCCACCCCAGCCACTGGCAGAAGATGGACAGTCACTAGCTGGTTACTGCTGAGAGCAGCAGTTTTAGGTTTACCAATACTGGCTCATAACCCAAGGGGTGGAACTAGGATTCCTAGATGCAAATTACATAGCAGAAGAATTTGGCTTCACAATCATTACTATAATAACAATCAACAAGTATCGAGTGTTTGCTCTATGCCTCTACTAAGTTCTTTGCCTATATGAACTTATTAAATATGTCAAGCAAGGTCATGATCAATCATTCAATAAATATTTATTGAGTTTATCCAATGTGTTGAACTCTAAAATAGGAACCAAATCACAGAGATGAAAAGACAGAGTTCCTTTTCTCAAAAAGCTCCTGGTCTTTTAGAGGGGCAAATATAAGAATACAATATATTAAAAGATTGAATGGGGCTATGCATCTAAAAAGCTAGGGGGATGGAGGACGCAGGTTTGCCAGGAACTGTCAGGCAAAGTCAAAAGGAGAGAGCCTGGGAGCCAAGGCTTGAAGGATGTATTTGCAACCAAAGCTAGATTTGCCCATCTGTGCAACGTGGCAGAAAGAGTACCCCTCAAATTATCAGTGGGAAAATAAATATTGCTCTGTATCATGTGGGCTAAATTAGCTGCTCCAGGGGCCAGATAATGACACAAATATGATTGTGCGAAGCGAGATATTATAACGTATTTCATAAGCTGCAGTGATATTTTTTCAGCTCATGAAAAACAAGATAATGCCCATAAAAATAAGATATTATGGCAAAATCGGTATTAATTACCAGGAGCCAAAGTGCACTGCTTGAGGCTGTAAAACTTTTAATATTCCAGAAGAAAGCAGTTCAAGTAACAGGCTAACCACGATCGCTTAATCGCTTGGCAACATCCCAGCCTATCTGGGTGAACAACAGACCAGAGGCGGCACAGTCAGCCCAAACAAACTGCCCCGTGAAGCGTTGCTAATTTGCCTGAGATGGCGGGGTGGGGTGAGGAGGGCTGAGAGCAGAAAGTGGCCTCCTTGCAATTTACCTTCTTACTGTTGATGAACTGGGCTCGGCTGAATGCCACAGGGTTGGCCTCTTCAGGGCTTTTGAGATGCAATGGGCCATTGGTTCCTTAAGGTCTGGCTTTTCCAGTTGCTGTCGGTATAGATGAACTACATGGGTTCTTGGGGTGGAAATTTCACCCTCTGCCCTGCTTCTTCCCTTTCCCCAGCTACACACACACATATGCAGGCATACACATGTGTGTACACTTAGAGCTCAGAGCTCCTACCTTATGTAAAGGTCAGGATCTATCTAACTGCTTCTATTTCCACACTTTGATTGTGAGACCAAATTGGCGACAGCCTCTCATGTGCTATAAACGAAATAGAAACATATGCACATGCAGCGATAAAACAGATCTGAAACGACATTCCTGCCGCCTGTTGGGTGGCAGCTGAAATCAGACATCTTAACGTATGATATTATGGGAATTACCCACATTAAGATAAAATATCTGGATTTAAGTAACTGTCTTTTGCTCTGAATTAACTTGAAGATTGAACTCAAGAAAACAAAGGCAAATGACTCACAGCTAGGCAATTTATTTCACAGCCACTGTGCCCGGCTGCTGCTCTGGTGGTGACACCATGCAGGAATACCAGTGGTTGTTTTCAGTTTTGCTAATTGGGGGCAGAGAATCTAGCTGTGCTCCGGCTTTCAGGACACCAAGGGAACCGAGAAGGCTGGCCTATAACCAAGAGGTGTGCTTAGAAGCTCGATGCTGTGAGCCTCTGAAAGAAACAGGAACAGGGCCTGCTTATTCTTGAATATCAAGCACATAGAAGAGGCCTTAATATAGAGTGGGTAATTTTCAAGTATTTATGGAGTGAATGACGAGATGTGGCAACTCCTTTCTCAACCACCAAGTACATTCTCCCTTCCTTCTGCTTCCCCATTCCTTTCCTTGAACATTTTACACCAATACAAACTTCTACTTCCCTCACCTGGTTGGAACCTATATTGCAGCAGTACCAGCATTAGCTAGAGGCAGGAAGGTTCCTTTTCTTAAAGGACTTTGCAAGATTGTGTGTTATCAATCACACCAGTTCTATTCCTCACTTCCAGGAGCACTTTTCTGGCAGTCTCCCTTGCAGGCTGACATGCAGACCTAACAAGAAAGACAAGATGGTTTGTTAATTGGAATAGGGGCAGCAAATACAAAAGTCTTCAAGGATTCTCTGTTAGTTAGCAAAGGACTTCACTGTCCTGAGCTGGCCATGTGGCATCGTATGCGGGGCTAGAGCGTGGACCTGGGTGCCACTTGCAAGTCATAGATGTTTGCTTCTGCTACATGTGGCTGATGTTCTGCTGTGACTTAGATTTCCAGGGGAAAGCCAGGTAGATGGTCTCCATTTCTCCACAATGTTTTCTTCAGCTTCACCAATTCCACCGAGTTTGTTCAGAGAGGCCAGAAAAAATAGTTGTGGTTAAGGTATGGTGTACTCAGAAGGTATACCAAAAACTCTTGCTTTTTCTAGGATGGGCAACATCACATACAGGCATTGAGATGTGAAGATCTGAACTGAGATGGACCTTTGGATCCTTTTAATAGCCTTTACTAAGTCTGCTGGGAGAAGAGTGAGGTGTTAGGCCTGAGCTGGGAGCTGAGCAGGGAAAAAAGAAGTAACAGAAATAATCCCTGTTCTTAGAAGTTAGTATGTGAGACACAGAGGCATATGTACATGACACTACAGAATACATTGTAAGTCATGGTAGAGGTGCAAGACCAAAGAAGGGGGAGAGAAGGAAAGAACCGGTGGATAGAAGGTCAGGGAGAGGGTTAAATCTTGAGATTAGGTTGGATCAGAGAATCTTGGGGGTGGAACCAGTGAACAGAAGGGGGAGATTTTCGTGCAGATGTTTCAGATACTGTGGCATTGGAACAGTGATAGATTAGTTGATCAATGAGTCAGAATAGAGAACCACCAACAGACCCACTCATAGGTGAATTTAATATATGATCAATGGTCTTGAAGACCACCCGGGAGGTGAGGGGCACCCTAACATCGGGGCCAGGACCGTTGCAAGTACTTAGAAAAAACAAGTTGGGGATCCAGTAAGAAACTTAATCCTAATGCCTACATCATAAACACAATTTTTTAAAAAACTAAAGACTTCAATGTGAAAGACCAAACTGTAGAGCTTTTAGAAGTAAATAAAAGAGGTTGTCGTTGTGGCTATGAGCTGCGGAAAATTACTTAAAGCACAAAAAGCATTTATAATAAATCCAAAAGCCGATATATTTAACTACATTAAAATTAAGAATGTATGTTCGCCAAACAATGACATGAAATGAAAAGACAAACCACAGATAGGAAGAAACATATTTGCAACAAACTGATTCAGTAAAGGATTAGTATCCAAAATACAAAGAATTCAGACAAATCATTAAGAAGAAGAGGAACAATTCAACAGTTAGATATGGGGAAGAATAGACATGAAAAATGCCTATATATATTACATGAAAAATGTTTCCCACCATATATGTGTGTATGTGTGTGTGTGTGTGTGTGTGTGTGTGTGTGTAGGCAAAGGGTCAAGAATTGGATGGAAAATGGGCAGGTTGGGCATGCAGTAAGGAGAGGTTCTTGCAAAGGTTTGCTACAACCACCACCTTTTGTAACTCCTTCCAAAAGCCTTGCATGAAACACGCGGATTCAGTTTGCACTCGCAGGTCTTAGGGGAAAGTTAGAACATGAGGTGAATGGCTTATAGATAATTTGCAAAATCATATGCCAATAATACCGCTTCAGAAGCCATACTGTAGGCACCTCTCTGTATTCGATCTGCAGCCCGTGAGATTTGTGCAGACCAGGTACAAAGCCTGCAGCAGTGGGCCCTAAATTTGGTTGAATTTGACAGTCACCTCCATTCATCACCCTCCCTTCACCCCAAGACTTCTGCGGGGATCCTGGCCCCATGGGCTTACCTGTAACATTCCCATGACAGCACAGGGCTGACGAAGCTCTCTCCTTTGGCTAAAGCAGCCAACACCAATAGACAGAAGCCGCTCTTCAAGAAAATTCTTCAAAGGCCTTATTGCCTTGAAATGCTATGCACTATTTCCGTGGGCTCTTAAACAGAATAATTCATTAGTCAGTGAAGAACAATCAATATCACACTCCGACAATTTACACACTGACTCTGTTTACCCAGTGGACCCTCTCTGATAATATTATTTATGATCCTAAATAACTCCTTCGACGTTCAATAGAGCCGGGGGGTGCCTCTGGGACCAGGACACAATCAAATTATGAAGACATATGGTTTTCTCAGCCCTGGAAATGTTCAGATGCATTTCATTGATGTTACTCTTGCAGTGGTACCTTCCCTGGTCCCTGTTACAATCTTCCCACAGTGCCTGGTGGAGGAGGCTCCTCTCTGGGAAGGGACTACATGGTGCATGGGGAGATGTGGCTGTCAGGGGCATCTTAACTGTGACTGTTTTGGGATTCTCCAGAGAGAAGGGCACACTGAACAGGACATGGATTCCAGACTACACTACCATAGGGATGCCACTAGACTTTGCCTGTGGGAGGGTATGGAACTCATGTGTCTGGGAGGAATGAATAGAGAAGCTGAGCGAGAGATGAGAAAGCTGGGGTGGGGGAGTCTATAGTAGGGGTAAAGTTAGGGAACAAGCACAGGGTCGAATAAATACACTAGGGTTCATGAGATTTCAGGGTCGTCACCAAACTTACTTCTAGACAGAAGAGGGAAGTGAGATGATCTACCCAGTTAATTAGTTGACTTGTTCCAATGAACATGTACTATTTACGTAGTTAAAAATAAGAGAGATTGCAATTCTCTTTCCCTTTCTTTCTTCTCCCCTCCCTCCTTCACTCCTTCCATCTCCTCCTGTTTGTTTCTTGTTCTCTCTCCCTGTCTCCTATGCATACCCCAGGTTAGAGAAGCCACATCAAGAGGGACTTTGTTACCATGTGATGAGCAGCTAACTGCACGCTGGGGTACCTTGTGAGTGTCGTGCCTCTCAGTGCACATCCTGAGGCCATTTGCTATGAGGAAGCATGAAGGCAAAGGGCTGAAGGGGGCAAAGAGGGGACTTACAAAGGTAGGGGCACTGCGGTCCCCATTTGTCTCCTCAGGAGAGCAGTCTAGAGATAGGGGGGCTGGTGTTGAAGCCAGGGAGGGCTCAGTCCAGGGTTTCCTAGGCTGTTTGCATCCCGGTGTCCTGATTCCAGCTTGGCAAGGAAGCACCAGAGCCAAGAGCCCAGCCACTTCAAGCCGTGCCATCCCTAGGAACCAGGAGCAGTGCACACCTGGGCACCTGTGATCTAAGCCCTTGAGAGGTTGAGGCAGGAGGAGCATAAGTTTGAGTCCAGTCTCAGCGATTTAGCAAGACTTTGTCTCAAAATACGAAATCAAAAGGGCTGGGAATGTAGTTCAGTGGCAGAGTGCCCCTGGGTTCATTCCTTAGTACCAGAAATAAATAAATAAATACATACATAAATAAATAAATAAATAAATAAATAAATAAATAAATAAATAAAATAAAAAGGGTCCTGGGGCCTTGGGCACATGCCAACACCTGGCATTCAATCCCTTTCCACATACTCCTCACGGCAACCCTGAGAACTCAGTGAAGAGGACACTGTCACCCCCACTCCTATTCAGGGCAGGCAAGGGTGCCAGCCTGCACTTCAGACCTAGTACTGGACACTCTGCTCTCCTCAGCCAGGGGTCTCTCCATTGCCCCGCAGTGCTTCTACTTCTCTGGCTTATGTGACTAAAGGCTGGCTGTTCTGGACAAAATAGTAGCCTGTGACAGAGGCCCCAGAGCCCAGAACACCCTGCAGAGTGGGAAGATGCCCTCCAGGGTCTACCCTGATGCTTCTCTGCTTCCATCAACCACCAGATCATTGCTGCATGAGTTTCATTTTTGCTCCAGCTTCCCTCATTTCCTTCTGTTTTAGTCATCTTTGCCTCATTGTGACCAACAGACCTGACAAGAACAACTTAGAGGAGGTAAAGTTTATTTTGGCTCATGGTTTCAGAGGTCCAGTCCGTGGTCAGGCTACTCCATAGCTCCGGGCCCACGGTGAGACAGAACATCATGGCAGAAGGACAGCGTGGAGAAGAGCTGCATGGGACATAACCACCAGGAGTTAGAGAGAGCTCTGCCCAAACATGAACCCCAAAGGCATGCCCCCAGCAACCTACTTCCTCCAGCCACACCCCACCTGCCTACAGTCACCACCTAATTAGTCCATTCAAATTAAGATGGACTGTTTAGGTTACAGCCCTCTAATTATTTCACTTCTAAACATCTCCTCCCTCCTTTCCCTCCTTCCTCCTCCCTCCCTCCTTCCCTCCCTCCCTCCCTTCCTTCCTCAGGAATTGAACCCAGGGGTGTTTAGCCACTGAGCCACATCCCCAGCCCCTTTTTAAAAAAATATTTAAAGTCCGGGTCTTGCTGAGTTGCTTAGGGCCTCACTAAGTTGCTAAGGCTGGCTCTAAACTCACGATTCTCCTGCCTCAGCCTCCCAAGCCACTGGGATTACAGGCGTAATTACCTCTAAACATTCTTGGATTGTCACACATGAGCTTTTAGGGGATGCCTCATAACTAAACCATAACACCTTCCTTCATTTTTCTCTTTCTCTCTCTTCTTTCTTCCTACCCTCCTTTCCTTCTTTTATCCTCAAATATTTACTGAATACCTATCATGCCCCAAACACCCAGATAGAAGTTCTAAGAGATAAATCAAGAAGACACCTGCCTGCAAGAAACTCATTCAACTGGCCAGAGATGAGAGGCACCCACACTGACCTTACTGTGGGGTAGGTAAAGGAGCAACTACGAGAGAGGTTGCTCTTTGAGCAAGCCTGATGTGTGGGGTGAGACCGCAAAGCAACTATCTTTGGTTTCAGACTGTTCATCTACACTTATTCAAAGAGAATAATTCTTCTACCCCTGGATATGTACTTGGGCAAATCCATGACTTTTATGAACATTTTTGGTAATAAAAAGTTCAGTGACACCTTAAGTCACATTTAGACTCTACTCACAATTAGAATGTCTAATTTCAGGTGATAATCAAAGCTTTGAACTTCATACAAAGTTATAGCTACTTCTCCTCTCCCCTGTCAGTACCTGTTTCATCTGGGCTGGGGTTAGATGGCCAGCTCCCACTGAGGTCCTGCTGTCTGCATGTGGCCCCATGGGCTGGGCCCAACTTAAGATCATCCCAGCTCTCTGGCTAGCAAGGTCCATATGCAGATCATAGAAAGCACTTGTGAACAGATTCTGAGAGGGCACCTTACCTTACTGTTCCCTGTGACTCAAAATATTTGTTGGGCAAGCGTCACATACCAGGTTTGGATTCTCCTATACTATGAGCATCTTAGCCTCCCCTCTCTAAGTGGCCCCATTGACGATCTCTAGCAAGCTTGGGTTGAGGGACAGTCATTCCCACCTATCCCTTTTAGGGAGGTAGAACTCACAGCTCAGTTCTCTCCAAAGAAATCCTCTTCACAAATTACCCTCCCTTCAGTTTGCAACACGCTCGTTCTATCTTCAAGAACAAGACGTCTTCTTCCCTAAGATACCTTAATGCTCTGAGATGGTCTTTGGCAAAACTGAACTGAATACTGGTACTAGAACTTCTTGTTCTTGAAGAAAGTGAAGATTTAGAGTTGTGAAATCAGTTTTGGGATATTTCTTTGGAACTTAGCATCCTGGCCTGGCTCTTTGCTTGAGCATCCAATACTCTGCTATCTCAGGTTCTGGACCCTGGTTTGGGTGGATAGTGAATGGCCAGGTCAGTTCTGGCTGGGCAGATGCAGTGATGTGAACATGTGGGGGTGTGTGGCATTCTGGATGGAATGAGGAGGTGGCATGTGAAATAGAACAGTGCCAAGATTAACCCTGTGCAGAAGCACAAAGACCATGGACTCCGGGCTCCTGGCACACACTGATGGGAATCCTGGGGTCGGACTAAGCCCATGTCTGACTCCTTCTTCCCTCAGGTACCTTGATGCTCTGAGATGGTTTTTGGCAAAACTGAATACTGGTACTAGGAACATAATTTTCTCTGGGTCAACGGTGGTAGGGGCTTCAGATTTGTCTTGTTTTCTAAATTTTATAGGTTTGAGACAGAGCTTTGATAATCTTCAATGTGTTATTAATTCTTTGGGTTCTTTTAAATTTTTTATTTGTTCTTTTTAGATATTCATGACAGTAGAGTGCATTTTGATATATTATACATATATGGAGTAGAACTTATTCTAATTAGGATTCCATCCTTGTGGTGGTACATAATATGGAGTTTTAATGGTGGTGTATTCCTATGTTTCCTATGTGAACATAGGAAAGTTATGTCCAATTTGCTTGAGAGTTGGAGTTGATATGTCTCATCTCTGAGGCTCTGAGGAAGGACATGTACACTCCAGTGGTAGATGCTCCCAATGCAGCCACTCAAGGTATACCCCTCTCTACTTAGGTACCAAGAATTCTGCTGCCTGAGATGGAACAAAGTGAGAATCTGGGGAGGACCTCCATCTCTTTGAACTTGAGTTTAAGTTGGACAGTTTGGACTTTCTTTGGATTTTAATTCACAAAGGGCTAAATACTTTGATTTTGGACTTTAATCTCTTTGGAATTTTAATTTCTAAATCTTCCCTAGGAATTTGATAATGGGAAGGGTTTATATCCAAATTGGGGGCATCTTATTTTGGCATTTATTATTGAAGAATCTTCATGCATTTTTTATTAGCTCTTTATGCATTTTATTATTGAAGTATCTTCACGCTGCTATTAAATCTCATTACAGAACCTCTGATGAGTTTATTGGGCCATGTGGCTGGACATAAATTTGGATTGGAAATAGAATAGGCTTGGAACTTTCAGCCTTGGGTGCAGCATAGCTTTGAAGCTGATTTCATTAATGTACTGTTCTGGCCCATTTCAGAGCCTTATGGAGCAAGATCAACAATGTCTTATGATGGTGCCATTAAGATGCAGGAAGAACAAAGGTTGGTGCTAGGGGAATGAGCTCATGTAGGTAAGGCAGGACAGCTCAGAGTGTTAGGTCATCTTCTCTCTGGAACAGATGACCACACACACCTAGTTGAGGAGGGTCCTGAAAGTTAAGCCCAATTGGTTAAGAAAACAAAAAGCTGTGAAATGCTTTCCCCCTCCTTCTCGATCTTCTACGCTTTCTTCCTGAAATGGAATGATTTGGTTTTTTTTTGTTATTGTTGTTGTTTGCATTTTGTGTGATCCTTTCTCTTCCTCCCTCCCTCTCTTTTAGGATGTGCCTGTCTTCAGAGAACACATTCTCTGCCCACAGCCATGCAGCAAGAAGAGCACAGTAGGTCTGCCCTCTTCCTCAACAGGGAAGCTTCAAGTTTTGGGGGGGATCAGATCACTTCAGGGAAAAAGGAACATGCCATTTAGCGCAGACAAAAAACACACCTTACAGTTTAACATTATCAGTCATAAAGTGCATATTTTACTCTCCACTTCTCTGGCTCCTTGGTGTGTTACTGAAATGGTGTTGGACTTGGAGAGGGAGAAGGCAGTGGTACATGTCTGCCCTCTCAAGCCCAAGAAGCAACCCTTTTGGACCAATAGCAAAGTGATTTCTCAGCTGTGAACTAACAGTTTTCTTTGGGAATGAATCGTGCACTTTCAATTTTCCACTTCAAAAACACACACTTCAGCAGAGTCACTTTACAGCAAATAAATGGAGGAACTCCCCCCAGGGAGTGGAGTTGGAGGAGGGCAGAAGGGTGGCTTTGGAGCATCCATTTCTCCAGAGGTGGGTGTCACCGGGAGGTCTTTTTGATATCATTGTCCTCAAGGCTGATAAACACTACCTCAAGGCAATGTTTTGCAACACAGTAGTGATTATGCAGAGCTCCAAGTGGCCAAGTGCATATGAAGGTCCATGCATTTGGGGAGAGAACAGGAGCAGGGGTAGAGATGGTAGTAGGGATTTGGGGGTTCTATGGTAGGGTGACTTCCTTGTGGGATCCTCCATTTCGGGCTTTGGATGGAAGCAGGGTTATTAAGATGGAGTGTTGAATGGTGTGACCCAGGGAGACCATTCCCCACTAAAGTCCTTTGGGGTTCAGAATGCTGCTGCTTGCTTGCCTCCTTTTCATCACACTCCCCAGGATCCTCACGCTCTTCTGCTTGCCATCATTGATCCAGCACGTGTAAGCCCTGGGCCTTGGGTTGAGCCCCTTTCCATGCACACCTTCCCCTCACTATGACCCTGAGAGGTAGACACTATCATGACCCCACCTGCTGTTGATGGAAACACTGAGGCTGAGAAAAATTGAGCCAATATGGGTTGAAAACTTGCTGTCTGAAATGCTTAGAGGCACTTCAGATTTTGGAATATTTGCCTACACATAATGAGATATCTTGGAGATAGGACCCACCTGTAAACATGAGATTCATTTATGCCTCACTTACAAAGGCTTATGGACAAAGGATGATGATAATTTTATATGACTGTGTGTTGTGTACCTGGTTTTGATCAAGACCTGTCACTTGGGGTTATAGCTGTAGCTCAGTGGCAGAGCACCTCCCCAGCATGTGTGAGGCACTGGGTTCAATCCTTAGCACCACAAAAAAGAAAATGAAATAAACAAAATAAAGGCATGCTGTCCATCAACCACTAAATAATAATAATAATAATAATAATAAAGAAAAAACTGTCACTTGAGGTCAAGTGTGAAATTTTCCACTTGGGTCAAGTTGGTATTTGAAAAGTTTTAGATTTGGGAGCATTTTAGATTCTAGATTTTTGGATTACAGATGCTCAACCTGTAAATGGAGTCAGAACCCTGACTCAGACCATTGTGACCCCAGAACATGTGCCCTTGGCAAGTACACGTGCCAGTGCAGATGCCTGTTCAGGGTCTTCTTGGAGGCTTCCAGTGATGCGCTTCTTATTGGACTATTGGACAGAGCGTAAGTTTCCCTCCCTAGTCTTTGACTTTCCGCCTGTGATTACCCAGAATGCATCTTATAATACCAATAGGTGTGTTTGATTGAGGCAGGGACCCTGTTAATGCTTTGTGACTGAACAGGGACCCTGGGGTGGTACAATGTAAAAGGCTGACCTGTGGAGCTGGCCTTTCACCAAACGCAGTGAGGTTTGAAATGGGTGTGCAGAGAACTGATTTGCCCTCCTGAGGAGTGGACCCAGAGGGATAGCTGGGCAGGTTGGCACCATGTCCCTCCTCTCTCAGCATGCCATGGCCCTCTGGGAGCTTCGAGTTCCGGGGGCTTTGAGTTCCACGCTGAGGCTGTACTTCCTGCTCCAGGAGGTCTCCCTGCTCCATTTGCAGTTTACATCGACTTCTGCAAACCTGCCCAGCGTTCTGGCTGGATGATGCTGTTCACATTCTGAATGCTTGTGTTTACTCACCTCCTGCTGAACAAATTTACAAAGTAAACATTTTGGGACATCTCAAAGATTAAAAAAAAAAAAATCTCAACACAAAACTAACACAAGTGCATGTCCTCTTCCATCTCTGTGTTTCTAACTAATAAATCAGAGAATGGAATTAACCAAGATTCAAGTCTTTGGCATTGGATCAATTTTAGATGTCATCTCCACAGTTCCCATCCCCGGTCTTTCCTCTTGCTCTAGCTCTCACTGTTCTGAGAAGTGAAGATAAACACAGCGCCGCAGGCTGTTGGGTCAACTCAACCTGGCTTCAAAGGCCAACCCTGCCTCTCACTAGTTGTGTGATGATGAGGTAGTTACTTAACCTCTCTGAGCTTTAGTTTTCTCATGGGAAACCCACTTTGTACTGTTGTAATCTCACAGCAAAGATCCTGAACTCCTTGGCCAAGTCCCTGATCTTTCTATGCTTTTCTTTCTTTTAAAAATGTTTTTATTACTGCATTATAGTTATATATGCATGAAATACAATTTGCTCCATAGCAGTCCCCAGTACCTCATTCCCTCCCTCTTTCTCCTGTTCCCCATCCTCCACTGGTTTTCCTTCTATTTATTTTTTTTAATTGGTGCTTTACACATATATGTCAGGGTGGAATTCACTGGGATATTTAGTATGTGCGTAGCGGAATTGGGTTAACTTTATTCTGCTGTTCCTTTTCCTTGTCCCGCCCTTCTCCCCCTCCATCCACTCCACTAATCTCTCTTCTATTTTCATGGGACCCCTCACCCCAAAGCACACATTTTTTTCCCCTTTACTTTGCTTTAACATCCGTGTATGAGAGAAAGCATTCCACTCTTGACTTTCGAGTCTGGCTCACTTCACTTAGCATCATGTTCTCCAGTTCCATCCGTTTGCCAGCAAATGCCATAAGTTTCATTCTTCTTTACAGCCGAGTAAAACTGCATTGTGTAAAGGCCACATTTTCTTTATCCACCCATCTGCTGATGGGAACCTGGGCTGGTTTCCTAACTTGGCCATTGTGAACCCTGCTGCTATAAACATTGATGTGCTTTTCTCTCTTGGTTACCCTGACTCTCTGACCGCACCCTGTTTAGGATTTGGAGTCAAGGAATTCTTTGCTTATTTTCTGCTCTGGTAACCAAATTCCAAGTCCCTCCAAGTTTCAGCATATCCAAGAGTGAGTCTTAGCGTGTTTACTCTGTCACCCATCCCTCTGGTCAACTGTGTTTTTACTGCTTTGCTTGGGGCTGTGGAGGCGTTGTTGCTGCCTAGATTGGCTCCACCATCCCTTTCTGTGTTTCTGTGCCACCATTGGTTTTGCACTAATCTGAGATCATTTTCTGCTTCTTGGCAGAAGGATGTGAAGGTGAGATAGAAAGAAAGTAGGAAAGAAGCCCAAAAGTCTGTTGAAGAATTTCCCCTTGCAAGCCCCACATGTTGCTGCCCAATCCTAATGGTCAGAGAACAGAGACCATAATCCGCAGGAGAGGAGCAGCCCGAGCCTCTGCTGAGGAACCACTGGCCCTGGACAAAGGCCCTCCTCTTGGGATGTTGCCATACTCTTCTTGCTCTGGTCCCAGTAGATCTCTGCAGCCTCATATCTTTGCTCCTCTCTCACCCTGGGAACCACCTGCAGCATATGGTTCCCCTCAACCTCCCCTGCACCAACCCAGCCACCAGGCAAACCCCAATTCATCCTCTACAGCATCCTCTGCTCTCTTCCTAACTCCCGCTTCCTTCCCACCCACCTTTCTCCCTCTTCCCTGCTCCCAGGACACACAGCCCAAGGCTCTGCTACAACCTTGCATTGTCTTGCAATTATCTATTTACATGGCAGCATCCCCTGCCAGATTTAGGACAGGGACTATATTTATTCTTTCCCATATCCCTGGTGCCCAGTACAGTGCCAGGCAGATAATAGACAATTAATAAACCCTTGTTACTGAATTGCATGCAGACTTGTGCATGCCCCAGCTCTCTTGTTCATCCTCTCCCTTCTTACTCAGTCTCTCCTCTCACCCTGTTCTTTTTTCCTTTCTTCCCTCCTTTGCCCATCACTGTCCCTGCTGTCCCCAAACTGTATTTTTCTGGCCAGTAACAGCACCAGGGATGCCTTACCAACTGACTATACCACCTGTCAATAATCAAGAGTTGCTGCCATTCTCTTCAACAAGCACCTTTGTGGGGATACCATTTATCTCCCCCTCTTCCCACATGTCCAACCCCAGGGTGAGAGATGAAGGGGGCAAAGCCAGCTCCTTTAATTGGGTGGAGTCCAACCCAGAGCCAAGCAACCCACATCCTTCCTCTTTCTCATCTCACCTCTGCAGGCAGCTCTGGGCAAACAAGTCAGTCTTCATTAAGACGAGGCACACCTGTTACCTGTGTGAACTCTGCCCTTCTCCCCGGTGGCAATTAGCCAGGCTCTGGCTGGTGGAAAGGCATTTGCTCCCCCTGTTCTCTCTGTGAGCCTCTCTCAGTGTACAGGCTATCAGAAGCTCCTGCCCAGGGGTCCTGCTGTCCGTTATTCTATCGCTGGCCCTGCCATGCTGCCTTTAAAGCATCCCTTGGAGAGGAATTTTAATGTGTGCTGAAGACAGCAGCTGGAGTGGGAGGGGGCAAGGGGAGCCAAGGACTCAGGTTTCTGGGCAGGTGAAGGGGCCTGCACTATATTGTTTTAAACTTCAAAGAGACAGTTTCAGGAACCCTGCACTTATTTATTCCACATTTCCAAGAAAGGTGAGGATGGAGTGGGGACGTCAATTCTCCAAGGGCCAGTCCAGTGTGGGCAGAATGGAGCTGCCTAAGTGGTGGGGGTTGGAGATGGGGGATAAAAGAGGGGAAAAGTGACACTTCAAACAGAGCAAAGGAGGGGAGGTGCTTTGTGAGGTCATTTTATCCATCCCCCTGCCTCCCCAGCCTCCTGATCCACCAAGACCTTCCCTTTCTCTCCATTAAGGATAATATATGCAGGATCTTCCTGGAGCCACTCACACTGTCCCCAAATACGTTTGTGACAAGGGAAATATTTTTATTGTATATCTTTCCAAGCCCTTGCAAGCCAGTGACTCTGGAAACAGCCTTCTCTTTCAGTGGGAAATGGAGGAAGAGCTGCCGAGGTTATAAAACTGAAGAGGCTACCTGTTGAGGGGGTACTCACATTTATTTCAGTACCTACTAGGATCATATTTGAAGACATACACCCACAATTTTATTGAATACTCACAATAACCCTAGAGGTAATGATGATTTCCCTACTTTACAGTGGCGGGAACCAAGACCAGAAACATGAAGGAAATTTCAAACATTATTCAGCTGAGAGTAATTGAGCCAGCCTTCCCCATGGGTCCCCAAACTCATGGCCCACATTCTTTACAGTTGAACCCCAGGTTCCTGGAAGAACTAGGCATAGAAGCCCCAAACGGCATCTCTGTTAGCCCTTACCCTCTGGTCCCTCCCCTCACCTTGTGCCAAAGCTGTCTGAGCTTCCCGCATGTCCCAAAGGCCTTTTTTTTTTTTACTTCACCCACCTCCCTGTGCAGCCAGAGGTACCTGCTCTTGAGAGAGGAAGGGCATGAGTTGGTGCCTGTCTCTGGCTGGTCCTGGCTAGACTCCATTCCATTGGCTCCTAATGAGTGCCCATTTGTCCCAAGGGGCATTGGCATCTCTCCCAGATGACCGTCAACATGCAAGCATTCTCCCCGTGTATTGATGGGGTCCAGCAATCACCTTCCGTGGCTCTATCATGCAAGGACAGAGGTGCTTTGTGCTTCTTTGAGGCAGACCAAAGGTGCTTTCTCCCACTTAAAGTCTTTTCCCCCAGGAGCCCAGGATTGTCCTATTTTCTTGCCCCAGAAGAAAGCTGCTCTGGTTCATCAGATCCCCCATGCAGCTCCAGTTGCTCTTAGTTGAGGCCCACTCCTTTGCCCCACTCCCTGGTTTTAATTAGACCTTGGGAATGAGCCCTGCTCTGCCTGCACCCTGGGCTCCTGTGGCTGACTTGACCCTCCCATGGCTGTTCTCTTATGCAAAACTCACATCTGATACCTGCAATGGGCTGATTCGCTCTCCTTCCGATTGATAGCTGCTGCTGTTCCTGACTTCTTGCTATTTCTCCCTTCTTCTAGAATCCTCCTCTTGCCTCGAGTCTGTGGGGTGACTTTAGCTGTTCTAAACCCTATTGCAGTCAGGAAGTTCAGGGGACCCAGTCAGCACAGGCTGCTCTAACAGAATACCATAGACAGTGTCTCAAACAACAGACATCAGGGGCTCACAGTTCTGGAGAATGGGAAGTCCAAGATCAAGATGCCAGAAGATCTGACGTCAGGTAAAGGTCTGCTTCCTGGTGTATGGATGGCTGTCTTCTCACTGTGTCCTCAAGGGTGGAGAGAGAAAGCATTCTCTGGTTCCCTTTTGCAAAGGTACTAATCCCATTCATGTAGCTCCATCCTCATGACCTAATCACCTCCCAAGGTCCCCATCTCTGAAAATCATCTCATTGAGGGTTAGATTTCATCTTGTAAATCTGGAGGGACATGAACATTCATACCATAACAAGCTCCTACCACTTTCTACTTACACAAAAAAGAAATGTAATTTATTTTTTTAAGCTTCTCATTTTGTGTAACTGTATTTTTATGACAAAATTATGTGCTTATTACAGAAAACATGAAAAAATTAGATATGAAAAATAGCATAAAAATCACCCTCATTCTAATACATAAAAATAAGCCTTGCTAGCATTTTGAAGTAAACACTTTTAGTTTTGGTTCTTTGTGCATATGTATAAATGTCCATAACTATATAGCTAAACACTTTTTAAAGTGGAAATTGGGATAAAATACACATGACACTAAACTTACCATTGAGCTATTTCTAAGTGACAGTTCAGTGTCGTTGAGTATATTCCCACTGTTGTGAAGCAGGTGGCTAGAGCTTCTCACCTTGCAGAACTGAAACTCAATATTCATATAAATAACAACTTCCTGGTTCCACCTCCCACAGCCACCACCATTCTGCTTTGTCACTATGAACTTGACCAGTCTAGATTCCTGAGGTTAGAAGAAACGTAGGGTTAGTCCTTTTGTGACTGTTTTCTTTCCTTTAGCATAATGTCCTCAAGGATCATCCACGTTGTCACTTGTGTCTGAATTTCCTTCCTTTTTATGCCTGAATCATCGTCTGTTGTGCAGAGTGGGGCAGGTGTTTTAAAGTTCTCTGAACTCCAGCTTCTCCACCCATAACATGACAGAAACAAGAGAAGCTTCAGGGTTATTGTTAGAACTAAATTAGTGAATATATGTAAAATTCTTAGATGGATATTTGGTATACCATAAACATTTCACAACTTCAGTTATTATCATTGTTATTAGCCTTTTATTCCATTTCTCTTGAATGTCAGAGATTTCTGAGCTTAGTAATAACATTGACTATTTATTGAGCAACTTCTGTGCTCCAAGCCTGTGTCAGGAACTTTACAGTCAGTATCTTATTTAACCCTCAACAACTTTATAATGTAGCGTTATTATCACCAAGTTTCAGAGGAGTTAAGTGAGGCTCAGAGACCTTACAGAACTAAGGAAGTGGCCAATCTCGATTCAACGTCAGCCCTTTGATTCCGGAGTCCATAGTTGGTCTATGCACTGTACGTACTGCCTCTCAGAGGAACTGCAGGAGAGGGCTGCATCTGCTTTTAGATGGCCCATCTTTGTTTATTTCTGGGTGAGGCAGCAGAATGTCCTTCTATTGTAGAACCTGCCCACCCTCCAACCCCAACAAGTAGGCAGCAAGTAGGCAGTGGGTCATTCTTTTCCCCTGCCCTCCCTTCTTCCAACTCCCAACCCAATTTCTTGCTTGCATCCCAAAGCAGCCCTGTGAAGGCAACAACTATGAACCCCTTAGAGGGAGCTGTCCTGTCCCGGGTGGGATTTCTAGTAAATGATGCAGGCTGGCTGAGAGAGAATTTTGGACAGAGGGCACTTTGGAGGCCACCTCCTCATGTCACAGAATGTGAAGTTCTGAAAGGACAGGCAGTAGCTCATCACACATTGGTCAGTGAATTTCAAGAAAGACGAGGCAGAAAGAGGTCCCTTACTAAAAGGGCTTCATCGGGCTGGATAATCATTTACCATGATCTCATAAGGGGAATCCCCTCTGTGGTCTATTACAGTCTGTTAATCTGAGGTTCGAAGAATGTCTATGTGTTAAGCAAATGAAAGCCAAGACCAGGGGACACAAAACTAACACCTGGAGACTCCTGCAGGGCCATGATGGGTTTGTGACCAAACGACACATCATTTCCATTCACCCCCAAGCATTCCTGGAAAAGTTTCAACAGAAATGGCTGTATGGCTTTCTTGGAGGTTGCTACTCTTATGCCTCACTACCTGGCCTTTCCATGTGGGCATTTCATATGACTCAAATACCCAAGAACAGAGAAAGAGCAGAATCAGGAGCCTTCCTACCCATCCACATGTGTGGTGAGGTGTGTGTGTGTGTGTGTGTGTGTGTGTGTGTGTCTAAGTATCTGTGAGTGTCCCTATTGGGCTGAGAGTGCGCTGTCAGGACAGGATGACTCCGGGCTGCCTCACTTGGCCCTCCCAGCCCCTTGCCCCACTGTTGAACAAAATTCAGCTTCTAGAATTTTGGAAATTTAAAGAGAAATCTTTTGTCTTGTGAATTGAGGAGAGAACCAGTAGCCCAGCTGTAGTCCAGGGACCCTACTCTTTGGGCTGAGCCTGAACTCTGTACCTGCTGGAGGATACAGATTCTCACTGAATCTCCTTCCAGGTGGGAATCCAGTTGCACAAGGGGTGTGTGCCTGGGAGCCCAACCCTGGCCTACCTCCCCTGCAGGGAGCAGCTGTAGAGCAGGGATCTGGGACCAGCCATCTCGTCCACCTTGCTACTCTTTAAATGGTCTGTGGGATGTTTTCAGTTGATCTTCTTAGGATCTAGAGTTGAAAACTCTTCTGCTCCGATGTTTTGCTCCTGCGCCAGACCCCAGAGACCGTCTTCCTACCTCCTTTTCTTCCTTGTCCCCTTCCTTGGAGACAGTGGGGCTCTTGCCTCAAGGGCCTTGGGGAGGGGTCGCATTTCTTCCTGGATGTTTTCATGGAAAGACAGCAGCAGAGGATGAAAAGGAGTTGCCAAGGAAGCAGAACAAGGAAGACAGGAGGAAAAGCCAGGAGATTACAAGGGATCAAGAAGAGGTGTTTAAGTACACGCAGTGCCCCAGAAGGTGGGCGCTCATGGCTGTGTGGGGCTGGGCGCTGCTTGGGCTGATTCTGAGAAGAAGCTGTGTATTCTAGAGGCTAAAAGGAGACAATCTGTCTTCCAACAGGAGCCTTGGGGACTCAGGCAATATGTGGCTCTCAGAGGGTAGGGCTGGGGCAACTATGTGATTTATATGGTCAAGGGGACAACAGGTATTTATCAGAAGCGTATCAGCATGGAGCAGACATACACAAGGACTGTGCAGGCACAGGTGTGAGCATGTGCAAGTGTGTGTGTGTGTGTGTGTGTGTGTGTGTGTGTGTGTTATACATACGTGAGACATTCATTAGCCTAAGGACCTCAGGTATTCACATCCATATTTCTGATGTGTGAGTGTGCGAGACTGCCAAAAAGCCATATGGGCAGTCTGAAACCACCATCAGCCACCAACCCATGCCACATCAGCTGAAATGACAGCTCTCTCTTTGTGTCAGAGCTGCGCTGGCCACTTCCCAGCTTAAGCAAGCTCTCACATGGGGCAACAGTTCAAGGTCATCACCTCATTCTCTGCAGGGCTGAATTCCTGACTGACATGTGTCCAGGACCTAGTGGCTTACCAGGGACTTTCACCCTCAGGCTCTCAAGTGATCCACACACACACACACACACAAGAGAAAACCATGGAGCGCAGAGTAGTTCCCTTTACAGAGACAGAACCCAAGACTCAGGGTCTCAAAGGCTCCTGCCTTTTGAAGTCAGATCCAGTATTGTTGCCTTTGTCTGTAAATGCCGTGGAGTGCCATTTCCTCCATTTTGGACCGTCTCCCCTTACATCTCTTCCTTTTCAACCTTTTCAGGTCTGGAGTATGCAGGGAAGGCCCAATAGGGGCCTGGCTTTCCCCATCCGTGGCCTCTGTGGCTGGACTTACATGGTCACGGGGGAGGTGGGTCACAGTCCTGAGCTCAGCTCTTGAGTGGGACTTGCTTCCAAGGCCTCTGGAAGTTCCACATTTCTATAAAGGGATTTTAAGATTAGGAGAAGTTCAGCATAGGAAGAAAGAGGCAGTGCCCAGACCCTTGGAATTTTGCTTTAGAATCTATTGGAACTGTATTCAAATCCTAGCTATGTGACAGAGACCAATAATTATTCTTTCTGAGTAAATCAGTATTTTTCCAGCATTGCTGGCCAACTTTGTCCCAGGGTCCCCTTTGAGCAAATCTTAATATTTTTATTGTGGTTCTGGGGATTTAACCCAGGAGTGCTCAGCCACGAGTCCTTTTTATTTTTATTTTGTGACAGCGTCTTGCTAAGTTGCTAAGGCTGACCTTGACCTTGAGATACTCCTGTTCAGTCTCCATGTTGTTGGGATTACAGATGGGTGCACCACCGTGTCTGGTTCCATCACTACTCTTTCTGCAATCTCAGCTTTCCCATCTATAGCAAGAGTAATAGCTAATATTTATGAAATTCCAGCAAAATGACAGGCTCTGTTTTAAGTACTTAATATGTATTAATTTAATCCTTACCACAGTCTTGTGAATCAGGAATATTATCCCCATTTAACAGATGAAGAGTCCGAGCCTCAGAATAGTTAAGTACCTTGTCATGATGCTCATACACATAGGATTTGAGTCTGCAACATCCGTATTTAATTACTGCACTACTCCTCAACAGGGCTGCATGACCACCTGAGTGGTTTAACAAGATGCCAAGGGCAGAAAACCTGGTGGTGAACTCTTTGACACTCCTCCATCAAATGCAGAACTTCAGTCTCCCCCTGTTGAACGTCCTGGATAGACTTTGTGACAGCTTTTAAGTGTTCAGATGCAGTCAACCCCATGCATCATGGTTTCTGAGGCTGATTAGGAAAGGCCTTCAGCTTCTTCTAGTTTCTCCTGGGTCACTTGCTCTGGGAACCTGTATCTGCCCTGTAAGAACCTAATGCTGCTACATAGAGAGAAGGATGAGATGCCTACATAGAGAGAAGGGTGAGCCCTGGCTGGTTGTGTCTTCCCAGCCCGTGTTCCAGACATGTGGGTTGAAGATGGCTTCAAGATGAGTCCAGTCCAGCGACCCCTTATTGCACCTTTAAGAGAGTCTGGCCTGTAAAAACTGCCTTTACCAAGCGCAGGTGACTCCCAAATCTGCCAGGAGAGTAAATGATGGCCTTGTTGTGAGTTTGGGGTGGTTCGTTGTGCAGCAGTAGATGATCGCAGTCCTCACTTTGCCATGTTTGTGAGTATCAGCTGAGACTGGACTGTCGGGTCCCTGGAAGGGAATGCCGCCTCCTCTCCCTGCATCATCAGCACTCTCTGAATTCCCATCCTAGACCCCGTTACTTGTTTCAGAACAGAAGCTGCTCATATACATGAGGGGGCTCAGCAGCCCCCTCATAAAACCATGAAAACCATGCCCCGCCTCTGAGCTTCCTCACTGTAACCCATGATCTTTCTAGACCTTTCAAAAACAAGAGCACTTCCTGCGAGGCTGGGGGTGCAGGGCCGTGGGATGTGTAGACAAGGAATTACTGGCGCCCGAGTTGTTTGGAGAAGTCCACAGAACTTGTGTTGGGCATGCTCTGTGGCCAACCTTGGTGCTCCCCCTGGGCTCACGCTGTGCTGAGTTAAGATCTGTGAGGGAAGGGCCCGAGTTTTATTTTATTCTTCTATTCATTTTGTGGATTTCATCATGGAGACAGAAAATACTGCATATTAGCGTGAAATGAGGGAATCACAGACACAAAAAGGGAGAAGAGAACAAACAAAGGAAGGGAGAGAAGTCAGCAGGAGAAAAGGAGAAAAACAGAAGGGAGAGAGGGAGGAAGGTGAACCGAGGGAAGGCAAATGAGGGAGAAATGAAAGCAAGGAGGGGGGGCGGGGCTTCGGAGGAGAGGCCACGGGTGATGTGAGAAAGAGCCCAGGTTTGTCAGGATCCCTGCGCCCTCAGCTGAGTCCTGGAGCCGGGCAGGCTTGAGGCTCCAGGCCCCCGATCTGCCCACTCGCTCGGTGCCAGCGCTGGCCTTGCACACACAGCTCTTGCCTGCAGCTCAACACCCTGAGCTCCTTAAATAGCTTTGAACCGCACTGAGTGGTGGATAAACATTTGTTTCACAGCTCACAAAGCAGAGCTGCTGGCTACCGGCAGGTTTGATGTAATGAGTTCCATTCTGGACCCCGGGGAGCATTTAGAATGGGCTCTTCTTTGCCCAGACTGCCAGTCAAACTGGTACCAGGGGGAAAGAAAAAAAAAACACAACACTAATCTCTTCCCCACCATCCCTTCCAGATCTGGAGTCCCCAGGAACCAAACTCCTCTATTCTCCTGAGACGGGATTGGGCAGCAGGGCGCCCTAGGAATCTTGGGTGTGGGTGCCAAAAGGAGTGGCTGAGTATCTCCTTTTTCTGCATCCTCACGAAATGACTTGGTCTTGAGCAAATCAGAATAACACCCGCTTCTCAGGAACTGAAACTTGCAGGCATTGAGGCCATCTCCTCTCTGCCTGCCCCATCATATGGCCTCTGCAGCTGTGGAGCTTGGTTCTTAGGAAGGGAGGTGGCGGTGCGACAGCCTGCTTTGGGGCCCTGGGCTGACAGCCACTCTTCTGACCATCCAGACTGGGATCCACCAAGCCAGAAGCCCCTATAGTGCACTTGCGGGGCGACCTGCATTCCTCTCACAGCAGGGGAGGAGGTACTGAGAGAGGGAGTTGCTGATCCCCCTCCTTATTCTCCCTTCCTCCCAAGTTCCCCACCTAGGACAATATGACATGCTGCTGGAAGGAAGGAGCTGACGACCAGTTGATATGATGAATAAATGGTAATTACATTGTTGGCCTTTCAGCACTGCCTCTGTGGATATTAATAGCCATTAATGCCCCGCTGTTCAGCACCGCACCAGAGCCTGCCAGACAGGGCACCAGGGCAGGTCACGGCCCCAGCCCCTCCCTCGCTCAGCTCAGTGACCCCCTACCCCCTCCATTTGCTTTAGAATCTCAGGAAGGAAATGAACTTGCAAAGACAGTGGGTGGAAAATTAGAAGGGGAGAAAACAAATCCAAGGGGAAGTGATTTAGTTTTTCAGCCAAATTGGTTATTGAATTGGCTTCTTGGACTATTATGATTGGCTCTCCTAGGGGTCACCTTGTCTCTTCCTCAGACTCCTGGCAGGAGTCATCATGAAAGCTTACATCCTTTTCCTTAAAGTCACTGGACCTGCAAGAAATTGGCAAGTAAGTTCAGGGACAGGCCTGAATTTCCCCACCAAAGCCAGTTAGAGGCAAGGACAGAACTGTTATTGTTTGAATATGAGGTACTGCCCCAAAGCTCTTGTGTTAATGCAGGAATGTTCAGAGGTGAAAGGATTGAATTGTGAGAGCCTTAACCAGTCAGGCCATCCTAGGCGGGTGGGCATGGCAGGAGGTGGGTCCCTAGGGCTCTGGAAAGGTGCATCTTTCCTGTGACTGCTTCCCCCTTTCCCCTCTCTCTGCTTCTTGGTTACCAAGAGGAGAGCAGCTTCTACCATGATGTTCTGCCTCACCTCAGGCCTAGAGCATTGAAGTCAGCCCACCATGGACTGAACCTCTGAAAACGTGAACCAAAACAAACTTTTCCTCCTCTAAGTTGTTCTCGTTGGGTATTTTGATCACAGAGAGGTAAAGCTAACTAACACAAGGATTAATGTTTAAATAGCACACCAGTTTAGACCAATGGCGGATGTCTGTGGATGTTACCTTCTTTCATAGCAGCAGCCTGGTGTGCTGAAAGATCATGATCCTTGGAATCATACAGAGCTGGGGATTAGCAAGCTGGCCCCATCACATGCTAGCTCTATGCCTTGGATTTCAGGAGATAATTAAAAGAGTACAGACTTTGGTTAATAAGGCTCAATTTTATAGCTATGAAATTGGGCATGTTATATACCTTCTCCAAGCCTCAATTTTTCTCATGAGAAAAACATCCCCAGAACAGGACAATATATAATGAATAAGAAGTACTGGCCCTTGTCCAGTTGTGTGTTGGAGCCTGTTTGTTCCAGCTCATGGGAGCTCATAGTTGTCTCTTTTCCCAAATTTGTGTTCAGGGACATCACAACGGTAGTTTGAAATCAGCGATGGCAGCAGTATTTACACCAAAGAAATTGGTGATGCTACAAAGTAGGTCTATTTTTTCCCCTTAGGAGAGATGATTATTCTTGCCCATTTCAGCTGTTTGGAATAGTAGGGTTTGGGAGCATGTCCTCAGGCTCCTGAAAGCCTCAAGCCAGCCCTTTGGTTGCTCTGCTTGCCTCCCATCCACCACAGCAAACTGCTCACTTCTAACAGGGATTGTCAAATCTCCTTGAGGCTCTATTAGAGAGCGCAACTCCTTGATCTATTCAGCACCAAGAGGCAATTGTGGAGGAAGTTGATTGTAGTCCAAATCCAGGTATCAATTCAAAATGTTTTTGCCTCAGACAACCACGTACGATCAATCAGTAATGTAATCCTCTGCTGGTAGAACACAAAAACAAAGCCCCACCTTGCCTCTTAAACACAGCATCATTAGTCTTAGGATAAACTATAAATTGATGCATAGAGCAAACAGCCGGAGCTGCGTCCCAGGGAATGGGAGCAGATGAAATAGCAGTACTTTATGGTGAATGACAAATCATTGCTTGTTCCATTCCCTATCAAGTGGAACACCATCAATCACATGGTGGACTCACTGGGTTCCAAGACAAATAGGACGCCACCAACAGACGCCGTGGCTGAGGCTGCAGGCTTGGGCAGAGCTGCTTTTGCTTCTCCTGGGAGGGGGAGATGAGACCAATTCACTTTCTGTATGGTCCTGTCGCGCATTCCAGTTTATAAGGGTGAGTAAAGTAAGGAACCCCATCAGTCACAATGTCCTTGAGGATGGGAATCTTCATCTATTTCACATTATACAAAGTCCTGTCTGAATAGCGAGGGATCCAACCCAAAGAGGACCGATCACCTCTCATTTGATTTTGGGGTTTCACTGGAGTCCTATCTGCCTGTATCTAGTGATCCTCAATCCATGGGCCTGACATGGAACCTATAATCTCAGCCATTTGGATCACTCCTTTTTATTCAAGTATTAGGTCCATGCTGTGTGCATTCTTGTGGGGCACAATCTGAGCACATAGTAGGTGCTCAGTATGTAATTGCTGAAAGGATAAATGTAAGAATGGGTGTGTGCTAACACAAAGTACTAATTTTGGATCAAACAAGAGGAGCAGGGGAGGAGTGAGTTCAGTTGTGAAAGAAACCCTTCAGCCAGAGACAGGAGCCTGGAGCCTGTGGTCCAAAATTAAGGAGGAGGATATGGGGAAATGGTAGGAAGTCCTGAAGATAATATCCACCTCCCCTCTAGTTTTTCTCAGGGCCAATCCTGGCCATAGTTGTTTTTAAAACAAGGCATGTTGAGAGCAATAAAAATCAAAGCCTGTCTCTATCCTAATGAGAACATGAGGCAAAGAGGAAAAGTTAGGTGGTTGTGATTTGCTGCAGCTCATGAATAATCCCACAGGCCCTATTTCTGGCCTTCTGCCATTCATGGGGCCCGGGAACTGAGGAGCAATGGAATCTTTCTGACTGCTGATTTAATTAAGTGTGGCTAGTCTGTGACAGAGGCTGACTCGGCGCAGAGCCAAAGTAACAGGTGAATTGGTCATGTCATTGACGGGTGAGTCCAGCCTCATGTTTGACCAAATCAACCAGTCATTTGGGATATCTGAAGACTTCAGGATAGTAATTGACCCTACTGTGGTGCTGGAAGACACTGGTAATTTGGTTAAAACCCATCAATACAGTGAAGAACAGACTGGTTATTTCAGCCAAGCTGACAGTCCAGGGTAGCTACGACTTTAGTGATACCAAGTATTTGACATTCTGTGGTCAAAACAATGTTTGATTGACTGATTTTTTTCCCACCTGGTTGTTGCAGACATTATGCTGACACAGCTTAGGGGTAGTTTGGAAACAGTTGGCGTGTTTGCTTTATGTGTTTTTCACCTTTGCCAGCTGCAGGTAGGAAAGGGCATCCTTCCTCCTGCCAGTTCTCCCCAGCTGATGTCTACACAACCTTTACCCAGACATCAGGAACAGCTGTCTCAGGCAGAAGGAGGTCGACTCCATGTGGGCACTCAGCAGCAAGGGCAGGTGAGATAATGAGCAACAAGGAAGTCCTTTTCAAGGAGGTGGGAGTGTTGGAGGGGCGAATGGCTTAGCATATGCCAGCTCTTACTTGGCTTCTAGCATTTGCTCTTCGGTGCAGCTTGTTTCTCAGTGTGAGAGCAGATTTACTCTTCCTTTCCTTCCTCTTTTCCCGCCTTCTTTTCTCCCTTCATTGACTGTGCAAGACCCTGTGCTTGATGCCATTGAAGAATCAGAGATGCTGTGGCTAGAACCCCTGCCCTCAAGAACCCGGGCACTCTACCTGAAAAGAAGGCAAGATTGACAGTAACCATATGTCAACAAAGTAAAAGGGAAAATAAGATATACACTAGAAAAGATTAAGTGTTTGTAGTTCAGGAGAGAGGGAGTAGATGTTTATTTCAGCTCAGAGAGGAGATAAGTAGCATACACACATGGGCCCACGAGGCCAGGTTGAGATTAGGATGGTTACAATGGAGGGGGCAGAGGGGGCATCTCACAAATAATAAGCTGGAAGAAAGGAGAGAATAAAGATGTAAATGCATAAAATAGGGCAGCAGAGTCAAAGTAGCCAAAGATCCTTCTGGAGAGAATATAAAGGTCAAGGGTAATAAGAATGACACTTTATCCTGGTGAAGTAGGATCAGAGCAAAAAGGATATTGGATGCCTGGTTGAGAAGGCTTGGCACAGTTTGGCTATCATAGTTTGAATATTATGTTCCCCCCAAAGACTCCTGGGTTAATGCAGGAATATTCAGAGGTGGAATGATCAGACCAGGAGAACTATAACTTAATCAACCCACCTTAGTTTGAAGGGACTAATTGGGGTAACCGTCGGCAGGTGGGGCATGGCTGGAAGAGATACGCATGCCCTAGAAGGGCATCCATTCCTCATAGCTCTTTCCCCTACCTCTCTGCTTCCTGGCCGCCATGACCTAAGCAGCTTTCCTCCACCACGGCTTCCACCATGATGTTTCCTGCCTCACCTTGGGAGTGGAGTCAGCTGGCCATGGACTAAACCTCTGAAACTGTGAGCTCTTAGTTGTTCTGGTCACAGGGACAAAAACCTGACTAATAAGTAGACCATACATTGGAAGCCATTGAAGATGGCTTAGAGGGTTAATAACAGTAAAACCAAATTTTAGGAAGAATAATTGGCATCAGAATGTAAATTAGGTTAAAAGAGGGAAAGATGGGCTATAGAGATTAATGGTACTAGAACATGAGCTGGTCCAGGAGAGGGCAATTAAGAGCTTGTACTGAGGCAATCATGGTGAGAAAGCAACGAGGAACGATGCTGAAAAGCAGGTCTGATTGAGAGAAGCAGGACATGGTCCTAAAAATTACACCTTAAAATGGAGAAGGAGGGGTCGAGGTCACTCTGTAGTTTTGTGCTTTGATGCTTGGTTGTACTGATTTGTGGAAAAGAATGCTGATATCTGGCTCCCCTGATCTGCCTCTGATGGCAGCAGGCTCCAGTGGAGAGTTCCACAGGGCCTCAGACTCTCCCAGCACATTATCTGCGTTCCCCAGCAAGGGTTCTCTGTTGTGCCACAAAGTTGCCTCCAAAACCTAGGATATTTCTTGCCCTGCTCACAAGAGTTGCTAGAGTGTAGGGGAGAGAATGCCCTGGGAAACTCTGAACTAATAGGCAATGGGGTGGATGTTGTACCTTCAGTCCTTCTCAGTGGACGGGAGTCCCCACTGCCCACAACACTAATCCTGGAGGTATCTCTCTGTCATGGCCTCCACTCCCATCTCAATCTCTGTGCCCTCACTTCTGCCTCCCAGAGAGGCCTCCCGCATAAACTACCTGCACCCATCCCTGTGGCAAACTTTTGCTTTTGGGAGAACCCAAGATGGATATTCAGGTGGAGCTCTTCACAGGTCTATGTGAGTCCAGAACTCTAGAGAAAGGCTGGAATCTGTGATGTGGATTTAGGAATCATCTGTATGGTAATTAGGGCAGTAAATGCCATAGTCCAGAGACTGAATATGAAGGGAAAAACAGAGAAGAGAAGGGAACCTTCCCTTCCTTGGGGAATTCTCCATCTGGTAGATGGGAGGAGACCAAGTAACTGACATAGTAGGCAGGAAATGAGGACGGGACCAGGGGGACAATTGGAGCAAAAGTGAAAGAATCATGAATGTGACCACTGGAGATAAAAGCTGCAGAGGCCAAAGGAAGATGAGTCATTTCAGAAGTCCTTGAAGACCTTGAGAGAGTAGTTTTGAATGCCAGTTGCAAAGGTTAAGGAGGTGGGGAAGTAGAGGACAGGGCATACATTAGAAGTCCCTAAACCTGGTATTTGGGGTGGCTTATTAAAAAATACCAACCTCTCACCTAGACCAGTTGAATCAGAATCTGTAGGAAGGAGGGCATCTCCTTTAATTAGATTGAGAGAAGAGGGAGGAAAAGGGATAGTCTGAGAGCTTGAGACAGCAAGGTAGGGAAGAGAGTGTGTTTAAGAGGGGAGAGGTAGAGGAAATGCATCCCAGGCTGAGAGAGTTACATCCGTGGAGAGGAAGATAATAAAGATGCAAGAGAAACGGGATAAAACAAGGAGAAGGACTCAGAGGAGAAGTGATCACAGAAACACGTAGAGGGAGGGAGAGGATTCACTTACTCCCCACTCCACAGGAATGGTTCGGGTGGCTTTGCAGAGGAACTCTTGCCATCAAGAGGACAAGGAATAGCTGTTCCCCTCTCGGAGGCTAGGAGGTAAAAGGAACCCTCCCTAGAAGTTTTTAGGGTTAGAAGAGAAACATCGATGTTGTGAAGGAAAGAAATGTGGCTGTTTCCAGCAGCACCTCTGCCCATGCACCTGCTGGGTGACCCAGGAGAAGGTGACTCAGTGTTCTCATCGTCATCTACCACCACAGTGGGTTTTCCCAATCACTCCTGAAATATTGTGCTAAAGTGCTGGGCAGAGTGGTGAGCACATAACAGGCCTTCCAGAAGCTTAGTTTCCTTTGCCTGGTGGACAAAATACAATGGTGTGCAGAGAAAGGAATTCAGAGAGGGCTAAGCTAATCTTCTCCAAAAAGCTTTTATTCAAATGAACTTGGAGCTGAGAGAAATGCGTGAAGAGAAAAGAGATGCGTGGAGACTCGGGAAGAGTAGGAGTCAAGGGCAGGGCGGTTGGGGAACACAATTCAGATGGCTCTAATCTTCCAAAAACAGGAAGCAAAGTTGTCTCTTGAAGGTGTTATGGGTTGAATTGTGGCCCCCTCCACAAAATCACATTGAAGCCTTAACCCTCATGACTTCAGAATGGGACTATATTTGAGACAGGGCTTGTAAAGAGGAAACTGAGGTAAAAGGAGCTCAGTTGGGTGGGCTTTTGTCCCATAGACTCCTTAGAAGAAGTGGGACTCAGACTCACCCTAGAAACCACCATCTACAAACCAAGGAGAAGAGCCTCTGCTGATATCTTGATCTTGAACTTCTGGTTTCTGGAACTGTGAGAAAATAAGTTTCTGTTCAATCTCCCCTTGCCTGGAGTATTTGTTGTGGAGACCCTAGCAGACTAATACAGTGAGGATAAGGGGATAGCAGCAGATTTGGGACACTGAGGAAGATGAGAGTGCTTTGGAGGAGCCGGGGTGGAGGTGAATAAATGGGTTCCTGGAAAGAAGATGATCCAGCTAAATAAGGGGGAGTCTGTGATTTTTTTGTTTGGTTGGTAGGACAGCAGTATGACACTGGGCTGCGTTTGGGTTCTGGCACCAAGGGACTCGAGTGAGGAGAGTGGGAACTTCCAGAGTGGCCATGGACAGGGGCAGTGCTTGGCTGGGGAGACAAATGAGGCCAGAGGGGACAAATGGACTGGGAAATTCAGGCGGACCCTGGGAAGAACAGCGCGGGTGCAGGAGGTGGAGAAGAGAGGGAGGGTACGCTCACAGCAGGCAGTGAGTGTGGAGGTGCTGTGGTTTAAAAATGGTGGGCAGAATTTTGGATAAGGATTGGGTGGGACCAACAAGTCTCAGGGTTATGCAGGGAGTTAAGGGACAGGTGTTCCCCAGCTTCTAGGGGATTTTGATTTTAACAGCTACGCGCTTCTGAAGAATTCACAGTCCTGGACTGCAAGCCTTCCTAGTCTGCTATCCAGGAGTGTTATTTCCTTTTTTTAAGGATGGACATGTGAGGACTTGGACTGTTAATATCTGGCCTGAAATTATGGTGCGTCAGTGGCATTAGAATCTATTTCTCTTAACTTCTGATTTAGGACCCTCTGCAACTATAGGTCTTGATTTAACATCTGAGCAGCCATCTTAAATGTTAACTGTCATGAGATAAGTTTCGCTTTCCTGTACTTCTTCTTACCCGAACTCCCCCTACCCCCATTAGTGACCTACCCCATGGTACCATTGACCTCAGCCAATCCCATGCTATTCCCACCCACCTAGCTCTGATGCAAGCACCCCGAGTCTATCCCACAGCGCCACAGCTACACCTCCAAACCCCTGCCCCACAAAAGCTCCACACCGGAGCATCTCAGGGCCTCTCTCCTCTCTATAGAGAGAAGGACTTTATTTGTCAGCTTTGACAAATAAACCTTTGTGTGGGTCTCTGCCTGGTCTCCGTCCTTCATTTCTTGGTCGCCCATCTATTGCTTTCTCACTTTCCTTTCAGCAACATTGCTCACATTGGCAAGGACGTAGTGGTGACGGTATGGTGAGGGCATGGGTGTCCTTCCTCCACAGGGAACAGATTTAAGAGCCATTTAATTAATGCTGCTCCAAACTGAAGCCCATAGATTAGCAGAACCCAGTGGCCACATGTGGTATGCGGGGGGTGGGGGGGGACAAGCTGCGAGCTAGGGTTGCTTCTTAGAGCCTCACCTTCTGTGGTCCTGAGACTGACTAAAGTCACCAAGTCACCACCAAGTGCTTGGAGAGAAGAAAATGAGAATGAAATATCCTGTGATGCCATTAGCCCTGTCCATTTTCTATCAGATCTCTGCTCTAAACCATCCTTAGAGATATTCACAGATGCTTCTTACTCTTGCAATAGCCTGTTGGTTCCTGCACCTGGTAGAGAGCTGGCACCAGGAACTCACTGGACATTTGTTGAGTCTTCCTAGCTGGTGTCTTTCCTCGTATCTTCCTACCAGTGCGTGTCTGATAGTGTGGTTAGCTCTGGGTTCCCAGGTTTCCTAGCAGCAGTTCTAAACTTAGGCGTCAAAACACTGGTCTGACTCTCCTCTGTTTTGGAGTACATTGCAAGAAATTTGTTACCAGTAATAAAACATTGAGCCTAGGGAGGTTTTATTTGTAAAATGGAGAACAGTTTCAAGAGTGTTAAGCATAATGTCTCTCTTGCTTGTGTTTCCGTTTCTCTTCTGGAGTGGGAGAACAAGGGGCAGTCAGCTGGATTGCAGGGGTCATGGGTAACCTCAGAAGGCAGTGGTGCATTCTGCATGTGTCCTGGGCAGAATCAGCTGATTGAGGTTCACTACCAGCACATTCATTCCTCAATGTGGGCTGGATGGCCATATCTTTAGATTTTCCTTCACTAGGCTAAATATTCGCAGATCTGCCCAGTGACTGGGCATTCCATGCTCTCCTGAAGAGCATTTTAATTGGCTGAGTGGGTCTCTGAGGACCTGCCCCCATTAGCATGAGAGCGGTTCCTGAATGTTGCTCAAACATAGCAAATGCAGCTGTGTCCTATCAACACAGTCCTGGGGACCTCTGAACCATGTCTCTCCCGGAGCCTTGGCTATTTCAAACAGATCATTAACAAGGTGGAATTGGGTGCCCCCAGGGTCACTGCACAATATACATTGTTACTATCTTTTAGTGGACTTTCCTGAGACATGGCGATTCTTATACTGCAGCGTAGGCAGCTGCTAACACCAGGCAGAGCCATACTGTCTGCAGGACAACCAGCCTGGCAGTCCTGCCACAGCAGATCTGCACTTGGGCAGATGGATCAGGCTTGGAGAGGGGAGGAGTGGAAGTGGTTTAAGGGGAGGGGGCATCGGCAGAGAAGCGAGGCAGCCCTCGGAGGTCTTTGTTATTGATTTAGCGTGAGGACTGAAAGTGGCAGGCAGGCAGGTGGCGGGTTGTGGGGGGGTGCTGGCAGGCGGGGAAGACAGGTGTAGGCAATCGTGGGCAGTGATTAGCTGGGGTGTTGCAGATGTGGCTGGGGGTGTCAGCTGGTGGTGATTAGCATGGGTGCTTCTGAGGACCGTTGAGTCAGATGGTGGTTTCAGAGTCCAGATGTGAGAGGCCCATGTCCTCTCCTGGAGTTCCACACCCCTTCATTCTCTTCCTGCTGTCCCAAGCACATGCCTTTCATCTTCATCTCCATGCCACCCCCTCTCTGTGTTCCCCTGTAGGTGGCAGGCGTGGGCACACTGATTGCCCTCCCTCCAACCTTCAGATCACAGCCAAACTGAGGCAATCTCACAACTGAACACCCTCAGACACAGGCGTGTGGAAACCCGCGTGATCCATAAGTACAACCACAGTCGAACGTGTGAAAAACATTCCCGGTGGCAGAGGACTTGGGTCCCCAAATCTCAGTTTTGCTTGCCCACTCCCATAATCTACCCATAGGTTTTATAAATATTTGATTTATGCACACCTGCACAAAATGTAAACACACCAGTGCAACTCCCACCTGGGTGGGGAAATAAGTTCCCAACCCTTTAGAGATTTCTCTAGGATCTAGTCTACTCACTAACTTCTACCTTCTTCTCCAAAAGTTGCCACTTGACTTCAACCACCACAGATTGGTTTTGACTGTTTGGGCCCTTGATGTAAGTAGAATCACATACAATGCATTGTGGCTAGCTCTTTTTGGTCAATAATGTTTGTTTATTCTTTTTCATTGCTGTAAACTAACTCACTTAGGACAAATGGAACAATTATTTGTTCCATCGTTGATAGACATTTGGGTTGTTTCTAGATTTGGATCACTGTGAATAATGCTACTTTAATTCTTTAACAAGTTGTCTTTTAACGTGTGATTTTGTGCATTTCTGTATATTTGGGAGTGGAAAAATTGCAGAATCATAGGGTCTGGGTAGGTCAGCTTTAGTAGAAACCGTTTAGTAGAAAGGATCTTTCAAAATGATCATGCTGTGCGATAGCTCTGATGTCTCGGGACCACCCCTCCGTGCCTGTGAGGCCCAGGAGCTCTTAGGAAATGAGTCCCCGGCACTGGCAGCTTGTTTTGGACGTTCTGTGGGACCAGGGTCTTGCTTATCTGTTTCAGCACTTGGTTCCCTCTGTCCATCCTCATTTATGTCCTGGTGTTTATGGACTCTGACTCCCTATGGCCGATGTCGTCATCTTTGCAGCTATGTCCCCTGTAGATGTGCTTCTGAGACTCACTGGCCTGTTGTTCTGTTGGCTCCACTTTCCGCCGGTTCCGCAGAGCGGGTAGGAGTGTTATGGTTTGGGCTCCACAGAACTGATTCACAGCAGCCTTGGCTTTGGAGCTGTCTGCTAGAGAGAGCAGGATGACCAGAAGTAGAGACCCGGAGAAGAGAAGCAAGTGAACTGTAAGACAGGAGGATCGATGACATTGGCATTTTTCTTTATTAATGGGCCCAATTTGTCCCGGGTTAATGGTTATTTACAAAGTTTCAAGACTCCCAGCCCTCGGGGTTCCTTGTGTCCTGACCATACTTTCATGATAAGGTGTGTGTGCATGTGTGTGTGTCGTGTGTGTGTGTGTGTGTGTTGTTGTCTCACAACATCTGTTTATTTCCATGTCCACAGAAGAGCCCCCTGCACCCATAGGGGGACGTGACGCAGCTCTGTCATGGGGCTGGCAGCATTGGTGAGTCACCCAGCCTCCCCACCCCACCTCACTGGGGTAGAGGGAGCAGTAACCACAACACTCAGTAACTTGGGCTGTGTCTGCATGATTGGAAACAATTTGCAAAGTGAGTCACATCAGTTGAGAAAACAATTAAGTCAGTGGGGAAAGAAAATCAGTAAAACTGGTTATTTGGCATGATGAAAAGAAAGCAGCTCATTGTTTGGTTACATTTTTCACTTTCCAGCTGGTCATTGTGACACTAACTGAGGCCGGGTTTGCCTACACAAATGCTTTTAACAGTTTTGACCCAGACTATGTCTACACAGCTCTAAAACCATCTGGTGAGTTTCTCAACAGAGTCCATTCAATCCACTCTCTGCCTCCATAGTAATTCTATCCTCACGGTGTTCTTTGGGGACCCCATAGGAAATTGCCACAGGCACGAGAGACCCAAGACTGGGAAGGCATCTTTCATTCCTACTGCATTCAATGTTTGGGGCCTCAGTGGCTTCAGGGAGTTCTAGATAGTAGAACCTTGTAGAAACCGTTTAGTAGAAAGGAGAAAAGGCAAGGGGAGAAAAGGCAAGAGTTAGGGAGTGCAGAACTGTGAACCCTTTAAATAACTAACACCGACTTTCATCCAACGTTGTCATGTGAATGACCCCCAAGAAATGAGCTTTTCCTTCTAGCCTTCTGAAGATCATTAAGCTAACTCCTAGATATGGGAGGTGCTGAAAGTGAAGTCCAGGGTGCTAGGGAGATGTGCACAGGGTCACCCAGGTAAAAATGATTCCCTGGCCAAGTTCCACTGTGCCTGCCTGTCTCCAGGGGTGGGGCTCACGAAACAGGATACAATTCAGGCATTTGTGGGGGAGATATTCAGAGGATTAGGGCATAAAGTAGAGCGATCTCTTAAGAACTGGGGAGTTTCTCCTTTGCAGGGCCCCTTCCCCGTATCCCAGCTGCTCTTCACCTGTCAGAGTCCCCATCAACCTTGGAAGAGCAGCTGTGTTCAAAAGTAGGGGAACGGGTATGATGCCACTTTGGCTGACTGCATTTATGACCTGAAGCGAGCTCTAATTGTGAAGACACTCCCATAAATGTTATTTTATTAAGTCGAGCTACAGTAAATCTGTCATCTCCATGAGTAACACCGCAGTGAGTCTATAGGTAAGCTCAGAACACCGCCGTGAGCCATGCTGGGCTATTAGCCTCAGCTCCGTGTTGTTATCTGAACATTTACAGCATCTTAGGGGCACAACTCAACAACTCGGGCTCTGGGCTTACAAGTTTTGGCTCCTTACAGATGCCCTTATTTCTTAAAAAAAATAAGATAAAATAAGAAATTGTTAACCAAGTTGGAGGCAAGAAGACCTATTCTCTCTCTTGTATGACTGGAAACAGCTTGAGCCAGTGTAGACAGTTGAGCAGGGAATTAAGAGAAGTGGTCTTATTCCTACTCTTTTGTTTTGTTGTTTGCTACTGGGGGTTGAGTCCAGCGGTGCTTAACCACTGAGCCACATCCCCAGCACTTTTTAAAAAAATATTTTTATCTTATTTTAGAGACAGGGTCTTGCTGAGTTACTTAGGGCCTCACTAAATTGCTGAGGCTAGCTTTGAACTCACGACACTCACTCCTGCCTCAGCCTCCCAAGCTGCTGGGAGCCAGGCCACCATGCCTGGTTCTATTCCTACTCTTAAGTGCTCAGCCTATGAAAATCACTCAATGTTTCAGGCCTCAATGCTGCCATCTTCAAAATTGGGACATGTGTACAGGATGCCCCATATCAAATGCAAAAGTCTTGTGAGCCAGGACGTTAAGTTCTTAGGATGTGCTGATGATTACATGCATTCTACCACTTTTGATTTCCTCTGACAGTTTTGCAAGGGGTAGCAACACCGCCTGAAGAGGAGCTATGATCACCCATCTCCTCATAGGGAAAGAGACAAAAGGCAACTTACTGTATTTCTCTGCCTAAAAAGAAATTTAAAATAAGTTGATATCTAAACCAATTGTTGATGGACCAGGATGACTAATTATCTACTTGAGGTGTATAAGCCAGACTATTGTAAACATTTCTGTACTCTTTAATTTATTAGGAATTTTCTAAAGTGAGCTGGCAATGTCAACCCTAGTTATTGCACTCCAAGACAGATCATGGGCTATCCCTTCTGGGACAAAGTTGAGCACATCCTGAGGAGATTGTCCTTGAAGGGAAGACACTGGGAGGCATGTGGTTTCCCTCACAGGGTTGTATTAGCTGTTATTCATGACAAGAAATCACATTTCAGAGCATCCAAGAAATACTGCAAATAGTTTCAAGATTGGATATTGTATCCAGTCGGCCTTTTCTGAACATCATTATAAAAATCCCTCCTCCACACTTTTAATTACTTAAGAAGAAAACGAACCGAGTTTGGAACATTCTGTTGGAGGGACACAAGTGAGGGTTTAGAGACCCAAGGAAAACGTAGTTGGAGAAAAATGCCACAAACTGAGGTCAGCAGACATTAAATTGCAGACATGTCTGTGGTTTGTCCAGATTAGTTAGAGCATGCTTCTTTGTAGCAATAATAAAACAAGAGACATTAACAAGCAATGATGTTAGGTGGAATTAAGTAGTGTCCAAACGATGAAAGGGAAAATTAAAGAGCTAACCTTCCATTGCACAGGCAGTTTACCCGGTCAGTAAAAATAGAGGGCTGTATTTCCCAGCATCCTTGCTGCCAGAGGGAGAAAGCAACTCTGGTGGGCCAGAAGCCAATGGCTGTCACACGTCCCTGGCCAGCTATCCTTTCAGGACCCTCCTGATGGCTTTGGGTGACTAAATGGCCAGCTAAGTGCAGTCCATTTTGACGGTGAGTCCTGCCTCCCTTGGCGGTTCCCTGATGCCTCCCTGATTCAGGCAGTGCCATATATCACTGCCGCTCTGCAGGCGCGCCACCCAGATAGCATCCGAAAGATTGTAAACAGGATGATTCACAAACTGGTGGCAGCAGCTAAAAGCAGCACAGTTCGCGACCCTAAGCACAACGCCAAGATTCTAAATGGGATGTTGCAACAACAAAGCCGCCGAAAGATTCTAAAACACAATGGTGTCACCAGGATATTCATAGGGTGCTGTAACCTGTAACTGACAAGCACACGGTTGTCATTTCTTCCCGGGTGCAGCATCTTTGAGCTCCACTGGGCATCCTGTTGCACCTTGCTGCCATTTATTTGCATCCACAAACAGAGGAGCAAATATTCTGCAGAAATAACCCCAGAGAGACATCTGACGCCCATAGGCCTTTGCAGCCCACTACAACGGAATGATTTCCAATATCCAGTGACTGAGAACTCTGACCATGATATGTAGACCATGGAAGATCTTAATGACAATAATATTATCTCACATTTTTGATGGCGTTTAGCAGTTTACAAAGTGCTTTCACATACATTATCACATTTAATCCCGGCGAGGTCGATAGTCACTTCTCCATTTTATTGGCAGCTTGGTGTAGTGGAAAGAGCTCTGAAGTCTGATGGGCTTCAGTTCGAATCCTGGCTCTGACCCCCCCCCTGGCTCTCCAACGACAGACAATTTGCTTCATTTCTCTCAGACTCCTTTTATTTATTTATTTATTTTTTTAACCTATGAGATGGGAAACCATTTCTATTTCTGATGCTTGCGGTAAAAACTAAATAACCAATGTAAAGACCCACAGTGTAGAGCCTGATGCATAGGAACAGTTTTTTTCCCATCCACTTAGAAAGGATGAAAAAGAAGCTTGAGAGGATAAGAGAGTTGCTCAAAGGAACAGCTCGTAAACGACAGAACCGAGACTTCATTTATTTTACGAACATTATTGAACACCTACTATATGCAGTGCCTGGGGTCCGGGAAAGTGGCTAACATATAATTCCAGCTCTTGAGATGTTCACAGTAGAGTACCAGAATCTGAAGTGCAAATCATCAACTACGATCTTGGGTGATCGGAGAGGTAGAAAGTATTTAGGGACTATCCTGAGGCCACGGGTGCAGCCAAGGGGATCCCCAGGAATGAAGACGGGAAACCTGCAGAGGAGGTAGCTGTAAAGCCGTCCCTGAAATAGAGCTTCAGTGGGCGGGTGAGGGTGAGGAAGGGGGGGCATTCCCAGCCCAGGAGACAGTGTGTGCCTCATCGAGGGGGTCACAGGGGCTGGGCGGGTCTGCTGCAGCACTGAGGGAACCTGGGGACCCAGGTGAGGAGCACAGGGAAGGAGGCAGGAGCGAGAAGGGAGAGGCCTGCAGGTCATGCTGAGAAGGGCGGATCTTTGTCCAGTCTACACTCCAGTGACCCCGAGATGATTCACAAAGAGAACCAACCTGGTCAGATTTGCATTTTTCAAATTGCAACTGCAGCATGGAAGATGGGCTGAGGGAGGGAGATAACAAAGGCAGTGGTTCCATGAGAGATAATGAGGCTGTGAGCTGACAAAGTGGCAGAGCAGACAATTTCAAGAGGTGGAGCCGAGGCAGAATTGACAGGAGGTGGCAATTGATTAGATGTTGAGGCTTGAGTGACAGAGGAGTCTAGAAGGACTCCCGGGTTATTAGTTTGGATGGCCTGGTGAATGGAGACGCCCCTCCCTGACACAGAAGGGGAGGAGAGTTGAAGGGACCATAATGAATTTATTTGGTCTTGTTGATTCTGAGATCTGGGTACCTCTAGAAGGAGATGGTCAGTAAATAATTAAGATATGAATCTGGAGGTTGGGAGAGGACTGAGGGTGAGACTCATGGATCCAGGGACCCTTGGCTTGTAGATGATAGCTGAAATGGTTCATGATAAGGGATGGAACAGAAGGAAATGAGGGTCCTGGGCATCTCTAGGGAATACCAAGGTTTAGAACGAGGACTGTCCAAGAGACAAGTACCAAGAGAAAGGGGGTCTAAAGACCAGGGCAGACAAGCATTTTGTGATGGTGAAAGTAGAAGGTATCGAATTCCACCAAGAGGTCAAAGGAGACAGGAACTAAAACATGTCTACAAATTTATCAACCACAAAGTCACTTTGGCAACTGCAGGCAAGGTAGTTAAAAGGAGAGCCTTTCACTATTTTTTCAAACTATGACCCATAGTAAGAAAAATATTTTATATTGTGACCTAGGGCAAAAGTTTCTTGAAATAATACTAATTCTCTGATAGGGCATACTTATCCTATCCTCTTCTGTCTTATTCTTCGGGTGTTTTTTTTTTTTTTTTCTGTTCTATTCTATATTCTATTCTATTCAAAATGTTGCTGACCTAAATTTATTTTATGACCAACTGGTAGATTTCTACCTGCAACTTGAAAAAGCACCGGTTTAGACAAAGTGTGGAGCAGCATAGGGAATACTGGATTTTGACTGAAGATACCTGACTTACAGCATCATGCAGCATCTCACTGACTGTGACCTTGGATGTGCCCATTAACCTCTATGCATCTCTTTCATTATCTGTAAAATCCAGATAATATATCAGCTGCAAAGGGCTCTTCTGGGGATCAAAACAGATAAAATGCATGAATGCAAAGAACATATGTCTGGAATTGTCCTGGTCCAACTAAAATTATCCTACTCAAAAGAAAGAGCGGAACGGTGCCTGGTGCCTGATGTATCCCAGTGGGTTCTGGCTTTCTTATCTGAATCCTGGAGCCACATCTCTCCAGAACATACTGAGAACTGTAAACAGGACCAAAAATAATCAGGCAAAACAGGCACTGCTGCTGTCGTTATAAAATTCACAAAATTGACTGACAGAGAAGCCCTGGTGAAACCCACTCAGATCATTGTGCTCTTGTTCTAATACTATGTACCATCCAGAGTTTTTGACTTATAAGCAATACAGTCCTACTATGAGAGGAACTGATATAGACAAGTATTCTCAACCTCAGTATGAAATTATGACAGATAAAAGGGGAAAATAGCAAGACAGGGTCATTTAACATGAGCAATAATTCCTGTAACTTCAATAGGACCTGGCAATATCACTGCATGAAGGTATAATCCAATAGGTTTTTATGATTAATTCAACAAACCATATCATGTGAATGCCCAATAAATGTACTGACTTAGATGCAAGGAAGACAAAATGACTAGGGCTTGGCTCCTGACTCCCCAAAAGTGTACATGCAGACGGATGAGATAGAAACATAAATAGATACTTCAACTTGAGAGAAAGATGTGTCTAAGCATAAGATATAAATATACCATTAAAGAGAAGAACATCAGTAGCCCAGAGTAGGGATCATGGAATGTTTCTTGAAGGTTTTCTTGTCCAAGATGAGTCTCGACATAGGGTTAGCAAAGAAAGATAGGAAAGAAATTTATGAAATATGGAACAGCTTGAGAAAGGTATGGGAGTGTGTTTCTGAGCATAAGAGGGAGCTCTGGTCCTTCTTACTGAGGTCTTCAGTAGCAGGTTGAGGTGCCTAGAGTACATTTCATAGGAAGATACTGAGGGGGACCTACTGCTCTGGTAGCCTATGGAGGAAGAAGTTCATAGTGAGCCAGGACATGATTTAGGGGACCAGCACAGTGGTCTGGGAGAGACATATTGAGGGCCTGAATCAAAGGAGCAATAATAGGGATGGAGAAAAAGAGTTAGATTTAAAAACATATTTTTGATGCTGTATTTAAATGTGGAGACCGAGGAAAGGTAATAAATGCTCTTTTTGTAGGAAAAAAAACCATAAATAATATTGCCTTATACTGCCCCAAATATTGACCTCCTGAGCTAAGGATCCAGTCTATAGAAATTAAGACATGTCTACAAGGCACTCTAATGTAAGGGAGGAGATCCTAAGTACTGGGGGGAAGATCAGATGTGTGGCTAGGGGAGTTAGAAGACAGAGGCACAAGTTCCAGTTGGATGTTTCAAGGATGACTTCATAGAAGAAGTGGAATTCAAAGTTGGTCTTGAAGACGGTTAGGATGCCAAGATGATGAGAGGAAAGAGTGATTCTGGTGGAAGGGGCATCTTGATAAGAGCAATGTGAAGCAAGGTGATATAATCTAGGGACAATGACACAGCCTCTGGATTCACCTAGGCCAGGGATCAAGCCTTGGCTCTGTCACATTCTAATCGCTCCCTAATCACTGAATTGACAGCAATTTATTCCTCAGAGACTCTGCTCCTCATTTGTAGAACAGTTATGATTATCATTTATCTTATAAAGTTGTGAACATTTTTATTATTTTGCTATTAAAACTTATTTATTAGTTACAATGAAATTTTACCAGTAAGTTTAATAGTTTACATGTGTTCGTGTTATGAAATAGTGTCTTTTTATTTCAACTTGAAGACTCTTTTAGCATGTCTTATAAGGCAGATAAGGTGGTGTTAACTCTGACAGCTTTAGTTTCTCTGGAAAAATACTTCTCTCTCCTTATTTTCTGAAGGACAGTGTTGCCAGATATAATGTTCTTGACAGGAGGGGTTTTCTGTTTGTTTCTTTGTTTCCCTTCTAATATTTTAATATGTCATCTTACTCTCTTCTGATCTGCAAGATTTCTGCTGAGAAATCTGCTGATGTCTTATGCCAGTTCTCTTGTATGTGATGATTTGCCTTTATCCTTGCTGCTTCTGAAGTGTTGTCAATGATTTTTGAGAGTTTATCATATTATTCAATGAACATCTCTTTATATTTAATCTTTTTTGGGGCTTCACAGATTGGGATGTTCAATTCTTTCTCCAGATTTGAGTTTTGTTTTGTTTTGTTTTACATAATCCCATAATTTCCATAGGGTTTCTTCACTTTTCTTCTCTCCTTTTTTTTTTTTTTTAAATTCCTTTAACTGGATAATGTCAAATGACCTGTCTTCAAGCACTTACCTGTTCTTTTTTCTGCTTGATCAAGTCTGCTGCTAAAGTTCTCTGTGGAATTTATCAAGTCATTCATTGGTTTTCTTTAGCTCCAGATGTTTGATGTGTGTGTGTGTGCGTGTGTGTGTGTGTGTGTGTATGCGTGTGCGTGTGTATGTATGTGTTTCTGTCTCTTAGTTGAACTTTTAATATTTTTGCATTGTTTTCTATTACTAAACTATTTGTATTTTCTTGTAGATCAGTGATTTCTTTAAAACTATTATTCTGAATTCTTTACCATACAGTTTGTAAATCTTCATTCTTTATAGTCAAGTTACTGGAGATTTATTTTGTTCCTTTAGTAGTGTCATGTTTCCCTGACTGTTACCTTAGTGAACATGCATTGGTGTTAGCAATAAATAGGTACCTATTCTACTCTTTACAAACTGACTTCAGCAGAGAAGCCTTTCATTGGTCAGCCCATTCAGAGATTCTGGGAAGGCCATTTGACATGATTTTCAGATATGTTTTCTCCTGGAGTCCCCAGGCAGGCTGATCTAAGGGCAGATGTAGTACCTGGGTCCACAGGGTTGATCCTGGGGCCTGAATCCACTGGATCATAGAGTTTGGGTGTTCTGAGGTGGGCCTGGTGCCTGAATCCACAGAAGGTAACTAAGACCTAGGTCCATTGGGGATGACCTGGCTCTAGGGTCGTCCTTGAGACTAAGTCTTCTGAGACTGGCCATGTACTGGCCTGATGTTGAGGTAGGCTGGATGCTTGATTTGTGTGGGTTATAGTCTGGGCTAGGGCAGCCTGTCTGCTATGGGGGCTTGGTTTTGCTGGGATGGGCCCAGTTTGGGGAGCTGAGGCATCATCCAGTGCTAGCTTCATTCTCCTTCTCCCAATCAGAGAGTATCTTTCTGTGCTGCTTGGTTTGGGGCAAAGAGTGACTCAGACAATGTGAAACTATCCTCCTCACACTCTTCGATGTGTCTTTTCTTATTTCTGTGCTATACCTAGTTGCTACAATCACTTACCTGGTTTCCTTAGGTCTTGTGAAGAGTATAATGCATGCATTATTATTCAAATCAATGTTTCTGTGAGGGGACAAGCCCTAGAAAGTCCTGTTCTGCCATCTTGCCTATGTCACTCTTATTATGAGTATTTAATGAGGTAACTGTGCTTGGCTCAAAGCAAGAAATCCATGCATATTAACTGTTATCCTTTTATTATGATGATGGAACAGAAATGGGAGTTAGGGCAGAATTTACCGAGGAAGGGGAAGGCATGTGCATAACAAGCTGGAGAGAGTGGAGGCAGAGACTGGGATAGATTGTGGAAGCCTTGGTGCCAGAGTCAGGAATTTGGACTTTATTGAGTTGGCAATAGGAAGTCACTGAGGATTTATGAAAAGGGCTGAGGAGTTGAGCTCTGTGGACTAAGATTAATCAGCAGCCATACTGAACATGGTTTGGAGGAATGAGGAATTGAAAGCCTGGAGAGAAATTTTGAAATTTTTATAAGACTTCAGATGGGAGGTAGGGAACGTTTGAATCTGTGTAGTGTCAGTAAGAAGGGAGAAGAAATCTTAAATATGAGGGAAGTTGTAAAGGTGAAATACGGAGAAATATCAAAGATATTCATGTTTCTAATCATGGTGACTGTGATGAGCCTTTATAAATATTAACAATATAATAACATATTAAGAAGATAAGAGGAGAGCTAGGTCAGGTCAGAGTTATAAGAATCAGGAGATAGGGCAAAAAGATAATCAATTATCCCAAGGTTCACTCTCCTTTTTATTGCATGGATAGCCACCCAGGTGGAGACCATTTCTTGGGTTTCCTTGGACCTGGGTGCTGCCATATTGTCGTGTTCTGACCAATGGGATGTGAGCAGAGCAATGTCCGCCACCGTGAGGTCAGTCCCTTAATAAAAGCTATATGTTTTCTATTTATCATGGTTCCCAAAGGTCTTTAAGGAACATGTACAGAGGCAGCTTCTTCCAAGTGGGCAAGGGCCACCTCCCAGGCAGTAGCATGGGGACATCAGGGAGCTCTAAAAGCCTTGACCCCAGCCCAGCCCCCAGGACCTCTACCAGCTCAGATATTTGCATAAGAGAGAAATAAACTTCGTGGATTATTTAGGCCACTGTTGTGTTCGCTTATGTTATGTTAAGGCAGCTGCTAAAGCAGTGTCCTCACTAATCGAGACGATGAGGTTGAGATAGTGCAGAAAAGGGCTGAGGAGTTGGCGGGGAGGGTTGAGAGGGAGGCATCGTTGCCATAGAGATGGGCGGAAGAGAAGAGATACGGACCTAGAGTTATCTGAATGATGATCATCATTGAGCCATATAGCATATGGGACTGATAAGGGGAACATTGGACAGAAAGGAGAGGTGAGGACCATTGGAGCCTGGGCAGTTCATATGGTGGGGAGGAGGGAGGGAGGGAGGGAGGGAGGAAAGAACCGAGGTTGAGACTGAAATGGAGATAGAAATGGAGTGGTGATGAGTTAAGGAGGAAGAAAGAGCAGAAGAGAAGGATGGTAGGGCGATGGGGGGAGGAGTTACATAAGAGAGAGTAGACCAGGATGTCAGCTTCTGCAGAGATTCAAGGAGAGTGAAGAACTGGGAAAGGTTCACAAAATTTGGAGGACTAAAGTTTGCTTACGGTGGGAAGTCATCATGAAAATGTCAAATGATGCTCAAAGTAATCTGTTTAAGAAGGCAGAGGATTTTATAATAAAATTGAGAAAGTTCCATCTAAAATTATTTCTTAAAAAGTATAAGGCAAAGAATATATGTAGATGTTTTTCCCTCCTAGAAATGGAGCTTAATTCCTCCCAGCTCCCACCCCTGGTCTCTGCTGAACTAAGCCACGGGCTTCCAAAGAACAGAATATGGAAAGGGAAGAAAAAAAAAAAAAAAGAGTGGCTTTACAAAAGAGAAACTTGACAAACACCACCTGCCTTCACCAAGTGATGAAGGTCAACCTCACCAGTGATAGGTCACATGGATATAATGTGCCCCCTGATAGGATGGGATGAGCAGGGCAATTCAGCTCGGTGGTAGTCTTTCCCAGAACCCATAACCCCAGTCTAAATATGAGAAAAACATCAGAAAATATCAAACCGAGGGACATTATACAAAAGGCCTGACCAGTACCCTTTAAAACTGCCAAGGAGATGAAAAACAAGGAAAGGTTGAGAAACTCTCAGACCAGCAACCGGGGAGACAAGATGGCTAAATGCCACGGGGTTCTCCATGGAATCCTGGAACAGAAAAGAGAACATGAAGGGAACAACTGGCACTATCTGAATAAAATTCAGAGTTCAGTTAACAGCATTGTACCAATGCTAATTTTCTTAGTTTTGACAAATATGCCATAGAGCTATAAAATACCAAAATAGGGCACACTGGGGGAAGATGTGTTCCCTGTGCTTACTATCTTTATAACTTTTCTGTAAATCTAAAATTATTCCAATATAAAAAGCTTATTTTTAAAACAGTATCAGGCAAGGGCAAAGCAAAGGATAGTGCTTATTAGAAATCAGCAAGTTTGAAATATGAAGTATCTGAGCCCCCATGCCCCCCCTGCCCTTTCCTTCTTCCCTTCCCCCAAGAAAAATTTTTCCATTAGTCCATTATTACAGTACAATGGAATGTTCAATTTCACACTGTGTGTGACATTCCATGCCAACTAGAATAGTTAATGCAACTTTACATTTATGACTCTGCTTGGGTGTGAATTACTGTGTTTATGAAAATCTCCATATTAATGTCTGATTGTAAATCATTCTGCTGGCTCCCTTTATTAATAGCTCAATTCCCACTACTCACCACTGCAAGCCGTTCAAATTACTGCGACTGTACAGGAGAGGGGCCGCTTTTCATTTGCTCCCCCCTTGCCTCTAACCATCTTGGGCTTTGCTCCGACGCCTCCATCCTCTGAACTGCTGAAGCCAGTTATTTTTGACTCTCTCTTCCTTGGTGAGTTCAGGCAGCTCTCTGAGAAGCAGTATTTCTTACTGCCTAGGCCGGTGTTTCTTACTCTTTAGAAGCACCCACTGGAAAGTGACTTGGGCGTGGGTTCTGAAGTAGACAGATTTGGGTGCAAATCCATGATGGTAGTAAGTTATTGAATTTCTTCGAGTCCTGGTTTCCTCCCCTACGATGAGAATATCACATGTTTTGTAAAGTGCTTATGAAAATTAAATGTGATGGTACACAGGATGCTGTTAGGACAGTCCAGAGGAAGCTCTCGGTGGTCTTTTTGCTATATTAAATATACAAAGAACAACGGGCACAATATTGATAGTAGATAGAACAGAAGGAATTGGGGGCTGGCTGCCTTTGTTCTAGGTTATCTACAAACTAGACAGGGAATAATGGGAAGGTAGCCTCCCATCTCTGGCCTCTCAGTGTCCCCATCTGGAACGTGGAACCAGGGCTCACTCCCTGCACAGAACAGGGAGTCACACCCAAGAGGTGGCCCCTTTCTTTCTTTTTCTACTCCTTCCCCCAAGCCCCACCCCAGCCCTTGCTTTTGGGTCAGATGATGCGATGCCCCAACTGGAGCTCACAGAATGGCCCGGAAGGGGCCAGCAGTGACTTTTCATGCCTCCTCACATAACAGCTCAAATCAGACCCCCTACCCTAGTCCCCTCACTGGCAGGAGGGGAAATATGAAATCTCAGCAGGCAAGGAGGTTTTTTATGCTTCTGTAAATCATTAAAGTGGCCAATATTTTCCTTTGCTACACTTCTCTCACCTCACAATATTTTTTTTTTTCCTGCAGTGAAATCCATTCCCCCAGCCTGGAAACGTGGGCACTTTATAGAAAATCTTTAGCTTGTACCAGCACAAATGGATGGGTCTTATTTCCTGTCTGCAGTTCATGGTGTTGCAAAGGCATTGCCAAAAACTATTGACTGAGACATAAAAGCAAAAAATGGATGGGAATGAATGTGGGCACGTTCACATGGACATTTACAAACATGATCAAGTCTGCACTCAAAGGGGGAGATTCCACAAAGTGGCCTCCTGATTCACAGCTCCTGCTCAGAGCCCTGTGTGCCTGGGAGGGGAGAAGGGAGGAGATGTCCAAGAGGGGATTTGAGGAACCGGAAAAGATCCCTAGTGCCTTTCTCTGACTCCTGTGCCCTAATGCTCTCAATAGACCATGAAAGATCCACCCGTTTTGCAATTTTAAAAATAAAAAGAACAAAAAGAGATTCACCTTCAATCCTCTGGGATTCTCTTTTGGTAATACAATGTTTCCTCATCTCATTTGCGCTATCTGGTTTAAGCGGAACTATTTTTGACACATGTAATGTCATGTTTAACCTTCACCATGAACTTGGGAGGGAACTGGGAGGGAACCATAGCCAAGGACACTGAGGTCCATGGGGACAGGATGTGGCACTCATCCTCATGCACTTAGGAAGTAGGGCTGCAGGGACTCAAGCACGTCTGGTGAATTCAAAACCAAACTTCTTCCCATTTTATTATCGCCTCCTGCAAGATTCTGAAATCGAGGGTAGGTGACCTCATGAGCTAGGCTTTCTCCTGATCACAGGGCTCCCAGTCTGTGTGAGAAAGAGCCCTGCAGCCTGAGCAGCCGGGGAGAGGATGCAGGATGGAGAGGCGGTGCCCAGCAGTGAGCAGGGTCCCTCACTTGGGTTGTACTGTCCTGTCGGCAGAGTCCAGTGCAGTGGTCAGCCTTGCACTGGGACATGCAGCAATGTCACATGTACCTGCACCATTTATTTACATCCTGGGTGACCCTATTTATGCCCCATTTTCTTGTCTTTAGAAATGGAGTGATAATGATCTCCCAGAAGTATTATGGGATTGCGGCGGTACATAATACATAGATAGCCTTCCCTCCACAACTCTCTCTCTCCTTTCTTTTTTCTATTTTCCCTCCCATCTATCATCCCTTTCTTCTGTTCTTTTGCATTATTCGGTGTTTTGAACCCAAACAGCCTGAACCAATTCACTTGAGGATCCTGGATGGTCCAAGGGTCCCCCCCCCCCCCCGGCCCCTCCCTTCTCTCCACAGTACACCCGGCTCTCGGTCTCCAGCAGTGCTGTCTGTGGGCCACCGTTCTCAGGACCAGGCCCACAGGCCAAGTCCAGGCAGCCTCATTTGGCCCTGCCACCCCCATTCCCACTAAGGGCTCCCTGTGTCCTCTCACCTCGGAACTGACTTCTCAGTCAAACACTGCTCCGTGTGCCCAGCCCTCTGTGGGGTCAGCCCTACTTCCCCAGTTCAGGCCTCCAATTCTGGCCACCCCTGCTGCCCCTCACCATGAGCATAAACCCTCCAGAGCAGGAATCCGAGCCCAGGATGACAAACACCCCTCAGACAGAGGCCAGCCTGGGGCCAGTGCTCCCGGGGGATAGCTCAATCCTGGGCACCAGGACCCCTCACCCTGCTCCCCACCTGAGTCACCACCTGACACATTCTATTCTCCACTTCAGTCCTGGTCTCAGTGTGGCTCCTGCCTGGTCACATTTCCCGGTCCTGGGCTGCAGGATGCTCTGGAGGTGTGAGGGGACAGTGGCTGTTTTCTTTTTGTTCCTCCTTAGATGTTCTGTTTGTTGAGCGAATTGTTTGCTTCCTGGCTTGGAGCTGGCGATGACACGGCTGGCCCGCACTAATTAGCTAAGCCAGCTGGTGCGTTGGTAAGGTTTTTCTGTGCTCCTCAGTGTGTGTTTCTTTTTTTAAACATGATCAATACCCTCTCCGGCTGGGCTCCCTCAAACACTCCCTATTGTTCTCCTGTTTGCATTGTGCCGAGTCCTGGTCAAGGACTCAGGGAGCCTCGGAAGACACGCTTTTCCTGAGACTGGCGCTGAGCCTGGAGCCAGGAGAGCACACAGCAGATGCAGCTCGACCTCCCCTGCCCCAGCCTGCCGCTTGCAGCAATTTTCAGTAACTGCGGACAGCACCCTGGGATGCCCACGTGGGCGCCAGACAGTTGGGTAAAGAGAAGTCGCTGTGTGACTCCAGGAAAAATTACTTTCCCTTTCTGAGCCTCTGCTTCCTTGTTTGTAAAACAGATTCCCAATTCTGCTGTGAGTGTCCTATGCCTTGATTCTCAAAGGTCTCCACAAAAGGACATCCTCAGATTGGGACCCTCCTGGTGGGACAGGAAACACTTGCACAAACAGGATCTCAGTGGCTCTTGCCTCCGCCCTGAAGATAGATCACGTCCACCTTCTGAGCAGTGGGCTCAGAAGAGGCCATGGCAGGGGCAGACCTAAGACCCTACCCCTCTCCTCCAGCACATCCTGCTGGCCTCACTGTCCCCTGGAATCCCTCTGTTTATTTTACACAAGAGACACAAGAAGATTCTCTGATGCTCTCTCTTCCCTACTGTTACCCAGCTGCAGTGACCGGGTGCCCAAGGTGCCGGCTGCAGAGAAAATGTCTTTTCTAGTTCAAATGGGATTTTATTGACAACTCATTCTGGGGGTTAGGTTTTTCCTGCTGCTTTCTTTGGATTAACAGCATTTTCTGAACATTCCTGACCGACCAGGTGCAGAAGAGATTTTCTTGTTCCTTTCCAAGCTAATACATTTTTTTCTACTCTCAAAGAGTAATAATACACATCTCACTGTTACTGAAAATGTAGCATTTGTCAGATATTATGCCAAGCACATAACACAAGGTATTTTATCAGTCCTTATGCTATACCTATGTTCTCTCCATTTCATGAAAGCACAGAGAGGTTAAAGAACTTGTCCAAGGTCACACAGGTAGTAATTAGGAAGCTTAGAACTCAGTCCTGGGTTTTCTGGACTCAGTGCCCCTTCTCTTCCTGACCTTCCTCTTGGATGTCTTGCTTCAGCGTTCAGCCAGACTGAGAGCTAAGAGGTCCGTTACCTCTGATAACAACACGAAAGAAGCAGCAAGAGGACAGAAGCCTCAGGGCCACCCAGGGTTTCCAGTCCTGGCTCCATGGCAAGTAAATAAGTAAATAAGCAAATAAATTCTCTTCAAGCCTCTTGGATTCTACTGCATGAAATTACCATGAAGATTAAATGAGATAATGTCCATGAAAATGCATTGAAAACTGTGAAGCACTCTAGAAATATTTAGCATTATTTTGTTCTGACACTGGTCAAGACAGAGAATGGAATTCCCTCTGTGCATGGGAAAGTGTCCCTGGCCCCAGCAATGCCCACATTCCCCCTGCAGAGGGGCAAGGGGAGGGTCCGCCTCCCTGGCAATCCTCAGCTCCTTTACTTGAGCCTCCCTCTGGGCACGGAGGAGGCCAAATGGCTGAGTCAGCTGCATTTTTCTCCCATCTCAGGGCTCCCTTAAACCTGTTACTGAAATTGGCTCTTGGTACCTGCAGGTTTGCTTGCCATCCAGCAAGTCCCCTGAGGTGGCCCCATTAATCACGTTTGCTCTCGCTCCCTTCTCTGGCTGGCTCTGAGCACAGCAGCTAGGTTGTGTGACGTCTCGGTGTGTAGGTGTGCATGTGAGTGTGCCTGTCCCTTGGGAGCAGTCAGGGACTAAATTCCCTTGCAATAAAGTGAGTTAGTTGCTTCTTTCCTGATAACCATGATCCATTCTTGCTCTAAGGAAATGACAGCCCCCCTGGGGTGATGCATCTCAATGACTGGGAGAGATCAGCTATTTTAGTACTCTGTATCATGGAGCAAGTTCTTGGAGCTGTCCCACAGCAACCTGCTAGGCCCCTCTGCTATTAGGAACACCCCCTTCTGGTTTGTTCCCTGGTTCCAGGGCTCCCCATGCAATCCAGGTGGAGGGGCACCTTGTTCTGCTCTGAAGGGAAGCTGGCCCTCTCTTGGAGGTGGGGCCCACCTCAGTCTCCCAATGTCTCCACCCACCAAAGTAACTGCTACCAGAGGAGCCTGGGAATGTCCCCTCAGGGGGTTTGGGGGCACAGCCTGAAGCAGCCCTGCCACAGTACAATATTTCTTTGAAGTCTTACGTTTTATCTCAGGAATTCGTGTGAATTTTGCGTTCCATTCCATAATGTATATCTGTTTGTTTTAATATAAGCATGTTTTAACCCTAAATCTTCAAGTAAAATTGATGCCCCAGGAAGATACAACTTGTTTATTCTGTGTCTTTATTCCGCCTAGTTTGCTACGATATCCCCTAGGGGAATAAGCGCTCTAGTTAGAGAAGTATATGCAATAAGAACAACAACGGAAAGAGTCTAATTCCTCCCAGCTTCCGCTCCCAGCCTTCTGCAGAAGAGCCCCAGTTTTCCTTCTCTGCGTTCGTTCGTGTCTTCTGTGCTGGATGCCAGGGTAATGGGGAGAGATGAAGACCTGAGGAAGCTGGGAAGCCTCTACCAAGCCACAAAATGCCTGTGAAGGAGTTCTTTTCCTTCCTGCATTATTGTCAGTAATCAAACCTTCATCAGACTGAGCCAGTTCTCAGTCCCTAGCCTTCTCCAATAGGCTATGAAGGTAACGGCACAGCCATCGCTATTATTTGCTTGCACGTGATTTGTACCAGCCTCAGAGGGTGAAAGGGAGCTGCTTTATAAGGTAGGAAGTTCTTAGTGGACATGGCCCTGAGAAATTGGGAGAGAAGAACACAGTCTTTCTTCAATTCTAGTCGTCCCAAGGGGAAGGCCAGTTAAGAAGAAAACTGACAGTGGTATTGAATACACCAAAGAAGAGAAGTCTAGGGACTTAGAAAATAAAAGTGGGGAGAATTGATTCATTGGAGAGGAGGCCTTTTGGATGATCAGGGGATTCAATCTGGATTGGACCAGTAAGAAAGTCCCCAGAGGCCAGGCAACTTTACTCTGAGCAATTTCGAGGCATCTCCTTGCCCAGAGGCAGGAGGCTGGACCAGGTGACGTGGCGGAGTCTCTGGTAACTATCTCCCTCTCTCCCCACTACCCACTATAGTGCCCACAAGGTGTAGCTACAGGTGAGATAAGCCACGGGACACAAAGGCACAACCTGATGTAATATTTGCGGTATTTCTTAGACAAGGGAAACATCCAGCTCTGTGATTTTGCTTGATACAACAAAGCCAAACCTTTATCACACAAGCGTGCGAGGAAGCCAAGTGTGAGAGAGCTGTAAACATCTTAGAGCAGCTCTGCAGACAGCCCGGTATGGAGACACATTTCAGCGGGGGTGGCAGGGGTGGGGAGGAAAGATGGAGCTTGCCAAGTCACAGCGCTCTGATTTGCAGGGAGCAGAGCGTGGATATTTCAAATCATTTCCTTTTCGTTAGTACCTAATCTCCCAGCTGTTCTCTGAGCATTGGCTCAAATACTGGGAAACAGTCGGCCTCAAATGTAAAGCCACAGGGCTCCTTTAAATTATGTTGTCTTGCTACATTGGTGTGTCATGTCAACCCAAACTCCCGTACGGCTTCGGGGAGAAGGGAATTTTGTCTGATGATGAATTTAAAGGAAAATGAAACATTTTTATCAAAACCAATTAAAATTAAACATAGCTTGTTCTTCTGGTCTTTTTGAGAAGACTCAGAAGGACTTGAGGGAGGTTACGTGACAGCTACTGCCCCTGGTGCTTCTGCATCTCTCTGAGATGTGGGGTCTGAACTGACCAGGAGCAGATGAGCACCAGGGAAGTGGAACCAGGGTCTAGTGGCAGAGTCCCAGAAGGAACTTTGTTCTCTTCACAGGAGTGGAATCCAGTGCTTTGAACTGCTTCATATGCCTGTTCATGTAAATTGCCTCACTTAGTCCTATGAGGCACATGGAGTTGGCCTACTTTTTTCTCTTTTAGAGTGGAAACTGAGGCTCAGGGAGGCAAAGCAACTTGCCCAAGGATCCCAAATTCAAAAGCCATACAACCAGGATATGAAGGAAGATTTGTAATATCAAAACTTGGGCCCTTTCTATTCCAGCAGGAATTCTCATTCCACAAATATATTCATTATTCCTTCACTTATATATTTAACAAACACGCATTGGGCATTTACTGTATACCAGGCAAGAGGTTCAAAGGATGTCTTAGACATGGTCCCTGCACTCAAAGATTGCAGAATGTAGTGGAACTCATAGTCTAGTCTTGAAATATTTATTCAACAAATATTTAACATTTAGTAGAACAAACAGCTGGCCTGATTGAGCTCAGTTCCCAAGCAGTTGTTTTCCCGTCCGGTGGTTGTTACTGTTTTATGAGCGGGTGAATCCCTGTTACCCAGGCTCCAGAGGGGGCAAACCAAGAGGCACCACATGGGAAGTCCTCGCCTCTGAGTTGCTGGGTTTAGAAAACTGAAGAAGTGTTTTAGAAGCTCTACAGGTGAATCATTTGACTGCCAGCCGAAAACCCAAGCCCGGAGGACACATTCCTTTGGTAAGTATAATTTTGTAAGTATAATTTTGCTTTTCAGACTTTAATCTTTTATTTGGGGCCTGCAAAAATTAATGAAGAGGATCTCCTCTCATGGTTTAATATTTTTTTGAATTATTACGATTCAACAGACCCTCAGTCTTCAAGCAGACATTAGCTGGTTAATGTCGCACATTTGCCGATGGTTAAGAATCACTCGTTTAAAACCACTGTTATTGGATTGTCTGGATTTCTATCTTAACTCCGTCCCTGCCTCATGACCCTTTGGGAAACACCCTCTAGAAGGCTTCGTCCTCTGTCTCCCTTTGCTTTTGAAAGTTCCCTGAAGCTGCTCCCCACCTCTGCCTGCTCCCCATGCACCCAGTGGTGACAAACCTCTTTGCCTCAACTCCAATGCCCACTCTCCATGAGCACATTTCATTCTTCCTCATGACCCTCAGATGCACACCCACTGGTAAGGGCTGTCCAGTAGCCGAGCTGTGGAAGCCTGAGACTATTTCAAACCCTCTTTACTTGCCCTGGCTTCTTAACCCCAGGCCTAGCATAACGGGAGCAGGCAGTGGGGAGGTGGGATCAGAACACCTTGTAAGACTGGAATAATGAAGAGAAGGATAAAGAAAGGGAAAAAAGAGAAGGAGGGTGGTAGTGTAAATATTCTCCTCTTCTTTTGTGTCCCCCTCCCACTCTTATTGTGACCCCCCTACACACACTCTCATATATTCATATTTTGGTGCTTACAATGGATAATCCACCCCAGACCATTACCATCCTTCTCTCCCCTCCTCTTCCTCCTTTCAAAACCAATCCCATCATTTTAACACAAAACAGAGAATTACTTGGAGGAAAAAAAAAAAAAGTCAGGGAGTCTACGTCCAATGACTCAGTCCAGGTATTTGGTAGACAATAAAACTGAAGCCCCAAAGGGGAAGTGCTTTTCCAAAGACTCGCAATCCACGGTGACATGGTTCAGGACCTGGTGCAGCATCTGGGTTGAATTTCCCAGGTAAAAAGGAGAAGCCCTCCTGTTCGCATCCTGAGCACATGCCTCCAGATGGCTGGGGACGCCAGCTCCCCTTTCACACCACTCAGCCGAACACCAGGACAACTTCTGTGGTAGAACCAGGCTGCGGACAATTTCCATGGTGGGTCAGGCCTGCGGTGCAGCCAGGTGGCCGACAGAATGTCAGCCAGCTAGCCGGGGGGTCATTAGCATTCAGGAAATATGACAAGCTTCGGGCTCCCTGTCTCCTGCCATGCACCATGCATCACATTACACGACAGCAGTGGCCCTGGCTGAAGGAGGGAATCAAAGGCTGGGCCATTCCTGCAGCCGCAGGTTAATAGTGGACGAATTACACACTTGGAAAACAGTTTCCCCCTCAATGCATTATCTGGACCATTTCAAAGCCCTTTGTCTGGGCTAAGCTGGATGTGGGTGATGTTTGCAGCTGGGGACTTGCAGAAAAGATGTATTTTCTGACAGGGAGAAGGTCACCCGGGCAGAGGCCATTACAATGTGCTGTGGTCAGGTCGGAATTTCCCGGATCCCGATCGATGTGGTCTTAGGGCATCACTCAAGCATTGGGATTAGAGCGCTGGCCAAGAAAATGCTGTTCAAATTGGTCGACAAGTCACACGCCATGGAGAGCGACTCTCTCGTTTACCTTCAATGCCTCAGTGCTTAAAGCTGGGCCCCCAGGAGTCAGGAAAAGGCTGAATGGGGACTCAATAGAAGGGGAGATGGGGTTGTTGGGGAGGAGTGAGCTAGTGCGGGGGAGGCAGAGCATGGTGGTGGGATGACTGGGTTCCAGCCCCAGTTTTGCTCTGACTTACTGAGTAACCCTGTGTAAGTTACTATGTGTTCTGCATCTCAGTTTACTCATCTCTAAAGTGGGACTCAGAATACTTACACATCTTTGGAACATTAGGTACATCAGATAAAAGAACTCTTTGAAAACTTATAAGTGGTATTATCTTTTGAACATAATTTCAGGAGACAAAAATCCCCTCATCAAGTCCCTTAGATGTGTGTGGGTGACAGCTCCTGACCAGTCCTCCCTTCAACCTCACAAAATAGAGTGAGTAAAAATAATCCAGACCAAGCTCAGCACTGCTTCCAGGCAGTCACTCCCAGGCACCAGCCCAGTCTGGATACATGGTCTGTCTTGCCCATCCCATCTGCTGGGAACTGCATGTTCCAAGTACAAGCTGACCCTAAAATCTAGCCCCGGTGTTGGATGGTAGTGGAGTTGAGCTAACTGATCTGTAAGATTTCTTGGTTCCCAAATGCTGCAAACCTGTGCTTTTGGTTCATACGGATGCAATGAACTGCATCTGCTCTGAGAGCTTTGGAATCAACTGGTTCATTAAACACCTATGGGGCACGCTGGGGAATGGAGAATGCTCAGCTCTATCCAGGGCATCTGTCCACTGGGAACAGCAGACCACAGGTGAAATGTGCCTGTACTATCACAAGTGTACAGCCAGTCCTCTGTCCATCATAGCCCTGAGTTCCCAAGTCAGACCGATCGACTCCACCTGCCACTAACAGTGAAGCTGCTTCTCCCAAGGTGCACAGCCATGGTCCACGCCTCCCTTGCTCCTTCCCAGTCAGCTCCCATTTTGATTCCATCTGGCTTCTGTGACTACCATTCCCCACTCACTGGACTGTCGTTTGTTTCCTGTTGGTCTCCTTGGCTGTAGACCCGCTGCTCTCCTTCAAGACTTCTGTCTTAGACTCATCCCACCAGCCTACCTTGGCGGTGAAAAAGGGGCAGAGATGCCACTCGCTCTCTGCAGAGGTGTTCACCCAGGCACGAGTCACTTCCGCCCTTCCCCTCTGTGGTGGCAAGACCTGGAGAGAGAGAGTACTCTCCTTGGATTCTGAATGTCAGGACGCAAGCACAGGTATCCAGCAGGAAGAGGCTCGAGATCCCAACCTGGTAATAGAAAGACCCTTTCTTCTAAAAAGCCATCATGCAGAACTATAATATATAAACTAGAGTTTTAAAACATGGAGGTTTGTCTTGTAGAAGTAGATTGTTGAGCTCTCCTTTTTCCCCAGCAGCTCCTGAGAAGGAGGATCCTTAGAGACCTAGCTGCCCTATAAGTTTCCGATTGGAAAACCATTGCTCTAGTCCAACCTCCTGGGGGCACAGAAAGGCCAAGTGACTTCTGGCTGAGTCACACAGCTGTAGCACCTGTCCTTCTCACCCTCCTAGTCAGTGCTCTGTCCCTACATTTCAGCATCATCTCTGTCCTCATGGTTATTTTCATCATAGTGCTCCTCAGCCTTCAGTAAACATTGTCACCTCACCAGCCTCCCTTTGTGGCTGATGGCAACTTTGGACTGGATCTGTTGAGCCCACTGTGGGGTCTCTTTTTGCGATTCAGAGCATCATAGCCCAGGAGGGAAGCAGAAATGGAAATGTCAGGAATAGCTCTGGACAGAGAGGCGGAGGAGGCTCACTGGCCCCCAGGGCTGCTGTTGGATAAGTACACACTCTCTCCCCGGGTCTCTCTTCCCTGATTTGCAAACTGGGAGGAGCAGCGCTTCAGAGATTTATCTTAAGAGTTCAATAAGGTGGCATCCATTAAAGTGCTCAGTGCTGTGGCCCGCACATAGTGGGTGCTCAGGAAAAGGCAGCTGCGGGAACGGGAAGCCCCCAGAGAGCCCCACGCGAGGAGCGCGGCTGTGGCCAGCGGAGCCTGCGTTTTCATCTAAATACTCTCTGCTCCTTCCTCTGCATGAATGTTGCCTCCGTTGACGGCTTCTGTGGCCTTAGCTGAAAAATAAATAAATAAACACGAGATGGGGTGAGAGGTTGGAGAAGGGATGTGGCAAAAGACAAAGAAAGAAAGAGAGGGAGATTGATTTCTGGGCAGAATTTATATCTTTTTGGCTTTTTCAAAGGTAAATGAATAGATTGTTGTTGTTTTTCAGGCTGCCGCTGAGAGTGTGCGCGCCTCTGTTATGTATAGACCCTTTTAAAGGCTTCTGGAAGCAATCCCTAACATTTTCTATAGGTGCAGACAGATAATTGAATGCTTTCAAAGACCACTGTGAGGCAGGGAAAGTTCAATTTTGCTGTGTGCTGGTGCCGGCATCGACTGAGCGCGCCGTGTGTGTTTTCCTGAGCAAGTTGAATTTCTTTTTTTTGCTTTTCTTTCCACTCCTGCCCCTTCACCCCTCATCCCCCCATCTCTGATGAAGCACTTAGACAGAGGACAAGAAACAATATATAATCACCCCAAAGTCACACCAAATAAACACAGCAAAAGCTCCCAGCCACTTCTCTGGCTGCGAATGAAAAGCGCTGCTTCTCTGCTCCCGGGCCTGACGGACAGGGGGGTCTTTCTGCTCGGCTATTATTAGAGCGGACCTGGCAGAAGCCCAGGCAGCTCTGGGCAATGGGGGGTTCTTGTTTTAATTTGTCGCCTGTGCAGGCAGAACAAAGTGACATGGGGAGAGAGGATGGGGGATTTCCTCCTGCTGCTATTTCTCCACATGACAGCCCTCTCCTGTGTGTGTGTGTGTGTGTGTGTGTGTGTGTGTGTTGAATCAGGAATGTTCGTGCATGCGTCCACTTGTAAGTGCGCACATGCGTAAATGTGTGCCTGCAGGGGCCCAAACCTGAGTGTGCCTTCTGGGTAGAACAAGCAGTAATAGTTCTCTTTTAGGGTATGAAGGGGAGATGCATCAAGATTTGAGATAAGGAGGCCAAGAATCTCCACTCATCCAGATTCACAGCAAATTTAGCTAATCTAGACCCTCAGTTTGAACCATGACATCTGTATGATCTGTACAAATGACAGATGTATAGTTCTCACAACTACCTGTTCAAATATGGTCTTTCTTGCTTTATAGATAAGAAAACTGAGGCTCAGAGATATTGAGTGAATTACCAAAGTCTGGTTCCCCTGACTCTCATTTCAGGGCAATTTCTACCCTATCCGGCATGTTGCATGGGATTGTGGGACGGAGTAGAGAGAATCTCTAAAAGTTATAAATCCAGGCACTGGAGAAGATTCATCCAGCTTCTTCCTCCTGGTGGGAGGAAGCAGGGAGCAGACACAGTGCCTTACCTGGAGGTTCAAGGGAAAAAATGGTGCATGCATTCTCATGGCCTCCCAGTGTCTCCCACATGATACCACTAACCTCCTGCTAGGGGGACAGCATGCCCACCCACTGCCAGGCACTGGACTGAGAGCTCCAGGTATAATTTCTCCTGTATTCATGTTGAGGTCACAGAATATAACTCACCTGCTCAAGATCACCACCCAATAAGGGACCTCACTGGGATTCTAACCCAGGCCCCTCTGTTACATCAAGTGGCTTTATCCTTCCCAGGAGCATGTGTAGGGACATTTACCATCTGACTTCAGGGCATGCTGCGTGGTGAACTCATTCCCTCCTGGTCCCATTGCCGCTCCTCCCCACCTGACCATAAAACAATCCTTGTTCCAAAACTGCATTTCTACATCCTGAAAAGCAAACCAGAACACCCAGCAAATGCTTTTTTTCCTGACTTCACTCTGGTCTGTTTTATTTCCCATTTTGGAAGGCAAATCCCCGCCCAAAACAAAACCCTACACTCAATAAATTTTAGTTTTCTTTAACCCTTCACCCAACCCAAGAGTTGTAGCCATAACTTATTTAGCTTTTATTATACCCTTTGCTTTTCTAAGTTCTTCATGTGCATCATTTTAGGTAATCCTCCCATTAGATCCAAGAGGTATCATTGTTATGCTCATTTTGCAGATGGAGAACTTGATGTTCAGCAGTGTTAAGTAATTTACTGACAATCAAACACATAGCAGGCATCCCAACCCTATCTGAAACCCAGGCCCTCGCTCTGCTTTGTCTTCTGCCTCAGCGTGTGCTCAGTGCTGCTCCCTTCTCTCTCATCCTGCTGTCCCTCTCAGGCCATCCCAACTATCGCAGGAATTTAGGGCTATATTGCGTCTTATGGAGCCCTGGTCCCTTGGCAAGGTTTGTGAAAGCTGCTGTAAGGCTCTGCTATCTGATCCTGGGGACACAAAGACAGTCCCTTTTGCTTGGAGAGTGCCGCAGTCCGGCTGCAGCAAAATAACCGGGGGGTGACGAACAACTTGTGTAGATTGATACAGCAGGAGAGGGAGCCCTTTATTTTAGGACAGGAGCAGTATTTATACATTCCACACAGCCTATCTAATTAACATAAACTAGATACAGCAGTCAACCAATCAGGAATTTCCACACTTAATGGCTCACTTTTGTTACTTCACAAACCACTCCCTCTGGCATTTTGCCAGGAGCCATCCAGACTTGTTTACAGACGCTAACATTTCTCTGGCAAAATGCCAGGTGCCATCCTGACTTGTTTACAGACTCTAACAGGAGAGTCTTGAGCACAGTTTCACCTTGTCCACCTCTTGTCTCCCCCAAAGGCAGTTGGGGTTAAGAGCTTGGGCTCTGGATCCAGAAGGTCTGGGTTGGAATCTGAGAGTTATCACTTATTAGCTGTGTGATGTTGGGCAAAGTATTTGAATCCTTACGACTTGGTTTTTCCTCATCTGTAAAACAGGTATAATCATAGTATGTACCTCACAAGGTTATTATGAAATAAGCTATTCATGAAGAATGCTTAGAACAGGACCAGAAACACAGCAAACGCCGAATCAATGTGAGGTCACGTTATTTTAATATTGCTGAAATGTATAGAATCATAGATTTTAGATCTGGAAGGAACATTACAAGCTAACTGGTGAAACTACATCCTATCTTTAGGCAAATAGAGGTTTTATAATCAGAAGACCTGAATTTGGATACCAGGTTTGCCACTGACTACCAGTGTCTATCCCTTGGGACAACTTGTTTGACTTCCTTAAGGCTTATTTTTTTTCAAATGCCAAAAAAAAAAAAAAAAAAAATGGTTATAGTAACAGGTATGTGCTTAGCTCCTAGAACAGTTGTGAGGATCAACTGAAAGGATGCAATAAAAAAGGAAAATGGAATTGTATATTAATATTATTTGATTTGTACCTGAAAACAAACATGACATGAACAAGCTGAATGGTTTACCCAAGGAAGCTCCTCACCCACCAAAGGGTCCAGCAACCACACAATCTACCACGAGGTTTCCACCACCGTGCAGTTGGGTGTGGGCTGCAAGAACTAGGACCTGCCTAAGTAAATGAGCTAAGCGAGAAATTGTAAACAACAAACAAACAACAACAGCAACAAAACAGAGTGAAATATCATGGTGCCAAGTGGCAAACAGACAGCAGAACTGGGAAACCAAACAAGGTTAAGCCATGAACAAACCCACAACAGGAACAAGAATGGGTTCTATCAGCCCAGAGTAGGTACAATAAGACCACAGGGTTAGGAGAAAGCACTGTTTATCTGACTCCAACTGTGCCCTGCGGGGAGGACCACTCACTCTCCAAGATCATTTCAGAGGATGTTTACAATGTTATTTCTAAGTAGCCCCACCTTCGGGGCACTGCCCATTCAGGAGTACCTGATATCTACTTTCCCCATGTTTAATGCAGGAGCAGCTGTGTAATTTACATAGTCTGCCTCCTAGTCTGGGTCTAAAGATAGGCAACTGGCTCAGTCTGGGCCAACCAAATCTCTCCACTAAGATTTTTGAATTTTACACCCAGGCAGGAGTTTTAAGGCCAGGAGCTCTGTTGCACTGTTACTTTTTTATCCTGTGCAGAGACCGGGTTTTCAGTGAGAATGGAGAGTAGAGTCAAGCTAAGGCTCAAAGCAACAGAGATAAAGGTGATGAAGAGCCAGGCCTGAGGCACTCAAGACCCTGCTGCAAGGTATTCCTGAGACCCAACCATGGTCCTGACTATACATTCCTTTTCTTACAGTTAATCACGTTTTGTTTAAGTAAGTTCCAGCTATGTTCTGCTATTATCAATCAAAGCTGACCTGATACTTCTATAAACTAGTTCAAGATATCCCCAGTGGTCCCCAGTGGTCCCCTTCTTAGGGTTTGATCATGGCAACTAGGAGTGAACCATCGGGCAATTTTTAATTGACCATGTAGATGGCTTCTCACTACTCAGGGCAGTCCTTGTCATTGGACTCCATTTTGACACCTCACTTCCTTTGCCCCTACATGTCTTCTCTTCACCCAAACTGAGTCCAGTGGTTCAGGTTGTCATACACATGTATATCCAGGCTCGTCTGAATTGACAGGGTACACCTGGCTTAGTTTTCAGGGAATGGAGCTGAGATAAAGTAAAGGATGTTCTGTGCCATTCGCTCGTCTTGGGAAAGTCTTTGAATTCAAATTCTCGTGGCATCGAGGTTCTTGGACACAAGACCCTCCCCTCCTTGCTTCTGCTCTGTCAGCTCCTCATACACACATCTTTAGAAGCATCAAATTGTCCCTACTACTGACCATCTCACTAATGAGACTTTGTGCTAAGAGGTAAAAATACTTTAATGCAATGATTAAAAAAAAAAAAAAAAACTCATGGTGTTAGGGGAGGGGAAGCATTGTGTTTAAAATTTCGGGAGGGTATGCTCTTGTACAGTTAGAAAATGCATATACAATATATCAATTTTCTCATAATATGAAACATAGAAAAATCCCAATGTACTCATTTTGCTTTGTTTTGGACACTTAGAAGACAGAATGAGAATACATTGAGTTATGACAAAAAGTTTGCAAAAACATTAGAACCACTCTACATTTTCTTTACAATTTTTAATAAAGTTTAATTTACATATAGTACAAAGATAATAAAGGCCCACAGCTTAGTCAATTTACACATATGTATACTCTTGTGTAACCACCTTCCACATCAGGAGTTAAAACATTTTTTTTTATATCCCAAAGGATCTCCATGTGTTTCTTCCTAGTCAATAGTCACTACCCACACCCCGTTGGCTCTCCCAAGATAACCAATATTCTGACCTCTAATTACCATAGACAAGTTTTGTATGTCTTTGCACTGCATATAAACATACAGTATATTCTTTTCTGTTTGGTTCCTTTGGTTTGACATCATTTCTCTGAGATTCAGCCACCTGATTATGTAAAGAGGACTTTGTTTTTCCTCATTGCTACCTGGCACCAGTGCAATAGAACCTATAGAAATAAGCTACAGTTTGTCTACTTTGTCCTTGATGGACCTTTGCATTGTGTCAAGTTTGAGCCTATTGGAATAAGGTCACCATGAACACTTTTGTAAACATCTATTGATACACATGCACCCTCACTTCTGTTGGACATGTACCCAGATGTGCCACAGAGTGTATGTATGCTTAACTTTAACTTGGCAGTAGTTTTCCAAAGTGTTGGCATCCACTCCGCAGTTGAAAAGTTTAGTGCCTCAGTCACTGAATGCCTGTGGAGAGCCGGGTGCTCCACCAGGTGTGGGGAATCCTGAGGGGAAGTGGGCATACCCTTGGCCAACAAGTGCTAACAGTCTGGTAGCCACACCAACAGGTGATTTTTTTTTTTTATACAATAGGGTAAGGGCTTGGCCAGAGGCCTGGCTAATGGGGGAACACTGTGGGGTCCCAGGGTTGGCTTCCAGGACTTCAGGTGATCCAACAGAGGCCTGACCAGGTGAAGAGGGGACAGTGCCTGAAGGGACAGCCTCTGACAGTTGCAGAGGCTCCTCCAGCCCTTGCCAAGGTGGACTCTGCAGGCCCTTCCTGGCCAGGAGCCTCCCTAGTGGAGCAGCCAGGCCCAGGCCAGGCTGTCAGGAGAGAACAAACGACCACAGTGTGAGCAATGATTTAGAGGAGAAGGTTGAGACGTTGGTGAGATGAATACCACTGACTCCGCTGCCATCCTGGAAGCGATTCATCAGGGCGGCTTGGCAAAAGAGGGGCATAAATCCCCAGCGGGTGGGGCCAGCAGGGCTCCAGGGAGAGGAACAGGACGTGACGCTGCCTCCGCAGGGCCTGCACCAGCCTTTGGAAAAGTGCTGGTTTGGAGAAATCCTTGGGTGAGTTTTGTAGTGGGGGTCTTTCCTCTCCTGAGTTGGGCACCCCTGAGGAGGACCCCCTCCCTGGTCACTGGCTTTATTTGCACCCCACTCAGCACCCCTATGCTAAGAGGTTTTTCTCAAAGGGGAACCTGCTTTGCCCTTCTCTCCTGCCTGGATCTCGCCCCACCTGAGTAGGCTCAGATGATTTCCTTTCTTTTTTTTTTAATGACAGGGGAAGATTTAGGAGTGGGTTTGAAATGCGTTACTCCTCCCTCTTCTGAACTTCTGCACCACCCTCTCCCAGCAACCTGAGGCCCAGAGGGGCGGGAACCTGGGAAGTCAGCGAAGAGAACACGGAGTGGGGACCGACAGCGCATGAGCGAATGAGGGATTTTTATGAGTGAAATTTGCTCACAAGCTTCTTTAATAATGTTATTCATCTTTCTGTCAAAGTCGTCACATTAATGTAGCGGGGAGAGATTTAGAGGAGATGAATTAAGACTTAAATACACAAAATGACTTGGGGAATATTTAAATACAATACATTTTATTTTGGTGCGGCATCCTTTGTCACGGGTGTCGCTCGCTCGTGACTCTTGCCAGGCTCACACAGCCTGGGAATCAACAAGTCCCTCCTTCCTCCTCCCAGCGCTTCGCACATCCAGGGCTTGCTGTGCACCTAGTATGTGTCAACTAATGTATTCTCCACAGAGCAAATCGAAGTAGCCTACGGGTTGGGAGACCTGGGGTCTGTTCTGTCTTAAACAGGCCACTCGGCCTTTAGACCTCAGTTTATTCATTGGGAAAACGAGGTGAGTTTCATTCTGAATCTTACAGTATGCACAGTCTTCTTCCTGCAAGGCCAAAGGAAACCAGGGTGCAGAGCTCCAAACCTTCTCTCGCAGCCATCCAGAACTGCAAATGCTTATCTACTTTTACATATTGGCAGTTACATACTATTTCCTTTCTTCTCTCTCTATGTGAATATTTATTAAGCCCCTTCCCTGAGCCAAGTGTTAAACATTCAGAATCTGTCAATGAGCAAGTCTGCCATGGCTCCTGTCCTCTGGTTGGACAGTCCAACTCTCACATTGCCTGGTGTCTGACCCTAAATAAAGTGCATCTACCTGGGATTAAGCAGAGAAAGCTTCCTGAGGGAGGTGGGATTCAAAGGCCACCTACTCTCCATTGCTGTGTGCACAGGATTTCTGGATACACCAAGCTGGGGTTTCCCTTTGGGAATGGGGAGACTCAGTTTTGGCTGTAGAGAGGGTGAAGAGAGAATATCAGACTAGCAGTCAGAATTAGAGGCAAGAAAGAACCTGCTCAGTCCAGCTCCCCACTGTCTGACTGGGCCTCATCCAAGAGCTGGAGAACTGGAGGTGGGGATCCTTTTCCCTTATCCCATCCACCACTTCTACCACCATCTGCACTTGGCTCCTTTTCTTTGCTCAGTGTCTGGAGAAGAGAAAAGGGTTGCCTTCTTGGACTGGAGCCCCTCCGTCTCCCCCAGCCTTCTCCTCTCTCTCTGAGCCACTCTCCCAAGCAGAGGCAGAGCATCTTCACCCAGAGTCGAACAAACCTTCCAGAGACAGTGGCCCCCGTGGCAAGGTCACAGGCACCCCTCGACCTGATCTAGAAGGTTTGCTCAGACAGGCTCTGAGTTATGTCATATGAGGTAAGAACAGAATATGGGTCAGCCAGGATCTAAGGAAGCCCTGGTCAGTTGTGTTGCTCTGCCTTCTACCACCCAGAGTTCTCAATGATGCTCTCTGTGTGGGTTTTAAGTTCAAGAAAAGGAAACATCCTTGGGTTACTGAGATTGTTGCAAGAATACAGGCATGAAGCCTTGTGAAAAGACAGGCCTGAGAGTCCCCTTGGAGCCAGCTTTTGTGATGGTGTTTCCGGATCATGACCCCAGGAGCATGCATTGTCCCTACACTGTGTGGAGATCAAACAACCCTTGATGTTTGTTCCTTTGGCTCCTGCCCACCAATGACCTCACCTGCTGACTCTGTACCTTTTATATCCAAGCATCTGAGCAGGAGTCTGACCCATTCGGCTATTCACCATCCAGATTGGTCACCACTCACTGGGAGCAGCCTGACCCCCACACAGACCACTAACAGGCCAGAAGTTGGCTGGCCTGGGGTCTGGAACATGTTCTGGTCCATTAGCTGTGGTGAGAGGATGAGTTAGGTACTGTGAAGCATGGAGACCCATGCATAAGAAACCCTCAGAAGAGGGTTGTATGTGGCTGTAGGGTGGCAGAACAGAAGGTACCCAGAGAAGGACAGATAACAAGCAGATTTGTGCCTTACTCCCCTGGAAAATAGGGGAACAAGGAGGCCAGCAAGAGGAGGGGACAGGATGCAGGACTGAGGCTTTTGGAATTTGAGCCACTCAGAAACCAGGTCTATGTGTGTTTGCCTGCTTGACCTCAGAGCAGGGAAAGAATGGCCTAACACACACCCATGAAGCCCTACCAGGCCTCTCCCCCACTGATTGGTAACAAGGGACTGGAGGGGTCTTGGAACCAGGCCAGGCTGTCTAGAATTTCATACCACAGCATCAGCACACTTCACCAGTAGGTTGAGGCTCTGCCTCTAACACCCAAGCTTACTGATATTTGCATTGGTAGATTCTTCTCCATAATCCACATCATTTTAGCCTCACAGAGAGAACCTTCCAAACCTTCAAAGCCAGAATGGGAATGCAAGAACAAGCACATCTACTCTTGAAATGGCTCACCCCTACTAGGCCCACCTCTTTGCCTCTGCCAGTCTGCACTCCATGGTATAGACGAGCTCAATGTCATTATTCCTCCAATTATTGAGCCCTAGATAGATGGCAGTCAATAGCCCAATGACATGGTACATTCAAGTGGCTCTTGGAGACCTTCTTAAGCAGCAGACAGGCCATTTATAGGACAGGTTGTTGTAAAATATTTGTTGACACTGAAACTCTTCTTCTAGTGTTGTCATTGTTGTTGGTAATAATATGACAGTCTGGCTGTTCTTAGAGAATTGACAGCAGGAACACTCTTCAAAGACTCCATCCCTGGGAGACCAGCCCTCTTGCCCAAGTATCTCTTTTCCATGCCACTGGGAATTTTCTTTACATGGTGGTCCACCCAAAACGGTGGAGCACCTACCTGAAGTTCAGAAGCTCAAAGATTGTTGGACTACCTGTTCTAAGAACATAATATATATGAATTTCTGTCTATAATCTATATAAAACACAAATTATAATATAAATGTATAAAGTGTAAAGGGTCTCTTCTCTCACTCCACCCTCCCTACCAGCAGCTTATGAACCGGGTTCCTGGTCCTTTGGCAGATTGGATCCTAGACAATAACCCGACACAGAACACCCTCGATCCATGTAGCCTGTGTAGCCATGAATGCCCTGTGCCAACAATGGGGTGACCTAGGTGACAATCTCAATCTGCTCCTCATCAGCCTTGTGCCCTTGGCAACCCTTTTGGATTCTTGATTTCTTCAAAAGGCACATGGCAATCGCTATGCTCTGAATGCCATGTCCCTCCAAAATTCACATGCCGACATTCTAACCTGCAAGGTGATGGTGTTAGGAGGTGCAGCCTTTGGGAGATGACTAAGTTATGAGGCAGAGTCCTGGTGGTTGGGATCAGTGCCCTCCTCAAATGGACTGCAGAGAGCTTATCATCCCCTCTACCATGTCAGAAGGTACCACACTGATGAGAAAATGGGCCATCACCAGACACTGAACGTACTGATGTCTTGATACTTTTTAGTCTCTGGAACTGAAAACTGTAAGAAATCAGTTTCTCTTGTTTATAAGCCACCCAGGCTGTGATATTTTGTCACAGCATCCCAAACAGATTAGGATAACAGCAACACCTATTGTTCAAGTTCTGTGGGGAAAGCAAATGAGCTAAGGATATACACTCCCGGGGCCAGGGCACGGTCAGGGCTCAGCCAGTATCCTTTGAATCCAAGTTGAAGAAGACTGGGATTCCAGAAGGCCTAGGGGAATGCATTCTCAACAGGCTGAGGACAGAGAATGGACAACTCTACACCTATTTAGACCCAGTCACCCGCCAACAAGAGGAAACCCAGCTAGAAGCCCAGACACAGAATGTGTCAAATCCTAATATGTGGATTCTGTAAAAATCAACAATAGTCTTCCATGACTTCATTAAAGCAAACAACCCCTCTTATTTATCAATGCTATTCAACCCAAGTGAAGATGACAACAATCAATTAAATAAACAAATCAAGTTTAAAAAAGCTTAACTCAAGGCAGACGTGATTAATTTCCTCATCATTGATTGACATTAACTATGTTAGCCAGCTTTGCTATGGTAACAAGCAACCCCTAAAATCTTCGTGGCTTATAACCACAAGCATTTATTTCTTGTTCACAGAGCGTGTTGGCAGCTGTGGATATGCTCCATGAGTCTTCTCATTCGGGAACTTAGACGGAAAGGGCAGCCCCTAATTTGGGTCCTGCTGTTCTGACAATAGAAAGAACCAACAAAGAGGACTGGCCAAACATGCCACGCTTCTGGTAGCTTCTGAACCGGCTCACACACCATTGGTCCAAGTAAGTCACATGGTCTGGCTGACAAAGGAGGGATGGCATACAGGTGTGGGGGTAGGGGCATAGGATATATTCTATTTTCAAAAGACCATCCAAAATTATAGGGGAACAGCAAAGATGCATAATGCTCTTATGGGGAGGGACAGAGCATGTGGAAGAGGAATTCAACCCACCACAGTGGGGCCCGCCCTCCCCTTCTCCCTGTGCACACACCCACGTGGATTCACAGAGCATCCGCATAGGGTAGGGACTCAACGTTCTATTATCTTCGTTGTCTGGTGCCATCAGTGGGGTTGATCTGCAGGATGGGCCCTATCTCTAGGGTCCTCCATGCTGCAGGGTACTCTATCCGAATCATCTGCATGCTCCCTCCTTTCAGCTCTCCTGCTGTCTCCTCCATGTCTGCCCTGCCCATTAGGACTTCCTTCCTTCTCATACTGGGCTCACCAAGGTGACCTTTCCCTTGACTGAGCAGCAGATCTAAGCTATTCTGCTGACCTCACCATGTCCAGTACTAACTCTGGACCCTCCTCCACCCCCAGGTGCCCATAGGCTCCAGGGCAGGGCCAGCGGCACCGGTCCAGCTATCCCTCCAGATGGGTGCCTGAAAAACAGAATTTCTGCTTCAGGTAATGCAGCTGCTCCCCTCTGAATAATGCATGCCGTGCACCGCACTGGACCAAGGACAAGCGGCTGAGAAATTGGGGAGCTTTCATTTGATTTCATTATTTTGCTTTTAGACCCAAGCGTTTGCTGTTGTCAGGCATTTCAAAGAGGACAAGACAACAAGGTGTTCTCAAACAAGCAAGGAAGGTCAGTCATCCTTGGGGGATGAAGGGACTGCAGCGGGGAGGGAGAAGCTGGGGCAGACCTCCCCACAAGCACAAGGGCCTGAAGGGGCACAAGAGCCACATGTGCTCTGCAGGGTCTGGGTAAACTAGAAGTCCTGAGTAAACAGATTTGGGGGCATGCTTATATGGAAGTCAGAGACCAATGCCTCCATGTATATCACTTAGGTATAGGGGAGAGCCAGACACACCCACCAGGAGCTCTGAGATGGTAATCAGGGATCACAATTCAGAGTCCAAAACAAAGAATTGTGTTCAGCAATGCAAATGGCCCTGGAATTTGATTCCAAGGAGCAGGGAAGAGTTCAAGCCAATGAACTAGCCCAGCTAGAGTTGAATGCTCCTGACTTGGTGTCCTGCTCCTTCCTGATCTGGGCTTTCCATGGGCCAGCCCTGCTATGAGATGCCACTCTATCATGGCTGCTCCTACTTCAGAGATGGCAAACGTACTTGCTCCAGCCCCGTGAACCTTGCACACACACGTTCTGCTCTAGTTTGGTGGTTCTCCCCTCCCTGCAGGACTGGGATTCTCGCTTACCTCTGTGCCTTTTGCTCACATTGTGCTTCAGCGGGAATCAGCTCCACTCTCTGCCTACAGAACCAGGCACTTGCCATCCTTTAAAGATCAGCGCGTGTCCTCCTGCTATTTGAACACTTAGGCCCACACTGATCAATCCTTCTCTCAATTCCTATAATTACCTCCATTAATGGCCAGTTTGTATTATTATTATTAATAAAAATAATAATAAACCATTTTAAAGCATTTTCTCTCCAGTCTTCACGCTGAGCACTATAGGGTACTCACAGGCACCTCAGAAGCCACTCTGGGGACCAGAAAAGGCTGAGGAGGTGGGTCAGCCTTCTGGTCCCACCCCCTTCACCTGCAGCAGCTCAGCGCTGATCTGAGTGTTACCCTAGAGATTCACACATGATTTTTCTGTTTAAAACAGGATTGCACTATTGATTTGGAAACCACTGCATTTTTTATTTTACCCTCACAAGAAGATTGTGGGCATGTAAGATTAGGTAATGTCATCCACATTTTGCAACTGAGGGACTTGTGGCTCAGAGAGTTCGTCTCAACAAGGGACACAGCTAAGGGGAGACGGAGAATCCTACCTATGTCTCCTGAGGCTGAATCCAGTCTATTTGCAACCGGTACTTGGAAGTCCTTATCTCCGACTTAGTTGCTAAACATTTACTTATCCTGTTTATTTCCTCTTCACAGCCCCTCTTAGCCCCTCTTAGCTGGCCTGGCAGCAGGTATGCCCTTGGCTTTGATGGAGATGCAAGTCCTTACTTCACCTTGTGCCTTTCTTAGGCAACACATGCTTATGCACTGAGAGATTTTTAAGGCTGTGCTAGGGAATCTAGATGTTTTATATAATCAGAGGGATCCTCTCCCTTTCTCTTGTTGTTGACATGGTTATGAAATCTTATTATTAGCCCAGAGGATTGGGTAATAGGACACGACCTTCACATTGCCACTGTTTTAAAGAGCTGCAGTGACCTGGGGAACAATCTGAGCGTTGTAGTGATGACGCTACTGCTGCATCTGTCCTCTGCCTCTCTGGCCACCCTTACTCAGCTCAGGGACTGAGGTATTTCCATCAGGAGGAAAGATCAGGTTTCCTCTTGACCACTGTGGCCACGCTGTGAGGACACCATACTGTCCCTGCCTTTGGGACCCCAGGAGGAGGCAAGCCAGGGGCCACCTTCAGGTAGGGGAAGAAGCAGAAGCTGTGGACTGACTCATAAGGAGGAGGAAAAAAAAAAAAGAAAGAAAGAAAGAAAAATCAAGGTAAAATTGTTTCCAAATTGAATGTTTTTCACTATTTTCAGTGCGGTGTCTGCAGTGCTCCAAGATGATTCCCTCTCAGGGGTTTCAGAAAAGCTGTAAATAGAATGAATTGCTTTTAGGGACATACTCTGGTAGCTCGCTTCTCAAGAAAATATATGCTAATGCATGTAGACTATCATTATTGGGGAGACCTATGTACCGACTCTTTTATGTCTATGAAGAGTGGGTTTCTGATTGCTAGCATTTTGCCAAAGTCTCTGTCATGCGTGGGCTGAATATCTAGCAGAAAGAGGCGGACTCAGTCAGGGCTCCATGCTGTGTCTCTCCTAGGCCAGGGTTGGAGGGGGGTCTTGGTTTGCGGAGAAGTTTCTTAGGAAATGAGGAACAGAGAAAGTACATCTTTGACTAAGAACCCAAATAACAACCGATCTATTCCAGATTCACCTGCAAATCTGGGACTTCAGGGCTGTTTAGGGTGAGGCAGACCCTTCCAGGTATACACTTTGGTCCCATAGGGTGTGGTGCCACACCAGCCACAGGGTGGCAGCACTTGCCACATGCCCCTAAGCTGTCTCTCCCACCATTCCAGAGTATTTTTGTGGGATGGTTTTCCCTTGGCCCAGCCAGCCTCTTCTGCATTTTCTTCTGCTGTGGCAAAGTGGGTTAAACAGCGCTCAGCTTTGAGAGGAACACAGCCAACAAATGAGATATCAAACGCAGCTTCCCGTGTAAGAGCTCAGACTCCGGCGGGCACACACGTCGGCACTCTGCTGGAGCTCCCTGGCTCTGCAGCCAGCTTCATTTAGGATTCATAAATACTTTTGCGCACTCCCGCACACACAGCCGCCAAAGGAATTTCATTCTGTATCATCTGCATTCAAATGCAACAAAGGGGAAAAGTGTGGACGTTAAAAAGAAAGAGAAGAAGGAAGAGACTCTGAAGAAAATCCGAGGTTCTGAGTGGTGGGTGTTTGTACATGATTTGATGAAGGGTCTCCATCTTTCTGATGAAGCTTGACCTGGGCTTCAGTTCACCTGTAGCTTGGGGAGTGAATGCAGCCTATACCCGCTGCTGCTGGTCACCTTGATCCAAGACACTTCAGAATGGGGGATAGGATGTTTTGTGAAATGGGCATGGACTTTGGCTATATGTTGGCTCTGAAGTCCTCCTGGCAACCTGCCAGAGCTCCCAGGAGCTGAAACCTTTGAGTTTCAACTTGAGCCTCAGGCAGCAAAACCAAATGCCTCTGGGAAGGAGGCTGAGGAACCTAAAGGTCTGAAGCTGACCAGGGGATGTGGCTGCTCAGCTTAGAGGAGGGAGCGTTTTCTCCAGCTAGCTATTACCACCTGGGAATTGCTGTCAGATCTCCTAGTATATCAAAAGAAATGAGAGTCTATGAGTTTTGTTTTTAAGTACATAATCTGATTCTCAGGTGATAAGTGCTAATTAAAAAAATAATTAAATACCATGCAGGTCAAACAAAATAATTCCAACAGGTTATACCTTGTATCGATTGCACCCTACACAACCTCATCTATCAAAGACTTACCTTCTCTGGTTGTATGAAACTCATGATCTAGGCCCCGTGACTTGCCAGGTGTGATTTTTTTTTCTTTTGCCCCTTCTTCTCCAGCTTTGCATTGTTTGCTTGACAAGACTGTATGCATTTCCAGGGTAGGAACAGGTCTTCTTTTCCCCAATAGTTCCCAGCTGAGAGTAGATGCTCAGCAATTTTTAGTGAATTATAACCTAACCTACCTCATTCCATGAAGGATCTGAAGAAACCTACAAAAACTCAAGGTACAGAAAAGTGAAATAAGTAGTTGAGAGGATCAGAGTCGAATACTTGGACTAGACCTTGAACCCCCAGACTCAAAGGGATGGTGCTTGTGGGAGTTTCCTGGGGGTGATACCCAAATGTCTTCCTCAGATTATATACAGAGCCCTGAGGCTTGAGGTGCCTGGCGCACGGAAAGGTTCACAAATAGATTGTGGTATGGATGAAGAACAAGGTGAGTGACATGGCCCTGGAGAAGCAGCCCTGTGGACTGTAAGGCAGAGAGATGAGATTATGAAACCCAAGGCCCACCTGAAGCTGGGAACCAGAATAGTGAATGGCAACCTCTCTGTTGAGTCTCTTTTGGTTGTGACAGAAATAGAATTAAAGCTGGCTTAGGCAAAAAGAAAAATGTGCTAGAAGAATATAGAATATCTTCCAAGCCATTGAGAAAGAAAGGATTCATTTGGACTCTCAGAAAAATCTGAACCAGAGATCTTGTCACGACTCTCTGTGCATGTTTCACACCTGCCTCCTCCTTGAGCGTGGCTTTCTTTTCTTTTCCAGCAGACCGGCTCCCTCCTTGCATCAGGGAACAGAGCTGCCAACAGCCTCTGTGCCTCACATCAGCAGCTTCAGGCCCAGAGAGAGAATTGCTTCCCGCTCTTTCTCATTGCAGGATTAAAGCTCTGGGGTCCGCTCTGAATGCCTTCCTGGAGTTCAGAGGCCCCCCCCCCCCCCCCGAGCCGTGTCAATCAACTGTGAAGCCATGTCAATCAACTTTGAAGCCATGAGAGAAAGTTGCCTTGATGTTCCTCACTTTGGAAAGATACCCATATACAGAATAACACCGCAGCCTCTATTCAAATCACATGGTTCATTTGGGGGAAAAACATTTCCAAGAAGATGCGGACACTTCCTAGAAGGGAAGAGGGCTGGCAGATCACACAGTCCCTTCTGCATTTTCTTCTGCTGTGGCTTTAGATGGCTTCTGTATGTACCATCTCATTTTATTTGTCCCTCAAGAAACTCTGTGAAGAGTGTAGGGTGTTTGTGTGTCTATAATTGTTCCCATTTTACTGGTGGAAAAATTGAAGCTCAGAGGAACCAGGCAACTTAATGAAGGTCACATAGCTTGTAAAAATGGCCATCTACGATTCAGTCTGAATCTTTTTCTTTTCTTTCTTCCTTTCTTTTTCTTTCTTTCTTTCTTTTTCTAATTTCAACACCAGTGTTTATTTCCTTATATAGGAGTTGACTAGTAAGAATGTGACTTTCTAGAAAAAGAATCTTTTAGTGCTTGATCTTGCATCCCTGCATGAGGGAAAGCCGTGGCTGGTGGATTCCTACCATGCTGGGGCTTCTTAGCCCCTCTGTGGTTTTCATGGAGACCCATGCAGCTGACTTCAACCATCTTCTGCACTCAGTTTAGGGATTTTGTTGTCTATCCCACACCTACATCCAAAGATTCCAGATTCATCCCCACCCTGCTCTTGATTATAATGTGGCTCCCTTCATCTTTTAGTGAGTGGCATAACCCTCCAGGGAGTACTCAGACCATGGAAGTAGGGTAGTTGGCATCTTCTGCCCACAGACGACAAGCCTGTGTCTCCAGAAGACCCTCTTGGATGCACCATGCCTCATGGCCTCGCCTGCTTTTGAGGTAGATCATGAATGTGTATCTTTCTTTTATCTTGTGTGTCAATGCCCAGAGATGTACTGGATCTCATTGATTTGAGTTGGATCAGCCAGGCCCCGTGTCCAAGCTGCCTGAGTGCAGTAGGAGCAGCATACTAAAAAGAAAGAATTCCTCTTGACACCAGGATGGTATCACTGCCAAAGGCATTGATGATCCATTGAAGATGTGGGATAGGATAACCCACTGAAGGACCCAGCACAAGAAGAAGGCAAGCTAAGTTTTTATTTGCCCTCCTGGATGAACCCTACCCCTCTATCCCACCATGGCTTGCTATCCCCTAGGTTCGATCTCATTCATAATTCAATGATCCATATGGCAAAAAAAAATTAGAAAACTTCTTTTGCCTTCTTCAGGAGACCGGGGCAGAGGTGGCTCACAGCTATTCATCCATGCCAGGAAAGCTACCTCTGCTTCAGCCCACTGGAAGAGACAGGGCCATGGCCTCTCTCATTCCCGTTTGGTGACTTCCCTAAGGGTGACATAATAAATTCTCTGACCTCATCAGAGAAGAAAAATACAGTTTGGATGAGGTAAATTGATGCCAACCCAGTCTTTCCAGTAGCTCTAATCATGACAAACTTCTGCCTTAGAGATTTTGCTTTCTCAAAAGGAAATAAGGGCACTTTTATGTTGGTGATGAAGATAAATATATGGGGTATTGGAGAAATTCCCATACTCCCTTCCCCTCTCCTCTTTGCCCAATCAAAATTTCTTCATTTTCCCCACACCCCTCATTATGGATCAGCATCCACTTATCAGAGAGAACATTCGGCCTTTGTTTTTTGGGGGAATTGGCTTACTTCACTTAGCATGATATTCTCCAACTCCATCCATTTGCCAGCAAATGCCATAATTTTATTCTCTTTTAATGCTGAGTAATATTCCATTATGTATATATACCACAGTTTCTTAATCCATTCATCTATTGAAGGGCATCTAGGTTGGTTCCACAGTTTAGCTATTGTGAATTGAGCTGCTATAAACATTGATGTGGCTGCCAGATTTTTATTTATGAAGCACCAACTGTGTGCTGAGCTTGTATTAGATGCTGGGAATACAGCAATGAATGAGACAAGGCAAGATTTCTAAGGAGAAAGATGAACAATAAACCAGTACATGAAATACATGCAAAAGGTTATTACAGATTGAAATAAACGCTCCAAAGGAAAAAAGTGATATAGAAAGTGATTGGACTGTGTGTGGGTGGGTGGGGGGGGTAACTTCAAAATAAAAAATATCTTTTGAAAGAGGTGATATCTGAGCTGAAATTTATGGATTAGAAAAGCCGGTGATGCAAAAAGATAAAGAGGAACACTGTTGGCAACGGTGGTATGCTGGTAAATGTTTTACAGCTGGCTCTCTGGGGGAAAAGAAAGCCCTGACTTGTAGTGTTTGCCGGTCTCCATGATGTGAATGCCCCCACATTGCCATTTTAAATCTGCCAACCCAATGTCATGGCACAGACTGGGGAGGGGGTTGCACAGGGGTGTGTCACTAGCCGATGGGAGCTGCCCCCAGCACACCACTCTTTGGCAGTTACCTGGCCATACCAAGGGGCTAGTAGAGAATGGGTCCTGGTCAATGTGAAGCGGTGAGAGAACCAGGCTGATGGGACCAGAAAGAGTTCCCTGGGACTAACAGGTGGGTATCAGGGGTTGGTCCCTTCAGACCCAACCACAACATAACTATGTGGAGAATGCCCCACTCCATTTAATACAAAAAACACCATGCATCATCCTTCTTGATCGCATTTTAAAACCGATGTTCCCATACCACCCACCTAGATATTTTCTACTTAATGCAGAATGTAGAACTTCATATGTGTATGGGTGCATTGGTGAATAAGGCATAGTGTTGGGTTATAAAAATGAGAATTACAGAGCCCCTGTCCCCATGCCACTAACAGTCTGATAGAGAAACAGAAAGCAGGGAAATAAAACTAACAGTTATTACATTATACACCACTTACATAAATTACAGAAAGTTCATGTGTGTTTTCTATGACAGAAGAATGGATTTTTAATATTTGATGTGACACAGAATTTTCATGAGAGACTGAATTTGTGGACCAGATTGATGGTTTTCTTTGGTTCAGGTCAAGAAAAGGATATCAGATAAGAATTGTTCTTATTACTCTTTTGATGATCACATTTTTTTTTTATCCATCAGGGAGGCTTTGGGAGGGACTAAGGAAGTCAGTTTGGCAGTTACCTGGCCATACCAAGGGGCAATCTAGAACCTAGAGAGACAGGTACGATCCAAGGGTTTTCAGTCTGTAAAATGCCTTAGCAGTACCCAGAGCTTTGGGAGTGGATAGTACCACCTCCTACTTGGTATGCAGATGCTATAATTTGCAACATGAAGTTTACATAAAAGGGATTGTTCTCTCTGATTGGCATTTGGGAGATGGTCCCTGATGATAAGTGCCTCCTTTGCAAAGCCAGCCAATAACCTTCCAGTGCCTGGCCTTTTCAAGCCACTTTGTCAGAGGCCCTACAAAGATGTATTGATTTACCTTGTGACAACAATAAAGAGTTTGAGATCCTGGCAGGAAAACCAGAGGAGAAATCCAGCAGGATTGTAAACCTTGGCCCAAAGCTTAGGAGAGATGTCTGGGCTGGTTGTCCACCCAGAAGGGATAGTTGGATCCTTGGGAGAGAGATTATTTTTCCAATTCTAAGTGAAAGAATAACAGCACTTAGGAGTGAAAGGCTAACAGCAGAAAAGGGAAGAGAACATATTGGAATATTGACATTGGGGCAGAGAGGAACCAGAGAGGGAACTGGGGAAAAGATGTTAATCCACTAGAAACAAATGAAGAGGAAACCCTGGGAATAAAGCATTTCACAGAGGAGGGCAGGGCCAGGAGTTCAACTGTGGCCAAGAAGTTATGATCTCAGAATGGAGAAAAGGCCATGGAGGCCGGGGACGAAAAGTGTCTCTCTTCATTTTAGTGGCAGCAATTTCAGGAACACTAACTCTGGGGGATTAAATTGTCTTTTTTAAAAAAATCTATTAGTTCATCTGTTCCTTATAACAAATATGACTCTGATCCAGATACTGAACCCAAATCTCACTCTTTCTGTGTATTATACAGGGTCTCTCAGTCACTGGGGGGGCCAAAGCAGGACTGCAAGGAAGGAGTGAGGGGTAAACCTGTCATCAAGGTAGATCCCTCACTGTTCAGTGAGCAGTCATTTGGGGATCTTTGTTGTTGTTGTTGTTGTTCTAGGATAAGAATGATAGTGAATGTTTGGGGCTGCTAGACCAGAAGATTGGGTATCAAGAGAGATGAAGAAGAGGGAGAGGAGATGGGGATCAAGACCACATGTGGAGGGGCAGGTCATGGCAAAAGAGGGCCAAAGAGGCAGAAGATATTTTGAGCCAGAGAAAAAGAATTTGAGGAAGGCCCTGTGGTTTGACGAGGAAACTGCAAGATCATCTTCTGAGGCCAAGAGGGCCACCTTGGAGAGGAAAGGAGAAGAGAAAGACGAGGGGAAGGAAAGCCGATGTGGTCATCTCCCTGATGACCTCCAGATGCCCTCTCATATTCCATTAGTGTCTCTGGAAGGACTCAGAGAGACTTTTTTCCAGAGCAGCTGCCTTTTAGCATTGGCTGGGGAAAAGATGTTAATCCACTAGAAACAAATGAGGAGGTATATATAATGCCACCAACCCTGGACCTGATTCTGCCCCCTGAATTTTCCTCAGCCCTAGGTCAGGAACTCCAACGGCTAGATGTTGTACGTCTTGCACGTACTGAAACTCTCAGGGAATAAAAATATCCTAAAATAATCAAATCTCAAGTATTGAAAAGAGCGCCCGATCTAATTCTTGAATTCCCTTTATAACATCTGCACCAAGTGCCCTGCTTATCATTTCCTGTGACAAGGCACCTACTGCTTCTTTAGGCAGCCTGTTCCATTTTTAGGCATGTCTAATGGACATAAAATTCTTCTTATATTTGTCTTAGATCTGACCTCTAGGCAATTCAGAATACAGAAATAAATTGGCTAATTCCCGTTCCCCTGGGAGTGATTGTCAAAGATTTGAAGAGAGCCATCATGTGCCCCTCTGTTTTCTGTGCTTCGGGGAGCAAACCAACCAAAATCTTCCTGTTATTTCTGGGCTTCTCAGCATCACATCCGCGCTCTCCAGACACACCCCCAGATTCCAGCGTGGTAGTCGGTGTGGCTCGGCTGAGCCCACCTTCTCGTTCTGCCTCTTCGTTGGCAGCTCTGGTCCTTGACCATGGTCTCTGCATCTGGTTCCTGCATTCTCAAGTCCATCGTGAGCACTGACTGCTGTCAGATTAATCATTGTAAACATGGCCTTTTACAGGTCACTGCCCTTGTCAGAGAAACTTCAGCGGTTCTTCATTTACTATGAGACAAAGTCCAGATCTAGCATTAAATACCCTCCAAAATGAGAAATTTTGATATTTCTCCAAGCCCTTCTCTGTTCTGAAAATTCCCCTCCAACTGGGTTTACTCACATCCCCATTTATTAAGCTATTTGTTCATTAAAGAAACAACTGTTAAACTGGGAGCAGTGGTGCACACTTGTAATCCCAGCAGCTCGGGAAGCTGAGTCAGGAGGATCACAAGTTCAAAGCCAGCCTCAGCAAGTTAATGAGGCCCTGGGCAACCTAATGAGGGCCTGTCTCAAAATAAAAAGTAAAAAGGGCTGGGGATGTGACTCAGTGGTTAGGCACCCCTGGGTTCAATCACTGGTACAAAGAAAAAGAAAAACACAACCATTGAGTGTCTATTTTGTGCCAGGCATTACAATTACAGTAGGTTAGGGGGATGTAAAGATGAGTAAGGCATGGCCCTTCAGAGTATGCTTTTTGAAAAGTGAGTCTACAAACAATTCAGGTTATTAAACACAGCAAAAACACAATTGCTAAATGTCATACCAGGGAAGGACCGTGACCTGCTCTTCTCTGTGGACAGGAAGATTCACCAAGAGGGTGATGTTTGAGCTGGGACTAGAAGGATAAGTACAAAGTGTGCAGTTAGTAAGGCAAGACAAAAATATCATAAGAAACAACATCTGAACATTGTTCTAAAAAGTTCAAGTTGTCTAATATTTCAAGGGCGTATGTCTAACATTTCAATGTGGGAGAAAGCAGTTGGTGCACTGGAAAACTTTTTAAAACAATTATTTATGATGAACATGTATTAATTATGCATGCTGATGGGGTTCAGTGTGATACTTCCACACATGCATACAAGGTGCACTGATCAAAGGCAAGCTCCCCTTATCACACGTACACCTTCCCAACCTCTGTTAATCACTGTTTTATATGAAGGTAAAACATTTTTTAACAAGTAACTCGGCAGGACAGGAGTGGGGAGCTCTAATTTGTATCATCTGCCTATTTCCACGGTGTAAATGTCCCACCACTGTGACATCACTGAACTAAGAGCTAGGGAAAAAACATACCAACAGAAAGCAGATAATGACCTCATCAGAAAATGCTTTTTATATGTTAGGGAGTTGGGGTTTTTATCTTGTGGGTTTATGGAGATCCCCTGAAAACTGTAAGGCTAGATATTGACAAACCAGCTTGCCTTATGCAAAACCAGTGAGAGCTGGGCGCATGTGTAGGACGTGGACGGGGGTAGAGTTGGAGAATAAGTGGTTGAAATTGGGGGACAATTAAGACACTGGTTCTTAATTTTGACACATGCCATACATTAGAATTTCCTGTGAAATTGAAAAAAAAAAAAAAAGAAGAAGAAGAGTTGCACCCCCAACCCCAATCCCCCCGAGATTCTGATTATATCCACCTGGGCTGGGCCCCGCCTGTGGTAGTCTGCAGTGCCTCTCAGGGATATTAATATACAGCACAGGTTGCAAAACACTGCATTAGGAGACTATTGCTGTGAAGTGTTTTCCCTTTATTCGATTTCATGTTCTGCCTTGGGAACAGCTCCAGCTCCACCTTGAGAAGCTCTTCACTGTCGGGATCTACCCAGTGGCGGGCCTCCCTTTCAGACCCAGGCTCCTGTTTCCCTCTGCTGCAGGCCTTTGTAGTGCTTTGCTTGCCCAGCTGGCCTCGCTTAGAAGTCAATTAACCAATGCCTTTGGTTTCTGGCCTGGATGCTAAGAGACACCCTGGCCACTCCCACACCAGGACCTGGGCACCAGAGCCACACGGCAGGATCCTAAGGAAGTCCTCCTCAAAGAAGAGAAGGGACAGAAGGCCCGAGGAAGGGAAGATGAGCATCCTCGTGAGCGCGATGGCTTTGAAGATGGCGAGGAGCTCATGGTGACCTAGTGATGATCATGAGCTGCCAAGGGTTGACTGGGGGCCACTCTCGATGTTCTGCATGCACTTGTTTAGATCTCCAGTAACTTTACACGTAGGTACTGTTATTACCACTCCTTTTTGATATAGGAGGAAACTGAAGCACTGAGAAAATCCGCAACTTACCGTCAACAGCTGGGAAGTGACTCAGGCTGTGGCCTCACTCTCCTCCTGGAAGATGGGGTAGGACAGAAAGTTCAAAGCTTCTAATCAGGCTTTGATCCTTCTGGTGACAAGCCCCCACTCAGGCAGGCACCCACCAGGACACAACTCATTAGAACCCCCGGCCCTTTAATCACCCAGGAAATTCCAAGGGACTAAGATCTTCGTAGGAACCAAGGTTGAAAAGTAAATATTAGAGACAAAAGATGCATCTAGCACCCCAGTTAGGAAATTAGGAGGATCTTAGGAGCTCTGTGCCAGGAACTGTAGGCAGAGGACAAATATTTATTTCTTACTGTATCATGTGATATCACACAAAGGAAGTGGGTTATTTCCTGAAAGAGGGGATTGATCAGTAGTATCAGATACTGTCAGGGGCACAGGAGAATAAGGACAGAAAAGTAGTCACTGGACCTCACCATAGAGGTCTGGGGACTTGTCAGAGGACTTTCAGCGATGCAGTGAAATAGCGAAAGTGCAGACTGTGATTTGTGGGACATGCAAGAAGTGAAGGGCGGTGTGTACACACACACACACACTCACACACACACACATGCACGCGCGCACCTTCACTCCACTCACCACTCACGCCACATACACATGTGTATAGATGGCATGTATGTATAAGTTTAGAAAAATTAGAATTAAAAATGTGTACATTGAAGCTTAGCCATGAGAAACACATTGGAGAGTTTTAAAGTAGAACTCAGCAATCAGGAAGCAGTGTGGAGGATTTTAAAAAATATTTTTGCTTGTTTGATCAATTGATTTTTAAGATGGGAGAGAATTGAATACATTTAGATCAAAGGAAAAGAAAGAGAAAAGAGAATGAAGTTGATCTGGAGGGAATTGAACAGAAGGAGCTTCCAATGACAAAACCTTGGACAGGAGGGTCACATACTTAGCGATGATTAGCAAGTTCCCCTCCCCGTGTGGGTCTAGACCCGGGTGTGGTTCACTCACACCTCACACTCTCTTTATTTTTTGTGACGTGGAAAGTCGAAGGCACTGGAAAGCGTGATAAGAAACAGGTTGTTGTGAAGTTCCTTCCGTGGTAATACTGGGAGTGCATTCTTCAGGAACCAAAGGAAAAGTTCTCTCAACAGAATTGAAAGTTCAGGCCATATTGGAAACTGCAGATTTCCCACGACGTCCATCCTGGTGGTTGTACGATTTCCTTCCACTCTACTCAACCATGCACGTTTAAGGGCAGGAAATGGGGATTGGAGAAAGGATTTGGAAAGAGTGCCACATTATAATGTAGCAGTGAAGAAGTTAATATTGCAAGTAAATAATTCAAATAGCGAGAAGGAAAATATAGTTGATAAATGAAAGAAAAATAGGGAATCCAAGACACTAGAGACATCGGTGGGAGTGAAGAGCAAAATTGGCAAAGAAATAAACAACATTTAAAATTTTCACACTAAGAAGCAGCAGATGATAAACAGTAGGTACGATGTGGTCATCTAAGAATGGGAGCAATGTTCATCCAAGTTGAGAAGGTCCAGGAACTTAGAAGGTATTGTATTAGATGAGCTCTTAAAAGAATACTGAAATAGCATTCACATATCAGAGAACATATTCAGTCTTTGGTGTTTTGGGATTGGCTTATTTCGCTTAGCATGATATTCTCCAACTCCATCCATTTACTGGCAAATACCATAATTTCATTCTTCTTTAAAGCTGAGTAATATTCCATTAACTATAGATACCACATTGTCTTTATCCATTCATCTTTTGGTGGGGGGACCTGCACTAGGGAAGAATAGAGTTACTTTAGATTAGGTAGAGGGGAGTGAAGGGAGGGGAGGGGATATGGAGATAGGAAGGATAGTAGAATGAAACAGACATTGTTACATTATTCTACAACATGTACAATCAGAAAAATGAGAAATTATACTCCATTTAAATATATCAAAGTGCATAAATGCATTCTACTATAATATATAACTAATTAAAACAAATTTTAATTAAAAAAAAGAATGCTGAAATAACACAGCAAGGTAGGACTCGGGAGAATTCTATAAATGCCTGTGCAAATGTGGTTATGCACAGCCCAGGTATCCGGGTAGAACCGTGGCTGCTGTCAGAGTCCACTCAGCTCCCCTCCCCTCCCCCACACCAGGGTCCCACTCTCGTTTTTCTGCCCCTTTAACTAAAACCATATCCACTCTGCTGCTCGGCTCTCTCTCCAGCTCTGGCTGAAGAGTGAAACAGCCTCCCCAGTTCCCATGTCCCTGCAGTTCCTGAAGACAGGCCCGTAGGCCCTTTTGGTTCTGAGACTTTTATTGCTGATTGCTGTCACGAATTGAAGTGGAAGTGACAGCTACCGAATGTAGGAAGCCGCAGTTTCCAGAATCATACACCATTCTCTCTGGCGTTGTCTCCAGGTGTATTTTCTGACTCATTTCTGGAAGACAGAATGGAAGTCACATGGGACTTTGCATTGCCAAGAGCGGGGCTTAGCAAACCATCAGGCACCCTGACCCTTTACCTGAGGACAGACCCGTCTCCACCTATCTTATGGTACGATTTGTAAAAACAGAGAAACTTCTAAAATATAATAGAACCTTATGTTCCCGCAACTGGAATTAAACAAACATTAACATGCTGACATATTTGCTTTGGTTCTACTGTTTTAAAAGAAAGTATTTTTAATATTATTTTTTTGGTTGTAGATGGACACAATATCTTTATTTATTTATTTATTTGTTTATTTATTTATTTATTTGTTTTTATGTGGTGCTGAGGCTCAAACCCAGTGGTTCTATGGTCAATTGTTTACTCTCACATGCAGAAGCAAGAGAGGCATGCGCTCTATCAAGGGGCATGTGCTCTACCACTGAGCCACAACCCCAGTCCCTGAAATATTTTAGATACAGGCCATGCCCCACCTGTATCCTTCCCCCATCTCTTAGGCCCACAATATCTGATAACTTGAGGTTGGGGTGATTTATACCAAATTGTGTTTTATGGTTTTACTGTTTATGTGTTTATCTATAAATAATACATATCCTATTGCAACTAATTTTCTTCACTCGACTTTGATTTTGAGGTTTATCCATCTTGATCTATGGGGCTCCAGGCCATTCATTGTAATTATTGTACAGTATTCCACTGTATGAATAAACCAGTTTGTTATCCCCCGAGAAGGGCAATTTGTTTTCATTTTCTCATTATTACAAGCAGGGCTGTGTGGAGAATCTTTGAACTTGTTTCCTTGTGCACACGCCGGACATAGCCATGTCTAGAGTATGCACAGGACGGACACTAAAAAGGACATTGCCATGTTTCATGCACAGAAGGGCTTATTTATATTTTTAGGAAATTGTTTTTCCAAAGTATTTGCAAAATTTTACATCTCTCCCGGCAAATGTGTGAGAGGAGAGTTCCTATAGCTCCAAATCCTTACCAACATTGGGTGTTGTATCTGTTTTTATTTCAGTCATTCTAACCAGTATAACAAGAGTATCTCACAGTGTGGTTTTAATTTGCACTTCTCCGATGCTAATGGTGTTGAGAATCTTTTCAGGTAGCTGTTAGTCATTCATGTATATTCCTGTGAAACATCTGTTGATTTTTTTTTTCCAATCTTTTTATTGGGTTGTTGCCTCTCTTAAGCTGGTGTAAATTCTTTACATACTCTGGATTATAACAAGCCAAACTCAGAAAGTCTAGGGTCAAATGTTTATTTTCACATGCAGAAGCCAGAGAGAGAGAAAAGGGTTGGGGTTCTAATAAAAATAGAAGGAAGACAATAGAGGGAGGGGATGAAGAGGAGGAAGAAGGGAGCATGGGGTAGTACTAGGGAATGAACACACTGAATTATGCTACATCCATGTGCAGATTTACCACAGTGAATTCTGTTTATATGTGTGTAATTACACAGTATGAATTAAAATAATAATAATAATGGTAATAATAATAATAATAATAATAATAATAATAGAAGGGGGATAGGTAAAGCAAGGGAAAGGGGAGTGGGGAAGGGAATAAGATAGATCAAATTATGTTATGTGCATGGTGAATATAGCAAAATGAAAACCACTATTATGTATGATTATAATGTACCAATAATTTTTTTTAATTCCTTGAAAAATTATAAAATACATGTATTGGGAATATATTTTTCTATTCTTGGCTTACAGTTTCATTTTCCTAATGAAAAACAGAAGTTTTGAATTTTAAATTATTAACTTTTCCCTTTAGGTCTTTTGCTTTTTATATTTTATCCAAGAAATCTTTCATGACTTGAAGATTTTCTCCTACATTTTTGTCTAAAAGATTTATGATCTAAGTTTAAGTAATTTATGTTTATAATATGAACTTCCTATGTTTAGGTCTATGATCTATTTTGAGTTAGTGTTTGTGTGTGTGTGTATGTGTGTGTGTGTGTGTGTGTGTGAGTATGTGTGTGTGTGAGTGTGTGAGTATGTGTGTGTGTGTGTGAGAGAGAGAGAGACAGAGAGAGAGAGGGAGGGGGAGAGAGAGAGAGAGAGAGAGAGAGAGAGAGAGAGAGAGAGAGAGATAGATATGAGGTAATAATTGACTATGACTGTTTTCCCTGAAGTCATTCCATATCTTTAGTTGAGAAGACTTTTCTTTCTTCATTGATTTGTCTTGTCACCTTTATTGAAAAACAGTGTAGCCCATATGTGAAGGTTTCTTTCTGGACCCTCTATTCTTTTTTATCAACCCTATGAATATATCCATATTCAAATGCCTCTATATTATTATCATTTTATAGTGAGCCTGGAAATCAGGTACCATAAATCTTTCATGCCTGTTATTTTTTAAAACTAATTTGAATAGTCTAGATTTATTTTTTTTGCATTCCCATACAAATTTTAGGATCAAATCGACCATTTCTTAAGAGAAAAAAAAAAACCTATTTGGACTTTGATTGAATTGCTTGAGCCTATAGATTAGATTGAAGACAAAAGACTTTAATGATGTTGAGTCTTTTGATTCTCCATGAACATGGTATGTCATGCTATTTATTTAGATCTTAAATTTCTCTCACAACATTTTTTTGGCTTAACCATACTAATCTTGCACATATTTTACTACATATATTTCACATATTTTCATACTTTATACTAATGATTTCTTTTACTTTCAAATACTTTATACTAACATAAATTATATGATTCCTTTCACTTTCAAATAATTTATAATCAAAATAGAAAAGGACAAGTAATATGTGTATTTTGCTCTTACATCTTATAAACTTGTTGAAATCACTCATTTATTTCATCTTTTCTTGCAGATTCCTGAGAATTTTCTATGTACACTCTCATGTCATGTTCAAATAAACTCCTGTTTAAATCCATATGCCTTTATTTATTTTTAAAAATTATTTTTAGCTGCTTATTTTAGTTGAGTTAAATTTTACAAAATATATAACTTAGTGCTTTAAAGTATATGACTCAGTGACATTTAGTATTTTCACAAAGTCATGCAAGCAATACCTCTACCTAGCCTTGAAATATTTCAACCAACCCAAAATATAACCTTTTTTAAGCAATTATCTCCAATTGCCTAACTCAACCACCTCTCCCTAGTTCCTGGCAACCACTAATCCATTTCAGTCTCTATGAATTTACAAATTATGGATATTTTGTATAAGTGGAATTTTTATTACCTTTTGTGTCTGACTTTTTTCACTGAGCATAATTTTTCTGAGCTTATCCACATTGAGCATGTATCACTATATCATTTCTTTCTATGGTTAAATGATACTTGTGTGTCTGTGTGTGCATGTGCATCTGTGTGTGTATTACAATTTTTTCTTCATTCTTCTATTGATAGAAGCTTGGGTTGTTTCTATATTTTAGTTATTGTGTAAAAGTATTTCTATCAACAATCATGGTTTGTGTGGGGGGAGGGGTTTCTTTCAGGGGGAGGTGTTATTTGGGATATATATCTAAGAATAGAAATGCTGGGTCATATAGTAACCCTATGCTTAACTTTTTGAGGAACTGCCAAACTGGTTTTCACAATAGAAGCACAATTTTACATTTACACCAATGCACAATTGCAACAATGCTCAAATGTTCCAGTTTCTCCACATGCTTACCAATATCTTTGTAATTTTCCATCTGTTTTATTATAACCATCCTTGGGTTTGAAGCAACACCTCATCATGGTTTTGATTTTCCTTTTCTTTGTAGCTGATGATATCAACCATAATTTCTTTTTGCTTTTAAATATAAAATTTTCAACTTTGTTGGAGTATAATTAGAAAATTTTATATATATATATATATATATATATATATATATATATATATTTAAAGTGTAGAATGTGATTATTTGACATATGTATACATTGTGAAATGATCACCACCTGAAAGTCAACACATCATTTCCTCACATTTTGTTATTCCACATATACAGTATAGTATTGACAACTCCCCACCATGCTATACATTAGATCCTCGGAGTATATTATCTTATAGCTAAAAATTCACACCCCATGACCACATCTCCTAATTCCCCCCACACTCCAGCCCTTGGCAGCTACCATTCTACACTCTGCCTCTATGAATTTGACATATGGTTACCATATGTAAATCATATCATTTCCTTGTCTGGTTTATTTAACTTAGTATAATGCCCTCTGTGTTTATCCATGTTGTCACAAATGATAGTATTTTACTCTTTTTTATGAATACTGTGTGTGTGTATATATGTGTGTGTGTGACATTTTGTTTGTCTATTAATTCATTGCTGGACACGTAGGTTATTTCCATATCTTGGCTGTTGTGAATAATGTTGCAATAAACAAGGAGTACAGATGTCTTTTCAAGAGAGCAGTTTTGTTTCCTTGGGATATATATCCAAAAGTGGGACTGCTGGATCAAAGGTAGTTATATTTTTAATTTTTTTGAGGAATTTCATTCAGTTTTTCATAATATTTGGGCCAATTTATATTCCCACCCACAGTGTACCAGGATCCCTTGTTCTGCATGTCCTCACCACCATTTGTTATCTCTTCTTAAATAGCCATCCTAACAGGCGTAAGGTGACATCTCATTGTGGTTTTCATTTGCATTTTTCTGATGATTGATGGTGTTGAGCACTTTTTCATGTACCTGTTAGCCATCTGTATGCCTTTTTAACATTTTTAATTGAGTTATAAAATGTAAAATAAATTATCCTTATTTGAAGTACACAATTTAATAAGATATAACACATGTATGCAATCATTAAGCCCCACTAATATAAAAATAATCCATATATTCAACACACTCCAGAGTTTTCTCATGCTCCTTTGTACTCCTCCCATTCCCCTTCCCACAGGCAACTCTAAATCTGCTCTCATTATCAACAAGTTTGTATTACGTAAAGTTTTATGTAACAAAAGCATGTAGTATGAACTCTTTCTGTTTTCTTTCACTCAGCATGATTTTTTTTTCATTATCAAGATTGGGACTTTGCTTTTTGTTAACATATTAATTATGTATATTAATTGTATCTACTGTGAGATTTCCCCATGTGCACACAGTGTGCATTGATGAGCTCTGTGCATCCTGCTTCCACCCTCACTTCTACCCCTAATATACTTATTTTGAGGTTCACCCATATTGTTGAAAACATCTTTCCTTTTCATTTTGGAGTAGGATGTAGGATTCTACTGTATACCAAAGAATTTCCTCACATTTTTTTATAATTGTTATTTTAAACTCTTTAATTGACAAATCAGCATTGTGTATATTCAAGATATACAATAAGATGACCTGATACATGTACATACTGTGTAATGGTTATCACCATCAAATTCACTTAACTCATCCCTCTCCCCTCATGCTGCCTTTCCTTTCACTTGTTTTCTTCTTTCTTTGTTTTTTGTTTTGTTTTGTTTGTTTTCTTTCCTGCACAGAAGCTTTTTAGTTTTGTGTAGTTCTGCTTGCTTCTTTTTGCTTTTGTGGCCTATGCTTTTGGTGTTATGTACAAAAAAAAATTGTGCCAAAGTCAATGTCAAAGAACTTTTTCCATAGGTTTTCTTTTTAAAATTTTATAATTTCAAAAATTTCAGTTAATCCCTTTCTTCATTTTAAATTAATTTTTGAATATGGTGAAAGATAAGCATTGAATTCACTCTTTTGCATGAGGATAGCTCATTTTCCCACCACCAATTTTTGAAGAAACTTTCCTTTTCCCACTGAATATTTTTAGAGCTCTGGTCAAAGATGAGTTGATCAAATATGCATGAATTTTCTTCTGGGCCCACTATTTGGTTTCATTAGTCCATACATCTGCTTTAATGTTGGTAATTCTACTGTTTTGATAATTATGGCTTTGTAATGTACTTTGAAATTAGGGTATGTGATGCCTTTAGCTTTGTTCTTCTTTCTCAAGATTGCTTAGAACCTCCAGGGTTTCCTGTGGTTTCATGCAAATTTTAAGGGAAGGTCTTTTTTAAAAAATAAATAAGTCATTGGAGTTCCAATTAAGACTGAATTGAATCCGTATATCACTTTAGGAAAAATAAACATCTTAACAATATTAATTTTTCCAGTCCATGAATATGGAATTCCTTTTCATTTGTTTATGCCTTTCTCATTTTTTCTTTTCTTTTGCTCTTTACAATTTCTTTTATTTCTTATCTCTTTGAAAAGTTATCCAATAGTTCATTACAGTTATACAGAATATTGAGGTTAATTTTGACATAATATATTATAATATAAGCATGGAATATAATTCCCTCCAATTCAGTCCCCAGTACTTCCTCTTTCTTTCCCCAGCTCTTACCCTCTGTTCCCTTTCTTATACACTGCCTCTCTGATTTTCTCTCTATTTACTTATAGTTTTTTTAATTAGTACTTTACAGATATACATAAAGGTGAAATTACTGTGCTATATGCCTATATACACATAGGATAATATGGTCAATTTCAATTTACCATTCCTTCCATTTTCTATCCCTCCTCCCTTCCCTTCAATCCCTTCCTCTACTCCTCAATTTCTTTTGTCAATGTCTTATAGTATTCAGGGCACAGATATATCACCTCTTTGGTTAAATTTATTTCTAAGTAAGTTATTCTTTTCTGTGCAAGTGTAAATAGGATCACTTACTTAATTAACTTTTTGATAGTTTGTCAACACAACTTACTTTGTGTGTTGGCCTTGTATCCTGCACTGTCACCGGATTCATTGATTAGTTTTAAGAGTTTTTTTGGTAGAGTTGTTTGTTAGGGTTTTATGTATGTAAGGGTTTTCAATATGTAAGATTATATCTCTCCAAACAGCTAATTCACCTTTATCCTTTCCAATTTGAATGGATTTTATTTATTTTTTCTTACCTAAGTGCTCTGATTAGGACTTCCAGCACTATGTTGAGTGGAAGTGGTGAGAGTGAGCACTGTCTTTTTCCTGATCTTAGATGAAAAACATTGAGCTTTTCACTATTGATTATGGGGTTAGCTATGGGCTTCTCATATATAATCTTTATTTTGTTGAGGTAATTATTCTATGCCTGATTTGTGGAGAGTTTTTATTATGAAATGATGTTTAATTTTGTCAAATATTTTCCTGCATCTGCTGAGATGATTATATGATTTTTTATTCTTCATTCTGTTCATGCAATGTGTCACAGTTATTGATTTGTGTATATCAAACTCCATCCTTGCCTGGCAGGGATAAACCCCACTAGATCATAGTATGTAATTCCTTTTATTCAATTTGTTAGTTTTGTTTGATTGTTTTAGAATTTTTGTATCTATATTCATCAAGGATGTTGTTCTGAAATTTTTTTTATCTCTTCCTCTTTTTTTTGGTGGGGGGGCAATTTGAAAAGGTTGCCATTTTAATTGTTTTCCTTTTAAAAAGAATTTATGTATTTATTTATTTTAATTAGGTACATATGACAGCAGAATGCAATTTGATTCATTGTACACAATTGCAGCATAACTTTTTATTTCTCTGGTTATACATGATGTAGTGTTGTACCACATGTGCAGTCATACATGTACCTAGGGTAATGATGTCCATCTCATTCCATCTTCTTTTCTGTCCCCATTCCCCATCCTTACCCCTCCTTCTCCTTTGCCCGAAGTTCCTCCATTTTTCCCATCCTCCCCCTCCCCCCATTATGGATCAGCATCCACTTATTAGAAAGAACATTCGGCCTTTGGTTTTTTGGGGATTGGCTTATTTCACTTAGCATGATATTTCTCCAACTCCATCCACCTGCAAATGCCATAATTTTATTCTCTTTTAATGCTGAGTAATATTCCATTGTATATATATACCACAGTTTCTTTATCCATTCATCTATTGAAGGGCATATAGGTTGGTTACACAGTTTAGCTACTGTGAATTGAGCTGCTAGAAACATTGATGTGGCTGTGTCCCTGTAGTATGCTGATTTTAAGTCCAAAGAGTGGGATAGCTGGATCCAATGGTGGTTCTGTTCCAAGTTTTCCAAGGAATCTCCGTACTGCTTTCCAGATTGGTTGCACCAATTTGCAGTCCCACCAGCAATGTCTGAGTGTGCCTTTCCCTCCACATTCTTTTCAACACTTACTGTTGTCTGTAGTCTTGATAACTGTCATCCTGACTAGCGTGAGCAAGCACTCTTATCAGATGAGCTATATCTACAGCCCTAGTTTGTTTTTAGATGCTTGGTAAAACTCAAACATGAAGCCATCTGGTCCTGGGATTTTCTGTGTTGAGAAGTTTTGATTATGGATTCAATAACCTTATTGGTTATTGGTAATTTCAGTTTTCTTTTTTTATGATTGACCATTGGTAGCTTGTATTGTCTAAGAATTTGTCAATTTCTTCTAAGTTATACAATTTGTTGGTTTATTATTATTTGTAGTAGTCTTTTGTGATCTGTTGTATTTCTTTGCTATCAGTAGTATATCTCATTTTATATACATAGTCTTATATATTAAAATCATATTTTTTCTTCATCTAGTTGAAGATTTGTCAAATTTATCTTTTTAAAGAAGCAACTTAGTTTTAATGATTTTTTAAAATTTTTTTTTTTGAGAGAGAATTTTAATATTTATTTTTAGCTTTCAGCGGATACAACATCTTTGTTTGTATGTGGTGCTGAGGATCGAACCCAGGCCGCACGCATGCTAGGTGAGTGTGCTACCACTTGAGCCACATCCCCAGCCCATTTTATTGATTTTTTAATCATTTTTTTCTAGTCTATATTTAATTTATTACTGCTCTAATCTTATTCCTTCCTTCCTCCCTCCCTCCCTCTTTCTTTCTTTCTTTCTTTCTTTCTTTCTTTCTTTCTTTCTTTCTTTCTTTCTTTCATCTTTCTTTCTTTCTTTCCTCTGCTGAATTTGGACTTAGTTTGTACTAGATCCTTGAGGTGTGAAGTTAACTTATTTGAGATCTTTCTTTTTTCTTAATTTAAGAATTTATCACTATAGTTTATCACTACATTGTGTAATTTATCACAATACTCATTCCTTTTAGCATGAAGCATCACCTAAGTTTTTGCAGTTGTGTATTCATTTTCTTTTTTCTTAAGGTATTTTAAAATTTCTCCTTCGACAATTGATTGTTCAGGTATTGTTAAATTCCCATATATTTGTCAATTTTCCAAAATTCTTCCTGCTATTGATTTCTACTTTTATACAAATGCGATCAGAAAAGATACTTGAGATTGTCTCAATCCTCTTAAACTTAGTAAGATTTGTTTTGTGTTTCAGTATATGACTATTCTGGAGAATGTTCCACATTTTATTGCAAAGAATGTGTATACCAGTGCTGAAGGAGTGTTGGATGAAATGTTCTATATGTGTTTGTATGTTGTATTTGGTCGATAGTGTTATTTAAGTGTGTTATTTACTTATTAATTTTCTTCTGATGACTTGTTCATTATTGGGAATGGGGACTTGAAGTTTCCCATTACTATTTTATTGCTATTTCTTCCTTCAGTCCTGTTGATATTTGTTTTAGGTATGTAGGTACTCTAGTGTTGGTTATATGCAATATCATTTCAAAGGTTATTTCCTCTCGATGAATTAATATCTTTATCTTTTAATAGTCACATTCTTTGTCTCTTGTGACAAATTTTGGTGGAAGTATATTTTATCTGATTTAATTATAGCCATCCCTGCCCTTTTCTGGTTACCATTGGCATGGAATATATTTTTTCATCCCTCATTTTCTGTCCATGTGTGATCTTAAGGTTAAATTGAGTCTCTCGTATGTAGCATGTTGTTGGATCTTCTTTTTAGTCCCTCTATGTCATTTGACTGGAGAAGTTAATCATTTATATTTAAAGTAATTCCTGGAAAAACTCAAGTTACTTAATAGGTAAAGAGAATTTCTACCTTTTTAAAATATTTTTTTTTAGTTGTATGTGGACACAATATCTTTTATTTGTTTATTTTTTTATGTGGTGCTGAGGATTGAACCCAGGGCCCCATGCATGAGAGGCAAGCGCTCCACCACTGAGCCACAGCCCCAGCCTAAGACAATTTCTATCTTATTAATTGTTTACTATTTTGTAGTTTCTTTATACTTTTACTGCCACTTTGCTATCTTCTTTTGTGATTTGCTGAATGTTTGTATGTTTGTGGTGGTATAGTTTGATTCCTTTCTCTTTATCTTTTGTGTGTCTATTAGAAGTTGTTGTTGTTGTTTTTTAATGTGGTTACCTTGGGACTTACATAAAATATCTTATAGATACAATATTCTAGTTTAAGATGATAATAACTTCACTCCAATCACATACAAAACATCTTCACATTTATTCCTTCTCCCACACACATATTTTATACTACTGATGTCATGACTTACATGTTTTTCTATTATGCGTCTTATTATTTTATTTATAGCTACTTTTAATATTTTTGTCTTTTAATTTTAACAATAGAATTAAAGTGATTGTTATAATACCATGAGAGCATTAGTGAATTTGATTATATTTGACTATATATTTATCTTTTCCAGGTGGTTTTATACTTTCATATGTTTTCATGTTGTTACTTAGCGCCCTTTCAACTAAAAAAATTACCTTTCATGTTTCTGTAAGTCAGGTCTAGTGGTGAAAACTATCTCATCTTTTTTTTTTCTTTATTTTCTTACTATTTTATTGTATATATTTGAGGTTTATAGCATGTTATAGAAAACATAACAAATAGAATAATTACTATACTGAAGCAAATTCACATATTCATCATATTATATAACAATATTTTTTGTAATGAGAGCATTTAAATTCTATTTCACAAAATCCCTAACAGATTACAGGTATTTGAACTATAGTCCTTAGGTCATACATTAGATTTCTAGGCTTGTGTACCTATATATCTGCTATTTTGTGTAATTTGACCTCCTCTCCCTATTTCCATTCTCCACCCTCACCCCACGGTCACAACCATTTTATTCACTATCCTTGCTTATTTAGTCTTTTTCTTTAAAGATTCCACATGAAAGTGAGATCATGGAATATTTTTCTTTCTGTGTCTGAATAAATCACTTAGTATAACATCCGTCAATTCTATCTACATTATGACAAATGATAGGCTCTACTTCCTTTATAAGGTTAATATTCTTATATTATAACATATATCATATACTCAGATATATGATATATATATATATAATGTTTTCTTTATCCATTTATATGTTGACAGACCCTTAGATCACTTCCATACCATTCTTGGTGAATTTGACTAATGCTCCAAAAAAACAAAACAAAACAAACAAACAAACAAACAAAAAAAAAACCCATGAGAATACAGATGTTTTTACCAGGTGGTGATTTCGTCTCCTTTGGTTATATTCCCAGAAAAGGGGCTGTTGGGTAATATAATGTTTCTATTTTTAATTTAAAAAAAAAAACAAAAACAAATCCCTACCATTTCCCATAATGGCTGCACCAGTCTACATTACCACTAACAATGTAGTAGGGTTTGCTGTTCACCACACTCTTGCCAACATTTATTGCTTTTGTCTTTTTGATAATAGCTATCCTGACAGGTGTGAGGTTATATCTCATAGTGATTTTAATATGCATTTTCTTGATGCTTAGCAATGTGGAACACCTTTTCATATATCTGTTGTTCATATTTATGTCTTGTTTAGAGGTTTGGATCTTTTCCCAATTTTTAATCAGGTTACTGTTTTTCTGCTATTGAGCTGTAAAAGTTTGTTACAGTTTTTGCTTTTTAATCCCTGATTAGATATATGGCTTGAAAATATTTTTCCCCCAGTCTACCTGTTGTCTTTCATTTTGTTGATTATTTCCTTTGCTGTGCATAAGCTCCTTAGGTTGACACAGTTCCATTTATTTATTTTTGTTTTTGTAACCTAAGATTTTGGTGTGATATGCCACAAATCATTGCCGAAGCCGATATCAATAAGCTTTTCTTATATGGTCCCTTTAAAAAGTTGTTTTTAGAGTTTACATTTAGGTCTTTTATTCAGTCTGAGTTGACAAATGTCCTTCAGCTTTTATCTTGAAATGTCTTTATCTGTCCTTCATTTTTTAAGTGCAGCTTTGTGGGTATGGCATTCTTGTTTGACAGGGTTTTTTTCTTTCAATACTTTGAACATATCACCCCACTCACTCCTGGATGGCAAGGTTTCTTTTGAGAAGTCCACTAATAGCCTTCTGGGTGTTCCCTTATAGGTGACAAATCTTTTATCGCTTGCTGCTTTCAAGATTGTCTCTTTCGTCTTTAACTTTTGACAATTTGATTTTAATGTGTCTTGAAGTTGTCTTGGAGTTGTCTCTGGGAATCTTTTGATCTTCATGAGTCTGAATATCCATATCCCTCTCATGATTTGCAAATTTTTTAAGTAGTATTTCTTTAACAAAGTTTCTACTCCTTTCTCTACTTCTTCTCCTTCTGGAACTCCCATAATTCATGAAATTGCACATCTGCTGGCATCTCATAGGTCCCTCAAGATTTCTTCACTTTTAGTGTTTTTCTTTTTATTTCTCTAATAATTTCAAACAACCTACCTTTGTGTTTGCTAATTCTTTCTTCTGCATGATTGAGCCTGATATTCTAACTCCCTGATGTTTGTTTGTTTGTTTTCAGTTCTGTCATTGTAATCTTCAGTTTCAGGATGCTGTTTGGTTGCTTTTTATGGTTTCTATTTCTTCATTTAACTTCCAATTTTGTCCATAAATTATTTTCCTAATTTCATTTAATTGTCTAAGTGTATTTCATTACATTTCATTAAACTTCTTTAAGATGCCTGTTTTGAAATACTTTTCAGGCAATTTATAGGTACCTATTTTTGAGGGGTCAGTTAGTGTAGTCTTATTAGTTTCCTTTGGGGGTGTCAAGTTTGCCTCATTCTTCATTATCCACATAGGCTTGTGTTGGTGTCTGTGCTTTTTCAAAGAGCAGATACATTTTCTGGGCTTTAAAGACTTGTTTCAACAAGATAAGTCTTCTTCTATTGGGACTTTGGCCTGATGAGATTTCCTCTGGGATTGAAGTTGAATGGAAATGGATTGAGTCATGTGGCTGCTGCTAGGTCCACGGTGGGGTACAAGGTTGGCAAGCCTGTTACCAGATCCTCTAGCGGGTGTAGATTTTCTCTGGTCCCTGGATGAACTGTCTCCAGGACCTTTGTCCATAGGACTTGTATTGGGATGAGAGTCTACTTCATTGACTCACACGTGGCAGGAGAGCTGCATGAATGGTGTGGCCCTCTCCAGGTTCCTGGGAGGCTCTCCCTGGATCAGGGTAGGTGTCTAGGAGTAAATTGCTGGCTCATATGATAAGTGTATATTTAACTTAATGCCAAAATGCAAACTATTTCCAAAGTGCCTATCCCATTTTACATTCCTGCTATCAGGGTATAAGAAATCCAGTTATTCTACATTCTCATCATCACTTGGTATTATCAGGCTTTTGTTTTGTTTTTAACCTTAGTCATTTGAATAGATGTACAGTAGTATCTCTTTGCGGTTTTCATTTGCTTTTCAATAATGATGAGCATATTTTTATGTATTTATTTACCATTCACACTTTTTCTTCAGTGTAGTATGTATTTTAAACATTTTCTAAATCTGTTATTTGTTTTCTTGAATTTGACCTTGTCAGTCAGGATGCTCTTTGGTTGTTTTTTATGTTTTCTATTTCTTTATATAATCTGTATATTCTGAATACCAGAATTTTCTCTTAAAGACTTTTCATCTCCTTAATAGTAACTTTTTAAGAGTAAAATATTTTTATTTTGATGAATTTATATATTTTAAATTTATATATATATATTTTTTTTCCAAGACATATTTATTTACCTGACTCAAGTTCACAAACATGTTCACCTATGTTTTCTTCTAGCAATTTTATCATTTTAGGCTTTACATTCAGAAACACGATTAATTTCAAGTTAAATTTCATATATGATGTGAGAAATTGGTCAGGAGTTGTTTGGTTTCAATTTTACATACAGTTGTCCATTGTTCTGGTACTTTTTGTTCAGACAATTATCCTTACTTCATTGACTGACATTAGAATTCTGTCAAAATCAGTTGGTCATGTATTTGTGGTCTGTTTTTAGATTCTCCGATGGTCCAATTTGTCTTTCTCTCTCTCTCTCTCTCTCTCTCTCTCTGTTAATATCGCATAGTCTTTATTACTGTAGCTCTTTATAGTAAGTCTTACAGTGAGTTCTTGAACTCATGTAAGACTTACTATAAATTGTTTCAGTTACTCTAAGCATGCTAGTTATTTATGGCTGAATAATAGTTCGTCCAGAACCTAGAGGCTTAAAACAACATTTATTGCCTCACAACTTCTATGAGTCAGGACACTTGTAAGAGCTTAGGTTTTGCTGGAGAAAAAAGCACAAATTTTGGTAAAAAGCTACAGTATCTGGAGGCTTGACTGAATTAGAGAATTTATTTCCAAGTTTACTTAAATGGTTGTTGGCTAGGGGCTTCAATGTCTCACCACTTAGCTTTTCCATTGGGCTGCTTACAATATAGCTGCTGACTTACCTCAAAATGAGTTCTGTGTGTGTGTGTGTGTGTGTGTGTGTGTGTGTGTGTGCACGCGCGCATATGTGTATGTGTGAAAGAGAAAGAGAGAGAGAGACAGAGACTGGGGGAGAATTCACTTATTCTCAGAAATGACATGCCATGTTCTATTAGTCATACGGAGACTAATACCAGAATCATTGGGGATCATCTTGGGAAACGATACCACAATAGATTATTTGTTTTTCTTCATTCCTTCTAATTTGCATGCTTTTGTTTCTTTTTATTCTCTTATTGCACTATCAAGGACAATTTAATAAAAATGATAAGAGCCAATAATTGTATAGAATTGATATTCTTTTCTTCCTTAAATATGTTGTAGAATTCACTAGTGATATCATCTGGGTCCAGAGTTTTCTTCTTTGAGAGTTTTATATATACAATCATTTATCACTTTATTTTTTTTTGTCACTGTGCAAACATACAATGTACAAACAAAAGTAACTGGCATTTCTAGGTGATAAAATTATAGGAGATCATCGTCACGTATGTAGTCTCTTATTGACTAAAACATTATACCTTGCATTACTATGCAAACCCTATTTCCTTAATAGACACAGAGTTATGCAAGTTATTTATTTCTTCTTAAGTAAGCTTTACTAAATTTGTATCTTTCATGGAATGTATAGGTTTCTATGTTTTCAGATTAATTAGCACAGTATTATTCAAAATATTACTTTATAGCCTTTTTAATATCTATAAGGTCTGTAGGATACTTTCTCTTTAATTTGTGATATTGTTCACTTTTATCTTTCTTGGTTCTTGATCAGTCTGGCTACAGGTTTATCAATTTTATTGATCTTAAAAACTGTCTATTCTTTAAAAACTGTCTATTGATTTTATTTTTTATCTATTGTTTCACTCTTTTGATTTTATTTTTTCTCTGTTGTTTTTCTATTTCAAATTTATTAATTCCTACTCTTATTATTGTTTATTTCTATTTGCTTTGTTAAATTTTTATTCTTTTCTGAAGAAAAAGCTGAAATAATAAATCTGAAATCTTTCTAATTATTTAACATAAATATTTAGTGCAAACAAAAGTAGATATAAATTTATCTCTGCACTTACTTGCATCTCACAAGTTACATTTTCATTTTTTTTTAAATAAAAAAATGGTTACAAGTTTTCTTTTTGACTTCCTTACTGAACTAATGGCTATTTAGAATTATGTTGTTTAATTTCCAAATTTGGGGTTTTTTTTCCAGGTATTTTTGTTATTGATCTCTATTTTAATTCCGCTATCATCAGACAATATGCTTCTTTTGAAATTAATTATTCTACATTTTTTGTCTTTACTATTTTCATGGCTTATTGAATTTGACCTTAAGAACTAATATAATCTATTTTAATAAACATTTAATAAATATTCCAAGTACACATGAAGAAACCATGCATTTTGTTGTTGGGTGAGTTGTTGTATGAATGTCAATTGCGCTGTGTTTGCTACCAACATTTACGATGTATCTCTTTACTGATTTTTCTTTTTGTCTATTTGTTCTGTTTACTAATGAGAGAACAGTTGAAGTTTTTAATGATAATAATGTGTTTGTCTCTTATATGTTCCATCAGTTTTTGCTTCATGTATTTCAAAATATATTATTAGTTACATAATCATTTGGAATTGTTAGACCTTCTTGACAAATGACCCACCCATTATCATGAAATGTCTTTCTTTTTTCCCCATGACACTCCTTTTTCTGAGGTCTACTTTGTTGAACATAATACTGCAACTTTAACTTTCTTACAATAATTATTTCATATTTTCCCATTACTCAAGTTTAGCTGATATGTTTTTATACTTAAAAAATTGGTTTCTTATCATTAGCATATAGTTTGATCATGTTTTTTTATCCATTATTGTGTTCGCTGCCTTTAATCTGTTTATTTATTTGTGGGTTTTAAATTTAATAGGCTGTTTTCAATTTGTCTTATCTGTTCATTTTCCTTTCTTCTACTTTTTGGGCCTTTTCATTTTTTTTTTTTTTTTTTTTTTGTTGTTGTTTTTGATTGTCTTTTTATGGTTCCATTTTACCCATGGATTCCTTTGTTTTACTTTTAATGGTTTCACAATGGTTTACTATATGCCTTTTTAATATGTCACAATCTGCATTAGGTTAATACTACATCACACATAAGTAGGAATCTTCCATTTCTCTCCTTCAATTCCTTATACCTCACTGTTCACATTTTACTTTTTTTTAATGTTACAAAACCCACAATAAACTATTATTTTTTTCTGTAAACAGTCTGAGTAAAATATATTTTATATTTGCTTCTATATTTGATATTTTCATCACTCTGCATTTCTTTATGTGAATCTAAGTTTCAATGTGCCATCATTTCTCTTCTGGGTTTGTTTCTCTTGGTTCATTTTTCTGCTGCCATTTGTGGGCCAACATTTTCCTGCTTATTCACAAGTCTAAGTTTTAATTAGATTTGAAAAATTATGAATTTTGTTTTGTTGGGTGCTGGATTTTGTTGTATTCCTTTTAAAAATTCCTTTAAAAATTATCCATTTTAGGAAGGAAGGTGCAGGAGAAAGAGACTGAGAAAATTATCTTAAATGATGTACAAATATGGCATAATGAATCCCACTATTATGTATCATTATAATAAAATCATAAAAATAAATATTGGTCTTTCTTTGGGCATGATACTAAGTTACTGACAGATCACTTTGAACATTTCAAGGCTTGGTTTTGAGATTATTGGGCAGCTCTTGAAAAAATGTCTTCTAGTGTTAGTTTATTCCCCCAGTAAAGCATGACCCTTTTGGTGTCTACCAAATTCCCTGTGTGATCAACAAGGTCTCTTCATTATTCCTAGTGGGGACTCCAGTGATTCCCAGCTCTGTATGAGCTCCATCAATTTTTCTTGGCTTTGAGTTCCTGGTAATTGCTCTTTTCCCAGGAGCTGTTCTTTGTCCAGTCCTGTGGCGTTTTACTCTAGGTATATGGAGCGTAGCTTTCAGCCAAACACTTGGGGATTCCTATGCTGTTTTCTGGAGCTCTTTTTCTGCACCGCTCCTGGTTTCTAGTACTCTGCTTCACAAATTCTTGCCAGTTCAATCTTGCAAGACTGATATCTGACTTCTCAACTCAGAGGGACTGGAAGGCTGTTTGGGCTCCTCCCCCCACAGGTCAGGAATTGCTTCCATGAAGAAAGGCAGGGTGACTGTAGGAATCCCTGGGTTTGTTTTCCAGGGACCACAGTCCTGACTGCCTGTTGTTCAAGGTCTGAACAGTGTTGTTTCACATATTTGTCCAGTTTTACAGCTGTTGATACTCAGAGGCCCCTCTGGACTCTTGTTACTTCTCAGTAGCCAGAGTGGAAATTGCTGTATTACATGTTCATCTTCCACTTTTCTAGGTGTATCACTCAATTACTTTCAGTCTGAACTCCCTGGGCAATGTTGAGAGCTCCTCCATTCCTTACCAACACTTATTTTTGTAAATCAAATAGGTGTCAAGTGTATCTGACTTTTAAGTTTGTATTTCTTGATCCCAGTGAGAATGAAGGCTTTTCTTTTCTTATGTTTTTGAATATAATTTCCTCCTCCTTATGTGTTTTTAGAAATGGTGCCTACATGTTCTTACAGACCATCTCTTAGACAGTCCCAGAGTATATCACAGGATGCATAAACAGCTTTAGATATAGTGGATTTATTGTGCTTACTGACATTTGAATTTAGTTGTGCTTTTTGTTGGTCTGTTCTCCCTCAGACTTTCCTGTATTCTTTTTTTTTTTTTAGTTGTTGATAGACTTTTATTTTATGTATTTATTTATTTGCGGTGCTGAGACTCGAACCCAGTGCCTCACACATGCTAGGCAAGCACTCTCCCACTGAGCTACAACCCCAACCCTTTTCCTGCATTCTGTTTGATTGATTTCATTTCTTTTTAATTTCCTTCTTTTATGGATTTTATTCCTAGTATTTTTTTTCAATGCATGGGTGGTTAGCTTTAAATTTTTAACATGACTGCTGACTTGAAAAATCTGAAGTTAATCAATATTTCTACCTCTAACAAAACCAGAACGATTAAACATTTTAACTCCTAACTGTGACGCCTGAACTATTACTTTATCTTATCCTCCACTATTTTATTTCCACCTTGCTTTTGTAAACCCCAAGTAAAGTGTTTCCATTCTTCTTCTTTTGTAGAGTCAGTCGCTGCTTACGTGATGTACTCCATTATCTTTTGCATCTCTCTCTTCTAGATTCAACTCCTTACCTCAATTTTTCCCTCTGTGGGATTCTCTGAGTTAGAACTTCTTTTAATCTTTGTCTGAGTGTATCAATATTTCTCCTTCACTTTTAGAATAATAGTTTAGAGTTGGCAATTATTCTTGGTTGGAAAAAATAATTTGAGGTTGGCGATTATTTTTCTCTGGCATGTTGAAGACATTGCATTATCCTCTGGCCTACATATCGCTGTTCGGAAGTCTGCAGCCCAAGTCACTATTGTTTCTCTGTAGTAAGCTCCCTTCTTGGTTCCCTTTTAAGGAATTTTCTTTGTCCTTGGTATTTGGCAGATTCACCATTATGTGTCTAGTTAGGATTTATTTTTATTTATTTTGCCAAGCCATTGTGCTGTTTTAATATGATTAATCATTTGTCCTCAATTCTGGACAACTTTGCCTTTTAGGCAGTATCTCCATTCTTATGAAATTTCTGTTGGCCACTTACTTGTTGAGGGTTCATTCCTTCATCCTCTAGTCTTCTACTTTTCATATTTTCTGTCTTTTGTCACTCATCAGACTCTATTATGGTTAAAAGCCTCTTGGTGCTTTGGTTAAAAGGTCTTAAGCCTTCTAGTTCATTTATTCTCTTACCTTTATTTCTAACATATATTCACTGAGCTTTTAGCTTCAAAGTCTGCATTTTTTATTTCCATTTGGTTAATTTTAAAACCTGCTTACTCTGTTTCACTTTGCTTTCCACATATCACAGTATTGCATTTCTTTTTCAAGATCTGTATTCATTTTAAACTTACTTATTCTATATGATCTTTCAGATTGCTGCTCTATTATGTCAAGTTTTTGTGCTTCAATCTTCCTGTTCATTGCATATGCTGATTCTCACTCATGGTCGAGCATTTCCATGTGTATTTTGCCATTTTTTACTATGAGCTCATGTTTAGTGGACTATTTCTCTCCCCTTGTGAAAATCCATTGCAGATCATGCTGTGGAAGCATCCTTCCAAAGCAGATTAACATTTGCTTCCATCAGCAATTCCCAGGGGTTATTGAGCAGTGAACTATTTTTATATTAGTTTACTAGCTTGGATTTTCCAGACCACAGGATTGCTATAAATTTGAACCTCAAACCCATGCTATATGCAGGCCCAGGGTTTCTATTTCACAGAGAACATTTTCTTTTATCACTCAGAGCACAGGCAAACAAACCTCTTTATGGTTGCCCCGTGAAGGTTCCTTCTTCTTCCTAATTCACAACTTCACTGAAGGTATGCATTTTGAGCTGGTCTTGACTTTATGCATAGACCTCAGTTCCAATACTCTGCCTTGTGTGGACACAAGGTTACTAAGACAAAACCTCTCTCATTCTATCCCAGCTAGGGCATTTGCAATATCAAATTTGTCTCTGAGTTCTAGCTTCCTTTTCAATTTTTTCCATTTCTGTACTAAGAAATAAAAGAGCAAGAAAGAAAACAATGAGTTGGTTTTGTTTAAACAATAAACATGTTTAGATGGTTCGAGGGCGAAGATTTTCAGGTTCCCCAAAGCACAAATATCAACTCCTCTTTCTTAAAGAACATGTTTTCCATAATGTAAATAATCAGATGAGAACAAAGTATGCCCCTTTATTTTAACTGGGTCATTTCTATCTTTGCAAACTTTGAACTTTAGTGATAATTGTCCTCATTGACTTCTTTTTTATATTTTTAATTTTTATTGGTTCTCATCAAGTTATACATGACAGAGAGTGCTCTTCGATTCATTGTACACAAATGGAGCACAATTTTTCACTTCTCTGGTTGTACATGAAGTAGAGTCAGACCATTCGTGCAATAATACATGTACCTAGGGTAACGATGTCTTTCTCATTCCACCATATTTACTGATCTTATCTTTTATCCAAGTTGTTTTGGTTGTGGGTATCAAAACAAACAGAATTTGGAACAAAAATATAGTTGGGTAAGAGTCAGGTAGGATGGGCTGGGGCTTATTTCAAGAACACAGAAGCATCGTAAAGACATGGAAGAGAAGGAGCAGTTGAGTTCCCAGATGACCTGGAGAGTGGGCAGGTGTCTAAGCAAGGCTTTTTCAGGATGTCTTGCCTTACCTCTCTCTGCACATCTGTCTTATTCCTTTCTACCTTCCTTCAAGTTGGCTTTTCCTGCCCCACATGCACACCACCAGATATGGCTATACTTCACTGATTGTCCAAGGGACCAGCTCAAATCAAATCTCTTGGTCTCCTTTCTCTACGTTGGAGGAGAGGGTCATATGGACCCTCCTGGTTTCTAGGTCTATTTTTGTTCTTTCACCTATGGATAAGGGAACAGGGCCAAATCAAATAAACACCATTTTGGGGACATACTTCTGCATCAGGCATGGCTGAAGAACAGGATGACGAGTTGGGAAGGCACCCTTCAAATTAATTCCTACATCTTTAAGCAGAATCATCAGCCTTTTCATAATTTCTCACAGATTCACCAGGAGTTTGATAGATAACAACAATGCTGTGAACCTCGTATTATAGTGGGACATTTCCACTTCAGAGAAATAATGATCCTGAAACAGAAATGGAGAGCTAGCAGAAAGTTGACCCCAACTCTTACCTTGTCTAGAGGACACAGGTGAGTGGGAGAAGAGCTCTGCATGAGAGGACCACAGAGGAAGCTTTGGCCTCTGCGGGAATCAGGGTTTTTATAAGAACCCAGAGAAGCAGAGCTCTGGGGATGAAGTTGAGCATATCATTTTTTTTTTAAGCAATTCAATAGGTCTGGATTGGGAAAGAGTGCACAGTAGATCACCTGGCAGGTGTAATGGGAGGTGCAGAGATGAGTTGGGGGGAATCAGCAGGTACACATGGGCTAAGCAGAGTGACAAGGGAGGGAGGAACATACAGAGGAGGGATGCTCCTTGACGGATCTGGCCACACTGTGCCGGGTGATTTGGCTACATTTTCTTTGAGCATCTCTTTGGCTTTATGCTTCTTTTTTTTTTTTTCTTTCTATTCTGTTCTCTCAGTTTGCATCAATCCATCTTTAAATATCCAGCTCAAATTGCACTTCGCTTGCTACACCTTCCTCCTGTACAGTGATACTCCTCCCTCCTGTGGTCCTGCCAGTCTACACTATTCATTCACTGTTGACCATGGACCTCTGACTTCATCATACATCTCCCCATGGCTCAGGACCGGCTTTAGCGATCGGAAGTCCTGAGGGAGGAACATTCCTTGTACTTCTTTGTTTCTGCTGCAGCATAGTAGAGTGACCCTCACATAGTAGGTATTCAGTATGACCTTCAGCAAATCACTTGGTGACATTCAGTTTATCTAATCTAACATCAATTCTCCATTCACTTACTGTGTCTTTTGACAGGTAGTTCTTGAGCACCTACTCTGTGTAAGCACAGTTCATAGAACAAAAGCTTGTTAGCACAATTATTAGAAGCATAAAATAATAGACATGAATAAAATGCCATGAGTAGCGGGAAGCACTTACACAGGAAAGACGTTATTTAAACATTCATATTTAGACATTGGAACATTAACTAAATTATTTCATAAGCTCCCTCCTGAGTTCCTAGAGCACTCTGAGCATACAGTACCTATATTATAGCACTTACCACATTGTATTATAGTTATTTGTGTATGTTTCCATCTCTGCCCCAGACTGTGAGCTTCAACACTGAATCCTCAGCACTTAGCACAGTGCCTGCCACATAATGGGCCTCAGTAAATAGTTTAAATAAATTAGTGAATGAAAGAAAGTCAGCATCCAAGGGTTCTCAGCCTACAAAAAATGTGTTCAGACAATAAGCACACTGATGAAAATTCTGTCCAAAGAATCACATGGAGAGGGTTATAAGTGAAAAAAAAAAAACATAGATTTTTGCCCTGAAGGAGTTTATAAATGAAACTTGGAAGCAGAGCACAGGCATAGGAAAATGCCTTAAGATGATTTATCAAATTACCTAAAAGCAGTTGCATTTTCAAACTTTGACACAGACATTGATGGATTACAGAAGAGCCATAGGGGCAGGAGGGGTTAATCGGGGGGAGCTTCTTGGAGAAATGGAATCATCTGGAAGGCACTGAAGGATAAACAAAATTCACAGGGTTTGCCCCTCTGTGGATGGAGGAGGGGAGTGGGCCACTGGCTATCCACTAGGGTACTCAAGAGCTTTGACTCACGATGCTGGTAGATGTGCACATGTTCCACACCTCTGTTGGTGACACACATTCAACACACACACACACACACACACACACACACACACCATGCACGTTCGTCTCTGTGGCTAGGGGAGGGGTATGAGCCTTCAGTGTTTCCCCTCAATAGAGAAAAATCCTCTCTCCTCAAGTACTTCTTTGCTGGCTTTCACATTGACCCTTTGAAAGTATCATCTCTGCAGCTCTCTCTCCCAGGACTGGGCCTGCTCTGCAAGTGCCCCCATTTCCAGGATGTAACACAGAACTCGATCAATTACGATTCTTTGTTCCAATCCCTTTGATTATCTTAGAAACAGGTTACTGAGTAGGTCAGCAGGGGGCAGAGCCAGGGCAACAATTGTTTATCTGTCTCCAGGTTGGAGTTGGAAAGCACAGACACCTGCTGTTGGGGTGACTGTGCTGGGTGAGTGGTAAGGAGACTCACTGCCTCACCCACGATCTGACCTCCTCAAACAACATCCAGAAATGTGGCCTCAAACTCACCCTATGATAGGAATTCTGTGTTCATTGACTCCACAAATATTTATCATACTATGATGTGCTGGGAATGTAGCCGCAAACGAGAGAAACCAGGTTACTTGTTTCATGAAGATTATATTTAAGTGGAAAGAAAAAAAAAAGGAAAATCAGAAAATTTGTTTTCTACAAGATAATGTCTAGATACTATGAGGAAAATAAACAGTAATGTCATAAGAGGGCTCAGGGAAGATCTCTCCCTAGAGGTGAAGTATTTGAGACAATTCCAGAAGAAAATAAGGAACCAGCCACATGGAGAAATAAGGGAAAGGTGTTCCAGGCAGAGAGAACTGTGAGTTCCAGGGTGCTGAGGCAGGGACAAGGATCAGATGTGCACTTGGGCATGCTCAATTCTCACACACAGACACATGCACTCACAACTCCCGCACATAGCCCTGAACATAGGGAGTGAAGGGCAATGGGGGAGGAGAATGAAGACAGAAGACAGGTGGTGGGGGGGATGTGGCTCAGAGGCACTGCTCACCTAACCTGTGCAAGACCCTGGGATCCATCTCCAGCACCCCCTGCCCTGCCTCTGTCAAAAAAGACAGAAGACAGCAATGTCAGATCATGCATCTTAGTCATCTCTGGTAATACTTTGGGATTTTTTTTTCTGAGTGCAACAGGAAGCCACTGAACCCTCAGAGCAGGGGAATGATGTGACACTCGTCCCCCACCCCTCACACATGACATCCAGTAAAATCCTCAAATCTGACCACCTCTTGGGATGCACAAAGTCTTAAGGGTACTGAACTCCCCATGTGACCCTGAACCACTCACCTCTCCTGAAACATGAAACTTGCCATATGCAGAGAGATTGACCTTCATCTTTGAAAATTGCTTTAAGATATGTCAAACTAAAAACCCCACAAAGTTAACTTTACCTTTTTTTTTCACTCACTCATTTTTTTTTTATTTTTTATTTTTGGTGCTTTATAGATATACATAAAGGTGGGATCCAATGTGGTATTTTTATACATGCACATAGCATAGTTCTCTTTTATGGACTCCTTTAAAAGCTCAAAATGACGAATAGATAGAAGACAGTTAAAAACTTATCGGACAGAGTTAACCAAAAATTATTGATGCTACCTTGAAGGGGCATGGGTGGGCCAGTTCTCTTTGAGGGGTAAGGGGATGGGCCCTGGTAATATTCCACACACACCAGGGCTTCTTCCACGTGAAAAGTGTCATCACCAGCGTCTTGTTTTGTTGATGTTTCTGACTGCTTTCCCTCTGGAATTTTTCCATTTATCTAGCCCAACCTCTGTACCTTATGACTTAGCCCAATTTTCCCCCACAAACATAGGAAGTTGGATGTCGAAAGCCGCCTAGAGAACAGTCCATCCATCTGCTCCGTTTAAAGATGAGCAAATTGAGATTCAGAGAGGGGAAGTGACTTGGGTAAAAACCACACAATCCTCATCCCCAGGTCCCAGTCTGTCTCCTTCCAGGGTATGTGGCTGGCCTGAAGAGGGACACATGAGGTAAACAGACTGGCACGGAGGTTCAGAAAGACCCCCGTGTTACATGGCCAGTGAAAAGCTCCCAGAGAAGAGTCTGGAAAATGGAAGGGGGGTGATGGTGAATCACAGGAAATCTCCTGGAGCTCCAGCATTGGTGACTCAGAACCTCCAGAGTGCGGGGTTGGGGAGCCACCGCGGGGGTGAAAACCTCATCAGTGTTTTCGTATCTGCAGGAGGTTCCAGGAGAAATATTGGGGGGGGGGGCAGGGGAAGGGCATTGACAGCCAGGGCTGGTTCCTAATTCACGGGGACCAGGTGGCTCACCTGGGGGCCAGGGAAGACAGGTGCAGGGGCACAGGTGGGCCAGTTCTCTTTGAGGGGTGAAGGGGATGGGCCCTGGTAATACAATATCCTCTTGGTGCCACACAGCACTCCAGCCCCAATCCATCACTGCAAATGAACCAGGTGACAGGATTAAATATCCCCTAATTGCAGTCCCCCGGGAGGGGCCACGCCAGCTGTCTCTTCCACATGCCTCGCCCAGCAGATGGGGGATCAGATATCAAAAGGTCACAGGAGGCAGCCTGGGTCCTGGCCACCTGGGCTGAGTGGAAGGAGGAACTGAGGAGAGATCAGGGTTCTCTGATGGGTCTGAAAACCCATCAGTTTTTGGTCCTGGCTCCCCCCTGGCTTCCTCGTGGTAAGGTCTGCATAAATTGTCCTCCTTATTTGTCAGAACAGGATCTGGGCCCCCGTGCTCTGAAACTTGCCCCCAGAAATGGATTTATGTCACACCAAACCAGATATACCCCAGGGTGCACAGCAGTCTGCCTGCTCTGGCCCCTGTCTCCCGTACTTCACTGAACTCTATGAAGCTGGGACTTTTCTATTTATTTGTTCTTTTTAGTTATCCATGACATACTGTGTTTTGACATATCCTACATACATGGAGCATAACTTTCCATTCTGGTGGCTGTACATGATGTGGAGTTTCACTGGACGTGTATTCCTATATAACATAGGAAAATTTTGTCCAGTTCATTCACTCTCTTTCCAATTCCCATTCTCCTCCCTCCCCTTCATTCCCCTTTGTCTAATCCAGTGCTGGGACTTCTCATCCTTCCTTCCAGTGCTCTCAGGAAGGGAAACCTGCAGGATTGCTTGGTTGGGAATTCCAGCATCCTTAAATGAAGGCCAGGTTCTCCAAATCCACTGAGGAGTGAAGAAGACAAAACGTGACTTATATTTCAGCTCCAGAAATGGGCTTTGGTGCCAAGAAGCTCTTGGCCAAGGGAGGCTGTATGGGGTTCCTCCTTGGCTGGGCTGAGGACATCCACAATGGGGGAGGAGCAGGTGACCGCTTTACTTCAAGGCTTTTGCATCCAGGAAGCACAGGCACTGTCTCCCCCTAACGCTACCCTCACCAGCTCCTATCAGAAGGGCTCTGGGCACTTCTGTGGAAATAAGATGCATTTCCATTTCACTGAAATCATGATATTGCAAAATCAGCAGGAGTAGTTACAAGCCAAGAATAGCTCCCCATCCAGGGAAGGAAGGACTACAAGGCAGAATGAAGGTTCACTTGCCAAACTCACTGAGACTCAGTCAAGAAAAAAGGAAAAATCAAAAGGGGCCACTCAAGGCCCACAATGAGAGGATTACAAAAGTCTCCAGCATCAAACTCCACGGGAGTTTTGACCTCCTCCGTTTCTGATCTGGGCCGGTTCACCCCTCCTTAGGCAACCTGGTGGCCCCCCACTCCTGGGAGGTCACCATATTGATGCCGAACCTAGTGCAGACACCCGATCGGCATAGCACACTATAGCCCAGAACTCCTGGGCTCAAGCGATCCTCCTGCCTCAGCCTCCCAAGTAGCTGGGACTACAGGCACGTGCCACCACTCCCAGCACCAGCATCATTTGAAACTCCAATTAGTGCAAGCTATGAGGTTCCAACAGGGCCATGGGGGGAAGGGTGTGCTCAGTTCACTTTCACCATTACAGCTAGAGAACTCTGGTCATCAGCCCCTGGGACTTAGAAGACAGTCTCATGCAGGTCCACCTCTAATGGATCATTTCTCTTTTTTCCATTCATTCATTTGTTTATTCATTTAACAAATACAAATTTTTTAAAGGATTTTCTGTATTTCTGGAAATATGCTAAGGGCTACAAAGGTGATCTAGTCCAATACCATCTTGGTGTGCAGGGATCGTGTGCCTTCAGGATTGGGGAAATTGCATGGCTCCAAACTTCACCTCCATCAGGCATCCAGCAGCAGCAGCAGCAACACCTTCCTAGGTCTCTCAGTGTTGCCAAGAGCTGGTTCACAGGAGATGACTGAGGGAAACTGCTCTGGAAAAGCTCTTTTGCAGGTCTATAAAAGTGAAAAGTATTGGAACTATTGCTCTAGCTGTGAGAACAATGGGCTAAGTCACCAGGGAGCTGACTTAGACCTCCTTCTCTTTGTTCCTTCACTTCCCCCTCCCCTTACTCAGCCTCCAAACAGAGACTTAGTCCAAAGAGAGCCATTCCAGGCTGATGATAAAGGGACAATGGGGTTTGGGGGTGGTCCTCTGGGTCCACAGGCAGGAGGCCTTCATTCCAGCATGCCAAACAAACCAGCTTCTGCAGAACTATAGGCTATGAACAAAGAACTTGGCCAGTTTCTATGTCCTTGCAGTGGATATGCACAGTTAACCACACCAGTGTCTAGTCCTGTCCCAGTTTTAGGGAAACTAGAAATCAAGAATCTCACTCCCAGAAAACTACAGGTAGTTGGAGGAGATTGGTTTCTGTCTGTGGTATTTTCTGGCTGATGGTGTAATACCATTTAGGCCCATGGGCCCAAGTGTTGGCATTACCTAGGTAATTTGTCAAAACATAGATGCTCAACTTCCCCTATGTGAAATCCCAATTTTGAAGGGACAGGGATAAGGCCTGGGAAGTGAGTTGCATGCACCAGAGAGTTTGAGATCCTCATATATATATTGGACCAGGTCTTGTGTGTTTCTGTTACACATTCAAGACAGAGCATAGTACCTGGCACAGGACTGGCACTCAATAAATGTTTGTGGTTTGAATAAATGTATTTGATTTAAAATAAAAAACAATGGATGGCAAAAGAAAAAGGTTTTTAGGCTGTGGAGGTTTTCTGGGATCCACTTGTACCCTGATTGTCTTTCTAATTCTCAATTCTCTGAGTACAAAATCTAGGGACTTGGATTTGAGGGTTTTGTGCTTCCTGTTAGGTTTGTTCTGAATAAATGGAACTTTGCTCCCATTGGCATAAAGCAGAACTGATGTAAGAATGGTTTATCTTGTTTCTTCTCTCATCATTTTTTATTATTGTTGTTGCATTATTAGTTATAACAATAATAGTAAATGCATTTACTAGCATTATCTCATTTCCTCATTAGGGAATCTTATGAAAGAGATAGGAAATTATTATCCCCATTACAAATGAAAAAACTAATGCATAGAGAGGTCATATATCTCATCTACCCTGCAATCACACAATTGGAAAATGGCAGGAAGAGACTCCAACCAGACTCCTGCCTCAGAACCTAATGCTTTTAGCACTATCCCAAGCTTCCAAAAGAACCACTTCAAGTCTACATCCAGCGACCCCTACATATGACATTCCAAATGTGCAAAACAGAGTGACTGGAATCATTCACAGATCTTTGGCAAAGGTGTGTTCCTTTATCAAAGACTCCCTTTTCACAAAAGCTTTTCATTTTTTTTGTATGATCATAAGAGGTTGAGTAAGACTGATAATATAAAAAATTACTCACTGCTAATTGACATGCAGGCAAATCATCTCTGAATTCATAATCTAAGTGGATAAAAAAAGGGAATTTGTTCTACAAAAACCTGGGTTAAGTGTGAATTTTATAGTGTGCCTACCACAGGAGCCAGGTGCATATGCATCCTCATACACCAGACTTCCGGAAGAAATCCAGTCCTGCATGGAAAATTGGCAGATAAGTTGCTTCTCTCTTTTGTTAAGCAAAGTCCTTGTGCTGTTAGAATAGCCCAGTGTCCCAGCATCTGTGCTCAGTCAGATCCTGGGCTCCTGTATTTTCAACTAGGCAACTCGAGTTGTAAGAAGTTTTCAATGGAGTCCAACAAAATTATGACTTCAAGATGGATCTAGACAATGCCCAAAGACTGAAAAGTGATAACAATGTTCTGAACATTTTAAATATAAATTTTTTTTAAAAAAATCATTCATTTCAAATACAAAGATAATAACTGAATATTTAGCTCAATCCATGAATTTTCTTAACTCCTAGATTAGATCATTTTGATCTGCCTGGTCAGTTAATTCATCCTAAAATCAGTTGGAGTAAATAGCCCATCAATTCAGTTTAGCATCTTGTGTTTCAATGAATGGAGCAACTGATAAAATAGACCAACAATCTTAACAATGTCTTTGGATCTTAGAAAAATGAGGTGGTAAGGAGGAAGTTACCAGCTTCCCAAAGTGGGATCACCTGCTATAAGACAAAAGCAGATATGAGCAGCACAAGGTGTCCTTTATTCTCTGTGGGAGTTCCCAGGGCTCAGATAAATGGACAGTTTTGTCCCCAGAGAATCTGGTTGCCTATGGAGCAGCCTGGTTCCTCACCAGCCCTCCTTGTCCACCAGCCCCCAGTCCCCAGGCCCTCCTGGTCCCTGTCAGCTCTAACAGGGGGTGGGGATTGGTTAGGCCATTCATTGGTTCTGAAGTTTCTTCTACTTAAACCAATTTGTTAGGTGCTTCGTGATTTACAGCCACAGTGGAAAATGGGGCTGGGTATTGATTCTTGGCCTTTTCTATTGCAAATGGGTGTAATGTTTTATAGTATGTCAGAATAATGGCAGTGGGCACTCTATCAATGTCAAATGTTAAAAATGATCAGCTATTGTGATGTAGGAGATTAAATATGAAAGCTTGATGGGTATATAAAAGCGAAATGGCAATAATAAAGGGATTTTTATGTTCGGCTCATTGCTCTCTGGAATCCACCTGGGGAGCTATTAGAGCCAATTGTGCTGATCAGTGACATATCACCATGGGTTAAAGGACGGGACAGGTGTGCCTCTCCCCAGGTGCTGTTTGGCCTGGCAAGATAGAATGGGAGACCAAGGTGGAGAGGTCAGTGTTCACAGGGTCGGACCTTCGAGAACTATCTCTGAGGATGACTGAGAAGACACAGAAAAACTGAGAGTTTATCAGAAATGCCAGGGGTCCCTGTATCCCTGCTTCTCTCTTGCCATGATGGCTCCATCATTAAAGCCAGCAGCGGGAATTGGCTTCCTTCTTTGAGGTGTCCAGAGAAATGACAGTCCTGTACTATACAACTAGGTCAGATCTCATTGGTCATCTTGTGCAGTCAAACTTCTCGGGAAGTTGAGGCTCAGAGGGGTAAAGAAGCATGGCCAGGGTCACTCAGCCAGTGATGGCAGAGCTGGACCAAACCCAGATCAAGCTAGAACCCTTTCCACAACCTGTCTTCAGGTGCCCTAGGAATTCAAAATTGTCATAATCTTCTAAATCAGTGCTGGCCAATGGAAAAATAATGAGAGCCACTTATATAGTTTTAAAATGTTCCAATAGTCACATTTTAAAAAGTAAAAGAAATGAGTTAAACTAATTTTAATAATATATCTTATTTGAGCTAAAATATTATCCTTTTGACATATAATCAATATAAAAATTATTGAGGCATTTTATGTTCTCTGTTTCATACAGTTTTGAGATGTGTTTTCTATATACAGTACAACTCACAGTAGATGAGTTACTTTCCAAAGGCTCAGTAGCCGTGTGGCTAGTGGCTACCAAATTTTAAGCATAATTCCACACTCATATGTATGGGGATTCATCCCCCAGAGAGATGTTCAGGGTGTGGGGAGGGCATGTGCACCTTGAGAAAGCAAATAAATACTACACTGTGCTTCGACAACTGGTGTATAAACACCAACTCAAGCCTGTAAACCTGGAAAAATCTTAGGACACACTGAAGACAAGCTGCCAGGTATATATGAGGGCTTCTCAATGAGGTGGAAAGTGGATGAGAATTTCTGGAAGTTTTAAGGAGTCTTTTTTTTTTGAGTGTTTACTAAAAATGAGCATGACTTTACAGAGACTAAGGAGTATACTAGTCATTTGGGGGAAGAACAGCTCCTCCGATGAAGTTATTGTTGTCATAATATAAATGACCAAACTCATTTTCTGTGAAAAGAAGAGAGAGCATGAACTACACAGCCTTACACGGAGGTTAAATTAAGTCTTAAACTTTATGTAGGATAACAGTTAACCCTTGAGGCATTGAGGAGCCTGAGCTGTTAACGCCTCTCTCTCAAACATACTGGCCATGGGCGACCTTGCTGACCGTGACATTTGCACAAGGGTCTGCCGATGCCCTGAAATATTCACTGGACCCACCAAAGGTCGGGGGAAGAGAAGCCATGGCCACCAGCTCCCAGCTGGTGCTCTGGCTCATCTGGCCCTGAAGGTCACCCTGAACCTCTTGGTCAATGAGCAAAAGGAGGCAGAGCTGGGGAAGAGCGGGGTTCAGGGTGCAGTGCAGCGATCTCAGCATTGCCATTTCCAGAGCAAGCCGACCGTATAATGCACACAATGCCAGCCAGAACACTAACACCAGGTCCCTTTCAGCCAGAGACAGGTTGTCACTCTGACAGCTATCAAGCCAATCAGAAGGGTAAATTAAGGTGTCCTTTTTTTTTTTTTTTTTTTTTTCTTGAGGGGCAGGGGGTAGTTAAAATGCTGATCTTCGAGTGACAGGTTTCTGAGCTGGGAGTGAACTGTCACCGCTGCCATCCTCATTCTGGAGCCTCTCAGGAGGAGCATGTCAGGGAAGCCAGCAGGCTCCTCATAGACCTGCTTGCTCCCTAAGGGCATCCAGGCACAAGTCGCACTGTCTGATCTGCCCCCTGGGACCCAGAGGCGAGCGCCCCAGTCTGCACCAGCTCCCACTGCAGTGGGAGCCAGAGATCGACTTTCCACTTTGGGGGGAAGAAAAACTCCTCCTTCTTTCCTAATTGCAGCATTAATAATTAAGTAGGTGCTTTCATTACTCAGAGTCTTACTGCAGAGTGACACTGGAAAGACATACGCAAGGCACACACCTCGGTGCCGCCTGTGCGCGTATTCTGGATGCCGCACATCAAATCATTTTAAAAAAATTAGCATAAGCAAAAATTTTAAATAAAAAACACCAAGGATGTATGTATGCTTAATTACATGAGGACTTTATTAGCTGGCGCTAATTAAAGCATGTTATGAAGTCTGATAAATGTCTAAAATTACTCACTTTGGTAAATAGTTTTGACGCGAGTAATTTGTTTAAAACTAGAACTTGGTGGAAAAGTTCAAGCAATTTTATTTTTGCCTGGGTAGCACATTATGCGATGTCTAGGGGGATAATTAACGATTAGTGGTTTAATGACAGAAGCACAATCATTATCCTGTTTCCCAACACCCGCCAAGTCTTCCATGCTGAGCGCTCGAGGCTCTGGCTGCCCCTCCTGAAGAGCTGACCTCCTGCTGACAGCAGGGTCCATTTCACAGATGGGGTCTGCTGAGGCAGAAGGCCCGCTCTTTCCTCTATCCACCATCCCAGAGTACAGAGTCCAATAACGGAGGAGTGCCAAGACTCTCCCTGCACCTCTGAGAATAACCACGTTCCTCTTAAATCTTCTGTTACTGTCTGAATGTTGTGTGTCCCTCCAAAGTGTGTATGCTGAATCCTGCCCCCCAGGTGTGGTATTAGGAGATGGGGCCTTTGAGAAGCAATTAGGTCATGAGGTCAGGAGTTAGTGTCCTTATAAAAGAGAACACAAAGAGCTAGCTCACCACCATGTGAGGACAAGAGAGAAGGTGCCTTGTAAGAACTAGGGAGCAGTTCTTCATCAGACACCAGGTCTGCCCGTGCCTGGATGTGGGCTGCCCAGACTTCAGAGCTGTGAGTGATAAACCTTCCTGGTTTACCAGCCTCCCCGACTCAGGTATCTTGTTATATAGCAGCCTGAATAGCTGAGACACCCTTCTGATGTAGGGGCCTCAGGCCTGTGGACAGGCTCTGTCTGGGTCTCTCTGCCAGGAACTGAGACTGACTCAAATGGCTACGCCCCTCCAGAACCAGGTGGCCTGTCACACCCTCTCACTGGCACTTGCCTATGGGCTTCCTCTTCTGGTCCAGGTCCTTCTCCTCACCCCACCAGGGCAATGAGGAGAGCTATGTGGCTATCATCTGCACTCACCAAGCTACACACAGGAGAATAGGCTGGTCAGAAAGAATGAGCCTCGTGACCCAAATGCACTGTGTGACCAGAGGCAATTCCTGTCAATATGCCTTGTCTGAGTCCATCTGGGCAGCTATAACAAAGACACTGTTGACTGGGGCTTATAACAACAGGCCTTTCTTTCTTTCTTTTTTAATACCAGGGATTGAACCCAGGAGCGATATACCACCGAGGCACTTCCCCAACCCTATTTTGACCCTATTTTGTATTTTTATTTTTTTAAGAGAGCCTCTCACTGAGTTGCTTAGCCCCTGGCTTTTGCTGAGGCTGGCTTTGAACTGGGGATCCTCCTGCCTCAGCCTCCCTAACTGTGGGGATTATAGGCATGCACCATCATGCCTGGCCCCCAACCCTTTTTTTAATATTTTTTTAGAGACAGGGTCTCACTAAGTTGCTGAGGCTGGCTTTGAACTCACGATCCTCCTGCATCAGGCTCCTGTGTCCCTGGGGTTAAAGTCATGCACCACCATGCCTGGCCAGGCTTTTATTTTTTTACAATTTGAGAGGTGGGGAAGTCCAAGATCAAGATACCATCTGATTCAGGTCTGGTGAAAGCTCCATCTCTGGAGAGGGCGCCTTCTAGAAGAGCCTCCATGTGGAGGACGAGGCTGCGCATCTCTGTGGTCTTTTATAAGGGCACTCGTCGCGTCCATGGGGGTGAGGCCTCGTGAGCTAACCTCCCCCAGCAGCCCCACTTGCTAATGCCTTCTCTTTACGGGTCGGGTTTCGACGTACCAACGCTGGGGCACACAAAAGCTCAGGCCATCGCCCTTTCCCTGGTCTGGTCTTTGCTTCCACCCAGAAGAGCTCCTGTGCTGCTGGGCTTTGCCCAACTTACTTTTTGAGGACAGAGAAATGAACTAATTGACCTCCTGGGGCTCTGCTCCAGTCTGTGATGTGAGACACACAAAGGTCACTTTGCAGTCCAGGCTGACACTTGCCTCCCGCTGTTCTGAACCTAGGTCTACTTCCTGGAGGCAAGGAGAGAGGCTTGGGAGGAGGCTGGGGTGGCAACAGCAGTCCCTGCTTCGTCACAGACCCATGGAGGATTTCCCCTCCTTCTCTCATTTTTTTTTTCTTTCTTTTTCTTAAACCAAAGTTTGAAGCTAAATCCACTGTGGGCTGAGGGCGGCACTTTAAACTCCACTTGCTTCGAAGTTTAAATGGGAAGACTTGACAGGTATGCTAATGCTCCTCTATTAAGTCTGCAGAAAATGACATTAAAGGTATTGGTTAAAGACACGGCTCAGTGTTTGAGCAATTTAATGAAGTGTTACACACAAGCTGACCTTGTAGAGGGAGAAGCTCGCGGCTCTCTCGGCGTTTCGGGAGGCCCTGGCCACTCTGTTTGACATCTGAGCTTAACACCAACCCCGGACTCATTACCGTCTGCGAGGTTCTGGGAACAGCTGAGGGGGAGACTAGCCTTTGCTAGTGCAGTCCAGTGACAGGAAGGGGTGGTGAAAATAGTGGCTCCTGATCCTCAGCGTCGGGAGGCCAGAGGTGCTGGTTTGAATGACATGTTCAGTTTTCATAAACATGGCAATGGTCCCCCTGGGGAGCCAGACAGGAGGAAAGGATGGGGCTCAGAGTGGGCGGTGGACAGGGTCAGCCGAGTGTAAATGCCAGAGCTTCTGGCTGGCATCTGATCTCCAGGTGAGCTGGTGGAGTTGGGAGGGGTGTGTCTCTGCCAGAGGAACAAGAAACTCCACAGAGAGTTCAAGATGAAGGAACCAGAGGCATTCGGTGATGCTACAGAGATGTGTACCCCTAGAAAAGGGTCAGAGGAACAGGATTCTAAGACCCCCGTGGAAGCCCCCTTCACTCACCAACTCATTAGTTCACTTATCGGATTTTTTGAGCTTTGGCTATATATCACTTCTCTCCCCAGCTGCCCTATTCACTGTGTTTCAGCCACAGTAGTCTTTGGCTAATTCTTAGGACACTCAAAGATCCTCCCGCCACAGTCCCTTTGCACATACTTCTCCCTCTGCTGAGGATGCTTCTTTTTGTTTTTCACAATGACAGCCACTGTAAGCCTTTATATATCAGTTTACATGTACTCTTATCAGAGAGGCATCTGGGCAGCTCATGAGCAGTGTAAGCCCACAGGTGTTGGGTATAGTAATAAATTAATAATTGTTAGACAATAATCCTTTGCATTCATTTTTGGAAAGCTCAATACAGTCAGCCCTCTGAATCCACAGGTTGCGTGTCTGCAGACTCAACCAACCATGGTTTGAAGGAATTTGGAAAAAATGCATCTGTATTGAATATGTACAGACTCCTTTTTCTTGTCATTATTCCCTCAACAATGCAGTCTAACAAGTGTTTGCACAGAATTTACATAGTATTAGGTATCATAAGTAATCTAGAGATGATTTAAAGTATATGGGAGGATATGTGTAGGCTCTGTGCAAATGCTGCCCCGTTTTTCATAAGGGACTTGAGCGTCTGCGGATTTGGGTATCCACGGGGGTCCTGGAATCAATCTCCTGCAGATAAAAAGGGGGCAGCTCCATACCTTTTAAATTTCTTCCATGTCATCCTGATGGAGATCTCTAGCGACCTCACCAGGTAAAGGGAGAATCAGCCAGCTATTCTCCCGCAGGGAAGCTGTGAATGCTCAAGGACACAGTTCTGGAACCAGATCAGGATTCCAGTCACCTGACTCCTTGGCCAGGACTATTTCCATTGCTGCCAATGGTCCTCTGTCTCTCCTGGTTGATGAGGTGGATGGACAGGGAGGGGCCAGGCCAGGAATGCTGAGGCCAGAGAGGCTCACCTGGCGGAGGAGGGGCAGGTGCGTTTGGAGCAGCGAGGATGACACCTGCTCCTGTGTTTCCTGCTCATCAGGTGGGCACAGAGCAGGGGCAAGTGGGGCTGGCGTGGGACAGCCCTGTCCTTGGGAGAGCTTCCTCCTAGCCTGAGCCAGGGCAGTGCAGCCTTTGACGGTCCCGTCTCTCTGTGCTGTCTGTCCCCGCTGGCTTCCCTGGGCCTAGGTAAAGGGCTGCAGTCCACCTACTGCTTCAGGAAAGTCGGCCTGTTCAAGTGGAGGAAGAGCCACAGTCCAGGCTTCATAGGGGAGCAACTCACCAGTCAATGAACATCTGTTGAACGCCTCCTCTGTGCCTTCCCCTCCGTTCAGGCTCAAAAAATAATAATTGACATATTGAGCTCTTGCGACTGCAGGTCCTGAATTTGGCCACTTAAATGTGCCAGCTCCCCTCATCCTCGCGGCAATCCTATCCTGGGGACAAGAGCAACCACATCCCCATCTATCAGGAGAGGAAGCTGAATTGGCAGGTGCCCAGAGAGTGGGGTGTTCTGGGGTTGGAGCAGTCACAGGGGGCTCCGTGGAGAGAGGCTTGAGTGCTGGCCGGGTCTCAGATGCTAATCATATGGCCTATGATTCACGTACTATTGTCCCCGTCCTGAATGGCGTTGTGCCAGCCCTACTGTAGGTATGTTATACCATCATCCAGTTGGACTCTTAATAATAATCCTGCAGGGCAGATAAGTAAAAGGATTGGGGGCTGGGGATATAGCTCAGTTGGTAGAGTGCTTGCTGGGCATGCACAAGGCCCTGGGTCCAATCCCCAGCACCACCAAAAAAAAAAAAAGGATTGGAACTCTGTTTTTTTTCTGAGCTGTTCTGACTATGCGTCCAGGTGACTTGGTAGAAAGAGTAAAGGGGATTGGCCTCTCAGTCCCACGTTTGATTCTTTGAGGCCTGGCATGTCATGCAATTCCAGGTGGGCTGAGGAGGAGAAGGGGGCGTGCAATAAACACAGAATAAATGTGGCGGAAACAAACAAATATCATTTTAAGGCTAATAAATGGTCTTAGGTCTTATATTTGGACTATTGAACATGATAAAAATATTGACTTAATTGTTCCAACCAGACTCTGATTGGCAAGTGAGGATTTAAGGGACTTGGTATCATGGTTGAATAAGCAGGCTCCAGCCACAGACACCTGTGTTCAAACTTCACCTCTGCAACCTACACGCTGCGTGAGCTTGGACAAGCTGGTTCAACCTGCACTTCAGATGACTCATCTCTACAACGTGGACCACTATAGCATCGCCTTATAGGGCCATTCAGAAGATCTGAACAAACACAGGTGGAGGGCTTGGAGCATGCCTGCTGTCCCATGGAGATTAGGAACTTTCCAAAGCTGTCTGTGGAACACCTACCTACCCTGCCCCAGACACTGTGGGCACCATGAATGTGAACCAGGCCTCGTCCTGGCCTTGGGTGTGCATCAAATAACTAACCCCGTCCAGAAGGAGACAAGGCTATTTCTGAGGTGCAAGTAAATGCCTAGAGGAAGATGGGTCCTAGCTGGAAGGGGTCCATGGTGGAGGAGGGACCCGAGGTGGGCAGGATTCTCACAGAAGGTCACAGCACGTCCGGACAGCATTCTCACTACACCAGTTGGACATTAGCCCATCAGGTGTCCAGTTCACCCCCGGTGACACCTGCTAAGAAGAAAAGGAAGTCAAACTATCACCGACATTTTAGCACAGTATTAACTCCCCATTCTATTCCTGGTGAAGATCCCTCCAGGAGCTGAGGATGCAGATCCGTGGTAGAGATGCTTGCCCAGGATGCGCTGGGCCTTGGGTTTGATTCCCAGTATGGAAAAGAGTTGAATAAAAATATATTTTTTAAATAAATTTCTTCATCATATTTGTGACTAAAACCTCATCCCTGTTAACTTTTCACTGGGACCCAGTGTGAAGACCCATTCTTACCCGGTTCCACCCAGGGTTTTCTACAAAGGGAAGGGTGGAACTAATACTACTGGAGTTCTGACAGCTTAATGCTCTTTTGGCTTTGAGTTTACAACTTGGACGTGACTAGAAATGGGACCAAAAATGATTTCCTAAAAAAGACCATGAGGGGTTGGGGTTTGGGCTCAGTGGCAGAACGCTCGCCTAGCACATGTGAGGCATTAGGTTTGATCCTCAGCACCATATAAAAAAATAAATAAAATAAAGGTATTGTGTCCATCTACAACTCAAATTAAAAAAAAAAAAAAAAAAAAAATCCTAAGACCGTGAGTCAGAAGCCTGGGTGCAGCCCTTAATCCCACGTTTCCCCATAGACCAGGGGCTCCTCTGCGCTTCTCCCATCCCAACCTCTCCTCTTCAGCTGGCTTCCTCTTGCTTGCTGCCTTCCTTTTTCTCTGCTAGTCAGCTTTCCAGGGAAGTGACAAATACCCCAAATAATAAACATGTAATGAGGAAACGTTGATTTTAGCTCACAGTTTCAGATTTCAGTCCCAGGTCACTTGGCCCTTTTCCTTTGGGCCTGTAGCTCAGTGCATCGTGGCAGATGGGTGGCAGAGGAGGCCTGTCCATCTCATGGTGGCTGGAAGCAAAGAGGTAGAGAGAGCAAGGAGGGGCCAGGGTTCCAGTACCCACTTCAGGAGCTTGTCCTTAGTGACCTAACTTCCTTCCCCTGGGCCCCACATCCTAAAGGTGTATCCCTTTCCATTAGCACCAGGGGCTGGGACCAGGCCTTCACCACAGTGGGCACTGTGTCTGGAGGTGGGACCAGGCCTTCACCACAGTGGGCACTGTGTCTGGAGGTGGGACCAGGCCTTCACCACAGTGGGCACTGTGTCTGGAGGTGGGACCAGGCCTTCGCCACAGTGGGCACTGTGTCTGGAGGTGGGACCAGGCCTTCGCCACAGTGGGCACTGTGTCTGGAGGTGGGACCAGGCCTTCGCCACAGTGGGCACTGTGTCTGGAGGTGGGACCAGGCCTTCGCCACAGTGGGCACTGTGTCTGGAGGTGGGACCAGGCCTTCACCACAGTGGGCACTGTGTCTGGAGGTGGGACCAGGCCTTCACCACAGTGGACACTGTTTCTGGAGGTGGGACCAGGCCTTCACCACAGTGGGCACTGTGTCTGGAGTGTACAAAGCCCTGGGCACCCTGCAGCCTATACTCCATCCTGCTTCACCTCCACATACTCTCATGGGCCAGAGCCTCAGGTCCCCTTTGTTGTCATCTGGAAGGTGGACAGATGGCTCAGTTGGAGTGGAGAAGAAGGAGCAAGAGGAGCAGAATTCATCCTGGGACCAGGAGACAGGCTCGCCTTCGAAGGAGGAGATGAAAGGCAGGAAAGAATTCATGCACAACTCTTTTGAAGGAGTGTGAAGAGAGGAGAGATTGGGTTTTTTTTTGTTGTTGTTTTTTTTTTTTTCCTTCTCCTCAGGAAAAAAAAAAAAGCTTTTAAAATAAATAGCTGACAGCATCTCTTATTTGAGTAATTCTTTGCTGGTTATAAATGTGCCACTCTAGAGGGCTTTATTTAGAAGTTTTTGAAAGAATGTGTTCTCCAGGAGAGCGCTCGCGTCACCAGGGGACTGAGGTTCGCTCCCTCCTGGCCCTCCTGATGCCCGGGCTCACACGTTCATATATTCTCCTATAATCTGATCTAGGTTATAAAAATAAAGAAAGAGAGAGGGGAGAGGCAGCTGGTTCTCCCACACATCTGACATTTTCCTTTATGCCTGGTTTAACTTTTTTATGACAGGCTGGGTTCACTCCATTGGAGAATTTCTCCCTTCAAATGAGCTCCGTGTTTTATGTTTGAAAATTTTTCTTTAGACAAACCTGGTAATTTTTCAAGTTAAAATGTGTACACTTTAAGCACTTAGGAAGTTTAAGGATCCATCTGATCGGCACATAAATCTGAGGTTATTCATGCTAAAGTCCCCATGTCTAACTGCACTCTTAAAAAATAATAAAAAGCTAGTGACATATTTTAACTTGTTTTTAAGTGAAAACCCCATACTGTCAGTTTCCTAAGTCATTGATTAGCACCTCAGTGAGCTCCCTGCTCTGTCCCTGTTGACTCAAGGTGTGCAACAGGCTTGCAGTAGAGGAGGTGGCTCCTTGGGAAATGTGAGGAAAAGAGAGGCTTCATGTCCTTTCTCCTCTCAGTGGGGAGATAGATTTTTCCCCTGGCTACTGGAGCCTGCTGGGCCCTAGAATAGGGGCTCCTTACTGGGCTGTTCTCCGGTTTATTGATATTTATGCTCACACGGTGTCCTAGAAAGATGTAGATTTTGGAGATCTGAATCTGAGTTTGAGTTTGACTCGCCTTTATGGGCTGAATCACCTCAGGACATGTACTTGAGCTCTCTGTGTTTCTGCCTTTTTCATCTACACAAAGGGATTAGCAAAACTGTCCACCCTTCCGGGTTGTACCGAGCCAATGTCTGAAGGCACTTAGTTAAGAGTACATCCTTGGGTTGGTTAATTTAATTTTTTGATTTAAAATAGTGGAAAGCAACAGTGTACTGTAAATTTCAAAAAGCTAGAAGAAACTTTTAGAAAAGTTTTCATCACAATGAAATGATAAATGTTCGAGGAGATAGATGTGCAAATCAAATTTAAATATTATACATTGTACACGTCTTTTTTTTTTTAACAGAGAGTGAGAGAGAGAGGGGAAGAGAGAGAGAGAATATTTTTAATATTTATTTTTTTAGTTTTCAGCGGACACAACATCTTTGTTTGTATGTGGTGCTGAGGATCGAACCCAGGCCAAACGCATGCCAGGCGAGCGCGCTACCGCTTGAGCCACATCCCCAGCCCTTGTACGTGTCTTAAAACTTCCCATGGTACCTCAATAATATGTTCAATTTTTATATTGTGTATCAGTTAAAAATAAATTAAATTTAAAATTTAAATATTAAAGAAAAAAGTTAAATGGTGAGAAGCCCAGCTGCTTAACAACCTGCCCCCTTCAGACACCACGTGGGAACCAGCCAGGGCAGAATGTAGAATTCTAACCCTCATCACACTCTCAATTCCAGAAGGCACCTTTGTTTAGGGCAGAGATACAAGAATTAAAGCTCGCCTCCACTCTCCAGCCCTCCCTTTAATCTACCTGCTGTGAAGGTCAAGGGTATATGCGACCCTCAGAGCTGCATTCCTTGTTCAGTCAGGACCTCTGGAGCTGGGCACACTGGGGCCACATAAGGAATCCCAGTTATCAGCGTGGTACCAGGTTCTGAGGCCACCAGTGGCACTCAGGATTGGCGCCCAGACCTGCAGGGTCTATGTTGCACGGGAACTTCTTAGAGATAATCCATCCCTACCCTAGACCTGTCCAACCAGAATCATAGTTTGAGATGCACAGCCCTGGAACTGGCTGTTGGAGAACACAGGCTGCAGCAGAGCAGGAAGCCGCCAAACTGCGGGCAGATAGCAGCACCCTAGTATTAGTTTATTCATGTGGGGACTCTTCAGCTGCTTTTCCTTTTTTCTCTAGCACGTTACCACAAGGCACTCAGTTTGGTAGAATTGGATAATCAAGCCCCAAGATTAAAGATCAAGTTTAACCAGAGTTCTGCACTGAGAGCCTAAGGGTATTACAGGTCCAGCATCCCTAGTCCAAAAATTCCAAAACTAAAATGCTCCAAAGTCTGAAATTTTTGAGCATTTAATATGATGCCTAAAATGGAAAATTCTACCTCTCACCAGTTGACCATATGCATCAAAACATGGGTACACTAGCTGGGTGAGGTGGTGTGTGCCTATAATCTCAGCAGCTAGGGAGGCTGAGGCAGGAGGATAGTGAATTCAAAGCCAGCCTCAGCAACTTAGCAAGACCCTAAGCAACTTAACAAGACCCTGTCTCTAGATAAAATATATAAAAAGGAAAGGGGTCTGCGGATGTGGCTCAGTGGTTAAGAGCCCCGGGTTCAATACCTGATACCCCCTCCCCCCCAAAAAAAGCCACTGACACACTAAAAATACTATGTAAAATGACTTTTAAGCTATATTGATAAGGTATATATACAAATTTCATGTTTAGACTTTGGTCCTATCCCCAAGATATTATATATATGAAAATAAAATCCAAAATAACTGGAAATCTGAGACTTCTCATTCCCAAAATTTTGGGTAAAGCATACTCAAAACTGTAATAAGATTTTTTTTTTATACCTACAGTAAAAGTTGTGCCTATATTATATCAATTGATCCTCAAAGTACCTGCAGAGGGGAGAAGTCAGGAGGGCCTTCAGAAAAATGAAAGTATCTGCTCAGTGCGGCTCTAGCTGCTGGAACTCTGGTCTGGTCTGCAGTGATTTACAAAGCCGAGTTGCTTAGTTAAAACCCAGATGGAATTTGAAGGGCGCTTCAACTGAGCGAGCTGTGGATTCTAGAGATATTGGACAGAGGTTTATTTGTAGTCCAATCAATAGTAAATCAATTAATTTAGCCTTCCAAATAGCCCTGTCCACTCACCCAGGGATACAGCCTTGACTCCCGGTGAGAAGTCAAAACAGCTGATGCCACTTACCAATCAGCCCAAAGCATTGATTGAGCACCTACTGTGGGCAGCATACCATGCCAGGCACTGCGGGGTAGGGGGTAAGGGGCACAGCAAATAAATGTTCTTCTAGAGCTATGAAAGGGAATGCTGTCCAAAATGCTGCTCAATGTTCCGTAGAGAGAGTTATGTCCAGCAAATGTCTACTGAGTTTTGTGCCAGCAAAACTAAAGTGTCTCAACAGATGAGTTTGTATACTTTCTTTTGTTAGAAAATCAAGATCTATGTAATTTAATGAATATCCCTCTTTTGCCTCAGCTTCTAGAACTCAAGAGTAAATCAGTCCAATGGTGTAATATACTCCTTTCTGTAGTCTGAGAACATCAAGTTTCTGCACTCCTTCCATAGTCTCCATACATTTAGTGTAAGAATCACTTGGAATCCTTTTTGGGTGATAGATAAGCACAAAACACCAATTTTGAGGCATTTTCCATTTTATTTTGTGTAGTAGAAGAAAGCAGTAATAACTTCACCAGGTGTCTGACCCAGGAGCAAGCAGCCCAGACTCCAAGTCAGGCTCTGGGGCCATAGGTACCCCACCAACTAGACGGGCGATGTTGCCCATATCATATTACTTTTCTGGACCTAGATTTCCTCATCCACAAAATGAGGAGCTAGCTAGCTCTGACATTCTGCCACACAATGAAAGTGTAAAGCAAGGAACAGCAGGCCCAGTGTAGTAGAAATCAGAGAGCCCAGACAACTCAAGGGCCATTCGGTGCTAATTGTAAGAAGGACACTGTCCTGAAGCTCAGGCCCAGTATGTGAATCAACCAGTGGACTTTGTGGGTAAGAGGTCATTCAAGTTATAGCAAATGATTGAAAAGTTGGCCACCACTGCTTCTCTTCCAGCCTCTGATGCAGAGGTAGAGTCCAGAAGTCTGTTTCTCCACTCCTTGAACCTAGCTGGCCATATGACTTTCCTTGGCCAATGGAACATTAACAAATATGGTGAATCAGGGGTTTGAAATACTCATTTCATTTTGGTGTTTTCCTCTTGCTGCTTTCGTAACTCAGACACCACAACCGACTGCTGAGCGTGAGACTCGTAGCCAGGCACCCTCTTCATTTCATCATCCACCAGATGTGTGAGTGAGGCCACCTGGACCACCCACTCAGCCCTCTTTCCCCACCTGTGCACCAACAAATCAGGCTAAAGTCAACCTAGCCCAGCCCAGCGAGCCCAGAGCTACCCAGAAGAACCACAATTTAAATAAATGGTTGTTTTAAGCCACTAAATTTGGGGGCTGGCTTGTTGTACAACTAAAGCTAACAACATGGAGACATGAGAATTCGATCCAGCAAATCCCAGCTGGGTTGCCTGCCAGGCATGGAAGTTAGTGGGGCTTTTCTTTTTGTCTCCATTTGTAGAACTGGATGAATTTACACCATCCCAACCCTTCTCCCAGTCTCTGCTCTCTTTTGCTTTCTTTTTATCCATGATGCTTCCAGCAGGGACAGGAAGCACCTATGCTTGGTGCTGCAAACCTGCTAAAGGCAGAGAGGGAGGGCCACAGGGACCAGAAACAGGAGGCCCCATAATTAACCCATCCTCCCGAATGCCCAGGCTTCCAACAAACGGAGCTACACAAATCAACCCAATGGAATTATCAGTGCTAATCTCCCAGCCCCTCCTTAATGCCTTCCCTCTCCTGGCCAGCACCTGGCAGGGGCTGTTAAGCCATCACATTCTCCCCGGCCCATCCCCACTCTCTTTTCTCTCTTTCTCAAGTTGTTACCACACAGGCATCACATAAGGAATCAAACGGGGACAGGTCCTATTGTTCAGCAAAGAGGCAAGAAAAAAAAATAATCAAAAAAGCAGGGGACTTAAAAAAGACCAGAATTATTTCTCAAATAGAATGGGAAAATCTAACATGCCTTATCACTACGGAGAACAAGCACTGTGCTAACGCCCAGGCCTCTGACTGGCATGCCGGTTGTTTTGAATAGACGCATGACATTGTCAAAGAACCTGCCATTGTGTTGCTGAAAGGCACTTGCAACATTGCATAAAAATCAGGCGTTCGTGTCACCCTCAGACTAGTCAAAGCTGCTGTTTTTTTCTTTCTTTCTTTCTTTTTGAAAGAAGAAAGAAGGAAAATAAGAAATGTCCCCAGAATAAGACCTTCAAAGCCAGATAAACGTTATTTCTGAAAGACATCGGAAACTGGGCATCCGAGCAAAGCCACCAGCTAAAGAGGTATTCTATTTGGAAAAGATGCTGGTAGGACAATGGGGAGGTTCAAGGCTGGTGTGGGCTGGAGTGGCGGCTCTTCTTGGAGGTCGAATTCTTCAGGCTTGAACTGCTGTCCAGTCGTCTGGGTTTCTCTGACATTCTTGCAGTCATCTCTTTTCTTCTTGGTTACTTCCTTTGTGGACTTTGTAAATCATGGAATTTACACCTGTTGTTCTCCAAGACCCCAGCAATGTCCCTCTTTCCGCTCAGTCCTCAGCTAGAAATGAAGTTTCAGATCCTTGCAATTCCGGAAGGATCTAAGCTCAGCTCCAGGGACCCCTGGTCTTTGCTACCCTTGAATACCTCTGGAGAGCTGGGGCTTCTCTGCAGGCTCCACGCCACATCGCAGAGCTGCTGGTGCTGCAGCTTTGGTGGCATCCCTGGACATTGAACAATGACAGTGGGGGAAGGCTTTGGTTGTTCCCTATATGAAATATGTGAATTCTCCTCCACAAACAAGAGATGCTAGAACTTGGGGAAGTCACCTGATAGGGGTGAAGCACGTTCTGTCAGCTCGTTGCATTGAGAGACAACTTCAGTCTCCTAAAGTCTTAAGACAGGAGAAAGGGAGAGTCAGGGTGAATAGAGAAGTGAAGAGGTCTACAAGGCACATAAAGCCCAGACTTGTTCAGATCAATTGCTGTCCCTTATGGTTTCACAGGTCCAACCTTTAAGAAGAGGGGAGAATTTAACTTCAATATTGATTTAACTTCCTGGGTGCCCTCGGGGAACAGGATTGGTCGGGAAACCAGTTCCGGTGGGCAGCCTGGCGGATGTATGCTCTCTAATTGCAAGTTTTGATTAGTTCAGTTGCTTCTAGATTTCTGGCTTTTAGCAAATGGCCCTTAGTCTGTGCCTGCTGTTCTCAGAGAGAAGATGAGAAGCTTCTTAGCACCTAGGGGCTGCCCCTACAGTGTGACTTCCTCTAGCAATGGGTTGGTTGCAGGGCAAAAAACCTGTGGACTGTACAGGCAGGTCTTGGCTCCACTTCCAACCTATCCCATGCACTTGGACCGGCCACTTCACTTTTTTGAGTCTCAGCTTCCTCGTAGGTAAAATTTACTTTGTTTTATTTATTTATTAATGCCCCACTTGTTCCAGAACGGATTTAAGGTGGCTTATCTGTAAAATGAGAGGATTAGACTAGATGATCCCTTCTAAGGTATCCTCCCAGCTCCAGGATGCTCTGACAGTCTTACTTTCCACTTGACTTTGCAAAGTCTGCAGTTCAATTCCAAGTTAGAGGGATGCCAGCTGCCCCTTGAGTGTGAGTGATTCATAGTCACGGAGGGACTGTGGGATTGATTGGGGAGATGTGTGCTTTGTGCGATAGTAATACTTTGTACTTAGGGCTTCACATCGGCAAACCAAATTACAGGTATTATCAAATTTCATACTCACACACCTTTAATAGCCAAGAGTTCATATATGGGGGTAATTTTCAAGCCGTTCCCTACAGATAATAATTCTCTTTTAAATACTCAGAAAAATAATACAGCCCCTTATCAACCCTCAGCCCTGTGGAGTCTGTCTGGGACCTGTCCCAGTCCTGCCCATCCCTCACAGGCCACAGAAGTTCCAGGGTTGAAGAGTCCATTTGGGGCACTTCATTCCAAGAGAGACACTGACAAATGGGAGTTTGCTTGAGGAGTGTCATCAGGGAAAGGAACGTCTGGAAATAGTGTCTTTTGGGGAAAAAAATTGATGAATCTGGGGGTGTTTAGCTCAGGAGAGAAACTTCATGACTTTGCAGAGTTGTCACGGAAAATAGGGGGCCACCAGAGCCACTGTGGAGCAGCCTGGGCTACTCATCAGTGGGGTGGGTGTCTTGCGAGGCAATGAGCTAGAAACACTGACGTATCCAATAGAGATGGGGCGAGCACCCACAGGGGTGCTGGAGAGGAAGGATGGCCGCATTTGGTACAATCTAGCTAACATTTGTTGAGCATTTACTAGGAAATAGGCCCTGCTATGAGATAGGTACAGTGGGACATGCAAAAGTGAACAACTCTTCACTATTGGTCAGAACCCTTATAGTTATAAACAACAGAAACCAGCTGGAGCTGTTGGTAAATACATAGGCATTTATTACAAAGATGCAAAGATGACTTAATTAATACAAAGGTACAAGGCTGTGGCTGAAGCAAATCAGAATCAGGTTCTCAAAGACCTCCAGGATGCATTTCTTTCTTCCCTTCTGAAAATCTTTTCATTCTTCTCTGTCCTGCTCTCCAGCACCACCTTTCTCTGCTTCTCCTGTCCTCAAAATGGAAACATGGTAATTGATATTGCAGGACTGCCTTCTCTACAACCAGTTTCTCATTTTCCAAGAAGACACACCAATTAGTCCAATGTGGGTCATTTGCCCATGTACTCTACCCAAAAGTAAGGTCCCTAGAGTGCACTGCTATAACTCACAGATTGGACCTCAGTCAGGGCAATTACCAGGAAGGAATAAAGATTGGAAAACAAAGCAAAGAAATTCCACTACAAAAGCACAGTTGGTGCTAAGTGTGGTGGCACATACCTATAATTCCCAGCTGCTAGGGAAGCAGATGTAAGAGGATCCCAAGTTCAAAGCCACTCTCAGCAATTTAGTGAGAGTCTAGGCAACTTAACCAGACCCTTTCTCAGAAAATAAAAAGGGTTGCAGATTTGGCTCAGTGGTTAAGCACCCCTGAGTTCAATCCTTGGTTAAAAAAAAAAAAAAAAAAAAAAAAAAAAAAAACATTTCCTGGTCTTAAGGTGTTTATAATCCAAAAGGGAAAGTAGATATAGAATCAATGAACTCGAGTATCAGAGCAACTATAACACAAACTAGAACAGATGGTATGGGGAATTGTTTTTTGTTGTTGTTTGTTTTTGGTACTAGGGATTGAACTCAGGGGCACTCAACCACTGAGCCACCTCCCAGCCCTTTTTTAAAAATTTTATTTAGAGGCAGGGTCTCATTGATTTGCTTAGATCCTTATTAAACTGCTGAGGCTGGCTTTGAATTCACAATCTTCTTGCCTCGTTCTCCTGAGCCACTGGAATTACCAGCAGAAATTTTTTTTTGTTTGATTATTTTATTGTTATTGATGGTAATGAATTTTTATTTCACAAATAATAAATCAATATATTCATAAAAAATAATCGACCATTTTCTCTCCAACAATATAACTGAATAAAAATGGAAGTTGTATAACAGTGTAAATAGTATTTTATTTATGTAAAACATGCAAAACAGTCATATATTTTTATATAAGTAAAACATCTATGTGAATGTAAATTTATACAAAAGCCACAGATACCCTCAGATGGTCCTCTCCATATAGTTATTCTAGGCATCTACTACTCTTCTTGCATCTTCACTGTTGTGGTGGTAACAGCTCCCTTTTTATCAAACCACTTATATCTTGGTTGACATTTTGCTATTTGTTCTGTTAATTATTGAGAAGAAGTTGTTAAAATAAATATTTTATTTGTGGACCTTTCCTTTAGTTTACTTTCTATATTTGAAGCCCTGTTATTAGGTGCATAGACATTTAAGACTATTGAGGTTTTTAAAAAATGGATTGTGCCATTATATAATAGGCTAGAATACCAAGTCCTGAAATAAATACATATAGTTTTTTAACTTTTTTATTTCTAATAATATTTCTAGTCTTGAAATCTACTTTTTTTTTCCTGGAAGAAATATAATAACCCCAGCTTTCTTATGCTTATATTTCACAGTTGTATGTCTTCTGTTTTTAACCTCTCTCTTTATATTTAAATATTTTGAAACATCATACCATCCACTTATTAATGCCTTCAGGGGGCACTTTGTGCTACTTTAGCTTCAGGGTGCTGTATCATCCCTTATTTATTTGTGTGGGTGTGTATCTATTTTTAAGATCTAGCTTACAAGCTTATATCTTTTTTTTTTTTTTTTTTTTTGTACTAGAGACTGAACCCAGGGGTGCTCTACCACTAAGCAACATCCCTAGTCCTTTTTATATTTTGTATTGAGACATGGTATTGCTAAATTGCTGAGGCTGGCCTTGAACTTGTGATACTTCTGCTTTAGCCTCCTGAGTGGCTGGGATGACAGGTGTGGCCACCATGCCTGGCTCCAGTTTACATCTTTATAAGTAGTTCCTTCATTAAGCCTTTTTCAAATTTCCTAGTTTCATCCTCCTTTTCTGCTGGGCCTGGAGTAATATATCCAGTGAGGCTGACTACACCATCAGGTTTGTATTGGCTGTATTAATGCTTTCTGTGGATTTCCTGTCCAGATCTTCTGCCCACTCTCCTCTGGGGTTATTATCTCTTTTGTGTCAGTAACTCCCTGATTTGTAGGTGGTCTTCACATAACCTCAATTATAATCCACTGTCTGCTGTATGTCTTGTAAATATTTCCTTCCAGTCTGTGTGTTGCCTTTTGAACTCCGGCCATAGCATCTTTGTGACTACAGTGTTTTAATTTTTTGATGTAGTTATATTTGTCAATCTTTTAACTCTATTCTGGGGTCACTGCACTTTATATGAGTGGGCAGATTGCAAATATTTTGGGCTTTGCAAGTTACACAGTCTGTGTCAACAATTACTTGACTCTACTGTTATAGCACAAAAAGAGCCACAGACAATAAAGGAGAAAGTGGATGGGTTGGGTTCCAGCAAAACTTTGTGGGCTTTTTTTTTTCCCTCACCACACACAAAAAATAATAATAATAATAAGATGGGTCTGCTTTGACTCTGCACAATAACTGCCAACCCCTATCTCTATCTTTGACTTATTTTCATCTATATAAGGAGGTCCCCCTGCCTTGTAGTCATAAGCAAATTATTCAATATTTTTAAAAAAATATTTGTTCTTCAATTGTAGTTGGACACAATACCTTTATTTTATTTATTTATTTTTATATGGTGCTGAGGATCAAACCCAGGCCTAGGTGAGAGCTCCACTGCTGAGCTGCTCTTTTCTAAACATTTGGGATATTTGAATATTTAGGTTAATAAGTTCTTGGAATTGATTTCTGTAACTGATAGTAGATAAATAATATATGTTTTTTTCCACAAAGATAGTCAGTTGCCCCACTCTAATTTATGTGCCACTGATATGAAATGCCACATGTATTTACTCGACAAATATGTATTATGTGCCTGGAAACTGTATGTATTTATTTCTGGACTTGGTATTCTAGTCTATCGACCTTGTTGGTCTATTTCCAAATCACTATCACAGAATTTTACTGTTTAAATACCATACATTTATGGTATGCTCTGATATCTGACAGGGCAAGTCCCTCTTCCATTTTCTTTCTTTTAATTATCTTGATTTCTTGATATTTACTTTTCACTGTGGATTCAAAATTAGCTTGTCAGGTTCTATGAAAAATCTTGTTGGGATTTTGATAGGGAGGACATTTAATATTTATAGATTCATTTGCAGAGAATTGACATCTTTGCAATATTGAACTTTTAAAATCAGGATTAAAGTAAATGTCTTCATTTGTCCAGGTTTTCCTTTATGACTGGAACACTTGTCAGGTTCTGGGAGGGAGGACATTGGTTTCTCTACCTGTATGTTGGGTAGACTTGACTGACAGGAGAACTTTACACTCATCTCAAACTTTCCTTCCTATTTTCTTGGACCCTCTAGGAAATCAGTGACAAGCTGCTGATGTGTTAAAAAATAAATAAATAAAAAGATTTTCTTGTTCTAAGATTATTTTGCACTCTAAGAAACAGTTTTCTTTGGTGCATACAACTCAAGGCTACAGGGACAAATGCTTCCTTTTGTATTGAGAGTGTCAGGACCCACAAAAAGTCTTCTGAGACTAGGTGTTTGTAATGTCATCCAGTTAAACATGGTAACTAAAGGTCTTTCAACAAATATCTCACTAGTGATTGCCATGAGACAGAAACTGCTAGTTGCTGGGTCACAGAGAGAATGAGACAGTTTTTGTATAGTGGTCAAGGATCGGAAGTCGGAATTAGGAGTTGCAGACACAGGAACAGCTAACTATCCTCAAAGAGCTATATACAGGGGGTCATAGAACCCTAGCAAAGAGAACCTGGAAGACCTAAGGTTTCACACAGAATTTTTTTGTTTGTTTGTTTTTTTGGATACTGGAAGTTGAACTCAAGGGCACTCGGCCACTGAGCCACATCTCCAGCCCAATTTTGTATTTTAGAGACAGGGTCTCATTGAGTTGCTTAGCACTTCACTTTTGCTGAGGCTGGCTTTGAACTTGCCATCCTCCTTCTTTGCCTCCCAAGCCACACTGGGATTACAAGTGTGCGCCACCGCTGGGGCAGGATTTCTGAAGAGGATAATGCTTAGCCTGAGCCCTGATGAATAAATAAAATGAATCCCAGAAAATAGAAAGGGCAGTCTAGGAAGAAGTCTATCTAAAAACAGTGGAAAGTAAAATCTCTTGATATTGGCAGCAAAGGAATTATAAGCATTTGAACATAACTATAGAGTATAATGGAAGGAGGAAAGAGGGAGAAGACCGGGAAAGTAGGGATCACAGAGTGAGTACCTGGTCCAGGTACTTTCCTGTAAGTAGTGGGAGTGATTGAGTTATCCTTGGAGCCCAGGCCCGGCTTTGTCAGAGATTTTTATTAAATAACTTTATAAGCTGAGTATGGAGAATGTATTTAATGAACAGAAGACCCAAACCAAGGAGATCATTGAGGAGAGAATTCAGCAGTCCTGTTCAAAGATGAGGTTGGTCTGAAGTAGGGTGGAAGGGAGAGGCCACACCCCTACCAGCCATGCAGTACGGTGGTGGTTAAGAGGCCAGGTCCTGCAGGTGGTAGACACAGTTTTAGTCTGACATTATGGTTTGGATGTGAGGTGTCCCCCCAAAACTCATGTGTGAAACAGTGCAAGAACATTCAGAGGTGAAAAGATTGAGTATGAGAGCCTTCACCCAATCAGTGAATTCCTCCCCGTTGGGGTTAACTGAGTGGTAACTCAAAGCAGGAAGGGTGTGGCTGGAGGAGTGGGCACTGGGGGCATTCCTCTGGGGTATATATTTTGTATCTGGTGAGTGTAGTCCCCCCACCCCTCCTCTTTCTGATCATTACGTGAGTGTCTTTCCTCTGCCACACTCTTCTGCCATGCTGCTCTGCCTCACCTGGAGCCACAAGGAATGGAGAAATCTGTCTGTGGACTGAGACCTCTGAAACTGTGAGCCCTCAAACAAACCCTTCCTCCTCTAAGATGGTTCTTGTCAGGTCTTTTAGTCACAGCAGTGGAAAAACTGACTAAAACATCTGTATTGGAAATGGGGACTTGGGTGAACATTTTTGCTGCCCTAACTTGCAGCTCCCCATCTCTAAAAAAGAAGCCGCAGTTCCTAGTTCTTGAATCTATAGTGAGAGTCCAGGGAGAGAGCAAATAACTGGTGGGGGGAATACCAGCAAGAACCACAGAGTCCCAGCCTTAGTTACTGCAGATATCTAAGGAATCCGCGTTCAGCTTTATTTTAAAGGAAGGGCAGAGGAAGTGAAAGGAAAGTAGTCACTTTGCTGGTCCCAGAGGGAAAAGTTGTGGTAAACCAATGAGGGGAAAAATTCTGTTTAGGGTGCCCAACAGTCATCTTCATTTGTAAGTGTTTCTCCCAGGCTTTGAAACAGTGGCTTTGGTTTGTAGTTGGAGTCAGAATCAATTGTGTCCATAGCTCTTGACACTCATCAGCCTGTATCTGTGGGAGAAAAGTAATCATCTCCTCCCCTCAAATCCTGGGGGACAAAGACAGCCCTTGTGCTAGTCAGGCTGGCAGGAAATGGGGATCGAGCTGGACTTGGAACCATGAAATCTGTTTCAGGAAACCTGAGCTTAGTTCTTGGCTGTGGAACAATTATTTGTTATGCCATTTTGAACATTCGTAATTATTCTGTGTCTCAGTTTCCTCAATTGTAAAAAGGAAATGATAACAATAATGGAGTGTGTGTGTGTGTCCTTTGAAATTCACAGGGAATTGGTTCCAGGACCCCCTGTGAATACCCACATGCACAGATGCTGTGTAAAATGGTGTAGTATTTGCATATGACCTGAACACATCCTCCCGTATACTTTAAATCATTTCTAGGTTACTTATAATAACTAATACAATGTACATGCTATGTAAATAGTAGCTACACTGTATCGTTTAGGGAATAATGACAAGAAAAAATCTGTACATGTCCAGTACAGATGTGTTTTTTTTTTTTTCTTCTGAACATTTTCCATCAGTGGTTAGTTGAACCCATGGATGTGGGACCTGTGGCCATGGAACCCACAGATGTGGAGGGCCAGCTATAGATCTTATTTCACCTAGTTGCAAAATTCAAGAGAGATAGTAAAAGCACCAGTAACTATAAAATGATGCTTAAATCTTAGTTATGATTTTTCTAAGTGGAGGCGGGACCCCGGGGCAAGGCTGGGTATCTGGGACCCGCTCCACACCATAGCCAAGCGGGCTTCAAGTCCAAGAAAGAATTCAATTATTGCAGCGTGTAATTTTCTGTTTGCAGGGCTCATATTGTGTATGTAATTGAATCAGAATAAAGAGATCCAAAGGCTGTGGGCTTGGGATAAGGCTTTGGAACTGGACTCCAATGAAGCCTGGCTGGAGGGGGAGCGCTGGAGGAGGAAGGGAGGGAGGAAGAGGGAGGGAAGAGAGCACAGGAAGCAGAGTGCCAGGTGGCCCTGAGAGCAGCAGGCTGCTCCTAGTTTCCTGTGGCCCTTCCAAGTCTTGATTTTACCCTTAGAGCCAGAGGTTTGGCAGGTTGAGGGCATCTCTAGGCTGGGCATCTTCTTTTTCTCTTTGGCTGGGATGAGGCAGCTAAGCCACTCCGTCTGAGGATTCTTCCCCGTGTCACCTCCAGCCACCCTCTACATCACTTCACCACCTACCGCCTGTTCCTACAGACTGAATTTACAGATGAGAAGGTGACTCTTGAGAAGGGACATCAGAAGCCAGATCAGGGGTCAGAGGTGTGGATTGGAGCAGGATGATTCCGCTCCCTCCTTTACTTGGGAAACCACTCGATTCTGGACGGTCAGGATGATGGGTCACCCTGATTTGGGAAGAGAGTGGATTTCAGAACAATGAAACTAGGGAAGCAGGCAGGGGGCGTGGGACGCCAAATGACCTCTCGAGGACATGGTCACGCATTCTTCTCAAGGCCCAGCAGGGGCTGTGGAGGAGCTTGCAGCCAGCAGCTGGTGTCTTCCCTGAAGTCAAGGCTGACAGAAGGGCACAGGACAGAAGGGAAGAAGGCAGGCTGGGAAGGAAGGAGCAGGAATCTACCTCCTAGTTCCTGCTGAGTTTGTCCCCAAGGCCTGACTCCTTTGTCCCAACTGGTACTGTCTTAAGGGCCCTTCGGCTGCCTTCCCTGGCAGCCCCTTCCCCACTTCTAGCCGCACACTCCTCCCCACGTCTCTCCCAGCCCCTACGTCTCCCTTCTCCTACCCCAGGGAGGTGAGTGGGATTTGGCAGTTGGTCCAGGCTGGGAATACAATTCCAGCCAAGAGCAGGTCTGAGACCAGCTGCCTAATGCCATTTCCTGGGCACCAACAAATCCAACTCCAAGACAAACAGCCAGCAGCGCCTAGGAGAGAAGGAGACAGGCAGTGGTGGAGGGGGAAGCAGGGGAGAGAATGGGAAGCAGAGCCCGGGAGAAAGACAAAGTGAGGGAAAAAACCGCACAGCACACCCAAGCCAGTGGCCCAGAATCTCTCCCACATCTGCAGAATCAGAAACACTTATTAATAGCCAGCGAAAGGCAAAGAGGAAGTGTCTCATTGTCTGCCGCTGTCATTCCTCACTCTGACGAGCACTTAAAGTGTCAAGACCCCTTTCAGCAGCTGTGCACAAGCCATCAGGCCCTCTCATCGGTCACTGCGATTCCCAGTGCTGCAGCTCCGTCCTCGTGACTGCCTCGGGGCTGTGTTTGGAGACGGGGTGTCGGCAGCGCACAAACAAGTGCTGTCTTTTTGGAAGGACTGTGTTGGGGGCCCCAGGGATGCGGAGGGATGGGGTGAGGGCCAGGGGTGGGGAAGGGGACAGATCCTGCCCAGCCCGCTGTGGGATGTCAGAGAAAAGGTCATTACACAGGGATGTTGGGAGGATGAGAGGCTGGGCGTGGGGTGGGGCTGAGAGTGGAAGGTTTACCTTGAACAAGAGGGCGGGCACTGTCAGCTGTCATGGAAAGGAGATTCCACGTGTGAGTTTTAGACAACAAAGGATTGCTTTCTGGAGGTGGGAGTTCTGGTTGATCATTGTCTCTTTTGAGGGCAACATAAGGTACAATGGGCTAGAGCTGCAGTAGGTGGGATCTAGGTGGGATAGAAGAAAGGCCCTCCTAATGGGTAGTAGTAGCTCTGAAGCCAAAGTGAGCTGGAAATGTTGCTTTCTTTGAGGATATTTACCTGCTGTTACAGTGCCTCCACCTAAGACTTTGGGATGGTGTCTTGGGCAGGGATGGGTTATGAAGGGCATGTAGAAGAGGAGACGGCTGAGATTCCAGGCTTTCTCCAGCAGGAGGTATCCCTTATTGTATGAGTTTGCTATAGCTGCAGTAACAAAACCCACAGACTGGGTGAAACAATAGCAGTTTATCACCCCACAGTTCTGGAGGCTGGAAACCTGTGATCAAGGCATTGGCAGGGCTGGTGAGAAAACTGTCCTATGTTTCTCCTCAAGCTTCTGATGGCTTTCTGACAATTTTTGGCGCTCCTTGGTTTGAAGAAATGTCACCCTGACTCTGCCTTCATCTCTACATGGTGTTCTCCCTCTGTGAATGTCTAAATTCAAATTTTTCTCTGTACATGAGAACTCAGATAGTACGGGATTATAGGCCCACCCTACTCCAACACGAGCTTGCCTTGACTGATCACATCTGTACACACTGTTTCCAAATAAGGTCACATCTGAGGTACAGCGGATTAGGACATCAAATTGTGAATTTTAGGGTAGCACAATTCAACCCCTAACGCTTGTCAGTCAGAAAGAAATACAAGCCTGTCAAGAGGGGATGGAGGAAGCTAGCAGTGAGGGAGAAAATTCTAGTGCCCATACCCCTTGTGTCCAAAAAGATGCACCCTGGTTATCTGCTTCTATTGGAGGATCTAGGACTTGGTTCTCAAACTTGGATCTTTGCTGTAGCCCCTTAATTTCTCTTGCCTGAAACAGAAGGGACAGAGCAGCTGCAGCAACTGACCTCCACACTTCAGATGGAGGGCGTTCATGGCCATCTTAGTTTAAAGGACCAGCCAGTGACCAAAGCATTCCAACCTCCAGGAAATACACAAACAGACTGAGGAGACACCTCCACATTCCCCTTTGCAGGTTTCAGGAATGACTTGGTTAATCTGTTCACCTCTGAAAGGAGAAAAGGGTAAAATTGTTTATATTTTCCTTTCTGCTGACCTGATGCTAACACAGCCAGGGGGATCTGGTTAATGTTTAAAGAAAAATTAGCCTGTTGTTCAACATTCTCCATAATGTCCATCCAATTCAATTAGTTAATAGACTCATGAAATGTCAGTGCAGGATATGTAGACATAATTCAATCTCAGCTCCTCGTTTTTTAGATGAAGAAAGCCATGCCGAGAAAAAGTAACCAATTACCTGCACACAGTGAGCATCTTGTGCGGAAGCACTCAGGTTTGTGGGCTCTCAGCTCAGTGCTCCTAATCAGGTGAGCATTTAACTCATTGAGCAACTGCCTTTAAAGGCCTGAGCTAGCAAGCCAGACCCCTGTGAGTAGGAGAAGACACTCCTCCAAACCAGTCTTGCCCAGCCTTCCTGCTCTCTCGTGGCAATTCCCAGTACCTCCAGCCTCCTTCTCACCTAGTCACATATTGAACAAAGGAGCAAAGTGGGTGCTTGAGATGGCACAGAGGTTCACCCAAGGCTGGGGCCAAGCCCTGTTGTCTGCAGCTCCCTCCACCTCCCATTTCCTCTGCCTGGGTTGGTGGGCTAAGCTCTCATGAAATCAGCAGCTTCTACTCTGTCATCTCCTTCCCCTTCCCGACCCTGGCAGTCACCTAACCTCAGCCTGGGCCAGGAGGTCACAACTGAAGGCAGGAGGGAAATCAAGCACCCTCAGTGAGCTTTCAGATTTTCCAAAAGCCTCAGGGTCCTAAGTAATCCCCGGATGCCCCTGAATTGGGGGAGGGCAGGATGGGTAGGTTGAAATGATGGGTTGGCTGAGGATGTCCTTCTAAGTCCCCCCTGGAGCCTGGCAGGGAGTTTCTCATTTTCTGATCTGAGAGGGAAGGAAGCACCGAGGGAATAGGGTTTGAGTTTCAGAACAGGGTGTCACAGGGATGGGGATTTAAAAATAAACAGAGGAGCCAGCAGCATCTTTTTAGCAATAGCCATGGTAACGGACACTGCTGGAATCAGAGCTAGCGTGGGGACGGTTCCTGAGGCTCCAGAAATGTATGCGGGGTTACACCATCTTCCATTCCTCTTTGTTGTTGTCGCTGTTGTTGTTTTAAATTCTCCAGGGCTGTGAACACAGCAAACCCAAACACAGGGGAGCACCTTGCAAAGGTGCCCTTACAGTCTCACATGCACATTCAGGCTGCTCTCTTTCCACGGTCCCTCGGAACATGTGCTCAGGAGCCCCCCCCCCGACCAAACTCACCACCACCACCACACACACATACACACTCAGAAACGTGCACCCACACCAACGCAAAGACACACACCCTGGTGTGCGCATATGCCCACACACAGAGAAATGCAAATGTATGCACGTGTATCTTGGCTCATTCTTACATATGCTTAAAAATACCTACTACTGTAGTCAGAGGGATGAAGACTTGAACTTGCATCTCTTCATGCTCTCTCCAGGTTCCATACATGTTTTTATGGGTGGACGTGTTCAGTTTCACCTGACGTCTTGTTGGCACGTGTACATACCTGCTCACAGGAAGTCGATCATATGTGCCTCATGGAGGGCTGCACACCTGAATCTCACACAGACATGGGAACACATTCACGTACATGTGACTGACCTACACCTCCTCATCCCACCTGCTTGAGCGTACATTAGTTGTGTTCGGCGTCTGCTCCCTCAGGTGTACGCACTTGACCAAAAGCAAGTGTTTGCCCACCTCCTCATCTGACCACAGAGTGGTTTCTCATGGCCCTGGGAGCGGGAGGCACACTCATGTGTTCAAGCTTCAGCTGTCCAATGCAAACTGGCCGAGACACGTCGTCTAGAGATGTCCTTTATTCTGAGGCTTTCTCCATCACACTCCCTCTTGCTCTCACCCACCTTTAGAGAACCACCTAAGCCCATGCCTTCCACACACCCTGTGTAAGGTGTAGAGAAGGGAAACAGACCATCAAGATCCGGCCTTGAGGCCTTGGGGTTCCACAGCAGGCAAAATCGAGCAGAAATATGCTACCAGTGCCAGTGTGCTTTTAAAACATCGCACAAGTCTCCCAAGGAGGCAGGAAAATCAAAGCCTCGCCATTTAAAATCCCTGCACAACAGAAAGAGAAATCAACACAGAGCTCTCAGAAAGGGCTGAGGCTCCCCCACGTCTCCCTCCTTCTCCAGAAGAAAAGACAAACCGAAAACAAATCAAAAAACAAATCTGGACTAAAAGGAGCAATTGTCGAATGAATAGCTCCGGGCTTTCCTCTCACCGGAGGACATGTGCTCCCTGACCACAGGACAGGAATGAGAAGGGACTCCCGCAGGAGCCGTGCAAAGGGGCAGGCTGTGTCAAGCTGACCCAAATGATGTGTCCTTGTCCCTAGAGCACAAGGTGGAAAAATCACAGGCTTGGGAAGGAGGCAAAACTATATTTGAGGGTAGGGTCTCTTTTAGTAGCTCTGTGACCTTGCACAGGTCCTTGACTTCTGAGCCTCGGTTTTCTCACCTGTAAAGTAAGGATCCATGCAAGGTCCCTACAGCCAAGCCTGGTTGTAAGAATCAAATGGAATGCTATATGAAATAGTTTCCACTCCAATATGTGTTTATCGAATGACCAAGAAAAGATCCCTGGATTCTGGAGCATGGGAGGTCTCCAGACTCTGACCTTCAGTTACAACAAATGTTCAGAACACCACCAAAGCATGGTTTCCACCTTGGCTCTCGGGGAGGAGAAACATCTGAGGAGAAAGGGGAAGTGAGTCTCACCTTCTCCTTCAGACATAGGCTTAATGATTGATGGGTGTTTCCTAAGGAGAACCCTAGCTCCTTCCTCATATACCTAAGGTTTCTTCCCTCCTGTTTTTTTCTCAACAAATGAATAGGGTTTTATTATTTCTCTGTATCACACTCAGCTCCATACTTAGCCCAATGCAGGACCCATGGCCTAAGATTGAGTCCTTGCTCCTAAGTGTTGCAATTCGTTAGGGAAGACAGTAGTTGGGAAATATTAAAGTATCCCTGTCTTGGTCTTCTTAGGCTATCTTAACACAATACCTCAGCCTGGGTGGCTTAATAGAAATTTATTTTCTGGAGGTCTAAGTCTAAGACCAAGGGACTGGAAGACTCTGTTCCTGGTGAGAGTTCTCTTCCTGGCTTGTAGGAGACCACTTCCTCCCTGATTTTTCCACAATGGTTTCCCTCTGCGCATGAGCCCCTAGCAGGCCCCACCCTTTTGACCTCACTTAAGGATCATTACCTCCTTATATGCCCAATTTCCAAATGCAATTAATCTGGGACTGAGGGCTTCAACACAGAGATTTGGGAGGATATGCTACAGTCCATAATAGCCTCTACTCCTCATGTATCTCACATTGAAGGGCGTTGCAGGCATTTAATATGAAAAAGCATAGAAGATGCCAATAGGAGCAAGAAGAAGGCAGACTTGTTTTCTGAGTTATGTACATGTATGGCAAATATGAGCAAGAACAAGGGGCTCATGCCTGGACACTCCTCTTTGTTCCAAAAATCTAGAACACAGTGAACAAATGATAGAAAAGTACAACTTCTGGATCACACAGAGAAGGGTGTTGAACACAAAGGAGGAACATTGTCTTCCCTTGGAAAAGTAACTGAACAACCACACAGCAAATGCATGCAGAACCACACCCGAGACACCAGATAGCACCTTGGAGCAACCTCTCTTATCTGTTTGAAGAACACCAACATTTCTTTCAATGCCCAGTTCAAATGCCATCTCCCCTGTGGATCATCTGTTGCCTCAAACATATGCACACACTCAGGCACACATACATACACATGTGCACATGTGTGTAAAAATCATTACTTTTATTCTATGCATTCCTAGTAGTTGGTGCCAAACTTGGTGGCAGCATGTTCAAATTACCTCTTACTTTCTGGGGTCATTTCCCAAATTTTAAAATATAAGCTCTTTGAAGGCAGAAACTTGCCCATTTAGTTGACAATCTTATCTCCAGTCTATAAAGTGAAGCCTGGTACTAGGGTGACCAACAACGCCAATTTGCCTGAGACCCAATGACTTTCCAAGACAGATTTTCAGTTCTAAAACCAGAATAATTCCAGGCAAACAGGGATGTTTGACCATTCTACCTGGCGTGTGGTAGGCATTTGGTAAATAGTTACCATGCAAGTACTGCCACAGATAAGGAGCAGCTCCTGGAAAGAATCACGGGGTGATTAAAGTGATAGGGGATGGGAGTAGGAAGCACCCCGAGCAGATTTATTAAAGACACGCCTTTATAGGCCTGGCATAGAAGAAGCAAAAAGTAGATATTACTCGACTCTAAACCATCATGATCTGAAAACACAGAAGCATTAAGAATGTCTGAATATGGGGGCTCAGTGGTAGAGCCCTTGCCTTGCAGGTGTGAAGCACTGGGTTCAATCCTCAGCACACGTAAAAATAGATAAACAAAATAAAGGTATTAGAAAGAAAGGATGTCTGAATATGTTATGGTTCACAGGCCACAGTGGGAAAAGCCAGAGCATTTGAGGGTTATCTATAGATTTTTGAGACTGTTACACAAAAGGACAATATATTCCTCAAAATCCCTCTTAGAGACAGAGCCCTGAGTTGCGTGGCTCATGAGTTGAATTGCTATTTCCTTTCCTTGTGTACGTATTATCATAATAGCATTAAAAGGAAATTTAAAGAAAGAAAAATAAATCACTTTAGTTGACTAAACCTGGTCCAACAACTAATTTTCTTTGTGTATATTCTCTTGTAGATCTTGCTCTTAGTTTTACGTAATTATAATCAGAGTGAACATACAACTTGTATACCATTTTCTTAAACCATAGATTGTATGGGAAACATTTTCTACCTTGTTACATACTCTCATCATCTCAGTACTTATTCTTTTTAATGTTACTACAACAGTCTGTAACTCACTTAACAATTTCCAATTGCTGGCATTTAGATTGTTTCTAGTTTTCTGCTAATGAAGATAATCCTCCATTGAGCCTCTGCACGCACATCTTTTTCCTTCTTTTGTAATATTTCTTTAGGGTGAATTCACAGAATTCACCTCAGTGGGTCAGAGGATCTAATAATCTTTAATGACTCATCCATGTTTTCACAAAATATTTATTGAACACCTGCTCTGTGCTGGAGTCTGACGCTGGGGGTACAGAGGCTAGTTTCTGCCAACCAGAGGCTCACTGTCCAGCAGGGACAAGGATGAACAAGTGATATAGTTTAAGAAACATTCCAGCTGTGGAACAGACTGCGCTGCAGGGGCCCTAGGGTCTTACTGAGCGGAGGAGGAGGGGCATGGTCAAGCAAGCCATGCCAGAATAAGGCTGAATTGTAAAAAGCTTAGGAAATGTTACCCTGGTAGACAAAGTGGGGGAGGAAACTCCAGACAGAGAAAATAGCAAGGCTGAAATGAGAACAGAGAGGAAAACACAGTGTATTCTAGGAATCGCTGTGACTTGATGATGTGGGGACGTAGATGTGGGGGCAGAAATGGTTGGTTTTGAGAAGATAAAGATGGCAGAGGAGACGGAGCCCAGGAAGGGCAGCCTGTGCACCACGCCAAGGCGTTTGCATTCCATCTTTAAGGTGGTGGGAGTGGTCAGGGGTTTTACCCACGCTCTTGATAACGTTTCCCGAGTTGCTTTCCAAATTAGACTCATGTATGAGAAAACTGATTCTAAATGTTTTTTGATTTGATTTTTTCCTCGAGCTTCCTGGGGGCTCTAGTCCCATTTCTGCCTAGAGGGATGGCGGGAGAGTTGGCAGGGAGCCAGTGGACTCCAGCCTGTGGGCATTAGAGTTGAGTGGAAATGAACAGGAGGACCTGAGGAAGTGAGGGGGGTGGGAAGTCAATGATCTTCCATGATCTTGCTTTAAAAGCAAGGTTGGGGGGCTGTCCATTAGATTGAGATGTACACACCCGCCACCTTCCAAAAACCTAGACTCTTCTAAGGCCTCTTCAACAGAAGCCTCCTGGTGCCCTTCCTTCTCTGGAAGCGTCCCCTGGGCTGGGTGGCTTAGCCACATCCACCAGCGTAGGGAAAGAGTACAATTCCTTCATCCCAGAATCCGGGAGCCTCGGAGTGCTGCATCTGCTGCTTCTTGTCACCAGAGCCCTGAAGGGGACATGAGCTGCCAGCCAGTCCTGGATTTCCCCTTCTTGCTCCCACGTGCCCTCATTCCCCCGACACCACCCCACCAGGGTACAGGACAGCGAGCGGTCTCCTCCTCTGGGCTCCTCCTTCCCCTGCCTGACAGCCAGCTCTCCCTCCTTCCTGAGCTCCTTGGAGGCCATGCTCTGTGAAGCTCTCCTAGCCCTCCAGGCAGAGCTGGGCCACCAAAGGACTTTGCAGGGATTGATTTTTTATGTGCTGGTCCACTGGGTGGAATCACTGGAGTGTGTCTGTCTGTCTGTCTCTCTAGACTGTGAATTGGAGGAAGGACAAGCACCAGATGCACAGGCCCCTGGAAGGTGCGGTTTCCCTGGAATCCCCCCTTGGGCTGGGGTGTGGGGGGGAGCAGGGCCAGCAGCAAGGCCTCCCCTGCCTGCCTCTAATTCCCGTTCCCTTATTAAATTCAGGCCTGATTTGGGCTGTGTGCGCTCTCCTGGACCACCTGCTGTTTGACCAATTCCTTTCTCTTCTCCCTCTGGTGACTAATCGCTGCTCTTTCCTTCAGAGTCTGCATCTCCGTCCTCTCCCCCTCCTGTGTTCCCAGGCAGGTGAGTGGTGGGGCCACCTCACCCTTCTGACTCCTGAGGCACAGACAGGGCAAGTCGGAGCCCTCAAGCCAGCTCCCCTGGGGTCCGAGGCTCCTCTCCCTGGAGAGCTGTTGCTGTGGAGATGAGAGGATGATGGGAGGGGATGGAGATCAAGGGAGGGGAGCAGGAGGAGCAGGGAGGCAAAGAAAGTAAGGGAAGAAGACAGAGTTTGAGGAAAGAGAGCTCAGGCCAGATCAGAAGGCCCCCAAAACAAGGAAGGAAGGAGCATGAGAGAGAAGACACAGGCATGAAGAAAAATGCACATAAAAAGCCATCCGGAGAGCTGGGAAATCCAAGAGCAAATCAACCACAAAACAAGATTTTCAAACTTGAGAAATTACAACCTCTTGTCATCTCAGGAGGAGAAAGAGCACCCTGGAGACAGCACTGCGGGCCTGTCTGGGGAGCCACGGTCTAACTGGGGGAGGGGGGGACTCCAGATCCAAGGCCTCTGCCCCAGGTCCTGGTGCCGGCCGGGGCCCAGGGCAGCTGAGCACACGGGCACTCCCACACAGGGGCCCGGGGCACAGGCCCAAGGCCAGGGGCTTCAGTTCTTCACTCTACTGGGGTCCATCCAGACTGCAGAGCGGTGGCTGTAGGTGTGCAGGTGGCACTGTCACTGAGCTAGCTGAGTGTGCCTCCACCAAGGGGTGTGCCATACATCAGTCCTGGCCCTCGACTATGAATCCCCAAACAAACTGCTGAATATCCTGGCGCCTCCATTCCAGCCCTGCTGTCCCTCATAATTCTGACCCAGAAACCCAGGGAAACAGTCATCCAGGCGGGTAAGGCACTCGCAAAAGAAAAGCGATTGTCACCTTCCTAGTGGAGAGCCCATGGGAAGGGAGTAGAGGAGAATGTGGACCTCCCAGGCCTCCTCGCCAAGGCCACCCGCCACACCCCTGTTCCTGGATGTCTCCCACTCCCTGTCCTCTGTCCTGCACTCTCTCAGGTCCGGGTCCCAGGTGAGCTTGAGCTCTTCCCCCTGTGCCTTTCCACACTGTTCCTCTGCCGGGGTGTCCGCACTCTCCTCCCTCAGCTAACTCCTCCTCTGTCTTCTGGTCTCAGCCTAAATGTTGCTTCTTCCAGAGAGTCTTCCAGGACCCACCGTAGGTTAGTTTTGTGTTTCTGCTCCATACCCATGCGTGTGTTGTGTGTGTGTGTGTGTGTGTGTGTGTGTGTGTGTGTGGTGGTGGGGGGAGACAGAGACACTGTGAGCTGGGGAAGTGGGTGTAAGTCCCTCGAGATACCATTTATAACCGACTCCTGAGCCCCAAGACCACCGTGGAGAACAACCAGAGCTGAGTGTGGGTGCTCCGCCACCTGTCCACCAGCTGCCACTCTTTTCCCAACTCTTGGGGAGAAGCCACGGGAGTCTGAAGCATTTTCTGGGTCATTGCCTAGCAATTGGTGACAGCGGCCTTCCTTCCCCACGCTTGTCTCTCGCTGAGTAAGCTCTGCAGCCCCCGCACGGCGCTGACACGCTTCCGCCTCATTCAGAGCGAGCCTGTTGCCATGGTTGTGCGGGGCTCTGCCTGCGGCTGCCATCGGGCCTTCTGGAGCCCAGCACACTGGGACGGGAGCTCCTCCGGCCGAACGGGGTGGGGATCTCGGGTGCTTCTCCCAGGCGAGTGTTGCTCAGTGGAGCAGGGCATCTGGGTGCAGGGGACACCCAGCCGGAGTGGGGGACACGGTGGAACCAGCCTTCACTTTGGTCCCCCTCACTTTTCCCAGATGAGGGCATCCCTCCCCTCACTGGAATCAGGCTGCTGGACCCTTGATTGGCGACCACTGAGCCACTCCCTGGCTTCATTCAGGCCCCTGCTCTGTGTCACCTCCTCAGAGCCTCCCTGACCACTGTATTTAAAACAGCTCCCCTTCCCACTTCTAACTCTCTCCTCTATTTTTCTCTCCTCATTCTTCACTAGTCGCTGTGCCATGATCTTCTCATTTATGCATCCACTGTCTGGCCTCCCTATTACAAGGAACAGGGCAGAGACCCAAGGGTTTTGGATACTGTCCAGTTGCCCTCTGCCCACGCTGGTCCTTTCTCTACCTTCTCCACCCTGCTCTGCTCTCAGGAGGCCAACTCTGGCTATTGCAAGAGAGCCAGGCTCTCTTGACCAAGGCTTCTTTTAGGGTGGGGCCAAGGCAGGCATCAGAGAGAGATCAAAGGCAGAAAGAGAAGTCGCAGCTTTGACTCTAGATGTCTGTCAGGAGGTCCCTCTTCTCCCAGAGCTCTGGCCAGACAGCCTCGTGTCTCGCACAGTTCCAGCCTTCAGGAGCTCCCGCGCTGTTTCTTTGGGCTGTCCCGATATTTCTGGGCTCTGATCCCTCATCGCGTCCTGTTGGTTCCCTAAGCCGGCTCACACCTCTGTAACGTGTCCCTTTCTTAGAGCCCTTCATCTGCACTCTTTGAGGTGAAAAATATCTCCCACTGAGACTCTGATGCATCTGTGCTCTGATACAACAAGTGTTGTTATAAGAGGGAACAAATAAATGGCAGGTCCCCAGGCCAACTCTGCTCACATGCCCAGGCTTGACCACCGAAGGCCAGGGAGGAAGGCAAAAGGAAGTTCATTCTTATGTCTCCAGGGAGACACAGATAAATCTGAATGGACATCCCCCAAATTGCTCCCAGATCAAGAGTGGCACTCACATTTTTAAGAATTATAAGTATTCGAAAGTCTTCCTCAATTTCTGTTCTTATGACTCATCACTCTCCCTGGCAGAAATATCTCCAAATCTTCCTTCTTAACCCAAAGAGAAAGGTTTCCTCTGTTATTTTTCTAGGAAATCATTATACTGTATTAGCATGTACTGGTCTAATATGTTGGTGTCTTATATGGGGATTGCAAGGAACACAGGATTTGAAATTAAAACAAAACAAAATAAAACAAACAAACAAAAAAAAAACTGATCTCGGCTCTGACCTGTTATGCCTGGTGATGTCAGACAAACCAGTTAGTTTTGCAAGCCTCTTCGTGTCATCTGTAAAACGTACACAGGTGGGCCTTGCCCAGCTCAACATCTGTGAGCACAATAAGAAGACCCTGTTTTATGGGAATGCTTTCTGCACCCCAGTATTAGCTGGTACTCTCATCCTGTTTGGCATATTTAATCTCAGAATCTGGGTTTCTCTGCAGTTCTCTCTCCCAAATCTCCAAAAGGGCCTTCCCAGTCTTGCATGTTCCTGAGGCACAAAAGGTACCTTTTCTCTTCCCTGACCTTTTTCTTGAAGGTGGCCCCCATGAGCATGGGGCAGGGGTGGGGGTGATGACAACCGGCTCAGGTGGGATCCTTGGTTAGGCAGCTGGGTCTCACAGGAGGATGCCAACCCTGCAGCCCCCTGGCTGATTTATGAAGGATGTGAAGCTACCCCGTGTTGACAATACAGAATGCCAACACTCCACACCCTCACCAGGAAAGGAAACAAACTCAAACTGTCTGCTGCTGGATGTCATGGAAAGCCCAGGAGCAAGAAATAATATTCATGAAGGATTATCTGAAGGACACGCAGCTCATCTACTCCTATAGGTGTACTAGATTTTATCCCCGGCTCAAGCCAGACAATCAGAGCTGTGTATCTGGACCAAATGGTTTTCGCTCCTTGTAGAAGCAGATTTACTGACTTGTGTTTAGGCATACTGTTTTAAGTTTGCACTGAAGCGATCCTTTAAGGAAAATCTATGTGAGTGTATCTATTGCATTTAACGTCAGAATGATACTTTAAAAAATGCCTGTTAGATCTCTGGGCCCTGTTTTGAAGTTCCACGTGGGGAATTTCCCTTAGCTCCAGCTTCTCCAGGGAAACGGATATAATTGTCACTAATAGACAATGCGACATTTCTACGGCCGTCTTCTCCTTTGGTCTTGTTGCTAGGAAGCTCAGACTTTATGGCATGAATTTTTGTTTCTAGCTTCTTGTTGGGTCTCCTTTTTCTATTCCTCCACTATTCCACTTCAACCTGACCATTTATCTATATTTCTATCTTATTGTAGAGTGTCATTATTATAAACCATCTCAATTTCTTTTTGTTACTCTGAAAAAAAAAAAAAAAAAGGAAGCTGGTGACTCAGAACACTAGGCAGCATTGGCAGAGTGGCCCGAGCAGTGTAGGCGAATCCAAAATGAATGCATGCATCTGCTGAAAGATGACACGAGAAAAAGGTTCTTCATTAACTCACCCAGACATCACTTGTGATTTACTAAAAGTTGAATGCACTACTAAGCTCTGGGGATACAAAGCAAATCTAACATACTTTCATTCAATAATTTTTAAAATTTTTTATCTTTTGTGGTGCAGGGGATTGAACCCAGGGCCTCATAACTGCTGGGCAAGTGCTTGACCACTGAGCTAGAATCATCTGCCCACGTTCAACAGACATTTATCAGGATTTGCCTTGTGATCAAAAATAGCAAGGGGGTGCTGGGGATCTAGCTTGGTTGGTAGAGTGCTTGCCTCACAGGCACAAGGCAAATCCTGATAAATGTTCAATCCCCAGCACCACAACACAACAAAACAAAACAAAAAAATAGCAGGGAACAGCCCATTTGCCCTGGTGGAAATCACGGAATGATGGAGAAGTCAGGTGATTTAACCGAAGACCACACGGAAGTGGGAAGAACAAGTTCTGGGTGGGCGACAGCACCGAGAATGGGAGAATCAACTGTGTCTAGAGTCTGAGGGGATCTCTTAGGAAAGAGGTATTCAAACTGATATCTGGAGAAGGATGAGAAGTTTGGCAGGTAAAAAGGAGGAGAGCAAAGAGTTTCTAGAAGACAACACACACAGATATCAGGAGACAAAGGAGCCATTTCACCAGAATAGTGGATAGACAAAGGGATTTCTAGTGCATGTTCTACCCAGGCAATGGATTACTACTCAGCCATAAAAAGGAGAGATTACTGATCCACGCAACAACCTGGGTTGATCTCAAAGACTGCATACTTCATCAATGTTTAAGAGAAAGACGTAAGTGTAGAGAACAGATCCATGCACATTAGGGTCTAGGAGAGGGGAACAGTGTGGCTACAAAGAGGCAGCACAGGAGAGTTGGAGGTGAGGGAAGTATGTTCTGAGTGTGACAGTTTGGTATTCATCTGGTAGTGGGGAGCCACTGAGGGTTGAAGTAAGGGAGTGGCACACCGACGCACATTTTAAAACAGTACCTTCGAGTGCTGTGTATAGAATGGATAGGTGAACTCAAGCTACCAGGGGAGGCCAGTGCGGGGTGGTTGGGGAGGTCTGCACAGGTGAAAGGGTGACTTCAAGCAGGACCATGAAGAGGAACCACTTCACACTCAGCAGAAGCACAAATCCAAGGGCAATGGGAAGAATGGAGTTTGGAAACCCTGGAGGGTCTGAGGGTCTGTGGAGGGAGACTCCAGGCCAGAGACCACTGCCAGCAGAGCTGTTTGGCATCTGCCTGTCTAGGGCGCGGGGTGTGTGGTCCTGAGCCTATCTGAGCACTCAGGTGAGAACCCTGCAGCTCCCCTGGCGAGCTGGCCCATCTGCCCGGCTCTGAACAGCAGCACCTCCTGGTCCACAGGAAGGCCTAGGCCTGGTAGAGGAGCCTCTGCCCTCTCCGGGTCCCTGAGCAACTTCCCTCTCTAATCCCCTCTACCATCTTTTTCTCTGGGGCCAGTTTAAAATTTGGAAGAGGCGAGGGTGGGAGGGCCAAGGGCAGAGAAAAGCAGGAGAAGCGACTTGTGTTCCTGTCCCCCAAGTCCTGCTGAGAAATGGCTTCCCGGTGCTTTATCTGCCCTGGATATCGGCTGCTAGGATCTTATCAAACTGTAATTACCCAGCCTGGGTCTGTGCTAATTGGTTCTCTGGAGTAAAGTTACCTCCAATCTGTGTGTTATGGGTGCACAGCAGGCAGTGATTTGAGCCACGAGGCTGTCTGTGATATGTCAGGGCATCACTGTGCTGGCTGCAAGATCCTGGAGCTGGGCCCCGGCTAGGAGGGAGAGACCTGTTCCTTAGGTTCCAATTCCAACCTAAAATGACCAGGGCCCTCTTAGAGGACACACAGTAGGAGATGATCTTTTTCCCGTCTCAGAAAAAAGGAAAGGAGGGAAGGGAAGAAGAAAAGGAGGATTGTGGGGTGGGGAAGGAGGGAGGGGAGAATAGGAAGGGAAGGAGGAAGAAACAGAAAACCTTCTTTGACCCCACTGACTTCCCTGGATGTGCTCTCCTTGGTAATGGTCTCAAATGTGAGGTGTCCATCAACTGACTCATTTGCCAATTTCTGTAATCTAACATCTTTGCTGGATGCAGTGACCCATGCCTATAATCCCAGCAGCTCGGGAGGCTGAGGCAGGAGGATTGCGGGTTCAAAGCCAGCCTCAGCCACAGCGTGGCACTAGGCAACTCTGTGAGATCCCGTCTCTAAATAAAATACAATATAGGGCTGGGGGTGTGGCTGAGTGGTCGAGTGCCCCTAAATTCAATCCCTAGTAACCAAAAAATAAAAAAACAAGATAAAAATCTGACACCTTTGTCAACTTGCCCTGGGATCCCATTTCCAAAGGCCCCCAAAGACTTGGGTGGGGGAACCTGAGGACTGAGGGGCTCCTGGAGATCACCTGTGTCAGCCCAGCCCCCACAGGCCCTCATCTGGGCTCAGAGGTCCTATTAGAAAAATTTGCTTCTGTTTACTTTTTTTTTTAATTGAACTCAAACCTGTCTCCTTTCCATCCCACCTGCCCCTTGGATGGCGCTAAGCCAGTCCTTCCCTCTGACAGCACTTCAGCTATTCCTCCCTGAAGTCTCAGGACACTGCCATGTGCCTGTGCCTCAAGTCAATGTCTGTCCACAAGACCCTCCTTCCCCACCTCCTTCATGCCCAATCAGCCCTGTTCCTCGCCCTCTGCAGGCACCCCTGGGGCCCAGGCACACCCTCTGAACAGGGCCACGGCAAACCCCGTTGGCGTTGTGCTTCTGTCACCCATGTCATCCCACAATCCAGTCACGCAGCAGCCACAGTTAATCCTCTGTCTGTGTGATACTTTAATGGGGGTAAGATATTGTTTTAGTCAGCTTTTTGTCACGGAGACCTAAAGACCCAGCAAAAACAACTCAGAGGAGGAAAAGTTTGTTCTGGCTCTCGATCTCACAGGTTCAGTCCATGGTCAGCAGAGTCCGCAGCCCTGGGCCCGAGGTGAGGCAGAAGGGCATGGCGGAGGGGCAAGGTGGAGACGTCCTGAGACCAGGCAGAGAGCTGGAGGGCTGGGGTCCAGGGGTGACGTCATTCCCTAGGCCACGCCCTGGTAACCTCCCCCTCCAGCCACACCCTACCTGCCCACAGTTCACACCCATCAATCCATTCCAATTATTAATCCACCAAATGGATTGATCCATTTATTATATTGGCACTCTCATAGTCTAATCGTTTCACTCAGAACATTCCTGCATTGTCTCACGCCTGGGTCTTTGGGGACCCCTCATATTCAAACCAACATTTACCATTTGAACTACTTTTAAGTAAACAACTCATGAAGTACATTCCCAATGTTGTTTCACCACAGCCCTGCCCATTCCAGAGCTTGAAGTTACCCCCCCAAAAAAGTTTTACATTCATGTAACAAACAATAACTTCCCATCCCTCTCTCCTCCACTGCTGGTAACCTCTGATCTAATTTTTGTCAGTGAATTGGACTACTCTAGGGAACTCATGCATGGAAGTATACAGTGTTTGTCCTTTTGTGTCTGGTTTGTCTCAATTAACATCATGTTTGCAAGGTTTGCCTATGTTTAGCCTCTATCACAGGCTTATTTCTTCCTGTGGCTGGAGACCATTTTGTTGTGCATGTATAACATTCTGATTATCCATTTGCTGTTAACGGACATTTGGGTCGTTTCCATCTTTTGGCTATTGAGAATGGTGCTGCTAAGAACAGATGTGTAAAGTTTCTGATTCGGTCCTCAGAGAAATTTTTTGAAAATAGAAATTTGATTATGTCTTTCTTCTTAAAACCCTGCACAAACTTCTTATCCTGAAATTACAGTGAAATCTAAACACACTGCCCTAGGATCCTAACTTGGATGGTCCTGCCTATCTAAGTTCCAGTCTCACTTTTGACCATTTTCCCCTCTCTGACCAGCTGCCAGTCACACTGAATTTCTGTTCATGCCTTGAACAAGTTAAGTCTGTTTCTGTCCCAGGGCCTTTGCACTTACATCTCCTTCTACCAAGACCAATCTTCTACCTGTTGTTCCTTCTTATCCTTGCTCTTTTTTTGGCATTCAGACTTCTTTCAAACACCACTTACTCCAGGGGCCCTTCCTTGCCTAGAATAGACCTCCAGCCCTCCCCGCTTCCTCACACTGCACCGCTCTGCCCACCTGAAGTTTTCTTGTTTGTTTATATGTCTCTCTCCACTGGTATGCAACCTGCATAAAGGCAGGGACTGTGTCTTGCTCATTACTATTCTCCGGTGCCAAGCACAGTGTTTGACTCACTCAGTGCGCATCTGAAGGAGCTGTGGCTCCTCCCCTGAAGGGTGAGCACCCTGCAGCATTCTTTCAATACACCTTCTGCTGGAGTCTGGCTGCAGCAAAATAACCCGGGGGTGACGAACAACCTGTGTAGATCGATACAGCAGGAGAGGGAGCCGTTTATTGTAGGACAGGAGCGGTATTTATACATTCCACACAGCTTATCTAATTAACATAAACTAAATTCAGCAGTCAACCAATAAGGAATCTCCACACTTAATGGCTCACTGGAGTTACTTCACAAACCACTCCCCCTGGCATTTTGCCAGGCACCATCCAGACTTGTTTACAGACTCTAACATTTCCCCCTTTTGTTTAATTTAAATAACGACCATAGTGGTTTTTACACAAACACCATAAATAATCTGCTACAAGCAGAAGGGGAGGATACAAAATGCCACAATACCAAGCCAATTGATGGCTCCATGCAAGAAGCCCTTGGAAAAATTATACCAGCAATGACACCGTTTACAAAGATACCGAGTTACAATTTGTTGTAAATTATAGTTTGTTCTCTCAGTCCTGATAAAGCAGTGTCTCAATAGATTAACTCACAGTCCAGGTAAGTTCTGCAGGCAGCTAGCTTAAATCACAGTCCAGGTAAGTTCTGCAAGCAGCTAGCTTGATCCGAAGTCTCGTCCATTTCTCAACCGAAGTTTCGTCCCGTTCTCAGCAACACTGTAAATTCTTCCACCTTTGTTTTCACCGGCACTGGGACAAGGCAGGAACTCTGGATGGCTAAAGAAAGTCCTGTAGTATTCCAGCAGGCGCTAAGAAAACAATCTTCTGAACAATTTTGTACATTATCTCAAGGTTTTTTTACATTTGAAATAAGCCTTAATAGTGCTCATTACTCATTAGCTTCCAGATGTGGGAGAACCATTGTAGTTACTGGCCTTGGAAATGATCAAACTGCCATGTGCGTCCTCCGCCCAGCTGCAGCGTCCTCGGGCAGCCCCAGACAGGAGTGTCCAGGACTCAAACTGCCACCGGGCACAGGGAGCCAGAGCCCGCGAGACTGTGCCTCCAGGTCAGGTCTAGATTTGGGCTTGAGGCAGTGGAAGAGCCAGCTGCCGCCGCTTGGAAAGTCCTTGCTGCGCCATGACCGGCTTGCACACTTGGCAGCCGCCTCGCCGCTTCACGCACCCTCTGGTAACGAAAAGTATCTAGTAATAGCCTTTTGCTGCAACTTTTTTCCTGATAATCCTTCTTTTTGTGAACTTTCTTTTTCTTTCTGACTAGAGTTCCTGGGCTTCCATCAACACATGCCCTAACTGCTCTTGGTTCCACTGGGGTGCCTTCTTCCCTTAGTCATTTACTTCTCACCGCTTCCATATTTTCGTCACAAAGACAATACAACATTTCAAGACAAAACAAGACACAAACATACTGCATCAATCTTCTCCATTTTCTCAAAATGGCCATTTTTCCTCTCGCCCTATCTGCCTAGGGACGAGCAGATTTGCTCCCATCCTATCTAGGAATGGGCAGCTTCTTTTTGTCACTTACCCCTGAGTGTCCCGGGGCTCCCTGTAACGGGCCACCATCTGCCGCAGCCAGGGTGGCTGCAGCAAAATAACTGGGGGGTGGCGAACAACTTGTGTAGATCCATACAACAAAAGAGGGAGCCGAGCCATTTTTTGTAGGACAGGAGCGGTATTATCTAATTAACATAAACTAGATACAGCAGTCAACCAATAAGGAATCTCCACACTTAACGGCTCGCTGGAGTTACTTCACAAACCACTCCCTCTGGCAAAATGCCATGCGCCATCCAGACTTGTTTACAGACTCTGACACCTTTCTCCCTCCCTTCTGAGTGCACAGTAGAGGTTCTCCGTACCCTCTCTCTCCATGCCTAGAGCCATGTGATATTCCAGGTGCGGTGATGGGCTGTGTCTCCCCAGACCTGTGCTTCTCAACCTGGAGGTGATCGGAGCCTCCTGGAGGGCTTCTGAAGCCCTGCCTTGCTTAACAAGGCTCCACTGCAGAGTTGGCACTTCTAGAGGGTTCCCGGTGACGTCAACGCGGGGCGCCACACTTTGGCAACCACCCTGAGATCATCCCTTCCAGGGCATCTGTAAAGATGCCCACTCATCTCTCCACACCGCAGTCACTAGCCAGCTCAGATGTGTCCTCAATGACTCGTGTAGCCAGTGAGGGCACCGGAGTCCGCCCCGTGACCCGACCTGGAGCCTTTGCCCTCTGTCTTCAGTCTCCTTAATCTCCCTGACATTTACACCAGCAGCTTCTCGTTCCTTCTCAGCAGCTCCACATTATCCTCATTTCCTGACTGAGTCCTTTACTGCTCTCGAATCTTAATCTTGACCCCTTTCTCCTCTTTCTGCCATTAAACATGAGTTTTCTTCAAAGGAAAAATCTGTGTTTCTTCTTTAATGAAGGTAATTCCCTCTCCTAGCTGTGGCTCACACCTTTACGCAGACAGATTCCAAATATCCATCCACAGCCCTGCCTCTCGGGAGCTCCGGACTCAGTGCCCTCCTATAACACGGTGAGCAGTACCTGAGATGTGTCCCCAGATAGACTCCAGTTCTAATCTCCTTAGCCTTAGTTTCCTCAACTGCAAAAGGGAAATAATAAGACTGACTGTCACAGATGATTGTAAAGGGCTAAAGGAGATAGTACATCAAAGGCACATTGGAGATTCTGGAAGCTTCTTAGACAAGAGCTGGCACTGTTATTTTGTTGGCTATTCAATCATCATCTTCAATGCTGAGTCCACGCGGGTCCTGGTACCCACCTAGCCCCGGCCCTGGCCTGGGGAGGTAGTCAGTCAATACTTATAAGTGAGTCCCTGAAGCCCACTTGCCCCTAAATGAGTGCATCGTTCTCCGCTCCCGACCCAGTCTCCTGCTACATTCCCTGGTTTCCTGTCACTGTCACTCCCACTTTTCCAGTTAGCCAGTTCTGTGACTATTTAGTCATCTTTGATGCCATATCATCTCTACCTGCTAAATCCAAAAATTCTGTAGAGATAATCCTCAGATGTGCCCCAGCAACAGCCTTTGCTAAGGCACTGCCTATAGTACCTGGGCTCTGAGGTTTCCTGTCATGTGAGCCAGGTTCTGGTTGCATGCTGAGAGCCACGGCCGAGTCTGTATGGCCCCTGCATTTTTGCCAACAGTATTGGTTGACGGGCGAGGCATTACTATCCGCCTAGGCCGCTACTTTGGAGTTCTCGTGGGGATTCCCGGGGATTCCCCGAGAGTTCCCATTGGTTGGGGAAGTGCAGGAGGAGGTTTTTCCGGGAGAGATATTTCCGGCTGGGGGTTCCTGGACGAGCCACGTGGCGTTCAGGAGAATTCCCGGGAGCGTGTGTGAAGTGTTTTCTTGAAGTTCAAAAATAAACTTTGTTCCTGCTTCAGTGGCTCGTGATTTGTGCCCAGCCAGACTGCGGCAGTTGCACCCCATCACCACCACCACCTGAGCCAAGACCAGCCAGGACAGGCCGGCTGTTGCTGCAATGCCAGGCGCGCGATCGGGGGCCATCGGATCCCCTCACGTAGAGGTGGGAAGATGTGAAGAGTGGGCAATGGAGTCACTGGGTGTAGGTGGGCTCAAGGTCGTGGCTGCCTTGGAAAAGCTGAAGGAGAGGGAAAGGCACAAAAAGACAGTGGGCGAGGGGGCAGCTGAGGTGCTGTGGAGGGAGAAGGGTCCATCTGGGAGCCAGGGAGACCAACCTGGGGCCCAACAGAGGAAGAGAGAGAGAGAGAAAGAGGAGCTGGCCTAGGGGTCCCCCTGGGTCTCTCGCTGACATCTAGGTCCAGCTCTAACCCCCATGACGCAATGCCTTCACGGCTACCCACCCACCACACACCACCTTCCACCTCACTGTCAAGCACCTTCACCCCCACCCAAGCTATCCTGATTCTTCCTTCTGGACCCGATCCCTTCCACCCCATCCCCTTGCCACCACGTGGTCCTGGAACCCAGGACCCCAGCCCAGTCCTCCCCGCCATCCCCCCGCGGACTTTGAGCTCAGCTGCGTGCTCTCTCTGGCTACAGTGATTGGTCCCAGCATCTGTCCTCATTCCACCTCCTTGTTCCAAAGTTGGTAGTGGCTTCCTGGTGGTTATCCGACAGAGTCCAGACTCAGCAGGGGCTCAGGGCCTTCCTTCTTTAGGTTCTCAGATAACCCATAATATGATGTCCCACACGGGCCGGTGGGGGCTCAGCAATTACCTCAGGGCAGCGCTCTCCCCCATTCTAGCCTTCCCTCCGCTGCCCACAGCAACTTCTTTCTCCTCTTCACCTTTCTTCCTCTGCCGCTTTCCCTATGTGTCTCTACTTCCCTCTTCTTTTCTCTCTGCTCTTTTTATCTCAGTCCTGCTGCAGCTGCCAAGGCCCTGCACCAGTTATTTAGATCCCAGTGTATTCATCTTGCCCACTCCAAGCTCCTTCATGGCAGAGGCTGTGCCTTCTGTGTGTCTGAGGCATCTAGCAGTCTCCCATGTGCTTGGACCATATTGGATATTCTAATTCAATTAATTTCAGTTATAAAATTAATGCACGTAGGGGTGGATGCTTTCTTGGAAGTGAGCAAACAGTCAAAATGTTAAGCCGGCCGCTGTATGTGAGGTGAGGGTGTGTTTGGCGTTGCACAAATCACGCTGTGAATTTTGATGCCGACGCCTCTCCACACCAACCTTTAGAGCTAACGTTATCCTACCTACTCTTCAGTAGACTGTAACTTTGGAACGCATGTTTGAAAGAATTAAGGGACTGTATCACCTTCTAGTCATACAAATTCAATTGAAATTTTAAAAGTGCATATTAAGTACCCTGCAGAAAAATTTTAAAAATGGTTAATAAGCTCTAACTCCTGCCTTCAAGATGCTCACAATCTCGTTGGGGTAGGATAAGCTCTTCAGTGGCTGTAGTGGGGAAGGATAAGGCAAGTGCCACAAGACACTCGCCTCCAATTTAGCAAAAAAAAAGAAAGAGGTGCCAGAGAAGACAGGTAAGGGTCTGCTAAGGAGCCAGGGAAGCACGTTGGAAATGGGGACATAATTAATATTATTAATAAATGTTATTATATATTCATTAAAAACATATGTGATCATGAACGAAATGTTGCATTTTTATCGCATGTTGAAAAGACTGTTTTTTGTTTTTTTTTTTAACTCCTTTCTCCTTCACCAAGAAGGACAGGAACCAGGTGATTTTCTTGTTTGTTTTATTTCTTGTCAACCAACTTTAAAAACTGGAGATATGAGTGTACCCTGATGGGGAAGAGATTGGATGAGCTCTGTACAGCATCACGTTATCATTTGATAATAAGAACTGAAAGATATCTTAGCTATGGTGCACTGGTACTATCTTCTACCAACTCAGAAGAACTGATGGTGGCTGTTTGTACCCGGCATCACATTTGATAATATCAGGTTGGAAGTCTCAAAATCAGCCCTGATGAGAGTCTTTACACCAGGGAAATTGGCAGAAGCTACAAACCACTGCCTTTGTCCTTGTAGATCAGGTTAAAAGTTCACCCATACACTACTGGATCTCATCATCCAGAAGAAACGGAAATTGATACACAAGAGGCAAACTGAGTTGTCCAAAGTCACATAACCAGCTGGTCCTGGAACTGGGAGAGTCAGGTCACCTGCCGCCTACGCGTTTAGTACGACTACTCTTTTCACTGAGAAGCTGCAGGGCTGATTAGAATTTACAGGGTGCTTCTAAATAGACGAGAATGCATTAGACAGCACAGATGATCATGCAAGAGAAGCAGATGATGTGGTCTTCAAGCTAGTAGCCTGCCAGGGCTAAAAGAGGAGCCTCCAAACTTCTCTCCACAGATGGCTCTTGGAACCCCGCTCCCCCATACTCCTACCCCCCCCCCGCCGCACCCCGAGGATGCAGAGAGTGGAGAGGCTGGAGAGGTTTCTCCTGGTTTCCCATGGGAGGCGGTGACGGAGGCATCTCAGCCAATTGCCTTGATGCTTTGGACTCCGCTTTCCACTTTGCTCTGTAATTAGTATCTATTTGTCTCCTTAACTTAAACTGGTTTTTAGCAATTTAGAGCCAGGGAGCCTGTGTTATTTCAGTGATGTGATAAAAAAAAAAATGGATATGTAATTGAAATCCCACTCTACTCCTTGGGGAACCTGGTTGCCTCACTCAGCTGAGTGATAAAGATTCGGGGGCCCTGATCACAGGCAGATAAGTAGGCTGGTTGATTAGGATGAATCCCACAGGCAATCCCTAATCTACTAGTCTGTTTGTTAACTATCTGTCTTTTTAGGATATTTGGTTTGCATAATATGATAATGTAATAATGCACAAGCTCTTTAAAGGTGGAAATGAACCCAAACTGAGGACAAAACAGCCACAGCTGGCATCTGCCCTCCCCACTGCAGCAGATCAATTAGCAATTAGCCACAGGTTTTGTTGAGCATCTATTGTTCGCACAGCACAAGGGCAGGGATGGAGGAGGTGTCATATGTACGGTGCAAGAAGAATAAGGCATGCCCACAGGAAATTAATGAAGTCTGTAAGAAAGTGAATGGTTTAGTGTGAATGAGTCCAAAGGAGCTGCTGTAACAAGGAATTTGGATCTTGGCTAAAGAGCCATGCAATTCTGCAGAACCTCGGAAGCCCCCAAAGTCCTCCTTGTCAAGAGCACTGAACTGTGTGGCTTAAGTCAACCTCCGCATCTAAGTGGTGCCTCTTGCTCCTATCAGGATGTTCTCAGAAATCCCCTGCACAGCTGGTCCCAGGCCTGCACAAACCCTGGCTCCTCCCTGTCCTCTGAAGTGAGGCCTGGGATGGTGGACTTGGGTGGATAATTGTTCTGTCGTCCATGTTTTTACTTCATTTCAATAAATCTGCTGAGAATGGTCAACACTCCTCTTCTGTTCTAGGGGCCTCTCGTGTGGTGTTCTGACCGACTCCTCCCACCAGCATGTGAGCATCTTCAACACAGACCCTGGGAGGGCAGCACAGTCCACCTGGTGCTCTTGGTGACTGTCCCAACAGCCCTGTGACAGTTACTTAGTAATTCCCCAGTCTAATCATATGTCATAATATACAGGTGTGTGGGCCCCACCCAAGTGATTCTGATCCTGAAGATTAGGAATAGAGGCCAAGCATCCAAGTTCCGAATTTTTATTAGCATATTACAGTGGCACAGCCACATCAATGTTTATAGCAGCTCAATTCACAGTAACCAAGCTGTGGAACCAACCTAAATGCCCTTCAACAGATGAATGGAAAAGAAAATGCAGTATACACACACAATGGAATATTACTTGGTCATAAAAAAAAAAGAAAGAAAGAATGGCATTTGCTGGTAAATGGATGGCACTGGAGAGTATCATGCTACGTGAAATAAGCCAGTCCTCAGAAAAAAAAGGCTAAATGTTCTCTTTGATATGTGGATGCTAACCTATAACAAGGGAGGATGGGAAGAAGAAGAATAGGAGCCCATTGAATTAGACAAAGAGAAATGAAGGGAACACAAGGGGTAGGGGAATAGGAAAGACAGTAGAAAGAATCGGACATCACTTTCCTATGTTCATATATGAATACACGACCAGTGAAACTCCACATCATGTTCATCCACAAGAATGGGATCCTAACTAGAATCAGTTGTACTCCATGTGCGTATTATGTGCCCAAATACGTTGTGGTCATGTATATCTAAAAACAACAACAACAAACCACACCAAGTTCTGAATTTTTAGCAAACTTCCCAGGCGATATTGCAGGCCAATGCTTGAGGACAGGTGCTATTACCTGTCAATATTGTTTTCTGTGTACTCCCTCCCCCTGGCCTGAGAGCACCTCATGGGCAGGGATTGTGTCCAAGTCATCTCTGTGTTTTCAGGAGTCATCACAAAGCCTGGCTCAGGCTAAGTACTTATGCTTGTGTGTGTGTGTGGCCGTGTTGAGTGGCACTGCAGGGTTTTGCTGTCCTTGCTGTCTTTCTAGGGGGAGAATGAACAGTCTAACACACCCACTGCCAGTGCCCTGAGATGGCTCTCACGTGGAGTTGCACAGGCCTGGTTTGCAACATGTGCAACATCCCCCCCCCCCCTGCAGTGCACTCCCAGTTACTCACTTGGGCCGCTCCATCTATTGGGTCCCATGCCACCCATCCCTGCCCCAGGAAAGCTGGATGAATGTCACCTACCCTAAAGAGGCATAATCAGGAAGATGGGGATCACAGACATATTCAATAGGACATTCCAAAGCAGCACAGCCTGGACCACTGAGCAATTATTGCTGTGACCGTGGGCACCCCACTTCCCTCCCCAGTTCGTGTGGAGTTGCTGCTGCGTGAATTTCATGGAGGCAGGAAATGTCTCACAGGTCACAACCCAGGATACTGCTTTGACACATCTCCACGAAAGCAGCATCAACATCCATGGGTCATTAATAGGGGTTCTGCAAAATGTAGGTCAAATCAGCTTCAACCAAAACAGTCCCCTGCATGGTGGGATTTTTAGGAGCTGCAGTGTGCAGATCTGCACTCGGGTCTCTATATGTATCATGCAGTATTTACCTAACTTCCCCTGGCATTCCCCAAGGTGCAGGCCTGGGCCTCAGGATGCTGAGGTCACGATGGCTCCCAGGATTTCTCCTGTAAGATGGTCTGCTGAGCTAGGATAGATGTCAGCAGCTGCAGACATTAAGGGCAACCTCTGCTCTTCTCCAGTGTCCCCACTGTCACTGTGACCAAAAATGGGCACCGGGGCATGGAGCACTCAGTCCTTCACTGTCTACAGCTTGCTGAGCTGTTTCACTCACCGCAGGTCCCCAGGCCTCTCAACTCCTATGAAGGAGTTCTGGCTCCAAGGAGCTTCAAGACATAAAGGAATCTGTCTGAATCACTCAGCTCGTCAAATGACAGGCCTGAGACTCGAACCCAAGGCCCTTTCTCCATCCACCCCTTGCTGCAGGCATCGGACCTCCATCACCATGTGGGCAGGACACACTGTGCCTGGCCCGGGGCCTCTTAATAGGCCGAGAAGCTCTTTGCTCCCCAGTGCAGGGCAGGGCCTGCTAACCTCGCCCTCCAGGGACCGGGAAGCGGAGTGAATGATACGTTCCCCTGGTGTGACTACGTGTCTAATTCCTTCTCAGGGCCTTCTTAAGCCCTTGGCCTCAATTATATTCCGCGACCAGCAAGTGACACAAATTAATTATCTACTGGGAAAAGAAGGGCTTTCTTTTATCTGTTTGAAAGTAGTCACCTTCTCATTTCAAGGATTGGCCTCATAAATTCCAAGGAAGGACACAGAAGATGGCTGCCAATAGGAAGGAAGAAGGGAGGGAAAGAAGAAGAGAGAGAGGCAAAGAGGGAGAGGGAGAGGGGAAGGAAAGATGAGGGGCAGACTCTGTCAGTCTGTACAACGTTAAAGGCGTACGGATAGAAGGAGGAGCTTTAGACACTGGCGGGGTGCAGAGGAAGGGGTGTGTCCATCTAAGAGAGGGGGTGTCTAGGGAGGCTGGAATATGCAAGCAGAGCGTTAAATGGATGAGAAGAGGTAAGCTCTGCGAGGAAAGGGACCATCTTCTTTCAGCTCATCGTTGTGTCCCAGGGCATACCGTAGTGATTGGCATATAGCAAATGCTCAATAAACATCAATCTGTGGAATGGATGAATTCATCAGTAGTCATTGGCCTAGCAAATGGGGAAGGAAAAGTCACTGGGGAAAGAGATAGCAGTACAAAAGGAAAAGACGGGATGGCCACTAGTCCTCCATGGCTGGTATCCACTCTGTGTGTTTTAGGATGAGCGGGGGCAGATACAAAGTTGGATTGGCGGTGCTGGCAGGAGAGGAAGACCCAACTGGTCTGAGCCGGATGTCCTTGATATGAAGAAATAACAGAAAATTCTATTTACACTTAAAATCCCAATTGAGCTTCACAGTTGCTCTGTGAAGGATCCAAGGAGGCTCCAAAAGGCTTACAAGTTCCCCAGGCAGGAGCCGGTACCGGAGTCTGAGCTCACACCTTTCCGTCTTTCCATGCAGGTGCTCACCCCTCAGATGTCTGCCCAGGGATGACTTATGCTCCTTGGTGATTTCCTTCAGCCACCGATTGACTGGCTCAGAGCAGACATGTATTTTCATGGCAAATCCATTATAAAGAAAATTCATCTGAATCGACCACCAAGCAGGCAGTTGTCTTCCTCTGACGCCTTCCGATGCCTGTGGCCCCAGACAGGGAGGTGAAAGATTGAGGCCATTCCCCTGGTGGTTCCAGGCTAAAGGGAAAGGGAGGGAGAAACAAGTGACGTAAGCCCACGGGACACACTGGACCCCAAGATCTGGACACTTACTAAAGTTCTACCAGTAAGTGTGATGAAGGTGCGAAGAAGCCTGTCGGTGGCCTCAGGAGACCTTGAACCCGGGAGGCAGGAGGCCGAGCAGAGTTGGGAGGGTGGACAGTGTTGGGACAAATGTTCTCAGGGCCTGCCTCCTGCTGAGGCAGTGGAAGGTGGCCATAGAGAGGGATGTGCAGCCTGTCAACTGAGTTTAAGTCCAGGATCTGCCACAAGTCAGCTAGATGAACTCAGAAATCTTAATAAAATTGAATGCACACAGAAGACACCATTCACACATAATCTCATCCGAGCTCTTAGATTAGAAAATAATATGGGAGCAAGTGTTTGTTGCAAATTCCACTCCTTCTTTTTTTTTTTTTTTTTTAGATGAGGAAACTGAAGATCATTGAGTGATTTGGCCAAAGTCACCCTGAAAGCAATAGATCTGAGACTTCTTCGTTCCAAATGGCATGACCTCTCACTTTGCTACAGCAAACAGGAAAAGCGAAATCCCCTGAGCAGCACCAACGAGATTCCTCAGTCTTAGCAAGAACCGGAAGTCCAAAAGACGGGGTATGGATTTCAGATCCCACAGCCTTGTGCTCAGGGGCCTTGGGAAGGGAACACTGAGCCTCATTAACATAGAGGTGGGGACCCCAGGACTTCTGGGCCGCCTTCCCAGCTTCCTGGGTCCCCTGCCCACTGCCCTGCTCTCCCAGGTTGCTGCCTAATTATAGAGCTGTAGATGCAAATTATTCTAATAACTGGTGCTAATTTATACACATTTACATATAATTTGCAATTCATCTGCTGTCCACATTTAGTCAAACTTCACTAATTCAGACCAAAGTGGGGAAGCCTAATCTGAAACGGAGAGTCTAGGCTGGAGAATAATTTAATAGTTGATCACAGTTGAATTTTATCTTAAACAGGAGAATCTGCTTTAAAAGCAAACACACAAGGTAAAAATAGGTATTGTCAAAATGCTCCTTGACAATCCTTAAAAACCTCCCAAAGCTGGGTTCTTAGAAGTCTTAGAGCCAAAGATTAATTCCTTTTATTTCTCTTTGATTTTGAGCTGTGGAAGAGAGAACAATAGATAAATAACCCCCCACCCCCCTACCCCGCCTCTGACTGAACTCAGGAAGTTGATGTACAATTATGCTACTTGACTCCACCTACTAATTCAGTTTGAACTAGTGCAAAATCCTCCATTCTTCAAGACATGCAGATAGTAATTACTTCACTGAGACAGGAAGAACTGAGAGGTAAATTGGGCTTGGATATCTGTGAGTTCCGTAGTCAATGAACATGATCCAGGGGATGCAAATGTGACATCTGTGCTCCTGAGGTAGGTACTGGGGGCTGGCATTGAAGAAAGAGATATTGTGCTCAAAAAAGACAGCGAACGCACACATACATGTTTATGTTATCTAGAAGCAGGTTCTGAGCAGGGATTCTTGCTGCCATGATTTATTGAGGAAGCATTCCAAGGAGTAATGGAGGCAGGAGATGGCAGGAGAGCTGGGAGCTGAGTAAAATGTGGTCTTCACTGGAAAGTGGCTTTAGATCAACTCCACGGGCAAGTGCCAACTGAAAGCCCTAAATTCACCACGAAGCCAGTTCCTGCTCCGGGACCTTTGTCCCCCACCCTCCATGCCAGTGGTTGGCTGAGGTCAGCTCCTGGAGTCTGAAGGCTGTATTGCCCCAAGTCATGTTCAGGTGGCCAGAACTCACAGGGAGTTAAGGGAATCTGGGTCAGGCACCAAGAGCCTCTGCTACAGGACACACTTCACCCAGCCCTGGTAACCCCACCAGGTGTACTCCATCCAGACACAGCATCTCCAGAATGCTTGTAGGTCACGATTTCCTGGGAGAGACACGAAAGAAAGGTATGCACGCGCACACACACACACACACACACACACACACACACACTGTGTATATTTATTAGTGCATTATAGTTATACATAATATTGGAGTTCATTTTTACATAATTATTCAAACATGGAATATAATTTGCTCCAATCAGTCCCCAATACTTCCCCTTTCCCTCCCATCTCCCATTTCCTTCCCTCTACTGGTCTTTTACTTAATTGTAGTTTTCAAAATTAGTGCTTTATGGATATACATAAAGGTGAAATTCACTGTGGAATATTTATACAAGAACATAGGATTGTTTCATTCCACCATTCCTCTTGTTCCCCATGCTTCCTACCTCCCCTTAATCCCCTTCCACTATTCCACTGATCTCTCTCTTATTTCCTTGAGATCCCCTCCCCTCCCTTATTTTGATATAGTTTCTGCATATGAGAGAAAGCATTCATTCAACCCTTGACTTTCTGAGTCTGGTTTATGTCATTTAGCATGATTTTCTCCAATTCCATCCATTTACCAGGAAATGCTATAATTTCATTCTTCTTAATGACTGAGTAAAATTTCATTGTGTATATACCACATTTTCTTAATCCATTCATCAGTTGACAGGCATCTGAGCTGGTTTCAAAATAATTTGTCTGTTGTGAATTGTGCTGCTATAAAGGCTAGGTCATATGGTGGTTCCATTCCTAGTTTTTGTTGTTGTTGTTGTTTTGTTTTGTTTTAGTTGTAGTTAAATACAATACCTTTATTTTATTTATTTATTTTTATGTGGTGCTAAGGATCCAGGAACTTGCATATGTTACACTAGCACTCTACCGCTGAGCCACAACCCCACTCCTAGTTTTTTTGAGGAATCTCCATATTGTTTTCAGAGTAGTTGTACTAACTTGTAGTCCCACCAACAAAGTATGAGTGTACTTCCCCCACATCCTCTCTAGCATTTATTATTATTTGTATTCTTGATACTTGCCATTCTGACTAGAGTGAGAGAAAACTTTAATGAAGTTTTGGCTTGCATTTTTCTGATTGTTAGAGATATTGATCCTTAGCCAAACTAATCACAAGAAAGAGAGAAAAGACCCAAATCAACAAAGTGAGAGATGAAAAAAGGAGATATCACCTCAGATACTTCTGAAGTCCAGAGGATCATTAGAAACTATTTTGAAAAATTATGCTTCAATGAACTAGAAAAATCTTGAAGATATTGACAAATTCCTATTGTGTTCTTCATCACTACAATGAAACACCTGAGGAAGACTAACTTTATAAAGTAAAGGGGTTTATTTACCTCTCAGTTCTGGAGTTTCAAGAGCATATCACCAGGTTGATTCAGCTCTAGTGAGGACATCACATCTAGTGATGGCATCACAATAGTGGGAACCCAGGTGAAAGGAAGAGATCACATCTCAAAACAGGAAGCCAGAGAGAGGCAGGTGGGGCCTGCTCAGGCTTTTACAATTGGCCTCTTGTGAAACCTAACCAGGGTGCCATGAGAAATGCCTTAATCCCCACTTTTTAAAAGTCCCACCACCTCACCAGTGACACACTGAGGATCAAGCTCCCAACACATGAATGTCCTCAAGGGACAAACTCAAACCCTATCAAACCACCACAGAGCGTTGGTAGGATGAACTATAGCCTGATGCTTGTTCCCAAGGCCATAACCATCACTGGTTTTCTTCTACCTCAACATCCTCAACATTGAGCGAGAGTCCTTCTTTTGGTCCAAGTGACTTGCCTGGTGTAAAGTTAGGAACTGCCCAACATCATCTGATTAGTAGTTGGTAGCAGGATTCCCAAGTGTGGAATATGCTGCCTCCCAAACTCAAAGAAGCCTAGCAGCTGTATGCTGCTTTCTTAGTGACGGAGGGCACAAGGAGCACAGCTTGTCCTGGGAGGAGACATCCCTACGTCATTGCTGCCATAAGAGTTTAATGGTGTGGCAGACCTTAAGCCTCTAGAGTTTATTACCATCCCTCTGGAAAGGACATACCTTACCATGGCGCCTGGAATATTGGTCGCTTCTCTTTGGTCCAGTGAACATTCAGATGTCTGGAGAGTCCAGGACACTTTGGGCTGCATTATAAACAGAGAATTAACATTCTACCTGAGACAGGATACCAAGTGCATATTGTTATCTCTTCCATATTAATGCTAACTTTGTTTGATCTTTCTTGCTGATGGATTAAAAAATACATTCACCAGATCAATAGCCATATACCATTGACCCAAGCCCATGTTAATCCGCTCTAGTAAAATATATGATGACGGGCAGAGCTGCTAAATCTGAGACCGCTGTTCGGCCAACTTTGCTGTAGTCATTGTCATCTGACATGATCTACCTGAGTTTGGCAGAGGCATGACTGATGAATTATATAGGACAGGAAGCGCTTGTCCTATATGATGATTGGAACTACCACCTAAGTATCTTTTAAATCAGTTAGGACATCACTGATCTTTTCTATCATCCCTGGAAGGTGATACATCACATTACTATCCTAGTGGAGAGGGAGAGCTTTGAGGACATTCTGCTGGCCTTTCCTATACTAGTTCTTATAGGTTGAAGTACAGATATAAAATTTATATGTCCTGCTAAATATGTCTATTCCAACTATATTTCAGGAACCAGGAAAATGACCAATAGGTTGACCATTCTGAGACATACCAAGGCCAAAACTCCATCTCTTAACTAGACCCCTCTGAATTCTGACCCTGGATGTCATAATTGTGCTTTGTGTCTCCAGAGATCAGTGTCCCCTCAGCTCTTGCCTCCAACAGACCTGACAGGGCTCTAGGTATTTGCTTTTTCCGGTGCTGGTTGTACAAGTAAAAAACTCTCAGTTCTTTGGGGACACACTGGGGGAATCACCATTGTGCACGCTTTCCCTAGTATTACGGGTTCCTTCTTCAGGGGAGTTTGACCTCATCTTTAATGAGTTCTGAGTGTGGTGCAACACTCAGGCAAGGGACCCTGACTCACTATTGGGAGGGCTGAAGGTGTCCTTAGGCTCATCTATCCTGGATCTCTTCTTATTCTATAAAGGAGTATCCCTGCTGGCTGCCCAGGTATTTTGCCTCTAGAAATGCCATGATCCATGTACCATTTCCAGACATCCCTCAGGCCAGACTTCCCTGGCTGCCTTCCCAGCCTTGCTGGCCATGATAGTACCATGTCCACCTTGCTTCTGGCCATTAGGTGCTACCGGCTGCCCTCTGACATTCTGGGATATTACCATCCTTTGGTCCTACTGTTGATGTTGGTGCCTCTCACTAACCCATCACCCTCGAGTGTTGTCCAGGGCTTCCTGGGGAGCAGTTGGCTAGTCAGGGTGATGTCCAGGGCTTCCTGAGGAGCAGTTGGCTAGTCAGGGTGTTGTCCAGGGCTTCCTGGGGAGCAGTTGGCTAGTCAGGGTGTTGTCCAGGGCTTCCTGAGGAGCAGTTGGCTAGTAGACCTGTTGGTTTCATAAAGCAGACCCACTGCCACGCGCCTGCTTCTCCAAGCCTTTTGATCTTTTCCTACCCAGTTTACTGTGGCAATTCTGGCAACTCTATTCTGTTTCACATGAGCCATTTCTTTCTCCAAGCTTTCAAGAGTCATCTCAGCAGGGTATTAGAACCCGCACTTGGGGTCCTTGCCAGGGTGGTATATTTGGTGTCATGGGTGAGTGCCTTATGTTGACGGTCTCCCTATCCAGCTTTATGTTACAGCTCCCTCCCTCACTCAGGCCCTTCTGGATCCACTCCTGGCTCTGGCTCTCCTCTATGATAGCCAGATCCTACAGCTCTGGGTATAATCCTCTAATCCCTGAGCAGGCCCAGAAATTCCCCAGTCTGATTGAGCCGAGATTTCACCCAAATTTAAGATCTGGTGGCCAAGAGGGAACAGATCTGGGGAGGGCATTGGTCTGTCACAAGGCCCCATCTGAGCCTTTGCATGATCTTTAGCAAACAGGAGACTCTGACCTCTAACAAGGGGAAGTAGGTTATCTGGGCAGGCCCACATCGGGAAGCTCGGGGGGTTGATGTTTACCATCTCTGGGCAGATAGTCCCATTCCAAGTGTGAGGGTCCCACACCTTCCCTCTCAGGGTCCTGCCTTCAGCATACGTGACTCACCTAGGCCGAGAAATCCTCCTTCGGAAGTTCTGCCACTCTGACCATTAAGCCCTGCGCCTGGCTTGCAGCCTGTCTGCTCTGGCTGCGGGATGGAGGATCTCTCTAAATGCTGGCACTTTATTTTAAATTGTTAATTATAGATTTGAGCCTGCCATTTTCTCTCTTCAACAAATCATTGGTGCTTAGCAAAAACCACCCAATTCCCACAATTCTTCTCTCCCTCCCCAAACCTCCTGCTATGGACTGATTTTGTGTCCCCAGGAATGTCACTTGTTGAAGCCCTAACCCCCAATGTGATGGTATATGGAGATGGGGGCTTTAAAGAGGTACTTAGGGTAAAACAAGAGTGGGTCCTTTTTCAAGAGGACTGGTGTCCTCATAAGGGGAAAGAGACAGCAGGGACACACCTGCTCAGAGGAGAGGCCATGTTAGTTCACAGTAAGACATGGCAGTCTGCAAGCCATGGAGAGGCCTCAAGAGAAAGCAAACCTGCAGACCCCTTGATCATGGACTTTGGTCTCTAGCACCATGAGAAGGAAACTTCCATGGTTTAAACCCGTGCCAGCGTATTTCATCCTGGCAGCCCTAGCAGACTAATGCACCCACCAAACGTCCAAGGCATTAAACCAGCTATTGGATCCCCTTCTCAGCTCACCTATGCACAGGTCTTAGCAGTCACAGTGGTGTAGCCTGCCAGGGACTCTCAGTGTTCCTTCCACCTGCTGCCACCAAGGGGGTCTTCATTGCAACCCAACTCTAGACTCCCTCACTTAGGTCTTGTTTTGTTGTTGTTGTTTGTTTGTTTGTTTTGCTTGCTTTTTAGGACCACTCTCAATACCAAATGTTTAGGTTAGGTTCGCCGAAAGCAGAACCCGAGATGACAACTTCTTTCCAAGCTATTTATTGGATATTATACTCAGAAGAAGGAGACTGAGGGAAGTACAACAGGGTTTGGAAGAAAGCTAAGCAAGAATGTGCTCTGGATGAAAACTAGCTCCATCCTGATCTCATGGGTGACTCCACAGTATTTATCTCACCTTGAGGCAAGAGAGCTACCCTTTTAGCCTCATGCCATCAGTCATTGGCTGAGGTCTACCATCAAGGAAGGCAAGTGGGTGCACAGCCTCCCAGGGGAAGCAGCTCCCCTTTGACCAAGGGCAATTTTCCAGAAAAGGATGCAGGTTTGAATTGCTTGTAGCAGCTGGAAGATGGGTGCCTCCATCAGTAAAGGGGATCTGGACAGGGCACTGGCAGCATCTACTGCAGATACAGGGATGGATGGATGGATAGATAGATAGATAGATAGATAGAATAGATAGAGATACAGAAGTCTGCAAAGATCCAACCAGCATGACTCTGCTAAATGGAAGACAATGGCCTGTTGCATTAACCCCTCCTATCATGCCTCTCTTGGCATCTGACATACCACTGCACACTGATGATCACAGCTAGAAAGGACGCTACACCAAGGGGGATCACTGTTACAGGTGGGGTTCCCCAGAAAGCTGACCCCTAGGTGGAGAGTAGCTCACAGCAGTGTAGGCAGGACTGGGCAGAGGAGGAAGGCAGTTGAGATTCAGTCCGTCAATGGCCTCTGCCAATGCCAAACTAGTATGCCGTTTCAGAGTTATATCAAGCTAAACCTTGAGGGTCCAGGTCTCTCACCTTTGTATGGGCCAATCATCACATGCAAGCTATCCCCTGAAAGGGACATGAACTTGAGAAGATGACCTTCATCACAAGAGCAGCTCCTAAGGAGGGCTGGCAGCTGAGGACTGTTTCTCAGAGCTCTTTTGCAGAGGAAGTTCTCCAGTTCTTCAGAAGGTTCTGGGCTGCACAGCACAGCATCCACTACAATCACCTGACCTCGTCCAGGGGAGGGCATGTGTCCATGATAAGATGAGCCTGATCTGGAGGCATGAGAGGGAGTTAGGTTGCTAGACCAGCAACAGCCCTGGTCCATCCTTCAATGCAAGACTAGGAAGTACTCAATTAGGCTATTTTGCACTGAAGATTTTTTGGGGAAAGAAACAATTAGGAACAATTAACTAGGATACCTGTTCTCTCTCTTTTGTTTTCCCTTTTAAGAACAAGCTGGAAAATCTGCCTTAATTAACCTGCTTTTCATTTGGAAGACAGCGGCAGAGCTTCTGAGCACGTCGGCTACTTGAAGATGAAATGGAAAGAGCTTGTCAAACATCTTCCTTCGAGGGCAGGAAAGGGAAGTTGGGAGAGCAAAGGTTGGCTAGGACGATTGCTCAGGCTCAAAAAACTATCTGCAAGGCACTAATTGGGCTGCCAAAAATGTGCTGGGGCAAAATGGAGAAAGGCACATAGTTTTTCAGCACGGGGTCAGTGGTGAGGACAGGGGAAAGGGGCAGGAGAGCCCCTGCCCCAGCCAGGGTCTGGGGATTAAGTGGTTTCAGAATGAGGCTGGGGGAGTTCACAAGTGCTGGTAGCCATTGAACTTCCTATTGCAGGCCCAGGTCCTGTTCGCATTCTCCGCCGACCCCACTGTGGAGGAACAGGGAGGTGTGTCCCTAAGCACCTGACCACCCACAGAATGAGGGAAAATCAGAAGCAGCCAGCTCCAAGGGTCTCCCCACATGGCTAAGGCCAGGGTCATGGAAGAAGAAGATGGACAGAAAGTGCTACTAAGAGCAAGCAAAGAAGGCCATGCCATTTCTGGGCAGAAGAGAAGAGTTAAGGTAGAGAACCAGGTACGTGGCACTAAAGAGAGAAGCTTAGGTTCCCAGCTCACTCCCCACTCTCAGCAGAGCTTTTGTAGCGAGTCAAGTAGGCCGTCAATATGACAGAGCCCTTTGCAGTTCTCCAGCCTCACTGCTCCTTGATGTTGCCTTCCAGCCTCTACCTCAAATGAGTCACCAGAGGCCAAAAGGCAAAGCTGCTGATCTATTCTGAGTTCATGGCCAATTTCATTCTTCTCCATGTCTTTTAATCAGAGAAATCTCTAGAAGCCAAGCCATGAGTGCATTTCTCTGATGGGCCTGAACACTTTAAAAGAATGAAGCTCCGTCCAGGGGTCACTTATTCATTGGTGAATTTCTCAAACATCACTTGGCCCTTGGCATGCCAGGCGCCATGTTGGGAATGAGCACTCTGTGACCCCCTCCCTCTTGGAGCTCATACCTATTAGGAAGGGTAGGTTCGAAAGTAATGGCATGCGGTGCGCATGCAGAAACTAGTTCTGTCTGGGGAGGAGTGGAAGGGTTCTTAGGAGTTGTGGGGTTTTTGTTTTGTTTTTGGTACCAGGATTGAACCAAAGGGTGCTTAACCCCTGAGACACAATCCCAGCCCTTTTTATTTTTAATTTTGAGAAGGGTTGTTTTTGTTTTTGTTTTTTAAGTTGCTGAGGACCTTGCTAAGCTACAGAGGCAAGCCTTGAACTTGGAACCCACCTGCCTCATCTCCCAAGTTTCTGGGATTACAGGCTTGTACCACCATACCCTGTGAATTGTAGGGTTTTAAGGGGTAAGTAGGCCTTAAAGACAGAAAAGGAGATGAGAGAAGACATTTCAATAGAAAAAAACATCATTACAAAGGTATAGAGGCATGAAAATTATGTCATGTCTGTATTCAGAAAGAGGTGAATAGGGTAGTAAAGTCAGGGTGTAATCTGTAGGGAAACTAATGGAAAGTGATCATAAAAGACCTCAGCCTGTAGCCTAATGGTTTTAGATGTGGAAAACCACAAAAGATTTTTTTTAGGAAAAATTTTACGAAGTTGTTTAGTCAGATCCAAATTTCAGAAATATCAACCATCATGAAACAGATTGGGCAGAAGTGGAGGCAGTTAGGAGCCATGAGGCGCCTGGACCAGTGGAAGCCAGTTGATGTGGGTCAGGCAGTGAATGCCAGCCATGAGCAGTTGTGTGTCAAATTACATAGGAATGAGTTTTTCGAGAGATGTTGAGCTATCATCCAGCTGGGGCTGGACAAGGATGGCGGTGACATGATGCAGCAGTCACAGAAGATCTATTCAGCACCGTACGTCATTCCTTACACTCATGACCTTTGCTCTGTGACCTCCCCCTTCAGTGTTTTTCAGGACATGAGAGGTTGTGCTCATCCATTTGGGAGTGGGACAAGAAGAGACGTCCTCACAAAAATCATACAAATAACTCAGAGCTGAGGTGTTCATCACATACTGGCGATTCCTACCCATCACCCCACCAGATACCCAGACCACAGATGGCTACTTAATTAGGTAACTAAATATCCTGGTTTGCCCTCGTACTTACAATACTAAGTGTAATACTATGCTTACACTTAGTATTGAAGAATAACCACTAATTTCATGCGTTGCACTTTCAAAAGTGACCAAATTTTGGCCAGACGTGGTGGTACACACCTGTAATCCCAGCAGCTCAGGAGGCTGAGGCAGGAAGATCACGAGTTCAAAGCCAGCCCCAGCAATTAGCAAGGCCCTAAGTAACTTAATGAGACCCTGTCTCTAAATAAAATATAAAAGGGGCTGGAGGTGTGGCTCAGTGGTTTAGCATCCCTGGGCTCAATCCTGGCACCAAAAATCTGCATTTGGAAGGACAAAATATCAGTTTGCATTACCCACCAACTGCAGACTTCTCTCCCACTGAGTCCAGATGCAATCTCAAAATACTTCTCTCCACAGCCTCATTTTTTCAGCAACCATTCAGGTCTTAAAATCTACTTGCCACCTTTGATAGAGAAAGGAACATAGGTCTGTCATTGGCCAGGCCATCTCAGACATGCAGTATCTTCTCTCTGAGCCTCTATTTCTTCAGTGGACCATTGTGAAAATGGCATCGTCTACGCACAGGGCTAGTGTGAGCATCCAGCAAGACAGTCGGATGTGGAACAGCATGGAAAAGTGCTGTACAAATGGTGGTGTTTTATGATTATTCAAAGGGTGGAAACAGCTGGCACAGTGAAGTCTCGGAGTCTTGGCAGCCCCTCGCCCCTGCTCCAGTAGGAGACCATGATCCTCCTTGGGAAAGGAGCTGCAGATTCCAGCAACTCCTCCCGGAGTTTAGCCCTCTCCTCCCCTCATCCTCCCTCCTTTAGAGACAGACAGCAAACCCCTCCAGCGCCCCCACCCCTCAGATCAACTCCATCAAGAAGCAAGGCTTCTCTTTGTACTACAGCAAACACACGTCTCTTATTGACGATCCCCGGGGACCCTTGGCGGCAACACACGCACAGCTTTGAAGCTGCGAGTGTGTTTAATGCGCAAAGGCCCTGTCTTGGTTCAAGGACAGTATTTTAAGTCCCTGAGAAGACGAGAACAAAGTTTTGATCGCAGAAAGAAACAGATTCTTAACAGACTTGAATGATAAAATATCACAATCTCATCTGACTGTAGCAGCCAGCTCTGAAGAGGGAGTAAAGGAAGAAACAATTGATGGGGAAGCCCGACTCCTCTCCCAGCCAACACCGGATGCTGGCCTCAGCCGCCAGGTACCACTTCCCTGACTCACAGTGGGTACCGGACAGACGAGGCGGGGTGCAGGCTGCTGGGATGATGCAGGAGGCAAACCCAACAAGGGCATGGAGGATTCCAGAACAAATTCATGGTGTGGGGCAGACTCCCGCCTGCAGGAAGCGTCACTGACCCAACCGTAACAGCCTGAAGAGGACAGAGTTCATCACCTGATCTGGAGTCACCGATAAGGACATGGCCACTTTCCCAACTTTTTAAAGGAACTTAATGATTTCACAAACCATAAAGTTTGTTGCAGTTCCAATAGGAGTCCAGACTTCAGGAAGGAAAATAAGTGTCAGTCTTCTGGGAGGTTCTGGATGACAGAAGGATGAGGCAGGTAGGTGGCTCTTGAGTGTATGGTCTCCTGGTAGATTCTGGAAGGACTGAACTGGCTCACACCCTGGAGAGAGAACAGACCAAGAGTCATCAAACCAGCTTCGTCAACTGTGCTACAGGCAGAGCGACCCCACAGACCAGCAGACCAGACACAGGCCACCCTGGGAGGCTGTGGTGTTCCCAGTGGCACCTGTGACTTGGGCAGTGCCTCTTGCTCTAAAGCGGTAAGGTCTGCAGGCTGATTTCATGAGCCAGGGCTAGAAGGGAAGACCTATAGTAGGGTCAGCACGGAGTATGGGTCCCACCTCATCCTTGACTTTGAAAACTCAGGAATGTGATCCCCTAAGTCTGCCAGGAGTGGTCAGAGCTGCGGAGATGATTTCCTGTGAGCTGAGAGCATTTTACTCATCTCTGTACCTTCTGGGGACAAGCACAGTGCCTGGCATGTACTAGGTCATGGGCTTCAGTCCTGGCTCTCATTAGAACAGCCCAGAATGCTTCTATAAAAATACCAGTCCCTTGGAGTCATTCCCAGAGTCTCTGAATTTATTCAGGACAAACCAAGGCATAAGTGGGGTTTTTTTTCTCCCTAAATAATTACCCAGGTGATCTAAACTGAAGACAAAACTATGAACCATTGCACGAGGCCATCAGTGAAAGGCAACTGAGTGAATGAATCACTGAATGAACTGGAGAATCAGAGGTGGGTGCCACCACATTCCTTCACAGTGGCCACATTCCCGTGGGACCACTGGTGCTGGACATTGGCCAGGCTGGTAAGCAAGTCTTCTCAGGAGGCCAGTTATTCCTCAGAAAGTTCTGTGGTGAGATAAATATCAGCAAAGAGAAACTGAATGTCACTGAAAAAATCTTCACAAAAAAACTAGTATTGCTGGGTGTATTATTGTCTCATTTCCACTAAATTTTGGTTAGGCATAAATACTCATTTCATGTTCGTAAAAAAACAAGAATAATAGACATGATAGGCATATTTAACCATGCTTTGTGAATGCCTGAAATGACTACCTGCCTCTGCCAAGATGGTTCCCTTGTGTGGAACCAAAAATCTCCATGTACTAGGTTGGGTTCATTTGGGAGCTGAGTGCATTACCATTTTCCAGTGCTAAAACAAAATATGTGAGGCTTGATACTTTCTGAAGAAAAGAGGTTTATTTAGTTAACAGTTTTGGAGACTGAAAGGCCAATGTCAGGTGACCCCTTTGGCTGTATTCACAGCATGGCAGATGGCATTATGGTAGGAGCACGTGGTAAAGCAGGAAGCCAGAGAATGGGAGTGGCCACTCTTGCTCTTTCTAACAGCCTGTTGTGTGGGAGTTAACTGGAGTCCCAAGAGAACTACTGTGGTAATCCTTTCTGAGCCCAGTGACCTAACGTCTTCCCACCGGGCCTCACCTCTTAAACGTCCCACCATTCTTAACATCCCCACACTGGAACCAAGCTTCCGACATATGAGCCATTGGCAGGCGCACTCAGACCACATCCAGACCTCAGTACTGAAGATTGCCTGGAAAGCCAGTCTCTGTCCCCACCATCATCCGTGCCTCCTCCCACGTGGACCAGGCAATACAATCCAGCACCTGATTAGGCAGCTCTGGAACGCAGAAGGGCCTGTTCCCTCCACTGTGAATGTAGTGATAATGACAAGGAAAGGCAGGAGCCCAAAGTCTGAAACACAAATGTAATAAGCATCGCCACTGTCTGGAGCCTGTCATCTGTCATGGCCCAGTGACCTCCAGAACTAACTTGCTGAGTGGTCACAAACTTCCTTGAGAGCCTCAAGAGGGCTCAGTGCATATTGAGCATGCACATAACACAGGCCCCGGGATGGTGCCAAGCTTGCTCTTCCTCCTCTCCTCCTCTCCCTCTCTTCCCTACCTCCCCGCCTCCCCCTCTGGTTTGTGCCTGTACGCACACACCCCCGTCACAATGCCATAATGTCTATGTAAATTGGATCTTTAATATCCTTCAGATAAATGGCTTCAGAAAGAACATGGATACAATAGTCTGTCTCTGAGTTAACATGATAGGCTCTGCCTCCCAAATTGGCTCAGAGAAATTAGCGGGAAGGAAGGAAGGATCAGACGAAATAATAAACCTGCTTACCTGCTCATTAATTTAATCTCCCCCCACCACCCTCTCTTCGCCTTGTGGTTTCTCTACCCATAAAATAACTAGATAACTTCGAAGTCCTAGATGAAAGAGAAACCAGGTCTGGAAGCTCTAAGATTAAAGGAGACTTTTTAGGATTAGTCTTTGATTTTCTCCTTTTTTCCTCTCTCTTTCTCCTTCTCTCTTATTTTTTTTTCTTTTTATCTCAAAGGTGACTGAGGAGGCTTCCCCCCTTTCTGTTCTCCTCTCTGCTGAGTGGGTGAGCTTGCCCTGGGGCACAAAGGCAGAGCTCACAGGCAGCTCAAGACCTGGGACAGAAAGTACCATGTGGGGCTGCTCTCAAGGAAACTGCCACCTGTCACTCACTGCCATTGAAGTTATGTATGGCTGTAGGGAATTTCTCCTTAAAGTTTGGGTGAGCAGATTCTTAGGCATCCTTTGTTGGTAGCTCTGGGCCTTAAGGGACCTGAGATGAGGTAAGGAAGACTTCTGCAGAATTATAGGAGACTTCAATGATGCCATGATGTTTGTCCAATCACTGGAATAAGACTGTGGTCATCTCCAACATGGCTGGATGGGACACATTTCAACAGGTTTCACAAAAAAAGCCCTTCCAAGAGCAGCTTCTGCCCTTGATACAACAAGCAAAGATGAGACAATCTGCCACTGTACATTACTTTCAATGCAAAGACTTTGGACTCAGACTTTTACACTGGCATCTCAGGTCAATGAGCACCTGTCTGAAAGTACCAAATGACCAAGTCTTCATTCCTTTCTCTTGTGCCAAGGGTATCTCTGGCATCCTCCCTGAAAGTTTAGCATGAAGAAATCCAAAAAGGTACATAGATAACTACGTTCAACTGGGGAGAGGTGAAAACAGCATGTTTTTAGACAGAAGGGAGTGCAGATCAGTAGCAGCAGGTTGTCTTGGGTAGATGGGAAGCCTAGGAGGACGGGGGAAGAAATGTTAACTAGGGCAGAAGATTGTTCTGAGGCTCACATTAGGTGTCCTTAGAACTGCTCCCCCGGCTAACTGAAGTTCCTTCTCACAAGGTCATCAGCAACTCTCTCTCAGAACAATCTTCTTCTAAACAACAAGATCCTCCTCTCCAGTGCTTAGGTTGGGCACAGGCAGCATTAGCAGAAGGAAAATGCCAGAAGGCAAGTTCAGGGCAATAGAATGGGCTGAGTCTCTCCCAAGCATCTCTAGGCAACTGAATGTAAGTATCTGTGAATTTTTAATCCCTGCCCACAAAGTTATCCTCATGACTAGCATGCCACAAGACCTCCCATGCTCTTCACTTGCAAGTTCAGGGGCTTCGAACTGGGAAGGAGAGTTACTCAAGTCTAGAACAGCAGCTCCCAGGATTTGTGGTCTTAAGATTATCAAGGCCCCAAAGAGCTTGTGCTGTGTAGGTTATACCATTCCATATTTACCATACCAGAAACTAGAGGTGAGACATCTTAAAGCATTTATTAATTGTTTTGAATATAACAATAAGATACACATCACATGTTAATATGTGAAATATGGGTTTTAATTTTTTTTTCCAAAACAAAATTAGAACAGTGGCTTTGTTCTCCACTTTCACAGATTTCTTTAATGTCTTCCTTAATAGAAAACAGCTGGATTCCATAGTGACTTCTAGATACATTCTGTTGTGATATGCTGTTTTGTTGAAGTGTCTGAAGAAAATACAGTCTCCTACAAATATGTAATTGGAAAAGGGAGGAGTATTTTCATTCTTTCTCCAATCTGCAAGCATTGTTGATGTTCATGGAAATTATATCAAGACTCAACAAATAGTAGTTTCTCAACGGTTAGTTGCAGATTGGAATCTGAAACCTTTTCATATGCCATCACATTAAAATCCATTGATCTGTCTCACTCTTTGAATGGAATTTTACATTATGAATTGATCACTTAGAAATCCTGGTTCACTGAGTTATGCAGATCTTGCAAATGTTGATCTATTTCATGATATAGTATTGGAAAATCACACTTGTTAATACCACCTATGATTGCACTAGAAAAACCTTTAAACAATAGAGAGTTCACAGGTTAAGTGCCCCTGGGACTCAGACTTCACTGGAGAAGGTGTGGTTGCAGCCCACGGGATGGCAGAGAGGTAGCCCTGGACCAACGCCAGAACACAGTCAGGCTGAGATTGGGAAATGGGGAACTGGAAATCAGGGAACCCCTGTAGGGATGCTGATAGAATTTGCAGGGAAGCCATCATCAGGGGTGTTGTTGAGCAAACTGGCAAGCCAGCTGGGGAATCTACGGAACTCACCAGGAAGCTTCCTTCTGGTGTGCTGCCCACAGAGAAGCGCTACACCATGCAGGGGAGTTCCCTGGAAGGCCTGCTATGGGGAGATGGCAGGTTGCTGGGGATGAGTCCCCATTATCAGATTGTATACAAGCTGCTGGAGATTAACATCATAATTTAGTGTTTAGGAATTAGTGGTACCATAACTAAATTTAAAGAGATGTTGATATACCCAGCAACTGATATGTGTTGAGACTGTGCCTCTCCTTGCTTGGTGGAGGATGACAGTTTCACTTGTTCAGAGGACAGTTGTGTCTTGCTAGGTAAAAAGAGGACGGTCTCAATGTTGCACAGAAGTTCAAGAATGTGCAGAAACTGAGTAGGCAAAGGGGTGGACTGTGTCAGATATCAAATGATCCCTGCTCAGCCTCGAGTCCACCTTCATTCCTGCTGGATCCTGGTACATCTCATCCTTACCAGGTGGAAGTTTCAACCCTAGACAACAGTGGGAGGATACTGGAGAAGGAAAAGGCTTTTCTTCTAGATTCCTAGTGATCTTCTCAGCTTGCTCCTCTGGTGCATGACAGCCAGCAGCACGGAGGACACATAATGACATCTCATGACATCTCATGTCAGCTGCTTCCCTTGGCATCTCAGAAAGAGACCTCCAATGCAGATCTGCCCACTGCTACAGTACCTCTCCTAGGGAAGCTCCCAGAACCCAGAGGAGATTCTTGGGGAGCTCTGTGGTCCAGAATGTTCAACTTTCCCTCACCACAGTGTCCGGCAAGTTCCATTGACACCACACAGGAGTTTCCTGCCCGCCAGACTTGACCCACTAACTTGAACGGGCTCTGACCCAGAGTAACTTCTCCACATTCAGTGGGCTGCACAGACACCTGCTCCAGTGAATGTGAATCCCAGCCTGAAGGAGACAGTCCTCTCGACTCTCTTCCGTCTTTGGGTACTATTCCTTACTCTTAGGGTATTCTTTATTCTCCGCTATACTCATAAACAGTTCATTCTTTATATTAAGCCTTCCCTACTCAAATTGGTAGGTAGTTTCTCTCTCCTGACTAGACCATGACTGACATAGTCTGAATACAGAATTGCCTAAACTCTAATATGCTTTAGAACATGAGTTTTATCTGTGATGACCAATGCTGTCAATTGCTTTCCTTGAAACCACAGTCTCACTCCATTTATCTGCAAAAAAGTGTTTTTCAAATCCCCAAGCCTGGACAGTCATCATTTGTCCATCAGCCATTCTTTCAAGTAAAGGGCACTTTTTGAAGAATTCAGTCCTGGTTCACACGTCTGCTTTTCCTTAAGACACGATTTAGTATAAATTATTTTTTACATACTTCCCATTTTATTGCATAGTATCAAATGGACATGGATATAAATGTCAAGATTTAAGGAAATTGATATTTTTTTACTGCCTCATCAACACATTGTCAAGTAAAAGTGGGATTTTCGCTCTGCAAATGCATTCTAGTGAGGGATATCATATTTGATTGCACAGTTTAGTATCACTAACTTGCTTTAGGCTAAGGTTCCAGAAGTTTTACCCACTATTCACTTTGCACCATCAGTGCAAAATTCAACACACTAAAAAAAGACAAATAACATCATGAAAATATTTTTGGTCTCACAGACCCCTATAAAGAATCTAGAGAACCCCAGATACCCATGAGCTACATTTTGAGTAATGCTGGCCTTCAGATGAAGAAGTGTGCTCAGTTCTTAGATTTTAAGATGATTGTATTACATGCTTTTAAATTAACAGAGTAAGTGTAAATCTTTTTTTATCTTTATTTTATTTATTTATTTTTTTAGTGGTTCTGAGGATTGAACCCAGTACCTCACACATGCAAAGTAAGCACTCTCCCTCTGACTACAACCCCAGCCCATAAGTGTGAACCTTGACACTGCCAATCTTTAGCTAGATGACCCTGGATAATTTATTCACTTCTCCATATCTTGGTTTTCTCCCTCATCACAGGGATGTGTAGGTATTAAATGAGATATGGTACGAGAATATAGCATATAGTTAGCTCTCAGTGAACAGAAGATTATGGAGGAGTGAAAGAGGAGAAAGAGTAAAAGGAGAGAAAAATGTAGGATCCTGATCACTTCATAGTGGAGGCATAAGGACATCACATGGTGAAAGTGAGGTGCCAAGCGATGATGGATAAACCTGAGGCTTGGGGGTCTTCCCCTGTCCAAGGATGTCTTAGAGAAGTTGACAGGTGGGTAAAGAAAGCAAATTCCAAGGGCAGCCTGGTAAGCTTCTGACCCACTTCCTAGTCCTCTTTAGAAGGTGCCCACAGAAGGTCTAGATATCTCTTAAGAGAATTGCCCTTTACCTCTCAATAAGGGGATAGCCTCCATGTGAGAGAGAATGACTGAGGCTTGGGTCTGATTAACATGGGACTTCTAACATGGCACGTCATACAGTGCCTTCTGTTGTCATTCAGGATGAAGTCAGGGCAACAAACTGGGTTTACTGAAATTTCTCCTCTCTTGTTCTATGATATTCCTTCTGGAAATACAGGAAACACAGAAATCTCTCAGAGAAGTTGGAGGAGAAAAATCTGCAACACAAGTTATCTCCATCCATTTTCTGGTGCTAAAAATACCTGAGACTAGATAATTAATAATGAATAGAAGTTTATTTTGCTTACATTTCCCGAGGCTGAAAGTCCAAGAGTATGACTCCAGCACCTCCTTGGCATCTGATAGACCTTCCTGCTGTATCTTACCATAGTAGAGGGCATCACACGGTGAGGCGGAGTAAGCGGCTAGCTCAGGCCTCTCCTCCTCTTCTTGTAAAGCTATCAGTGCCACCATGGAGCCCCTATCCTCCGGACCTCATCTATTCTAATTACTTCCCAAAGGCCCACCTCCAGTGGCCTTTAATGTATGACTGTGGGGATTAAGTTTCCAACATGGGAACTGTTAGGGGATACATTCAAACTTCAGCACAAGGCAAAGGCCCAGGAATTGCTTCTACATTCAGCTGTGCTCAGCTCTTAGATTCTAAGATGACTGTGTTACTGCTGGCAGGCTAACCCTCAGCTGACCAGGCTGCTTCCAGCTCCATCCTTCCAGCCTTCCAAGTAAAAGGACCCTGCATGTTTTTGTTGTCCCCTAATCCCCAGTAACAAATACAGTAGCTGGCAGTTGTTGAGACCTTGCTTCATTGAGACATATGCTAAGTGCCACACCTGTAGTCTCCGTTTCATCCTCAAAACCATCGGATCAGGCAGATAGAATTTGAACCCATTTTGAAGATAAAGAAATCGAGTCTCTGGGAAGTTAAGAGATGTGTCAGTCTTGCACAACTAGTAAATATAAAGTTGTGTGTGCTCCCGAGCCCAGAGCCACTTGCCGGCAGCGCCTTTCTCTCTGGCCTCTCACTACCAGTGGATGTCCACCGGAGGTGAGGGAATGGGTTCCTCGTTTCGTTTGGTATTCTTCTTTGCTAGTTTCTCTTGCTTCCCCACCCTGCCAAGGTTGAGTGGTTTCCTTCAGTGAGAACGGTTCCTCGTGCAGGACAGCCTTCTGGGTGTTCCTCAAATCAATTCTTCCTCCAAATGTCCCTTGAATTCCTCTCATCCCCTTGTTGCTTCCATGACGTCAGCTCTCTCCCTTATAAGCCTCCTCCATGCTGCCACCAGAACCTTCAGAAACACATGTTTTCCCATAAGTAAAATTCCCCAGGGCCTCCCTGTCTGCCTCTGGGCAAAGCCAATTCTCCAGCACCGTGTTCTAAGTACTTCATTGCCTACCCCAGTCAACCTGTCCAAGTCTGTGTCTTCTCTCCCTCCTTGCCCTGTCCTCTACACTTCAGAATCCTGACTGGCTTCTGTGGCCCCCACACCAAGGACTGTGACTTATTTCTCTTTGTGTCTCCAGTGCCTAATGCTATTCTTAGTACATAGCAGCTGTTCAGATCACATGCCTGAAGAAATGTGCGATGCACGAGGTCATCGACAATTTTCAGTAGCACTTTCCTTCTTTCTCGTCGAAACCTGCCTACTGAACATTTCCTCAAAGCTAGTTTCTAAACATTGTAGATTCACTTTTTCACAGTTTTGAGCACCCCGTTTCCAGATCTTCATAGCTAGAGCCTTCCAGTCTTCGTCAGCCCTTCCAAGTTTCCTAGGGAATGGATAGCCACAGTCTTTGTCACCGGGGTTGGCTCCCATAGGCTCTTGCCCAGACTATACATCTCCCTGTTCCTGAGAACTTTCCAGTTCTCCTATACTTGGATCATAGGAGGTCTGATCTGTGGAATGATAATGGCTCTCAAATTCTCTGCATTTGACTTCTCCCTGGAGCTCCCTGTTCCCCACCAAGATCCCCCAATCCTCCCTCATCACAAAGAGACTACTCTCTGAGCTCGCATCTCTTTGAAGGCAGCTTTAACAGCGGGAGCATCACAACTTAATTCCACTTCCATCCCTCTGGTCCCAGCCAGACTGGGAGCCCTCCCAGATCCACTTGGCTATTTTGCTTGGCATTGCAGAGGGAAGAGGCAGGGGTACTGCTGTAACATGGGGCTGAGTGAAGCAGCAGAGAGGTGGCGAGAGAGCAGGTATGCTTCATTAGCCTCATATCATCTCCTCAGGGACTTCAGGGCAACATGGCAAGGACCTTCATCACATGGAAGGTTTTGTCGATGCATCGACCCTCCATAAATCACCTAGAAGGCTTGTCTGTCAACAAGTTAACACTAATGTGTTAACCCAGGTTGGGGATGGCAAGGGGGACACCAGAGATCTCAAAGGCTAATTCCTGTCTAGTAACTATACTATTTCAAGTGAAGAATCACCCCCAGATGTGACTCATGGAGTGTGACAGAGCAAGAGCATGCACGGGCCGGGCTAGATGAGGAGGCCAAGGCGTACACCTTGTCTGAGCCCTGGATGTGCACAGGTGGTAGGTCAGGCTATAAACGGCCACAGACTTCCTAATTCTCTTCCGACAGGCAGTGTTATCAAGTCTCACGGACCCAGACACAGCCTTGGAATGCCCTGAGCACAGCCCTGGAGGATAGCGCTGGCAGTCATTGTAAGCTCCAACCTGGGATTTGACCTGTTCACAATCCTTCAACACACAGCAGTAAGAACAGAAAGGAAGGGGAGGAGCTGGAAGTGACCTCCAGGGGAGAAGAAGGCAAGTGTGAAGATGCATTGGGAGGTGAAGGATTAGATAAAACACATCACTGCTTCTCTTAGCCACCAAGAACTTAGTACATTTGCCAACCCAGCCACGTTAGCTATTTATCTAATGTAATTGGTTGCTACCTCACTTAACTATAAGTCCTTTGAAAGTGAGAAGAGTCTTATGTTTCCTTCTATCCCTGGCATTGAGCATAACATCAATATCAAAGACAAATATCAACACGCATGTTTTGAATGAATGAGTAAAGGAATAAATGAACCAATGAATAATTGATAGTCCTGAAAAAAAATGGTAATATAACTGACAGAAGTGGAAGATCAGGAAGGAGAGCTAGAATAGGGTGAGTAAGCTAATAAAAAAAAAAAGAAGAAGAAAAAGAAAAAGGTTTTATCTCAATATGAGAAAAAAAATAGCATCAAAAGATGATCTCTGCTCCACCAGATGAAAATGGTGGTGGTAAAGACAGCTACCAATCCCCTCATGTTCATCTTGCCCAATCTCACTGTACCCTGATGACCCAGGAATGATGGTGACCATCCTCAGGGTGCAGGTGAGAGAACCAATTCGCAAAGATGTTACATAATGTGCCACAAATGACAAAGCCAGAGTCCCCACACTCCAGGACCACAGTGCACTTACCACTTCTCAAACAGCACACTTCTGCTCTGGTGGGGCAGAAGCAACAAGCTGCACACCCTCACTCCAGTGCCATGTTTAAGTGGCCTCCTCCCTTAGATTTCCTCTTAGACCAGCCCATTCCCAGGTAGAGAAGTCCCTGCAAGATCTTTTCTGGACTTGATGCTGGTCTCTCCAAACCATGCCTGAGGAAATGGGGGCGGTTTCTCCCCAGGCAAGCCTAGACCTCCATGCCCCTTGGTGCCTACTTTTCTGATACTTCCTCAGCCTCTTCTTTAGGTATTTCTCAGGGCGGACAAGGTTTGGTCCTGCCTAGCTCTGGGGAGGTCACCTCGGTGTCTATATGACCAAGCCCCGATAAAAACTAGACACTGAGTTTCACGTGAGCTTCTCTGGTTGGCAAAACTTTGTGCTGCACATAGTTTCTGCAAGAATTAGTTGCTGTCTCCATGACTCCTTTGGGAGGGACAGCCACAGAACTGTGCAGGAAGTTCTCCTGGACTTAGCCTATGCAACTTTCCTGCTGGTGATTTCCAGCTGTTCCTTTTCCTTGGAATACTTCGTAAATGTGAGCACAGCCATTTTGCTGAGTTCTGCAAGTCCTTCTAGTGAATCGTGGAACCTCAGAGTCTTGGGAACCCCTGAACAGCAGTCCTTCTGACCCTACTGCTCCTGTTTGCTTCTGTTCCTACCACCTTTTGCTTCAGATCTGGGCCTGGCTTTTCTCATGTTCACTTGCTTCTACCCCTTGACTTCTCTGCCTTCAACCAAGTTTGCCATGTCCAGGGATGACACACACAGCCTGCTTCAAGAACCATCCCCGCCATATTCAGGGTCAGTCTCGATTCTAGAGAACCCAACCCAAGCCAGGGCACTCAGTCTTCCCTGCCCGGGGAAGGGAATCAGAGTAGCCCACCAAAGCTGAACAACAGTTTGGAAGAGATGACCTAGACACCATCAAGGGAAGGGGATGAGAGAGTAGCCAGATGATCTTTAAGCTTCTTTCAATCCCTAAAGTGCTGGTTTCTAGATGTATCCAATTGCTTTGGATGCTTTGAGTCTGAAGCAATGGCAGGATTTCCAAGAGGAAGTGTCCTCCTAAACGCTCACAGAGAGGCCTGGGTAGACAAATGTGGGTGGGAGAACATTCTCAGGAGTCAAGAGGCAAGCAGGGAGCCCAGACTGCAAGCAGTGACTTGGGAGTCCAAAAAAAAAAAAAAAAAAAAAGCTTGCTGCCTGCTTTGAATGGAACAGCTCTAGATCTCCAGGACTTGCTGGGGAAGTCTCCCCTTTCCTCCCTGCCAACTTCTCTTCCCCACCTGGCACCAAAGGGCCCAGCCTCCAAGTCACAATTATGAAAGCTATTCGAGGATGCTAATTGCTGTATCTGACCTCCCTTTAGATAACAAGGGAATCGCTCTCCCTAATTAGCCCTGCCGCCGGTGGACCAGCAAAGCCAAATGTTTATTATGGGATGAATGCACTTACTGTAAATTTTGACATATGCTGTGGAAAGATGTTGGATAAATAAGACTTCAGAGGCCCGGGTTGTTTAAATAATGAATACCCACTGCTGTGGGTGATAAGGGTGGAGGGGAGCCAGGCAAACTGAGGAGCAAAGGATCTGGGGACAGGGCTCGGAGCCTTGGAACAGATTCAGCAATCAGGAGGGAACTGAAGGGAGGCAATCTGGAGGTGTAGGCAGGAAGGCTATCGGGAAAGGAGAGGAAGAGGGCTGATGGGTCCCCATATCTCTCACTGGGGCCTCCATATTGCTCCTATTTCTGTGTAAAAATGTACCCCTTGAAGCCAGGGTCTTTCTGGATAGAGTTTGAGTTTATCGTTGTTGGTGTCTTGCTTCTTCCCAGGGAAGGAGAGAGTACACGGGAGACTGATTTGGTGCCTGGGCCAAGAAATACAGAGGAAATCATCCCATCCATCAGAGATCCCAAGCCCAGCAGGTTCTGAGGCATTTGGGAAGGGAGAACGCTGGCTTGACAGTTCCACTTGTTCCCTGAAGGCCTCCACCTGGTAGGGCAGACCACCCGCTATGAAAGACATTTGCACCTGGATTAAGAAGGACCCCACACCTTAGCCCATGGCGCTCAGGCCCAGAGAGCTGATCCGCAGGCAGAGCTCACAAAGACTGATGTTTCTTTCAGTTCCTGGGGTTCCACCTGATCCAGGAGACAGGCGTCCTTTCATCTTAGGGAATGAGGGTGTTGAGCAAGTGTACATAGATATCAAGGGAGCCAGGGACTCCCAGGAACTGCAAGAACAGCCAAGCCCAGACCACGCCCGGTTCAGGCACATGGCCCAGCCCTGGACTTCTATTTCAGCCTTGGTCCTTTGCAATACCATGGCTACTGACCCACGCCTGGCTTTGTCTTCAGGACAGACTGCCGTGTGCTTCAGGGGCAAGCCAGCCCACGAGTCAGTGCCTAACAAACCACATTCAGGATCCACATCCCAGATGGAGCAATGACCTCGGTTCCCCTCAGTCACTTGGATCTGGGCTTTGGAATTTGAGGGGAAGAGACAACTGGAGGGTAATCTGCTGGCTTTTCTGTGCTTCAGCCTAGAAATGACACCTGAGCTGTTCACAGCCCGTTGACCAGAGCTGGCCACAGGGCTCCACCTTGGTGCCGGCCGCTGGGACCCACAGAGGAACATCCAGGAGCAGAGCAGGCGGGAGGGGATGGAGAAAAGTAGCGGGGTCCCCCTTCCCCCTCACACCCCTGCACGGCACAGAGCCAGGGACCCAGGGGGTCGGACCTCTCTGGACACGTGGAGAAACTGGGGCCAGAGGTTTGTGATGGGCGTGGGTCCACCGGGCCCCGGCGGAGCTGGCTGCTCGCGGCCGCTTTCCTGCGGTCCTGCCCCTCGGACGCCCTTCCCCGTCTCTCCTGGTTTGTTCGCCGGCTCCTTCTCCCTTGTAATTTTATTTCATTATTCTCCTCCTCTCATTCGGAGAAACTTCCAAATGTCATTCTTTCTTGAGTTTTTCACCTCCACGGGGCCCTCCTTTCTTTGCCTCCCTCCCTCGGGCAGCTCCTGCGCTGCGGAGGGCTCTTTTCCGTCCTCCTACGGCGCTCGCTGACCTTTTCCTCCTCTCGGTAGGACAAAGCCCGGCCTGGCGCGCTCCTGACGGGAATTGGCTCGCGAAGTCCCGGTAATTGCTCCGTCCTTATTACCGAGTCCGCCGAGCGCCGCGGCCAGGGCGGCCTCCCCTCGCCCGCTCACTCGCCGCCATCAGGCTGCAGATGGGCTGCTAACGAGGTGACCAATTAACAAGCGCTAAATAACCCCAAAAGGGTATTTTTCTCCCTGACCTGATTTCCAGGCCCCTTTGTTCCTCCTTGGGAATCTATCCTCTGTGACAGGGCCATAATGGGGACTGTTCCCAAACCCCACCCCATGAGAAGCTGACCCAAGCCAGCCATCGTCACAAGACCCCATTACCCAACTCCCTGGCATTGGGGGACACGGGAGCCAAAAGGATTCCTGCCTCTCAGGAATGATAGTAAACCACCCCATGTCGTTGAGCACTTGCCGTGTGTTGTCCTCAGGAAACCTTGTCGTTGGCTCATTTATTCAGAGGGATATGAATCGACTGTTTCCGACGGGTTGAATGCTGCGCAGGGTAGGTAGTCTTGACCTCAGACGTGGGCAAAAGGGACCCTCCTGCTCTGGATATCTTCCTGGGGCCTTTTAAGTCCCTCTCCAGTGCCTGGTACCCACTGGAGTTTGGCATTTGTCCTAGTGGGGAAGAGACAACTGGAGGGTGATCATGCTGGCCAGTTCAGGAATCCTGAGCCTTACACAAACCCCTCCCTGTTTCTCCCCACCCCACCTCCAGGCATGTGCCCCAGCGTGTGCACACACACACACACTCACACACACATACTCCCAGGGCTTACCAGATTCTGGAGACAACTCACACCTACAGAATGTCCCCCAGGAATGTGGAGCCTACTGCTACTTCTGGTTGTGGCCATGTTTCTTTCATGGGGTCCCAAGAAACACACACCCCAGGATGGTCCTGATGAGCTGACCACCCATAACTTAAACGGTTTCTGTAGACCGAGGCTCCACAACACGGCTTCCTAGGACTTTATACACCCTCCAGATGACCTTGACACTAAAGATGGTTAGGCAGCAGAACAGACACGGGTCCAAGGCTGTCACAGCCACCAGTAAGAATCAAATGAGGACCAGAAAGGAGTGGAAGGCCTTGAGACGCCACAACAGGGGACCTGACCTGCTGTGAGGGAAGCGCTGAATCACCCAAGGCACAAAGGATTCCCACAGGAGTCCTGCCGAAGGTGTCCTGCTGGTGGAACTAGAGACACTGAGAAACTTGCCTCCCTCAAGTCCCGTCTTAATGTAGGACTTTGCCCCTCTACTTGGGCTAAAGGAGGAAAACTGACCTAGAAGCTGGGGGATGGTAGACACCAGGCAGTGTTAGCAGCAGGTGAGAAATACTCAGCACAAACTGACTCAAGAGAAATAAATGGGGCACAGAAATTACAGCAATTCACTGGCTCTTAAGAAGCCCAGGAGTTTATCTTCAGGCATGGCTGGATCCAGGTGCTCAGATGATGTTCTCAAGAATCAGTCCCTTTCTCTTTATTATCCTTTTTTAATCAAGTTGTGGAATAATTTAATACAGTGATATGTACAGATCTTAAGTGCATGGTTCAGTGAATCTTGCCACATAAAATCACCATCCAGATCAAAATAGAGAATTTCCACATCCCATAAGTCTTCCTTTGGTGCCACCATAGCCCTTAAGGGTAGCTCTGTGCTACTGTCATATGGCTGAAAGTCAAGGTCACAGCTGTGAAATATATCCTTCTTCTGTGTAGCAAGACTTTATTCTCTTCATGGCTGTGTATTTTCCATTATATGAATACACCACAACTTGTTATTGATGAACACAATGACTTTAAGTTTCCAATTGTGTCTATGTTAAATAAAGTACCTATGAGCATATTTGTGTATATATTTGGTAGACAAAAGCAACTGGTTTCTATATGATATGTCTACCCAGGGGTAGAATTGCCAGAAAATAGAGTATATATATGCTTAGCCTTAGTGGTATTTCCAAAGACTTTCACGAGGCAGGTTTCCCAACTTATACCCCACCTGCATTTTTAATTGAATTGCCTGCCTTTTTTACTTACTAATTTGTAGTTCATTATCTTGTATTCTGAATATTAAGGTTCCTTTTGTGATAGACCAATGGAACCTGCCTTCCTCAGCCTATAGCTGACTGCTTCTCTCTCTTAATGATGTCTTTATGAACCAAAGTTCTTAACTAATAAAATAAAATAATTAATAAAATCCAACTGAATATTATTGCATGCTTAGTTTTCTGTGTGTGCATATATATCCTGCCGAAGTAGTGAATATATTCTCCTCTGTTATCTAGAAACTCGATTGGTTTAGTTTTCGTGTTTAGGTCAACGTTCCTTCATGTGGGAGTTTTTGTGAATGGTGTGGGTTAGAGGCGAAGGTTCACTCTTCCCCATATGATCCTGTGGTTAACCCAGCACCATTTGTTCAAAAGTACATCATCTCCCCTTCTGAACCTTGTTGGAGCATTACCTGCAAATCAGGTAAGATTGTACAGGTTTCTCTACTCTTCCTTCCCCTTTACTAACCACTGGTGTCCTTACTCCATGTGGCACCAAGGCAGTCTGTTGTGGCCCCCAGTGTATCAGCGTAACAGCCCCAGTGAAGAGGAAGCCTCCCTCCCTCCCACAGTCCGGCATTCCGCTGGGCTTTCCTTACCAACCTTTGGAACGACCGTCAAGGCCAAATGCTGACTGGCCCACGCTTGGTCTCACGTGCATCCCTGAGGTGGGCTGGAGGGTGGGGAGAGGAGACCCATGGAAACCTCTGGACTGGAGTGGGGAAGGTGTAGATGCACAAGGGAAACTTGGAATGCTGTCACCAAAAGAAAGGGCTATAGATGCCAAAGCAAACCAAAGAGAACTGCTTAGAGCAATGTTGCTAGTTGGGTTGACGCTCAGTGGTGGTGCTCCTGCCCAGTATGGGCCTAGCGCTGAGTTCCATCCCCAGCACACCATCCCCTAGACAGTAGGGATTCCGTAAGCCCTGGAAGGTCCCTAGACTTTCACCCTGTCATTCCTCTGCACTGACTAACTGCAGCGCACCCTTGGGCACCCTGTACTTCGAGAAGAAGTCCTGCAGGTGGTATGGAGCCGCTCTGATCCCCACCCCCGTGACAGGTAGGATTAAGGAAAACCTGAGAAATGACCCAGCATTACTGTCTGTTCTGGGTGATCAAGGGATCCCTGGCCCGTGCCGGGTGGGTCCCTCCAAGTTGCCACTCTCATTCTGCACAGGAAGGCAGGTCTGTAGAGTCGTGCACCACGCCTCATTTCACCAGGTGTGATTTCCAATGAGACATCGCTCCACTGGGGACTAATGACACGGGAGAGTCGAGCAGGGAGGCTGTGATTTCCAATATGTACCAGCCAGTCATTACTAGCAGGAAATGGAGTTTTGCTGGATGATCAAAGTCAAATCCCACATTTTCCCCACCCTGAAGAGCCCCCTCCCCAGCCCCCATCACACACAAGGTGCCCTCAGGGCACCCTGTTCCCTAAGTCCTCAGCAAACCCGAGTCCAAGCCAGGCTCCCTGCCATTCTCCCCCCCCACCCCCAGGAGACTGGACACCCTCCTCTCCTGGGACACCTGCATTCCAGTGCAGGAAGTATGGGATGCCAGGAGAAGGACAGGGACAGGAGGGGTGAGGTCACAGGAGGGAGGCCTTCACCTGGTGGCGAGCGGAGGAGAAAGAAAGCAACAATGTCAGAGGTTTAATCAACCTTTGAAGACTTCACAGTATTTGGACAGAAGTGTGTGAATAATATTCATTTGGATTGGCACCTGTGCACACCACTGAAAGGAAAATAGCATTTTGTCGCAGTCGTGATGAGGAGCAAGCAGTCCGGGGAGACAGGCTGCACATCTCCTGGAAGCTGTGAAGGTGGGTTTTTTTTTTTCCTTTTGTTTCCGGCTCAGTGTGACCCTGTGACTCCTTGAAAATCCAGTGGCTCAGAGTGAATGCCTGACATTCCTTTGCTGCTGCTCTAGACAGAGAAGGCACAAGCAGATGTTTAGCAAGGGCATCAGCCAGGATACATGTGAAGAGCCAGGTTTCTGGTTCCTGCCTGGTGGCCTTGGACAAGTGGGATCAAGCCTCCGGGTGCAATATGTGCTGGACTTGCCTGTCCTGTTCTCAGTTTGTTGTGAGGCTCCCAGGAGGAGTGGTGACCCTGGAAGTCGAGAGGGTTATCTGGAGGTGACACACTTCCTCTTTCCAAAAGAAGCCTGAAGTACCATTGCCATTAACCCATGAGACAGTTGCATGGAATGAGATTCAGCAGGGGCATCAGGGACTCAGTGGCTCCGTGAGCTTCATGCCCTTATTTCTCTGTGGAGCAACTTTACCTCTCTCTAATTCTTGTTTCTCTCCTACCCAGGACGGTCAGGTAGCAAGGATAAATAGAGTCTCCATACCCCAGCCCAAGGCACGGTGGAGGGTTGGGAATCACCAGCCTTTGCTCTGGGTTCCTGGCCCAGCTCCACAGACACAGTGGATTCTGACATGGTGGCCTGCTGTCCCCTCCACCACTAACCCAGTCCCCCAGGGTTGCTTCTCACCACCTTTGCCATGATGCTGCCTTAAAAAGAAGGCCCAGCCGGGGGCTTTAGGAGCTCCCGGTGCCCCCTCCTGTCCTGCCCGCCTCTCTTGAGTCTTCACATCTCCTTCTCCAGGGTTCTCTCTCCTCCTTCATGGGGTCTCCCAGCTCCACTCACTCCGGATCTTCCAGCCCCACTGTCTGATGCAAGCCTTCCCCTGCCCCCCCCCACGTCTCCCCCAACCCTCACCTCCTCCTCCCAATGTTCTTCCTTTATGGTCCCTCCCTTCTCCCCCCACCTCCTCTTCCCACCTCAGCCCTCTACTCCTTTCTTCCCTGTCCTGTATCTCCACTTTTTCTTTTTAATTTTTTTGGGGGGTGGAGCGGGTACCAGGGATGGGACTAAGGGCACTCAACCACTGAGCCACATCCCCAGCCCTATTTTGAATTTTATTTAGAGACAGGGTCTCACTGAGTTGCTCAGGGCCTCGCTGTTGCTGAGGCTGGCTTTGAACTCGCAATCCTCCTGCCTCAGCCTTCTGAGCTGCTGGGATTACAGGCGTGAGCCACCGTGCCCGACCTATACCTCCCCTTTTTCATCCTTCAAGACAACCAAGTGTCTTCAGAGAGCAACTGGAGCTCCTCCTCCCAGTCACTCTTCAGCAGCTCTAGTATTAGGCTTTCTAAACTATGGTTCTTGGAGAGGCCCTAAACACGCATTCCTTTTATTTTAATTTATTCATTTTTGGTACCAAGGATGGAATCCAGAGGTGCTTAACCACTGAGCCACATCCCCAACACTTTTTTTATTTTTTATTTTGAGACAGGGTCTCACTAAGTTGCTTAGGACCTTCTAAGTTGGTTTTGAACTTGCAATCCTCCTGCCTCAGCCTCCTGAGCCACTGGGATAACCACGGACTTTATACCACACACACAGGATTCCCTACCTGCCAGGTCACACAAGGGGGTGAAAGGATCAAAGGAGCCCACCTCACTAGTTACACAAGATGTGACTCCTGCCAGCTCCCACTTTCTTCCTGTGGGTAGCAACATGGAACCATAGAAAGCTAGAGTGAATGGGCCTTTAGGAATCACCTGGGCCTCAAATCCACTGTGATCCCCACCAATACCAATAATACATCTTGTTTGCTAACTGAAATAATTTATTATTAGATATTGATGTTTATCTAATATAAAATATTTGTATGATAGTATTATATACCAAAGTACAGTATTATATGTAGCATAGTACAGATAATATTATCTATAGTATTATAGATGATATTTAGTTTTGTATACTAACATCTATTTAGATAAAGAATTTAATTGTTAGAGCCACATAAACTATAAACAAAAGAAATAACTGGGGGCCTGGCATGGTGGTGCACACCTGTAATCCCAGCAGCTGAGGCAGGATCTGCATTGCAACTTCAAAGCCAGCCTCAGCAATTTATCGAGGCCCTAAGCAACTCAGCAAGACCCTGTCACTAAAAAAATACAAAAAAGGGCTGGGGATGTGGCTCAGTGATTAAGCCACATGGATTAAGCCCTTGGATTCAATCTCCAATAGAAAGGAAGGAAGGAAGGAAGGAAGGAAGGACGGACGACAGGCAGAACTTCTCTACATGGTATTAAAAATAATTTAAAACTATCAAAATTTAAATAGTCCATTATCACTGTGGGGAAAGACAGTTCAATGGAAAAGAATAGAGACTAGAAATAGGCCAAATACAAAAAAACAATTCAGCCAATGATAGAGATGGCATTTCAAATCAATAGCAGGAAAGAAAGACTTGATAAATGGCATTAGGGTAATCATTTAACTCTGAGCTCTGCAGGACAGCAGCCATTTGCTACAAGTGGCTCGTGTTCACTTGAAATACAGCCAGTTCCAAATTCACACTGGATTCTAAAGATCCGGTATAAAAAGAAATGAAGTAACTCATCAATAATTTTTTATAACAATTACATGATGAAACAATATTTTGGATAGAGTGGGTTAAAAATATCTTGTTATGATTACTTCCACCTGTTTCTATTTACTTCTTAAAATGTGATCAATAGGAAATGTTAGGTTACATGTGTGGCTCACCTTCTATTTCTACTAGACACTGATAGTTAAACCATTAATAAAAAGCACAATTGGGGGCTGGAGATATAGCTCAGTTGGTAGAGTGCTTGCCTTGCATGTATAAGGCCATGGGTTCAATCCTCAGCCCTCAGCACCACCACCAAAAAAAAAAAAAAAAAAAAAAGTATAATTGGATCCTAATTTCACTCTTCATACTAAAAATAGAATTCAAATAGATCAACCAAGGCTTTTAATGTAAAATATGATATCCCAGAACAAAACATGGATTATTTAATTTATTCAATGATCCCAGTAGTAGAAAGAACCTGTAAAGATGTGACAAAACTCAAAAGCTGTTTTTTAAAAAGGATTGATAAATTTTATGTAATACAAACTAAAGTTGTCTGTATACACACATGCACACGCACACACACACAAAAAAAATAAAAATAAAAAAAAAAACACCTTACTATCAAAAGACCATAAGTGTTGTGTCACAGGAAAAAATATTTGTCACATTAAAAAATTTAAATTTCTTAAAATAAGAAAAGCTCTTACATAGCAGTATTTATTTATTTTTAAAGATGAACAAAAGATGGCAAAGGATATAAATTAACTATTTGAAAAAAGAAATTAATAATCATCAATGCACCTATAAAAATGTCCACCTTCACAGAGAAAGCCAGTAAAACTTAAAAACAGTATAGCAGTTTCTTCCAGCAGATTGACAAATGTTGAAAGATCAGGAGAGAGGCAGAAACTAGCCCTTTCGTGGTGGGCTCTCATTATGCCATCTCTTTAAAGGGCAACTTTGGCAATAACTGTCAAAAATTTAAATGCATATATCTTTTGACCCAGGAATTTTCCTTCTAGGAGTTTTAGCTACAAATACATTGTACAAGATGACATAAATAAATGTGTAAGAATGGTCAACCCAGTATTACAGTAGCAAAAGCCAACCAACCAACCAACCTGGAAGCATTTTAAATATTCATCCACAGTGACTAGGAAAGTAAAGACGGATACAGAAATGCCCTGGAATACTACACAATCACAGAAAGGGAGAAGGAGGACTTTATGTGAATTGAGATGTGAAAATCTGCATTGGTTAGTATAAAAGGCAAATTACAAAAAAAAAAAAAAAAAAAAAAAAAAAAATCAAGCACAATATAACCCTATGTGTAATTTTATAAGGATATAATTATATCTATTGTAATAGCATGAAACCTTTCTAGAAGGACCAATAATTTTTTGAAGGTATTATCTCCCAAAGGCGGGGAAGAGTTCAAGTATAAGAAATAAAACCGCTTCACTTCTGGTTTCATCCTTTTGGGCTGTTTGAACCCCTTTTTTAAAACCGTGTTTTGAAAAGAGGTTCGATGTCACTAGTCATTAGGGAAATGAAAATCAAAACTACAAGGAGGTAGCATTCCACAGCCATCATTAGGGCTGCTTTCAGAAAGGGAAAATAACACAAGTTGACGAGGATGTGAGGAAATTAGAACTCTTGCACATAAGAAATACAAAATGGCTCAGCGACTGGAAAACAGAATGGAACTTCCTCAAAACTTTAAAAATAAAATCACCATACAACCCAGAGCTTCCACTTCTGAAAGAATTCAAAGTGAAGTACTGAAGAGACATTTGTACACCTACATTCATAGCAGTCTTTTCCCACAGTAGCTCAATGGAAGCAACCCCAACTGTCCATCAACAGATAATGGGAAAGCAAATGTGGTATGTCCATGCAATGGAAGATTATTCAGCCTTTAAAAATAAGAAAATTTTGACATATGGTACAACATGAATGAACTTTGAAGATATTATGCTAAGTGAAATAAGCCAGAAAGAAAAAGACAGATACTATATGATTCCAGTTACATAAGGTAGTCAAACCCTAGAGACAGACAATGGAATAGTGGTAGTGAGGAGCAGGGGGAATAGGGACTTAACGGTTTAATGGGTATGAGTTTCAATATTACAAAATGAACAGTCATGGAGATGAATTGTGGGATGATTGCACATCATAAATGTATTCAATATCACTGAATTGTACACTTAACAATGGGTAAGTGATAGATTCATGTTATATGACTTTTACCACAATAAAAAAAAAATGAAAAGGTTCATTTATATAATCTTCAAAATGTGGTTTTAAAAGTTCCCTAGTTTCCCAGTTTATTTTAGAGAAGTGATCCAACAGGGGATGTGTTTTGACTACAATTAACACATGACTCTATACCTGAGCAATTTAAAGCAACAGATGCATAGAACTCAAATTCTTCAGGTCAGTAACTCGAGAAGGATGTGGTAGGGCAGCTCTCACTTGGCTGTTGTGGTCCACGGTGGGCATCCATGCCACCGTTCTGTGTTAATGGAAATGGTCACACACCCACCTAGGCTCAAGAAGAGGGGACATAGACCCACTACCACCACCACTGCTTCTCAATGTGTGTTGAAGAACTTCACAGCCATGTGTTCAACCCATTGCAGCAAGAAACCAACCTAATGGAAAGAGTCCGAGGTCAATGGGCGCAAGCCATCACCCATGGGAATGTGATTTCCCTACTTTGGATATCTACTTCCCAACCAATGGGCCCACCTAGGCCTCAGCAGCAGTGAAGCCCACCTAGGCCTCAGCAGCTGAGTCCCAGGCTGCCATAGGCCTGCCTCAGCTGCTGCCCCAGAGGGTCTGACATGAGACTTCCGCTCCATCCATTTTGTGCATATTTCCAATTGCACTCCTGAGGTGCCCCCTGGAGCAGCTGAGCTTGCAGGGACCTCCTACTGTCAGCTATTTAGACCAGTTGAGTGTGGCCAGGAGCACCCGGGCCTCTCCTCTGCTGGCTCTCCGTGATAGCTTAATTACTCAGCCAATTCCTGCCTCCCTCTCCCCTCTCACTGGCTCTCCCTCCTCCACCAGATCTCTTTCACCCCTCTTCTCCTCCTTCAAGAGCCTTGGCAGAAATTGTCAGGGAGTTGATCAGATTTATTCAATTTAGACTTAACAGACCTGGGACTCCTATTTCTCCTTCAGGTTCATAAGGTTTTTGATTCCATTTACAGGTTTATTCATTTATCAGATATTCGTTTCAATTCACTTTAAACACCGGGCACAGGGAGATGAGTTCAGGAGAGATGCTCATCATTTATTTCTCAGGCTGGCCCATTTCTATGTGGGCTGCGGCATCTGGCTGGAAGTGCTTTAAAGGGACAGGACACTGAGTCTGCGTATTCTGGGCCTCTTTCCTAGATGGCTCAGAGTATGCCAGGGTACCCATGGGAGCCCCCAGACTAGGGTGCAGAAAGTAGTACTTCTATAGAATGCCATCTCTCCATTTTCCTCCCAGTCTCACTACCTCGGGGTGCAACTGAAGGCCACAGTAGTCTTCTCATACCCCAGACAAAGACCCTCCCTCCGTCCTTCAGTCTCTGCTGGCCGCCCTCCATCATTGTGCCTCTCCATACAACTGTAGGAAAGGACCCTTCTAACATTTCAGAGCCCCTGAGCCTCTCAAAAGAAGCAATAGGAAAAGGAGTAGCTTGCAAGATCCCCTTCACTCCTCCCAGAGAGAGCCTCATACCCCACAGTCATCTCCCCTGGCCCAGAACCCCTGACCCATTGCCAGGAGTCCTGCACACAGCCACCCTCACCCTCCCCCCACAGTGAGTTAAGCCCACTTCACTCTCCATCTGTCCATACCAGGAAAGGAAATGGCGCAGGAGGCGGGTCTTTCTGTTATTTAAAAAGTATTATTAAGTGTCTCCCAGTGTGGCTACTCTGATCAATTCTCCCTCAAAAGATGTGCCAGACTCTAGCACCCCTCAGATAGACATGTGTCTTTTTATCCCTTATCCAATCTCCCACAATAAGACGGAACAGACCCTGGCACACCCACCTTGGCATGTGGCCTGGACCCGACCTATGCCCTACTCCCCCCAGACCTCTGGTCCTGGATAGGGGTGAAGAGTGGTGCTCTAGTCCTCTTGTCCTGGAGGTGGAGATGCAGGGAAGAGGTGTCCTGTGGCAGTGGCTGTAAGGTGTAGATGACAGAGGCCATGACAGACAGCCCTGTGTGGCAGCAGGTTGATGTCCTGGACAGACTTCTCCAGCTAAAAAGCAATGATGGTCCTACCGTCTCTTCCTCTCCAGAGCCACCCTAGCACCGAGCACTCCCTGACCCCTGAAGCCCTTTCCCGATGATGTCCTCTTTCTGTTTACTTCACTCAGAGCTTATTTACCGCCTTCACTTCAGGACTGGGGCCAAGGCCAGTCTGTCACAAGGGCCAGAACAAGCAGGTAAGAGGTGTTGCTCCAATGCCCAGCGGGTCCCAGAGTGGCTCTCCTGAGGGCGGCTCCACCCTGGGCACAGGCAAGCAGGCAGGAGCTCCTGAAGCTAGCACCCCACTACACAGCTATCGAGTTTCCCCCTCCAACTGTGAACTTGCCTCATACATCTACCAGGCACACAACCCCCTCCCCCCACACACACACTAAACACATCATCATCATCATCATCTTCTTCTTCTTCACTCTGAGGAGACAAGCAAAGCCCTCAGGTAGAGGTGGGAGGTCAACAGTGCCAACTCTGATAAGTCCCTTGACCTCTCTGAGCTCTAGGCCAGGCTGGAGGGGCCTCCCTCCTTTTTTCTGCCTATCAGGAAAGGCTGGGATTGAGGAACTGTAGACACTGAGCGCAACCTTCTGCCTTGCCTACCCCAGGACTCTGCTGGAGGGAGCGAATGTCCTTGGAGAGGCTGCATATGAAATGCAAACAACTGCTCGGTCTCGGTGCCTTCTTATGGAAATAGAGAAGACAAGCACACTTTTTTTCTTCTTGTCCCTGGAGCAATATATGTGTGGGTCCAGAAAGAATTGTGATGTGAGTATTCCTCCGTTGAGACAGCTTATGCCAAAGAGGCTCAGAGACGTGGAAAGAAAGGGGAGATCTGACCACAGGAAGAACTTTCTGGAAAGCAATATATTAAAAAAAAAAAAAAAAAAGGAAGGGAGGGCACACCTGATTTGACTGATTTGACTTGGGAGGTGTGCTCCAGATCCATGTCTAATTTCATGACATCAGCAAGTTGTTCAAGCTCTCTGAGAAATCGGCACAATAGGTTTGCCATCTGACTTACAGAGAGTTAGGACAGGATTGTCTTGGAAGGCTGCCCCTTCTTTCTCTCTGCAAAGCCCTCCTCACTCCGTCAGAGCCACTTGCTCTTTGTAGATACTCAATATGCATGCATATATTTATCTAGATCCTGCCTTGTTCTTAAAAGATTTGAAGTGCCTCCTGTGTTCAATAAATGTGCACAATGAATGAATCAATTAATGGGCTAATGGATGTGAAAGTGCTTTGAAAAGTATAAGATGAAAGAGATTTTTATCATCAGAATAGTGACCTAGGAAGGCCTGAAGGATACTTTCAAGGAGCAGAGATCATCCCAGGTACGCTGGCTAGAGGAGGAGCAAATTTATCACAAGACAGGTGACAGCCCAATTGACCTGTAACCACGACACCAGCCCTCAGCAGGACTATTTTAAAGGGATTCCAATTTCCAGGGTTTTAAAATGCAGCCCTGGGGCTCCCTGCAGTATCATAGGTTTCTACAGGATGTACAATCTTCAGACTAAAGCCATGGGAAGATTTTTTCAAGTACCTTCTGATATCCACCTCTGGGGTCCAGCTAGGCTCAGAAGTTCTAGGGGGTCACCAACAGCCACCTCCTCTCAGTTCCTTGCACAGAATGAGTCCACCCTGGCCTTCCTCTGAACCCCAAAGTCACAACTGGAGGCTCAGCTCTAAGGACTTGAATCTGGACTCCAGGAACTTGGGGCCAGGGAACAAGGGTCCTAAGGGTAGGTGGCGATGTGTAGGGCTGTTAGAGGCAGAAGGGTGCCCAGTTCAGCCAGGTCAGTGGGACCCCGTGTCACAGCAGGGCACTGCAAATGACTTTGTAGTTATAGTTCATCAAATTGGACACCCCCGTGGAGCCCACAGAACAGGAGATGAAACCGCCGGTGGGAGACTGAGAGGAAGTAGAACCCTGGGGGCGGGGTCTCTTCCCCACCCCGGGAATTTCTCCAGACGCTGCCACACCCTCTTCTCCTGTTCCTTCACTGCCAGCTGTTCTGCAGACGATTTTATCTGCAAGGGTTCCTGGTGTCTGAAATGGACTGCATCTCCAGACACCTGCCCCCATAACTGGTGGGGTGATCGCAGCACTTTGGGGAGGAAGGAAAGGCTAATTAAGGGGGGGAGGGTTGTTTCAGCTTGAAGCTCCGTCAGTCTGTATCTGCGCGCACGTGCACACCAGCGTCAAGGTCTGCGTGTTTCTCCTGTGTGTGCGCACACACGTATGTAAATTTGCACTACGTGACATGTGCATGCACATGTGTATTCATGTAATTGTGTGTGGGGTGCAGTGTGTGTGAGAGCGAGAGAGAGAGAGAGAGAGAGGGAGGAAGAGAGGCAGCGAGTCCCCCTCCCAGCACACTTTGGGCTGGGCTGTCTTGCAGCTCTGCGCCTTGTTATTGCAGTGCAGCCAGAGCCCAATCATTACCACCAGCTGGAGACATCATTTGGTGTCATTTGGCTTTGCAGAGCTCCTACCAGTGAGGAAACCCAGGAGGGGAGAGTTGTCTTGGAAAAGAACAAAAGTGAGAGAGAAACAAAAAGCAGAAGAAGCAGAGGGAGGGGAGGAACTGCAGGCTTCTTCAGGAGAGCAGAGATGGAGAAATGCATGCAGCCGACACTGTGGGTAAACCGAGGCAGGCTGGGGTGGGAGGAGGAAAAAGGAAGGCCTTTAATTATTATGTTCCAATTAAATAAAATATAAAAATAGTAAAGGTAAAAAGGAGAATTTTTGTTGTCTTTTGAGCCATTTGAAAGCCTACCTTCCCCCTTCCCACTTCATATATCACAAAACAGTGAACCTATTCGACAAATTCTCAGGAACTCAGGAGACAGGTTACTGCAGTTGCTCCTTTGGGGATATGTCCAAATTTTAATCCACTCATCCCTCGTTTGGCTTCCCTTTGGACCTGCCTCTGTACACGGGGCTTGGAGGAGACAAAGGCAGGAATGTGGGGGGCTTCCACCCTGCAGCGGCCTCGATGCTGTCTCATGTGTGAGCATCCCTTGGAGCCCTGGGTTTCAGACTGCTGGATTCCCTCCGACCCTCCAGCCTGCCACTGTAAATCTTCCATGACCTGTGGCTTGGTTTATGGTAATGGAAGAGAAGGGATGATCAGGTGGCTGGACGGTAGGAATTAGGTATCAGTCAAAGAGGGCACCACCGTAGGTGCAGAGGCCCTATGATGTCTCCGAGAGTCAGGGCTGGAAATAGTGTGTTCAGTGCTCTTAATCCAGAAATCATTCCTGCTTTTGTAAATTTTCAATGATGGAGTATTCACAACTACCTCATTAACTTAGCCTTAACAGCCAGGATTTCTTGAGTCCTAGTTAGCATTGATGAAGACTCTTAGAAAAGGTGGCTCTTTACCATGGGACACTTGGTAAAAAAATAAAATAAAATAAAATAAAAATGGAGCTACACATGGTCTTTTTTAACATTTATCACACACTTAAGTCTGTGCTCAGTTTTCTTTCTTTTCATTTAGAATAACCCAGAATACAGTCAGGCATTAAAAGAGGGAAAGAAATACTAAGGATACAACAGTGGAGAGTAAGCATAGCCAAATACCAAGAGCTGGTGTGCAGTGTAAGTGTTGAACAGATGAATGAATAAGTGTAACTCATGAGAGTAATCAAGAAACTACACACACAATGCACACCCTATTTCTTGTATATTTTTAATGCATTGGCACTGCAGAAGAGTGAAGGAACTTTATACGTAGTCCCATGGACCAGCTGCATCACGGTAACCAAATTTCTTGATAAATACACAGACCCCCCCAGTGCAAAGTCAGACTAACGACGCCAGGATCTAGGTGGTGATGTAGGACACAGGAGTTTACATTTGCTCACAAGCATCTTGGGAGATTTCTGATGAACTGCTAGGTCTTGGGGTCCTTGGATTAGCTATGTGTTAGAGCAGCCTAGGGAGGTGTAGGCCTGCAGATGAAGCTAATATTGCTGTTCAAGCACTGGACCAGAGGGGGAGAAGACCTTGACTTATTCCTGGCAGCCCACTGTGTGTTCTTGGGCAGCAAGTCACGCCCCTTCCTGGTCTGGGTCTGGTCTTCTGTAGACATTAAGTCAAATAAGTTCCCATGGTTTTATAGTAACTAATGGGAAGAGAATGGCAATGAGTTCAAGATGACCTGGAAAATGTCCTTGAGATGCTGAGGACCTTCCTCTGCCCTCGCAGCTTCCTTTGCCTACATGGGGAAGAGGTCAAGAGGCAGCAGGTGCCTGGGTTCAGGTCCACATGGCTGCTTCACCCACAAAGCCTCCTGGAAGACTCGAGGACCCCGACCCAGACCCAGGCTCCCTGGCCCTCTGACAGTCATCCCAGTCTCCCGGAAATGGCACCAAGGGGAAGCTCTAAATCACGTGCGGATTACAGTCGTTCTGTTTGCCTTTTTCCGCAGTAGATCCGATGATTTAAATTAGGTCTCGATTCTTGTTTAAATTATAGTTTACTGTTCTGCACCCCGCTCAGAAGTGAATTACCTTAAGCAGCGGTATTAATAACATGGTTATAATTAAGCCTCATTACTGCAGGCAGTTTGCTGAAACAAATTGCTTCTTCATTATTATTATAGCACCTTTGGTAAAAAGACATTTCCCCAGAATGCGACCTTGATGCTTTATATAGTAAAAGCCGAGATATGATAGAGATGTAAGGATGAATTAGCATCTTTTGCCTTCTCTATCCGGCTCATTAGAAGGAAAGGAACGCAAGTCAAATCCAAACAGCCTTGATGGCAATTTTAATCTGTATGAAATGGATAATGAATAGTTTTGAACTTTCTGCGACATTTTTGTAATGGTGTTTTATTTATATGATGCTACTACTAAAATGAATAAATAAAAAAATACAAGCCAAGGAGAAGAGACAAGAAAAGCCAGGGAGGTCTCACCAGACAGCCAATGGCATTGAACTTGAGCTTGTTATCATCAATTGGTTTGAGAGTTTCTGGCCCAGAGCCTGTTACACCGGGCTAGAGGAGAGGGGAGGACGGTATGTCTATTTATTCTAATTCTGCTGCCTTACTCTGGCCTCCAGGCCTGGGAAAGGAAGAGGGCTGGAAGGAATGACCTAGAAACTTTGCAAACCAAGTTTGAAAGGCATGCCAACTTCTGAGAATGCGTGGAGCCCTAGGACATTCAGTTTTAATGCCCGCTGGGGCTCTGAAGGCTTGGGCACTGCACGCCCTATCTGTCCGCTCCCTCTCACTCCCCACTTCCTGTATACTGAGAAGGAAAACACATCTTTGCTGGCTATAAGACTTGTCTTGGTCACTTCCTATTTCGCTTATTAGTTATCCTTTCTGGTGATAATTAAGACTCTGTAAATTAATTTTGTTTGGTGATTTACTCTCTTTTTGTAATTAGTTGTGGTGATTACAATGCACTTCATATCACACAAGAATTTTCTTAGAAAGAGGCAAACAGAGGCTCACATGGGCACTCATTCTCATACAGGAACGTGGCCCCATCTGCTAGGAGAGTGGTCTCTGCCAAGAGGGACAAACTCCTGACACAGCCAGGCCACCCGCTGTGGCCCACCTGAGCTTCCATGGAGGAACAGCTGAGCTGGGCCCCTGCTGCTTTCCACCCAAGATCCTGACAGGGTCTGATCCTGCTCTCCTGACTTTTTCTTCAGCTAGAGACCTAGAGACTCTCTAACCCCTTTAGTTAGAGGTGCCACAAATCATCCAGACTGCCCCACCGAACGTGGGGCAAACCCTCATCCTCTTCCCATCTCTCTCTATCTCCATCTCCAGACACCCCAGGGGACAGAGTGGCCCTCACAAACCAGCTACTCATCCAGAGTCCCTGTGGTGATAAATAGCTTCCCAAGGAACAGGAGGAGCTGCAGATGGTATGTTCCACCCCAAGAATGTAAACTGCCGTGGCTGACAACAGGGACTTCTGGAGTCAAACAGACCTAAACTAGATTTTGGGCCCACCAATGGAAAGCTGTGTGATTCAAGAAAAGTGACTTGTCCATTCTGAACCTCACCTTCTTTCCATTCCTAACTGACTATGCTGTAAAGATCAAATGGGAGATTACATCCAAAATGCTGGGCAGATGGTAAATGCTCACTAAGCAGAAGCTATTACTACTGGCCCCCCCTACATGCTTTTTCTTCTTTCTCTGGGGGGTGGGGGGTGGCTCTTGTATTAAGTACCAGGCGATAACTCAGCCTTTAGGAAGCCTGGGGAAAGGTCAGCAGGCCAGTTAGGAGACTGTCTTTATTACACAAAAAGCTCCCAAGAATAGCTGGGCCCATTTGGAAGAGGCCTCCAGGCCTTAAGCTCTATATCCCTTGGTGGCAGGGCTGCTGAGCTCAGCCTGGAAAATGAATGATGAGAGTCAGAAAAAAGAGACACACGACTCTTCTCTGCTCCTTTACTGCCTTACCCTTCCTGGACGCAGCTCTGGGGGTCATTACCACTCACACCAGCAAGGGCTTCAGGTTCCTATACTCACAGCCCATTGGGCACTTGCTACAAGTCTGGCACTGAGCTAGTACAGAGAAAGTCCCCCAGGTTTTTTATGTAAGTCTTGACCTTAAATCGCTTACAACTTCCTAGGGGTGAGCACGTCTCCAGTTAGGGTTCAAATCAGGAGGTGTAGGAGCCAGAAATTCTCACCTGAGATAAGGGATGGCTTCTCAGAGGCTCTTGAAACATAGATAAAATACCCATGGGCAAAGAGCAGGAGATGATCAGATACAGACAGAGAAGTCCCCATGGGCAAAGATGGATGGTGAGGCAGTACCTGGCATGCTCAGGACACAGAGATTTCACGAGGGTGGTCACAACGCAAGGTGTGGGGTGGGATGTTCCAGGAGCCAAGACCTGAGCAGTTGGTTGAGGCCAGTCCTCATATGACCTGAAAAGCCACACCAAAGAGTCTGAACTTATTCTGTAGGTTTTTGAGAACTGTTGAAGAATCTGAGGGGAGGTAAACATTTCTGTTTGTATTTTTCAAAGGTTACCCCTGACAGCCATGAGGGTGGAGTGGTGGCAGGGAGGCCAGTCTGTGAGCACACCCAGTGGTCTCAGCAGGAGGTCCCGAGGTCCTAAGAGGAGGTTGGGTTGTCCCACATTGGAGCCCAAGTGGATATAGGTATTGTTCCCCAACATTGGTGCACCCTGCCGTTACTCGACTTGCTCTTTTCAGACAAATTCTCAGGAGGCAGAATTCCATTTCGTTCCCCACTTGATTTCCTCTTATCTGGACCTGCCCCAGGTTCTTTACCCTCTCTGACCTGCCCAGTCAGGCCTTTGGTGGATGCAGCCGAGCACTGGTCACAGCCCAATGGCTATTGAGTTCTAGTGCCCTTCTCAGCAGCCCCTTCATGGCAGCTGGCATTAGAACCATGTCCACAGGTCCCCCTCTCTCCCACCCTTCCCCCTTCCTTGACTGCAGTCTGACCCCTGGCACTCCTGCTGTTAGGACATTTAGATTTTGGAGTCACTATTGCATACTCTCCTGTAGGGGCCTGGGTGGCATTTGAGGCAAAAAGCCACAGGATCAAGGACTGAACATTTAAAGCCCTGCAGTCTCTTGTCATTTCCCTACTGGATGAAGAATGGTGAGTCCCGTTGAATGATGGCAAGCGTGCAATTAGATCAAAGGTCACTGCAGAAAAATAGCTTTGCCGATGTGAAGAAATGGGCCCCTTGGAACCCTTCACTCTGGTGTTCAAGCCCTCCGAGGCTGGGTTTCAGAGAAGCTTGAAGTCTGCTCCTGCCAGGCTGGGGGAAGTCTCCTGCAGGGGAAAACCAAGCGCTGCAACCTGCCTGTCCCCGTGCCCCATGCGCTGCCAGCACCAGGCACAGTTCCAACCAAGGGAGAAGAAGAGGGAGCTAAGCAGAGAAGGGAGGCTAGCCAACTCAGAACAGTCAGCTTGGTTATTCTGGGGCTGTTTTTCCAATTTGCAGGAATCCCCAGTCCCTCATTTCTTACTGTGGGGCCGAGCATTGGGCTGAGTGGCAGGTGGAAGTGAAAAGAAGGAACATGGAAGGATTGAGCTGTCCCCGTGGCTGTGTGTAGGCAGCTCTGGTCCACAGTGCGGACAGGAGGAAAGTAGAAAAGTGATAGTAACGTGAAACTAGTTTTCCCAGGAGCCCTAATTGCATGCAAAGACATTAAATATATAATTAAATGGCATTTAATATGTATCTCATTGCATATACACATCAGAAAAGAGACACTTTGTGCTATAATGTATTACACCACTCACCACAATTTTTGTACAGCAGGCCTTCCATAGCTGGGGGTTCCTATCAACATTTTCAAGACCTGTGGATTGAAAATATCTGGAAAAAATGTGGCTGTATTGAACATATAGGACTTATTTTTTGCCATTATTCAGTAAACAATACAGTTTGAAAGTTATTTGCATAACATTTGCATTGTAGTGGGTATCCTAGTAATGTGGAGATAGTTTGAAGTCTGTGGGAGGATGTGCAAAGGTTATGTGCCAATACTATCCCAATTTATATGAGGGACTTGACCCTCTATGGATTTTGGTATCAAAGGGGACTTCTGGAACCAATCCTCCACAAACACTGAGAGACAACTCTACTTCTTTATGACTATACTACCCCAGACTCCAAGCTATTAAAGCTCAGAAAACATTTCAAATTCATCTCTGATTTCTAACATGGAGCATAGTGTTGTTAGACATAGTCACTTCTCAATATTTATTGAATTGATCAATAAATGAATTGAAAGGGAGCGAGGGCACATACTAACATTTTGTGCATACATTCAGTATGAGGAAGGAGCATGGCCATCTATTATTCATGCCTCCTACACCAAATCCTAACCAGATAGCATCCTTCCATTGCGGATTTTAAAGTCCAAGAAGTTTGAGAAGTTTGCTCAAATTACACAGGTATTCAAACCCAGTATACAAGTAGCTCTAAAGTCTATTTTTTAATTACCTGTCCAAGATAGAAATTGTAATCAATATCTTTCTGGTTCCTGAGTATCAGTTCCTTCTTCTTTAGTAACAACACCCCAAATTTTCTTTCAAGAGATGTGCTTCACTTAGCCCATGTGCTCTGGTGGAATTGACTCAACTTCTGACTTCAGGTGACCTCAGGACTCAGAGGCACCTTTAAAAGCATGTCAGCTCCTCCCAGTAATGTGTTCCAGCCTTAGTCACCCAACCCAGGCAGAGGCACCAGAAACTAAGAATTCTTGCAAGAGAGCTATTGAGAGAAGGACTCTTTGTGGACACTCAGCCTTGTTCCCATCCTTCTCAGCTCTGCCTTGAGAAAATCTTCTCCAAACTCTGTTGCCAGCCAGATCCCTCCTAAGCCCCTTCCTAGGCCTCAGAGCATCTAAAGCTTCTCCAAATTCCAAAGTTTCAAGGACAAGAGTTCTTTAACTAGAAGCCTACAGGCTCAAGTCCTACCTTCCCAGCTGCAGCTCTTCCTGGTTGAGATTCCTCCAAGTGGGTTAAGAACAAAGAGCTTATGCCTGTGAACAATGATTTCAAAAGCTATTAAAACAAACAAATTATTAAAACAAATGATTTCATTGCTATTAAAACAAACAAGCAAACAAAACAAAACCTCCCCCTTCCTTAACTCACTACCTGACACTGCCCACTTTCCCCAGCCATTAGGCGAGATTTTTAAGGTTCCACAATTAGATTTTCATAGCTTTGTGCATTAACATAGGACCTCTGGCCACTATTAACATGCAAATCCCCTGGGAGAGGGAACGTGGTAAGGCTTAGCAGTCAGCACATGTACTGGGAAGAACAGGATTTCTAGACTCAGATGATAAAAGTGGGACTCTGTTAATGGCCTCAGGTTAATTTCTCTGGGCCTCAGTTTCTCCCTTTCTCCATGGGCAAATGGGGACAATAGGCCTTCCCTCACCAGACCTTGGTGAGGACTGAGGGAGGCAGCACCTTCCTTTACTGTGAGGAGCTTCTATTGTGACAGTCCTGGGAGGCCACTGGGTTGATTGAGGGCTCACGGGAGTCTGGGTGCCACATGACTCTTCACACACTCACACCTTTTCATCTTTATAGATCCCTATCAGAGCAGTGCTGTGATTGTCTATGTTGGCGTTCAGGACACCCCAAAATATGACTCTTTGCTATTTGAAAAAAAAAACAGAAGCAAGAAGTTCCCTCTGACCTTCCCCCCACCTTTCTTCCACCATAACACCTGGGAAGAGTTCTCTAACCTTCCCCCAAATTAGCTCAGAAGACTCTCATGTGAAAGATGCCCACCCTGACCCAGAGGAAAGGAACACTCTTATTTCTGAAGACATTGGGACACAGAGAAGAATACGAACAAAGACACTCTCTGTCAAGTTCTCCTCATTAGCTCACACCCCCTTGGTCCAGTCACGCTTCTTCCCGGCTGTCCACTTCCTCGTCAAACAGCAGAAAAATACAGAGATGGCCTCATTTCTTTGGGTCTTCATTTCTCAACGACCATGTCATTAAAATTGATATTAAACAACGTCATGTGCTTTTCTCTTGTTAATCTGTCTTCTGTTCTACGGACCTCAGCCATGAACCTAAGATGAGAAGACAAGTCATTTTTTTTTTCCCGTACATCTGCCTGTATAAATAAAGAAATTGCCACATGGAGAGGTTGAGCTACTTTTCCAAATATAGGGAACAGCATCTGAACCCAAGCAGTCTGATACCAAAACCCACACTCCTAAGACATCACGTGGTGTCCTGGTCAAATATTTTACTAAAATGTGGAAATCAGGTGGTCCCTGGGAATCAGAAAAAGAGGGTTTTGTTGGGGAGAGAAGGTGTTGGGAGCCTGGGGCCGGGAAGATAAGCTGCCCAAGTACCACCTCCTGTCCCTGCTTGCCTAGCCCCATGGGCTCATACATTCTTTTATGTGAAAATAAACATAAATTATGTGAAAATTGATTAATTAATTAATTATTACAATTTATTAAGCAGATTTTTGTGGAGAATTATATGTGGCCAGGAAAGAAAGGCTAATAAGAAATTTTCTAGAAGAAGAATATAAATGTCTACCACATTTGTTCAATACCTGAAATTTATTTTGTATATGTGAAATACCTCATATATACCCTAAAGTGATATATAACACATATGGACAATCCCCCGCACTGCGACCTGATTCTTAGGGTCAACCTTCAGTTGGACGAGTCTCTGAGAAGAGGCCAGCAGCCTGTTCTGCTGTAGGCAAAGGGCCCGCAGGCCGGCCTCCCCGACCTGCTTCTGCTTGGCTTTCCCAGGGAAGCAGGGGCAAGCCCAGGAGGCTGAAGAAAAGTTGCTTCCCTCAGTTCATTTCTGGGCTGGTAATGGTTTCCGGCCTCTTTATTTGCATCCATAATTGACAGCTCCTTAGCAGCTCATTAGGAAAGTAGGGCTCTTTGTGACCAAGAAAAGAGGGGAACAAATCCCTGGGGGTGGGAGAGTCCTTGGGAACCTGTTTAAGAATCTAAGAAAGAGAAGACACAGATTCACAGGGACCGAGATCTCCAGGGGCTCCTCAGTAATCCCAGGAAGAGAACCACAGCTTCTTCACACTCTACAGGCAGCCTTGATCCTGTGCCTGCGGCTGTGTGGAACGGAGGAAGCAGGAGCCACAGACCAGGGAGAAAAGGGTCCAAGGACCTGGGCACTTAGAGAGACCAGCCAGTGATGTCTGCCGAGTCTCGTTCAGGTCCAGCTGGGCTCTGAGGTTCTCATGTTATCAGCAAGCAGTGACGGAACCCTTACAGTATCAGGAACCCCATGTCTGAGGGGCATTTATGAGGGGAGAAAAACTTTGCATTCATTACTATAAGCATTTATCAGGTGCCATCTATGTACCAGCCATAGTCTATATAATAGGCTGTTGTTTTGTTTTGTTTGGTACCACCCCTTGACCAATGAGCCACATCCCCAGCCTATTTTGTATTTTATTTAGAGATAGGGTCTCACTGAGTTGCTTAGCGCCTCGTCATTGCTGAGGCTGGCTTTGAACTCGTGATCCTCCTATCTCAGCCTCCCAAGCTTCTGGGATTAAAAGCATGTGCCACTGTGCCCAGCAAAATAGGCTGTTTTAACCCTCACAGTTGAATTAGAATGGTAACACTCAGCATTTTTTAAAATCATGACACAGACAGGTTTACATAGAATCCACAGCCAGATCTTAGGAGTCCAGTAAATTTCCCCCACAGAGGCACAATGAACAACCCAGGGGCAACATGGTAAGTGTAGAGAAGATGTGTAGTCAGCAAATTCTGCAAGAATTCAAGGAAGTTAGAGGCAGCTCTGAACTAGGCAAGTCAGTGTGGGATTCCTAGAAGGGGTGGACCTTGAGCTAGGTCTCATGCATGGATGTTTGCATGAGGAGGTAGGTGAGTAAGTAGTTTGCATGGATGTTTGCATGAGGAGGTAGGTGAGTAACTTTAAGAAGGAAGGATTTATTTTGGCTCATGGTTTCAAAGCTTTGTCTATGGTCCGTTGGCTTCATAGGTCTAGGTCTGAGGTGAGGAAGAACTTCATGGCACAAGGGCAAGGTGGACAAAACTTGCTCAGCCCATGACCGCCAGGAAGTGGGGGTTGGGGAACAACTGGCATGCCCCCAGGGACGTACTTCCTCCAACCACACTGCACCTGCCTACCACTTCCACCACTTCCCAGTGTGCATTCAGCTATCAACAGATGAATCCACTGATGGAGTCAGAGCTCTCATGACCCAGTCGCTTCCGAAAAGCCCCACCTCTGATGCTGGCTGCAATAGGGAACAAGCCTTGAGCACTTGCTGCTTTGTGAGACATTCCAGATCCAAACCATAACAGTAGGGTTTGGAGAGATGGACAGAAGGAAAAGACATGCGGGCTGGGGTCCAGGGAAGAGGGGTGAGTCAGCAGTGGATTCACAACAGGAAGACCACAATGTCTTCTTGGGAGCAGGTACACTGGAGCACTGGAGCAGGGAGGACACAGGAGGTGGGTGAATAAGAGGAAATGGCAAGGAGAGCAGGCAATCCCAGGCTGAAGACTGGGGGCCACAGCCTCTAGGAGTTGGGAGCCACAAAGACAATTGAGAAAAAATACAGGGTTACAGAAAGGTGATGCCTAGCAGGGAAGGAGGGGGATCTTCTCTACTGAGGACCCAGCAATCTGACCAGGGTTGGGGAAGGGCCTGGGACTAGCGCTGGGCTTCGGGGAAGGGTCAGACTGCCCTAGGCTGTTTCAACCAATTTATTCCCTGTGTAAGTCAGCTTTCTGTCGCTATAACAAATACCTGAAACTATCAACTTATAAAAAGCAGAGGTTTATTTTGGCTCACAGTTTTGGAAGTTCTAGCCCATGAATGGTTGGCCCTGTTGCTTTGGGCCTGGGGCAGGGCTGCATGTCGTGTGGGAGCACATGGTGGAATAAAATCATTCACTTTATCACCAGAGGAGCAAGAGAGTATGGAAGGGACTGGAGTCCCTCAGTCCTCTTTGGAGGTGTTCCCCAAGTGATCTAAAGACCCCTGACTAGGCCCTACCCCTTAAAGATCTCACCACCACCCAAAAGCTCCATGGGCTAGGGACCAAGCCTTTAACACATACATAGGCCTTGAGGGGGCCCTGCAGATTTCAACTACAGCACTCCCCTCTACACACCTGCAGGCTTTAGTCCTCTTTGCCCTATGGCACCCCTTCACGGCTACCTCCTCTTCCATGCAGTGCCCAGCATGGCACCCCAACATCACCAGTCTCGGCCAGAGCTTCACATGCAACGATCTATCCCAGAATGTGCTCACCTGCCCACCCTTCAATGAAGCATATCACTAACTCCTCTCCCACAAACACACCCCTCCCCAAGGACCCCTCTTTAAACTCTGGGTACTACCCCTCCATGAAGTGGGATCTTTTTCTGCTCCTGCACTAGAATGTGTGTGTGTGGCACGATTCACATTCCCGGACATTTTTATGAGTTGAAGTCACTCCATCGTTTTTTATGTATGTCTTCCCTCAACAAGTACATGATCAGCCTGGTATAGGCAGGGGCTGATCCTCTGCCCAATCAAGTTCTTCCTGACTACCCGCTTCCAGGGGCCTCTTTCCTGCCTCAGATCCTCACTGCCCATTCGGATACTGGAACTAGCTTGCATGGATGTTTGCTTCCCATTCATTCCTTCACTCATTCCCTCATTTATTCTGTAGGGTAGATGACAGTGGGCCTGGACACCCACCTCACTGACTTGAGTGAGTCTCTGGACAACTCCTCACTGCAATTGCCTCCTGTTTAGGACGGCACAAGGACCCATCTGTCAGTGTTTGTGGATGCATTTACATCATCCCAGGTGCCAAAGCCAAGGGACAGGTGACCAGTGACTGAATTAGCATTCTTTGAGAACATACATGACCCACATGGTCGACAGGGCAGCAGACAGACTCATAAGCCCTGGTATTTGCCACCCCCCCCCTCCTTTTGCTCCTTTTGCCATCTCATTCCCTTTCCTGCCCCCCTGGACCTACCTTACAGTGGGCACAGAGTAAACATTCACAGATAACTGTCTGTTCTGGGACACTTGGCTCTTGTGGGCCTGGAGTTAGTCACCAGAAGGTCCTGGACCTGAGCCAGCCATTGGCCATTCCCACTCCCTGCCTGACCTGGAATCACAGGGCAGGAGGTGACTGCAGCAAGGCAGTGACAGGCCATCTTCGCAGAATGTTCACTGGCATTGTCAGCCTCTTTGGCCTGGAGTGGCAGCAGCAGTCCCAGCCCTTCCATGGGCAGTGGTATAGGTGCCCCGGCATCCACCCAACATCTCACCTATCAGATGGCCCCTCTACCAGCCTTAAGATCTTTCTCTTGGGGTCTGAAGAAGCCCAGCCAAGCTCAGACCTGCCTCTTCCAAGAAGCTAGGTGCCCGAGTGCATTTGGTGCTCTCAGCCAGGTAATTGGCTCCAGGATTCCAACTCAACCATCTAAAATTAATCCTAGTATCATGAGGAGGACAGCACAGGACTAGGACACATGACCCCTGGGCTCTGTGCTCAGCAATGCTGGTAACTAGCTGAGCAACTGGGGACAAGGTACTTTCTTTACCAAGCCTCCCTCTTCCTTGCAAGCTGCAGGGTGTGTACCTGCCCGCTGAGCTATCCTCCAGGTTCAAAGGTGAGTGCTACTTGTGTACTGGGATCAATGAGGCCTTTCTCAACCAGCTTCCAGCCAGAAAGTCCTTCCCCAAATCCAACCTCCTCCTGCAAAATAAAGTCACTCCTTTTCTGTCAACCTCTGGGTTAGAAGCAAACCTTCCCTGAAATGAGAGAGCTCTCATTTCACTGTTGTAGCCAAGAGTTGGATGAGGAGTTAGTGCTAGACCAGAAAGAAAAAAGGATGAGTTTAATATAGCTGGTTCCTTTCATCCTTCAGAACTCAGACTAAATGTCACCTTTTCAGAAAGATTTTTCCTGACCACTATCCAAACCAGGTCTCCCCAACACTATGATACACACCCATTTTTCTCTATCACTGCATCATTCACACTCTGTTGATTTCATCTACAGCAATAACACTCTCTGTAAGTTATTATTTGTTTAATATTTGACACCATATTGGTTTTTTATTGCTACTATAGCAAGTTATCACAAAAACAGTGGCTTTAAACAAGGCAAACTTATTTTCTTGGAGTTCTGGAGGTCAGAAGTCTGAAACCTGTTTCACTGGACTAAAGGTTTTGGCAGGCCTCCATTCCTTCTGGAAGCTCTAGGGGAGACACATTTCTTCACTTTTCCACCTTCGGGAGGCTGCATGCACTTCTAGGTTCATGGCCTTCCTCCCTCTGTAAACCAGCCAATGTAGCATCTTCATATATCTCTTCCCTTCCCTTCCCTTCCCTTCCCTTCCCTTCCCTTCCCTTCCCTTCCCTTCCCTTCCCCTCCCCTCCCCTCCCCTCCCCTCCCCTCCCCTCCCCTCTCCTCTCTTCTCCTCTCTCTCCCCTGCTTTTATAGTCACATCTCCTGTAATTCTGACAATCTTTTAAAGACACTTGTGATTACATTAGGTCTTCCTGAACAGCCCAGGATGATGTCTCTCATATCAAAATTCATAAGGGCATATAGTTCTATGAATTAGGACAAGGACATCTTTGAAAGCCACTATGCAGACTACCACAACCTCCCCCATTGGAACATAAACTGCAAGAATTTACAGATTTTGTCAGTCTTTTTTTTTTAATGGAATTTTCAATGCAAAAACACCATAAATGATCGAAAGAATTATGAAAGAAGGAAGTACAAATCATATGGTAGAAGGAGTGGTTCTTGTCCCTGTCATCAACGCAGGTGAACAAAGTACTGTTTAGGATTCTTTGTCTTCCTTCTGCAAACAAGCCAGTGTGCCCTAGGAAATGTGATCTTGAAGATGGAATGTGACGGAGGACAGGGTTCTGGCAAGGAGAAAACTGCTATGCAACACTGGGGAGGATCTCTGGGCATCCTGGAGGCCGAGCCCAAAGCAACTCACCTGCTATATAACTTGACAAGATGTGCCAATGTCCAGCTCCATGATTCCTGACATCCCAGCCATGGTGAAATCACAAGGAATGCATGCAAAACTGTCCCACATCTAACAGGAAAACTCATAATCTGGCATCCAAAAAAATACAACCATAATGAAGAACAAAATTGATCAATTAAAATCAACTCAGAACTGGCATAGATGTTAGAATTAGCACTCCATGATATTAACCCAGTTACCATGACAGTTTTTTCTATGCTGAAAACAAAAATGTAGATACCAAAAAAAAAAAAAAAAAAATCCAACTGAATATGTATGTGTGTATATGTATGTGTACCAGCAATTAAACCCAGGGGCACTTAACCACTGAGCCACATCCCAAACCCTTTTTATTTTCTATTTTAAGATAGGGTTTTGCTAAGTTGCTGAGGCTTGCTTCAAACTTGCATTCTTCCTGCTTCAGCCTCCTGAGCTGCTGGGATTACAGGCATGCGCCAATGTGCCTGGACCAAGTTGAATTTATAGAAATGAAAATTCCAATATATAAAATGGCAAATACACAAGGTAGAATTAATAGCAGATTAAGCACTGCAGAAGAAGATATTAGTAAAATTTAAAACAGCAAAAGAAAAAAATGAAACAGAAAACAGAATTTTTTAATGAATAGAGCATCAGCAAGCTGTAGAACAACTTCAATATAGACATATTACACATTCACACACACACACACGTCTGTGTGTGTGTGTGTGTGTGTGTGTAATTGAGTCTTCAAGGCAAGAGAGGCAGAAAAACATATTTGAATAATGGCCAATAATTTTTCAAATTTGATGAAAACTATAAATTGACATATCCAAGAATTTGCAAGAACCCCAAGCACAAGAAACAGGAAGAGAACTACAGCAAGGTTCATCAAAACCAAACTGCTCAAAATCAGTGATAAATCCTAACAGAAGGACAAGAAGTGCTATGTACAAAGGGACAAAGAAAAAGGTGAGACACCCACTCTCACAAGGCCAAGAAGAAGACCAAGGAGGAATACTTTAAAGTACTAAAGGAAAAACAAGGGTAACTCCAGAATTCTGCACCCAAGAGAAACATCTTTCAAAAACAAAGCAACACAGAAACTTTTTATATATTTTTAAAAGCTGAAATAGACCCACACTATAAGAAATATTGAAGGTCATCCATTCTGGGGAAGGAATATCTTCCAGACACCAGAGGAAAATATGGGTCTGCACAAAAGAATGAAAAGAATCCAGAAATGATAACTGGGTGGTAAATATGCTTCCCTGTTGCTTAAATATCTGTATAAAATAATTCATTAAACAAAAACAATGGCAATAGAGTACAAAATTAATAACACAGGTAAAAATGAGTGATGTTAATAACACAAAAATGGAAGGGATACTACTGTTATACCATATTTTAAATGGCATAATATTTCTTGATAGTAAACTATGATGAGATAAAGGTATTATAAGCCCCAAAATAGCCAATAAAATAAAATAATTTTTCAGTTAATAAAATAAAATGAAATCATTTTAAGAATCAAGAATAGAGATTTTAAAAAATGAGTGGAATCTTAGAGACATATGAAACTCTTAAGGTTTGGATCTTGAATTTCCCCTAAAACCTCATGTGTCGAAGTCTTGATTTCAAGGCAGCAATGTCCACAGAAGGAACTCTTTGGAAGTATTGGATCATAAGGACTCTGACTTCATCAATGGGCTCATCCATTGATGATTAATAATTTGAGGACATTATAATGAGGTGTAGACACTAGGTGGTGGGGCCTAGTTAGAACAAGAAGGTCACTGGGGCATGTCATGGGAGGGTACACCTAGTCCCTGGTCGCTTCCCCTTCTCACTCCGCTTCCTGGCCACCATGACCCCAGTCGCTTTCCTTGTTGTTTGAGTCATATCCTTTTAGGATTGCTAAGTGTCTCTTAATAGATTAACTCTACTATTATTGTATCATGACTTTTTCTATCTCTGATAATTTTCCTTGCTCTGAATTGTACTTTACCTTTAGTATAATGACTTCTGCTTTCCATAGATTGTCTACCATGCTGAAGTCTAAAGAAGTAAAATCATGTGATCACAGCAATCAAAACAGAAAAAAACACTTGGGAAAATTTCATGTCCATTTATAATTTTTAAAAATCTCAGAGAAATTGTAAAGTAGAAAACTTCCTTCTTTAAATAAAAGAGTGCAAAAAAATCCTATAATTAACCAGTAGCATTATACTAAATTGTAGGCAAGTAAATGCTTTCCCCCAAAATTGAATATAAAGAAAGGCTCTCCACTCCCAACACTCTCAATCAACATGTGACTGGAAGCTCTTAGCCAGTGTAATAAGGCAAGAAAAGGAATTAAACTACATATGCATTTGGAAAAGAAAGAAAGAAAATTCTCTATCAATGACATGACCAACTATGTAGAAATCCCAAGGATTCTACAAAAAACTCTTAGAATTAATAAGCTTAGTAAGATTATAGTGTGTAAGATATACAAGTCAATTATATTTCTATGTACTAGAAATAAACACATGGGAATCAAAATTAAAAATACAATACCATTTAAAATAACTTATGAAAAGGAAATACTTAGTTGTAAATCAAACAAAACATGTACAGTACTTACATGTTAAAAACTACTCATGTTGATGAAGTCAATCAACTAGATCTAAGCAAATGGTAAGACGTCAGTGTTCATGGACTAGAAGGCTCAACAGAAATGAATAAAAATATTAATTCTCCCCAAATTAATACATTGTGTTAACAGAATTTCTACCAAAATCCTAGTAACATTTATATAGGTACAGAAAAGACTATTATAAAATTTATATTGAAAGATAAATGAACGAGAATAGCTTTAATTTTAAAAAAGAAGAGGAAAGAATCAGCCTACTTGATTTCTACACTAATAGAGCTATAATAATCAAGTCTGTGTGATATTGGCAGAGAGATAGACACAAAGATAAATGGAACAGAAAAGAGAATCCAGAAATAGATCCACACAAATATGCTGAATTGATTTATGACAAAGGTGCAAAAGCAATTGAATGGAGGAAAAATAGCCTTTTCAACAAATGGTGTTGGAGACATTGGACATCCATAGGCAAACAAAAAGAGCCTTGACCTAAATCTTACACCTTATACAGAAAGTAATTGAAATGGATCACAGAATTAAATGTGAAATGTAAAACTACAAAATATTTAGGGGAAAAGGGGAAGAATAACTAAGGCTAGGCAAAGAGTTCTTAAACTTGATACTAAAAGAAGGTTGAAAAAGGAAAATTTGATAAATTAAATTTAATTAAAAAAAATCTTTTGCTCTTCAGAAGACTTTGTAAAAGGATTGAGAAGAAAAACTACAGAGTAAGTATGTCTACAAAGTACATGTGTAACAAAGGACCCTATCTAGAATATATGAAGAACCTTCAAAACTTAACGGTTAAAAAAAATCCAATTAGAAAATAGGCAAAAGACATGGAGAGGCATTTCCCCATTGAGGATATACAGATAGAAAACAAGCAAATGAAAAAATGTTCAACATCATTACCCTTTAAGGATATGCAAATTAAAACTACAGTGAAATATCACTACATACTCATTGAAATGGCTAAAACTGTCAAAAATGGCTAAAATTGAAAAGATAGAGACAATATCAAATGCAGATGATAATGTAGAGAAACTGGATGACTTACACATTACTGATGGATGTGTTCAATGGCAAAACACTCTAGAAACCTGTTTAGCAGTTTTGTTGTGTTTTTAAGCTAGCTTATGAGTACTGTACAACTCAGCAACTGGACTCTTGAGTATTTATCTCAGAGAAAGGAGGACTGTTGCTCACACAAAAATCTGTATATGAATAGGAGCCATATTCATAATAGTTATAGGCCAGAAACAATAAGATGTCTTCCAGCAAATGAATGGTTAAATAACCATGGTAGATCCATACCATGGAACACTACTCAGCAACAAAAAAGAACAAACCCATTCCTTCAGGGAATCATGGTGGGTGAAAAAAAGCCAGTCCCAAAAGTTAGACACAGCACGATGCCATTCATGTAGCACTCTTGAAATGACAAAATTGTAGAAATGAAGAATAGATTAGTGGTTGTCAAAGCCTAAAGAGGAGTGGGTGTGGCTGTAAAAAAAAAAACAAAAAAAAAACATGAGGGATCCTGTGGCAATGAAACTGTTTTGCGTCTTGATTGTGTGTCCTACACGCTGTGATAGTGTATTCAAATTGGGAGAAACTGATTAAAAAATACATGTGACCTCTCTGAACTATTTCTTGAAAATGTATATAAATTTGAAGATAACTGCAATTATGTCAAAATAAAAATTTCATTAAACATTGTTTCTAGGGGCTGGGGTTGTGGCTCAGCGGTAGAGCACTCTAGGTCTAGCATGTGCGAGGTCCTGGGTTCAATCCTCAGCATCACATAAAAATAAATAAATAAATAAAGTATTGTGTCCAACTACAACTAAAAAATAAAAATAAATAAATAAACATTGTTTCTAAGCTGGATGCAGTGGCACATGCCTGTAATCCCAGCAGCTCGGGAGGCTGAGGCAGAAGGATTGCAAGTCAAAGCCAGCCTCAGCAATGGAGGGAGGCCCTAAGTGACTCAGTGAGACCTTGTATCTAAATAAAATATTTAAAAAGGCCTAGGGATGTGGAACAGTGGATAAGCATCCCTGGGTTCAATCCTTAGTACCAAAAAATAAATAAATAAATATTTATTTCTAAGACAACAAATACAATGACCACATATTGTATGACTCCATTTATATGAAATGTCCAGAATAGGCATATCTATAAAACATAAAAATGATTGCTTAAGGTTGAAGGTGGGAGGAAAAAGGAATGGGAGTGGCTGCTAATGGATATTAAATTTTCTTTAAGGATAATAAAAATGTTTTAACACTAGATTATGTAATAGCTGCACAATTCTAAATATACTAAAAACCATTGAACTGTACATTTAAAATGGGTGAATTTACACTGGGTAACATGTCTCAATAAAACTGTTAAAAAGAAAGAAACAAAGCCAGAGTGGTTGTGTTATATCAGACAAAGTAAACTTCAGTGCAAAAAAAAAAAAAAAAAAAAAAAAAAAAAATATATATATATATATATATATATATATATATATATATATATATATATATATATATAAAACTAGGGATTTTTCTGTTATTTCATAATGAAAAGGATATTAATTTGTTAAGAGGACATGCATCTTTAAATATTTATGTATCTAATAAGAAACTCAAATGACATAAAGCAAAACCGGATAGAACTACAAGAAGTAGTGGACAAATCTATAATTACAGTAAAAGATTAAATTATATTCATGTGATTCTTAATGACAAGTACATAAAATGTCCTTAAAAATGCCTCATTAGGCAATTTTGTCCTTGTATGAATATCATAGCATGTACTTACACAAACCTAGATGATATAGGTCAATCACTCATGTGGCTGCTTCATCCAATCAAGATGCTGTAAAGACAGAGATGTTTGACATTGTTGCCAGCCTAACACAGAATACTGTTTTACAGTAAATTATTTTTATGTAAACAGAAGTAGTACGCTCTAAAGTAATGAGGAAAAGTACAGTGCAATAAATACATAAGCCAGTAACATAGTCACTTATTCTCATTACTAAGTATCATAAAGGATATATGTGTTATACCTTTATGCACCTGGCAGCACAGGGGGTTTACCTGCACCAGAATCAACACAAACACGTTTAATGCATTGCACTATAACTTTATGCTGCTAAAATATCACTGAGTATTTTTCAGCTTCACTCCAGTCTTATGGGACCACCATCAAAACATGGTCCATCATTGACCAAAACATTATTTTCTTATTGCTTCTAAGTTATGCAGTGCATGACTTAGTAATTGTTATGACAAGTAGGCAAAAAATAATATAAAAGACTTGAACAGCAGTATCAAACAAATTGGCCCTATTGATACTATAGAACTCTCCATCCAACAATAGCATAATGCAAATTGTTTCAAGTGCACAAAGAAAGTCTCATAAGATGGAACATATTTTCTATGACAAACAAGTTTTAGTAAATATAAAAGTTCAGCAAGACTAACTGTTTTCTCAATTTAACTTGATGAAATTGGAAATTAATAACAGAAGTATCTCTGGAAAATCTCCAAATACTTGGAAAATAAATAGCATACTTCTAAATAACTCATGGATCATGAAGAACTCAAAATGGAAATTAGGAAGTATTTTTAGCTGAATTAAAAAAATAAGACACAGCCTAATCAAAATTGTGGGAAGCCACTAAAGCAGTACTTGGTGGAGGAAAGAGGGTTTCATAGCACTAAATGCCTGTGTTAGAAAATAAGGAATGAGAAAATCATCAAATCAGATAATTTAACCTCCACCTTAAGAAACTTAGAAACTAAGAGCAAATTAAGCAGTAGAATAAAACTTACTCATAAATATCAGAACAGAAGTCAATAAAATGAAAAACAGAAAAAATAAAGAATATCAATGAAACCAAATTTGCTTTTTTGAGAATATCAATAAAATCAGTAAATCTTTAATCAAGCTGATCAGTAAAAATGAAAAGGAAACACAAATTACCAACATAAATAATGAGAAACACTGCAACTGTACAGATCCCACATTGAACAATAATATGGGCATATCCTAAACAACTGAATACCAATAAATGCTGCAACTTAGAAAACTGAACTGAAAAATAGGAATTACCAACTCTAACTCTCACTAAAGAAGAAACTGATAACCTAAAACAATTTATATCTATTAAAGAAATTAAATTTAAAGTTAAAAATCTTGTAACAAATATAGGTTAATCACTCATGTGCCTGCTTCATCCAATCAAGATGTTGTAAAGACAGAGATGTTTGACACTGCTGCCAGCATAACACAGAATACTGTTTGGCAGTAAAATATTTTTATGTAAACAGAAGTATACTCTAAAGTAATGAGGAAAAGTATAATAAATACATAAGCCAGTAACACAGCCACTAAATATAAAGACCAATTTGGTTCATTGGTGACCTCCACCAAATATTTAAAGAAAAACAGTACTAAATTGTAATTGCTATTCTAGATAACTGAAGAGAAGGAAATACTTTCCAATCCACTCTATTAGGCCAGTGTTACCCGTACATTGGAATCAGAAAAGATAGTACAAAAAAGAAAGCTATGCATCAATATCTTAGATGAAAGTATTCTAAACAAAATTTTAGGAAGTTAAATCTTATAATATGAAAAAAATGTGAAAAAAAATAATAATTATGACTTAGTATGATTGAATCCAAGAATGCAAGGTTGGTTTAACACTCAAATTTTGTCAATCTAATTCACTGTAGGAACAGATATTAAAAAGAAAACCCACATGCTATCAAGAGATGTCATAAAGCATTTGATAAAATTCAAAATCCATTCAAGACAAAAAATCACACCAAAATAAGAATAGAACTTTCTGAACCTGATAAAAAGCATCTCTAAAAAAGAGTCATGCTTCCCCCTACATACAGCACCAAAATTAAGAATAACAAGGATTTCCTCTTGTTTAATATCACACTGAAAATCATAGACAGTATTAGGAGTAAAAATAAAATAAAAGATATCAACATTGGAAAAGAAGGAGAAAAATTGTCTTTATTCACAGACATGATTGTTCATATAAAAACCCAATAGAATTTCTAAAAAATACTAGACTAATAAATGGGCTTATCAAGGTTAAAATATCTGAAATAAATATGCAAAAATCAATCGATTTTCTGTACTAACAATGAAAAATCAAAAGCAGAGATTAAAAAAACTATATTTAAAATAGCATCAAAAGTAAAATATTTAAAGCAAAATATCCCAACATTTTAAAAGACAAACACAACAAAGAGGGAAATATTGCTGAGGGAAAATTTTTAGGTACTTCAATAAACAGACATGTATACCCTCTTCACAAGTTAGGAGATTCAATATTGTTAAAATGTCAATTCTTTCCAGACTCATCAGTAGATTCACTGCACTGTAACTAACAACTCAATATGCTTTTTAGAAGAAATTGACAAACTTATTCTAAAATTTTTTATGAAAATTCCAAAAAAAAACCCTTAAATAGACAACAAAACATTGATAAACAACATCAAAGTTAGAGGGTTAGCACTGCCTGCTTTTAAGAGTTATTATAAAGTTGTACTGATCAAAATTGTGAGACATAGGTAGAAAGACTAAATAAATAGGGCTATGTAGCAAGTTTAGAAATAGACTTAAATATGTTACATACACATACACACACACACGTTGATTTTTGATAAATTTTAAGGACAATTCAGAGGAAAAAGTTTCATCTGTTCAGCTGAATGTTTTAGAGCATGTGGATATCCACATGCAAAACCACAAATTTTTAATCTATTCCAGAGACAATCTATAAAAATTAACTGAGAAGGGTACATAGATTAAAGGTAAAATCCAAAACCTTAAAACTTCTAGAGGCAACCATAAGAGAACATCTTCATAATCTTGGGTTAGGCAAAGAATTATTAGCTACAACTGTATAAAAGAGCAAGTTGGTAAATTGAATTTCATCAGCATTTTAAACTCCTGCTCTTCAAAGACCCTGCTAAGAGAATGAAAGGAGAGGCCACAGACCCAGAGAAACTATATCCACATCATCTATTTAATGAAGGATTTGTATCTATAATATATAAGTACCTCTCAAAACTCAAAAATAAGAACATAAATAACTCAATTTAAAATGAGTAAAAGGTTTGACTTCACCAAAGAAGATATACAGATAAAAAAGAAGCATATGAAAAGATATTCAACATCATTATACATCAGGGGATGGCAAATTAAAACCACAGTGAGATACTGTACATCTCTTGCAATGGCTAAAATCCAGAAGTCTGAACACAGTAAATGTTGCCAAGGGTATGAATCAGTTGGAATTCTCATACATTCTTGGGAAATATAAAATGGTGCAACTAACTTGGAAAGCAGTATGGCAGTTTCTCAAAACTTGAAACAACCACCTAGTACACGATCCAGTCATTTCTCTCTTAGGATTTTACTCAAGAGAAGTGAAAGTGCATACCCATAGCAAGACTTGTACACAAATGTTCACAGCAGCATTATTTGTAATAGTCCCAAATTGGAAATATCCCAAATGTCCATCAATTGGTGAATGGATAAACAAACTGTGATATATTCACAAAATGAAATACTATCAAAAATGAAAAGGAATGAACTATTGATATATACTACAACACAGATGGATCTCAAAATAATTATGCTGAGTGAAAGAAGGCAGGCAGAAAGAGTGCAGACTGTATGCTTCCTTTTATATAATTGTAGGAAATGCAAATGAATCTATAGTGACAGAAAGCAGATCAGGAGTTGCCTAGGGATTGGGGGTGGGATGCAAGAGGGATTTCAAAGGGGCACAAAGAAATTTTAGGGGGTGATGGATATGTTCATTATCTTGCATATACATATGTCAAAACTCATCAAATAGTACACTTTAAATATGTTCAGTTTATTGTATGCCAATTATGTTTTAATAAAATGAAAATAAGAGGAAAAAGGTTCGTGAAGATGTATGGGAGCAGTACAGGAGAGCTCTCTCTCCCTGAACCTAACTTCCCAGTAATGGCCTGGGGGTGATGGAGGGTGAGGGGGAGAGAGATAGAAAGAGAAAGAAGGAGAGAGGCAGAGAGAGTTAGAAGATGGAAGACACGGGTACTTTGGCCATCCCCAGAGCATCAAGTTGCTTTCCTTTACTTCTTATCCACTACCCTGCTCTCTTGCCTTTGCCTGTGTATTAAATCGATGAGTGTCACAGTTAGCAGGTACCTGTGAGATGGTGAAGTCGTGCAAGAGGCAATAAACATTTGATGAACACTGTAGTAGTCCAAGAAATGGAACCAATCAGTGCTTTATATATAAAGGGGTGGGTTAGATATTGGCTCACACAGTTATGGAAGCTGGATGCCCCAAGATCTGCAGTTGGCAAATGGGGGACCCAAGAGAACTGAGAGTATAAGTTCCAATCTAACAGCAGATGTCTCACGTCCCAGTTCAAGACAGTTGGGCGGAAGTTTCCTCTTCTTTAGCATTTTTGTACTATTCAGATCTTCAATTGATTGGATGAGGCCCATGACATTAGGGAGGGCAATCTGCTTTACTAGTTTACTGATTTAAATGTTAATTTCATCCAGAAACACCAGAATCGCGTTTGGATAACTATCTGGGCACTTCATGGCCCAATCAAGTTGATACATAAAATTAACTATCACACTCACCCAGGGAACTCGTTTTAAACACATGGGCAGGGTGAGGGGAAGTAACAAAACACTTGGGACCAGCAATAGCCAGGAGCCATTTCCCTTATTAGGCTAATGGTATCTGGGAGGGAGAAGTCACCAGAACCTGGAATCTTGAGAACTGTCAGAATGGAACATAAGATTGGAGCAGACAAACCATAGCCCAACCAGAAGAGACCGAGGAAAATAAGTAACTTAACCTCATTCTTCTCCTGCCAGCCAGTCTCTATATGGGTTCTTCCAGTTAGCCAGGCACAAGTAAAGGATTCCATTAATGTAGTCTATTATGGTTTGGATCTTAAATACTTCCTACAGGATATGTGTTGTAGGCTTGATTTCCCCTGATGATGGTTCTGTTGTGAGTTGGTGAAACTTAAAGGAGGTGAGGCCTACTGGAAGGAAGTTAGGCCACTGGGGACATGCCCTTGAGAGGGATATGGAACACTGGCCCTTTCCTGTTTCTTTGATTCCCAGCCACCAGGAAGTTAACAATCTTCCTCTATCATGCATTCATGACACCATGATTTTATCCTGTGCCACAGGCCCAAAGCAACAGGAAAAAGCAACCATGGACTGAAACCATGAACCAAAATAAATTTTTTCTTCCTTTTAAGTCAATTTTTCTCAGGTAATTTGTCACGGTGATGGAAAGATAACACAGAGTCCATATAGGTCAGCCTTTTGGGGTCCAGAGCAGGGCAGAGAAAGATGGAGAGGTCAACGAGAAATATACAGTGCACCTCATTGGAGATGAGGACACTAGTCTAAGATCACTAATTTAACAATTAGAAGAGATAGAACCAAACTGGCTTTTCTGAGTCCTAAATTCTCCTCTGCCCCTCTTTCTGGCTGGCCTGTTCCTTTCTTCCCCTAAAGTGGGTGTATGAGAAAGTCTTTCATGACTGTGACCAAAATACCTGAAAGGAATAACTCAGAGAAGGAAAAGTTTATTTGGGTTTCATGCTTTCAGTCCATGGTAGGCCAACTCCATTGCTCTGGGTCCAAATGAGGCAGAACTTCATGGCGGAAGGGTCTGGTGGAGGAGTGCTATTCAATTCATGGAAGCCAGGAAACAGAGAGAGAGGGGGGAAGGGGAAGGAGTCAGAAGGAAGAGGAATCCTTTCAGGGCACAGTCCCCATGACCCACTCCCTCCAGCCATGCCACATCTGCCTATAGCTACCACCCAATTCATTCAAACCAAAAGGGATTGATTAATCTACAGCTCTCACAGTCCAATCATTTCACCTCTGAACATCGCCACAGTAACACAGGAGATTTTTTAGGACACTTCATATCCAAACACTAACATTCCACCCCTGTTCCCCAAAAGTTCATGCCTATCTCATAATACAAAATGTCCACCTCCAAGGATCCCATCGTCCTAGCAGTTCCAGCATTACCAAAAAGTTCAAGTTCAAAGTCTCTTCTGTGACTCAAGGCAAATTCTTGGCTATGAACCTCTGTAAAAATCAAAAGCAAGTTACATACATCCAATATATAGCAGCACGGAGTAAACATTCCCTTTCCAAATGGGAGGAATAGGGTATAGAAAGAAGGGATAGAACAAAAACAAGAGCAAAACCCAGCAGGACAAGCAGGTCCCTAACTCCATCCATAATTCCAAATACAGCATCTGAGACACATGGCCCCATGATGTGCTCTCCAAAAGGACTGGGCATCCCTGATGTTTAGCCTTGTAGATGCAGTATACTGTGTTCTCCTCTAGCCTGGCTGTCTCCATGACCAACAGCTTTCCTCAGCAGACAGTCTACATTTCTGGTATCTCTCTTCATTCCTGGGTCTCCATTCCAGCTTTAGCTTTGCCTTTACAACTTTAAACATTGCCCACTATGGGATATCCTGCAGGGATTCTGACCCTGCTACATTTTGCCTGGCCTCCCAGGCCTTCCTTTGAAATCTCGGTAGAAGCCTCCATGACCCCTTAACTTCAGCAACCTGCATTCCTGCAGAACCAGCACCATGTGGATGATGCTAAGATCTGCTGCCAACTCACTCAGTAGCTGAGCTCCCTGGAATCACAGCTTCACTGGCCTCTGAGTACCTGGGGAGTTCAGTAGAGAAGAGCAAATTTCTAGACCCTGCTATGTAAGTAGGGCACCCCATGGTCTCTTTTCAAGGGAATTTTCCCTTCTACACCTTTGAGAGCATGCAGTTTGTGTGGTCTTGCAAATTCCTGAGATATCTTCAAGCCACCTTTCCTGTTGTCTCTGTGCCAAGTACTTAGCCTCTCTGTGGGGCCTTAATCTCTTTGATAAGCCACCTCTCTTGGCCTCAGTTTTACAAGCACTTTTCTGGTCATAGTAAGCTTTTTAAATCCTTTAGCTCTACTTTCTTTCTTTTTTTTTTCTCTTTGTAGTTGTAGATGAACAGAATACCTTTATTTTATTTGTTTATTTTCATGTAGTGCTGAAGATCGAACCCAGTGCCTCACACATGTGAGGCAAGTGCTCTGCCACTGAGCTACAGCCCCAGCCCTAGCTCTACTTTCTACTCTTGATTCTCACAAGACACCTGGCTTTTTAAAAACTACCAGCAATATCCATGCCACCGACTGAATATAGATTGCCTTGAATTTTTTTCCAGATTAATTAGACCATCACCTTTAAACTAAGCCTCACATAAAGCCTCAGGGTATGGGCAAAATGTAGATAAGTTCTTTGCCAGAATAGAAAATGAATGGCCTCTTATCTAATATCCAATAGAGTCTTTATTTTCCTCTGAAGCCTCAGGAGCACAATCCACATTCTTATCGGCATTCTCATCTTCTGGACTCCGACCAGAATTGTCCATTAAGCTCTGCTTACAACATTCTAAAGCTTTTCCGGCTGGCAACTCTAAGAAATACATAGTGCACCCCATTGGTGCCAGCTCCGAAGCCTTCTGAGCCACGTCATCAGGTTAGTCAGCACTAACCCCAATTCTCAGGCCAATTTCTGTGTTAGCTTTTTGTCACTGTAACCAAAATACCCAACAAGAACAAATCAGAAGAGGAAAAGTTTATTTGGGGCTCACAGTTTCAGTCCATGATAGGCCAACTCCATCACTCTGGGCCTAAGGTGAGGCAGAACATCCTGGCAAAAGCGGGTGGTAGAGGATCCACCACTGAACTCATGGAAGAGGGGAGGAGGGTAGGGGGTGCAGGGAGGATGAACCCCTCCAGGGCACACTCCTCGTGACCACCTCCTGCAGCCCCACCCCAACTGCCTACAGTTACACTCAATTAGTCCATTCAAACTAAGATAAACGGATCTCATAGCTCTCACAGGCTGATCATTTCACCTCCAGAGACACCAGGCTCCTTCCTGCCTCCAAGCCCTTGAACAGCACTTCCCTCTGCCAGGGTTACCCTCCTTGTCACTCTTCACTGGATTCACGACTCACTTTCCTTCTCCTAGACACCTCAAGTCCCCGCCCCCATTTAAATTCTGCCCTTTATTCTTCAGGCCCCCTATTCATTTCCTTCATAGTCCACTGAGTATGGGAATTAGAAGGGCTACCTTTTGTTTAATAACTGTCACCCCCACTGGCTTTTAAATTCAATTAGGGCAGGAACTGTGTCTATTTTGCTCACCACTATAAACCCAAAGCTTCACACAGTACCTGCCACATAGGAACTGATCAATAAATCGTTGTTTAGTGAACGTAATACCTGCCTCTGTGACAAATCTTGAACCTGAGCAAGAGAAAGAGTAGATATGAGGTGTCGAGAAATGCAAAGAAGCCAGGACTTCTTAGTAAAGATTTGGGGAGCACCTCTCTGCTTTATAGAACACCGCCCCCCATTACAGATCCAAAGCTTTGGATTTAGAATAATTAAACCTTTTATTTCCTTGAGAAAATGGCAATCCCTTCAGCAAGAGTAGAGCTTTTAAGGACATCAGTTACTTTTACCTTAGGGTGGATGAGTTTATTGACTCCTTTGATCCTTTAACTGGAACAAGAAAGAAAGGGGCCCAGGGGGGAGGGGAGAAAGGGCCACCAAGAAGATTAATAAAAAAGATGGTGGAGAGTGAAGAGGGAGGGCAGGCCCTGCCTGGATGCACTGAGGAGGTGGAGTCTCCAGCCTTGAAGATTCATTCGGCCCCTTGAAGAGCATCACCTCTAGTTGCCAGGTGCTCCGGGAACATGTCTCCTAATCCTCACAAACCCCAAGAGCCACAGGAATATTCTCCATAGCACCCGAGAGGCCCTCAAGGCTCAGGAAGGCAGTGACTTGCCCACAATTGCAGCTCGATGCAGTGAGGTGGAGTTGGAACCTTGGTCTCTCTGAGATGACAGGTTTTCTCCTCTAACTTGACAATTCCTTCCAAAAATCATGGAGAAAGACATAAACTTCATCCTCCCTGAAGCAGAAGGACGGGATGGCTCCAGCCCAACATTTCCTTGGAGAACAATGGAAGTCACAAGCTGAGAACCCAAAATATTTAATAACAATAGCAAGAACAATCATAATAAAAGTACCAGTAGTAATAGTCAAAGCAGGTGCTTATGAAGCCCTAGGGCCAGGCGCATATTGAGTGCTTTCCACATATCCTCCCATTTATCCCTTACATGGACTCTTCATCAGGGTCTTTATTATCCTTGTTTTACAGAGGAAGAAGCCACAGTTCAGGGAGGTTAAGTACTCCCCCAAGTTACACAGCTGGTAAGTCAGGAGGCAGACCCCAGAGTTCAAGCTCTGAGTCTGCTCTACCCCATGCATGGAGCTCAGCCCCCCCAACTCATCCTCAGATGATGCTCTTTCTCTGGGGGAGCTCCTTTACCCCTCCCCAAACAGCTGCCCACCACCTGAGGCGCATGGGGGGCCCTCCTCGCCTCCCCTGCACCACCCCACAGCCATGTGGGCAAACACCCTGCTTCTCCCCAGGCAGGGGACGCCCGATTTGCATAACTTAATTAAATTCTGCATTCTCGTTTTCAGAGGAGCAGGCCTATGAAGGATGCTGAGTGCATGGTCTTAAGGCAAATCAACGCGGATGATGAAAGAGCCTATTTCGGTTAAGCAAATTATGAGGAGGCGGGCGATGTCCTCACTCTAATAATTTCCCGTGAATTATTTATATGGAAACTGCAATTACATCGGGCAAAACAGTGTTGTGTGCATAAAGCTCACTTAATTACCCAACCACCTGTTGGGACACAGGGTCCTGCGCCAGCCTGTTTCTTCCCCCAACAGTTCCTTTCTCTGGGAGAGCAGGGGACCTGGGGACTTGAGGCAGGAGGGGCTGTGAGGAAAATCATGGCTGCAAAGAGAGGAGGCACATTCTGGGCTTGCAGACCTGGGCCCCCCATCCTGGCTGCCTCTGTTCCAGGCTGAAACTACACTTCCCATTCCCTAGGGCCAGTAGTGGCCCCTGGCCAGGCAGAGCCCCTACCTTGTTCCTAAAAGGGCATGGAAAAGCAAGAAGTGAGAAAGAAGACGAGAGGAAGAAAGAAACAAGCCCCACACCCTTCCCTACAAACCCTTTAACCGAAGCAAACGAGACTCCTTTCATCAGTGCCCGGTTGTTTAACTGGAAATGAGGGTTGCCATGGCAACCATCCTGTCACATAGTATTTCTTACCACTTGCCAGCGGGAGAGGCGTTGATGTGTAGAGGAGAACCCTGGCTGGGTGGGGAAGGTCGGGAGTGGGGGTTGCATTGTTTGTGATCCATTTGCTGAAACACAAGGTCACATAGGCCTGTCCCTAACCTGGGGCATCTCTGTTCATCTCTCCCTTTCCTGGACCATGGGGGAGGGGCCTGGGGATAAACATCTCTTCTACTTAGCCCCCTGGGAGAAAAACATTGTAAATGTCAGAAATGTGATGGAACTGTCAAAAATACATGAAATCGGCGATAGAATAAATGGTGAAACCTACCTTCTTCTTTGTTCTGTGACTGTAAAAATCATGATGTTTTCTTCAAGAAAAAATGAAAACAAAGAAAATTGATGACCCCTGAGAGAGGCTGGACAGGAATCATAAGTGTCTCTCCCAAGATTGGGGAAAGTAGCCCTCCCTTTCCACCAGTACTGCAATCAAGATTGGTCCAGGGCCAGGCAATAGACCTGAGTCTGGTCAAAAGGTGGAAAGAAAGTAAGAACGTCAAGGAAGCTCTGGGCCTGGGGCCCTGGATGTGCCTGTCTAAAAACAGCTTGACATTGGATGTGGCTGGGGACAGGGAATCCAGGGTTCCAGCCTCCATCATCACATACTGCCCTGTGACCTTGAGAAGCTGATTGACAGTAGAAAGTTTTTAGTTAGCTCTCAAGTTCAAATACATGATGGTAATACTCTGATATATTTCACAGTTAATGATACTCGTAGTAGGAGGATAAAATATTAATTGTGTTTAAGTAGTTCCGCATAGAGATAGTTTCCACATATGGAGCACTAAGAATGTGGCAAGCACTAAAGTTGAGCTATATATGTTTATTATGTGTCCCACCTTTTAGACTAAGAAACCAAGACAGATAAAGATTAATTTCTTTCCAGTTCTAGGGATTAACCCAGGGGTGTTTTACCCCTAAACTACACCCATAGCTCTTTTTATTTTTGACTTTGAAACAGGGTCCCACTAAGTTGCTGAGGCTATCCTTGAACCTGTGATCCTTATGCCTCAGCCTCCCCAGTAGCTGGGGTTACAGGTGTGCACCACAGCACACCGTTGGTAGAGGTTAAGCAATATACCTAAACTACAAAGTTAGAAAGCAACAAAGCCTACCTGGAAATCCAGATCTTGCTGACTCAAATTCCATGCTCTTTCTGCTCAGAAGAAGTTTGGAGATCATGATCCAAGTTCTCTGAGAGTCAAGCTCCTGGCCCACATTGCTACTGTAGTTGGTCTCCATCCAGTCTAGGACCGGCTGCTTAACAGAAATGAAATGAAGTGTTTTTTCTCCTTTAAAGATTTACCATGTATAAATGTATGAGAATATTAAAGGCAACAATTAACTTTATTGGAAACCTTATATTCTCCAGCCTCATTAGAGCTGCCAACAAGATCTATTATTAGTATTACTATGCAGATACTGTAATAAAAAGGGTATTTAAAGTGGATAGTTTGGCAATGAAATAAAATAGCTTTTCTCTCTCTTTCTTTTTCTTTTTAAGATATATGTGTGTATCAGAGATGGTCTCGAGCAAGGCAAGAGCCCCATGGGACCTGAGGAATGAAGAGCTCATAAAATTTCCCTTCCCACCATGGCAGACAGCTAGAAGAGTTGGAGGTGGGAGGTGGAGGTCATCAGAGCCCTCCAGCCCCGTGGCAGGCCTGCCTCCAACACCATGTGGAAGAGCGAGATTTCTGCAAAAGAGAAGACCCTGCTCATCAGAGCAGAAATGTTCCAGAGGGTCCAGCTGCTGTCTTTGCACACGGCTGGGTCTAACTGCATCCCTCTTAGCAGCTGCAGTTTCTTTCATCTTATCCTCTCATCTTCAAAATGATGGAAAGCCAGGAACGATTCCTCCCCCGCCCTTCTTTCTCTCTTCCTCTATTTATCCCACATCCCTGCCATGGTTTATGGAAGGTCAGAAACAAGAGGAGCCTTGCCTTTTTAATCCTGGAGTGCCTCCCCTGCTAGCTCAAGCCTTTCTCCAGCCCCTTCTCAACTCAGAATCTTTCTGGATGAAGTGGGAATTTCTCCTGGACCTGCCCAAGGAAGCACCGGTGCTCAGGTTTCCCCACTCCTTGGTGCTTGCTTCCTCAGCACAGCGACGTGCTGCCCTCCTCCCAAGACTATGTGTCCGTCTCTTCCTGCACGGTGACCATCCCAGAGCTCGGTGAGCAGCAAGTGATGCCCCTCACTAAGAACCTGGGATGAGTAAGCCAGGAGGAGCAGCTGGTATCTGATCCTTGGCACACTGGAAGCACCCCCGGTGTTTGGCTGAATGGAAAAGTCTTAGCTTAATTACAAGCTCAGTTCTCATGTGAGGGCTCACGGAGCCAGGCTCATGCTATGATAACTACTCTTTCCCTTCTTACTAATAGGTACCACTTATTGTATGCCAAGTGTTTACTTATTGAATCTCCATCACCATCCTGTAAGGTAGGTACTTTCATTATCTTCATTTTGTAAATGAGGAAGTTGAGACTTGGGCCAGGTGCGGTGGCACATGCCTGTAATCCCAGCGGCTTGGGAGGCTGAGGCAGGAGGATTGCGAGTTCAAAGCCAGCTTCGGCAAAAGCGAGGTGTTAAATAACTCAGTGAGACCCTGTCTCCAAATAAAATACATAATAGGGCTGGGGATGTGGCTCAGTGGGGGAGTGCTTCTGAGTTCCATCCCTGGTACCCCTCCCCCGCTAAAAAAGAAAGTGAGGTTGGAAAGGTAATATACACCCTGTTGGAGGGCAAAGAACCGTCACAGTGCTGAGGCAGCCACAGAGGCCCCATTTCACTGGTTCTTGCAGTCTCACCAGGAAGATTTCTGCCATGTCACTCAGAGTAGCAGATATGAGTTTATTGAAGGGGTATGGGCAAGGGAAGGGGAACATTCTCAAGGGATAGAGGGGGTCCTCTCTCAAGGAGAAGGACAGCACACCCCTCCTGCCTTCCATTTCATTGGGGGCCTCAGAGAAGTTTCCAAAGAAATTTTCCCAGGTCCATCTCTTTTGACTAACAGCAGAATGACATTAGATTTTCAAGGTCCCACTGTGCAGGATGACTCTAGGTCACTTTGGCCCTTACTGACCAGTTCTAATTAGAACATGTTCTTCAGATTTTATAGTTAAGGGAAATTCTTATTTCCCTGAGTTCTGGGATTTGGTCTGTGTAAGGGTCAAAACCCGCAAAAACACACACACACACACACACACACACACACACACACACTTTCAGGATAACTTGTGTTCTTTTTATCAGCGTTTCAGGCCTGCATTTCTCCTGTGGATATCAGGTTGTTTGCTGAGTAATGTAACATCCTGTTGATGTAAGCCAGGTAGGGTTGCAGGTAAATTGCTTTTTTTAAAAAAAGAAAGCATGTGGGGGTTCAGCACAGTGGACCAGGTTTATAAACTATTCCCTTGACTTCATGTTCCCACTGCTCACATCTGTCTGCCCCTATCCTCCCCATCCACACAACATCACCACTGGCCTGGACCTTTGCCATAGTCTTCTAGCTGATCTCCCTCCATCCACCTGGATGCCCTGCAATTCCCTCTCTGCATGGCTTCAAGCTATACACCTGTTGAATTTGCTCTCTTCTTTGTACCCCAATGCCTTTGCACTATTTACTCCCCCCATCTTCTTAAAATGCTCTTCCTCCATATCACCTCTTCACCATCATTTAGATTTCAACTCAGAGAAGACTTACCTCCTCACCTTCTCAATCATGTATAGTCTACATAGTATATCCCCACATCTCCAATATCTGCAATGGTATATAGCACATGGTAAGTGCTCAGTAAATATTTCTTCAATAAATATTGGCAAACTAGCCCAATGTTACATGCTGATGGGGATTGGAGCATGGAGTCAAATTCAGGCCTGTCTTACCCTTGATCACAAAGTATGCTTGTGTGTAGTTGGGTGGTTCAGAGGAAGGAAGAGTGAGATAGGAGCTGCTCAGAAACACTCACAGACAACTCACCAAGAGTCCAGAAGTAAATTCTTCACATGACTCAATTAGAAGACCAGGGAGCAGGAAAGCCAGGTGAGGGGTCACCTACAACCTGGAAGGACAACAAGTTCCAGAAAAGAGGAGAGAAGTGGTGGAGAAGCTGGCCTGGGCACTGTTAAGTCCTGAGGTAACGGGGCTGAAGGCCGGGGCCACCACCATGCTGCTGGGCCATGCGAATCCCAGGCTAGACTTCCAAGACCCATCAATCCTCTCAATCACTATTATTTCCCCTCCCACAGACAGACCTGGACAGGAGGACTCGGGACCACTTCCCAGATTGGCATGTGGTTTGAGGGGTAGGGAGATGAATTCTCTCCAGCTCTGCCAGTGGGGAAGGGGTCTTACTCTGAAATGCTAGTAGTCGGGCCCCTGGGGCTTCTTGTACATGCCATGGTTTCTATAAGATGTTTACTCCCTCACCCATGACCAGGTAAAACTGGAGGTCAGTTTTGCCTTCTCTCTGCAACCAGGGGAAGGCTGTTCTAATACCACTTTTGATTTACACCAATATATCAGACAAGCCCAACACTCAGTTTTACGACTGAGCCAAGTTTTGAGGTGTGGGGAAGTGGAAAGAAAAGAAGATGCTGCCTCTCTCCACAAGAGGAGGCATGTGGTTAAGAGCCAGGACTGGATCCGGACCTCACACACTCATGTCCAGATCCTGATTCAGCAGCTTCCTGCCTGGACAGTTGTTCTAGGCCATCTAAGTCCCAGGCACCCTGTGTGGACATGCGCAATTGTTACCCTGTACCTGACAGCAGTATTATGAAGGAATGGCAAGACACTTAGTGAGGTGTCTGGCATCTGTATGCACAATAAATGGCGGTAGAAATAGTTATTACTGTTGTTATGGGAAACAACCCACAGGTCACATATTAAGAAGGATAAATAAATAAATTCTGGGCTAATGTTTAACAGCCGAGAAGACCGTGATGAAGACATGTCATTGAACAACACTGTGGAGGCAGATTTCTTGGAAAAGATGAGTTTTGAAGTTAGAAGATGATTTAGAATATTAGCCATATTATCTCAGTGGAAACCTGGATAATGATTTCTAGGGCTTCTTGACTTTTTTTTTTTTTTTACAGCATCACAGTGCACAAAGAAAATGGTAATATTTGTTCTGCACAATGAAGCCAATGACACAGGCTGTTCCCAGTTGGAAGAGACACTGCCAGGAGCTGTCCTGACCCACCCAAGCACATCCAGGACCGAGGGACTCCAGCTCCACACACAGGTGACCTATGTATGGCTCAGCTGTGTGCCAAGCACACTTATGAAGAAGCCCTGACTTAGAACAAGCCCATCAATTGACGGATAAGAAGCAAGATTTAGAGAGCAGATGTGCCTCGGCTGAGGTCTCGTTTGGGCCAACATCAAGGGGAGCACTGAAGTCTGCACTTTAAGTCTGTCTTAAAAGACAGGAGGGCAGGGGGTCGTGGGAGAAGGTCAAGGAGCTCAGTCGAGAGCAAGAGAATGGGGCTAACTAGCACAATGGGAAAGACATGACCCTGCATTGAGCATCCAGTGTCCCTGACATTGTGCTGGGGGCTTTACATGCCTCATCGCATTCAGTGATTGTGACACCAGTGCTATGCCAGTCCTCCCCCTATCCATCTTGATGCTTTTTTTTTTTTAAGGGAAAAGATTTGCCTCACCAGTGCTATGCCAGTCACACTCACCTGGACCAGGAAGCAGGCTGGTTCAATGGTCTCAGATTTCCCCAGGGCCAGAGAAGACAACCCTCCAAGGAAGAAGGGAAGACACTGCTCCATTTAAGCCATTTGCCCATTTTCCTCCCCTACCTTCCCTACCTATCACCCCCTTGGGAGCAACCTCTGAATTCGAACCAACCACCTTGCCTGCATGCATCTTCTGTACCCCATCTCCCAGGTAAGAGGCACATCAACATGGCATACACTCTACCTGCTATGTGGAGTCACTGGCCAGGACTCTTGTGGGCACCAGCAATACACAAGGAAGTAAATCAGAGACTCTCAGATTAATCACTGATTTACTTGGCACACCTAGGCCCCAATCTGGGCTCTAACATCTAGATGTGTTGTTAAAGCCCTGACTGCTCAGACCATCTCCCTTGGCCCCAGTCTTTGGCTGTACTTACCTCTGTCATGTCAAACTGCCCTCCCGGTTGCTATGTGACAGCCTCTCCCGCCAGCCTCAGGGCCCTTTGCTTGTTCTCTTAGGTGTCACCCCACTCGGAGGAATCTGGCTTTACCATCACCCTCACCCTTTATCCCCCCAGCATTTTAGGAAGCCCTCCTGTCATCACTGCCAAGTCGCTGCGCCTCCAGATGTCATGGACAGCCTTTGACTACTTCCTGCGTGGTGCCACCTAAACACAGTTCTCACTTTTAGATCACCTAGTAGGACTGGGAATAAATCCAACCAGCTCTGCTCCTGCTTCCACAAGGAGGAGACCTAGAAACTGGCGGTAGGAGGAGCAAGATCTCACCTCACCCTGCCCAAAGCAAGTGACCAGCAGATGACAGGAGACCCAGTTCCCACCAGCACATACGGCCTTACTGGACAGAGCCTGAAATGTTGGGGCTGGAGCTGGCAGGCCTTGAGCAGATCCCTGAGGCTCCAGTGGGCCAGGGTGGGACTCGCTATCAGAAGAGCAGTCCCCAGGCCTTAGTCCTAACTGGTGATCTGTTCACTAGCTGCTTCTAGCCCCTCTCAGTCCCAACCCAGCACTCAAGGCTCTATTCAAATTTTACTGTGCAGTAACACACTTGGGAGGGAGTGCTGAGCCCATCAAAAATCTTTCACTTTTATTCCAATTTTGGACTACCCTCCCCATCTCTGAAAGTTTCCTGGGCCCAAAGACAGCTCCAGAGCCATGCTGAGATGTCCCATTCCCTGTCTAATAGAGATGCTGGGTACCCATAGGCCCCCAAAAGGTCAACCCCAACCCCAGTATCTGACCCCAGTAAAATCCCAGACCCTGAAGTTCTCAGGTCTCCCAGTATCTAGGTTCCCAGCTTCCCTCCGGAAAACAAACCATTCACCTCTTCCTTCTGCAACTTAACTCTTTGAGTTCCTTGGTTATACTGATGATAGGAGCAGAATGTAAGGGTGTGTGCTGGGCCTAGGCTATTGAATAAGATCACAGGTAAGTTCCCCTCTGCATGAGCCATCTAAATTTCACATGTGGGCCAGACCTCCACACTTGGTCCTGAGCCCCTGACGGCTCACATTGGGAGGTTTAATCACCCATCATGGTGCCCCAAGTTCAGGGCCTTGGACAGTAATTTCTGAGATCTTTTTCCTTTTCATATTTGGTCCATGCCACATCCCTAGCTTCAGGTTGCTGTGGTCAAAAAGCCAGGGACTTTTAGCCTATAGACAGACACACACACATACACACACATACACACACATACACACACAGACACACACACACACACACACACATATACACACACTCCTAAAGTCAAAAAGTCAGGTTAGGGTCCTTACTCATCTATCCTCCCCTCCCACGAGATAGACAGGTCATGGCCTCTGCTCTCTCCTCCACCAAGGGAGGAGGAAACAGGTGAATAGTAAATCTCTTGGTTCTAATATTCTAGAGAGGCAGAATGGGTTGGAACAACCTCATTCTATGTGGTCAGGATCCCAGAACAGTCAGCTAGGAAATAATCCTGGAGTCCCTCTTGAGATGCCTGTTTCCCCATTATTTCCTGGGGACCAGGGAACATTTACATCATCACAGACAGCGCTGGCTTGGAAATTATCCATATCCACACTTCTCCACTGGATTAGACTGACTGATATCTTGAAGGGTGGGATTCTTATCTTTGGACCCCCAATGCCTGGTACTGGGTTTAGTATCAAAAATGCTCAGACGTTCATTGGAAGATTGTCTGCTGGCAAGAAGCCTGACTTCTGTCTGGCACGTGGGTCTGAAGTTCAGGGGACTCTATAAAAGAGAGTGGGGTCTGCATGGGTTGAGGAGAGCCCATCTTCAGAGGTGGTAGCCAGGATCCCAGCAGCTGGAATGATAGGTGTCACTAATTTATCTGTGCTCTGTGAAGGACTGGCCAAAAGAATACCTGACACCAGCAGGAGCCCAGTGGGAGGGAAGAAGCAGACACCACCCACAAGGGAAGCCAGCAGAGGGCGCCTCCTTCCCCACCTCCACAGAGAGCTCAAGCTGGGCAGCTGCCTCGTTAGCACCAGGAGGCAACCCTGCTAATTACCAAACCCAAACTTGGGATTTGCATTTTTATGAAATGCTCACACAGGAGGCAAATCTTTTCCCTTAAAAAAAAAAAAAAAAAGAATCAAGATGGATGGGGGAGGAAAAGCTCATACCAGTACATACTAATTCAATCTAATCTTGGTCATTTCAGTTTCCATAAGAAAGTGCTTTCATAAAGCTACAAAGCTAACATCCATAACTCTCCAGTTTCCCCAGACAGGATACCTCTGCATTAAGTTTCCCATTTATCTTCGGAGATGGCAAATCATCCATTTATAATGGGATCTAATAAAGCGAGCTCCCCTTGCAGTCCCAGCTACAGGAATGCACCTCAGATCCAGAGATGCTGCTGCTTTGGGGCCGGTAACTGTTTCATCTTCTTGGGGACCCCTGACTAGGCAGGCTGGATATGCAGTTGCTAGGGCGTCTTATACAACAGACTGGGGCATGGGGGGTGGGGGTACAGAGCATAGCCTGCAGCTACAGGTACTGTACTCCTTTTAGCCTATAGACAGACAGACAGACAGACAGACAGACAGACACACACACACACACACACACACACACACACTCCTAAAGCCAGTGGGGAGGAGCCAAGCCTTGTTCTTAAAGGCAGGGATGTTTGCAGTGAAGGGGACTATTTAGGAATGGTCACTTGCCAATTTGGGGGTTTAGCAGACTGATTCAGAGGCTCAGTTGAGCTACAAAGGACAATGTCCCATTGTCCCAAGGTAAGATTCCTTGGAGCAGCCTCTGAGCTGGAGTTTCAGCAGGAGGGTGCTTACTAAGGAATGTCACAATACCTGTGCCGGTAGCAAAGAGCAGAAACAAACCTGAGCAGAGCACAGAATTCAGCTTTCATGCAGCTCAAGCACAGGCTTGGCCAAGCCCTGCAAGGAGCTCAAGAATGTTGAAGGGCCCGTTGGAACCATCTCCAATCCAGGCAAGATGTCCAGGCCTTCCTATGCACACACAATCTGTTAGTAGATGTGGACCATCCCAGAAGGGGCCCAACCATAAGTAGGAGGTCTTCACTGCCAAAGTGCTCCCTGAGAGGAGAACTGCTATCCACTTTTTCAGCATCTAGTCAACAAGTTCTTTATTGACAGGGGAAATTGGCAGTGATTACAGTGTCTGCTATACCTACTGAATGAAGAGTGTCCATCTTAACCTCCCCAAACCCCAGGAAATACAGCTTCATTATACTTCACCTGTGGACATTCAGAGAGTGGCTCTAGTCAGGGCCCAGGCTTGAGGGATAGCAGGCACTAAGCCCAGCTGGCTGCCTGTTTAGCTTTATGCCCTGCACTTTCTCTGGGCAGGTGACATAGAAAAGACTTTCAGGCTGGGCTTGATCAGCTGCTGGCTTACCAGCTGTGTGAAATCTGGGAACCCTGTGTGGATTTGGGAACCCAGCCCTGCCTAGAGCTGGCACCATTTGAGGGGTGAAAAATCAAATAGAGTCACATCAATGAGCCCTGATAGAGTCTTCGGAGCCAAAAAGCCAGCATTGTGCTGTGATCAACATAAAAGTAGCATATATTGACTGCTTCCAGGGCACCTCTGACCTGATGGAAAGGCAGACATGGCATCCTCGACTGTCTCAGGAGAGTGAGAAACATCCTGCACCCATCCCTGTCTGGGAAAGGAAATTCTGGGCAGAATCTGACACCATTTCTGAGTTCAGTGGGAGTCCGGCAGTTATGAGTATTAGAAATGGAAGGCAGGAATCCGCCGAGGTCCCAACTCGCTCATAGGGCGAGGATCCAAGGGCACATTGTTCATTCTGGAGGTATGAGCAACAAGCCAGATTCTGGGGCACAGAAAACACCCTGGCAAGGAGCTACGGATGCTAGCAGTTAAAGTCTAAGTGCACTGAAATAAGAGGGGCAGGCAGATATGGGAAGAATGACCTTCAGACCTGCTACACCCTCTGCCCCAGGGTGTGCCTGCATAGCCTTTGCTTAAACTTTCCCAGAGATGAGGAGCTTACAATCTCACAGGACCCCATATTACATTGTTGAACAGTTCTGCTTCTCAGAAAGTCATTGCTTAGGTCAAGCCAAAATCTGTTCATTGCCCAATCTTTCTAGTACATTCCACTTGAACCAGGATAGCTCTGCTATCTCCCCAGCATTCTTAAAGAACACATGGCACATGTTAGGTTAAGTAAATATTTTTGAATGAATGAATGAATCAATGCTTGTACATATGTTTGGTCGCTGCCTCCAAGAACTCCACAACTTTTTCCTGTTTCTGATTTCCTATTCCACTTATTACCAACGTGATCAGATCTTCATTTCACCATGTGTTTAAGCCCATAGCACAGTGCCTGGAACACAGCTGAGCTCCAGGGTCAGTTCTTATTCATTCAGCAAACATTAAGCAAAGTCCCACTTGGTGTCAAACACTCTAGTGCTCTGGGCTCTGGCTCTCTGAAGCATAAACCTGTTAAGATGGGAGGTAGAAGGCAAAAAATACCAGTGATTATTAGGATTTTAGAAGATGGTGAGTGTTTAATCAGAAACCACGAACAAATGCATGCGAGCATACACACACACACACACATACACACACACATACACACACACTCTTGCCTATAACTCACTTACCTATTTCCTATAACAGAGCAAAATCTCCCAATGCAGATATGGAGGTCTGGCCAGCCCATGAAACACAATCTTCAGGGTGATCAGCCACCGCTTGGTCCCTCCCACCAATGCCCTTCAGAAGAAGGCACACAGGGTGATTTTACTCAGAGGCCCAGAATCATGATTCCTACTACCCATTTGCAGAGGGGAGCTTGGCCCTCAGAGCCCCTTCTCTAAGGAACATCAGCTCCCTCTGCCATGGGTATTTCCTTGGAGGTGCCTCTGTGTGGAGTTGGGGGTAGCAGATTAGCTCCCCTTCCTGAAATACGGCTGGGATGCCAGGAAGAGTGAGCTGGAATCAGCAAGGTGAGTTAAGCTTTCCGCCTGGAGCTGCGGGTTTAGCGGTGCAGATTACAACAGCAGGTGATGAGCGACGTTCTCCGCTGCTGTGGAGACTGTGAAAATCCTGTTACAGGGCAAAGGCGTTTTAGCTACAGCTCCAAATTTCAAAGAATGATTGAGCTGGAACGTGGCAGGCAGGAGGCAACTGGGGACCAAAGTTATTTGACTTAAACTGAGAACCAGGCCTGAGGGGTCTACTGGAGTGGAGAATTCCAGAGAGGGACCCAGGTGTGCCACCCCTCCTGCACCGTCCCCTGAGTAAAGTCTTGTCCTCTCGCCCAAATACACACACGCTCCTTCCAACCACCTCCCCTCCCTCCTCTGCCCGTCCATCAGCATAAGGAGCCTCCATCTGCCTTGAAATCTATCTTCCTCACCAATCTGTAAGCTCCTGAGATCAGAGCCTGTGGTTTCTTCAGCCCCGTGGGATTTAGCACCGCTCCTGGCACATGTAAATGCTTAATAAAGTTTGTCAAATGATCAATTGGTCACTGCCTAAAAGCCACATCTTCCTTGCCTTGTTCTGCCTGGTTTCTAGACTCCCCCCCACACACCCCCACTGAGCTCTCCTGGAAACTCACATCATTATGCAGACATCCCGGGTTCCCTGGAAGAGAAGTAGCGCCTGGCTAACAGACCGAAATCCAACTGCAAATGAGACACTTAGGGTGAGGAAAAGATTTTTAAAATCAACCCAGGAAAAGAACGAGCCTTGAGTATTTGCTTTACCTATTAAATGGGGAAATGATAAAGTCACACGATTGAGGGTCTCTCCTATAGTCTTTGAGTCCAACATCCTTCTGCCAGCACCTCATCATCCTCAGTTCCCCTCCCCACATATTGGCCCTAATTTTCCTTTAGCAGGAAGCAGTCTGATGTAATAGAGTATTTGAGCTTGGAGGCCATCAGGGAACTGGGTACAAATCCTAGTTTTTCAAGATACTTAACCTTTCTGAACGTCTGTTTCCTCATCTGTAAACTGCCAACCTTATAATCTATCACTAAGAAAATGTCTATAAAGAAATTTCTCAGTGGTTCGCATACAAAAGAAATCAATCAAATAATAGTGATGTTGTTATTGTTGGATCCCAGTTCTTCATACCTAATTCTGAGCTCCGCCCTGCATCTGTATGGAAACCCAGTTTACAGAGAGCTCCAGGTCCTTTGATCTGATTTGATCCTCACAACAACCCCATATGAGGTGATTACTATTTCCCACTTCAGAGTGGACACTGGGGCTCCAGGAAGTAATCTGCCCAAAGATGCTTGGTTAGGAATTGCAAAGGCCAAAACTGGAGCCCTGGTATTGAGGTCAGAACCCAGGGCAGTTCCACATGCCAAGGTCCCTCCCAGGCAGGAATGACTGATCCTCAAGGGGATCCTATCCCAGAGGGCCTCTATTATCCAGCACCCAAGAAAAGATGAAGGCAAATCTTTTTATTTTTTTTCCTCCGTTCCTTCCTTTCTTCCTCACTTGTTTCTGCCGTACTGTGATTAAGCACTTGCCATATGCTCGGCCAGCTAGTAGTGAATATGTGGGATATAAAAGATGGAGGCTCTCTGGTCCCTGCTGAAGACAGCTTAAAGCCCAGCTGAAGAAACCAAGTGACTAATTCAGAGCAAAGGCCAGTTCCCAGCAGAGTGTAAATTTATTCCAAATATAATGCCTATATCAGGTCAGAAGACCAGTGTCATGGTCAGCAACTCCATGAAGCAAGGAGGAAAGCTTCTGGCTCCGGAGACCCTGCCAGGAAGGAGCCAGGCAGAGACTAGATGAGCTGCCTAGGAGAAGAGCGAGTTCCCTGTCTCTGAAGGCAATCAAGCAGTGTCTGGGCGATTACCTGCAGGCCCCGCCAGCTCCAAGACGCTCCACTGATGACAGTTCCTGTTGAGTCCATTGTAAGAGAAGCAAGGGGGATCCAGAAAGGTCAGCTTACATTGTCTCCTGAAAAACTGGAGCTTCTCTGAGCAGAGCGCAGATCAACTGCTCCCCAGCTCAGCTTAACAGGGCTTCAGTCCCCTCATCTTACATAAGCCATCGGCCCCTTCAACTTCGCGTGCATGGCTCCTCCAGGCCCAGATTTAGAGTAGCAGCCGCCTCTCCCTCCAAGGGAAAACAAAGGAGAAGGCATGCAAAGACCATCTGAAAATCCCCTTGTTTGCTCTCCTCTTCGGAGTCTCTGCAGAACACGGCTGGCAGTGTCCCAGACAAACAGGAAGCCAGCCTCCACTTCTGTCGTGCCCTTTGCAAAGGTTCCCGGCTACACCTCCTCCCCCAGCAAGGTCCTGTGCTCACAGAGCAGGGAAAGGCACCGCAGAGCTGGAGACATGGGGCCACAGGCCTCCCTTTCCTCAGTGCTTTGAAAAGGAAGGAGCCTTCAAGCTGCCTGCTCTGGGGATCCCTCAGATCCCAGAGCAGGGTCCTTAGTGGTCATCTCCTGCAGCCTCCATATGTACAGTCTCCTGAAGATGATGCAGCAATGTCAAAGCTGCAGGGTCCCCCTGGGCTGTTGTGTTCTCCTCCCTGAGTTCCTGGGAAGAGCTGCATTGTTATTGTTGAAATTACTTTAAACTTGACCATTTCCCCTGTACAGCATACAGAGCCTGCGCAGAGGTAGCAGGAAGAGGAGGTTTGCAGGTTCACCAGTGCCGGATTCAAGTCCTATCTCCTGCAGCACGAAACAACACGATTCTGGTTTGTGACAAGAACTCTGTCTGCATCAGAGTCCCTGTGTTAAAAGGAGGTGAGAGTCGTCCATGCTGGGCCTTTCTGCAACTTACAGGACACAAGAGACTCTGGCTTCTAAGTAGACGTTCCCTTTTCTTCCTTTGCTGAGGACTTACTAAGGGCGGGAAACAGAAGGAAATGAGCTTTCCCAAAGATTAATCCCAGGATATGGTTCCTACTGGCCCCAGTTGCTGCTTTCTATGATTTACCAAGAAATGAGAGGGACAGGGAGGGGTGCATCCTTATCCTAAGAGTGAATTGTTTTCTCTAAGATCCAAATACAAGCTGCACAAGCCCTCAGGGTGTTTGGGGATATGATTAACATTTAAATTGATAGACTGGGTAAAGTAAGTTGTCCTCAGTGTGGTGGGCCTCATCCAATCAGGGGAAAGCCTGAATAGAACAAAGAGGCTGAGCCTCCCCTCAAGAAGAAAGAATTCCTCTGCCCCAGCCTTCAACCTGTTGCACCAGCATTTCCTGCCTGGAACAGCAGCGATGACTCTTCCTGGTCTTCATGCCTGTCAGTCCTGGGACTGGAGCTGAGGCCCTTAGCTCTCCAGGATCTCCAACTTGTAGCCTCACCCTAGAGATTTGTGACTTGCAGCCTCCATAGTACTGTGAGCCAATTTCTTATAATTAATCATGTACGTTTGACTATTGGTTCTGTTTCTCTAGAGAGTTCTGATTAATACAGAAAGGGTCCTACTCAACATCAGAAAAGATGTTCCCACTCATGAGTTGCGCAGCCGTGGGGATGTGCAGGGAGAGGGAGGGAACCGTGAAAGCAGGGCTCCAGCCAGCATCAGGCACTCAGGAGGGAGATGAGTCTGTATTGTCCAAAGACCCATCCATCTCTGAATCTGTGCTTTCAAGACAGGGACAGGGAGAACTTGATGTGGCCGTTTTTCACAGATGTCAGCCAGGCTGGTGCACCCAGAGCAAAAGGGGCATGTGCAATCCACTTCCTTCCTCAGCTCTCCCCTTCTGTCCTCGCTCCACCCTCTGCCCACTTGCATCACATGGAAAGTGAGTTCTCCCATTCCCGACCCTGATGCTGAGAGATGTGTGAAGACAGACAGCATGGAGGAGGGTGGGAAGAAACCCTGGGGGCTTGGGAGGCCCCAGGAGTAGGGCTGGCATATCTGGGTCAGTTGAAAGGAAGCGAGAGAAGGAGTCCCTGCACCTGACCCCATTCCCCAGTTCTGTAATTCAGAATCACAGGATGGCTCGAGGGTCTTTTGATGCTGGTAGAGCCTTATTCCCTATCTCCAGCAGGAAATAAATAGAGAGCAATAAAGATATAAAGGCTACTTACCCTGGAAAAGAAAATTCCGATCTTTGTGAACTGTAAATAAAGATTTTTTTCAAAAAAAAAAAAAAAAAAAACAGCATTTCTTTTGCTTGAAATGTTTTTGGAATAATCCTATTATGAAGAAAAGGTGTGTGTAAAATGGTTTTCTCCAGGGCTATGGCAGCAAGTTTGGAATGAAACAGATTGTGGTTAATTCCCACTCAACTCCCCTCTTCCTCCTCTTCCTCTCTCTCTCCTTCTCTCTCCCACCTCTTTGACCCCTACTCCCCACACCCCAGCACCAAATCTTCCTAAAATGGGCTGCTTCCTTACTCTCTGGCTGCTCTGCTTAAAAGAGATAATAGCTTAAAGGAGATCCAAGATGGCCACCTGAATGCTGTGCTTCTTTACCTCTTGGTCACCAAGAGACAAGCCCCCCAGGCTGGCTGGGCCCAGAGCTTGCAAGCTGACCTCATGGGAAATGGCAGGTGTGTGTGGAGCTGGCAGTGCACCGGGTGGAGACTCCCAAGCATACCTGAATGTCCAGCCTCAGTCAGTGGAGCTCCCAAGGGACCCTGCCCATCCCACGGCCCCAGAAAACCTAGTGGTGTCAGGATAGGGAGGCACAATTGTGACCCCCCCAACTCCAGTCTCCTTTGTAATGGACCCAGGGTGGCAAGTTAAGCCTGTGGAACTTAGATGCTGTGGGCTGACTGTGTCCCCCCAGAATTCACATGTCAACACTGTAACCCCCAATACCTTGGAATGTGTCTGGAGACAGGGTCTTTACAGAAATAATCAAGTCAAAGTGAGATCACGAGGGTGGGGCCTGATCCAACAGGACTGGTGAGATGGGCTGGACTGTACCCCTCTCAAATTCATACTTTGCGTCTCTAACCCCCAATGTGGCCATATTTGGAAGTAGGACCTGTGAGCAGGTGATAAAGGTTAAAGAGTCAAAGTGGGGACTGAATTTGATAGGCATGGTGCCCTTCTAACGGGAAGAGACACCAGCGCACTGTCCTTCTGCAAGCCAAAAGGGAGTCCTCACCAGAAATAGGATTCTGCTGGCTTTTGGTCTTGGCTTTTCTGGTCTCTGAATTATGGGGAAATAAATTTTTCTGTCTAAGCCAGGTAGTCTGTAGTATTTTGTTATGGCACCCTGCACACATGACTATAACTGGTGTCTTCAAAAAAAGGGAAAATTTGGACACACAGACAAAGGAATTTACCAGACAAAGTGAAGAGACACAGAAAAGATGGCCTTCTACAACCCACGAGCCAAGAGAGAGACCCGACTTCCTTCCCTCACCTCCCTCAGAAGGAAGCAAGTCTGCAGGCACCTTAATTTCAGGATTCCGGCCTCCAGAAACGTACGACAATGTATGTCTGTAGTTCAAGGCTGTGGTCCTTCAACACAGCAGCCCTGGCACACTAACACATGGGGCTGGACAGGTAACCTCCAGGTCTGAGCCCACTTGTACCAGAATTGCTCTCCATGCAGCCAGCCCTCTGCTCTGAGACCTCCCCAACTGGAGGGGATTCCATTCCCATGCCTCAAGCTCCCTCTTTCTTATGGACTGCATTCAGAGCCCAGGAAGTCCCAACTTTCCATCTCATTGTCAGGTGGACTCTCGACAAGACCCTATTTTGCTTTGTAAGAAGCAATCATTTTTAATCAGGCAACACTGAGTCTCTGAGAGAGAAATCCTTGGAGACAGTGCAGGCCTCGTGCCAGTGAGAGGGCCAGTTGCCAAAGCCCAGTTCCCTGCTTTAATTCCCAAGCTCGTTGGGGGAGGGCATCTCCGCCCTGCCGGAGGGGAGGAGAAAGACAGGGGTACTTATCAGCAGAAGCAGATGCCCTCCCAGAGGCCTGGCTAGTGCCCTGCTCTTGCTGGGGCCTACCCCAGCCTGTATTAAGCCGGATTGGGAGGCACTGGAGGCAAAGGCAGGCAGAGGAGAAAGGAAGGGTGTAGGCTTCAGAGAGGAGAGGTGGCAGCCTGTACCTACAGACTGGGCTCCCAGCCTCCTCCCTCATTACCTGCCTCCCCAGCACGACAAGGAAGGAGTCCCTGCTGCACAGTTCCAAGGGGAAATGAGACAGGGCACGGAGGCACCTAGCAGAGAGGCATCTGGTGGGCATCCAGAGGAGGCTGGCATGAGAACAAGGGACGGAGATGGGAGCGAAACACGCTCAGATGAAACTGCCTCCAAGGTTGCGGCGACGCTTCAGAAGATCCAACTTTCCAGGCGTCTCCGGATGGTGCCTTCAGGATTCGCCCCAGGCTCAAAATTAGCAAAAACATGGCAGCCTGTACCCCTAGTCAGCCATCTGCCCCTGTCCAGCTGAAACACTCCCCAATCAGCCCCGAAATGTGGTCGCTGTGCCAGCTGGAGAGAGGAGGCTGCTCCCCATGGGGCGTGGGGGAGGCAGAGGAGCAGGATCCACTGTATTCATGGATTGCCAGATCATAGAATGAAACCCCTAAACCATCAGGTTGATTTGGGATTCTGGCAGACAAGCAAATCTGCAGATGAGAAGATGCTACAGCAGCTTAACAAACACATAGGAACCAAAAGACAACTGCATGGGAAACAGTCACCACCCCCACAACAGGCTTTCTTTTTTTTTTTTTTTTTTAATTCCATGACAGATCCATAAGATAGACCATCATCTCCGCCAGCGGTGGTGGTGGCCTGTATTTTCAGGAGCCAGGCACAAGTGCAGTTCCGAGAAGTGCGTTGAAGAATGTGAGACTTAGCAGAGTCTTTCAAGCTACCGAGGAAGGCCCATGAACTTGGAGCAGGCAGATCCTACTTTGGATCCTAGCTCCACCTCTCACCAGCTGGATGGCATGGACTAGTTCCATAAATCTCTGAGCTTGCTTTCTTTATTTTAAAAATAGGGATAAGAGCATCTACCTCGGGGGGTCTATTGAGTGAATTAAATGAGATTATACAAGTAAAGTCTCAGACACATAGTAGATGCTCGGTAAATCCTGTCCTCATTCCCTGCTACACAGTCTTCCTACCTAACACCCCAACCTTGAATCAATGAGATTCAGGAAGAGGGAGGTATGCCTGGGATCTATTTGAGAATCTAGTGATACAAAACTCATTACTGTGCAAAGGGGTCAGTCACTTCATTTGAACAGCTGTCATGGCCAAATTGCTATTTTGCTATTTGGATTAAGTAAAACCAAGTCAGCCTCTTTATGATGAATCATTGGTCCTATGCTGCCCCCCAACACTCTCATAAATAAGCTATGGGAGGGGAACACATATGCTCTCTCTCATCCCTGTCACCAACTCTTCTCTGTCTGTCCATCACTTCATGCATTTACTCACTCACTCATTCATTCCATAGATGATAAAAGAGCACCACCTCCCCAAGTCATTGTGACCAATTGCAAAGACAAAACTCCTGAATTCATTCTGAACCAGGAACTCTGTGATGGTTACTATTTCTAAGTGGCTTTGTAAACTCTTTTTTTTTTTTTTTTTAACTCTCCAGAGGTGGTGCAAAAGGAAGAAAAAGAATGAACTACTTTGGCAGGGCCTCAGGATGCAAGGCATTGCTCTTGGGGCCTCCAGGGAATCTGGAAGGTTGGTCACAGAGGAAGCACAGTGATCCTAATTTCTCATTCCCAAAAGGGACTAAGCCCACTGTACATGCCAGGAAACCACTCTTTACTTTGAGATGAGCCAGCTCAGTCTTATTTGCAAAGCTGTCCCCAAAGCCTCCATAGGAAGTATAATATCACCATAAAGAATCGTTATCTTCTCATGTGACTACTTCGCTCTCTTTAAAGAAATTGTCTGAGTTTGCAGTGAGCAAGCCTCCTACTCTCCCCCTCCTTTTACCTGATATTATTTTGGTTCCTGATAATTACATTAGGTATAGAAACTGACTTTATGATGCTAATAATTATACATGCTTACAAAACAGATGGGTCTAAGATCCGGAGAGGGGAGCATTTATGGACTCGGAAATGAGACGTTTTGTTGGTAGGAAATGGATAGTTATTTCCAGGTTTTATTGCTGTGTTCCGTAGGATTCTTCTTAAATCTTGTTGATAATGCTTTGCCTGTATTGCCTCCCGTGCATTTTGTAAGACTTGGCTCATCAATCTTGGATGTGCTGGGAAGGTGGCCTTAACTGCCTGGACCGGGAGAATCAGGTATGACAGGGAACAGGCCAGTGCCCCTCAGAAGAGGCATGCACCTGGGAATTGAGATCTTCTCACCAATGGAAGACACATGGTGTAGAGGAGAGCACTAAACTGGGACTGAGTGTTCTGTAAAATATCTGAATCAGAAGGAAACTTAGAAACCAGCTGGTCAAGCAGTTCTCTAAGTAGGGACCTCAGACCAGCAGTATCGGCATCATGTGGGAACCTACTAGAAATGCCAATTCTCAGGCCCTGTGCAAATGCTGCCCTTCATTCTAGTTAACTGATGATTACTAAAGTTTAAGAATCATTGGTTGTGTTCAATTATTTTATATTAAAAATGCATAAACTAAGGCCCAGAGGGGCTACGTGATATGCCCCAAGTTGGCCAGTTCATGGAGAGTCAGGTTAGAACTTGCAGTCCACCACAATGGCTCTTTCCCCCAAACACCATGTTACTCCAAAAGCACCACGCACACCATGGCTCCAATGGGCTTCTCAAGCTTTGGTGTACATAAGCTCACAAGGGGATCTTGTTAACATGCAGGTTCAGACGGATTCAGTAGCTCTGATGTGCAACCCAAGATTCTGCATCTATAACGAGGTTTCTAGGTGATGGGATTCACTGGTCCAAGTGTCCCAGCTGGAAGAGTAAGGCTCTGGCATAAACTGGTTATGGGATTTGGGCACATCATGGGGGAAGCAGGAGTTACAGAGAAGGGGCTGCAGTTCTTCACACACCTTTTGTGAGCTGAGTTTACAAAGCAGTGACTGCAGCCCCCTTCCCAGCTCCCCTCACTGTGTTTGGACCTCTTAGTCAGTGGCCATAGCCCAGCCAGTCCTTGGCCATCTCTGACCCCTTGACTTCTCACCTCACAAGCTGCCCTTCTGCCTTGAGGAAAGCTGGCCCTTTCCCATTTTCTCAAAAATTCAACACATTAACCAGGTAATAGCATCCAAGAAAAAAATGAGATATTTCTTCCTTTTTTTTCAAAGAACTCCTAGGTAAAAATCTCAGGACATATTCATCTTTCTGGTTCATATTTCTCTTCGCTCATTGGTAGTGAGTCACTTATTCACTTATTCACCCAACAAGCACCTTTTGGAGTGCTTTTTAAGTGTGAGCACTGGGATATACGCTAGATTAATGGTTTTTCTCTTCCTCACTTTCTTCCTCCCTTGTTTGGGGCCTAATGTGAGCATAGTTCAAGCCTAAAGCTTGGCAAAGACTTCTTTTTCTTGGATATATTTACTAATTTCACCTAACTCACCTCTCCCCTGGTCCAGTCAGGTAGGCTATCCTTGTCCCCCTGATTGGGAACACCCCGTCTCCAGCTCCCAGACACACCCACTCGGCTGCTGCCCGCAGAGCGGGCTCTGCCTTCTTCATATCCTGTCTCTCTCTGAATCTCAGCCCCTCCCCACCAGGTCCTTCTCACAGGCAAACATTGATAATGAATAAATCTCTTTCAGAGTAGGGAATGGGCCGGCCTGTCCGTGGGGAAGGCCCTGCGGACACAGGCAGGATGGATGGCTGATGGGAGCGGGGCTGCCAGCTCTAATTAACGTATTGTTCTCTGGGCTCCAGCAGGATTATGGATGAGCTCCACAAAGCGGCCCACTTAACCTGAGCATCCTGGTCCCAATCTATTACTTTCTCGACTAGCGTCAGTCTATAGTTTGGCCTGGTGTGAAGGGGCTGGGTATGGGCAAAAAGCCAAGAGAGCTCAATTTGAAAAGCTTCCCAAAGGTACATGCCCAGCTTGCTTCAACTGACAGGTTGGCCTGCTGAAGACCCGGGCTTATCCCCCCCAGGAGGCAAAGAAAATACAACCTCAAATGCCACCGAGTCTCTGATCTGAGGTTCCATCTCTTTAGCCTTGCATATTGACACAAGGAGGTTACCAGCCACATGTGGGAGCTGCTTCCTGATCACTGGCTGACAGAAACCACCAAGCCACTTCAATGGTGGCCTCTGAGCAAATGTCATTTGCATATCATAGAAAGTTTGGCTCTCCTCTCTGATCATTCTTTCATACATCAACTTTTGCCCAAGGACTATCCTATCCAAGGGTGCAAATGACACAAGACTTAGCTCTCACCCTTGGGAAGCTTGCAATCTCATGGAGAGAGCAGAAGACCACAGCAACAAAGTGTTAGGGTATTAATCAGAGTAGGGTAATGCTGTAACAAACATCCCCTGAATCTCCTCTGAAGGAAGCACTACACGAGGGTCCAAATGCAGTGAGGTAAGTGTGAAGATGATCAGGGTGATGGACAGGGATCTTAGAAGTGGCCACGGGAAGGCAAGCAAGGAGGGCCACCTAGACATGAGTTTCCAGGAGGAGAAAAAGGACATCTGATGTACTTTGAGGTGTGAAGGGTGATGCATTTGCACAAGTAACATGAGGGGTGATTAGAAAACAATGCAAGGTCTCCACTAGGAGTTTGGACTTTACAGTAGGGGAGAGTTTTGAAATTGTTGAGCAGAAGGAAGGCATGGTGAGAATGTGTGTGTGGTCAAGGAGGAAAACCAATCTGTCAGGGATGTGAAGGGCAATTGTGTGGTGTTGAAGAGACCAATTAGGAGGCCCTTGCAGCCTGATGGGGTTCAGGATGGGAATGGTGTTTGCAATCTCCAATTTGCAGAGGAAGCAGGGTGACAGTACTGAATCCCAGAGACTTTGAGCGAGATGCTCAAAATCACACTGTTAATTACAGTTGGATCTCAGTGTGAATGCCTCTTGACTCCTAACCCAGCATGTTTTGCCCAAGATCATAAAACCAGAAACCAATTTCCAATATCTCCCAGGTATAAGATTACATAAACTAAACTATCTCAAAGGCCTAGGCCCTCACATTTTTCAGATGGTCCCCAGAGCAGAGAGGTTGAAAAGACTCTACTCACTCCTGATATCACAAGCACCTTATTTGGATTTGATGGGGCAGTCCTCCCTGCTAGATAAAGAAGGTTTTCTCTACTCATCCTACTTCCAGTTCTATGGCCAGTGGGAACCACAGCAGCATAGCGCAAAGGTGGGAGGCTAGAACCGGGTAGTTCTGGACTCACAGTCTCTCTCTCCTACAACTTCAGATGAGCTACTTAATCTCTCTAAGCTACAATGTCCTCAGTTAGGTGGCAGGGTTATCTACCCACTGGAGTAGTGGCAAAGATTAAATGAGAAAAAGTATATAACAGAACAGACAGGAGTCCGGTAAATCATTAGATATAAATGTCATTATTGTTACTTTTCTATAAATGCCTAAAGCTTTCAGACCTAGCATAAAGAGGAGGGGCAGTGCTCTGTTGGTAAAGCTTAATACTTTCAAGTAGAATGTTGGAAGAAAAAGCACTGGGCCTGAAATGGGAAGACCTAAATCTGAGAACAGATTCCATCTCAGTCAGTTGTGTGATGCTGCATGTGGTAGAGACCATCAGATTCACCAATGTCTGCATTCTCATCTTCTTCCTGGACCTGAAGCTGGACTACATTTCCCAGTCTCCCTTGTGGTCAGCTGTAGATATGGGCCTAGTGAGTGGGAGCAGAGATGATGCATGCCATCTCCAGTCCTGGCCAAGAAAAGACATTTCATATACAACCCGCACTAGTTATTTTTCATCCTCTACCTAATCAAGATAGTCCAAGAACCTGAAGGACGGCAAAGCCACGCGATAGAAGCAGCCTGGGACCCAGATCTACTGGATGAAGCCCAGCACCCTGCCAACTCTCACTGAAGTGGAGTCTGGCAGAGAAACAATGAGCTGCCCCATTGAGGTTCAGGGGATGTTTGTTATAGCATTACTCTACTCTGACTAATACACTTGGCAAATCACTCATTTTACCTGAACCCCAGATGCCTCATCTGTAAGGCAGGCCTGCTACATGTTACCTGTCCCATTTCAGTTGAAAGGTGATTGTGAAAGGTATTAGAAATGATGTAAGAAGAAGAAATATTATTTTGGAAACAGTCAAGGATTCACTAATGTCAGTTACTAGTGCTGTTGGTGCTCAGCAGTCTACCCCCTTGGGTCATGACCTGAGCCCTTCATATATCTCTTCTTGTGCTTCAGCCTTTGACAGTGAGTGAGGACAGAGAAGTGCATCAAGTAAGGGCATCAGAATTAATTATTTCCTTCTGTTTACTTTTGGAAAAAGATTAAATACTTTATCTAAATCCCTATGCCCCCATTTCCTCACCCAGTACATATCCATACAGTTATTTTTTCACTCTGCAGGGTAGACCTAGGGCAGAAGCCATACTGGTCCTACTGAAGCCATTACACCCCTTGTCTGGAATAAGCCAAGCATCCTTCTTCCTCTTTGCAGCAAAGGAGTGACAGGGATACCCATGTTGGTGCATTTAATGCAAAAATCAATAGAGATGTAGACCATCAAGCACCTCCATGCCCTCAAGCAGGAAGAACGTGAGAATACGCACATGTGAGATTTTGTAGATATGTTTGAGATGTGTTAGTATATGAGCTTGTGTTTGAGAGACAGACATGCATACACGTGTGTTTGAGAGGTACTCAAGAGTACTTAATGCAGCTACATCTAAAGTACATGCATATGTGTATGAGTTTGCATGTTTGGCGGTGCTTGCATGTTCTGAGTGGATGTATTTGAGGAGCTCATACATGTGTGTATGTGTGTGTGAGTTTTTGTCTCAGATAGGATGTGGCAGAAGAAGAAAGATAGAGGGGCCACCTTTAGGTAAGACCTTCCCATCTCCTTCCTGAAGGAGGATTGACTAGAACAAAGGAGAATGTTGCTGTTAGTAATACCCTATTCCCAGTCCCCCTTCCTGAATGTTTTCCTGGAAGTTCTGGAATAGGCATCTTCCCCCCACACACACCCCAAAGAAGGCAGAATCATTTGTTGATTCACCTGCTGTTTTACCCTTTGTTCTCTTCCCACCTGTAGCAGACCCTGGGCTAGGCTCTGGCTCAGGACCTGTCCCCTCAGCCCGTCCAGTTTCTCCTCTCCAGCCCTGGCAGTGTGGACAATGTGCGAGAGAATCTTCCTAGGAACAAAGAAGGCTGGGAGGCCAGGTTGGGGAGTGGAGCAGAGTGGAGCGGGAGGGAGGAGGCCTGCAGCCCCTCCTGAGCAGGGAGGGGACCAAGCTGAGGGAGGCTCTCAATTCTCAGCCCCGCGGGAGGCCTAGGGAGAAGAAGCTGCCAGCATGGTGGCGGGCTGCCGGGTTAGGAACAAGCCCCTGACACAAGGGGTTTGCACAGGCGCACAAATGAAAGAAAATCAGAGGAGATGAAACCATACAAATTTCGGGTAATAGAAAGAGAGGAAAGAGATGTGCGTGTGGCCTGGGTCTCGGCTCAGAAAGGTCGATTCCAAGACGACGCTGCCCAACTTTATATTACTTTTCAGAAAGCCAGTGAGCTGAAAAATAACTCTCACCTTTTTTTTTATATTATTATTCGTATCTTCAGAGTTTCTTCTTCACATTGTTTTGTGCATCTCAGTTGTTCATTTCTTCCCAGCCTGATTTCATTTGGAGATTTGGCCTGGAGCCTGGAGGGGAAGACGGCCCTTCTCCTAAGAATGCATTTATTCCAAATCCTCCGCAGCTTGGCCCAGTCCTGGGTGAAGGGAGGTGGGCGTGGCATGAGGTGGGGAAGGGTGCAGGCCGGCCCTCTCCTGTCCTTCAGAGGAATCTGTGTGCTACTCATGGGGGACACATGTATGAATACTCGTTTTGTGCTTATGTAGTTCTCGGGGTTCATGAAAGGGTGTGCAGGTGAATCTGCACACACACATGGGAGCGGGCCTGTTAGGCTTGTCAGAACGTGGGGTGGGGTTCCACGCACTTGTGCATGTGTGAGAGGGACCTGTGGGTATGTGTGTGTATGTGACAGGGATCCAGAGTGCACACATGGGTTGGAGCGAGCACCACATATGTGTGAGTGCATGTGCAGCCTGCCCTCCCTCTGGGTGGGAGGGAGCTGGTGTGACTAGGTTTTCTGTTTCACTTGAGTCTACAGTGGCAGTAACTGGCTCCTTCACCTTTCGCCAAGCTCGGCGAGGCGCAGATGTTGTTTGAACCAGGGAAAATGTCAGCCCCCAGGAGGAGCCCAGCTTTAACTTAGAGTGAGCCCCTAGGAAGCATGGCAGTGTATTCTGGGTATTGTGCTTTGGGTCCATTTGCATTTGCTCTTTCCAGTAACTAAGGACTGGTGGGTGATGCGAAGAAGGGGGGACTCCTCCTCAGTGCCCACTGCCCCTCCCAGCTTCCCCAGGCTCCTGGTGAACCTGGCATCAAAGGACGCTACAAAAGTAGCAAAAAAAAAAAAAAAAAGCCCTAGGCCACCCAGCCCCCTCCCCCGCCCCAGCCCCCATGGTAACCTAGAAGGATTCTTCCTGGCTTGAAAAGTCTGCTCCTGGGCTCCAGGTGGAAGACCTCACAGCAGAAGCTGGGTGCTCCAGCATTAGTCATGCCCCAGGGTAGGCACATCTGGAAACTGCCCTAGTGGTCAAGACTGGTTGATGGATGGTGATGGTACAACGCCTGAGCTTTACTAAAGCCAGCAGAGCAGAAGATACAAATGTTCTCCCCTCTTTCCCTCCTTGTAAGCATGAGCCTTCACTAAGTCTCAGAGTTAGGGGTTCTGTGTGATTCCCACCCCACCCCAGGGACACTCCGATGGGCTGTGCAGGAACCAGCAAAGTCCCCTTGTAAAAGAACTTCACCTCCAGGGCCCTGTCACTTCAGGAGCCATGGCTTCCTAGGACCATCCCAATATTTAGGAAGATGTGAAAACTCTGGCTCAGAGATGCTAAGTTAGTGACCTAGAGCAACACAGTCAGTAAACAGAAGAGCCAAATTTAAACTCTGCCCTGGGTCTGTCTCATCACAGAAATAACTAATATGTATGGCTCACTCCTAAAGCAGGCAAGCTGGGAGGAAAGAGGGTTCAGAGAGTAAGAAGAAGACACACTTTAAGCTTGGGTTCTATCAGGTCAAAAACAGACCCAGGCCTAGCCCCAGGATGCCCAGTGCCTGGTAAAACAGGACCTTCACAGGGACTGTGGAGTCACAAGTACACCAGCCACAGGAGGCCCCAAGGCTGCTTTCCAGTTTAATACTCAATTGTTATTAATCTATAGCTGCAGAGGACCGAGGGAGGCAGTGGGGTGGAATGAGAACATTCTGTGTGACCATCTTCAAGTTATTTAAACTCTTAGCATCTGCAAAATGGTGCTGCAGGTGGAACCTGACTCACAAGTGAAATGGAGTTTGATTATCTGATGGGTGTGGAAATAGCCTGATTGAACGCTTCCCTTCTGCTTCAGTGGGCCTGGGGATCCCATAGATGGGCTCAGCTGTGGTCACCTCTCTCTCTGCTCAATCCCCACGAACCACCCAGCTCACCACCATTGGAAGCTGAGAGTGTGGCAGGTCAACTCAATGGAGGGAATGTCCTGAGGTGGGTCCCCATTCCCTGTGCTGATCCTGTTGCCTTGCCAGCAGGGAAACGTCTGCTCTCTGTTCGGGACCACAAGCAACTGCCAGGCTGTACCAAGAAGGTTCTGATTTGCTCCAGAGAATGTCTTAGATGAAGGACCACTTAGGAACCCTGTCTTTTCCTTAGCACCCCAGCCCCTGATTCACCAAGTGGGAGTTTTCCCTTTGACAGCATTCATGCATAAAAATAATGAGATTTAGCCCTTTACCGTGAGAAACCTCTCTGCAGGGTGACATAGTGATAGGGAGTGTGGGGTTGAGTGTAGAGAACTTGGTTTTACTAGGTGATGTTCGTCCCTTCCCTCCGATGTAAATGGGGTGCAGTGATCCTATCCCAGAGGGATATTAGGGAATTAAATGGAATGATAGATAAATTCATGTGACCCAGTAGCCTAATTAGTCTAAAATGAACATAATAGCCCTAGCTGTGTGACCTTGTGCAAATTACTTAAACCTTCTGTGTCTCCATTTCCTTATCTATAAAATGAGACTAATAATAGTATCCACCTCATAGGGTTAAATGAGTATTAAATGAGGATTAACGGAGGATTATGCGAGTTAATATTTATAAGGCACTTAGAACAGTACCTGCTACATGACGAGTGCTCCACGCATTATAATCATAATCCTTCCCAGGATTACTATTTGCCATCACAACTACCCTTTGAAGCAAGAAAGTGTTGCTATTCCATTTCATAGATGAGGAGACTGAGGTCAGAAGGGCTGCCCTATGGGCCCAACACCTGATCTCGAGTCTCCGATGCCAAGTGGGGTTCCCTCACACAGTGGCTTTTCCTCTGCCGGGAGACTTTCCAGGACTCTAGCCTTCCTCACTGTTCCTTATAGCCCAGTCTAAGGCTCTCCCTCCTGCCTTCTGAGGGAGCTGCCATCCTCCAGATGGCTGCCTGGGTCAGGCTTTCCCTGAGGGACACAGGGACATCTGCTTCTCTCCAGACAAGAGAGCCGCTGCAGGAGAAAGGGGCCACCAGGATGGCTAGGGATGGTTCCTGCTCCAGGGCCTTCCAGATGTTCTGAAATCAGCAGTCCTCCTCTGGATCTCTGTCCTTTGGACAATTTGGAGGCTGTGGAGTCACAGCTGTCACTGCAGGCATGTGAGCACGTGTGAGTCTGTGTGTATGTGTGGGTGTTGGGGGGGGGGGTGTGCTCCTCTCCCCAAACCACCTCCAGGTGCTCAGCTGCAACAGGAGCCTGCAGTGAGGATCTGAATGACAGGGTGCCTTTCAAAGGTGCCTCCTGTGGGGACTTGGGGACCCTTCCGCAGTCACCTCCACACGCCTCGGCACACCCTGTCACACACTCACGCATGCGCACACACACACACACACACACACACACGGACACAGAGGAAATGATCAAGTGCAAAAGAATCCTCGTGTGCTACTTTATATGGCAAATAATTGAACCGTACCCTTGTGGTCTCGGTGAGGAGTTTCATCCATATTCATGCCTCGCGTTTCCTGTGGAAACGAACACGCCAGACATTCCCGCACAACGGAGGGAGCGAGAAACCTTAAGCACTAATTCAGCGTCTCTCCAGTCCCCATTCTTGGCTCCGGGCAGAGCAGATTTAGATAGTGTCTAACCAGCCGGGAGGAGGCGCGTCCGCCGCGGAGGCTCGTCCTTCCTTCTTTGTCCCTGCGCTCCTTTTCTCAGCCTTTTGTTTCCTTCCTCCTTCCTCTTGCCTTCTTCACCTCTTCCTTTCCTTTCTCCTGCTCTCTGCACCCCGCCCCGCCCCGCCCCCACCCCACCCCACCCCGCCTCCCCTTCCTCCTTCCCTCCCGGTCTGCGGTCTCCCCAGCGCCTCTCCTCCTCCGGCTCTCCTCCACCGCCCCCTGCTCCCAGGCCTCCTCCTCCACCCAGCTTGGAAAGTTCCTGTCTGGGCTTGGAGTTTCACTTTCCTCGTCTAGTTATCACGGGGAGGGGTGCGGCTGGGGTGCTGGGAAGCTGGTTTGGAGCGCGCGTGTCTATGAATACCAAGCATGTTAATAGGTTAAAGTAAATCTAAAGTAACATTTGAAAGCAGAGAGATGAAAGCAGATCACAGGCCAAAGATCAAACAATCTAGAGCCACTTCTAAGCCTTTTACAGCTGGAGATTATTAGCATTTGAAAGTGAAGAGCATTAGAGGGAGAGAGGGGGAAAAAAAAGTTGGAAGGAATTTTTGTTGTGGAGATAAAAACTGAAATAAATGACAGTGGAAAGGGAGAACTAGAAAGAGGCTGCCTTATTTTAAAAACCATATTAAGACAGTGGTGGGGAGGAAACCTACTGCTTTATTTTTAGCTCATCAACCAGTGTCTGAGCTCAGGGCTGGGGTTGGATTCGCCCATCCTTCACCTTGCTCTCTCCCCTCCCCTGCCATATGGGGAGGAGGCTTCTGGTTCTGAGGGGCACTCCCTTCCCTCCAGCAGTGAGACTGAAGCCTCTGGTTGGGGAAGGGAGTGTGGCAGGGGAGAGGAGCCTCCACTGTGGTGGAGCCTGGTCTTTCCTCTGTACTCCCAGGCACCCCAGGACATTCCCCCCGCCACCCCACCCATCCCCTTTGGGGGTGGTCCAGCCAATTTTATAATCCTAAAATATTTAAGTTGATGGAATCAAGAGATTATCCACCTGTGATTCTTTTTCTGTAATCACAGGCATGACCAACCATAGCTGCTAGTCCGTCAGTGCAATCCAGCCACCTAACATCCTAGAGGAGACCGGGCCCCCCATCCAGGGCAGGAAACACTGTTCAATATGAGAGTCTCTATAACTTCCCCTCCTCCACATGTTTGAGTTAGTCTATTTTCTAAGACCCTAATGTGTGTCAGGCACTCTTCTAGGTGCTGTGAAGACTACAGAATGAAGCAGGCAGCTTCTCTATTTGTGGGCTTTTATAAACTAGTGAAGGAAGCAGATGTTAAACAGACTTCAGGTTAAACTGGCGGGTGGATCACAATCATTTATCAAAGTTCCCTCCAAAAATCACATGAGATTCAAGTTTTCGAGGAGTCCCAATAGACTAGGTTCTACCACCCATACAAGATGCCAATAAAAGAGATGAGTAGTGGTGAAGGTAGGGAAGGAACTGTAAGCAGCATAGCTATACAGGGAGGACAAGGGACCAGCATTCTTCACCCACCCAGTCTTCAGAGGTACTGACGTGAGCTCCCTGGTTATGTAGACAAAGCGGCCAGAATTATGCATAGTCAAGTAGTCTTGGTCAAACCGTGGTCTGGTTGTCATTATCTCACAACTGGTCAGGAAGAGGTCTGTCCTTGATAGGAAAGTTGCTGTTGCTTGGAGGGTAGCTTTGACTCCTATCACAAGATGTTTATACATCAGACCTGTTGTTTCTGCAATCCAAGATGACTGCAAGAGAGTGACTCAGAGCCAAGAAGACAGATGTAAAATGGAAGCAGAGATGTCAAGCTTTTATCCTGCTTTTAGTGACCCATCAAGCATGTGTAGGCATGTGCAGGCCCAAGTGAACACTCAGTGCTTCTGACTTTTGAAAAGCAGCCTCTAAGTTCTTGTTGTAAAGTCTCTAAAACCCACCAAGTAAAAGAAAGTGAAAAAGATGACAAAAGCAGAGCAGGAATGTCTTCAAATTTCTGGAAGATCAAAAGTGAATGCATAGTGACAACTAACTTAATAGAACAGAGAAGGTTGAAAGGGACCAACCAACCTGCAGAGGGAGGTGTCCATGAGAAAGGAGACATAGCCCTGTGAATCATCAGGAGGACTGAGGAGTTGGGGACATCAGGCATGGCAGAAGCCAAAATGAGGCACACGGATAAACAGGGCCTTGGCTATACCCCCAGGTTCTCTCACTTAACCGTGCAGTCAGGCCAGCACCCTCCTTCCCCCCAGCTGAGTCAGAAGGAGCCAGAGGGAAAGGGACTGGAGGTAAGAACATCCTATGAATGCCCTGAGGGAGTGGGGGACAGTACTGATTGGGAGGTGTCCTAAAAAAAAGTCACCTCTTTCTTTTTGTATACAGTGAAACCCAGGGGCCAATGGGGCCCTCTCATGTCCACAGAACTGCCAATCAGGTTTTCTTAATGCCTCACACTCTTAAATAAGGACATCCCCACATGTCAAGAATGCTGCCACCAGGAAGTTCAACAAGCCAACAGAGAAAAAAAAAATTCAGAAGAAGCAAAGAAAGTTTGGAAAGAGAAAAAAACTTCAAAATACAGCATTTGTAGCCTCATAGAGATAAAAGCAAATTTTCATCTGAAGCAAAATCAGGAAAAGGTAGGTAGACAGGTAGGTAGATGGATGGATGGATGGATGGATGGATAGATAGATATTAGATATAAATATAGATCTAGACTATCATACAATAATGGTCAAAGCACCAGAGAGCTCTTGTCTATTAAAAATGATGGCAAAAATCCAAAATTCACTAAAAGGTTTGAAAGATAAAATAGACAAAATTTCCCCAAATGTGGAACAGAAAGAGAGCAAATAAGAGACAGAGAAAGACAGATAATGGCAGAGAAAATGAGAACATTAAAGTATCAGTTCAGGAGGTTGGTCATTTGACAGTTAGGAATTCTAGAAAGGTTCAGAGAAAATGGAGGGGATAATTATCAAAGAAATAATAGAAGAAAATTTCCCAGAACTGAGAGATGTTGGTCTGCAGATTGAAAGGCCGTTAAAGGTCTAAGTTATGTGATCATGACGCCTCAGACACAGGAGACGAGAGGTGCCTAAAAGCCTCAGAAAGGGGTCGGAACAGAGCCACACTCCTCTGATGGCAAGTTTCCCTGAAAAAAAATAAAATAAAAGTAAGTTACAGATTATTTAATACATTTGCTCATGTGGCAAATAAGGTTGACAGGGATTTTCCAGTTCTGTGAAATCACAAGAAAAATTATGAGAGGTATGTAAAAAGGAAAGAAGGCAAACCAGAAATGAAGAAAAGCATACAGTTGAACAAGAAATGATTGTATTGTATGGGTTTCAGGAGTAAACAGCTGTACTTACTATTGTGTAAGAACAGACTATTCATTTAATTTTCTTAAGTGTTATAAACGTATATTTTGGAAAGGAAGGCAAAGTTATGAGCTAAAGTTTGTGCCGTAATAGGAAGTCAGTAGATAAGGCCAAGGGATAATTCTGGGAGAGAGAGAGAGAGAGAGAGAATATGAATGGACAGTGGTGTGTCCCGTATGCGGTAATTCCAGAGAGGTATGTAAGGAACCCCCCCTGGGTAACAGTTAAGTTGTATGCATTTCTCTGAACTCATCAGTTGGCATACTGAAGACCTACACATTCTACCTTGTGTGAAATTTGCCTTAAAAGGGGAGAAAAAAGGAACCACAAGCAAATAATGAACTTCAACGATGTGCATGGTGAAACATTTAGAGATGAAATGTATTCGTATTTACAACTTACTCTGAAATACAACAAAAAATAAGATGGATAGGTGGATGGATGGTTGAATAAATAGGATGATGGAAAAGTAGAAAGAAGTGATTGAATACATATAGCAAAATATTAATTGTAGAATTTAGTTAGCAGATTTATGGGTATTCACTGCAAATTCTTTCAATTTTTCTATGTATTTGAAATTTTTATGAGAAAATATAGAGGAAAAAAATAGAAATATAAGCATGGTATTTAAGTGAAGTGACCTAATGGCCAGGAGAAATATCCAAGAGTTGGAAGTGGCTGACTCTTGGAGGGTGAAAAGAGATGTGATCAGGGTCTGATGGATTTTGTGTAGAACCTATGACATTTAAGTTTTAAATTCTGTATATAAATCACTTTGGTTCCAAAAAGAGAACTAAAAACGAAAAGAGGACTCAGGTATTGATATGTGTATTAAATCATGAAAGGTATTTGCACAAAAATGTAGGATTTCATGATTTGGGAGTCGATATGACAAACAGGATTGAGGTGTCACGGCAGTAAGAGAGATGCCAGGGCCCCTCGGTTGTGAATTCTGATAGGCATTTCTGAGCAGGCACAGTCGGATTCAGGCAAAGAATAGCAGAATCAGAGATTCCCAAGGTGAGAACTAGAGAGGTTCAGTGGAGTGAGGCATATGAAGGAGGAGGAAGAGGAGGAGGAGGAGAAGGAGAAACAGGAGGAGGGAGAGAAGGAGGAGAAGGAGGAGGATCATGTTGCATGTGTGTCCATGCTCCAGTTAGACAGCCCTTGAGGACCAGAGGAGCTCAGGCTCCTGAGCTGTTTGCTTATTGTAATTGCTACTCTTTTGTCTTCTTCTGATTTTGCTTTTTTTAAATAAAATCTGTGCTCTGAAAATCCAGGCCCTTATCTGTCAAGTGACAAAGGTTGGAGAAGGGGCAGAAAGACCTTGCCGTGGTGCTGGAGGTAGGGGTTCCAGGGAAAGGGTCCTCTCCCTGCCCACTCTGGTTGCACCCTCCTCCAGGTCTCCTGTTCATGACACCTGGGAGGTCCTGCCATTTGTTTTAACAAGGAAGGTCCACTGTTAAGGCCTTATGTATTCTCAACCATGGAAAAAGACTCATGGCCTGAGCGGATATTAGGCACCAAATCCAAGAAAGTCAGTCCGTTTGCCATGAACAAGAGTGAGGCCCATTCCCAGTAGCACTTCTAAGGCTTCCCTTTCTTGAACAGGATAGGAAGAAGTTAAGGGTGGAGTCAGGGTATCCCAGCTCAGAGGGAAAGGGTAGAAAAGAAAGGTGTGGGAGGCAAGGAGAGAACCTTCTACTCAGAAAAGGAGGGGACTGGGGCAATCTGGGAACAGAGACAGGGCTGCAGGGTTGGTGACAAACGTTCCCCTGGAATGCCCAGAGTCTAGGTAGCTGGATGAGAGACAGCCATGTACCTCTGGCCGGCAGGTGCCTGCCCCTAGTGACAGTGAATGGCACCAAGCACAGACACCCAGGGCTCTGGCACAGAGCCAGTAGCTGCCACTGTGGAGGTTTTTATGCTAATGCCACTTGTCAAGCCGTCAGCTCTCAGGGTAGCTGAACCTGACAGGGAAGCAGCTGGGTCCCTTGGGTTTTGCTTCCCCTGAGCATCTCCCAGGTCCTCAGAGGTGTCCGGACAGGCTCAGAGCTGACTTTCCAGGAGGACTAGATGAGCAGGAGGGGGATGGTGTTTGAAGGCTTGGGAGCCATAAAGGGGAGAGGGGACCATTGGCCCTCCCATGGGCTTCACCCCAGAAAGTTCCATTCTCCTTTAAAACCCACCCATTCAGAAGTGGGACCTCAGCAGGTAGGAGGGACAATACAACTGGGCTTTTCTGGATATTAGGCAGATATTTCCTGGATATTCCTAAGATATCAGGCAGCTTTCCATCCCTATAATGAAATACCTGAGATCATTAACTAGTAAAGAGAAAAGGTTTATTTTTGACTCACAGTTTTGGAGGTTCTAGTGCAAAATATGGTGGACCATTGCTCTGGACCTCTGGTGGGCATGCTGGATGGCAATGATGGGGACTGTGTAGTGGAACAAAATATTTACCCCATGGCCGGGAAGCAAAAGAGAGGAAAAGAAAGGTCTGGGGTCCCACATCACCTTTGAGGGCAAATTCCTAATGACTTAGGAACTTGCCATGAGACCTTGCCTCCTAATGGATCACAGCTCCATAGCAGCTCCTTGGAGACCAAGTCTTGAACATATAGAACTTGGGAGTCCTCAGCTTCCCAACTATCACAGAAGGGAATGGAGAATTCATTCTAGATCACTAGATCAGGCCCAGGAGCCCTACCTAGGGTAGAGGGAAGGGCACAGGGCATAGAGACAGAGACCTGGGCCCTAGTCACATTTATGCCACTCTTACCATGTGGCCATGGACAAGTGACTTGACTTCTGTGGCTTCAACTTCCTACTGTGTGCATGAAGCATGGGTGGCAATAGTCTAGATGCGTTCATCTACTGAATTCAATGAATATTTTCCAAGTGCCAAGTCCCCATTAAATGGTCTGAAGATGAATTAGAGTCAGTGCATCAGATGATGGCATTCTCACAAGTAGATGGAAGCTCTTCAGGTCTAAAGGTCCAGGATCTGTGGGAAGATATCTAGGGAAGATGCAGGAGGGGATTATGACCTCCCCTAGCCAGCACCGATGGCCGCAGCTGGGTCTGAGGCCTGTGAGGTTCCCGAAAATGACTCTTTGAGTTGTGTGGCAGGAGGGATTTGTGGGGAAATCCACTTCCTGCCTTTCTTCCAAAAGAGGTTGGGAGCACCGGTATCCAGGAAAATCACTGACCTTGGAATCTAGACAGACCACCAGTTCCCAGGTCTGTTCCCTAGGACACTTTCTGTCCTCAGGAGTTTGGCTTTTTTTTAAATGATTACCATGCATCCCGAGAATGAGGTGCTTCTAAATGCAGAGTGCAGTCCTGATCCTTCCTGGAAAGTCACCCCACCCAGAGTCTCCAGGGTGTAAGAGGGGGCCAGATTGCCACCAGCAGGGGGGCCTTCAGGAATGCCTCCTAACCCACTACCCACGCTACTCACGGGTGTTCCACGAGATGTGTGGGGAGTTTTCCTGTAATTGGTTTATAGACGGTTCACTCAGCATTGTGTCTGGCCATAAAATATACTCACTGAATAGTCTCCAAGGAGTCTCAAAGCCTTCCAGGCTATAACTCCGAGCCCCCAGCCCCTCCTGCTTGGCCTGACACCTTGTTTGGTGACTCTGATTTGATTTTGATCTTAAATCTGCCCTCAATGCCAGAGGGGTAGCCCCAGGGAGGGGCTGGGAGTGAGAAGAGGAGGGTGGTTGCTGAGAATTATGACTTGGGACCATTAGGAAGAGATGACCGCTCCGCACAGCCTCTTCTAAATCACCCAGGGAAGACTGTCACTGCACACGCTGCAGGCTGGGCTGGCAGGCAGAGAGGGCAGGGAGAGGGTGGAAATGTGGGGACTCTCACTGGCCTGGGTCTCCACCAGGCTCCAGGGCCTCAGCTCTCTGAGAGAGGCTTCCAGTGGCCGCTGTGCCCTGGGAATTCTCTCAACCTTGCCCAGTAGTGCCTTCCTCCCTTCACAGGACTCTGAGAAGTAGGTCCCCAAAGGTAGCGGGATGGGCACCCTGTGGTGAAGGAATAAAAACTGCAGGGCTTATTGTCCTTCTGGTAGAGGGTAAGAGTCCTGTGCCTGCATCTTGTTCTCTAGGATAGACAAAGAAAAATGGAGCAGTGGAGACGCTCTGGCACCCTCACCCAGTGGACTAGCCCACACCAGCTGCTGGCCAGAAGGGAGGTCCCTAGTTACATCTGTTGGCAGAGGTTGTTGGAAAATCAACCCTCCTGTCTCTCATTTCTCTTCACCTTTGTGTCAGCAGACAGTTTAGGGCAGTGGTGGAGAGCCAATCTCTGAAGTCAGACCTTCTAGATCTGAAGTTAAATTCTACCACTTAATTCTGTGACCCTGGACAAGGAACTTACCTCCCTGTGCCTCAGTTTCCTTAGCAAATAAAGTGCAGGGTAATGAGAGCGCACTCCTCTCAGGGTCACTGTGAGAATTACACACGCAGAGATCTCAGAGCAGGAGCTGGCGTGCAGGAAGAAAATAATCCACACAAACTGCTGCTCACCTTTGATTAGTAATCCAAAGTCGGGGACAGGGGGCAACTGCGGAGATAGGCTCAGGAAGTATACTGAATGGTTACTTTCCGTTGGACCATGTCTTTTATGCATCTAAGACTTAAGAATGAATGAATGATATCTCCGAGCATGACAGTAGGGGGCTACAAAGACCCCAAGGCACGGTTCTTGTCACATAGTGCTTACACTCTAGAGAGAATGCTTCATGGCCAAGGTCAAAGGTAACTCCAGCACCAGTAGCTCACAAAGAAGGGTCAGCAGGCGTCTGAAGCTAGGAATGGCCAGACATCCCTCTCCTAACATCAGAGCCCTTTAGGGAGCATCAGGAGAGGCTGGCGTCCAAGGGGCCCCGTGTAAAACGGCAGCATAGCACAATTTACTGAATTTACTGTCAATTAACCCTTCTAAGCTTTGACTTGTAGTCAAGATTTTCTAGGACACTTTGATCCCAGAATATTATTAACCAAAGGATCATTTCATGTTAGAGGCTAAGGAATCAAAAAGTCACACAGCTATGGCTTCATTTATTTACTTATTTATTAGAACTGGAGAGGCTGTAGAAAGCAACTAACATTGTCCCTCATTTTATAGAAAGGAAAACTAAACCTCAGAGAGATGAAATGTCTTTTAAGTTTACTGATCCTCTCTCCCAATTTGTTCCTTTATAGCTTGTCACCGTGTCCCTATAGTCATCTTTGATGAGGAGAGACAGGGATCAGTTTCCCAGTTTGGGGAAGTGGGAGGATGAAATGGCTTATCCAAAGCTATACCTAGATCAGAGGCAGAACTAACCTGACCAGCATTCTGACCCCACCTTTCCTATTGTTGGAAAATCCCGATCTTGGGCACCCGAAGCCCCCTGGAGGGAACAGGGTGTGGGCAGACGCACTGGATCAGAATGAGAAGCGCAAGCCCCTCCGCCATGCACCTTCCACCAGCCCTCTGTCAACTGCTCCTCTGCAGAACACAGCACAGCCTCAGAAGGAGTGCCAGGGAGGCTCCAAGCCAGTATCAGGAGGATTTTCATGAACACAACTGTCTGTGTCTGGGCAGCCATGTGGAAAGTTGCAATATAACCCACTGATGTCATGTGGCAGGGGAAACAAGATTTCCAGAGCAGCCGCGCTGCTCTTTCCAACCTCCGCGTGGAGCAGAATCCCAGACAGGCTTCTGGAAGAAAGGGAAGAGAGAAAAAAAAATCACACCAAATTGCAGACAAGACCCTGGCTCTGCGGGCTCTGAGGGAGGATGGAAGGAGTTGGGAGGGTCCAGAGTCGCTGGGCAGGTGCTGAGCTGGAGCTCCTGGGTGGGCTGGAGCCACCTCTAGAGCTCTACTCTGATGTTGCTCTCAGGGCACTAGGAGCAAGGGACAGGCAGCTGACCTGGAGGAGCTGGGCCAGCCCTCCAGTGTTCATCAAGCTCTCCCAACATCTGAGAGCCCAGGACTTCAGAAATCACCAGGTCATTCCTCAGACCTCGGGCAGGCTTTATTCCTACCTTTGACACGACACTCACTCTCGTGGTCTTTAAGGACTCCAGCTTTCTGATTTCTACAGCCCATTCTAGCAGCCATTCTGGGATCACGTCTAACGTCCAAGCAAATCCATCCTGATCAGTTGAAGCATAGACCTGGTCTTCAGAGAGGCAGGACCCCGTGGTAGAGGGCAGAGAGGCAGGACTGGGGGCCACCTGACCCTCCTCTGTTAGTGTCCTGTGGGGTGTTACCTCACTTCCTCCCACTGGCTGGCAGATCATGGCTGGGTCATGCAATCTCTCTGGGCTGCAGTTCACTTGTTTTTTTAAATGGGGAAAAGGAAACAAATGATAAAGTCCCTTTTAGTTTGAAAAGGACTATGACTATTTATACAGGTAAGGGGCAGCAGTTTGGTGTAAGTTACATGAAAGATTTTTTTGTAGCTTTATTAATGTATCTTGGGGTTTCTAAATTCTGAAAGTCGTCAGTCTAATCCCAGAAAGCTTGGAAACCAAGAGTAAGCACTGCTTTTTTGAAAAACACCTGTTTCCCGAACAATCCAGAAACAATCTCTATTAACCTGCGGGGGTTGTTGTTGTTGTTTTGTTAATCATTATTTTAGTTGTACATAGTTATGGGTCTATTATTGTTTTCTGAATGTGTTATTTTAAGTCTTAAGTCTTTGCCTGTCTATATACCTTTTAAAGAGAATATACTATAATAATATTCTGCAGTCTGTATTTTAGTCATTTTGGAATGCATTCTAAGTATTTTCTTATACCAATATTCTCCTACAAAATGGCATTTTATTATTTATATTTTTTTCACATGGTCTTTGATATTCAAGCAAATCACAAAGGAATACAAATGGTCAATTAACGTTTAAAACATTCAGCCTCAATAACAACCAAAGACAAGGAATGAGATATTATTTTTACATATCAGGTTAACATAGATTTTTTTTCTTAATATCTGATGAAGAAATGGACGAAATTTTACATAACTGGGGGGTTAGAACCTATCTATCTGGAAAGCAATTTTATATATTAAAACATAATGTATGTCTGATTGTTCACTTAATGATTTTATTTGGAAAAACTCACCCTATGGGAATAATTGCCTAAGAAGAAAAATATATAAGTACAAGAATGTTGAAGCATTATTTATATTTATAATAGCAAAATTTTAGTAATAGCCTAAATGTCAATTAATAGATGTTGTGGTTTAGATATGAGGTGTCCCTTAAAAGTTCATATGTGAGAGAATGCAAGAATTTTCAGAGGTATAATGATTGGATTATGAAAGGTATAACTTAATCAGTAAATTAATCCCCTGATATGGATTGCCTGGGCAGTAACTGGAGGGTGTGGTAGGAGGAGGTAGGTTCACAAGGGATGGGGGTGCCTTTGGGGTTTATATTTGTCCCTGGTAAAGCATGTTTTCCTACCCACCCCTTCTTCCTGCTTGCCATGTCCTAAACTGCTTTCCTCTTCTATGCTCTTCCTCCATGATGTTCTGCCTCACCTCAAGCCCAGAGTAGGGTGTCAGTTAATCATGGACTGAACCTTTGAAATCAAGAGCCAAACTAAAAATTTCATCCTCTACATTATTCTTGTCGGGTCTATTGGTCACGTGATGAAAAAGTTAACTAAACTAATAACAGAATAGTTAAGAAAAGCATGAGACATACAAACAGCAAAATACTATGCAATCATTAAAAATGATAACGTACCTTTAAAGTTATTGACTTGGAAAGATGTCTTTGACATTTTGTGGAATAAAAAGAAAAAACCAGATAAAAGAACAGCAGGCAAAGTCTGAGCCCATTTATGTAAAGTCACATGCATAAATCTGTATGTGTCTTACAGAACAAAATGCCTGAAGCATTGTGGACTTCAGATAGGAGGGCCTTAAAGGTTGCAATCTGGTGAGAATGGGGTGGGGAGGGGGAAGAGGTTTGAGTTCTTTTCACCAGCATTTACTAACAAACCATCAGATTTTTTTTTTTCCCTCTGAATATATGCTCATTTGGGACAGTGGAAAGGGACACTGATGCAGATTAGGAACACCTCCATCTGCCAACAGGTGTTGACCAAAATGTTAATAATGATCATCTATTCGAGGTGGGATTTGGGGTGTTTTAACTCCTGCTTTGAAATTCTGGTTATTATTTAAATATTTTACAAAATAATTTTGTAGTATTTATTGTTTGGCAAGACTCACAAGTAGTAGAGATGTTTTGGGGATTTTGTTTTATAATATACTGAGAGCTTGGATTTCTGCATCCTGCCTGTCAACCCCTGCAATATAGCAGGTGGTTTTCCTTCCTCCAGGAACTTCAGTCCTCTCTTGCTAGGTTTGGGGTATCCAGGTAGGTACAAGCCCATGGGAATCTACATTCTCAGATTCTACCTGCATAGCGTGCCCCATCCTGGCCTCCCACCATCACAAGAGGGATGTCCAAAACACTTCTGCTGGGCTTCCCAGGAGCACCTCCCAGGTTTTGGTCCTCTGCCACCCTTTTGTCACATTTGCCCTTTGGACTGATTAAATCACTGAGCTCCCAGCAGATGAGGAAATCCTGCCATTGACTCCACCCTCAACTTCAGCTCTGTTAATCCTGGCAATACCCCACGTGGCTTCTGACCTTGACCTGGTTTTATCTTTCATCTTTGACTTTGCTGCTCCCTGGCAGTTTCAGGACACACCTGATGAGAGCAGGTTTTAATCCTACCTGGTCCAACAGACATCTACCAAGTGCTCATTATGTGCCATACACTGGGCCAGGTTGTAAACAAGGAAACCATTAATTTAGGTCCCTACCCTTGAGGGAGCTCAGTCTGTCAGAGGAGCCTGAAGGATGGTCACCATGATGGTAACCAACCCAGTAGGTTAATTACTGCCAGGTAGTGTTCTAAATGCTTTGTATGTATTATCTCACTTAATCTTCATTGTAACCTATGCAGTGAGCTCTATTATACTCATTTGAAAGACTAGGAAACTGGACACACAGAATAACTTTCCCATGTGAGAGAGAAGTAAGTGCCAATCAGGAATCAGAACCTAGGTAATCTGGCTCCAGAGGTATCAAGTCTTAAACACTACATTCTATAGAAAAACAAAATGGAACCATCTGCTGGGTCTTGTGATGGACATTAACATAAAGAGCTGTGGAAACTCAACAAAATGAGTCATAAAGTCCTCTGACTCAGACTTTTAACCTTTTACATGAGACCAGGACATACACCCAGCCTTCTCTGTGCTGCTCTCCTGCCTAATGAAGGACCCACAACCCCCTGAGCTGGACTGGCCCAGACCCTGTTCCACACTTCTTTAGACACAGTGGGCCAAGGGTCTGGACCCCACCCCCAGGAGGGAGGGTGGGATGCATAGAGACACAGCTGGCCCCAGAGCTGTCCCACTTGGTTCTGGACTTCCTCCCCATCTTCCACGAGCACTCAGTCAGAAAAAGGACTGGTGAACATGCCCCCGCCGTGGTTCTGCTTCCATTAGTAGCCATGCTTTCTGCAATAAAGGTGTTCCAGAAAATCTTTGTCTGAACAAAATGTTTGCAAATTGAATCCCATTTAGAATATATTGGAATTGTCAGCCGATGATACCATAGCATTAACTAGCATTGAGCTCTTCTTATGTACCAGGAACTTCGCTTGTAATAATCATTTAATTCTTAGAACAGCTCTGTGAGGTGTGTACCATTTTCATTATCCCCATATAACCAGTGAAGAAACTAATCCCAAAGAAGCTAACAGACTTGTTCAAGGTCACACAACTAACTTCCCAGCCCAGCGCTCAGTCCCCAACCATCACTCTGGTATTTCTTCTCAAAGGAGCACTGAGTGACTTTCTAGGCAAACAGTCTGAGACGCAAGTTTTCTAAGCTCCAATTCACGTTTTGCCAAAGAAGAAACCTCATTTTCTTGGCTCAAACCTCAGCCTCCAGTTTCAGTTAAAAAAAAAAAAAAATTCTAAGAGCTGAGCTGCATGGGGTTCTAACCACTGTCCACCATGAGGTCTCACCAATGTCGACCACAAGGGGGCGCGCTAGAGACACCCCTACTCTGTCCCCAGCTGCAAGCAAGCGCGCTGCACACGCGCACAAACGCAGACTTTCGCTCTCACGTGACTTTCTGGTCCAATCCCGTACTGCCTACTTTGACCAGGCCAGCTGCTTGGACCCTCGGGATTGAGTCACTAGGAGCCTGGGCAATGGAGAGAAAGGAAGCTGAGTAAAGGCCGCTAATACTATATCTATGATATGCAGCTTTGGTCGTAATAAACACTGCAGCTGAATATTCCCGCGGGGCCTTCCTAATGGAGGAGATGGATACACTCCAGAGCAACCCCAGGGGTTTTACACGCAACTCTGACTAAACTCCCTATAAAATCAATCCCGCCTTTTCACCAGTTGTGACAGGGTGTTCTAATATTAATCCACTCTCCTTGTCAGTCAGCCCCCCACCCTCAAGGGCTTTAATGATCTTTAGGCAGCATGATAAACACATCGAAGCAGAGAAGGCCAGGCCCAGGGAGTCCAGGGAGCTGCTGCCCCTCACCACAGCCACTCCGAGGCTCAAGAGGGACAAAGGAGACCCTCTCCGGCCCTTGAGTTGCCTTCTTTTCCAGCAGGATAGACTATGGAACAGCCGCCAGACATGGCCAGCCAGCTGGGTGGAGGATGCAGGGCTAGTCCCTGGGCCCCCACCTCACAAGCTGCCCAAAGCACTTTGCAAGACTCCAACTGCTGCCAATGCCAGCAGGCCCCGTGGATGCTGATTGTTCCCGGCAGCCCTGTTTCTGCAGCTCTACCTCTTACTTCTATATCTTGGGCATCTTCTTTTGTTCTTCTGACAGCTCCCTTCTCTCTAGAGGGAAGCTGGGTCTGGAGGGAGAATACTAGCAACCAAGGGAAGAACTGGTGGTTTCTGGGGCTCATTCCTAGGGGCTCATTTTTCCCATTGTCTGTCATTCTCATCACCCCTAAAACAGTTTGCCCAGACCTTGTGCCCTCCCACACCTCCCTCTTGCTCTCTTGCTCCCTCTTGCCCTGGCCCCTCCCTTGCCCCTCCAAGTCTCCTAGAGTTCCAGTAAGGGGTAGAACTGGGATCAGAACAGAGAGGCAGTCAGAGAGAAAGATGAGCAGATAGTTGGAGGTAGAGACCAAGATGGGACCCTAGGGGGAGGATAAAGGTGAGGGGATGAAGAGGATATAGTCCAGAAAGGCCTTCATTTTTCTACCTCCACATCCATCTCTGAGTCTTCAAGGCCCTGTGAGTGTTTATGTGAGCCAAGCAGGGGCCCTGTGCTGGCTTTGGGAAGGCTCCGAGGGCTTCTCTCTCATACAGGAAGCTGCTCAATAGGCTGCAGTATAAGCTGCCTGGCAGCTTCCTCCTGAACCTCCCAGCAAACTCCCCCAGGCAACAGCAAGCTCAGAGCCTTGAGTCTGGCCTCTGACTTCAGGGGGAAAAAAATGGCCAGAGATGTTTAATGCAGAACACTGACCCATAGAGAAGCAGATCAGCAGGCCCAGGGGCCTCCCTGGTGGGTGCGACCTCCCCTGCGGCCCTGATGGCCCTAGAGATCCTGGCAAAGCCTGAAAAAGAGAAGCCATTTCACTCTTTCAATAAAATTTAGTTTAATTTTTTTTCACTTTATAAGCAAAATATTTTACCTAATAAAAATATGGATAATCAATATAAAAAGGAAGAAGGGGAGGCCAGAACCTGCACCAACCAATGGTAATATTTGAACGCATCTTCTTCCAACATCTTCTTTTTCTTTGTAGTGTTGAATTAGGGCTTTGCCACTGGACTTGTGCCAGAAACCTTTAAGGGTCATTTGCCTGTGAGACACCCTGTGTGGGGGAAGGAAGGATTCTAGCTCAGGATTTACTGAGGCGTCAGGGCACTGCATTTATGCGAAAAGAAGATGATAATGATACTGATGTCAGGGGGTTGTAAAGATTTCTATATGCAAAGTGGTTAGAACTGCGCCTGACATATAGTAAGCATGAAGTAAACGTGTTGGCGCTATCACTGAGAACATCTTTATAATTATATGTTCTAACTTCCCCATGAGGAATGAGGGATAGGAACTGCACTACCCTCCCCAGCAGCTGTACTTCCCTGGAGATAGCCTAAGCACCCAGCTATGTAACAAATAGGCAGGACAGGATGTCACTCTTGGAGGACAGACTTAAGCATCACCAATCCAGGACTCAGTCTTTGCCAGAGTGGGAAGGAAGGAGACCTGGCTCTCACCCCCCCCCCCCCCCCCCCCGTGAGCTCTTACAGTCTGTCCAATTTCATGCTGGTGCTACATGACAAGCATCTCCTTGCACTGTCCCTTGCCACTATAGAGATCACGTGTTCAATACCTCCCTCTTTTCTGCTTAGCCAGCCCAGGCTGCAGATTGCTCACCCCATAAGGCTATAGCCCAGGGGGCTCCTCCAATACACAGGGCTGGCTTATAAAGCTTTCATGTATATAGTCCTTAGCACTTTACAACAGAAAGCATCCAAATATCAGAACATCCTGGGAAGGAACCTTTGAGATCCCCAATAGCTGATTTGGCACTTACTGTGTGTCCAGTCCTTTACTAACTACTTTTTATATCTTATCTCATTTAATCCTCATAAGACTGTGTGGTAGAAATTACCATTACCTCATTTCACAAGTGCCTCAGAGAAATCCAGTCATCTGCCTCGCTACAGCTGTCACCTAGATGACTTGAACTTAACTATGGGGAGACTGTCCTTTGTTCTGAGAATTGTCACTATGGACCTTTTTATTTTCTGCAGCTATTCTTCTAGGGGAAGACTGACACCTTGGTTAACCTGAATGCCAATTTAAAAAATATATTTAGATCATGTAAGCTAGGTATATCTCTTACCTGGTACATAAGAAGACACATGAGAAGGAGAAAAAACTGAGACCCACTGAGAAGGGTAAGTCACTTTCCATGGCCACATGGCTAAAAAGTCACAGAACTAGAACCAGAGCCCAAGGCCCTCCAATCTTATTTTTCTAGAACATCTGGCTACTCTTCTGTCTCTTCCCAGAGGGCTGAGGCCAGAAACCAGGCTCCATCCTTCTCTGGTATCTGGCATACAGTGTCCAGAACAGTTCAGAGCACACAGTAGGTGCTTATTCAATCCCAGGTAGTAGATTAATGTCAACTTCCTGCAGGAGAGAATGCAGCGCACGCTGGGATGTGGATCCAAGTTTCTCTTAATGACCTTACACACGAAACTGAGCTCACGCACAAACTGTTTCGATTGCCAACCTGAACCTAGCTGGCACCTGAACTCTGGAAAGCCAAGTCTCCATGTTCTCTCTCCATCTTCTCCACCAAGCCCACCTCCTCCTTCTCTTCTCCCTTTCTCCTAAGAACATTGCATATTTCGAATCCAAGATGGTATCCCTTGAGAAGTTAATATTGTACAAAAGAATCCCAGAGAGGCAGAGCTGACTAGAAACTTTTTGCAATCCTGGTGTCTGATTTCCGCTGGGACCTGCCGAGATTCTCTCCTTTTCAGGTTGGGGACTTTTGCCCAGCCTGAGCTGTCCCTGGGACCACAGGCTGCAAACAGGTGTCTTGAACAGGCCTCCTCTCGCAGTGGCATGTCTGGGTGGCAGTAACTATGCATTTTTTTACCGAGTAAGTGAGTTAATGGGCACATAAAACATACACAACTTGTCACCCTGTTAGCTGCTGCCATTGCCATAGCGGCTCGCCCTGCCTCGGGCTCAACTAAATTGCTCATCCGCTCGCTCTCTTCCTCCCTCTCTCTTTCCTTCCTTCCTTGGTTGCATTTTTGCCCTTAAAGTCCCTCTCTCTCTCCTCCCACTCTGTATGTACCTCCTTTCCCACAGCTTCAGGATTTTTCAGAATATTCTTATTTATTTATTTAAAATTATTTCCTGGGAAGCCACTTTTAGAGATGTCTCTGCCATGGCGGTCTATGTGCCTTTGCTGACTTAATGCTTTTTCTTCTCTCCCTGTCCAAGAGACCAAGGTTCAGGGACAGCAGCAGCCCAGAGGGAGCTTCACCCTGAGGAAAGAGGATGCATGTAATTTGAAAGCAGTTGCCAAATGCAGACACGATCATCTGTATGGATACACACTTGGTTGTACATACATGCTCCACTGCCCAAGTTGGCAGACACCCTGACAGTGTGCACCCATGTGCCACAGCCTGTGGCTACACACACACACACACACACACACACACACACACACACCCCAAGCCCTGTGTCTGCACGCACACACACAGCTGTCTCATCTGCATGTATAGACAGCAGGTACACACATCCTCACAAAATCCATGTTCAAAATGAATGATCCTGAATATTTACACTTGAAAGGATTTCAGCTGCATGCACACCCCTCAGTGTATCTCTCTCTGTGTCTCCCTGGGATGCATTCCCAAGTCTGCAAACATACTTCTCACACATACTTTCAATGGCATGGCTCTTTATGCACATCATATTTGCATACCCTGTATAGGCCACATCTGTATGCATGCCCCTCAAATAACACATTACCAAAAGATCATTATTTCTGTTCATTCCTATGTGTATGCACCTTCAGTGCTGAATTAACAATTACAATCCTACACTCGTCCTCACAGTTGTCCATTCCTGTATGCACACCTCCATCATTTACATATGTCTCCAACAGCCGAAGCCTACTTGAACATTTCCAATGTGTATGTACCTCTACCAGGTCATGTCTGCATGTGCTTATCTGAGAGGAATCAGCCTCACCCAGCTATGGCTGCAGTGAATATACACCACAGACCCATGTCGACATGCACAGACCCCATGTACACACTCCCTGTGTATCTCCCCCAAGTTCCTGCATCTGCTACATATTCAGATGAACCATCCTTCCCACCAGCCTATGATTAGGTCTTTGATGTAGATGTCAGGTACATTTGTACACACCTCATATATACATGCACACTCTCTCTTGCTATACCTCTTATATCCTTTGCACATGAACCTTTAATCCTAATTTTTATGTATGTCCCATGTAAATATTCCACTGAACATTCACATCATATATACAAAAACTACAATCTGACCCCGTCTGTATGTACATCTCAAATGTACACCCCCAAAGCCCAATTCTATATGTGCCTGCATACATGCCCTGAAATAATTTCATGTCTGCTTACACACACCCTAATGAAAACCTGCCATCTCCATATGCAAACACAATCACAATCACAACAATTCTTTCTAATGCCCCATAACTGTGTTGAATGCCCATCCTCAATTCAATTTAACCCAGTAAGTCCTGTGTTTCAACTCTGCAAGTAACAAAATGGATATAGGTGCATTTAAAAAAGTTGAAAGTCATAATCCAGAGAATGTATATCTCTTATATTTTTTCATATACTACATGAAACATATGTGTGTGTTCACCTATTATTTTTCTCAAAATAAAAGATCTCTAAAAATATCATATTTATTTCAAATAAATATACCCCAGCTATATTTTTTACTCAGTTTAAGTTTTTATAAGTGTCCCAAATCTGAGACAACAGGATTTAATGGGTTTATTAAACTAAGCAATGTAATTAAGCCTAAACTAAACTATTACACCCTTACTAAGACTCAAACCCTGTGCAGAGTTCTGGAAATAAGCAGATTAAGAAGAACAGCCCTCACCCTCCATAAGTTCCCTGACTCAGAAGAGAAATGAACAAGAAGGCAGACACCTACAGCAGAGCACGGTAAGTGCTAAAACAGAAGTCTGCATACGCAAATGCACACCTTCAGAACCTCCAAGTGGAATGGAACATTCTACATGCACATTTAGATGTACAAATGGACACAGTATAATCATATTCACACATATCCTCACTCTGTGCTTAAATTCCCCAATTGTAGCTTTCATCACTTGCTTCCTTTAGACCTGGTAGCTCAAAGTATCCCTCATCAGCCTTCTCCTCACATATCAACAGAGCCACTATTAGGGTCAGGATGTTCCCTAGTGACCACTGTCACTGCCTGCATGGAATCTCCTTGCTCTGGCTGCATCCTGGGTACCCAGTTCAGCAGAGACAGGGCCTCAGGTGCAGGAGTGGTGGTCCAGCTTTATTCTCAGCCTGACCTCGCACAAGGCCCCAGGTCTTGCCGTTAACCTACTCTGTGCCTCCTACAGAGGCTGCCGTTGCCACAAAGGGCCCAAGGGCTCTTTTCTGCTCACTCCTTGCTGGAATGGTCAGCACTAAAATTTCTCTGTCAGGATTATTTTCCAATTCCAGTCTAAATTTTCTAAAACTTTAGTGTTTATAGAAGCAAACTATGGCCTGCAGGACAAATGTGACCCACCACTTATATTTGTAAAGTTTTATCAGAACATAGTCAAATCCACTTTTCTGTATATTATCTATGGTGGTTTTAGTACCATAAAGGCAGAATTCAGTAATTAGAATGGAGACCGTAAATATTTATTCCCTGACCCTTTATAGAAAAAGCTTGCCAACACTGCAAAGTATGGGAGAAGGTAGGCCCACTCTGAGTGAAACAAATCATCCAGTTGAAGAGGTGTATCGAGAAATTTGTGTTTTCCAAGGTAGAAGAGAAGGAAAATCAAGGAATTCAAGCCATGTCTCAAAGTCATACAACAAATATTTGTTGAATGCCTCCTACTTGCCAGAACTGTTGGTCACTGGGGTACAGCAGTGAACAAAACATAGCTCACACCCTCCTAAAGTACACGTGCCCTGGGGGACACTAACCCACGGCTCATACACGTCACTCTACAGTGAGAACTGTGATGAGAAGCGGGAAGGGGGCACTGTCAAAGCCAGGAAAAGAAACTTTAGATGGAGTTTGATGGTGAACTCAAATATACAAGGGAATGAATGCTAGAGGGATGGGACGGCTCTCTGGACACCCGAGGTGCATCCCAGGACCAATGAATCACAGGGATTACAGGTGATTCTGGCTCAATGTGAGAATGAGCTTCACTCTCAACCCTGCCCTCCAATGGACTGGACTCCACTGTGTGTTCCATACCGTTAGGAAAGGAACATCCTTGTTGGGGACAGATAGAGGGAAATGATGCTTGGTGTTGGCCTATGTGACCTGGGAGGTCCTTCTGCCTCCAAGAGGCTAGGAGCTCACTACTGCCTCTCAACATGGCACCAGGCTAAGCTCTGCCAACTTGCCCCCTCCTTTCCAGCATCCCCTGCTCCCTCCCCTCTGGCAGATATAGGGACAGCCTCTCCTGACCGCCCTCAGTTGGTCATAAATAGCACCTGTACAGAGTGCTGTGAGAGCATCCACCATTTCTGTGATCATCATGGCTCATGCATTAAACCCTCCTAGCACAACAGCATGTTTCCATACCAGCCTTCTCCTGAAAGGACCCTCAGACCCTCCTCCTCCTCTTGTCATATTGGTCTCCAACCTCCTTCCACTTGCTTTCCTCAGTTCAAGACTTTTCCATTGCAATACTGGGCCTTCCAGATCCTCTCCTATCCAGTTCCTCAGCCATAGGGTCACACCTCATTCCACCGCACAAAGGCTTCAGAGGAGAACATCAAAGCTCTGCCACATTCTTAATCCACGATCCTTGATGCTCATTCCTTATTCATTCCATGCCACCAGAGGCTGAACTTTGAGATCTAGAAACCAAGGACAAGAGAGAAGGCAAGGGAAATGAGAAGCTGGTAGGAAAAAGGAAGGCAAGACCCAGAAGGAAAAAAGGAGGGAGAGAAACTTCAAGACAACACAGGAGCAAGTAGGGAGAGCCTTAGGAACTCTGTGTTTAAGTGGTCTGATAATTAAATAAACAGGGTTTGGTGGGAAAGCCCACCTTTCAAAATCCCCGCTGGTGGTGAGGCATATAAAGACCTGAATAGCTAATATTTACTTGGAATTAACATGGAGCAGATCCTATCAAGCAACTGGGGGGCTGTTTCCGGAGTCTTACCTTAATGTCTTGTGTGGCATGAGGGCTCAGGCGGGCACTAGACCTGGTGTAATATGCTAAACAAATCTAATGGTGTTCTTTATTTCCCCCCTCAGCAGAACTCTTAATTATGTATCTTGCAAATGCACAGAGAAAACAGATTAGCCACGGCAGCTGTTTGCTGTAGAGCAGTACCCTCCCCAGAAACCTTTGCAAGGAGACCATGATCCAGCCCCCCAGGCTGGGCCAGGGAGCCAGCAGGAGTCTGGGAAGAGCACTAGTACAGGCTGTTATGGATTGGAATCTCCAGCCAGATGTCAACTTCCTGGCAATCCAGTGGGAGAGGTAGGACATGAGTTAAGAGGCGAGTAGTAGTGGGGACCAGGCCAATTCTGTGTCTGCATGGGCAAACTCCCCCCTGGCAGGGCTAAAACACTCACCTGTGATAATGCCAATGTGTGGTTTGGTGGGGTGACTCACTACTGCCCCCTTAGCACCTTCTAGCAAGTTATAGGAGCCCCAGTGTTAGCTGTCACCTAGCAGAGCTATGGGATAGCCTGGATTCATTAGGGAAGAGCAGTCAGGGAAGTTCAGAACTGGGTTCTAACTGGAGAAGCCAAATCCGTAGACAGATAGCAAGACAAGGTGACATAAGGATGTGAGGTATCAGGGCAGAAAACCATTTTGAAGCAATGATATGGGACTGTGCAAAAGAAAAATGCTCTGCGGATGGGCAGAGTGGTGACACAGCCAGGCTCTCAAGCAGGGCGTAAGTGCCACTGAGAACATGTGTGCACTGAACTCAGATGGGTTAGAGATATTTGTGTGCACATGTAATAACATAATTGAGCAAAGCCAGGATTAAAACCCTGGCATTGCACAAGTGTTATTAGTGCAAGGAGGTGCCTGAAGACCACGAGCCTAGGGCAGAAAGGCCCTTCTGTGCAATGTCCTGTCATTGTGGGTGGGAGGATGTCAAGCAGGCATAGAAGTTAGCCTGCTTTAACAAACTGGAACCTGGATGTCACACTAGGGAATCCCATTTTACTGTTCACTAGCAGTTCTCATACCTCTCTGGGCCTCAGTGTCTCCTTCTGTCTTAGCATATAAACATCTGGCACGATGTGTCAAACTTACCAATAGTAACATTGCCTCTGAATATGTTGAGTGGTCATTTTACTTATAAGGGCTTGGGGTTTTATTTCTCCAAGGACTATAGGAAAGATATTTATTGAAATTCATGAAACTGGTTTATAAACTGGAAAGGGCAATACTAATCCTAATAACATTTATTGAGCACTTGCTATGAGTGAAGCACCATTCAATCCTGACAATAATCCTATGATACAGGTGCTATTAGTAACCTGATTATTCAAATGAGGACACCAAGGCACAGAGAGGTTACATAATTTCCAACAGGTTGTGCAAATTGAACAAAGCCAGGATTAAAACCCTGGCATTGCACAAGTGTTATTAGTTATATAAGATGGTTATCCAGAACTGGCAAAGCTTTGCAGAGAACAGGAGACATCAGGTCCATGCACTGCCCAGCATCATAAAAAGTAGAGATCAAGGGCTGAGGTTGTGGCTCAGTGGTAGAGCACTTGCCTCCATGTGTGAGGTACTGGGTTCTATCCTCAGCACCACATAAAAATAAATAATTAAAATAAAGGTATTTTTTAAAAGTAGAGATAAGGAAAGCTCCAGCCTCACAGGAGTCCAGGACTAAGGGTATATGCTAAACAGGGAAAGTTAGAATCAGCGAACTTTGGAGACAGAGAAGGGTCTCTGTAGCAGGAACAAGACCTCTATGCCAAGGACAATGAATCCTGGAAACAAGGCAGCACTGCTTCCCGTGCCCACCAGATGGCGCTGTGCTGTTCACCAAAGTTTCATCTTTACATTCAACCTGACAAATCTTCACGGAGCTACTACTATGCACCATGCGCAGGGGATAGAGTGATAGAAAAGTGTGCTCCCTGCCCTCATATAGCTTATGGTCTACCAAGGAAAGTTTTTATATGCAAGTACTTTCAAGCACGATGAGTTTAAAGAAAAAAAGAGGTTGGATGTATATCAGTAGGAGTAATGCCAAATACAAAAACAGCCAGGCACGGTGACACACGCCTGTAATCCCGGCAGTTTGGGAAGATGAGGCAGGAGGATTCTGAGTTAAAAGCCAGCCTCAGAAACTTAGTGAGGCTCTAAGGAACTCAGTGAGAACTTGTCTCTAAATAAAATATAAAAAGGGCTAGGGATGTGGCTCAGTTGCTCAGTGGTTCAATCTCTGATACAAAAATAATAATAATAAAAAAAACAGACCCTAAAATATATTATGACTCAAATTCAAGACTTTTTATTCCTCAGTCCTGTAACAGGGAAACACTGAGGCTTCTGTTGGTAAGAGTAGCTGTCCTTGACATTTCTTTCAGAGACAGGCTGACAGGGCTCTTCCATCTTCAGTATGTATCCCCAAAGGCCTCCCAGGGGTTACTATCCCACTCAGCCAAAACCCACCATCCCAGTTTTGTCCTTTTGCAAGAAGGAGTGCACAAAGGTTTTCACGGACCAGGCCTGGGAGGAGTACAATCCCTTCCGCTCACATTCTGATCTGTAGACCTCAGCCTCAAGCCACATCTGACTCCAAGGGTGAGAGCTCAAAGCCCCAGAGGAAGACCAGGCCATGGGTTTGGTAAACAGGTCACACGCGTTCTATGGGGATCATTGCACACTATGTCCCTTCTGCTTGAATTACCTCACCTTGCCCTACTTCCCCCTTCTTTCTGTCCATCGAATTCTGTTCTTTTATAAACAATAGCATATAATATTCGATATTATATTTTTCTTTTCTTGAACATATAATCCCCCTTTGTTCTCAAAAGACCTTACGTGAAGAGTTGTCTTAGGAGAGGTCTTTGATCATGTACTTGGCAAATCTGGGCAGACAGCAATCCTAGCCAAGGACAGGAAGTCAAAACCACAAGTAACAGCAGAACATCAGGCTTCCCAGAGAATCCTCAAAGCTCCTGGGGAGAGTGACTCCTCAGAGTGTGTAGAATGGAAGCTCAGATTATTTCATTTAGATATTAAGAAAAAGGTAGAGAGCTATTAATAAAATCTAGAGGAAACCTGGGGAAATTAATGAAGAATCTAACACAATGTGCTTTACAAATGTTCACTGGATTAAAGACTAAAAGATAGTATTTATTATTGTGTACCAGGCATGGTTCTTCTCAACAAACCCCTCAGGTCAGAATTCTTATGCCTGATTGACAGGTAAGAAAATCACCCCAGAGAAAGTCACATGGCCCATAAACAGGAAGGCTGAATTCAAGTTCAGGTATATTCTTAACCTCTGTGTTCTACTGCCTCTTGCCTAAAAACAAGAATGAGCAGAAAATAAAGAAAATAGTGAGTAAAAGTTTGGGATGGGGGTGGGCAGGCAGAAGATATAGGTCAAAGGGGAGCGAGGCTTCCAAGTCTGGACTTCAGGAAGGAGGTTCTCCAGCTGCCCATTGGAAGAAGGCGGGTGATCCAGCTTGCCAGCCTCCCCAAAGGGAGAAGGCAGAAGCCTATTCACCCAGATGGTGGCTGCTCCTCTCTGCTGGGGCAGAAGGGAGGGAGCTGTTGGCAATGCTTGACTTGCCAAGCCTCAGGGGAGAAAAACCAGGGAGTTTATGAGATCAGCTCCCTGAGGTGCCTTGGGCAGGATGCAGTGCTTTCCAGTGGAGAGAAATAGGGAGGAAGAGAATCAGGACCAGATGGAGTTAGTGTTCCAGCAAGTGCATGTGGTTTCAGAAATCAAGGAGAAACATGGATCAAGGCCAAATTCAGTCCTCAGGGTTCCACAAACCTGCAGCCTCTGGGGAATCACTCAGACATAGGATGTGGAGACTGGGTGGTGGGCATCTTACAGAGCATCCTCTCCACTTGTTCTACAGTAGAGAAACTGAGGCTTGGGAAGATAAGTTAGTGCAAGGGCTGGGATGGAATCCCCCATCACATGTGGGTGATGGGCACATGCAGGACCATCTTTGCTCCCTCCTTTCACATCCGCTCTGCTGAGCTCCACTAGCCAGAGGATGGTGCTATAGCCTCTGGGGGGCTGCTGAGCTGCAGGAGCCTGAATGCCAACTCCTCTCAACCCATCCCATCCACCCTTCCTTAGTACACAGTCCCCATTCCAGGTCTTCCAAATGCTTTAGAAGCCATGTGACCCTGGCAAAATATTTTGCCTCTCCATAGCAATTACTTTGCCTATAAAATGAGGGAATAGAACAAGAAAATCTCCAGGTCCCAATGCTGTGCCTATGGAGGTGTTAGACCATTCACCAGTGCATTCGAGGGCTATGAAGTGAGTGCCAAGACTGAGGTCGGAGAAGTAGCCTAGCTGTCACTGGGGACTAGCAGGTGCCTTCTAACATTGGCTGGGCCCAGAGCAAGGACCCAAACAGAAGCCCACATGCCACAAATCGAAATATTTAAATTTCTTAAGGTAATTTTAAGGTAACAAATTAAGGTAAGAAACTCTTTGATAAAATACATTTATACTTTTCTATTGATTGAAAGTTTGTGCTCCCCCCCGCCCCCAGTTCCTATATTGACATCTTAGTCCCGGAGGTGATGATATTAGGAGGTGGGACGTTTGGGAAGTGATTAGGTCATAAGGTTGGAGCCTGATGACTGGAATCAGTACCTTTATATAAGAGGCCCAGAGAGCTCCCTTCCTCCTTCCACCATGTGTGGACATAGTGGAAAAGACCACCTATGAACTAGAAAGCAGACCCTGAGTCTCTTGGGACCTTGATTTTGGGCTTCCCAGCCTCTAGGCTGTGAGAAATAAAATTTCTGTTGTTTTTAAGTTACCCAGTTTATGGGTACTTTGTTATAGTAGCCTGAATGGACTAAGGCACCCTTGACAAATACACTGTTATGATAACAAATTCAAAATACAAGTGTAAAGCTACGGTTTTCTTGTAGTATGACTGAAAGTTGGCATATATCAAAGCTAGATGAAATTATTATTGTACTTGTTTGGGCGATGACAATGTTTGGATAGATGAGTAAGAAAACAAAGATAAAATAATTTAAAAACAATTATATATTTACTCCAAAATTATTTTTCTTGCCTTTATTTAAACAGAATCCCTGATTATGTTATTGTAATCAAGATGTTTACATAATTTGTTTTCTATTGAAAGCAATGCCAACATAGACAGTATTTCTTGAGTCATTGTATCCTTTGATAGTTTTTCCCTTAATTTCAACCTGGAGAAACTTCTCTGCTGACATAATAGAAATAGTAAATAATAATAAAATTCTTAAAGCCATACTTCTGTGTATTCAGAAATGAACATTGAATTATACTAACTTTTAAACACAGTAATGTGGTCACATATGATCAATTATCATCTCAGAAAATATAAAATAGTTCATTTTCATTACTGTTTCCTATAGTAGTACTTAGATCCGTATAGTGATGTAGAGAGACTATACCATTCTTTATCTATGTTATATCTAGACCTACACACAGCTAGCCCTCCATGTCCACAGGTTCTGCATCTCTAGATTCAACTAACCACAGATCTAAAATATACAAAAAGATTGCATCTGTTCTGAACATATACAGACTTTTTTCTTATTATCATTCCCTGAACAACATAGTATAATAATTATTTACATAGCATTCACATTGTATTAGGCATCATAAGTCATCTAGAAATGATTTAAAGTATAGGAGAGGCTGTGGATAGGTTACATGCAAATACTATGCAATTTTATATAAAGGGCTTGATCATCTGCAGATTTTGGTATCCGTGGGGGGTCCTGGAATCCACTCCCTGCAGACATAGAGGGAGGACTATATATATACAAGTTTAAGAGAAATGTGAGTTGTTTGATGTTGCAAAATGTTTCTCAGTTTTTATATGTAACTGTTGCAAATACCACGCTAATTAGCGAATACCTCCGGAACTATGAATTCGAACACACACATACACCAAAAAAAAAAAAAAAAAAACACAAGAAAATGGATGCTCAGCACTATGGATACTTCAGTATGAAAAAATCTCTGTACCCATGCTATTTGAGAAGGATTTGACAAGTTAATTAGTTGGTCTTATATCTAAACACTTCCATCGCTTAGATCTCCAGTCCCTCACCATCCACTCCAGAGCACTGTCTCCTGACGTGGGCAACAGCTTACTCCACGTTCATACTCTGTTTCTGTTTCAAGAGCAGAGGTCAAGGGACAGGGAGAAGCATTTTCCTGGGGCCTCAGCATGTTGGTCACGAGAGGGGATGTTTGGGGTATGGGTCACTCCAAGCCAGTGGTAAGCGCTGGAACCCAATAAGAGAAGGACCTGTGTTGTGTGTTCTTTATTAAACTCATCAGTGGACAGGTTGGGGCTACATGGAGCCTTCTAAATGCCTCCACTTGTCTGGATAAGGGTACTTTTGAGAGCATGCATTGGCCCCACCCCCCATCCTCTCCTGATCATGCACTTAACCCCTGGTCTTACCACACCACGCACACCTCCCACCAGGGAATTCACCACTCTATGATTCTCTTCGTGTAGTCACCTCTACCTGGACTGTCCTCCCCTTTCTTTCTGGGTAATTCATTTATTAAACAGTTTATTCTCAGTGGGGCATAAATATAATATTTTTCCTAGTCACGCCTTCCGTACTTTCTCCAGAATCTCTCATTAACAACCTCATGGTCAAACACCTTAACTTTTTAATCATCTTCCTGGGTCTGGATCCACTGGTTCTGGGAACAGGGAGGGAGACTAGGAGAGAAGGCTGGAGTCACTGTGGGTAACTGGTGGCCTGATCTCCTGGGGAAGTCTCCAAAGGGGCTCAGCCTTGTCCCATCTCCTGCTGCTGGCTCTGCCCCTGTGCTGGCCTCTGTGCAGGAGACGCACATGGTTGTCTTAGGTGGGTTTTCATGTTCACTTGCCCTTCCTGGTGCTAGAGATAGCGTCATGGCTACCTGAGCCCCCTGCCGAAGTCTATCACTCAGCCTCCTAAGTGAGGGATGCTCTTCATTCAGTTGGCCCCTGGACAGCCCTGCCACTGCCCCTACTCTGTTCCTTGCTCTTTCAAACCCATGAGATCTTCTGCTCTCCTTCAGAGCTGGGAAGAATTAGGATAGAGGAGAGACCACACCATCTTCCCAGACTTACTCTGCTTCAGTTCCTGCCTTCCTTCATTCAAGCTATTTCAACAAGCCACTCTGCTCCTTGTATCCCATGGCCTCTCCTCCTACTTCAGACATGTTCAGCAAGAAGCAAGCAGTAGCTGCAAGCCAGCTTCTCCCAAGAACCCCCTCATCCTCCAAATGAAGCACTGGGATGTTTGATTTGGCCTGGAGTAAGATGTCAGTCTCTCTTCTTTGCGGCATTCCTGATCTCCATACATAATTTCCTTAGACACCCCCAGTCTGGCTTAGGGAAGGGAGAGAGAAAAACAGTCTCCACTAAGCTGATGGTCTTCCCTCTCTCTTCTTCCATACCCTGGGGTGTTGGGCACTAGGGTGTGGTGACAGGGCCAGATCTGCCTCTCAATAAGCCCCACAGAAGCCACAGTGGCTGGTATCTCTCTCTAGGAAGTGGTTCTCTTACCATTTCTTTGTAACTTAGTTTTGCTCCCATGCCAGGTCAGCATCTGAATTTGCTTACCTTCTGGATTTCCCCCAAGGGTCAGTTTGGTTTCACCCTGTGGAGGCTGCTGGAGCCTCCCATGCAGCCAGCCTCTTCTCTGAGCTCCCACAGTGTTTGGGATCCACTTTGGGCCCACTGTGATATGTTTAGATGCTTTCAACCTTTTCCCTTGGCATGACTGTGAGTGCTAAACGGGTAGGGACTGGAGCCTATGCATCTGTGTTGCCCAGGACAAAGCACTACATCTGGCATCTTTCCAGCCCACAATAAAAGTTTATTGAATGAAGGAGGGTAATGAGTAAACTTAAGAAATAACGAATGAGTCAATTCTTGGGTAAAGAATGAAATGAATATGTGAGTGAACGACTGAAGAAATGAGCTGATGAATCTAAGCTTAATGGTCCCGCCATCCTATTCACCAGCCGCCCAGGGTGCTCCCAGGAATGCCATGTGCTGATGGCCCTCAGCTCTCAGATTCTGGGAGAGCAGCCACCCAACCCATGGTAATGGAACTGTTAGCTCAGGAGGCAACAGGCTCACCGTGTAAAATCACAGTCTATTCTAGGCAAATTAACTAGGTAATACTCTGCATTAGTGTAAAATTCTCCATCAAACCATGAAGACTGGCATTTAAAACACTCAAGATCTAAGAAGGGGAGGAGAGGGCAGAGAAAGCAAGACAGACCGTGGCTTTTCCTGGCAAGGAATGTTCAAAAGGTTTCCCAGCCTCTGGAAGCAGAGCAGAATCCCACCCAGGATCCTCAAAGCCAGTGCCCCCGCTCCTGCCTGGGCCTCCTCACCCTGACTTCCAACTGCCTCATAGGCTCTTTCTTCTCTTTGGGTCAGAGAAGGGTCCTAGATTGAGCCCTTCTATGGGAGCTCAGAATTCTGAGGGTATCAGACAGAAGGAAGAATAAGAATCTTATTCAGCATGCCATGTCATTTCCTGGTGCCGCCCTGGCACATGTACCCACAAGGAAGCCATCCCTACATCAATTCTCTAGCACCCTCCGTTCCAGAAGGTCCATCACCATAAATTCCCAGTGGTGCCCAGGGATCCCCCTAGTGGCCCTATAATTGAATTGGGCAGAGACTATGCCTGAGTCTAGGTGGGATTATAGACAGCCTCTTTTTCTGTCAATGACAGTTACTAGGCACCTCCCACAGCCAGGTGCAAGGTAGTGGAACAGAGGACTTTGGGGAGGGGTCACAGGCCTGAATCACAGGTGGCTGTGGACGTACACTAGACTATGTGTCTATCTTTCTCGTGCCCACAGCAGCATGCAGTTGATGCTTGGCAAATGCTACAACAGATACTTGCATTCAGCAGTAAAAAGGGAAGTAGCAGAATCAGTGATTTAAGGTACCTCTGTGTACACCCATCAAACTGGCAGCCATTCATCTCAACCCCTCGGGGTTTGGTCCTGGAGCCCCTACAAGAGGGGGAGAAAAGGAGGTAGCCTCCCAGGGGATTATTCCATGCTGCGGAAGCACACTGGCTGCTGTGCCCTGGGGAGCTGGCTCCCTGCATAAGACAGATCGTATTAAGCATACAGCATTCGGGGCCTCATTCGGAAAAGACATTGATTCTAAACGGCTGTTTGCCATTGATGAGCCACATCATCAGGGCTGAAACAGACAGCTCTGGGTTATCTGCCTTGCATCCCCCACCCAACCCCTAATTCCCTGTGTGGGCACACACATGTACCCCAGGACCCCACTTGCTCTAGCCCTGTGCCCAGGCTGATACTGTATTCTGGGCAGCAGACTCACTTGGCAGAGACCAGATGCCAGCACATTCCTCCCTGTCCCCTGGGGATCTCAGGCCCAGCTGCAGCAGGCAGGCAGCCTTGGGACCCTGCAATCCCCACCCCCACACATCCAGCCCATCAATATATCTCCCCATCTCCTGGTCCCCTCTTCCACGCCATCCTCCCTCCTTGATGCTTATGCCTGTGTAGGCAGGAGGCAAAGCGATGCGAATACATTAACATTTCCTTAATTCTATCTGCGCCTCCAAAACTCTGAGTCACAACTGGGTGGGTTTTCGTGCCTGGTGAACTGTCAGCCTCATTCAGAAATGCCATTTTCTACTTTGCTCCTGGATTCACAAGGAGACGAGTAGTGGGGACCATGGGGGTTGGAGATGGCAAACCCAACCCTGGATGGTCCTTAACTGATGACAGATCAGGGCACCAACAATTCCTAAGAGGAGAAACCTTACAAGATTCTACAAAAACCCTAGTACTTTGTATAGTAATTTTCACCTTGTGCAAAATGCATTTACCTACATCATTCTGGCATGTGTATACCCATTTATTTATGTTAAGACTGAGGCACAAAGATTCTGAAATGTCCTACCAGGATACCACAGTTGATAATGATAGATGCAAAGCTAGTACTCAAGTATTCTTACTTCAAGTTCTCTCTATGCCACCTGGCTTTTATGTTCCTGGCAAAATTCCAGGTAATGTCATCTCTCCCCTAAAGTTGGAGAGTTCGGGTTTGACCTTGTAGCAGGGGTATTTCACACAGGAGATCTCAGGCATGCTTTCTAGGCCAGAAGTGTTTTAGAAAGCTGTGGATCTGAATGTCCCAGGAGGAGCTGAAGTTATGCTCCACAATTGTCCCCACTCCCTGCTGTGGCATACAGCCCATTCATGTGTGTACATTTCCCACCTGACTGTAGAATTTGACCTTTGCATGAGGTTTCTGGCACATAAGTCCAGTTGCACATTCTCATGGAAAAAGGAACACTATGGCGATGTGATCGCTAGGGTGCTGGCCGGTCCACTTTGTTCAGAAATAACTCGCTTACTCTTGACACATATTAACACTCTGTGCAAGACAGGCTGTTAGGCACTGGGTAGACACAAAGATGAATGTATGGCCCTTTCCCTCCAACAAAGTAGTCAGTCACAGAAAACAGATACAATAATAATCTAAGCTGACAGCACAGGTACAAGATGCAGTAGAACCAGGATAGCTGAAGGGTCCAGGAGGAAAGGGGAACAGACCTCTCAGTGCAGAAAGGAAGGGTGAGAGGGCCCTAAAACAAAATTTGACTTTATTGCCTGCATGCCTCAGAGACCTAAGAGAATAGGTTTCCCTGCCCCAGACACCCAGGACTCCTGCCTGGCCCAGGGCTCTGTGCCAGTCTCTCCACCAAGACATTCCTGGACTCCTGAGGTCAAGGGCAGTGCCTCAGCCCCAGCTCAAACTTTTGACCCCAGGGGCTGTGCTCACTCGAGCATCAGAAAATAAGAGAAACTGCTGAATTTTTGCTTAAACACAGGAATGCTGAGACCACAGGAGCCAGAGCTGCTGCGAAAGGCGGAGCGCCCACGTGTAGGTGTGACCAGGACGGAGGAGAGTCCAGGTCAGCTTTGCCCTCAGACCTCCAAGAGACCAGGGAATGTTGAGACCTGTCTTGAGCCTTCCCTGGCATCCAGGGGTCCAGTCCAGTAGGTGAGCCCTGCAACAGGAATTTCATACAATGTGGATGTTTCTAGAAGAAATTCAACCCAAAGGAGTTGGATCGAACCTACAGGTATAATACTTTCCAAATAATAAAAGCTCAAAGTTTACAAAAAAAAAAAAAAAAAAACTTACTTGATCAAACCAGACTGAATTCTTTGAACCATAGACTAGCATTCATTCATTTACTCACTGTCCATTCATTCATTTCACAGTTATTAAGCTCTGGTTATGTGAGCCGAGCACTGTACCATTCATTCTTAATCACTGTGCTCCTAAGTGTACTTTTAAAACAGGTCTATGGAGATATCATTTACATATCACACAATTAACCTACTTAAAATGTATAATTCAATGATTTTTAATGTAATGTATTCACAGAGTTATATAACCATAACAGCAAATAAATTTGAGAGCATTTTCCTCATCCCTAAAAGAAACCCCATATCCCTTAGTTAGGACTCCCCTATCCCTTCATCGCCCCTCTCTGAGGTCTAAGCAATCACCGTACTTTCCATCTCAGTAGTTTCCTTTTCTGGACTTTCATATGAATGGAATCAGATAGCGTGTGGCTTTTTGTGACTGGCTTCTTTCACTTAGCTTAATGTTGTCATCCATACTGTAGCACGGATCAGTACTTCACTGCTTTTTAAGGCCAAATAATATCACATTATATGGAGAGACCAGGCTTTCTTTATCCATTTGTCAATGGATAACCTTGGTATGTTCTTGAAAGGTAAATAAAGTGGTTAAGAGCTCACCCCAGGAATTGCACATAACTCAGACTAAAGGCTGCTAGGCACTTCCTGTAGCAACCTGCATTCCCAGTGGCCCTGGCCCCTGAGGGCTTATGGCTGGAACTGCAGCCCACAGACTGGGTGCCCTATCTTTTTTTGGGGGGGGGGATTGGGGATTGAACCCAGAGGTGCTTAAACATGGAGCTACTTCCCCAGAATTTTTTTACTATTTGTTTTAGTTTTGAGATGGTGTTGCTAAATTGCTTAGAACCTCACTAAGTTGCTGAGGTTGGCTCTGAATTGTAATCCTCCTGCCTCAGCCTCCCAAGTCACTGTGTACACCATGCCTGGCACTTGGGTAACCTACCCTAATGAGGCTCCAGGGCCATAAACTGCTCCATAGGTGATGTTAACAGGCTCATATTTTTTCAAAATACACCTTTCCACTGAAGCTCAGCAACTTCATCTTCAAAAAGTTCACACACATACACACACACACCCTGTACCACCTCTTCACATCTCATTCCATGGCCAACACTGCTTCTTCCTTCTGTTCTTTGTCCCAAGACAGAGATGCTCTCTTCTCTCCTTACACATGTTATGTCCTCTTCTCACCTAATGAGGAACTGATAAGTTCATCTCCCTGGGGTTCTAGGGCCCAGTAACAGAGTAGAATGCCCTATCTGGAGTTCTTAACAGTAAAATGTCAGGCTGTCTTAGATAAGCAAGACGGTAACTGGAAGATCTACGAAGTTGGGAGAAAACTCAGATCCTCTAATCCCAACTGCTTTTACAGATGAGGAGTCCAAAGTTCAGGTATAAAGAAGAATTTTCCCAAGGACACACACTGGTTAATGACAGAATCAGTTATGACTGCTAAGCAAATCATGCCAAAACTTAGTGACTAAAGGCAACAACCATTTCTTTAGCTCACAGTTTGTGGATTGGAAATTTAAACTGGGCTCATCTGGGATCCCTCATGTAGTCTGTGGCCACCTGCAGGTCAACAAGATGGCACTACTTCTGGGGATTGACCGTCTGTCAATTGGACCATGGGGACCACTGGGCCACATGCCTCTCACCATCTCATCCAGCAGGGTTCTACGAGAGTCAACAGAAGTAGTTAGGTCCTTTGAGGACCAGTCTGGGAACTAGCACATCATGGCTTCTGTGGCATTCGATTGGCCCAAGCAAATCAAAGGAGAGTCCAGATTCAAAGAGGATGGAAGTAGACCCCACCTCAATGTAAAGTCACATTGCAAAGTTCGGGGACACAGGGAGACAAGCAGGATTGTGGCCACTTTTTGAAGTTGTGAGCCAGGACTGGAACTCAAGTCTCCTGGCTTTATGCAAAAGGCATGGCACCCCTTTCTGATCCCTTCCACACCTCCCTTACCTACTTCCATTCCAGGCTCAACAAGCTGATAAAATCAAGAAATGAAGCAGAGTAAACAGTGATCAAGGTTTTCTTGGTGTAGCTAGGAGAGAAACAATAGAAGCACAGCGTCCCTAGGGCTACCCCAGTGTCTCCCTGACACACCCGAACCATCAAATCCCACTTCCTCCAAGACAGAGGTCTGGGCAACTTCCCCTGTCTCCCCTCAACAAAGGCTCAGATCCCAGATCCCACTGCAATTCCCTGGCATGACCATGAGCTCTGTACGGCTCCACCATCCGAGATGGGGAGACAGCAGCCAATTTTCCAACACTGAATAAGATAGCCCCTGGAGTCACTTTTGAAACACCACCAATGTGTTATGCCAACTTCTTTTCTGGGGGAGAACAAAAGCTATTTTTCTCTCTTTTCTTCCCTTGATGGAAAAAAGCAAGACCCCCTTTTGAATTCAACTTTCTCCACTCTGGCATAAAAAAAATTTTTTTTTTAAAACAAATCTGTCAAAATTCCCACCCTGCCTTCCTAGTTATATTTTTTAATTCAGTTGGCTCCATGTGGGGGAGTTTTCTATTAATAGGTATACCAGGAGGCTTAGCGACTCTGGCAGCAGAGCACCTAGGAGAAAGCAGAGAGGGCTGACGTCGGAACAGTGAGCAAGAATCAAACCAGGCTTAATTAGGAAAACATGACTTCCCTATTAACGTCCCTGTCCGTGAGATGCTGCTGCTAGGGAAAAAAAATGCCAAGAAGCTTATTTGTTTTGCAATTACGGATGAAATAAAAAATTACTTGGTCTAATTAGACCTCTTTTACTAAAAGAAGCGTGTAAAATAACCTCAGTTTCATTAGCAACTCAAAATGCACTACTCGGTGTGCTACATATGTTTAAGTGAAATGTGGAGGGTCAATTTGCTATGTAAATTTCCACAAATTTGGCTAAACTAAAACGATTAACCTAATGTGTATGCAAATTAACTTAATTGATAATGACTTTTCTCTAGGAACTTTAAAAGGGGGGAAAATATATATTCCAATTCTAACAATCCTCCAAAGTGTTCCGTCACCCAATAACAAAATGATATCTTGACAAATTAAAGAGAATATAATGAAATCAGATTAATTAATGCCAAGACCAATTAGCACATGCAAAGAAACAAATCTCACTAATAGACAAATCTAGCCATAATTTGAATGAGATTTTTGAAAGCTTTCCCTGTTTGTCAGTGTGTATGTGTGTGTGTGTGTGTGTGTGTGTGTAATTCCAGCTTTGAAATGTTCCCTTTTATTTAGGATCTAGAATGTTAGAGCTGGAAAGGACCATATAGCCTGAACCGCCTACTTAGCCTATTAAGAAACAGAGCCTCGGGAGGTTTGTGTGTCTGTGCCAGGTGGCAGAGACACACTCGCACTACAACCCCTGGCTTTCCTCTACTGTGCCCTGCCTGGTAGCAGCACCCACTGATGCCTGGAGGCTGGGAAAGCTGTTGGAGGCCCTCTCAACCCTGGGACTGCCTGATCCTATAGTCTACACTGAAATGTTTACCATATTAGAATGCGCTCGACATTAGAATATACCTATATATTTAAGAATTGAGGGGATTTTCATCTCGAGTCTTTTTCTTGACTCAGGCCACCTTTTTTTTCACACCAAAAGCAATCATCAAAGAAAGTTGCAGAGCCTCAGCTCCCAGGGAGAGCTGTTTTCCTAACCCTGGTCCACACTGGTTTCACCTTGAACCCCCGCGCAGTTAACAACGAATACTCCAAGCTAATCATTTGGCTACCAGAGAGTTTCAGCCCACCTGCGTTTCCCCCTCCTCCCTTAACCAAGGACTCTGAGCTGACCGGCAGAGCTCCAGTTTGGGTTTTATTTTTATTTATTTTTTCTTGTTATTCCAGATGGTGGTTGCTGAAACAGTGAAGTCTGAATTGCTTCCAGTGGGATCCTCAGATGATGGCAGAGTGGAAGGAAAGGCAGCTCTCTGGCTGGAGCTTGGGCACCAGGGAGCAGTCAAACCCCAATCATGCAGACAGAGGCGCTGGAACAACACAAACAGACCCCCGGACTCCGTCCATGGGCTCCCGATGGGGGGCTGCCTCTTTTGGTCAGCCCCAGGCCTTTGAATTCAGCTCTTGCCTGGGTCTAGACAGAGTTATGGCACAGAATAATAGAGGAACAAGAGCAAAAGATAGACAGACACAGGCCAGGAGTCAGGTGACCCATCACCAGTGCTGACCCCAGGTCACTGGCCTTGACCAAGCCATATCTCCTCCCTCTGGCTCTAGTTCTCTCATTTGTAAACAAGGGAATGGGGATGAAGTCTAATAATCCCTTCTGCCTATAGGTCTCCACCTTCTGGGTATGGCTTTAGGTTCCAGACCAGCATCTATCCGGTAGAGTTGGGAGGATTCTTAAGTACATAGATAAAAAGTGCTTGGAAAGGTACCTGGCACATAGTAAGTGATCAGTAAATATCACTATCTCCTGCCAAGTGGTCTTTCACTCCTGCTTGAACACTTCAGTGTGTGGATGGCTGCAACAATGGTGTGGCCATAAATGTTTGGCAACCAGTCAGGAGGGGGAATGAAGCTCAGCTTTGTAGGTTTTGCACATTACTGCCATGCAAAAAATCCCACTGTGGCTGATTTCAGGCTGCTGACATGATGTAAAACAGCTCACAAAATTCCTGAAAATTTAACAATTGGTTTTTGCAAGCTGGTACTAGACAGCTCCAGAGCCCTACTGAAATGCAATACGGTCTTCATCTATTTAAACGAGTATCCGTTATACCTCTCATATGTATAGAAACCAGATACGAGTTAAATATGATGTATTGGTGGCTATCCTCCGATGTAATAATTTTTGGGGCACCCACACATAACCTCCATCCACTACTCTCCCCCCAAACCCTCCAGGTGGATCAGTCTGTGTGTACTTTGGAAACATAAACTCACATTATCATTAATCTAAGCCAAGCATCATTGAGAAAGTAAATTTGCTGAAAAGAAACATTTATTCATTTTTAAACTTCGATGATGTGTACATTAATCACTGCTGGGGATTACCCACTTCATGGACTCTTGGGTGACTCACCTTGTCCTGGTTCCTTCTGTTCCCCTTGACTTTGACTCTGCCTCCGTTCTGATGGTCATGGCCTATCTTGGGATTGCATGAACTTCGGCTCTCAGAAAGTTGGTTATTTACCGACTGAAAATGGAGAATGAAAAGAAGAAAAATAAAACACCTTTCCCAGTGGGGACCATAAAAGGCTCATGAAGTCATAAAGACAATCACTGGCAGCCTGTATGGAATACCCTCCTTGAGTAATCTGTCTTCTGCTGGCAACAAAGGCACAGAGCAAATTAACCAGGAGGGAGGCCACTCCTTACTCTGTAACTAGATGGAGGTGCAAGATGCTTTCTTTCACACTTCAAGTGGGGAAGATCCATTCTGGTTGTAGGTGGCCCTGCCCACTGGTCTGGGCAGGCCTGGACTCTTCTTTTGGTTGCTGCCCACATGACTCTAGGTCTGCAGCTACAGGGCAGTGGCAAGGCCGCAGCAGAAACATGGACTGTCCCCTCTAGGCCCTTGCAGTCTATTTAGAGTGGTAGACGGCACAGAAAGAATCAGAGACAATTCTAAGTGTTTCAGGCTGGCAGAGATGATTTTCTTTCCCACCTCATTTTCTGCCTCTTTCTCTTGTGAGCTCTCTGCTCCAGCCAAATTGAATAGGTTCATCCTCTACCTGCCAGCCTCCACACCGTTGCATGTGCAGTTCCTTCTGTCCCTTCCCATCGACTTGCAGAGACATAGTGCAAACATCACACCCTTCTGGGTATGGATTTAGGCTCTAGAATAGCATCAACCCCATAGAGGTAGGAGGATTCATGAGTAAATAGTTGTAAAATGCTTGGAAAGGTATCTGGCATATAGTAACTGATCAATAAATATAATTTTAACCCTGTCAATTAGTCCTTCACTCCTGCTTGAACACTTTAGTGTGTGGATGGCTACAACAACGGTGTGGCCATAAATGTTTAGCAAGTCTTTAGGTAAATTAACTAGCCCTTGTCTCCCTGAAAATCCTACTTGACACTTAGCATGTTGATCAGTAGAAGAAAATCCCTTTCTTTTCTCTGAATTGCAACTTTGAGGAAAAGAAAGATGAACTTACTTTGGCACCCCAGTCCTCACCCCATCCTTAATTCCAGTTGCTAGCATAATGCACTTACCAAGTATGTGCTCAATAAATGTTATTTGGAAGAATAAATTACAAATAATAATAACAATAACAATACAAGATGAAGCTTTGATGAATTTAGAAGAAAGGGTAAGAATGGGATGTGCTCCTCAGTCAGGTCTCAGTCACTGGGAAGGTACCTGGAATCCCAGGTCTGATTCTTGCATTTGGCATAGGCGAGCCCCATTGATTCCCGAGGGGAGATGAGAAGGGATCAGGGAGACAAGTCCCTTGTTTCAGGACATCACCTAAGACATGCAGCTCTCCAGAGGGCAGAGTTTAGCATGTAAATTAACACTGGTCCACAAGCCCAGGGCTGAAAATAAATCTGCTGGGAACAAGATCAATTGTCACTTAAATATAAAAGTTGAGGTAGCACCCATTTTGCAGGACACTGTTGAGTGGGCCAGTGCAAGGGATCATGGGAAAGATGGAGACAGTGCAAGTTGGAGCTGGGAACTGACCTGTGGCCCCTTTGGGGGAGTAAAGAGTGGATAAAAGAGCTACATCAGATGCAAGATGCCCACAGGAGAATTTTCACCATGGGGAAAGTGGCTCTTTCAAACCTCCTATTTCCAAATTGCCCTAAGCTTCCTATAGGACCAGGAAGCCATCAAAGAAAAGCCTTTCAGTTACGCAACAGATATTTATTGAGTGTCTACCACATGCCCGGCACTGCTTCACACACTAGAGTCACAGTGGTAAACACAAGAGACCCAGTACCCACAGAGCTTACACAGTCCATGGATGGAGGGAACGAGGTGAATACCCAAATAACTCATGACAACTGCATAGAAAGATACCTTTGTCATGAGACCCTACAGCGGGTTCTGACCTTCTCTGAGAAGCCAGAGAAGGCTGCACTGAGAAGGTTGCATTTATACTGAGACCAACAGGGTGAGTGGCAGTTTGCCCAGTCAGAATAGAAAGAATGTTCCAGGAAGAGAGAGATGCCAATGAAAAGATCTGGAAGCAGCAAGAAACTCCAAAAGGAACCCAGTGTGGCCATAAAAAGGTAGGAGGAGAGACGGGATTACTCAAAGCTGGGGGCAATTATATCCCTTGTAGACCATGTGGAGGATTTGGACTTCTCTCTGGGCTTTGGTTTAACAGAGTGGCTTGTGTGGTTGTGGAGGTTGCACACTGCAAGAGCACCTGGTCAAGGGGAAGAGAAAGGACTGAAGTCCCCACACTCTGCTCTCACCACAGGATTGCATCCCCTAAGAGAGGGTATCCTGTTCACATGTCCCAAAGACATCCTGTCCTGTCCAAGCCCATGGAATGTGTCCACCCAGAGAAAGTACTACTTCAAATTCACACCAAGGTATCTCTTGGCAACTGGTGAGTGTGCTATACTAAACAATCCTGAGTTTCCTCCAGCTTTAGCGTCTGTAAGATGGAGGAAGAAGTGTGTCATTGCATGATGGGGGGAAGGCTGAGGGAGTGGACCCAATCCCAGAACAGCCCTCCTTCAGTGCAGTGTTGTATCTGGACCATCAAGCAGCCATCATCTCTCAGTCCTCCCCTTACCCCTCCTGAGCTGATGTGAGCATGGCATTGGGGCAGGCTGGCTCTGGAGGCCACAGTTAGGGCCGCCCTGGGCAGACAGCTTCTGTAGGCCTCAGTGGCTCTGAGCATCATGCTGTCATTTATTTCAGAGGACTGCCCAGGGAGGTAGAGCCCCAGGGAGGAGGCATTGCTTGCACAAAGTGTCTGTCATTGCCTAAGGCCAGCAGCTCACCTGGACTCGGTTCCCAGGGGCTGGGGGCTGGATTCCCTGTACTGGGAGAGAAGGAGCACACTCTGTCAGATCCCATCCATCAGGGCGTCATGGGGTCCACCATAGGCGCAAGTGGCCCAGGGCTCTGCCTCCAGCCCAGGTGCTCAGGGATGAAAGGTGAGTTCTTTTCTTCCCCAGCTCCTTGGTCTTGCCAGGGCCACAACCCAGTGCAGGCCTCCACCGTCGTCTATATCACACTCCTAGCAACACTTCCCCGACCTCAAACCTCCAAGCCACACTGGTAGGCGAAGCATGTAGAAGCTGCCACCCTGATTTGGTGGCTGCACCACAGTAATATTACCAGTTTCTGTCTATTGACTCTACCAAGTGTGGGACACTACCAGGTGTACGAAGCTGGGGGTCCATGAATAAGCAGACACAGCCTCACCCCTTGTGGCGTGACTGAAAATATCTGTGACATTTGGCAACTATGTGACATATTAAGCCTACTTTGTCTCATCTGCAAAAAGCAAAACAAAACAAAAGAATAATTTTATGGCAAGGGATTGTGGGCAGGAATAAATGAGATAAACATGGAAATAACTCAATAGGATGCCTGGTCCAAAGTAAATCCTCCATAAATGTTGACTGTTAATGCTAACTCCTGGTTACCAGGCATCCCCGGCTCCAGGCTCTGTGCTATAGGACTTAAAACATTACGCCATTCAGTCCAGATGAGGCATATGGCACAGGGAGGAGGAGAGAGAGCCTGGACTGTGTGTCTGCAAACCATTAAATTGTACTGCCCCCTAGGGCTGGTACCCCAGGGCCACCACCTATTTTCTGGGGTACTATTTTTGCACTCAAATTCACTCAGCAGCCCTGGAGATAAGGGGCTACTCCACGCTGAGTAAAAAGAGGCCAGTGGGCCTCAGGCTTCTCAACAGGTGTTGAGGGCAAGAGCTTTTAGTCTACCTGGGATGTTCATCTTGTCCACATCTGAGCCAAGGGAGAAGCAGAGGAGGTCTGGAAGCAGGAAAATTTGGGATAGAATCAAGTCTTGGACCCTTACCTGTTTGTCACGTAAACCTTGAACAAGATATGGAAATGTCTCCAATATTCATTTGCTCCATCTGTAAAATGGGCTAACAACGATACTGCCTTCTCAGAGCAGCTCTGAGGGGGAGTTTGGATATTGGGCTTCTCTACTATAAAGAGATATTCAATCATAAAGAACTGTCAGAAGGGACACTTGTTTAGAAGAAATAAATTAAGTTGTAGGAGGACCACAGTTTCATTGAACCCATGAGTACTATATCCCTACTGAATCAAAGGCACATATTCAGATTCAAAGGGAAGACCAGGAAAAGAAATGCAAAGCCTACAGGGATCTCTGGGGCTCTCAGGACCAGGATCAGGGTGGAGACAGAATTTTTGTGAGGGGTGTTTGCACCAAGATTTCGAGAAGCAGAAGGAAGCTGATGGACAAGGTAGTTGGGGAGAGCACTACAGGCAGAATGCAGGCTGAGCAAAAACCAGGGGCAGGCAGAGTGCAGAGCGGCTGGAACACCGTGTCTACACAGGAGGACACAGGGGGAGAGGCCGTGCAGCTGGCTCAGTTAGGACCCCACATGACAGCTGGAGGAACTGAGCCATGGAACAGCCACAGAAGTCATGCAGCTAGGGGCTGGCTCCAGAGTCCAAGCTCCAGACAATCCAGGGCCCAATCTCAGATGGTGGCTATGGAAAGAGCACCCAAGGGGGCCCCTACAGAGACTGGGGCACTTTATGGGATGGGAAGGTGAAGAGATGGAGAGTCTGCACAGTAGGCATGATAAGCTCCTATTTTACAGATTAGGAAGCTGAGGTCCAAAGCGATGGAAGTCTTTTCTCCAAGTTTCAGCTTGTGAGCGGCACAGCCAGGAATAAAACTTATTTTGTTCAGCCTCCAAAGCCCACGTTCTGCTCGATCCAGTGAGCGAGCCTATCTATAAGAACGAGTCATCGCAAGTCAGGCTACATGTCCCTGAGCTCCCCGCTCTCCCCCGGGGCATGCTGGCAACACCCCTGGCTTGGTGGGCACACCGGCCAGCAGGAGCTGCTAGGGCAGGGATTAAGGGAGCAGAAACTAGCACTGCACTGATGGCCTGCCAGTGCCCCGGCACCCTGCAGTTTCCCCTATCCTAGGCCACTACGGCTGGGTGTCCAGATGGTCCTTCTCTTCACCCTTGGGCTGAATGGTGGCCTTCCCACAAACCTGCTCTGTCTCTGCTAAGAAGGCTGCAATGTGTGCAGCCCTATAGCACCTCTGTAGCCTTTATCACAGGGTGGGCTGCACTCCTCCCCCTCTTACTTAGGGCAAGGAGGTATACATAAGGGAAGAACTTGGCTTTGGAGGCCGGCCAACATAGGTTTTATTCCTGGCCATGACACTCACAACCTAGGCTGTCTGGAGAAAATCCTTTCATCTCTTTGAACCTCAGTTTCCTAGTCTGTAATATAGGAACTAATAACGTCTACCATGCATAACAGGGAATGTCAAGGGTCAAAACCAGTTTGGTAAGTGCCTATCCACTTGGTAAGTCCCTCTGTATTGACAGGCCTCCTTCCTGAGCCCTCATCTCAGACTGGTGTTTAGAGAACCCTCTCAGTGGCATTTACCCTTTGCCCAGGGCTCCAGCCCAGATAAAGGCAGGTAGCCCCAGGCCTCACCCCCAAAGGCACAGACAAATGGAGAAGGCTCCTAGCAGCCTCGGAAGACCATAGATTCATCTCCAGCTTCCAGAGAAATCCTTTGATGTGGATGCGACCCTGGCCCGCAGCCTCATTGCTTATGAAGGAGGTACTGAAAGATTTATGGTGGAGATCCGTGTGGGACATAGCAAGAGGAAGGCAAGCAGGATTGCAAGAAAGTGCATGTGCCCCGGGACAGAGCAACCGAAGGAGAAGAAAAGTGATTACAGACCTGTGCATGTTAACAGTGGCATAAGCAGGACCCCATCACCCCAGCCAGCCAGCCTCTAGGGATAACCAAGAAAGGGGTTAAGCAATGCAGGGGCACACACTATGTGCAAACAATCCTTACCTCTAACAGCTCATTGACCTTCATGGCAATTCTGTGTAGGCAGATGAGGAAACTGAGGCCAGAGAGGTTAGATAACTGGTATGGAGCCGTACAGCATCATAGTCATCAAAAAAAAAAAAAAAAAAGCCAGCATTTGCATTGGGTATCTTTATTTTATTTTTGTAGTGGTAAACGGACAGAATTCCTTTATTTTATTTATTTTTATGTGGTGCTAAGGATTGAACCTAGTGCCTCACAAATACTAGGCAAGCACTCTGCCACTGAGCTACAAACCCAGCCCTGCATTGGGTCTCAAAAGATGGACTGGATTTCTACAAACAGTAGGCTAACCTAGAAGGAGCCCCAGGCCTTCTGGGCCAAGCCAAAGCATATGCAGAAGGTAGCAGATGAGCAAAGAGAGGGAGGCTGATCACAAACCAGGTGTCACTCAGGAAGGGGCCTCCCAGGTCTAGGTGGGGAATTTGCACGCATTAGTAATTCTTGGGCTTAATACAAGTGAAAGTGAAGTAGGACCTTCAAGGTCAAGGTCCTTGACTCTAGCATGCACCATGGACTCCTCAGGCAGTCTGTGAAGCTCAGAGAAGACAAGACTGGATTATCACAAAGTGTGGTGACCAAATGTTCTCTTCCAACCTCCCCAAAGGGCTGGAAGGTGGGTGGTGGTTCTAGTTCTCCCAGACTGTTTTCCCAAGATTCAGTCTCCTGCCCAGCCAATGTCACCCTCCCCAAGCCTCCTCTTCCACCATTACCTTCAGAGGCTTTGCTTCAAACGGAGTTCTTACTGCCACTGCATCTCCAAGCCCCACGTCCACCTTCTCTCCTCTCACTAAGCTGCCTTCTCTTTCTTCACTTACAAAACTCCACTAATCCCAACTCCATCCCAAGATTGTTTCAAGATGCAATGAGACTTCTCATTCTCATGATCCATAAATATTTTGTGAGCGCCCTGAGCATCCACCATACCCAGCCACTGGGCGAGGATCGGGCGCCCTCTGCTCAAGTGAGCTCTTAGGCCAGTGGGAAAGGTTGAAGAGTCCATGGGCCCCCTGAGCATACTGACAACTTCCATCCTGTAATGGGGGGATCAGGGAAGGTTTTCTGGAGGAGGTGACAGCTACGGTGAAATCTGAATAAGCAGAACTTGGGAAAGGGCCAGAGTGTTCAAAGATGAAGGGACAGAATTTGCAAAGGCTCGTGGCAGTGAAGAGCATATGACACCAAGAAGAACTCTGTGGTTCCTGTGGATGAAGTATACTCCTGGGGGACCGGGGGCCAGGGGCAGCCAGCGACGAGCCAAGGGGGAAAGCAGGGTCTCCATCCCAAAGGCTTCCCAAGGCCAAGGTCCTTGACTCTGGCATGCACCATGGCCTCCTCGGGCAGCCTGGCGAAGCTGTTGGACTTCTTCCCAGAATAATATCTTTGAATACATAAAATAAAATACATAGAATTACATAGGAAATAAATTTTATTGAAGTGCAGTTATGAAAATATTTTTTAAAAACTAATTTGAGATATAGTAATATATGAGCTTTTTATTAACACATTAAATAATAAGTACTAGTGGCAGATCTAATTACACAATTTTGAAGTAGTGCTGAGAGAAAACAGTATTTCAAGATAAGTGTAATAACTGTAATATGATGTAAAAATACCTGTGATTTCTATTGGTGACAAAATCACAGTTACTATGAAAATTGCCCTGGATTAGATGCTAGGGATGGTGACTGCATTCATAATTAAAGGAAATGCTAAACTTCAGTTGGAATTTAGTGAAAATGAATTTTTTCCCTCATCTGTTTATGTTCCTTTGCTTTAAAGACTTATTGAGGAATGTGTAGTGTACTTGGTCCAGAACTCCTACTAAGTCCTTTTCATAACCATAACCCCCTCCCAGCCCTCATCTCTTACAGCTGGCCCATTAGACAACACCTTTTCAGCTACATTAGCCTCTTTGGTATTCCCTGACTATCATAAGCATGCAGTGGCCTCAGGACCTTGACACATACTGATTCCTCTGCTTTGATTATTGTTCTCAGAAAAATGCATGTGTATCCCTTCCTCTCTTCTTTTAGGACTTGGTTCAAATGTCAATTCATCCAAGGGACCTTCCCCGGCCACCCTTTTAAATAGCAACACCCACTCTCCCCCAGTACTCATACCCCCCATCCTCTGCTTTATTTTTCTCAACAACACTCCCACACTCTGGCATTTGTGTGATTTTGTGTGCCATTTCTTCAGCCCACTGGAATGAAAGCTCCATATTAGCACAGACTTTGTGTCTACTTTTGCTCACTACAGTGTCCCATCCCTTGGAACAGTGCCCGTCCCACAGTTCACTCTGTTAGTCCCCACTCCCTTCTATTTACCCTCCATCTCTGAAGTCGATACCCTCTACTCAGCCCTCTCTGAACATCCAGGTCCAGGGAGACAAAGCCATTTAGGGTGGAAGCCATGCCTTAAATTTCTGAATCCCCCCACTGTGCCTGGGAAGGGGACAGGCATTTGTTCAGAGGTCAAAAACTCACAGAACAGCAGGCCCAGGAGGCTGTGTGAGGATGGAGCTGGATGGATAAGACTGGGGGAATCTGTCCATCTACAGTAGGATAAGTGGAGATGTCCACCCCATAAGCCCCAGAACCTGTGAGTGTAAGCATACTTGGGAAAGGTGTCTTTACAGATGCCATAAAAATAGAGCATGGCCCTAGCACGTTTTGGACTTCTAACCTCCAGAACTGTGAAAGTTCAACATCCCTATTGTCGTGATAAGCCACCCAACTTGTGGTCACAATGGCCCGCTTCTAGGCTTTCCACTGGGACACATGGACCTAAAAGTAGATTTTCTATTTTCTCCTAAAATAAACTGGAAATTCAAATTATATGAATTCTCCTGATTTCTAAATGGCAGTGTCTGGGTTCTTGGTTGCAAGCCCAGGAACCAACTCTGGCTCGTAATAAAGACTGTATTAGTATTTATTAGGAAGGACTTTGATGAACTCAAAAGAACAGAACTTGAAAAACAGGCAGGATCCAGAGGACTCAGGGCCTGTCATTCCCAGACCACACTGACACCACTGAGGACACTGGTCACTTGTGGCTACATCTCTGGAAGCCACAAAATGCCCACACCAAGGTCACCCAGAAGACATGTGGCCGAGTAGGCTTTAAGTCTGGCAGTCAGGCCTGAGCCTGAGCTCCTTGTCAACAGGATGAGCACATCTGGAGATGCTCCGCACATCTGCACAGGTGTGGGTGCTGGGCATTCCAGATGGGTGCAGAGGCTTTCCAGCTTGCAGTCTGAGATCGGCTGGGAGAATGCATTTGAGATCAGAGACTGCCAACCTCAAGGACCCTCAGTTTACCGCGCACAGTGTGGCCACAGTCTCCTCCCCCTTCTCTTCACTCCCCTTCCTTGCTCTTCTTTTCTTTCTTCTCTCCTCTAGTCTCTCCTATCCCATCCATCCCATCATATCCAACTTCTTCCCTTTTATTTTTATTCTGAAACAAGTCATGTTACTTTAAAATAAAAGGAAATAATCGCCCATACATTTAAAGACTTGGACGATACACAATTTAAGAACTCACTTAGAGATAGATTTTCCCCCAAATCAAATTTTAAGCATTGGGTAACTTGAGTTCCCTTGTAAGCTGATTTCAAGACCCAGTAAGGGGTCATAAACCACAATGTTGACACCATGGCACTGGAGCTACTGATTTCATTAAAGACAGATGAACAAGGGCTGGGGATGTAGCTCTATAGTAGAGCGCTTGCCTCTACCACTCAGTTTGGTCTCCAGCACTTCAGCCCCCCCAAAAGGCAATCAATGGAACTAGGACAAACAAAACTGTTTTTGTGTTGGACTCCGTTCCTGGTCTCTTCATTTAAAACTTGAACACCATAGGGTAGACCAGTTGATTGATTCAACTGCAGTAGGAGAGGAGTCAGGGAGAACCTCTTTGGCTTAGATTATAATGAGAACATCATCTCTGAACATCTCGTGCAGTGCCTGGCACACAACAGGTGCTCAGTAAACATTTAAGTGCATCTGGAAACTGACAGTTTTCCTCAGTTCCCTGGTTCTATTGCAGGCCTCACTGGAAATGGGTGTGGCAGCGGAGAGGGCTGTACATCCACAGGTGGCTGGGTCCGGTAGCTCCTCACACTCCACCCTGCCTGCCTCCCCCGCACAGGCTCCATTTATCACCTTCCTCATAAACACCCAGACAGGCAGTGCTTTGTTTCCACATCAACCAGCATGGCCCTCCCCACCCCTCCCTGTCTCATCTCTCATTTGGCAGTGCTATTTGTTAAACTGCAAAAACACACAAAATATGGCTCTATGGTTATAGGGTGCAAGGAAGGAAAAGACAGAAGAGGGGGAGAGAAAAAGAGGCACTTTTTCAACTTTGCCTCTAATGTCTTCGTTAATTGAACTCATCAGCTAAAATCATTTGTGGAAATAAAAAAAGAGAGAGAGAGAGAAAAGGAACTGATCATATGCAGGAGAAATAACTCAGATGTGAAAATCCTTCAGACTAGGAGATTGCACTATTTATTCACCCTAGTGTCCTGCTGTGTCTCTGAAATGCAGTGATTTAATGAGGTGCTGCAAAGGTATTTGTTATTAAGAAATTCTGTCTCTGCTTATTCTCCTCTGTGTGATTAGGACGGAGCCCGGCGGAAGCTCCTAACCGGCACGCTATTAAAGATTTAGGAGGCTGCTGCTCTCCCCATTGCCCCCCTCTCACAAGCGCCTTTTGAAATGGTTCCAAAATTAAATATTGTACAAGCCGATCAGCCTTGTTTAACGCAGATGCTGAGTGAGATTTAAAAAGAAATTAGAAAAGCATTTGTGTTAACAGATGTTCTTCCTTCTCTCTCTTGGAGCTGAGATGATTGGGGCTGGGTCCCTCCCAAGCCACTCAAGAACCAAGAGGCATGAGCCCCAAATTGGTCAGGGAGAGGGGCCGAGTAGGCTGGAGGAGTCTGGAAGGGGCACCTGGATCCTTGGTCCCTGTGTTAGTGAGGCCCCCCGGGGACTTTGCAGGAGTGGCATTGCAAGCTGCCTGCCTAGCAGGCTTCCCCAAGAGCCCCAGGATCTTGCTGGATGGAGCCTCTCCCAAGGTAAGGGCTTTCAACATTGTCTCCAGGAATCTGCAGCCATGCTAACACCATTACCCAGAGCTTCTGGGAATCAGCCATGGAGATCTCTCCGTCCCCAAACGCACTCAGCTGTTGACCCTGGCAATCAAGTCCTCCTGAGACCTCTAATCCAGGCCCTTCATCCACACTAAACCAGCTCTGATCCACTCCCCAGTAAGTTGGAACGCCCACTTCCTTTCTCTTCTACCATTTCCTTCCTTTAATTCTAGTTCCGATGTCTATTTGGGCTAACCCTCGGTAAGTTCTGACTGATGTCTTAAATCTTTCTTGAATAGACTTTTTGCTCTGTTGAGTCTAAATAAATGGGGGCCATCCTTCCTATGGATAAAACCATCCAAGTGTCCAGGAGGCAGAGGCTTCTGACTGCGCCTTACACCTGCTCCGCGGATTGCTCCCCACGACCTCGAGGCACACATTTCGGTGGTGGCAGCTAGGAAACAGAAGAACTAGAGCCAGGGCCCCTTGTACACAGTTAACTGCCCAAAATTTCTGGTTTGCTTTAAGTATGAAGTAATATTGTGTGTGACAATCCTTGCCGATTTCATCTTGTTTGTTGTTGGGGAGGCACAAGACACAGAGGTGACTTGTTCATGACCCCCCAGAGCAGCAGGGACACAACCAGACGCAAGCCTCCTCCCATAGGTCAGCCTACCCTCCCCCCACCCACAGGTGTTTATGGAGCACCTGCTGCTCGCTGGCTCTGTGAGAGGCGCTGAGGATTCAGAGGAACAAACTGGGCCCCCCATGAAGCCCCCATGTCTGAGGGGAAGCAAGCTCTGGGTATGTTATTGCAGGTACTTAATAGTGACAAAAGGGTTTTCAAAAAGGAGGGACTGGTGGGAGTGTAGAAGAGAAATATACAGTCTGCCTCCACTGACCCTGAGGTAAAGCGACAAAAGAAATGTCTTTCACCACGCCCAGACACAAACTGCAGATCAGGGTCTCGGCTGGCTGCTGGCTGTCCCTACTACCCTGGGCATCCTCACCACATCCAGTCAGCTCCTAGTGGAGTGATCCTCGGGTCCCTCCCACATCCCCCCCCCCAATTAGCTGTTGAACACCGCCCTTCTTGTCCCTCCCTATCCCCAAACATGGAGAGCCTCCACCCCACCATCCCCACCATCCCCACCATAATGGGCCATTTCTTCTCTGCATTCCCAGCCCCGCACATCAGCCCCAGGAGCAAGAAGAAAAGCAAGCAAAAATGAGAACCCGGCAACTTCCTAATGAACACCCTTGGGAACAGCCGGACCTGCCCCGCACACAAATGAAAAGAGGCACCCAGAGTCACAGAGCCTTCCTCCTCATTGCTGGCTCTGTGAGGCTTCCACATTGTCAGGTGGCAGAGGGCGGGGTGGCGTGCTGAGACAAAGGTGGCTTTGCACTGAGCTGGGAGGTGCAGGGCTCTAAATGACAGTGACGCAATGAGAAGTTGCAGGGCCTGGACAAAGCTTCCCCTTTCTCTGAGTCTTGTCTGTTCATCTAAAAGTAGGGAGTTAGTCCTGCGCCACCTGAGGACCACTGAGACCGGGTGACTCAGTGGTCCTACCTGGCCGCCCTCCCCTTCCGCTGTGGAGTTGGGCCAACGAGTCCAGGCAGGCATCCTTCTCTTCATCAATGTCAAGGCTCACTCGCCTCTTCCTCAACTTTAGTGCCCCAGGGGACATCAGATTCACTCAGGGAAATGTATCTAAAGGCAGGGAGCTGAGTGCCACCCACAGAGATTCTGGCTCAAGTGATCTTAGTAAAGACCCCAGCATTAACTTTGCCTATCTCAGCCATTATAGTGGCCTAAAATCACCCAGAACACTTGACAAGGAGGAGGACTAGAGGTCCTCCCTGGAGCCACAACAGACCCTTCTAGGCTTTGCTTCTTGGGGTCCTTCTACGGAGCCCTCTGAAATAACAGTAATAGAGCCCAGGGCGGGGAGGTGTTAAGTAGCAGCGTGACTCTCAAGGCCCTGTCTTGTGCTTTCTTCTAATCTAGATTACTTTGTCCCTTCACTCTCTCTCTTCAAAGACTTCTCCCATGGGGTCTTCCACAATCCCCCACCCCAGCCAAATCCATCAATCTTTCCGCGATGATTGCCACTTACACGTCTCTGTCACCCTCAGTGCCTTCTGCCTTGCCTTTTAGCTAGCTGATGATGTATCTGCTTTCCTCTCTAGATCGTAAATTCTCTAAGAGGGGAACTGTGTCTTATTCATCTTTTTATCTTCCTTACACCAAAGCCTTGCATAGTGCTTTGAACATAATAGGAGTTCAGAGTCTTTAGTTGGGGAAACAATAGTCACACACATGAAACGAATAGAGGACCTTATGATTTATCATTTGAGAGGGGCAAAATGGCCTTAGCCTAGGGGTCAGGAAGGTAGCAACCTGGTTCTATACATTCTGAGCAAACCCATAACATCTCTGGGCCTCGTCTTTTTCATCTATAAAAACAGGAGACTGGATACAACCATCTCGAAGCTGCTTCTCCAGCTCTCATATTTTGTTTCTCTCATCCCAAGTCTCCAATTGCCTCTAGGCATTCAAAGAAGCAGTCCTGACCCCATATTACTTGAAGAATTGACTTGAGCGAAAATCACTGCTTCATGCATTTTCGGCTTGGGACATGATTGGGAAAGTAGCAGGACACTGGGAGTAGAGGTTTGTCTTCTCTCAAAAAAAAAATTAAATAAACACACACACACACACACACACACACACACACACACATGTTAGCACACATGTATCCATCACGTTTGTCTTTATTAAACCTCTATCCTCACGTGCTACAAAATCAGGGAGTCACCAAGGTTACATCAGCAATGTCTTTGAAGTAGACCAAAATATATCATGATAGTGGGATTTTATTTTAAAAGTCTCACAATGCAAACTCTTCCAGAGCTGAAGTTCCCTGCCTTTGTCTGAAGAAAAACAAAACACATGAAAACCTGACTTGTACTAGTAAAGACTGGCTGTTTCAGCCATTGCCTGGGCTGGGAACTCTTAAAGCTGGAGTCTTGGAGTTATGGGCTGGCGACAAGGCTAGAGATGAATGAGTTATGGTAAAGACTGCTGGTTGCATCCCAATAGTTTCTTTCTCCTGTTTTCTTGGTAAAAGAACAGAATCTTGATCTTTAACTAGATAAAAGATGACATTTTCCAGCCTCCCATTCAACTAATGTGATCATAGACTAAGCTCTAGCCAGTAAGCCATAAGTAGTGTACAAACCTCCCCAAAGTGTTCTTAAATGGAAGGACCTCCTCCTTCCAGCTGCTGGATGCAATGGGCAGAGCTCCAGGTACCATCTTGGACCACAAGGGGAACTTGGGAAAGATGCCTCCCATGGCAAAATGACATCACAAAGAATCTTGGTCCCTAACACTATGAAGTTGCCATACTTCATTTATTTTTATGTCAGAGTGGTCTTTCATATTGATTTTGACTTACTTCCCATCTGATTTTCTTGTTTCTGATTTATTTTTTCATCAGAGAGTAGTCTTGTTTTGTTAAATCATGGTTTTGGGGGTGTATGTTACTCAAACCAAGTCCTAATTGATACTGCAGATGAAATGGACAGGACATTGGACTGGGAGAATCCTGGGTCTGCCATTAGAGAGTTGGCTGTGACCTTGGGCCAGGCTCTAAATTTTTCTGGCCTGAGTTTCATTATCTATAAAATGAGTCCAGGTGGAAAAGGGAATAAATTACAGTCTCAAAGGCCCCTTCAATCTCTAAACTGTATACTTCTGTTAAATCTTCATACTCCTATGATTTGGAGTTGACCAGTTGGAGACCCTGATCTGGAGACTACCATGAGGATATTTTCATGCACACAGATGCTATGAATATGTTTAGGGCAAGACACAACCAGGGGTACCCAAGAAAACAGACTTCAGCATCAGATAAGATCAGCTTCAGATCCCAGTGCCATGATCTACTAACTCTGGGACCTTGGACAGGTCATCAGTCCTCGTTCTTAAAATGGGACAAATAATACCAAATATCACAGGGATGTTTGGGTAAATTCATAGGTATGTAAACGTCAAGCTCTCCCAGGACATCAAAGTGGCAGAGTTCATCTATGTAGATTGTGCCAAAGCAAACTGGATGCCTGGAGAAAATGCCAGCTACACTGGGCAAATGTCCTCAGTTCTCATGGGTCCCCAGGATGCGGACTGCCATCCACATTGAGTCCACACTACGTTAATGGAGAAAGATAGCCCAGGTTTCATTTCTCTTCATAATGGAAAAGAAGGGGGAAAATCACAAAGAGAGAAAGAGAGATAAAATTGAGGAGCTGAGATTTGGGTTTATGAGCACTTGGGCAAGAAAACAAATATCTTTATTGGCTCTGGACAGTCTGCCAATCAGCCACAAAATTACCAGCTTCTCTCTCCTCCCAGAAGGGCCTCCGCCGCTGCACACAAAAGCTGCCGAAGGAACTTCGGGACCTGGAGAATAAAAGCCCCTCTCTGCCGAGCACAGGCTGATTTGCAATGCATTGCTTTAGCATAATTTCCCAACTCTGCAGCCACACAAAAGCATTTCTGTCCCTATCTGTGAGTTTAATAATTTCTATTTCCTACACCTTGCATTCATAATGTATCCTCCCAACATGGGCTTGGGCTGGGCTCTGGCCTCAGGCCCCAGGCATGTCAGCGGCCCTCTCCAGAGCCCCAGGCTGGAACACCATTTATAAGACAATTTAACCTCTTCCAAGATGCAGTAGCAGAAAGCAGGCTGTCTGACCTCCTGGAAATGTAACTTGTGCCTACCTTGCCCTTCACAACACTATTTTTTTTTTTCATTTTGTTAATATATTTATTTCATATAGCACCTACTACATGGAGACATTGTTCTGGGCATTCTAAAATTCTGTTTACTTATCACTAATTGCACAGCACTGATAAAGTGATATAGATGTTGATATATATAGATATTGCGTAGATATTATATACATATATATCATATACATATATATTTGTATATACATATATAGTCATGCATTGCTTAATAACAGGGATGTTTTCTGAGAAGTTCATCCTTAGATGATTTCATCATTGTGTACATGATACAGTATACTTAGACAAACTAAGATAGCTCTAAAGTCACTAGGCAATACAATCTTATGCAGGACTGTGGTCAAGACATCTAACCTTGCTGAAACTCTATTTTTCCCTCCACCGAACATACAGACAATTAATAGTTGACCAAAACGTCACCATGTGGTGCATTCCTGTATCTATAGAGTATGAGAGTTGAGATTCAGTATGAGAAATGCACTTGACCATGACTCTGTGAGTACTGTCACCAAGTCTATTTAGGTTCATTCTTGTTATATCTAGGATTTGATGATACCTGAACATAATAAAAACTCAATTATAGTTGATGAATATTGAGTGAAAATATAATGAATGCCAAAACCAATAAGTGTAATAGAAAAAAAAAATGGTTTGGTTTTGCTTGGTGGAAAGCAGGAGAGGAGCAGGTCACAGGAGCCCTTAAAAGCAAAAGTAGCTGTGGAGCTGGCCCTGGAAGTATATTGAGATAAGTTGCACAGAAAGAGGCAGCTGGTGAAAGAAGGAACTCTTTGCCAGAGCAAAGAACCCCCAGCAGAAGCGAGAAGAGTATGGAGGTGTTAAGGCCCTGGGGCTGCTGAAGCTGGGTTTAAGGAAGGAGAGCAAGCTACAGAAGTACGTCAGCCCCAGTGATGCCAGCCTCACTCCTGCCAGGCTGGGAATGGGAGAGGAGTCAGACAAACCCCCGTTTCAGTTCCAGTTCCATCACTTATCAGCAGCAGGACTGTGGTCAAGACATCTAACCTTGCTGAAACTCTATTTTTCCCTCCACAGAACACAGTCATTACCAGTACTTTGGCTTCCAGATTTGTTATGAGGATGATCAGAGGGTGAAGCATGGGGCACAGAGCCAGGCCTAGCAGGTTGGTAGGTTTCGGGTGGAAGTCAGAACATGTTTTTACAGGGAACCTGACAGTTCTGATTCAGGGGCATATTAGTCAAGTTTCTCCAGAAAAACAGAATCAATAGGATATTTGGGAAACATAGAGAAAGAGATTTATCAAGAGGGATTAGCTTCTACGATTATGGAGGCTGAGAAGTCCCATGATCTACCATTTATGAGATGCAAGACCAGGGATGCAGTGGTATAGTTCCAGTCCAAGCCCAAAGGTCTGAAACCAGTGGATCCCGGAGGTAAATGTCCCAGTTTTAGTGCCAAGATCCAAGAACCAGTATTGCCAATGTTCAAGGCAGAAAAATAGGGATGTCCCAGTTGACACTAAATATGCAATTCCTCTTTCTTTTTGTTCTAATTCAACCCTCAAGAGATTGGATGATTGCACTAGAAGGGAGATGTTACTTCCTAAGTCCACCAATTCACATGTTTATATGTTCCCAGAAACAACCTCTTAGACTTAACCAAATATCATGCCTTAACCTAGTCAAGTTCATAAAAGTAAACATCACAAGGTGGCTCTGAGGCTGGCTAGCAAACTGCATGCTAATCGTGGACACTCGTCTCCCCTTTCCTTCAGCAAACACCAGCAAGATATATTACCCTACCCCCAGCCCTATATGAAGAGCCAGTTCCGCCAAAGAAAGGTAACAGGTGCAAAGGATCTGAGCAAACCAAGAGCTGGATGATACTATTTAGGAAAAATTATTAGGGGCAGGGGTCATGCCCTAACCCCTGTGAATTCATGCAACCCAGGCACTCACCTCAGCAGGCAGGCATGCTTTCTTTCTCAGTTGGCTTTCTTGTACACACTTTCCTTCTGATGGAGAAGAGGGAGACCCCTCTTTCTCTTGTCCTGGATGGCTTTCTCTGATTCCAGTGAGCTTTTTTTCATCTTTCTTTGCACCTCCCATGGTGTCTAGACCAGAGTAAAATGTAAAGCATTAGATCTGAAGTGGAGCTTAATTCTACCTTTATGTACAGAAGACTAAGACTCAAAAAAAGTTATGTAATCTGCCAAGGGAACACACTAAATTAGGGGTGTATTTGCTAGGAAGCTTCTAGACTTTTAAGACTCCCCTGCAGTCTCCCTGATGTCTCATGGATTGGAATTACAAGTAGAAGAGACCTGGTGTGCTTGGTTTGATTGCTGTAAGACTTGCCATCTAGGTCTGAGGGAAGCCAACTTTCCCTGAAGTGCTGGGGTGCAGGAGAACTGGACAAAGGAAAGGTCTACCAGCAAAGCAGGAGCTGAGGACTGACTGGGATACAGGAAGCCAACAACCAACGTGCTGCCTGGGTGCCATGCTGGTTCCCAGATTCCTGGAGACAATAAACAAACAGCTTTTGTAGGCATGCAAGGGTCTGTCAGAACTCACTACAGCCTGTTTCTGCTTTGCACCTTTTTTACCAAGAACCCAGGCACAGAGCTAAACAGCTGGAAATGAAGGCTGTCTGCCCTTGTCTGATTGAGCTAGCACCTTTTCATCATAGAACAGGTACCATAGCCTATTCCACTGTGTACCCCAACCCTTAGCACAACACCCCAACACACAGAAGATACTCCAAACAAGTTGCTAAGAAAATGAATAAAATCCATAAGCCTAGGGTGATTATTCCTCTCTTACCAGATCATAATTGGAATCCAGTGTGATAATGTAGAGAAAAGCATTTTGTCAGATGTGTGAGGAGGTGTTAATATCTTCAAGATTCCCCTCTCTTCTCTTTCGTCTGCACCTCAAAAAAATCTGATTCTGTTTAGAAAGTTCCCCCCAGGACTTTCCTAACCCCACTCAGGAAACTTAGGTGCTTCAGAGTAGAGTAGAGAATATTAGAAGACAAGTCCAAGGTCAAAGCCTAGCTTAGTTGGGTTCAGGCTGCTATAAAAAATACCACAGACTGGGTTTAAGGCTTAAACAACAAATTGAATGTCTCACAGTTCTGTAGATGGGAATTCCAAGGTCAAGGCACTATCAGGGTTGGCTTCTGGTGAGGCTTCTCTTCTTGGCTTGTAGGTGGCACCTTCTGTTGTGCCCTCACATGGGCTTTCCTCTATATGCACATGGAGAGAAGTAGATCTCTGATGTCTTTTTCTCTTTTTATAAGGACACCAGTCCTATTGCATTAGGACCCCACCTCATGACCTCATTTAATCTTTATTAGGTCCCCAAAGGCCCTATATCCAAATACATTGGGGTTTGGGCTTCAATGTATGGATTTTAGAGGAACACAATTCAGTCCATAACACTAGTCACACTGGATTAGGGACCACAATAGTGACTTCATTTTAACCTGACTACTTCTATAAATACCCTATCTCACTAGGTCATTTTCTGAGGTGTTATGGTTAGGACTTCAATATGCAAATTTTGAAGGGATAGAATTCTGTCCACAACAAGGTCTATGGAAGGTCCTGGGATTGTTACTCTGACCTTGAGACCTTAAACCTGCTATGCTATGATCTATGTCACAGGGGAACATCCTATAGCAAGGGGCTCACTGGTTGACCCAGGAACATTTTCAGATTTCAACAATTAACACTGTTCCTCCGTCTATCACTCCTAGATTCACTTATCTACAGCTTATATGCATCTGCTTTTGCTCTGCTTAGGCCAGCAATATAAGGATCCAGTAGCCTGACCAGACTCCAATTTCTGATTTACTAAACTTGGCTGTCTCCTGAAGCAAAAGGATCCTGCATGCTCCTTTTTATTTTGTCATCACTCATTAGGATAGATTAGATTGTGCTGTAGTTAAATTGCAAAATCTCAGTCACTTTATAGACAGAAAATTTATTTCTCACTAATCTGTATGTCCAGCACTGTTGGGTATAGAGTTGTGCTCCACATATTCATTTAAGGATCCAGAATAATTTCAATTCCACCGTACTATAACTATTATCACTATTTTATAATTCTTTGCCAGGAGGGTGGGGGGAAGTTGAGAAATACACACCACCTCTTTAATGCTCATATGCCATTTCTGTTATACTCTATTGGCTAGAACTAGTCTTCTCTTCCTGACTCTTTCATGTGAACAGGAAAGGAAGAGATTAGAAATTCTGAGCACTAATAATATCTATAACTTACATCTCTGTAAACCATGATCCTTCCCCAGCCAGGAAAGCTCCCACATTCCCTTCTCCCTCTCCCCAAAACAGAATGCATACTTAATATGCCCAATGAACAGGCAAAGACCTACCCATTATTTTTGACTCAATCATTTCAATATATTTTTAATTTCCTTCCAGTGATGAAAAGGATGACTCTCACTCTCATCTGTCCAGAAATGGGAAGTTCCCTACCTTCCTAGAGACAGTCCTATAGCAAGGGGCTCAATGGTTTAGAGGACCACCAGGGAAAATGCCCCCCATCCCAAGGATAGCCTTAGCTGGGGAGCACTAACATGCACCCACTATTTACCTTCCTCCCAGGGACCCAGACCCACTTGGCCAAGGGACCCATAGATAAATAATTCAAGCCAGGACACGCTGCTGTGCTGCTGCCGTTGCTGGGGGATTTAGTGCACACATCGCTCACGCTCCTCTTGCTGCCACAAGAAAAATTACAAATTGATCCACCAGACGCAACTCCCTGCTCATACTTCTCCTGGGCTGCCATTGCTTCTTCTCTCAATAAGTAATGGCTAAGCTGGTGACAGTAGGATTTAGGTCTGGTATGGGGAGGACGGGGGATGATAGGGCAGTAAGCAGAGAGTATGAGAAGAGCAGGCAGTGAGAAGAGGTGAGGCTAAAGAATTAGCTGACCACAGTACAACATGCTGGGCTACCCAACCATGAGCTCCCATGGAGAAATAAGGCAAGCATTTTGCTGCTCAGTGGGCAGGGTCTTTGTCTTCTACCTCCTTTTAGAGTAAGAACTTAAACTATTATTAGCCACCATTTCTCCAGCCTTTATTTTGTGTTAAGAACTGTTCTGGATGCTAAATGCAACAACTCTTTTGAACTAATTAGAATTGGGCTTGGCTTGGAGTGACAGCAAACCCCAAATAACAGTGGTTTAAGCAAGATAACTCCAGAGGTTAAGCCATCAGAATCCAGGTGCCTTCTCTCTTGTTGCTCTTCCTGCCTGCCCTCCATTTCTAAAGTTGTTTTATGTTACAAGGTGATGGTTCCAGCTCTAGTCACAATGATAGACTTGCTGCCATCAGGATGGAAGAAGAAAAGAGCATGAGCCCTCTCTGTAGGGCATTTCCTGGGAGGTGCACATACTTCTATTTGTATTCCATTGGCCTGAACTTATTCCTGTGGCTGCATTGGCAAAAGGGAGCCTGGGAAATGTAGTTCTGATTCCCAGCAGCCATCTGGTCAACTAGCATTTGGGAGTTCTAATACTGCAAGAGATACAGAGAGAAAAGTGAGAGACAACAAGCCTCATCAATCATATCATTCAATTCATGACAACTTTTTGAAGTAGTAGCATTATTAAATGCCTTTAACAGATCAGGTAACTGACACACAAAATTTCTACATGAAACCCCCCGATCAAAATCATTCTTATCTTTTTTAAGTTACTTAATAAACATTAGTAACATTCTACTTTGTATTAATATTAAATGTTTAACCATCAGCCACAAGAGCTCTGAGCTCCGTGATGGAAGGGCTATACATTTAATTCACCTCTCCCTGGTGCTTAATATCATGCTTGACAGAAAGAGAATGTTTAGAAAATGAACATTTGTCACATTAGATCAAATGCAGTCTTTTTTCTTTGCTCTATCATCATGGCCCTCATTATCAAAAACTTATTAATTAGCTGTTCCATGCACTTAACTCATAACTAAAGATAAATAGACACCAGTATCCACTGTCCAGGAACTTCTCCATTTAAGAGAATTTAAAATGGAAAGTATACTATTCACCTCATTCCCCACCCTGTCATCTGGAGAAATGAGACCCGATCTCCTGGTGGAAGAAAGAGCCTCTGAAGGCTTTCTAGCCAGGAGGAATGAATTTTTGCCCCGCCCCCAGGGAGAGGAGCGGGGTTGCACCCAAGAACATGAAACTGCAGCTCAGCACGCCTTTAAGACCCGCCACCCCCGGGAGCTGACGAAGCTAAGCAGTTCAGGCAGAGTTCATCTTAAGTGACTCCCTCATCACCCCACTCTCAGCCCATTCTTTGCGGCATTTGCAATTTCTCTGCTCCGGGGGTCAAGTCTCCAGTGTGCCCTCCCTGAGTAATTGTGAAATTATTATGGTTGGTGATTTTAATTTAAATTGGATGGAGAAATGTCATACTGCGGTCGACTCATTTGCTATGGATTTTCACTTAACCAAATTGATTAGTCAACCAACTAGACTTAACTTGAGAGTTGTAATCATTCATTATTAGATCTCATTTTTCCCAACGCACCCAGATGATGTCAAGAAATTAAAACTGCAGCAAAAACTTCAGCAGTGTCTTCTCATCAAGGCAGTGGGGCCTGCCTGAGAGGCCTCAGAGACGGGAAAGGCTGTGGAAATCTGTGGAAGTCACAAGGGCCAAGGGCCTGGGCGAAATGTTGACATGGAAGAATGGGCAAGAGACATGAGGTGGGAGTTCATCAGGAGGGAGCCGGGAGGAATGAATTTTTGCCTCCCCAGGGAGAGGAGCAGTGTTGCACCCAAGAACATGAAACCCAGGAACTGGTCTGCCCGCCTCCCTTCTCCATGTGTCAAACTTCCACTCGCCCTCTCACATAAACTTCTCCTTTGAAACCTTCCACAACTTCCCCAGAGTAATTTCCCAACTTTCCACTCCTATAGTTCACCTCTGTTACAGAAATTTGAATGTTTTCATCTAATTGTTCTTTAAATATCTTTTCTATTTTAACCATAAGCTTCTTAAGGCCAGATTCAGGTTCAATACTGCAGTGTAGCTTCTATCACTGTGCTCAACACATAATAGGCTGTCAATACATCCTTGCCAATGGATTGAATAGTGAATTGGCTAAAAGACAATACCAGGTTTTAGGCATTGGGATGACCTCCATGGCAAAGTAAGACTCATCACTCTGGAGTCTTGAAACTGCCCAAGATTGCCCCAAATGGCTTAGCTGCTACAGGTAGGAATCCAGCCTAGAGGTTTAGCATGGACCTTAGGCTGAGTGTGACTTACCTGTATGCACTGCCATCCTGTAAAACTAAACTGATCATCGATGGCTTCAATAACACTAAAGGATATAACCAGAAAAATATTGTCAGCCTCTCTGATTCTTCCCTGAACAGACTAACCCAGAACATTAGCTTAGAAGGACACTACTGACTGAAACCTGGACAAAAGAGTTCTCACGAGGGCAAGTGCAGCGTCATGGGCATGCAATCTGGGTAATCTGTCACAAGAGTCCAGCTGTTGCTGCCATCTTGAAATTACTAATACTTATTGAACAAAGGGATCTGCATTTTAATTTTGAACAAATTATGTAGCTGATCTTGCATCTTGGTGGAGGGACTTGAGACCACGTCATAAGAGTAATGGATAAAGACCTAAGGTGTTTCCTGAGGAAGGGAAGCCTCAATGTGGTAACATCCTGTCTTCTAATGCAGAAAGTCAGTCATGTGGGAGAAGAATAAGGCTGCCTTTGAGCTGTCCCAGGGGACAGAGTCAGAACCACTGGGTGTGAAGTCTTGTTCAGGCTTGGTGTTAATGTTGGCAGGAGAGGAGGGGGAAATACTCATCACTGACTAAAATTATTGGGAAAAGGCACCAAGATGGTGTTGTGCAGTCTATGGCCAGAGAAATTCAAACCCTGACTGTATTTGGCATAGAATGTTGTAGAGGTGAAGCATCAGACAGGGGTTGGACTGAAAGATTCACAAAACCCATTCCAGTGCTTTGACTTCATGCATCTGTCTAAGTCCATTTGTGCCACTATAACAGAATTCTGCAGGCTCAACAGAATTTCATTGGCTCCCAGTTTTGAAGGATGGGGAGACAATATCAAGGTGTCAGCATCTGGTGACGGCCTTCTTGTCACTTCATACCATGTCAGAAGGGATGACAATGGTGGGAAGGCAAAAAGAGAAAGCAAGAGGAAGCAAACCCACTCCTACTAGGACAGCATGATTCAATCATCAGGGAGGAACCCTCGGACCCAAATACGTCCTAAAGGTCCTGACCCTCAATAGCATCACAATGGGAGTTAAATGCCAACATGAATTTTGGAGAGGACAAATGTTAAACCACAGCAGTTTCTGTAGCTAAGCAAACCCCCTCTTGTTCTTCTTCTTAATTGACATATAATAATTATATATATTTTTATGGGGTACAGTGTATATTTATTCCATACATGTATACAATGTGTAATGAGCAAATCAGGATAATTAGCATTTCCATTTCCTTAAACATTTATTATTTATTTGCATTAGGAAACTTGGAATTCTTTTAGTTCTCTATAAAATGTATAATAAATTGCTATGAACTACAGTCACCCTACTGTCCTGTAGAACATTAGATCTTCTTCTTCCAAGGTAACTATATTTTGGTAGCTGTTATCTGACCTTCTTTTATCTCCCTGCTTACCCTCTGAAATTCCCTGTGACTGTCATTCTACTCTCTACTTCTATGAAATAACTTTTCAAACTTATGAGTGAGAACAGGCAGAGTTTTTCTTTCTGTGTCTAACTTATTTCACTTAACACGATGTCCTCAGTTCCATCCACATTGCCCCAAATGACAGGGTTTTATTCTTTTTTATGGTTAAACAATATTCCATCATGTACTTTTTCTTTCTTTGGTACTGGGGATTGATTGAACCCAGGGCATTCTACCACTGAACTACATCTCCATCCTTTTTCAAAAAATGTTTTATTTTGAGATAGGCTAGCCTCAAATATGTATTCCTCCTGCTTCAGTTACCCAAGTTGCTGAGATTACAGGATACTCCACCTTACCCAGCTAACATTTTCTTGATCCATTTATCCATTGATGGACACCTAGGCTGATCCCATATCTGGGCTATTATGGATAGAGGGCCACCCTCTTTCTAAAACAGAAAAGAGCCACGTGAAAGGGAGAGGAGTGGAGGTGGGGAGAATCAACGGTATGGGGTAAGAGGATATGGACCTCTGACGATTGATTTGTGACAGGTGCAGCCAGAGGTGGAAGGTGATGGCCTCATAGTTGAAGCTCCCCCAAGAGCATTCTTGACTGGTTCTTTCCTGATGTCCATGGGGGAGATTTAGCCCCCATGGACAGGGTTACAGGTCAGTGCTTTTCTACCATGCTCCAGCCAACAAACATACTCCAAATGAACTGAATCATCCACCCAAGGCATGTAGGAGGGAAATGAGCTAGTGAGGAGTGGCTAAAGATAAGTTACACCATGATGGGCCCCCAGAGTTGCCCTAGGTGGCTGTGATCCAGAAAGATCCAGGGAGTCTCAACACATGAAAAATAAGTTCCGGGCCAATCGCTTCCTTCCTGGCTCCTGGAATCATTTTTCCAGCCCTGCTGTCTGCATACCCCATGGGAGCTATTCATTAACGAGGGTGAGAAATGCCTAAATTACACCTCTGGTTCATGTCCAACTCATTCAGATGGTAAGAAAGTGAGATAACTCACTCCCGCATCATTTCGATTATTATCATCGAGTCATTTCCCCTTCAGCACAGAGAAGCCATTGACTGAAGGACCCAAACTGTACCCCTCCCCCCTCATTTCTGCATCCCACACCTGACCTCTGGGTCCCTCCTTTTCATTCCTTCATTTTTTTTTTTTTAAATGAACAGATCCTGTGTTTCTCCTTCCTACCTGGACACCTGATCTTATCTGTCTCTGCCTTGTTACAAGATCAACAATATTAAGCGCCTTCCTTTCCATGATCTTTTCCCAGAGGAGGGCTCCCACTCACTGGGGAGATTGACAGTAAAATTGGCACCCGCCTCTTTGCCCCCCACAACCCCCACCACCACTCCAACTTCAGATGGACTCTGAAAACATCATTTAGGGGAAAGGAGAAGGGGGGAGAGAGGAAGGGGTGCTGAACAAAGGTTTTATTCAAACTCTTGCATGCTAACATCTCCAAAAAGCTTTTAACAGAGACCATCATTTCCCTCCAAGAATCAATGCATTTTAATTCATACGAAGATATTTGTCTGCTGTTCCCTTCCTTCGAGGCGCAGAAGCGCGTTTAACAAAACAAGTCAGCCTCGCGTAGAGACAAACGCGCTGCCTTCTCCCTGAAATTACTGGAAGTTCATTTTCAAAAGCCGTCCTGTTTTCTGGGAATCAATGCATATCAACTAAAATCAATAGCTTCTCCGTGCGGATGGGCTGAGACACCAAACTGATCTAGCGTTCCAGTGCATTTGTATCCAAATCTAGACATTCTCAACAAGTCAATGAATTTAAACGTCTGCCAGTGTCTTTTCACTTAAAACTAATCTGTTTGCTGATCGGACTGTACATTTCCAGGGTGCGTAGTAATATACTCTGTGTGTTTACCAGATCCAATGTACATTAACTCAAATCAAAATATTTCCACTTAAATCGAGTTTGTCCCAACTTCAGCAAGGCTCCTGGGAATTAACTCTAGGCCTGATCTCTAAGAGGACAAGGCTCCATTCCCTTCCTCTGGCTCCAGGGGGTGGTCTTACTGGTGTAACTAATAGGTTCTAGAACAAAGTGCTTCCTGCTTCTCTACACCATAAAACTCTAGGATTACAACGAACACTGAGGCATTCATTGGGTCTCCCCCTCTGCCTTCCAAACTCCCCTCTTCTGCTTCTAGAAATCACCTAGGAGTGTCTCTGGGTGGTCATTCCTATATGACATGATGTCCAAGCAAGGACTGTCCCAACCTGCCACTTGTTGATCACCTGCTAGGTTTAAGGCTCCTGGAGATCAAGGGAGTGAAAAGCTGTCCTGATGTCCTGATGTTCTGGTGTATTTTCTCTGTGGTGGAGTGCCCCGTCCATGTTTGCATGGTTAGCCAACAGATGTTTCTGGAGCACCTACTTGTCCAGATTCTATGCCAAGCATAGGGAGCCCATGATGACAAAGTCCAGACAAAGCCCATTCCTTGCCATCCCCTCCAAGAGAAGGGGTCAAGAGAATCAGCACACACACATACACACACACACAAAAAAACAATTATTAACTACATGTGTGTACTAAAGACCATGGGGCTGAGACGGGGATAAGGTGCTGGAGGAGCAAATAATAGCATCTAAACAAGAAATTGGCAGGTGACAGGGCAGGGGCCATACTTAGAACACACCAGAGCTGAGCCAATACTGCCACCTTCGCTTACAATAGTTTATTCACCTTCACAAGTCAGAAGGAGTTTAGTAATTCCTTATACCCCATTTTGCAGGTGAAGAAACTGAAACTCACAGATTGTTTGACAGCTCTGTAAGATAACTGGCAAGTGACATTCATCCTATGGGGACACATTAGCAAGTGGAAGATCCCAGGACTCTCAGACCCAAGGACCCACACTGTCTCCACTATGCCACCCACCTCTAGCAAGTGAAGTGAGTTAACCCAAGTTTTCATGGGTCCCCACCAGCAAGCCAGACCACAGAGGCAGTGGGTGTGTCTGGATTTAGAAGAGGAAGGGAGCTGAGGGTCCAGCCGGGTATCAGCCAAGACTTCCTGGGAAACGCAACTCAGGGACCAAGTCAGAGAAGTACTAAGGAAGGGAACGGTCCCAGGGAAGAGGCACATATGGAGCAAATCCACAAAGATAAGAATAAATACTGACCTAGAGGGGAGGAGTGAGGAGACCAGCTGAGGCTCCGCAAGTGGCTTCGGGTAGGGGAGTCACAGGAGATGAACCTGGAGAGGGAATGTGACCCAGGTTCTGGAACATCTTGACCCTCTCACTACAGTTGTGCCTTTGATTGGCTCCCAGGACCCACAGCTGCTGCTGGTCTTCCAGAAGCCAAGAGGGGCCAAGAAGGCACAGCAGGCCCCTAGGCCAACCTAATCCAGACCTCCCTCCGTTCAGCAGGGTCCCTCTTCCTTAGCTACCCAATATACTAGCAGCCTGGGGGATGCTGCAGAGGGAGGCTGCTCCCAGCCGCAGCCTCAAGGCATCACCATGGAGACACTACACAGGCGCCAGCCACACAAAAGAAGCTGAGAGGCTCCTAGCTCACCTGGGACCTCAGCTAAGGAGGAGGTGGCAACAGTGTTTCATTTTCTCTCTTCTTCTTGCTCTCTCTCAAAAAAGAAGAGGGAATTTTCCCAGGCAAACAAACCCCACCCTGCCCCTCCAAGGAGGTGGGGAAGCCCTTCCAAGGTGGCTGACCTCTTTCTGAGAGAAGAGAGAGCCCCAGGTTTGGGTCCTACAACAGGACATTAATGGAAGAGAAAAGGGGTGGAGGGGCCAAAGGGAAGTCCCTGGTTGTCCCACTGTCTCCCATCCCGTGCAGGGCCAGTTCAGGGTCATGTAAATGTAACATGAGTGTACGTTGAAAACTTCACACTCACTCACTTTGGACTTTTATAATTGACTATGAGGCTGGATCTTTTATAAGAGGATAAATAACCCCCACTGGGATCTCCAATGTCTTCAGCCCCATCCCCACTCAATGGTCTCATCATGGATCAAGATCCCATCACAGCTGGCCCCCATCCAGCAGCTCAGGAACCCTGCCTGCATGAGGAAGGACCAGGTATGCCCTCTGGATGGTAAGAAGGGACGGAGGAGGAAAGGGCCAAGGTGCCAGGACACCCAGGAACAGGCAGGGCCACCGGATGTGGAAAGAAAGGCTGCTGCCTGTGAGCAGAAGGGAGGCGCTGGCTTGCTCCTGGCAAGCAATCTTCACACACGCATTGTCGTTCTCCTCTGCAAAGGGGTGAGAAGAGGGGCGGGGGAGAGGTGGCGCCGAGAGAGGGAGCAAGCAGAGAGGTGAGAAATCCAGCATCTTCAGACCTGCCCACACTGCTGGCTCCTCCGCTGCGTACAATACTTCATCTCACAGTCATTAGAGAGAGCCCGCAGGATGGATGGGAGCCGGACACCCCGAAGGGTGGGAAATGAAGAGAAGAGATGCAGACGGAGATAGACGTGCGCCTGAACATCCAATATCTTGAAAGAGATGGGCACCAGCCTGGTGCTGTTTCAGCCCCCAAGATCCGGATTCCTGGGAGTGGCCAGTGGACAAGCTCCAGTGTCACTCCGAAATCCCGAGTGCACTAGTGGATGAGCTGAGTGTCACTCCAAAAGCCCAGGGGCACAGTGGCCAACGCCCCCATGTCTGCTCTGAAGTCTGTTACTCTTTCTCTTTTCTCCCATAACAGAAAGGGACTCAACTTACCCTACAGTTCGATGCAGACCCTTCTAGTTCATGATCAAAGAGCTGTAAAGTGGGAGGGGGAGTCAGGCGTCCTCTTGGTAGGTGGAGTGCTTGTTACCAGCAGTGTGAAATTAGCTCCAGCCTGCTCCATCTTGCAAATGCTTCCATTGCACTCGAGTAAAAGCCAAGGTGCTTCCATTGAGGCCTCATAAAACACCCCTCCAACCCATTACCTTTCGGAACTCACTGGGTATACTGCCTCGCACCTGCTCTCACCTATGCTCAGGGCCAACTCCATACTCATCAGATAACACATCAGACACTTTTGGGGCTCAGGACCTTTGCACCTGCTTCACTTTGCCCGGAACACACAACCTGCATACCTTTGCAACTCATTCCCTCAGGCCTGTTTCAGCCCTTCTTGGTCACCCTATCTAAAACTGCAGCCAATCCCCAAATTCCTAAACCTCTTCCCACATTTGTTTTTCTTAGCTTTTACCACCATCTTGATTTGTTTATTGACCTCATTGTTTGTCTCCATACCTCATTGGAGTTCACACTCCCTTTAAGGTGGAGTTTTTTGACTCTTTTGTTCACTATTGTATCCTTGGCACCTAGAAGCATCTTAGCAGATGATAGGGCTCAATAACTATTCATCAAGTGAAAGAAACATCCTTACCACTGCCCCCTTGTCTTCCACTCAAACCTGTATAAGCAGTACCCCCTCTAAATGCCTCGGAAGGTACCAACCTTCCTGGAGAATTACTTGTCCTTTGGATCCAGTTGAGCCTGAACAAGGGCACGATGGCAGGGACCAACAGAATGAGGATCCAGAGAGGCCAGTGTGTGGATGGGAGAGACAATCTGGGTGGCAATCTCCAACGGCATCACCACCATGTGCAAACAGCAAATTGGACTTGCTCACTAGTGTCTCCCGCAGTGAGGACATACATGCTTGCACACATGTACACACACACAACTCAGTTTCCTCCCCTGGTCATTGAGACCTGAGGGGAAAAGCCACAGAGTCAGCAGACTTGGATTCTAGTCCCTGAGGCATCACCCTCAGGCCCTGTACCCTTCACCATCAGCAGTGACATCTCTCAGTAAGGATCCAGGGTGGTGCCAGGTGTGAGCACTTTGTACCAATCATCTGCTGAAAAGCACCCTTAATGCCTGCACAACTCGCTGTTTGCTGCCTAAAGCTGGTGTGTGTGTGGTGGGGGGGAGCATGCAGTAATGAAGCAGCAAGTGCTCTTTGTGGTGGGCGAAGTGATCACCACCCAGAATGCAAACCACAAGGCAGAGCATCAAGTGGGTCCAGCTGGGTTGATTTCCCGCTGGAGTAGACGCCTTTTGCAAACTGGATTAACAATGAGTGCCAGGCGTGGGTGCAGTCCCCATCTACCTACCCCTGGGCTGGGCTGGTGAGCCCAAGGACAAGGGCCCTCCTTTTTCCAGCTGACTGGCAGGTGCCCATGATGCTGGGAAGGTGGCCTGGGCCTGGAAGGCGCTGGCCAGAGCCTGCCTGGCTGCAGCCGGCACCCTTTGCCAGCTGGGCTAACTGGGCATTATTTATAATTGAGCTTATCGTGTGCGACTCTCACTGTCACTGTCGGTTAGAACCATTTGATGTCGTTGAGCCTTTGGAAAAAGGAGAAGAGTGGGAGGGAAGAGGCAAAGGCAAGAGAAACAAAAGGAGTTTCGTAGCAGGACTTCAAAAAAGCCAAGTGTTTGAAAAGATCTTTGCAAAGGTTCTGACCTACTTTGCATGCGGATAAGCCATCTTCTTCGCTTTAAAAGAAAAAAAAAAATCCCGCACAAAGTGGCCACAGCTCTATTCAGGAGAGTCAGGGCTGTGCTGCAGAAAGGGGCTGTAGTGCTGTAATCAGAGGCCATTTAGGAGCCATGATTTGGGTAATTATATAAGATTTCAGCTTCTCTTCTTCCAGGGCCATGCGTAGCCCTGGAAGATGGGGTTGCCAGAGCGAAACAGCCAGGGCTGAGATAGTCAGTGCCCGGCAAGTTGAGCTGCAGGAAGCCAACCTCTGTGCTCTGAGTGAGTCACACCCCGACCAGGTGCAGACCTGGCTCTGACACCTCCAGGCTGCACATCCTTGGGTCCATCCCTATACTCCGAGGGGCTTACTTTTTCCATTATATACCTAAATGCATCCATGTGCACAAGTAGACGTTCTCAGTCCAGTGCCTGGCACATATTAGGTGCTCAATAATGGTGACTGTCCTCTCTGTTTTCTAGAATGAGTTGAGAGGAGGTATCCCTTCCTGCTCCTGGACCAACCAAGGGGCCAGCTCCACAGCTGAAGACACCCATCCTGAAGAGAGCCCCATGGAGTCTGACATCAGAGCAACAGGAAGTGTGGGTGAGGCACAAGGACATTCTGCAGAAAGCAGGTGGCAGTGGGGACCATCCTCCTCCACCCCACCACTCCTGTTTATGGCTTTATAACCCCAATGGTCTAAAGAGTTCAACTCCCTGAACTAGGACTGCTAACCATATTTAAGGAAAATGAGAGGAATTGAGATAGAAATTAGAAGGAACTGAGGAGGAGGATTACTGAAAGACTGGGTTCAGTTGTCTTTATTATCATTTAAATAATGCATGGCATTATTAATCCTCATAACAATCCAATGATGTTGACACTGTTAGGAAATATTACCATTCCCATTTTGCAGATGAGGCAACTGAAGTTTTGAGAGAATACATTGTTTATAGTCCCACAGCTAGTCCATGGGGCCTGTGTCTGAATGAAGAGTCTGGGCTCTCAGCGGCTTTATATTATCTCCAAAGCCTCTGCTTGCTTACACTCAATGAATATGTGATGAGCACCCGATGTGGGTGCCGGGCTCCATCTCAGGCACTGAAGATGGAAAGACCAACACCAACCACCACAAGAGTTGGCCCTGGTGGCGCCCCCAGGATCAGCATTAGGTGGGGTGTCAGCACCACGCCCCGGCCTACTCCCTGCAAGGTGTGAGCCTGCTTCAGAATGTACTCAGAGGATGCAAATCAGCCCTTCTAATCTTAGTCAAATTCAAGCGTCGGAGGGTAGGTCAATCTCTTTTGAAAATCTAATCATTTCATGAATTCCAAACAAAGATGAAATTAATTGTGGATTATCCTTTGGCTTTAGGTTACCGTGGCCTCTGAATGCAGTTATCGAAAGCTCCTCTGCAAAGGGGCTACAGCTGTCTCCCTGGGCCCTGGTCAGCAGAGCTTTTGAGCATTAACCTTCCTGAAATCTGTGCAGGCCCCTTGATGGGGCTCCCGTGACTGCCCTGGGGTACAGATGGGTCCCCCTGCCCTCATCCCTTTGCTTCTCATCTAGGGGGCATCTGATCCAATGAGAGCACAGAAGTACCAGAGCTTGGCTAATCTCTAACCTTC